>NC_090930.1:872978620-874361349 GCF_040938575.1 Ambystoma mexicanum
CCTCCTGTTCCCCCCACCACCCGCTCATGCCCTGTGTCTCCCCTGTTCCCCCCACCCCCGCTCATGCTTGTGTCTCCCTACTGTTCCCCTGACCCCCGCTCATGTTCCATGTCTCCCTCCAGTACCCCGCACCCCCCGCTAATGCCCCGTGTCTGCCCTGTTCCCCCATCCCCTGCTCATGCCCCATGTCTCCCTCGTGTTCCCCCCCACACCCGCTCATGCCCCATGTCTACCCTGTTCGCCCCACCCCCTGCTCATGCCCCATGTGTGCCCTGTTCCCCCCACCCCCCGCTCATGCCCCGTGTGTGCTCTGTTACACCCCACCCCCCTGCTCAAGCCCTGTGTCTCCCCTATTCTCCCCACAACCCTGCTCATGCCCCATGTGTGCCCTGTTCCCCCCCACACCCCGCTCATGCCCCGTGCCCGTGTGTGTCCTGTTCCCCTCAACCACTGCTCATGCCCCATGAGTGCCCTGTACCCCCCCACCCCCCGCTCATGCCCCGTGTTTCCCCTGTTTCCCCCCACCCCCCGCTCATGCCCCGTGTGTGCCCTGTTACCCCCCAACCCCCGCTCATGCCCCGTGTCTCCCCTCCTGTACCCCCCCACCCCTGCTCATGCCCAGTATCTGCCCTGGTCCCCCCACCCCCCGCTCATGCCCCGTGTCTCCCTTGTGTTACCCCCCACCCCCCGCTCAAGCCCTGTGTCTCCCCTATTCTCCCCACAACCCTGCTCATGCCCCGTGTCTCCCTCCTTTTCTCCCCCACCCCCCGCTCATGCTCCATGTCTCCCCTGTTCCCCCACCCCATGCTCATGCTCTGTGCGTGCCCTGTTCTCCCCCACCCCCCACTCATGCCCCATGTGTGCCCTGTTCCCCCCAACCCCCGCTCATGCCCCTTGTGTGCCCTTTTCACCCCGACCCCCCGCTCATGCCCCGAGTGTGCCTTGTTTCCCCCACCCTCTGCTCATGCCCCATGTCTCACCTGCTCCAACCCACCCC
Source organism: Ambystoma mexicanum (assembly GCF_040938575.1). Lineage (NCBI taxonomy): Eukaryota > Metazoa > Chordata > Amphibia > Caudata > Ambystomatidae > Ambystoma > Ambystoma mexicanum. The sequence goes on from NC_090930.1 coordinate 872,979,618, forward strand.
TTGCTCATGCCCATTGTCTCACTTGTTTTCCCCCCACCCCCTGCTCATGCCCCGTGTCTCCCTCCCGTTCACCCCACCCCGCTCATGCCCCGTGTCTTGACTGTTCCACCCCACCCCCTGCTCATGCCCTGTATCTCCCTCCTTTTCCCCCACCCCCCGCTCATGCCCCGTGTCTCCTCTGTTGACCCACCCCCCCGCTCATGCCCCGTTTTTCCTTCCTTTTCCTCCCCACCCCCGCTCATGCCCTGTGTCTACCTCTGTTCCCCCCCACCCCCCGCTCATGCCCACATGTCTCCCCTGTTCCTCCCAACCCCGCTCATGCCCCGTGTCTCCCTCCGTTTCACCTCCAACCCCCCGCTCATGCCCCATGTTTCCCTCGTGTTACTCCCCACCCTTCGCTCATTCCCCGTGTCTAACTTGTGTCCCCCCCACCCCCTGTGTGTCTCCTGTTTCCCCCCACCTCTGCTCATGCCCCGTGTCTCCCTCATGTTTCCCCCACCCTCCACTCATGCCCCGTGTTTCCCTCATGTTACCCCTCACCCCCGCTCATGCCCCGTGTCTCCCTCCTGTTCCCCCCACCACCCGCTCATGCCCTGTGTCTCTCTCTTGTTCCCCCCACCCCACGCTCATACCCCGTGTCTCCCTCCTGTACCACCCACTCATGCCCCGTGTCTCCCTCCTGTACCCCCACCCCCTGCTCATGCCCAGTATCTGCCCTGTTCCCCCCACCCCCCGCTCATGCCCCGTGTCTCCCTTGTGTTAACCCACACTCATGCCCTGTGTCTCCCCTGTTCCCCCCACCCCCCACTCATGCCCCATGTCTCCTCTGTTCCCCCCAACCCCCGCTCATACCCTGTGTCTCCACTGTTCCCCCACCCCCGCTCATGCCCCGTGTCTCCCTACTGTTCCCCCCACCCCCGCTTATGGTCCGTGTCTCCCTCCTGTACTCCACACCCCCCGCTCATGCCCTATGTCTGCCCTGTTCCCCCACCCCCTGCTCATGCCCCGTGTCTCCCTCGTGTTCCCCCCATGCCCTGCTTATTCCCTGTGTCTCCCCTGTTCCCCACACCACCGCTTATGCCCCATGTCTCCCTCCTGTATCCCTCACCCCCCGCTCATGCCCTGTGTCTCCCCTGTTCCCCTCCAACCCCCTGCTCATGCTCCGTGTCACCTCTGTTCCCCCCACCCCCTGCTCATGCCCTGTGTGTGCCCGGTTCCTCCCCACCCCCCGCTCATGCCCCGTGTGTGCCCTGTTCCCCCCACCCCCCGCTCATGCCTCGTGTGTGCCCTGTTCCCCCCACCTCCTGCTCATGCCCTGTGTCTCCCTCCCATTCCCCCAGCCCCTGCTCATGCCCCGTGTTTTCCCTGTTCCCCCAACTCCCCGCTCATGCCCCGTGTCTCCCCTGTTCCACCCCACCCCCCCGCTCATGCCCCGGGTCTCCATCATGTTACCCCCACACCCTGCTCATGCCCAGTGTGTGCCCTGTTCCCCCCCACCCCCTGCTCATGCCCGTGTCTGCCCTATTCCCCCCACCCCCCGCTCATGCCCCGTGTCTCCCTCCTTTTCTCCCCCACCTCCTGCTCATGCTCCGTGTCTCCCCTGTTCCCCCACCCCCTGCTCATGCCCCGTGCGCACCCTGTTCTCGCCACCCCACGCTCTTGCCCTGTGTGTGCCCTGTTCCCCCCCACCCCCCGCTCATGCCCCGTGTGTGCCCTGTTCCCCCCACCTCCTGCTCATGCCCCGTGTCTCCCTCCCATTCCCCCAGCCCCTGCTCATGCCCCGTGTTTTCCCAGTTCCCCCAACTCCCCGCTCATGCCCCGTGTCTCCCCTGTTCCACCCCACCCCCCCGCTCATGCCCCGTGTCTCCATCATGTTACCCCCCACACCCTGCTCATGCCCCGTGTGTGCCCTGTTCCCCCCCACCCCCTGCTCATGCCCCGTGTTTGCCCTGTTCCCCCCACCCCCCGCTCACGCTTCATGTCTCCCTTGTGTTAACCCCCGCCCCCTCTCATGCCCCGTGTCTCCCTCATGTTACCCCCACCCCCCACTCATGCCCCATGACTCTGCTGTTCCCCCACCCCCTGCTCATGCCCCATGTGTGCCTTGTTCCCCTCCACCCCCTGCTTATGCCCTGTGTGTGCCCTGTTCCCGCCACCCCCGCTCATGCCTCATGTTTTCCCTGTTCTCCCCACCCCCCGCTCATGCCCCGTGTCTACCCTGCTCCACCCCACCCCCTGCTCATGCCGCTTGTCTCACTCCTTTTCCCCCCACCCCCCGCTCATGCCCCGTGTCTCCCTCTCGTTCCCCCCACCCCGCTCATGCCCCGTGTCTCAACTGTTCCACCCCACCCCCTGCTCATTCCCTGTGCCTCCCTCTCTTTCCCCCCCTCCCCCCCACTCATGCCTTGTGTCTCCCCTGTTGCCCCCACCCCCCTGCTCATGCCCCATGTTTCCTTCCTTTTCCTCCCCACCCCTGCTCATGCCCCGTGTCTACCTCTGTTCCCCCCACCCCCGCTCATGCCCACATGTCTTCCCCGTTCCCCCCCACCCCCCACTCATGCCCCGTGTCTCCCTCCGTTTCCCCTCCAACCCACGCTCATGCCCCATGTTTCCCTCGTGTTCCTCCCACCCCCCGCTCATGCCAAGTGTTTCCCTCATGTTCTCCCCACCCTTCGCTCATGCCCCGTGTCTAACTCGTGTACCCCCGCCCCCCACGTGTCTCCTGTTGCCCCCCACCCCCACTCATGCCCTGTGTCTCCCTCGTGTTTCACCCCACCCCCGCTCATGCCTCGTGTTTCCCTCATGTTACCCCCACCCCTGCTCATGCCCTGTGCGCGCCCTGTTCTCCCCCACCCCCCACTCATGCCCCATGTGTGCCCTGTTCCCCCCACCCCCCGCTCATGCCCCTTGTGTGCCCTTTTCCCCCCGACCCCCCGCTCATGCCCCGAGTGTGCCTTGTTCCCCCCACCCTCTGCTCATGCCCCATGTCTCCCCTGCTCCACCCCACCCCTTGCTCATGCCCATTGTCTCACTCCTTTTCCCCCCACCCCCCGCTCATGCCCCGTGTCTCCCTCCCATTCACCCCACCCCGCTCATGCCCTGTGTCTCGACTGTTCCACCCCACCCCATGCTCATGCCCTGTGTCTCCCTCCTTTCCCCCCGCTCATGCCCCGTGTCTCCCCTGTTGCCCCACCCCCCCACTCATGCCCCGTTTTTCCTTCCTTTTCCTCCCCACCCCCCGCTCATGCCCCGTGTCTACCTCTGTTCCCACCCACCCCCCGCTCATGCACACATGTCTCCCCTGTTCCTCCCAACCCCGCTCATGCCCCGTGTCTCCCTCCGTTTCACCTCCAACCCCCCGCTCATGCCCCATGTTTCCCTCGTGTTACTCCCCACCCTTCGCTCATGCCCCGTGTCTCCCTCATGTTTCCCCCACCCTCCACTCATGCCCCGTGTTTCCCTCATTTTACCCCTCACCCCCGCTCATGCCCCGTGTCTCCCTCCTGTTCCCCCCAACCCCCGCTCATGCCCTGTGTCTCTCTCTTGTTCCCCCCACGTCACGCTCATACCCCGTGTCTCCCTCCTGTACCACCCACTCATGCCCCGTGTCTCCCTCCTGTACCCCCACCCCCTGCTCATGCCCAGTATCTGCCCTGTTCCCCCCACCCCCCGCTCATGCCCCGTGTCTCCCTTGTGTTAACCCACACTCATGCCCTGTGTCTCCCCTGTTCCCCCCACCCCCCACTCATGCCCCATGTCTCCCTGTTCCCCCCACCCCGCTCATACCCTGTGTCTCTACTGTGCCCCCACCCCCCGCTCATGCCCTGTGTCTCCCTACTGTTCCCCCCACCCCCGCTCATGGTCCGTGTCTCCCTCCTGTACCCCGCACCCTCCGCTCATGACCCATGTCTGCCCTGTTCCCCCACCCCCTGCTCATGCCCCGTGTCTCCCTCGTGTTCCCCCCCATGCCCCGCTAATTCCCTGTGTCTCCCCTGTTCCCCACACCACCGCTTATGCCCCATGTCTCCCTCCTGTATCCCTCACCCCCCGGTCATGCCCCGTGTCTCCCCTGTTCCCCTCCACCCCCCGCTCATGCTCCGTGTCACCCCTGTTCCCCCCCACCCCCTGCTCATGCCCTGTGTGTGCCCTGTTCCCCCCCACCCCCCGCTCATGCCCCGTGTGTGCCCTGTTCCCCCCACCCCCCGCTCATGCTCCGTGTATGCCCTGTTCCCCCCCACCTCCTGCTCATGCCCTGTGTCTCCCTCCCATTCCCCCAGCCCCTGCTCATGCCCCGTGTTTTCCCTGTTCCCCCAACTCCCCGCTCATGCCCCGTGTCTCCCCTGTTCCACCCCACCCCCCGCTCATGCCCCGTGCCTCCATCATGTTACCCCCCACACCCTGCTCATGCCCCGTGTGTGCCCTGTTCCCCCCCACCCCCTGCTCATGCCCCGTGTCTGCCCTGTTCCCCCCACCCCCCGCTCATGCCCCGTGTCTCCCTCCTTTTCTCCCCCACTCCCTGCTCATGCTCTGTGTCTCCCCTGTTCCCCCACCCCCTGCTCATGCCCCGTGCGCTCCCTGTTCCCCCCACCCCCCGCTCTTGCCCTGTGTGTGCCCTGTTCCCCCCCACCCCCCGCTCATGCCCCGTGTGTGCCCTGTTCCCCCCACCTCCTGCTCATGCCCCGTGTCTCCCTCCCATTCCCCCAGCCCCTGCTCATGCCCCGTGTTTTCCCAGTTCCCCCAACTCCCCGCTCATGCCCCGTGTCTCCCCTGTTCTACCCCACCCCCCCGCTCATGCCCCGTGTCTCCATCATGTTACCCCCCACACCCTGCTCATGCCCCGTGTGTGCCCTGTTCCCCCCCACCCCCTGCTCATGCCCCGTGTTTGCCCTGTTCCCCCCACTCCACGCTCACGCTTCATGTCTCCCTTGTGTTAACCCCCGCCCCCCTCTCATGCCCCGTGTCTCCCTCATGTTACCCCCACCCCCACTCATGCCCCATGACTCTGCTGCTCCCCCACCCCCTGCTCATGCCCCATGTGTGCCTTGTTCCCCTCCACCCCCTGCTTATGCCCTGTGTGTGCCCTTTTCCCGCCACCCCCGCTCATGCCTCATGTTTTCCCTGTTCTCCCCACCACCCGCTCATGCCCCGTGTCTACCCTGCTCCACCCCACCCCCTGCTCATGCCGCTTGTCTCACTCCTTTTCCCCCCACCCCCCGCTCATGCCCCGTGTCTCCCTCTCGTTCCCCCCACCCTCTGCTCATGCCCCGTGTCTCGACTGTTCCACCCCACCCCCTGCTCATTCCCTGTGCCTCCCTCTCTTTCCTCCCCACCCCCGCTCATGCCCCGTGTCTACCTCTGTTCCCCCCCACCCCCGCTCATGCCCACATGTCTTCCCTGTTCCCCCCCGCCCCCCACTCATGCCCCGTGTCTCCCTCCGTTTCCCCTCCAACCCCCGCTCATGCCCCATGTTTCCCTCGTGTTCCTCCCACCCCCCGCTCATGCCAAGTGTTTCCCTCGTGTTCTCCCCACCATTTGCTCATGCCCCTTGTCTAACTCGTGTACCCCCGCCCCCCACGTGTCTCTTGTTGCCCCCCACCCCCACTCATGCCCTGTGTCTCCCTCGTGTTTCACCCCACCCCCGCTCATGCCTCGTGTTTCCCTCATGTTACCCCTCACCCCGCTCATGCCCCGTGTCTCCCTCCTGTTCCCCCCACCCCCCGCTCATGCCCTGTGTCTCTCTCTTGTTCCCCCCACACCACGCTCATACCCCGTGTCTCCCTCCTGTACCACCCACTCATGCCCCGTGTCTCCCTCCTGTACCCCCACCCCCTGCTCATGCCCAGTATCTGCCCTGTTCCCCCCACCCCCCGCTCATGCCCCGTGTCTCCCTTGTGTTAACCCACACTCATGCCCTGTGTCTCCCCTGTGCCCCCACCCCCCACTCATGCCCCATGTCTCCCCTGTTCCCCCCACCCCCCGCTCATACCCTGTGTCTCTACTGTTCCCCCACCCCCCGCTCATGCCCCGTGTCTCCCTACTGTTCCCCCCACCCCCGCTCATCGTCCGTGTCTCCCTCCTGTACCCCGCACCCCCCGCTCATGCCCCATGTCTGCCCTGTTCCCCCACCCCCTGCTCATGCCCCGTGTCTCCCTCGTGTTCCCCCCATGCCCCGCTAATTCCCTGTGTCTCCCCTGTTCCCCACACCACCGCTTATGCCCCATGTCTCCCTCCTGTATCCCTCACCCCCCGCTCATGCCCCGTGTCTCCCCTGTTCCCCTCCACCCCCCGCTCATGCTCCGTGTCACCCCTGTTCCCCCCCACCCCCTGCTCATGCCCTGTGTGTGCCCTGTTCCCCCCCACCTCCCGCTCATGCCCCGTGTGTGCCCTGTTCCCCCCACCCCCCGCTCATGCCCCGTGTGTGCCCTGTTCCCCCCACCCCCCGCTCATGCTCCGTGTATGCCCTGTTCCCCCCACCTCCTGCTCATGCCCTGTGTCTCCCTCCCATTCCCCCAGCCCCTGCTCATGCCCTGTGCTTTCCCTGTTCCCCCAACTCCCCGCTCATGCCCCGTGTCTCCCCTGTTCCACCCCACCCCCCGCTCATGCCCCGTGTCTCCATCATGTTACCCCCCACCCCCCGCTCTTGCCCTGTGTGTGTCCTGTTCCCCCCCACCCCCCGCTCATACCCCGTGTGTGCCCTGTTCCCCCCACCTCCTGCTCATGCCCCGTGTCTCCCTCCCATTCCCCCAGCCCCTGCTCATGCCCCGTGTTTTCCCAGTTCCCCCAACTCCCCGCTCATGCCCCGTGTCTCCCCTGTTCCACCCCACCCCCCCGCTCATGCCCCGTGTCTCCATCATGTTACCCCCCACACCCTGCTCATGCCCCGTGTGTGCCCTGTTCCCCCCACCCCCTGCTCATGCCCCGTGTTTGCCCTGTTCCCCCCACCCCCCGCTCACGCTTCATGTCTCCCTTGTGTTAACCCCCGCCCCCCTCTCATGCCCCGTGTCTCCCTCATGTTACCCCCAACCCCCACTCATGCCCCATGACTCTGCTGTTCTCCCACCCCCTGCTCATGCCCCATGTGTGCCTTGTTCCCCTCCACCCCCTGCTTATGCCCTGTGTGTGCCCTGTTCCCGCCACCCCCGCTCATGCCTCATGTTTTCCCTGTTCTCCCCACCACCCGCTCATGCCCCGTGTCTACCCTGCTCCACCCCACCCCCTGCTCATGCCGCTTGTCTCACTACTTTTCACCCCACCCCCCGCTCATGCCCCGTGTCTCCCTCTCGTTCCCCCCACCCCGCTCATGCCCCGTGTCTCGACTGTTCCACCCCACCCCCTGCTCATTCCCTGTGCCTCCCTCTCTTTCCCCCCCACCCCCCCACTCATGCCTTGTGTCTCCCCTGTTGCCCCCACCCCCCTGCTCATGCCCCATGTTTCCTTCCTTTTCCTCCCCACCCCCGCTCATGCCCCGTGTCTACCTCTGTTCCCCCCCACCCCCGCTCATGCCCACATGTCTTCCCTGTTCCCCCCCGCCCCCCACTCATGCCCCGTGTCTCCCTCCGTTTCCCCTCCAATCCCCGCTCATGCCCCATGTTTCCCTCGTGTTCCTCCCACCCCCCGCTCATGCCAAGTGTTTCCCTCATGTTCTCCACACCCTTCGCTCATGCCCCGTGTCTAACTCGTGTACCCCCACCCCCCACGTGTCTCCTGTTGCCCCCCACCCCCACTCATGCCCTGTGTCTCCCTCGTGTTTCACCCCACCCCCGCTCATGCCTCGTGTTTCCCTCATGTTACCCCCACCCCCTGCTCATGCCCTATGCGCGCCCTGTTCTCCCCCACCCCCCACTCATGCCCCATGTGTGCCCTGTTCCCCCCACCCCCTGCTCATGCCCCTTGTGTGCCCTTTTCCCCCCGACCCCCCGCTCATGCCCCGAGTGTGCCTTGTTCCCCCCACCCTCTGCTCATTCCCCATGTCTCCCCTGCTCCACCCCACCCCTTGCTCATGCCCATTGTCTCACTCCTTTTCCCCCCACCCCCCGCTCATGCCCCGTGTCTCCCTCCCATTCACCCCACCCCGCTCATGCCCCGTGTCTCGACTGTTCCACCCCACCCCCTGCTCATGCCCTGTGTCTCCCTCCTTTCCCCCCCGCTCATGCCCCGTGTCTCCCCTGTTGCCCCACCCCCCACTCATGCCCCGTTTTTCCTTCCATTTCCTCCCCACCCCCCGCTCATGCCCCGTGTCTACCTCTGTTCCCACCCACCCCCCGCTCATGCACACATGTCTCCCCTGTTCCTCCCAACCCCGCTCATGCCCCGTGTCTCCCTCCGTTTCACCTCCAACCCCCCGCTCATGCCCCATGTTTCCCTCGTGTTACTCTCCACCCTTCGCTCATGCCCCGTGTCTCCCTCATGTTTCCCCCACCCTCCACTCATGCCCCGTGTTTCCCTCATGTTACCCCTCACCCCCGCTCATGCCCCGTGTCTCCCTCCTGTTCCCCCCACCCCCCGCTCATGCCCTGTGTCTCTCTCTTGTTCCCCCCACGCCACGCTCATACCCCGTGTCTCCCTCCTGTACCACCCACTCATGCCCCGTGTCTCCCTCCTGTACCCCCACCCCCTGCTCATGCCCAGTATCTGCCCTGTTCCCCCCACCCCCCGCTCATGCCCCGTGTCTCCCTTGTGTTAACCCACACTCATGCCCTGTGTCTCCCCTGTTCCCCCCACCCCCCACTCATGCCCCATGTCTCCCCTGTTCCCCCCACCCCCCGCTCAAACCCTGTGTCTCTACTGTTCCCCCACCCCCCGCTCATGCCCCGTGTCTCCCTACTGTTCCCCCCACCCCCGCTCATGGTCCGTGTCTCCCTCCAGTACCCCGCACCCCCCGCTCATACCCCATGTCTGCCCTGTTCCCCCACCCCCTGCTCATGCCCCGTGTCTCCCTCGTGTTCCCCCCATGCCCCGCTAATTCCCTGTGTCTCCCCTGTTCCCCAAACCACCGCTTATGCCCCTTGTCTCCCTCCTGTATCCCTCACCCCCCGCTCATGGCCCATGTCTCCCCTGTTCCCCTCCACCCCCCGCTCATGCTCCGTGTCACCCCTGTTCCCCCCACCCCCTGCTCATGCCCTGTGTGTGCCCTGTTCCCCCCCACCCCCCGCTCATGCCCCGTGTGTGCCCTGTTCCCCCCACCCCCCGCTCATGCCCTGTGTGTGCCCTGTTCCCCCCACCCCCCGCTCATGCTCCGTGTATGCCCTGTTCCCCCCCACCTCCTGCTCATGCCCTGTGTCTCCCTCCCATTCCCCCAGCCCCTGCTCATGCCCCGTGTTTTCCTTGTTCCCCCAACTCCCCGCTCATGCCCCGTGTCTCCCCTGTCCCACCCCACCCCCCGCTCATGCCCCGTGTCTCCATCATGTTACCCCCCACACCCTGCTCATGCCCCGTGTGTGCCCTGTTCCCCCCCACCCCCTGCTCATGCCCCGTGTCTGCCCTGTTCTCCCCACCCCCCGCTCATGCCCCGTGTCTCCCTCCTTTTCTCCCCCACCCCCTGCTCATGCCCCGTGCGCACCCTGTTCCCCCCACCCCCCGCTCCCGCCCCGTGTGTGCCCTGTTCCCCCCACCTCCTGCTCATGCCCCGTGTCTCCCTCCCATTCCCCCAGCCCCAGCCCCTGCCCCGTGTTTTCCCAGTTCGCCCAACTCCCCGCTCATGCCCCGTGTCTCCCCTGTTCCACCCCACCCCCCCGCTCATGCCCCGTGTCTCCATCATGTTACCCCCCGCACCCTGCTCATGCCCCGTGTGTGCCCTGTTCCCCCCCACCCCCTGCTCATGCCCCGTGTTTGCCCTGTTCCCCCCACTCACGCTTCATGTCTCCCTTGTGTTAACCCCCGCCCCCCTCTCATGTCCCGTGTCTCCCTCATGTTACCCCCACCCCCCGCTAATGCCCCATGACTCTGCTGTTCCCCCACCCCCTGCTCATGCCCCATGTGTGCCTTGTTCCCCTCCACCCCCTGCTCATGCCCTGTGTGGGCCCTGTTCCCGCCACCCCCGCTCATGCCTCATGTTTCCCTGTTCTCCCCACCCCCCACTCATGCCCCGTGTCTACCCTGCTCCACCCCACCCCCTGCTCATGCCGCTTGTCTCACTCCTTTTCCCCCCACCCCCGCTCATGCCCCGTGTCTCCCTCTCGTTCCCCCACCCCGCTCATGCCCCGTGTCTCGACTGTTCCACCCCACCCCCTGCTCATTCCCTGTGTCTCCCTCTCTTTCCCCCCCACCCCCCCACTCATGCCTTGTGTCTCCCCTGTTGCCCCCAACCCCCTGCTCATGCCCCATGTTTCCTTCCTTTTCCTCCCCACCCCCGCTCATGCCCCGTGTCTACCTCTGTTCCCCCCCACCCCTGCTCATGCCCACATGTCTTCCCTGTTCCCTCCCACCCCCCACTCATGCCCCGTGTCTCCCTCCGTTTCCCCTCCAACCCCCGCTCATGCCCCATGTTTCCCTCGTGTTCCTCCCACCCCCCGCTCATGCCAAGTGTTTCCCTCGTGTTCTCCCCACCCTTTGCTCATGCCCGTGTCTAACTCGTGTACCCCCACCCCCCACGTGTCTCCTGTTGCCCCCCACCCCCACTCATGCCCTGTGTCTCCCTCGTGTTTCACCCCACCCCCGCTCATGCCTCGTGTTTCCCTCATGTTACCCCCACCCCCTGTTCATGCCCTGTGCGTGCCCTGTTCTCCCCCACCCCCCACTCATGCCCCATGTGTGCCCTGTTCCACCCACCCCCCGCTCATACCCCTTGTGTGCCCTTTCCCACCCGACCCCCCGCTCATGCCCCGAGCGTGCCTTGTTCCCCCCACCCTCTGCTCATGCCCCATGTCTCCCCTGCTCCACCCCACCCCTTGCTCATGCCCATTGTCTCACTCCTTTTCCCCCCACCCCCCGCTCATGCCCCGTGTCTCCCTCCCGTTCACCCCACCCCGCTCATGCCCCATGTCTCGACTGTTCCACCCCACCCACTGCTCATGCCCTGTGTCTCCCTCCTTTCCCCCCCGCTCATGCCCCGTGTCTCCCCTGCTGCCCCACCCCCCCGCTCATGCCCTGTTTTTCCTTCCTTTTCCTCCCCACCCCCCGCTCATGCCCCGTGTCTACCTCTGTTCCCACCCACCCCCCGCTCATGCCCACATGTCTCCCCTGTTCCTCCCAACCCCGCTCATGCCCCCTGTCTCCCTCCGTTTCACCTCCATCCCCCCGCTCATGCCCCATGTTTCCCTTGTGTTACTCCCCACCCTTCGCTCATGCCCTTTGTCTAACTTGTGTACCCCCCACCCCCTGTGTGTCTCCTGTTTCCCCCCACCCCCCGCTCATGCGCCGTGTCTCCCTCATGTTTCCCCCCACCCTCCACTCATGCCCCGTATTTCCCTCATGTTACCCCTCACCCCCGCTCATGCCCCGTGTCTCCCTCCTGTTCCCCCACCCCCCGCTCATGCCCTGTGTCTCTCTCTTGTTCCCCCCACCCCACGCTCATACCCTGTGTCTCCCTCCTGTACCACCCACTCATGCCCCGTGTCTCCCTCCTGTACCGCCACCCCCTGCTCATGCCCAGTATCTGCCCTGTTCCCCCCGCTCATGCCCCGTGTCTCCCTTGTGTTACCCCACACTCATGCCCTGTGTCTCCCCTGTTCCCCCCACCCCCCACTCATGCCCCATGTCTCCCCTGTTCCCCCCACCCCCCGCTCATACCCTGTGTCTTCACTGTTCCCCCCACCCCCCGCTCATGCCCCGTGTCTCCCCTGTTCCCCCCACCCCCCACTCATGCCCCATGTCTCCCCTGTTCCCCCCACCCCCCGCTCATACCCTGTGTCTCCACTGTTCCCCCCACCCCCGCTCATGCCCCGTGTCTCCCTACTGTTCCCCCCACCCCCACTCATGGTCCGTGTCTCCCTCCTGTACCCAGCACCCCCCGCTCATGCCCCATGACTGCCCTGTTCCCCCCACCCCCTGCTCATGCCCCGTGTCTCCCTCGTGTTCCCCCCCATGCCCCGCTAATGCCCTGTGTCTCCCCTGTTCCCCACACCACTGCTTATGCCCCATGTCTCCCTCCTGTATCCCTCACCCCCCGCTCATGCACTGTGTCTCCCCTGTTCCCCTCCACCCCCCACTCATGCTCCGTGTCACCCCTGTTCCCCCCCACCCCCTGCTCATGCCCTGTGTGTGCCCTGTTCCCCCCACCCCCCGCTCATGCCCCGTGTGTGCCCTGTTCCCCCCACCCCCTGCTCATGCCCCGTGTGTGCCCTGTTCCCCCCACCCCCTGCCCCGTGTGTGCCCTGTTCCCTCCCACCCCCCGCTCATGCCCCGTGTGTGCCCTGTTCCCCCCACCCCCCGCTTATGCACCGTGTCTCCCCGTGTCTCCCTCCTGTACCCCCCATCCTCGCTCATGCCCAGTATCTGCCCTGTTCCCCCACTCCCGTTCATGCCCCGTGTCTCCCTTGTGTTACCCCCACCCCCCGCTCATGCCCTGTGTCTCCCCAGTTCCTGACACCCCCGCTCATGCCCCTTGTCTCCACTGTTCCCCCTGCCCCCGCTCAAACCTCGTTTCTCCACTGTTCCCCCCACCCCCCCTCATGCCCCATGTCTCCACCGTGCCCCCACGCCCGCTCATGCCCCTTGTCTCCCTACTGTTCCCCCCCACCCCCGCTTAAGGTCCGTGTCTCTCTCTTGTTCCCCCCACCGCTGCTCATGCCCCATGTCTGCCCTGTTCCTCCCACCCCCTGCTCATGCCCCTTGTCTCCCTCGTGTACCCCCCACCCCCGCTCATGCTTCGTGTCTCCCCTGTTCTCCCCTACCCCCTGCTCATGCCTCGTGTCTCCCTTCCATTCCCCCCAACCCCCGCTTATGCCCTGTGTCTCCCTCCTGTACCCCCCATGCCCCGCTCATGCCCCGTGTCTCCCTGTTCCCCCCACCCCCGCTCATGCCCCATGTCTCCCTCCTTTTCTCCCCCACCCCCCGCTCATGCTCCATGTCTCCCCTGTTCCCTCACCCCCTGCTCATGCCCTGTGCGCGCCCTGTTCCCCCCACCCCCTCTCATGCCCTGTGTGTGCCCTGTTCCCCCCACCCCCCGCTCATGCCCCATGTGTGCCCTGTTCTCCCCCCACCCCCCGCTCATGCCCCGTGTCTCTCTCTTGTTCCACCCACCCCCTGCTCATGCCCAGTATCTGCCCTGTTCCCCCCACCCCCGCTCATTCCCCGTGTCTCCCATGTGTTACACCCCACTCATGCCCTGTGTCTCCCCTGTTCCCCCACCCCCCACTCATGCCCCGAGTCTCCCCTGTTCCCCCCACCCCCCGCTCGTGCCCCATGTGTGCCCTGTTCCCCCCGCCCCCCCGCTCATGCCCTGTGTCTCCCCGTGTCTCCCTCCTGTACCCCCAACCCCCGCTCATGCCCTGTGTTTCCCCAGTTCTCGACACCCCCCGCTCATGCCCCGTGTCTCCACTGTTCCCCCACCCCCGTTCATGCCCCGTGTCTCCACTGTTCCCCCCACCCCCGCTCATGCCCCGTGTCTCCACTGTTACCCCCACCCACCGCTCATGCCCTGTGCCTCCCTACTGTTCCCCTCACCCCCCGCTCATGGTCCGGGTCTTCCTCCTGTACCCCCCATCCCACGCTCATGCCCCATGTCTGTCCTGTTCCCCCCACCCCCTGCTCATGCCCCGTGTCTCCCTCGTGTTCCTCCCACCCACCGCTCATGCCCTGTGTCTTCCCTGTTCCCCCCAACCCCCGCTCATGCCTGGTGTCTCCCTTCTGTTCCCCCCAAATCCCCGCTTATGCCCCATGTATCCCTCCTGTACCCCCCACCCCCCGCTCATGCCCCATGTGTGCCCTGTTCCCCCCAGCCCCCGCTCATGCCCCGTGTGTGCCCTGTTCCCCCCAACCCCCGCTCATGCCCCGTGTCTCCCCGTGTCTCCCTCCTGTACCCCCCACCCCCGCTCATGCCCCGTGTCTCCCTTGTGTTACCCCCCACCCCCCGCTCATGCCCTGTGTCTGCCCAGTTCCCGACACCCCCCGCTCATGCCCCGTGTCTCCACTGTTCCTACACCCCCGCTCATACCCCGTGTCTCCACTGTTCCCCCCACCCCCCCTCATGCCCCATGTCTCCACTGTTCCCCACCCCCCACTCATGCCCCGTGTCTCCCTACTTTTCCCCCACCCCCGCTTATGGTCCGTGTCTCTCTCTTATTCCCCCCACCCCCGCTCATGCCCCGTGTCTCCCTCGTGTTCCCCCCACCCCCCGGTCATGCCCCTTGTCTGCTTTATCCCCCCACCCCCCGCTCATGCCCCGTGTCTCCCTCGTGTTCCCCCCCACCCCCCGCTCATGCCCCGTATCTCCCCTGTTCCCCCACCCCCGCTCATGCCCCATGTGTGCCCTGTTCCCCCCACCCCCCGCTCATGCCCCGTGTCTCCCCGTGTCTCCCTCCTGTTCCCCCCCACCCCCGCTCATGCTCCGTGTGTGCCCTGTTCACCCTTCCCCCTGCTCATTCCCTGTGTGTGCCCTGTTCCCCCCACCCCCGCTCATGCCCTGTGTGTGCCCTGTTCCTCCCCACCCCCCGCTCATTTCCCGTGTGTGCCCTGTTCCCCCCCACCCCCCGCTCATGCCCCGTGTCTCCCTCCCGTTCCCCCCCACCCCTGCTCATGCCCCGTGTTTTCCCTGTTCCCCCAACTCCCCACTCATGCCCCATGTCTACCCTGTTCCACCCCACCCCCTGCTCATACCCCGTGTTACCCCCACCCCCCACTCATGCCCTGTTCCCCCCACCCCCCGCTCATGCCCTGTGTGTGCCCTGTTCCCCCCACCCCCGCTCATGCCCCTTGTGTGCCCTGTTCCCCCCACCCCCTGCTCATGCCCCGTGTCTCCCTCCCGTTCTTCCCCACACCCCACTCATGCCCCTTGTCTCCCCTGTTCCTCCCACCTGCTGCTCACACCGTGTGTCTCCCCTTTTCACCCCACCCACCACTCATGCTTCGTGTCTTCCTTGTGTGTTACCCCCCACCCCCTGCTCATGCCCCGTGTCTCCCTCGTGTTACCTCCACCCCCCACTCATGCTCTGTGTCTCCCCTGTTCCCCCTCCCCCTGCTCATGCGCTGTGTGTGCCCTGTTCCCCCCCACCCCGCTCATGCCCTGTGTCTCCCTCCCGTTCCCCCTAGCCCCCGCTCATGCCCCGTGTGTGCCCTGTTCCCCCCACCCCCCGCTCATGCCCTGTGTTTTACCTGTTTTCCCCACCCCCCGCTCATGCCCCGTGTCTCCCCTGCTCCACCCCACCCCCTGCTCATGCCCCGTGTCTTACTCCTTTTCCCCCCACTCCCCGCTCATGCCCCGTGTCTCCCTCCCGTTCCCCCCTCCCGGCTCATGCCCTGTGTCTCGACTGGTCCACCCCACCCCCTGCTCATGCCCCGTGTCTCCCTCCTTTTCCCCCCCACCCCCCGCTCATGCCCCGTGTCTCCCCTGTTGCTCCCACCCACCCACTCATGCCCCGTGTTTCCTTCCTTTCCCCACCCACCCCCCGCTCATGCCCTGTGCCTACCTCCATTCCCACTCAACCCTGCTCATGCCCACATGTCTCCCCTGTTCCCCCCCACCCCCTGCTCATGCCTCGTGTCTCCCTTCCGTTCCCCCAACCCCCGCTTATGCCCCGTGTCTCCCTCATGTACCCCGAACCCACGCTCATGTCCCGTGTTTCCCCTGTTCCCCCATCCCCTGCTCATGCCCTGTGTTCTCCTCCTTTCCCCCCCACCCCCAGCTTATGCCCCGTGTCTCCCCTGCTCCACCCCACCCCCTGCTCATGCCCCGTGTCCTACTCCTTTTCCCCCCACCCCCGCTCATGCCCGTGTCTCCCTCCCATTCCCCCCACCCCGCTCATGCCCTGTGTCTCGACTGGTCCACCCCACCCCCTGCCCATGCCCCGTGTCTCCCTCCTTTTCCCCCCACCCCCCGCTCATGCCCCGTGTCTCCCCTGTAGCTCCCACCCACCCGCTCATGCCCCTTGTTTCCTTCCTTTCCCCCCCACCCCCGCTCATGCCCTGTGCCTACCTCCGTTCCCCCTCACCCCTGCTCATGCCCACATGTCTCCCCTGTTCCCCCCCACCCCCTGCTCATGCCTCGTGTCTCCCTTCCGTTCCCCCCAACCCCGCTTATGCCCCGTGTCTCCCTCCTGTACCCCCAACCCCTGCTCATGTCCCGTGTTTCCCCTGTTCCCCCATCCCCCGCTCATGCCCTGTGTCTTCCTCCTTTCCCCCCCACCCCCCGCTCATGCTCCGTGTCACCCCTGTTCCCCCACCCCCTGTTCATGCCCCGTGTGTGCCCTGTTCCCCCCCACCCCCCTCTCATGCCCCGTGTGTGCCCTGTCCCCCACACCCCCCGCTCATGCCCCATGTGTGCCCTATTCCCCCACGCCCTGCTCATGCCCCATGTGTGCCCTGTTCCCCCCGCTCATGCCCTGTGTCTCTCTCCCATTCCCCCAACCCCCTGCTCATGCCCTGTGTCGTGTCTCTCTCTTGTTCCCCCCACCCCACGCTCATGCCCGTGTCTCCCTCCTGTACCCCCCACCCCTAGCTCATGCTCTGTGTCTCCCTCCTTTTCCCCCACCCGCCGCTCATGCCCCTTGTCTCCCCTGTTCCCCCCACCTGCCGCTCATGCCCCGTGTCTAGCCTGTGTTCCCCCCACCCCCGCCCGCTCATGCCCCATGTCTCCCTCGTGTTACCCCCACCCCCCGCTCATGCCCGTGTCTCCCCTGTTACCCTAACCCCTGTGTTTGCCCTGTTCCCCCACCTCCCTCTCATTCCCTGTGTGTGCCCTGTTTGCCCCACCCCCTGCTCATGCCCCATGTCTCCCTCCCATTCCCCCCACCCCCGTGTGTGCCCTGTTCCCCCACACCTCCCGCTCATGCCCTGTTTTTCCCTGTTCCCCCCAACCCCCGCTCATGCCCCGTGTCTCCACTGTTCCACCCGCCCCCCGCTCATGCCCCGTGTCTCCCTCCTTTTCCCCTCCAACCCCCGCTCATGCCCACGTGTCTCCCTTGTTACCCCCAACCCCCCGCTCATGCCGTCTCCCTCCTTTCCCCCCACCCCCCGCTCATCGCCCCTTGTCTCCCCTGTTCCCCCACCCCTGCTCATGCCCCGTGTGTGCCCTGTTCCCCCACCCCCACTCATGCCCATGTGTCTCCCCTGTTCCCCCATCCCCCGCTTATGCCCTGTGTCTCCCTTCTGTTCCCCCCACCTCCGCTCATGGCCCGTGTCTCTCTCTTGTTCCCCTCACCCCCTGCTCATGCCCTGTGTCTCCCTCTTTTCCCCCCCACCCCCGCACATGCCCCGTGTGTGCCATGTTCCCCTCCACCCTCTGCTCATGCCCACGTGTCTCCCCTGTTCCCCCCACCCCGGCTCATGCTCCGTGTCTCCCTCCTTTTCCCCTCCAACCTCCGCGTCTCCCTTGTTACCCCCACCCCCTGCTCATGCCCCATGTCTCCCTCCTTTCCTCCCCCACTCCCTGCTCATGGCCCCTTGTCTACCCTGTTCCCCCCACCCCCTGCTCATGCCCCGTGTGTGCCCTGTTACCCCCACCCCCAGCTCATGCTCACGTGTCTCCCCTGTTCCCCCAACCCCTCACTCATGCCCATGTGTCTCCCCTGTTCCCCCCCACCCCTGCTTATGCCCCGTGTCTCCCTACTGTTCCCCCCACGCCCCGCTCATTGCCCGTGTCTCTCTCTTGTTCTCCCCACCCCCTACTCATGCCCTGTGTCTCCCTCCTTTTTCCCCACCCCCCACTCATGCCCCTTGTCTCCCCTGTTCCCCCCACCCCCCGCTCATGCCCTGTGTCTCTCTACTGTTCCCCCCACCCCCTGCTCATGCCCCGTGTCTCCCTCCTTTTCCCCCCACCCCCGCTCATGCCCCTTTTCTCCCCTGTTCCCCCCACCCTCTGCTCATGCCCCGTGTGTGCCCTGTTCTCCACCCCCCGCTCATGCCCACGTGTCTCCCCTGTTCCCTCCACCCCCGCTCATGCCCCATGTCTCCCTCCTTTTCCCCTCCAACCCCCGCTCATGCCCACGTGTCTCCCTTGTTACCCCCAACCCCCCGCCCATGCCCTGTGTCTCCCTCCTTTCCCCCCACCCCCCGCTCATGGCCCTTTGTCTCCCCTGTTCCCCCCTGCTCATGCCGCCTGTGTGCCCTGTTCCCCCCACCCCCCACTCATGCCCACGGGTCTCCCCTGTTCCCCCCACCCCTCACTCATGCCCATGTGTCTCCCCAGTTCCCCCTCACCCCCGCTTATGTCCCCGTGTCTCCCTACTGTTCCCCCCACCCCCGTTCATGCCCCGTGTCTCCCTCCTTTTCCACTCCAACCCCCACTCATGCCCAGGTGTCTTCCCTGTTCCCACCACCCCCAGCTCATGCCCACTTGTCTCCCCTGTTCCCCCCACCCCCTGTTCATGCCCACGTGTCTCCCCTGTTCCCCCCACCCCCGCTCATACCCACGTGTCTCCCATGTTCCCGTCCACCCCCGCTCATGCCCTTTCTCTCCCTACTGTTCCCCCCACCCCCGCTCATGGCTCATGTCTCTTTCTTGTTCCCCCACCCCCTGCTCATGTCCTGTGTCTCCCTCTTTTCCCCCCCACCCACCGCTCATGCCCCTTGTCCTTCCTTTCCCCCTACCCCCGCTCATGCCCCTTGTCTCCCCTGTTCCCCCCACCCCCTGCTCATGCCCTGTGTGTGCGCTGTTCCCCTCCACCCCCCGCTCATGCCCACATGTCTCCCCTGTTCCCCCCACCCCCGCTCATGCCCCGTGTCTCCCTCCTTTTCCCCTCCAACCCCCGCTAATGCCCACGTGTCTCCCTTGTTACCCCCCACCCCCCGCTCATGCCCCGTGTCTCCCTCCTTCCCCCCCAACCCCCGCTCATGGCCCCTTGTCTCCCCTGTTCCCCCCACCCCTCGCTCATGCCCCGTGTGTGCCCTGTTCCCCCCACCCCCCACTCATGCCCACGGGTCTCCCCTGTTCCCCCCACCCCACGCTCATGCCCATGTGTCTCCCCTGTTCTCCCCCACCCCCCGCTTATGCCCTGTGTCTCCCTACTGTTCTCCCCACCCCCCGCTCCTGGCCCGTGTCTCTCTCTTATTCCCCCCACCCCCTGCTCATGCCCTGTGTCTCCTTCCTTTTCCCCCCACCCCCCCACTCATGCCCCTTGTCTCCCCTGTTCCTCCCCACCCCCCACTCATGCCCCGTGTCTCTCTACTGTTCCCCCCACCCCCTGCTCATTCCCTGTGTCTCCCTCCTTTCCCCCCCACCCCCGCTGATGCCCTGTTGTGTTCTCTTTATGCACCCCGCCTTCCCTTTCCATGGTGAAAAATATTTTTTTTACCACCCGGGGTTCCCACTTTGAGGACATAAGATGCTAGTGGTCTTCATCTATTGAAAAGGATGTTATGGTGACCTTGCACTAATAAAAACCTATTGAATTCGTTAATAAAAATGTGTTACAGGGACGTTATGGTTAAGTTGCACTAATAAAAACCTATGAAATTCAATGAAAAAACTTTGTGGAAGGGACGTTATGGTTAAGTTGCGCTACTAAAACCTATGAAATTCAGTGAAAAAACTTTGTTAAAGGGACGTTATGGTTAAGTTGCGCTACTACAAACCTATGAAATTCAGTGAAAAAACTTTGTTAAAGGGACGTTATGGTTCCAAGTAAAACGGAAAAACCCTTGAAATTTGCCAGTTATGGTAAGCTAAGCAACCATAACTCGCGCCACCACCGTGCACTGCTACGACTAACACCCACAACATCAAAGATGCCATCACAAATGTCATTGATGACATCACTGATGACATCACATGTCTGGCTCACTTTCTTTTCTTTTGCTGACATATCTAGGCCACATGGTTTTCTTCAGTAACAGTCAGAAACTAAGAATTTTATTTTATTTGTAGACATATCCTTCAAGTAGGTTCTTACAGTAATTCCCTTAGAGTCCCGTCACATCATATGAAACATATACATAGGGGAAGACACAAGCTTGAAAGACAGCAATCCCTTTTGTGCATAAAGATAATCAATAGACTTATCAGCACTTTCTGATAGTTCTGTTGTTTTTTTATGGCTGTACTTTCCCTTTATATGGTCATATTTGTATACATTGTACTCACACTACTTTCCTTAGGGTCCAATCACATCAAGTGATACATATACTTAGGGTAAATAGCAGCTTTGAAACAGAGCAATCATTTATTTGCATGAAAATAATCAGTTAGTTTATGAATTGTTTCTGCTAATACTTTGGAACACTGGGTTCAAGCAGTAATGAACATCCTTCCAAATGCCAAAGTAATTTTTTCTGGATTAGTACCTAGGGCAATATGGGACAATAGTTGCGTTTTTTTTCCTCAGCAAAACAATGCTAGGTGTGTAATCAACCGAGGCATGTGTGCCTTCATGCTTAGAGCTGGTATGTTCTTCTGTAATAATGAGAATATTGATTCCAGTAATGCTGTTTATTTTAAAGAAGATGGCATTTCCTTATCTTTTGTGGGAAATGCCATTCTGTTTTGGAATGTAAAGGTTGCTTTGGAGAAGGTTATGTGAAGATTGTAGGAGTAAAGTAAGAAAAAAAGAATACAAAATAACAGGTGTCTGTCAAGCATCTGCAAAAACCCCCCCAAAAAACGGCTCTTTTCAGAGCCAACCTCAAAGGGGAAATGGGGCACACTATTTAAATTGACATTCACCACGCTCAGATTTTCGATATGTCCGCGGACATGGCGGTAGTCTGCAGAAATCGAAATCACTAGCTAGGGGTTCAGTATGTTCTATGTTAGATGTATATAAAGTCAGGGATATTATGCTTAAATTGTGCTACTAAAAACATATGAAATTCAGTAAAAAAAAACTTTGTTAAAGGGACGTTATGGTTAAGTTGCGCTACTAAAAACCTATGAAATTCAGTGAAAAACCTTTGTTAAAAGGGTCGTTATGGTTAAATTGCGCTACTAAAAACCTATCAAATTCAGTAAAAAAACTTTGTTAAAGGGACGTTATGGTTCAAAGTAAAACCGAAAAAAAACCTGAAATTCGGCAGTTATGGTAAAATAAGCAACCATAACTCACGCCACTGTGCACTGCTAACACTAACACCCAGGACATCAAAGATGACATCACAAATGTAATTGATGACATCACTGATGACATCACATGGCTGGCTCTCCCTTTTTTCCTTTACAGACATATCTAAGCCACATAGTTTTCTTCAGTAACAGTCAGGAAGTAAACATTGAAAAGGTACTATATTTGTAGACTTAGGGTCAAGTCATATCATATGAAACATATATATAGCGGAAGACACAGGCTTGAAAGAGAGCAATCCTTTCTGTGCATGAAGATAATCATTAGAGTTATCAGCATTTTCTCATAGTTTTATTTTTATTACTATACCTTCCCTGTATATGCTCATATTTGTATACATTGTACTCACACTCCTTTCCTTAGGGTTCACTGACATCATTTCATACACATACATATAGTAAGTAGCAGCTTTGAAACAGAGCAATCATTTCTCTGCAGAAAGATAATCAGTTAGGTTATGAACTCTTTCTGCTACTACTTTTGCTTTTTTGCTAACTTCACTTTCCCTGTATATACCCATATTGGTATGTGTTCTTGTCTCTTTGTGTTTTGTCTATAGTAATGCAATTATGTAATACATGGGTTTTATTAGCTACTTATTACATATTTCACAGTACACAAAAATCTATTAAGAAAACAATTATAATTTCATTATTCAACATATTAACATTACAAATATTATACCTTCATCTTGTACGCTGCACACAATGCTATGTTTCTGTATGAGTAGCTTAGTATACTAGATAGAACCCCATAATAGAATGCTATTTATATCAATGCATCGTTCAATGCACTAATTAGGGTATGATATTTATTGCAATGATCCTTGACACTTTTTTCGCAACATTATAATAAGAATCCCTTGTACACATATTTCATGAAAAGTACATACACATGTGATGTCATCAATGACATTTGTGATGTCATCTTTGATGTCGTGGGTGTTAGTCTTAGCAGTGCACGGTGGTGGCGTGAGTTATGGTTGCTTAGCTTACCATAACTGGCGAATTTCAAGGGTTTTTCGGTTTTACTTGGAACCATAACGTCCCTTTAACAAAGTTTTTTCACTGAATTTCATAGGTTTTTAGTAGCGCAACTTAACCTTAACATCCCTTTAACAAAGTTTTTTCACTGAATATATATATACATATATATATATATATATATACATATACACATTATAGTCCTGCGGTTGCCGCAGCATAGTTGAGTATTAAGATACATAGAAAAGCTAAATAATAACTTTTGACTCACATGACGGATTTGGTTGAAATATTGGAGACAAAATTGCACTCACGCCCTCACCCCAGGTGACCCCCATCCCCACCCCTGAATGGAAATGTTGGGAAACATCTGTTAAAAAGTAAAGAAGCTATTAAGAAAACAAATGACAACTCATTTTTCAGCTTAGTCCCCATTCATTTTCCCATAGAGAAAAAAGTGAAATGTTTGCTCAAGTGCACAGCAAAAACCACTGGGCAGAATTGGACCAGGTACGAAATAACCTGGGCACAAAGCGTTGACTCGATTTCCGGGGTGGTCTGTGGTTCTTGCGTCCAGTAGTTTTTTAAATATTTGATGGAGAAGCAGGTGCCCACTTTTCCCAAAATCATAGCTATATCTCTCATGGTGCAGAAATGAAAAGCCACCTTTTTTTTGTTTTTCGGGACAATGCAAGAGATATTGACGAATATTTGGGGTAATATCCGCGGTTATCCAAAAATAAAACATTGAATCAATGCCATTTGGAGGCCGAAAATGGATGAAATTGCATCTGGCTAGAGGTGGGGAGGGGGACTGGAGACCAAGTTCAGAGCTCAAACGTTTTGGCGTATTCAAGGTTATTTTTGAATATTCAAGGTTATTTCGTGTGTCAGACGTATAATTACCGTGAATATTTTCAGAATATTCAGGGTTATTTATAGTTCATTGCTTAGATAACCACTTTTATGGGAAAAACTTTTGTTTTTAAAAAGGGAGAGTTAAAAAATGACATAATACTAAAAAGTGGAATTTTATAGCTAAAGTGAAGTGATGGGTAACTTATTGGGGCAACATGTCAAAGGTTGCAATATGACAGTGGCCTGTGATCATGAAGCCCTGGCTAGTGGGCCAAAAAAAGTGTCCACCTAAGGGGGCTCCAAAAGAAGCATATAGGGGAACATGTACATGGGCCTGGTAGGGTTTTAAAGTCTACAGTGAGTATGGCCGAAGGCCCTGGCTAGTATGCCTGAAAGACAGGTATAGTGGACACTCCACCTTGTGGGACCAAGCGAAACATATTGGGGGAATATTTACAGTGTTCGTGGCCAGTAGTTTTTTTAAATATACAGGGGGAACGGCTGAAGGCCCTGGCAAGTGGGTCCAAAAGACATGCATCATGGCAATGGCGAATGCTGTGGCCACCTAGTGGGTCCAAAGGAAACAGAGGAGAAACATGTACAGAGGACATGGTCGAAGGCTGTGGCCACTGGCCATGGTTGAAGGCCATGGCTTGTGGCACATAAAAAAAACTATGGTATAACAAAACCCATGAAATTCAATGAAAACCCTTACTTAAGGGGGAGTTATTCCGCAAATTTAACTCAACAAAACCCTTGTAATTCAGCAGATGCAGGGTGTCATGACCAGTTTAACTCGGCAGGTTCCCATTGCAAAGCCCATAAGCACATATATATTATAAGAGAAGGGATTAACAATGACACACGAAATGACATTATTGGGAACTTGGCCGTATGGGGGACATCAACGGTAACGCGTTGAGTTAAACTGTTCATGACTTCCCACATCCGCTGAATTTCGAGGATTTGGTTGTGTAAAATCTGTGCAATTTAACTGCAGCTTACCTTAGATTTTTTTCAGTGAATATATATATATATACATATGATATATACAAGACGTTGATACCTTAATTATGCTCACAAAGTAATTTATTTTAAAGCTTTCATGATCTTCCGATCCTCACTTCAGGCAGAGAAGGGATGAAGAATTCGAAAAACAAGACAATTTAAGAGTCCATTCTGGAATTCCTTATCTGTGTACCTTATTTCTGGATTCTTCACAGAAAGCCACACACTTCACAGGTTAACCGTGTGCATTGCTGTATGAAAGGTTTGAATGGCAAACTGAATTATGTCGGTGCATGTCATCATTTGTGTTGTCATAATGTAAGGTGTCAGTAATTCTTGTCCGCCCCTATCCCACGGTCTCAATTACCACTGGGCAGAGCCATTTCTAGCTCCACCACTGCAGTTTCCAAGCGATGGCGAGAGACCTGAAAGCTTAAACCATGATGGCTGTGGCACTATATTTTAGTTTACTGCAAATCTGGTGGGGTTCGTCCAATGTATTGCCCCCTAACTAGTATGGCCAGGTTCTTAGACATGATACTGTAAGTCAACATTGTTGGATTTAGACATTGTGGCAAGTCATGAACCTTCATAAACAATTATGCTAAACAACTTGTGGTCTATATCCATTGCATGCTGATCAATAGATGTCATATTTTTCTCTTTTGCTTTTTCACTTTCCTCTCCCATCACAGATGCCGGATCCCAGCTGCTACTTCTTTACTCGTCCTAAAATGTTCTGTAATGGACGCCCCAATTTCTTTGCGTTCCCAGTGCACGTACAGGAAGGCCATGAATAGCCATTTCTCCACAGACCTTTCTCTGCTTCAACCATGAGCTTGTTAGCAAGTGCGTGTTTTTTTTAGACTGTTTTGTCTTGTCACAGACAAGTCCAGAGTGTCCTCTCTTTGTCAGGGAGGAACAAGGCCGCTGAGAAAATAATGTTCTTTTTCTGGAAAATCGCTTGACTGGGTGTCCATAATTCTCTTTTCATAAAACCAGTGAACCCACCCAAGCACGGGAGGACATTAAATTAACAAAATTACCAACACGGCAAAAAACGATTGAATCATTGTCGTGTGTTTTATCAAGTACATTTGATTAGTTTCATCCTCACGCATCCCACAGACACATTATGCATGCATGTAAGTCTTACAAAACGGATTACCGAGAACAAACCCCAGTAACTTTAACAATAAAACCCAATTCACTGAAATGTACTCTGCAAACGTAACTCTACTTGCACGCACTCCTTACGTATACTTAGTCTTCGATTATACGTTTTTCTCCCTTGACAATGTAACTATTAATGGACTTTACAGGATAGGAATATATATATTACACTGTTGGGAAGTATGATAGAGTCATTAATGTGTGCCTGATATTTATAAACGTGCCTTATATTTATAAACGTGTGTTGTACTTCTTGTTCTTATTTTGACCATGTATGTGGGCACCTATGAATATTACATTTATTTTAATACATGTATGACTGATCTGATCTGATTTTATTTATTTCACAACCTTTTTACTTATGTCTGGGTTCATTCATTGTTATGTGTGTTGATGTTTTTATTACATTTTATCGAAATAAAGCTAGATTGGTGATGAAAACTCAATTCACTGGTTTTAGTTCACTTGCCATCTTATTTTTTATTTGTAGACCTGCTGCTCATAGCGACTGCTGTAGTTTGGTACAGCGCTATATATGTGAACGTATTCATTCACTCACTCATACAATCACGTACTGCTTTATGACAGCATATATGGTTTGCTAGCAGTGATACATTGCTATAAGAATTTCTTGTGAAATAGTTACAGGAGTCAGGCATGGTTGCTGCCACTCTGTAGCTCCACGCCACAGCGAAAAGGTACTTTACATGAAATAGTTCTCATCGTTGCATTAGGAGAGACTTTTGGGTGCCATATTGGTTGTGAGATCAGAATTGACGATGCACAACGTTAAACCGGCGCCGCAGTTTTGGCACTGGCAGTTTTGGAGCTGCACCATGGGCTCAGGCCGCGGTAGGCAGGGCACCACGATCTATCCGCGCACGAATGTATGTTTTCCTTAAATATACTGTCTTCCAACAGGATTTAATAAAGACTTTAATCTACAGCCTGGTGTTCCGCACCATTATTTATTACTGAGACACCATGTGGGGAGGCTGGGCACATTAGCAAGACAAAAGACACTGGTGACGAAGGTGTCACTCGAAACGCCTGCGAGTGCTGCGCACACCAGAGGAGGTGTGCTGGGCCCGACTGCATAGGAGCCCTGGGGAGCCATCATCAGCAACCAACTGTGAGCAGTGTGGCAAAATACCTCCTCGTATTGCTAGATGGGGCCTCAGACTCCTGGACTATCAATTCCACATTATATAGAGGCCTGGCAAGGAAGAGAACCCAGCATCACCCAATCACAGTTGTAGACACAAGCTTCACAGTTGCGGACCAGTACATACTCTACATGGTCCAAGCGGCTACCCTGGAAGGGGCTGACGTTACACAGATTACACAGTCGGAAAATGATCCAGCCATCCTAATCATCCTACAATGCATACAGTCGGGAAGATGGAAAAAAGCCAAGCAAATGGGGGAGAGTACCTGTCCTTGAGACACATAAGGATATTCAGTGCTTAGTACTAGTAAGAGAAGAGCTAACGTGGGCTGAAGAAGGCCTGCTGTTGAAAGGAACCAAAGTAGTGATACCTCGTAATGTGAGAAGAAAGATAGTACAACTAGCTCAAGAGGGACACTGAGCATAGTGTCCACAAAGAGACTACTGTGACAAAAGGTGTGAATGTCGGAGCTACCAGAACACACTTGGGACGTAGTGGCCATCGATTTCTTTGGTCCCATTGCAGGAATTCAGCACATACTCATGTCCATGGACGAATACTCCCGCTATCCAGACATGCAGATTGTGTCCTCCTCAGTGGCCTACCACACCATCCAGCACTGGATAGGATTTTCACAGCATATGGACATCTGATAATGGTCCCCATTTACGGGGAAATACTTCAAGACATTTGCTGAGTATATGGGTTTTAGACGCAGAAAGATTACTCTGCTATGGCCTCAAGCCAATGGGACAGTAGAACGTTTCATGAGCAATGTCAAAAGTAATGTCCAGACTGCCCATCTAACAAGAGATCCCATAGAGAAGATACTATATACCAGCTCTTGAGAGGCTACAGAAATACCCCACATAGCACCACGGGGAAGACGCCATACGAGGTCATGTTCGGGCGAAATGTCAGAACTTGACTACTTCACCTCTGCCTGAAGAAAGATACCCTGAATACTAGGAAGTGAGGGAACGAGATGCCCATGATAAGGCACATATGAAGCACAATGCGGATACAAGATGAAGGGCAAGGGAGGTGAGTTTTAAAGAAGGAGATGCAGTTGTCGTAAGGCAACAACACGCACACACAAAAACACTGCAGCATTGAACAGTGCCCCACTGACAGTCACCCAGATTAAAGGGTCACTGATAACAGCAGGGGATGGGCAGTGGCAGATAACAAGGAACTCATCGCATTTTCGAAGATCTGCAGAGACACTGAACAGAGAAGCACAGAGAGAGAATGCAGGGATCAGGTAGTCGGAAGAACATTATGATGGTGTTGGAGAAGAGTTGGATAGCGAGAGTTGGAGCCCTCCTGAACATTCCAGCCCTGAGAGATCCCCAGAGGATCCCACTGGATGACCTCAACGAGCCAAACTCAAACCAAAGAAACTGATTGAAGATATGGAGTGAATGTTGACTTCATGGTTAACAAGGGGGGAGGTTGTAGCATCTTCCTGATCATGTGCATGGTCAGGTGCAGTGGGAGGGCACCAGAAGGTATGGGAAGCGGGGTAGGTGGAAGGTGAGGGGATTTCCAGGCAGTCCATGTTTGGCCAGGATTTAATAAAGACTTTCATCTACAGCCTTGTGTTCCACGCCATTATTTATTATTTAGGCACCATGGGGGAGGTTTGGTATTTTAGCAAGACAAACAACACCCGCCTACATTGGTCTGTATAGCAGAAGACAGACAGAAACATTGGAATGATTTAGGAATTTTGGTTTTCAGCCCCCCTCCACTTAAAGGCCTCTGTTAGGGGGGAGTTGACAGTTTTAGAGATTTTAGTTTAGGGGCAAGGACACCCCTATTCCTAAATGAATTTGGGTTCAACAGGACACATAGGATTACCCAATTAAATTACAGGCTATCATTTTCAGCATACACTAGGAATGAGCTTTGTTAATTTCAAATGTTAAAAAAAAAATCAGCCCAGAGTGTTTTGCTAAATGGGAATTAATTAAATTATATTCAGTCAGATAGGCTAAGGATCTACACAGCCCCCCCCTCAACCACAATAAAGGGAAAGGGTTTGCGGCAAGCAGATTCCCCCACCTTTTGGTTTTAAATGTCTCAATTCTACTTACATTGAAAACCTCTCTTTAAAGTTCAGGAAAGCTAGCTGAATTTCAGGACCCTCTTGGAGAATGGGGCAGGGGCCTGGCCACACCACTTTCAAGGATGCTCCCCATCTCTTCACCATAGGGCCCAGTAAGCTTTTCGGCCTCCCCAGCTCTCCCCTTCCCTCATAGTGCACACACTTCATATACCAGTGATGACACCATCAAGATTTCAATATTGGGCAGTGCCCTGCATAAATTGTCACAACCAGGATTGGATAGTTACCCTTCTTTCTGCCCTCAGGTCCAGCCTCTCTCCAAGGATTGGCTTAGGAGCCTAAAACAGAAATATGGCAACTCCCATTTGAAATCCACTTTTTCACGTTAACATTTTGGCAATATGTACCTTCATGGGAAAACTTTGTAATGTACTAATAAATGCCATGATATATACATATATATCTTCAACTAATCATGGGGGGATTAAGAAAACAACAGCCCAGTAGGCACCATGTTGCATAGGTATGTGACAATTTTCCACTGTTTATATAAAAAGCATTAGTTATGAACATGCAATTTACTCTCCGAATAACTATTTTTACCCTCCACCAGCACACCAATTCTAACATTCAGGAGCTGTTCAGGGCAGCCAGAAATACATTTTAGCTTGCATTTATAATTCCCTAAATCACAGGTGGACACATTTTATTACAACAACATTGCCTGGAAATGATGTTAACATTGACATATACATTAATGCAGTGTGACTTGTGGTTGCTGAAAAAAATGCTTATGCTGTGATAAACTAATGGGAAATCGTCATGTGTATGCAAATCAGCTCCCCTTACTCCAGGCCATTTGCCATTCCTGGCCAGCATGTGACCTGTTAACGGAAGGTGACCACCATTTTGTTCTGAAACTTTCTATTTTCTTGTATTTCTTTTTATTTTCAGAGCACAGCTTCTCCCCACATTCCAGTAATGCACAGGCTAGGCCATTTGCTATTCTGATGTTTGAAGTTGATAGGCTGCAGGTCATAAATAGCTGGGATGTACATGCTTCAAAAGAATTTTCTTTCCAGACCAGTAGGCCAACAGGCCCATACTGGGGAGTCCTTTGTGATGTCTGCCCAAAAACAAGCAAAAGGGCCCGGCTTGGGCCTAAATTAATTTTTACAATTGACCCATGGAAACAAAGTGATTTTTCAAATTTTATACATATCCACTTGCGACATTTCATAGTAGTGTTTTTATTTTGATGTGTGTGCCTACTTTCTTCTTAATTTCTAAACTCAGCTCTTTGATCAATATCATAAGCAGAGTCTATGTCTGATGAACACGGCGAGATTTGTGGACTAGCAATTTTTGTCACTCCCAATTTTTGCGTTATTTTGGTTTTCTGGATTGATTTTTGGCCATATTTCCTTTGAAATGTATAGATTATTTTTTGTAAGTAAACGTTTTCATCTCGTATAAATTTCTTCTGCTTTTTTATTTTTAATTCATCCTCAATTTTTTGTAGATACTCATCCATTATTTGATAGTTCTTATATGTTATTTCTGGTAGATTAAGTTTCTCTATTTTTGCTTGATTTCTTCAATTTCTTTTGTAATTTTCTCATGGGTGCATGCTGCTTGGTTTATTATACAAAGCATCATTTATCTTGAGGTATTTTTTAAAAGGTTTTCCCAATCATTTAATGCTTGTTTGTCATCTTCTTCAAAAGAGGGAAAGATGCATATTCTTAATCCCCTGGGTATTCTTCCCACTTCCATATACATCTTAAGCGTTTTTATCTCCCACCATTTGGACATTTCATTTTTACTTGCTTTTTCCAACTGCCAAATAGATTTCTCAGAGAGGAATTGGGAGAGGGACCTGTATTTTTTGATTGCCTATGTCGTAGGAATAATTCCTCAGCTACTGCTTCCAGTTTTTCATATGCTTCATCCATTATTATTCATTTTGTTGTCTTTATTTTGAATACTGTTAGAATTCAGCCAAAGATGTCCTTAGAACACACTTTTAAACTCTCTGGCGGCAACCTTTACATTTGTGGACTAGCAATTTTTGTCACTCCCAATTTTTGCATTCTTTTGGTTTTTCTGGATTGATTTTTGGTCATATTTCCTTTGAAAACAAAGTGGTCTTTTCTTTTCAATTGTTGCCAGTATTTTGCGGGTGAAGCATAATATACATTACATCTTGTCAACACACATTCATTCTCTTCCCTGATATCCTTATGTTAGTACGGGAACATTTTTCTCATGTCTTGCTTTAAAACTGCAAATGCACATGCAAAGCCATTTAAGTGTCAGTGTTTGAAAATTCTGCTGTTTATGTAAAAGGGGCCAATGAATTTCTCCTACCACTTTGAATAAAAAGGCTGCTTTTCGATTTGACCTTCCCTTTTGTAATGCCGGATATGCCTTTCTATATTGAATGTTTGTCCTTTTCCTTGTGTTACTTGCAGAAACCACCACAGTCTACCTTAATAGGTCAATGTTCAGTGTGAACGTTCTTGAAGGCTGGAAAGACATTTTTCCAGTGGGCTCTTCTGTTCTGTTGGTTTGAAGCTTCTGATTAAACTCCCCATGCCCCCAACGGTTCTTCAATGATTTTTTCATGGGGAAGAGAAAGGCTCAGTGGGGTTTCATCCGCAGTCCTTTTTTTTTCTTTATATGTTTATTTCTAACTGTTGGAGCCCGTCCAGCTTACATTCCTTGCTTTGGGAGTGGGCACTCCGGCCTTCACTTCTGTCTTTGGGTTGAGGGTGTAGTACAAATCCTCTTTCTTCCTTCTTCCGGGGTCGCTGTGATCCTTCCCAGACTCCCCACTTGCCTCCAGGCTACAAGTAAATGAAGTTAATTATCTAGCAATAGAAAGAAAAGAAAGGTTCAGTACTTTTTACACAACATATTTCCCCGCATGATGGACATTACATTAGAGAGAAAGATATTACATAGAAATAGACATTACATTTCAAAACATCCATTCGAAAGAAAAATACATTTCATAAAATTAGACACAGCAATTCAGAACAGCAATTCAACACATTTTCTTAACATTTACAAAGAATATTAATTAAACTACTCACCTGTTATAAGTCTCCATCTGGGGGTTTCCCCCTTTCCTTTCACTCCTTGGAAGGTTCCACTTCTTGGATATTATTTGGCTTCTCAATCAGCCTTAAAGCTTCTCAGGGATGACACCTTTTCTACTAAATGATGAGGACCCATTTTTCTTCTTTCTGTTTTCCTTTTAGGATGATGATCTTGTAGGCAACATGTGATATTTTATCCACAATTTCAAAGGCACCATGTCAAGATGGAAAACATTTCTGCTTTGTGGTCTGAGTCCTTTGAAAATTGTACAGGTAAACCTTGTCACCTACTTCATACTCCTTTTTGGTGGTCTGTAGATCATAATAGGTCTTTACTCCTTCAGCCGACTTTTCTGAATTGTACTCAGCATAAGCAAAAGCGTACTGGAGGTGCTTTATTATATTTTCAATGCACTCATGAGTGGTGGATGCATTTAACAGTGTCTGCTCCTGAGTTCTATAGAGCAGATGCTAAGGTAACACAATTTGTCATCTAATCATAAGTTCAAATGGTGACATCTTTGTTGCAGAAGGTGTAGACCTAATAGCCATCAGGACAAGCAGTAATCAGATGTCCCATTGGGGTCCAGAGTCTGCCACAAACTTCTTTAAGTTACTCACAATTGTCTTGTTGTACCATTCTACCCCAACCCGTTTGAGGCCAGGTGGGAAGCAATGTGAAGCTTTCTTTTACCCCTAGAATCTCCCACATCTTCGCTATCACCTCACTGGCAAAATGACTTGCTTGATCACACTCAAACCTTTGTGAGAGGCCAAACGAGAGGAGATGTGGTTGATCATTAGTGCGGCAGCTGTCTCTGCCTTACAATTGGGGGCTGGAAGACATTCCACCCAGTTTGTGAACAAGCATGTCACAGTCAAAATGTACTTTCCTCTCTAGAGGAGAGAATCACTGGCCCAATGAAATCGACTTACAAATCTGACCAAGGTAGTGTCATTCCCCTTTTTTTATAGGGGATCTCTGTGTGTGAGTGAACTGGTTTGAAATTGAGCAAAAACAAGACACCCCTTTAGGTAAATGATAAGGTCCTGGACCATGCAGATCCAATAGGCAACTTTGCACAACATTTATAATGCCATGTGAAACCCCTTATGACTGGCAGTGGCCGCTTCATGGGTGTGCTTCAACATTTTGACTGGTCATAGTCAGATAGGGCTCTCCTTACCAAGAAACTGTCTTGGATATGGAACATCTTGGAAAACTTCATCAACACCCAGAGATCCTCTTTACCAGTACAATCCAACTCTGTTAGAGGGTCCTATTTCTCTGCAGTGATCAAATCTGCATCTGGGGAATCTTTACTCCACTGTGCAGTCGAGAGTTCACTATTCTCATGAGTTTGTGACCTGGTGACAGCAGCAACTTGAATTTCCCCCAGCAGGGATTCCATTTCTATGAAATCCCCCTGGAGATCTCTGGTTTTAGACAGCTGGGCAGCCAGGTCATTTCCAGTCTTATCTGGCTCCTCTCTTTTGGAATGACCCCTTATTTTCTTCTGGTCATCTTATTGGAGGTCACCAGATCATCAATTGACTGGATCCGTTTGGCATGCTTTACGGGTTTATTGTTGGCACAAAGCATGCCTCGATTCTACCAGTAAATCGGCTGCTCCACAAACCCATTTTTGACATAATCACAGTCATTCACCCAGGAATTCCCAATTCAAGCCAATAGTTCTTTTTCACCGTTGTTATCAGCATGGTAGGAGCACCCATCCACATAAACTGTGGCTATCCCCTGACACGTCTTCTTCATAGACCTTGTGTGGGGAATTTAAGTACGCCTCTATGTTGTTTGTCAGCAGACTTCCGTCCTCTTGACAATTCTTTTTAACACAATCATGCAAGTCTGCCAACCCTTACGCTAGGGAACTCTTCTTGTTTTGGCCATATCTGACCTCCACAGGAAAGCATTGTATGGACTGAATCCAGGAAGTAATTCTGAAATTTTTGATGTTCCCCATCCAGATTCTATCACTTTGAAGATAAATGTTGGTGAGGAGTCTCAACAATGATGTGCTCCCCCTGGATGAAACAGCATTTTTTTAATGCCCCTGCTGATGCAAGGAATGGCTCCCCAGAGTCATTGAATTTTACCGCCACAGAGGACAAAGTCTTGCATGCGTATGAGATGAGTTTGTTGACCTTGTCATGCTTTTGATACAACACCACTGTTAGGCAAGTATCTGAGAACCCTGTCTCCAAGAAGAACTCCTTGATCCTTATGGGTAAGTTCAACAAGGAGCCTGAGAAAGGCTTCTTTTCACTTGTGTAACTGCCTCTGCTTGTTCCGGACCCGACTCCCACTTGACTCGAGCATGTAATGAAGGGATCAAGTGTCAAGTGAACTTTGTATAGTCTTCAATGAATTTCTGATTATAATTGGTGAGTCCAAGAAGGCTTCTTAAATCTCACAGAGTAGTATGATCTCTTAATTATATTAAGGCTTCCACATTCTTCACTTGGGGATTAAGACCATTAGGGGTAATCTTGTGCCTTAAGAAGTTCACTTGGGTCTTACATCACAGTGCCTTCTGAAAGGAAAGTGTTGGTCTGGCTTTCTGTAACTGGGTTAGAACATAGCAGATTTCTGCTATGTGTTCCTCCACAGTTGAGCTCTTGATCAGAACATCATCCACATAGACCAGGTTTCCTCTTTCGCCCAAGTCGAGCATGGCCTTCTGTAGGAAGATGTTGAACTCATTGCCATAGTTAATGTATGCAAAAGGGTTTCTGGTCCACTTGTACTACTGCCCCCCAAAGGTAATGGCAAGCTTGTATTGGTCTTCTCTACTCACAAGTCCTGTCCAGTAGCTGTTGGTTAGGTCAATGGTGGTGTACACCTTTGACCCTTGGATGTGTGCCAGTCCCTGATCGATGTAGGGAAGAGGTTATCTTGACGTATGGAGCCGTTGTTCAACTCCCACAGGTCTGCACAAAGTCTCTGTAGGCCTATTGGTTTCAGTATCCCCAGTACTGGGTTGTTGAAGGGACTATGGATCAGACCATCCCACAGGATTCTAAGTTCAAATGGATTGTGTCCTCCCACGT
Source organism: Ambystoma mexicanum (assembly GCF_040938575.1). Classification (NCBI taxonomy): domain Eukaryota; kingdom Metazoa; phylum Chordata; class Amphibia; order Caudata; family Ambystomatidae; genus Ambystoma; species Ambystoma mexicanum. Next base: position 873,014,202 of record NC_090930.1, read on the forward strand.
ATTCCTAATCTTAGATGTATCTTACCTTAAGCTTTGCTGCTTTGGAAAAAAATGTTCTCTCTCCACCAGAGGGTACTCCACTCGAGACTGCGGAGTTGATATCCCTCGGCGGCATCCGTCGAGCGCCGACGTCATCTGCTGTATAAATGCCTCGAGAGCGCCCGTTTGCATTAGTTCCGTTTTTCCGTTAGCTTCGCATCGGATCGAGAAAACGGTGCTTCAGTTTGTAGAAATGTCGTCTTCATCTAATCCTTCCACACCAAAGACTGGATTCAAAATATGCCAGAAATGTTGGAGAAAGATGTTGCTGACTGATCCCCATCGGAATTGCCTCTGGTGCCTCGGTTCCGAACACCATATAGACGAATGCGGTTCCTGTCAATCGATGACCCATAAGGCCTTGAAGGAACAGAGAGGTAAACTGGCGGTAGGGGAGGAATCCTCGAAGTTTTTTTTGAGAGGGAGAAAAGATTCGGCTTAGTCTTCATCAAAACGTCACAAAAATTCGAGATGGAGCAGTAGATCCAGGAAGCCCTCTTCTTCTTCCTCAATGAAGGCGAAGAAAAGACAACACTGGTCTCCATCTTCCTCATCCTCAACATCGTCTGAGGAAGTCATTACATATCCGTCAAAACATGATTCCCCAAGAAAGTGGGAAGCTTTCAGAACATCTATGCTAAAGATTTTTGACAATGCGGCCCAGACCCCCTCAAAAAAGTCTAGCGAAGGCCATGCCCCTGCTCATACAAAAAGTGACAGGAGAAGATCTAAGACGAGAAAATCCGGCAAAAAAATCATTGAGGGTGTCGTCCAGGGAATCTTCCCCAACTCCTCATAAAAAACACCTATCGGTGCAAAATTCCAGGGTAGAACTCGAAAGAATCGCATCAGACACTCATACGCCATCAAAATCCTCGTCTAAAACTTCTTCGAAGCCTCTATCAAAGGCGGTCGAGCACATGGTGTCGACAAACCATCCCAAAAAGGTTACGTTGATTGCACAATTCCTTCGACGGGGTTGACAATTCTTTCGAAAGTGTCGAAGATTACCTTGACGATATCGAAGGTGATAACTACAACATTGACGCCATCAACGCTTTTGTCGACGTCTCCGTTCATTCCGGTTACAAAATTGACACCTGTGTCAAAGTCTATGCCACCTGAGATGGTATTTCATCCAGAAAGTAGACAGGATTTCTTTAGAACCCTGTCCTCCATTTATGAGCGAGATTCATCAGGAGAAGATGTTTCACCTGCTGGTGTGAAATTTGGTACTAAACAAGTTCCCGAGGAGTTGATTGACCCTCAATCTAAGATGGCAGACTTATATGAGTGCTTGCAGTCAGCAAGTGGTCTGGACACATCTCCAGAACATGAATTTGAAAAGCCTTAATCGGCTGAGCATGCTGATGCAGGATATAGAAAGTTGATGAACAGGGTAACTGAATTTATGGGGTGGAGTAGAAATTCACCTGTTTATCAGGAAGATGATATGACTGACATCCTTTCAGAGGGACCTCAGCAAGACCCCATACTTCCTTTTCATGTAGCTTTACAAAACAGGGTGAACACTGCATGGGAAAACCCTGAATCTATTCCGGCAGTAAATAAAAAATATGTTTCAAAATATAGGCCCTGTTCTTCAGGTCCTGAATATTTGAGTAAACACCCATCACCTGAAAGTCTTGTAGTTCAGGCAGCTACTTCTACTAGAAATGCTGCATATCCTACAATTCTCCCATATAGGGATGATAAAAAGATTGATGCATGGTCTCAAAACATTTTACCTCAGGGAGTATGGCTTTAAAATCTACAAATGTAACTTGCACCCTTGCAAGATTTACATATACCAAGGGGACTGTATGACAGCGGCAGCTGAACACATCCCGGAAGGTGAGGAATGTGAAGGGTTCCTGTCCATAGTAAGGGATGCAAAGGAGGCTTCGGAGGAATGCCTTCAATCAGATTTGGACATGGCTGACAGTATCAGTAGGTCCATAGCATCTAGTATGCTACTACGCAGATTTGCATGGCTGAGGAAGTCAGATTTTGCACTGGATGTGGAGTCAAGGCTTCTCAATATGCCATTTGATGGCTCAAGGTTGTTTGGCAGCAAGGCGGATGAAAGTTTGGAGAAGCTGCAGACCTCCAAAGCAGCAGAAAAATCACTCAGTGCCACTATACGACAACCTCAACAACGCCCCTACACAGGCTCATCTTCCTGGAGGGGTTGTCCCTTTCAATTTTATTCCTCATTTGGAAAAGGAAGGGGACAGGCCAGTCAAAGAGGACAAAGGAAATATCCTCGGGGTGAGGAAAAGGTACTAGATCTGCCCCAGCAACGGCAACTGTCCCTTCAGCCGCTGCTGCTGCAAAACCACTCTGAGGTTTTGACCCACAAGAGCCTGGTGGGACGCAGGATCTCACAGCATCTGGCAAAATGACGGGGTATTGCTTCAGATGCTTGGGCACTGGAAACAGTATCCCAAGGTTACTGCCTTCCTTTTCAAAAGAAACCTCAGAATCACCCACCTGTATACAACTCTGCCAAACATCCAGACCCACTCCTGTTAAGGAAGTCTTAACCCTGCTACAGAAAGGTGCAATAGAACATGTACCTATTGCGGAGAGAAACAAGGGTTGGTTTTCCCTATATTTCCTCATACCAAAGAAGGATGGAGTATTGAGACCCATCTTGGACTTGAGAAGCTTGAACAAGTTCCTCAGGAAGGACAAGTTCAAGATGGTCACACTTTCTCAGATCCTTCAAGCTCTCCAACTCCAAGACTGGTTGGTATCATTGGACCTTCAGGATGCTTACTTTCATTTACCAATACATCTCAAGCACAGGAAGTACCTGAGGTTTGCGATTGGCAATTCTCACTATCAGTTTTGAGTTCTGCCTTTCGGGTTGACCTTCGCTTCGAGAGTTTTCACCAAGTTGATGGTGGTGGTGGCAGCGATTCTCAGCAGAGGGGGGATTCACGTCTACCCCTACCTGGATGATTGTATGATCAGGGCATGTTCTCCAGAACAAGTCCAGGAACATCTGTCCAAGACCTGCCACTTTCTTCACAAGCTAGGCTTTTCTCTGAACTTAAAAAAGTCAAACATGATACCATCACAGAAACTCCAGTTTATTGGAGCAGTCCTGGATACTTGTATGGGTAAAGCCTTGCCTCCTGAAGAGAGAGCTCACCACATTCTGCAGATAGTAACAAAATTCCAGAATGCCCAGCATCTACCGGCCTTCGATTTTCTCAGGTTGCTCGGTCTTATGGCATCCTGCATTTTTTTAATGCCAGGAGACAGATTTCTCAGGGCTCAATGGTCCTAATTTCTCAGGGCAAATGTCAGATCTTTTGCAAGTTCCAACCAGAGTAGCACAGGATCTTCAATGGTGGACTTGCAGGGAACATATCCTCAGGGGAGAATCTTTTTGGCAACCATGGCCGGAGATAACGGTAGTGATTGATGCCTCACTCACAGGGTGGAGAGCTCACACTAACAAGTTGAAAATCAGCAGTCATTGGTCTCCATTGGAGTGCAAACTACACATCAACCTAATAGAGTTGAGGGCAATTAGACTAGCTCTGAAGGCCTTCCTGCCTCTGTACGGGGAAGGAATGTCCTGATAATGACGGACAACACGGTGGCCATGTACTACCTCAACAAAAGAGGAGGAATAGGGTCACTACCAAAGTGCAGAGAATCAATGCAGCTCTGGTTCTGGGCAATACAGGTAGGGATCTCTCTGTCAGCAGTTCATCTAGCCAGAGAGCAAAATACAGTGGCAGATGCTCTGAGCAGGCAGAGCACAGTCTCCCACGAGTGGGAACTAGCTCAGGAAGTCTTTTAGGAGAACTTCGCCCTTTGGGGAACCCCTCAAGTGGATCTGTTCACGACCAGTGTCAACAGGAAATGCAAACTGTAATGCTCAAGTGAATTTCCATCAATAGGAGCTCTGGGAGACACTTTTGTAGTGGACTTGGAATTTCCACTACTGTATGCATTTCCTCCAGTCCCTGTGAATCCTCAAGTAATCAGAAGGTTGAGAAAGTTCAGGAAAACCATGATCCTAATTGCCCTGGATTGGGCCAGGAGAACATGGTACCCTTCTGGACATGTCCATCTGCCTTCCAATACGTCTTCCAAAAAGAGACGATCTTCTCTAACAAGAGGAAGGTCACGTTCTCCATCCAGAGGTCAAGACACTCAACCTTAACGCATGGCTTCTGAGAGGCTGAGATGCAAGGATTGGGACCTTCTGGATGATGTCATGGAAATCTTGCTTTCAGCCAAAAGGCCAGCAACTAAATCTCTGTACCGGTGTCGTTGGAACAAGTTCAATTACTGGTGCAGAGATAGGAATGTGGACCCGTTTCAGTGTAATATTCCCACAATATTGTCTTTTCTGTTATACTTGGCTAATCTGGGGCTCCAGGTTGGCACAATAAAGAGTTATTTATCAGTGCTATCTATTTTTAAGCGCTCCTCAGAGGAAGAATATTACTTCAAAATACCTTTGATTACACAATTCTTAAAAGTCTTAATAATGTGTTTCCTCCAACACCTTTTCAAGTACCTGTGTGGGACTTAAACTTACTACTAAAGTTCCTCACATGCATCCCATTTGAGCCTTTATATTCTTGTCTATTAAGGCTCCTTACTTTAAAAACCATACTTCTTGTGGCAATTACATCAGCCCGCAGGGTAAGTGAGTTGCAGGCACTTTCTAGTGGGCGTCCTCACACCATATTTTATAAAGATAAGGTTGTCTTTAGGGTCAAACTCTCTTTTTTGCCAAAAATTGTCTCTGATTTTCACCCGTCACAGAAAATAACACTGCCTGCTTTTTACCCTCCCCCTCACTCAAGTAAGGAGGAGGAAAGGCCACATAGATTAGACCCTAGAAGGGCTCTTAGTTTCTATATTTCAAGATTGGCAAGATTACGTCAGTGTGACCAACATTTTGTGGGATACACTGGCTGTAAATTGGGACTGGCAGTGACTAAGCAACATTATCAGGATGGATAGTTTTGGCTATAACTGAAGGTCATAGATTGGTTGGGAAAGATCCTCCAGATGGGCTGAGGCCTCATTCAACCATGGGCATGGAGACTCAACAGCACTTCAAAGGGGTGTCCCAGTGCAAGATATTTGCACAGCAGCCACATGGTCATCCATGCACAAATGTATAAAACACTATGCCCTAGATTTGACTTCTTCACAAGGAGGTTGCTTTGCTAAATCAGTACTGCATTCTATGCATGACTAATATCTCTGTACTCCCGCCTCCAATACAAAACTGTTTTGGGAGTCTATCTAAGATGAGGAATACGTGGGAGGACACAATCCATTCGAAGAACAAGTTACTTACCAACTGTAATGTTCTTTCGATTGGATGTTCCTCCCACGTATTCCTCATCGACCCTCCCAGCCTACCCCACAGTACAGTTTATGTGGTTAACACTCAAAATTCCTTTAAGGTTTGGGTCAAAAGAGGCATGCTATTAACTACAATCCATTGGCTACAATATGAAAAAACAGAACTGAGGCCAATGGGCGTGCTCGAGGCATTTATACAACAGAGACGTTGGCGCTCGACGGATGCCGCCGAGGGATATCAATGCCGCAGCCAAGAGTGGAGTGCCCTCTGGTGGAGAGAGCAGCAAAGCTGAAGGTAAGGATATATCTAAGATGAGGAATCTGTGGGAAGAACATCCAATCGAAAGAATGTTACAGTTGGTAAGCAACTTGTTCTTCTCAATAATCCCCATGAGTGAGTGAGTCCATGGATGCGAGAGGTAACTGGTATTGTTTCATAAGTACTTGAGCCATCTCAGGGTCCGTGGCTATGGTGGTTGAATGAAAAGGTGTGTGTCCACAATCATATGAGTCCACTGAAAAGATAACCTGCAATTCCAAGAAGACCTGTTTCAATTTTTATCTCTGCTCCTCGGTCTCACATGCATCCGCCAGATTGATCCATTCTTCCGCCATCTTCTTGAAACCTGGAAAGACCTCAGGCACTGCAATTTCAGCAGTGTCCTCTAGTTGGGAGGAGAGACCTCTTTTGCTGGCATTGACCGGAACAGGAGGGTCCAGGGATTCGAGGTAATAGTCCTTGACTCTGAACACTACCTCCTGATGCCACAGGTCACCTCTTCCACCCTGTAGGAGTAGGATGAGTACCCCAAGAAATTCAACCCATGCCTAGTAAAAATCTTTTCTGGAGGAATACCGTCTCTGGTGTCAAAACAGTTGTTTGGGATTGGTGCCATGATTTCATTACCTAAATCAATGGAATAATGTTGAGCATCAACCACCATTCCAATAAACGAGTCTTCCCCCAAAGTGATACTTCAAGAGTCGCTGTTATCCACCAATATTGAAATAGTGTTGTGTTCTAGGTCTACTAGAGGTGTTGTATTTAATTACAAACCTTGCTGTTGGAGATGAGAATTTAAATTTATATAGGCTTCCTGATGTCTGAGGTTCCAGTCTACCTTAATTTTGAGGGGAATAATGAATTGTCGCACCTCTCCTCTAACCTCTTCTCACACCTAAAAATCAACTGCATAAGGCAGACCTTGAGCTGAACGTAATGCTTTTTTAGTGTTGTCACAGCCCATAGGGTTACCCCCAGTCGTAACCAGGCTTTATTATTAATTAGGTCCAAATTTATTGTGAATCAGTTGTGAATGTCACTGCCTAAATAAAAGACACAAGGGACAGCTCTCACAACCCAACAATTATGCTCTATGCTTTTGTTGCCAATGGACATTTTTAGCATCCATCTGCTAGGCAAGAGATGTTTGGAATTCTGGGTTTCCAGACCTATTTCTTTATTTGTCAATCACTTTAAATGTGGGAACAGTAAGATCTTTTGGGAGTGTCCTGACTACGCCTTCGCTGGTGAAGCTCTTTACATTCTCAAGGCATACTCTGGCGAGCACAGGCTCCTCCCCCTCATGTAGCTGAATGAGGATAAACAACTGTTTGCCCTTTTTATGAATGTACATCAGACTTTGAGCGGGTTCTTCTTTGTCTGGTTTCACAGGAGTCAATGTTTCTTCTGATTTTGGACTGGTGTAAACATTTAGGGTGTTCCCTTCCAGTGTGGATTGTCCCTTAAAACTAGGGGGAAGGTTCATTTTCAAGAATGAAGAAGGGTTCCCATCGCCAGTTTGTTCTCCCACAGAGATGCCAGTGATGGCTGGGACTTGGATATTCTTAAAATGGAATTCTACTTTCTCAGAAATTCTATCAATTAAATGGCAGGTACCATTCATGCTTACATAATTGGTACTCATTTTTCATTGTGTAAGCCAGTTAGTCTGGGTCCAGATGACCTTGTGAAAAAACAGTTGATCTTAGATGATCACCTCCTCAAGAGATCGTTCCCCAGTAAACAAGGTATGCCCTTTTGAGTCACGACTGTCACCAGATATTTTAATGGATGTCGCCCAATTTTGATTTCCAGATTCACAGTCTGTTCAACGGAAATATCATTCCCCCTTGATGGATATATCATTCCCATCGAAATTTTGGAGTTTTCTGGGTAGTGGGGTGAGGGGAATTTGGTGGCCCTCCCTCTGTCCTGAATTTAGTTAGTCAAAGGCCTTTTTGAACAGGAGGGTCACTTGGTATGCAGTGTCCTCCAGAGATGATACTTCACACAAACTCTGCACCCTTACCGGTGTGTAAAATCGGCCTTCTTTCTCCTCCAGGGTGCAAAGAAAGTGGGAGTTATTTGGCAGTCCAGTGGTCATTTTCTTAATATTGAACTCCGACACTGTGTGATCTTGGGCAATTTTTCATGTCAGAATTTGGGAATCTTTAAAGAAAACTTTACAACTAACAATGGGCTGATTTGGGGAATCCTCTTTCTCTGGTGATTCTTTGCAGTCCACCTTTTCCTGGATGCAGTTCTGAGAACTGAGAATCTCTTTGGGAGGAGAACACCACCTCAGTGTCAATTCTGTTTGGCTCAAACTTTTAGGGTTGAGGAGTTTCTTGGTTGGGGTCAGTTTCCATACTTACCCAGTCTAATTCAGGGTCTGTTGGGAACCATTTTTCTTTGGGAGGGATACCTCCGTTCCTGAAAAAGAAGATTTCCTTACCTGAATCCTCCAGGGATTCTTCTTTTTCAAAAGGGGTGATCCAGAGTTCCTGAGCAAAGTGGGTTCTTCATTGGCCTCTCTTACTTACCCTTTGCTCTTTGTGTTCTAACTTTCTGAGGGTAGAAGAGCCACTTTCAGGATGAGAGGTTTCTTGGGGTTCTGTCTGGGTGAGGAAGGAAATTTCCTCTGAGGCTTGGCATCTCTACTCCACCCGGCCGCCCTCCTAAGGAACCTGGGGTTTGTTGGACATTGGGCCTCATTACGACCCTGGCGTTAAGGGTTTAACGGCGCCGTAAAAGGTGTCGGCAACGTTAAACCCTTAACGCCTCATTACGAGTTCCCTTTGCGGGACCCGACCTTAACGCCTGCTTTTAGCAGGCGTTAAAGTAGGGTGCCGCAAAGGGACCTTGGTGCTAAGTACGGCCCGCAATTTGCGGCACTGTACTTAGCGCCTTCCCCGTTCCCATTGAGCCCTATGGGGCAAAAATGGGAATGGGGAAGGGCCCATGGTGAATGGGGAATTGCCGCCCCACCAACCTTGGAATGGGGCGGTAATTCTGCCATCACCATGGCGGACCCCGGCATGGACCATGGTGCTAATAGCACCATGGTTTAGCGCCGGGGTCGTAATGAGGCCCATTGCCTCCTGGCATTTTCCCCCCAAGACATCAGTCCTGGTGTTGGGGAATTCTGGGAAGCAGGGTTTGGTTGAGGGTTGGACTGAGCCCTCAGCAAGCATTGCAGGTCATCAGGCCATCGCTGGACCTGTTGCTCCAGCTGCAAGACCTTCTCTGGGTGGTAGGGAGGTCTTAAGTCATACCTCTGCTGCTTCTAAAAGGGTAACTGTGCCTTCTCCCAGAGTAGCTTGCATACTGGAAATTCCCCCCAAAATGTTGCATCCTGAATCTCCCTTCTCCCAGGTTCAGGGATCTATTGTCCTGGAATCTGGGAGAGAGTGGAGGATTATTTTGGAAATTCTGCTTCCAGGGGGTTCTGGGAAAAAAGTTCAGATTGGGAGGTGGAGTGATATTTCTCTTCTGAGGGAAGTTTGGAGGGAAGTTTCCCGGGGCAGTACTTACCTGCTTGGTCCCGCCCCCTTGGGCCCAGGGAGTGTATACATACCCCAAGATTGGTTTGGTACCCTTGTACCTAGGGCTTACATAGGTGGCAGGGTCTGAGGGATAATTGTTCTGTGCCCCTGACTGACTACCATTCGATGGGCTCAGTCTGAGGGTCACCTCTGCCTTTCATTCTGCTTGTTGGCAGAAGGAGTATTTTAGGGCACTCCCATCTCCAGATCCAATGGAGGGGTGATTTCTTCCTCCACCACTTTCACAGCAGCAGGACGGTCTGGGGGTTTTGGAGTTATTTCTACTCTCAGTGGGCTTATGGACCTCATAGATCCTGGTGGCCTGTTCAATCACCCAATCCAGATTTCTGTGCTCATGAAAATCACACACAAACTGAGTCATTATGTACTTGGGGGAGCGCATAGAAATATGTAGTTATGAACTCCCTACTATTTGTGTTCGCCAGCCAAGTCTGAGCAAATGCCTGCTTTAAACCTTGCCCAAAATCTCTAAACTCCCCACATTGCAAATAAAATGCAGCCTTACAGGCCTCTTTTGGGTTCCTATGTGTGGACATTTTTTTCAAAAAAGCTGCCTTTTAGTTGGACCATTTATAATGATTCTGGTCCTCAAGTCAGGAAAAGAAACTCGAGTACTCAGGAGGGAACGTCCATTTCACAAACTCCATACAATGTACAATCATTTGTTCATACAATTCTAGATGTTCTCACACCGAATATTTAGTATTTTTATGGTATGAGGTCATGAAGCTCTTTGTGGCCTTGATCTGTCTAATTGGGTCTATGACAAAACCCTTTCTTTGATTCCCTATCTTCCTTTTTCTCTGCACATGAGTCCATTCACCTTCTGACTCAGAGCTGCTATTGGCACTCTATTCCCTACCTTCAAGGCGCTCCCTATTCCCATCAGTGCCTGAATTGTCTCAAGCAGTTTACTCTGGGCCATTAATCAATCTGCCAATTCTCTGATTTAATTCCGACTTGACTAATTTTCGTTTTCAGTGGCTTGCATTGTGTGTGCATATTTAAAGCAGTTTGCTTTTAAAATACAAATTTCTTTCTCTTGCGTGTTTTTACACTTTGATGCCTGTAACAGGTTTGCTTCTGCTTGCCTCACATGCTCCATGAGTTCTTCATTTGCTTGCCTATTTCCAGTCAGTTCCTGAGAACCTGATCAACTCTTTTCTGCATCCATTTCAACTGTTGCAACTCCTATGCAATGACACTATTCTCCAGGTTCAAGAGATATTTTTCCTTCACCATTTGCATGTTCTGCTGTTTTAAAGTCTGTCCCTTCTGATACACCTGATCAAAGTCATTTTGTGAACCAACCCCTTTCATAATTAACTGACTTTTCATTTTTCCACTCCTTTGTTTGTAATTGAAAGGCCATATTGTCATCTAGCAGCCCTCTATTATAAATATTCTGATCATTGCCATTATGTTGCAGTGTGCTCACATTTTTCACACACTCTTTATGTGCAGCTTGCAGTACAAAACACACCGTTTCATGCTCTGTACTCTCTTGCTGATGGGGTTTTACCTCATTTTTTAATTGTTTCTTGAGGTTTTCTTATTTTAACTTGAAAATATGGCTCTCCTGTGCTTGACCTTTTAACTGTTTAAGTTCTTCCTGCGCCTAATTTCGAATCACAGTCTGACTCCTCGCACACCTCACCCTTGCACACTCTCTCTTCCACTAACTTCAAGTGGAAGTATAGATAAGCTGTGGCCTGAGCCATTTGACTCAGTTCTTCTTGAGCAGTTCGAGTCATACAAAATGCCTTTAATGCTTTGTGCCATACCCCACCTTTGCACCAAACGTCAGCTCCTTCTGATGTAACATCTTGCATCATTGTAGCTTGCCAGCTCCCTTCATGTGCCCCACTCATCAGAAATGAACATCTTAGTAAGGAAATGTCTCCTGCCATCTTCTAATTCAATTCAACTCATATTTCTAAATGGTCATTTTGCAATTTTTATAGAATTCCCTTTGCAAAGGGGCACAAATTACCCTGTTCCAGCTTAATTTCCACTCACAATGCCAAATCAAAATTCTTAGTCAATCTTAATTTTTCACCTATACAACTCCCTGGAACTCAGGGGTCAAGTCCTCGTGGGACTTTAACAAAGCAACAATGACTTTCCCTCTGCCAAAATGCATTTACATCAAAATGAATAGTATGTCACAATGCACTTGTCTTGAGTCAAAAATATCCAGCCAAATCCCTGCATGAGTCCCCAATTTGTAATGGTTTATTGATAGCCCACCCTCAACATGGGGAATCCTTCCCTCCCGGATCAAGGTGTCACACAACAAACTGTTAAATGTCAATTCTTCGTTCAGCCCTTTTTCAGATTCAGATCATGCCACTTGGTTCCCTCCCCTGTGCTACCAATGAGCCAAGAACCAGTCCAGTGTACAGGAAATATGTTTGTACTTATTTGAATTATATGTAATAGAGATCGCACTAAACTACACACGGCACGTTTTTTGTGGCACACAAACTTCTTTTTATGTAAATAAATCACAAAAGTTGGTTGGGACAAACATAAATCACAATACTCTAATTGATACTGATTTCAATTCAGGAAATAATCAACACTGGTCAATGAACAAAATCAAATTACATGTACAGTGCTGTACCATTTCGATTATCCTGCATCCTTAAAATGCTAGCAGTTTTCTGTACAGATTTGTACAAAGGCATATGGCAATTATTATTTCACCCACACTTTTGCTTTAAAATAAACACATGATTTAGCAGTTTGTTTTACAGACCCACCCTACGTTGTCCTGTTTTGGGGAAATCAGACATAAACATTGGAATGATTTAGGAATTTAGGATTTCAGACCACCATCCACTTAAAGGCCTGTGTTAGGGGGAGTTGACTGTTTTAGGGATTTTAGTTTAGGGGCAGGGACACCCCTCTTTCTTAAAGAAGTCAGGGTCAACAGGACAAATAGGATTACCCAACTAAATTACAGGCTATAGTTTTCAGCGTACACTGGAAATTACCTTTGTTAATTTTGTGTGTTAACAAAAACATCACCACGGAGTGATTTGCTAAATGGAAATTATTTAAATTATATTCAGTCAAATAGTATAAGGATCTACACAGTTGTGCATCCACCCCACCTACCCCCGCCCACTGTCAAGGGAAAGGATTATTTCAGGACCCTCTTGGAGGATAGGACATAGGTCTGTCACACCACTCTCAAGCTCTTCACCATAGGGCCCAGTCAACTTTTCTGCCTCCCCAGCAATAGACAGCTCTAGTCCAAGCTCCACCCAGATGGAATTTCAGCAAATCCTCTTTGGTGTTTCCTTGCGGCTGTTAATTGGTAATTAGTAGTTACTCTCCCCTTCTCTCATAGTGCATCCACTTTATATACCAGCAATGACACCATCAAGATTTCAATATTGGACAGTGCCCTGCAAGAATTTCAACCAGGAATGAACACTTTACACCCCGCCACCCCCAAGTCCAGCCTCTCTCTAAGGATTGGCTTAGGAGTCCAGAACAGAAATATGGCAACTCCTATTTGAAAACCCCTTTTTTTATGTTAACTTTTTGGCAAAAAGTACCTTCATTGCAAAACTTTGTAATTTACTCATAAATGCCATGATATATATATATATATATATATATATATATATATATATATATATATATATATATATATATATATATATCTTATGCTTCAGCTAATCATGGGGGATTTAATAAAATGACAGTCGGGTCCACAACATGTTGGATGGGCATGTGGCAGTTTCCCACCGTTAACACAAAAAGCCTAATAGTTATGAAAATGCAATTTACACTACAAATACTTAATTTTACACTCCACCAGCATGCCAATTCATAACTTCAGGACATTTTCTGAGCATCCAAAACCACATTTTAGCTAGCCATTACAATTCCCTAAATCCCAGGTGGATGAATTTTATTTCAACAAAATCGCCTGGAAATTACCTTAAAAGTAACAAATAAATGAATGCAGAGCGACTTGTGGTTTCTGAGAAAAATGCATAAGTAATAATAGTCATTTTATACTAATGGGAAATCTTCATGTGCATGCAAATCAGCTCCTCTTACTCAAGGCCATTTGCCATTTCTGGCCAGCATGTGGCCTGTTATCTGAAGTTGACAACATTCCAATCTGAAAACTTTCTATTTTCTTGTATTTCTTTTTATTTTCAGAGCACAGCTTCTACCCACATTCCAGTAACTCATTGCATTCTGTTGTTTGACGTTGGTACGCTGCAGGTCGTAAATAGTGGGGATGCACATGCTTCAAAAGAATTTCCTTTCCAGACCATAAGGCCAACAGGCTTGCAGTGGGCGGTCCTTTGTGAAGTCTGCCAAACATCAAGGAAAAGGTTCTGCCTTGGGCCTAAAAGAAATGTACATGAAATTTACATGTGACCCATGGAAATAAAGTTGCCTTTTCTTTTCAATTGTTATGTTATGTTATTTTACTTTGCATTTATATAGTGCCTTATGCACCATTGGTATGATCTCAAGGCGCTGGTAGGTTGAGCGCCCTCGGGAATGATAGTTCAAGTCAGTAGAGAGAGAGAGAGAGAGAGTCATAAGGTGCATGTGTGCACCGGATATGTGTGGAGCAGTTGTGGCACTCGTATGATAGCTGCTCTTAGCAGCAGTTGTGGTGGTTGGAAGATTAGGAGTATGTGTTCATTCTGGCAGGGTGATACCAGACTGATTCTAGCTGCGTTAGGCCTGAGGAGAATGCCTAGGCTGACGGGTGTGCGGCCAGCTGTGTTTAGTTAGGATGATGGGCAGTATGCGGCAGGTGGTGGTATGAGAACAGCTATACCGAATGTGTCATAGTATCAATGTGTTCTAGTTGAGTGGTGGTGTATAGAAGAGCGTAAGCATGGTGATGTGATATGGTGGTTTTCAGTAGGTGCTTGAGATTGAGCGCCTTCATGCTTCAGGTATTCCATGCACTCCAACCATTCCATGCACTCTAACCGTTCCATGATTTTTAACAGTTCCATGCACTACAACCGCTCCATGCACTCCAACCGTTCCGTCCACTCCAACCGTTCCGTCCACTCCAACCGTTCCAAGTGCTCTAACTGCTCTAAGCACTCCACCTGTTCCATGCCTCCAACTGTTCCATGCCCTCCAACCGTTCCATGCACTCTAACCGTTCCATGCACTCCAACCATTCCATGCACTCAAACTGTTCCATGCACTCCATGTGCTCAGCCGTACCATGCACCCCAAGCGTTCTGTGCACTCAACGGTTCCATGCACTCAAACCATTCTTGTACAGTGTCCATTCCATGCACTCTAACTGTTCCATACATTCCATCCGTCGCATGTACTCCCTCAGTTCTATGCACTCCATCTGTTCAATCTGTTCCATGCATTCCTTCAGATTCATGTACTTTGTCCAATCCATGCATTCCATCCATTCCACCCACTTCTTCCGTTCTACCCACTTCTTCCATTACACCCACTTCTTCAGTTACATCCACTTTATCCATTCCACCCACTACATCCGTTACACCCACTCTATCTGTTCTATCGGCTTCCTTCTTCGATGTACTTCATTCGTTCACTCACTTCATCGTTTCCGCCCACTTCATCCTTTGCTCCCACTTCATCCTTTCCGTACATTTTGTTTGCTCTGCACACTTCATCCGCTACGCCCACGTCATCCTTTGCACACTCTTCATCCACTCAACACTCTTCATCCGCTCCACTCCACACTCTTCATCCACTCCACACTCTTCATCCGCTCACACTCTTCATCCGCTCCACACTCTCTTCATCCGCTCCACACTCTCTTCATCCGCTCCACACACTCTTCATCCTCTCCACACACTCTTCATCGGCTCCACACTCTTCATCGGCTCCACACTCTGCAGCCGCTCCACACTCTGCAGCCGCTCCACACTCTTCATCTGCACTCTTCATCCACTCCACACTCTTCATCTGCGCCACACTCTTCACCGCTCCACACTCTTCATCTGCTCCACACTCTTCATCCACTCCACACTCTTCATCTGCTCCACTCCACACCCTTTATCTGCTCCACTCCACACTCTTCATCCGCTATACACTCTTCATCCGCTCCACACCCTTCATCTGCTCCACACTCTTCATCCGCTCCACACTCTTCATCCGCTCCACACTCTTCATCTGCTCCACTCCATTCCCTTCATCCGCTCTACGCTCTTCATCCGCTCTACGCTCTTCATCCACTCTACATTCTTCATCCGCTCTACACTCTTCATCCGCTCTACACACTTCCTCCGCTCTACACACTTCATCCGCTCCACACTCTTCATCCGTACCACCCACTTCATCTGTTCCACCCACTTCATCCGTTCCACCTACTTCATTTGTTCCACCCACTTCATTCGTTCAACCCACTTCATCCATCACACGCACTCCATCCATTACATGCACTCCATCTGTCCCATGCACTCAATCCATCCCATGCACTCCATCCGTCCCATGCACCCCATCCATCCCATGCACCTTATCCGTCCCATGCACCTCATCCATTCCATGCACCTCATCCATTCCATGCACTCCATACATGTCATGCACTTGATTCATCTATTTTGTTTGTTCTGTTCATTCCATGCACTCTATCATTCCATGGCATCTATCCATTCCATGTATATAATCTGTGCACTCCATCCATATCATGTACTCCTCCTTTCCATCCTCTCATCCACTTTATTCCTCTTGTCCACTTTGATCCTCTCGCCCATTTCATTTATTTCATCAATTTCCTTAATTTCATCCACTTCACTGCTTTCATCCAGTGTATTCCTTTCAACCACTTCACTACCTTCATCCACTTCACTCGTTCTATTCAGTTTATCCATTTTAATTTACATTAGGGGTTATTAGTTTTCGATTTCTCGCTCGGTTCATGCTGCTGGGTTGTTATTTACAATAAAGCAGCTTTGGGCTAAGGTCATTGCTTGATGTTATCGAGTTTGAGTTAAGAGTTGATTTTAGGGGAAGAGCCATGTTTTCAGTAATTTGCAGAAAGACATGAGTCGGATGTGGGGTGGAAGTGCGTTCCACAGAGTAGGGGCCAGGGCTGAGAATGATGATCTACCTAACCTGACTGAGTTGGTTTTTGGTATGACTAGGAGGCCTGCAGAGCTTGATGTTAGAGTGTGTGGAGGATGGTAAGGTTTTAGTTTGTCTTGAAGGTATTGAGGTCCGGTTTTATGCATTGCTCGGTGAGCGATGCATAGGGTTTTAAAGGTCACCCTTCAGGCAACCAGAAGCCAGTGCAGAGTTTTGAGGGCTGGGGAGATGTGATCTCTTGGGCCAGGTGCTAGTAGCAGTTTGGCTGCAGCGTTTTTTGCTCTTTGTAGTTTAGTCAGTTGGTACGCATGGACTCCGAGGTAGAGGGGGTTAGCGCAGTCCAGTCTTGATATAAGGACTTGGAGACGTTGTTGACTTGGAGCGAGAGGGTTAGGTCTGAGTCTAGGGTGCATCCAAGGTGTTTTACTGAATTTGAGGTTGTCGGGAAATGCCCATGGCAGATGGCCAGGGTAGTGGGTACGGAAGAAGTTTGGTGTTGCCACATACTATGATTTCAGTTTTGGAGGGGTTTAGCAAGAGATGGTTAGTGGTCATCCAGAGATCTATGTCGAGGAGGCAGGAAGCGAGGTCGGGTTAGAAGCTGGGTTTTGAATTCAGGAGTTTTAGGATTAGTTGTGTGTCATCGGCATAGTTGTAGCACAGGATATTGTGCGAGCGGATTATTGCTGATATATTGCATGTGAAGCACAATATACATTACATCTTGTCAACACAAACTAGTTCTCTTCTTTGATTTCCTTATGTAAGCACAGGAACATTTTTCTCATGTCTTGCTTTAAAACTGCAAATGCACATACAAAGCCATTTTAGTGTCAGTGTTTAAAAATCCTATTTTTTAAGTAAAAGGGGCCAATGCATTTCTTCTGCATTTCTTCTGCCACTGTGAATTAAAAGGCTTCTTTTCAATTCAACCTCCCGTTTGTAATGACAGATATGCCTTTTGATTTTGAATGATTGGCCTTTTCATATAGCGTTTCCTTGTGTTACATGCAGAAAAATCCACATTATTCCTTAATAGGCCCATTTTCAGTTTGAAGGGTTTTGAAGGCTGGCAGGTAATTTTTCCAGTGGGCCCTTCAGTTCTGTTGTATGGGGCCTCCGATTAAACTCCACATTGTACATACCATTATATGATCCTTCTAGCTGTTTGCATGCTGTACTAGTATGGTCTCCTGGATCAGAGCTCAGAGGTCAATACTGAGAATGCCTGACAGGTCAGAAATATGATGATAATAATGAAAATGAGTTATTTATAAAGCACTTTACATTGAACATATTTACATACAATAGCACCCTACTGAAGTTGGTACTTATTTATCGAGCTCGGAAGGATGAAAGGCTGAGTTGACCTTGCTGTGATTCTAACCTGTGACCTGCAGATCACACACAGATCCCAGCAGTGAACGCTCAACCTGCTGAGCTATCTAACTGGCTGATATGTTCCTTCTAGCTCTTAGCATGCTGTACTAATATGGTCTCCTGGATCAGAACTCAGAGGTTTATACTGAGCATGATGGACAGGCCAGAAATATGATGATGATAATAATAATAAAATAATATAATAATAATAATAATAATAATAATAATAATAATAATAATAATAATAATAATAATAATAATAATGAGTTATTTATAATGCACTTTAAATTGAACATATTTACATACAATATCACCCAACCAACACTGGTACTCATTTATCAAGCTCAGAAGGATGAAAGGCTGAGTTGGCCTTGCTGTGATTCTAACCTGCGAACTGCAGATCACACACAGATCCTAGCAGTGAACGCTCAACCCGCTGAGCTATCTAACTGGCTGATATGATCCTTCTAGCTCTTAGCATGCTGTACTAATATGGTCTCCTGGATCAGAACTCAGAGGTTTATACTGAACATGCTGGACAGGCCAGACATATAATAATAATAATAATAATAATAATAATAATAATAATAATAATAATAATAATAATAATAATATTATTATTATTATGAATAATAATAATTAGTTATTCATAATGCACTTTACATTGAACATATTTACATACAATATCACCTAACCAACACTGGTACTCATTTATCGAGCTCAGAAGGATGAAAGGCTGAGTTGGCCTTGCCGGGATTGTAATCTGAGATCTGCAGATCACACACAGGTCTCAGCAGTGAGCGCTCAACTGGCTGAGCTATCTTACTGGCTGATATGATCCTCATAGCTCTTAGCATGCTGTACTAGTATAGGCTCCTGAATCAGAATTCAGAGATCTACACTGAGCATGCTAGAATGCCAGAAATATGATCCTTTTAGCACCAAAGCAGGGCATTTCAGCACAGGCCTTTCAACTCTGGTCATTTACCCATGGCACATTTAATGCAGGTCCCTCTTTGGTGTGCCCTGTTGGCCATGGACAACAGGACACACCAAAGGGGGGGCCTAACACCAGCCCTGTATCTTAAATAAACGGTCATACAAAATACTAATAAGTGCAGTGTTTTGGATGACAATATAGTCAAGGAATGCATGGCCTGCTCAGCCAGTGAGGCTGACAGCACAGCCTCAGTGGCTGAGCAGGCTATGCATTCCTTGAATATAATTACATCCAGAACACGGAATGAAATAGTATTTTGGCTATCAGTATATTCCAGTAACAGTGTTGTTGGCTGTGGTCAACAGGGCACGCCAGGGAAAGACCCGAGCCCAAGGCGCCACACCAAAACATCTCACGCCAAAACAGCCATGACAAAACCTGGTGTATCGTTGTAGTGCTTAGCACACTGTACAAGTATGGTCATCTGGATAAGAACTCAAAGGGCTATACTGAGCATGCTGGGCAGGTCAGACATATTATCCGTCTAGCTCTTAGCACGTTGTACTAGTATGGTCTTCTGGATCAGAACAAAGTGATGTGTACTGAGAATGCCAGACAGGCCATAAATATGATACATTTTTGAGGGTGCTCAGCCAAGCAGGTGGCTGGAAGAGTTGGCAAGAATACATTGAATAGTGCCTGCTCTTTCCAGCCACCTGAGGCCCTGCCCCGGGGGGGGGGGGGTTCAATGCTTTTTTTGTCTTTTACTGTGGGGAGGCAACAGGCAGCCTCTCCCTGTTGCCTTTCCACTTCCCCACCCTTCCACCTACCAATCACCCCACCCTCCCAAACAAAATATACCATTTCCCCAGGTCCCCCCACCCCCACCTACCTGCTGGACCAGAACTTTGTGCTTTGATCTCAACGCTCCTCTTGCCCAAGGCCCGCATATAAATATATGGCCATTTTTTTCCCCTATGAGATTGGTGTTGCACAATATGCTCAGACAAACTCCTGACAAAAAACTAAGCCATTTGCAGCCCGGATGAACCCAGGATGCTACTGGCTATCACCTCCTTGTCTGGGGGTGGACATGGCCCCTAACAGCCCACAAACCTCTGCTGAATACATGCCCTTTGTATCTGTGATTTCATGAAAGTTGATGTGGACATTTCTGTGAAATCTGCAGTGGAACGCCCTGTGGGAATGTGTCCAGTATCTCACAATGAAAAAAAGCTGAAATATTACAGCTAATGTTTGCAAATTCCATAAATGAAACGATGTGAGTCTAACATCTATTTTTGATTGCCATACATCCAAAGATCTTGTAACTGTAGTTGTCATTCATATACTGCTCTTTTACCATTAGTATAGTCTCAATAGGAAATATTCTACGAAACCAATCGTAATTTTCTTCAAACAAAAGGTTGTACCCATCTTGACATACGGCGGAGAGTCAATGATAAACCTACCAACAATTGTATGGGACCGATTGGAGCGAATCTTTTGGACAAAGGTTTTAGCCATCCCAAAATCCATTCCAACATCAAGAATTCGATTCGAACTTGGCCTGCAATCCCTGGAATCATTCATACGGTGGAAACAACTTGATCTTCTCAGGAAGATAAGCAACAACGAGAAGATTCCCGCCTTGAACATTCTTCGTCCAATCGCTGGAAACATCACTGCAACGGCACTGAATAAATGGAAGGAATTCCTCAATCAAGAAAGGATAAGATATGACATATAATTTGAAACCCTAGTTTGCAGACCCCAAAGAGCCAAAATCCAAATTGAAAGATTCGACTGGATATCAACAATAAACGAAAAAGACGGATACAAACTTACGTTAAACTGTACCACCGAAGTTAGAGCCTTAAATGTGATCACTCGTTATCTGAACCTGTTTCCTGACTGTCTTATTCGAGACACCTTCATGCGGCTTTGTCTTAATGCACTTCCAACACAGCAAATCCTTGAAATACGAGCACAAAAAACCCTTTGAAATCAAACATGCAGGTATTGCAAGGAAGAAGACAGTATTGAAAGTCTACATCAATTATTAATGCAATGCCCAGCCTTAGCAGACAAATGCATTGCAGTTTGTAGGCTCTACATGAAATCCAACAAATCCATGGACCCTGAAGAACGATGGGCACATATCTTATCTGGCAACAACAACTCCATGACGACTGCGGTTATTCGCTTCTGGCAAGCAATCCAGACACAATTAATGCCTGGTCATGGACAATTACCTTTCCTCGGATAATTCATATTAAAGGAATGGTTCGCCCAAAAATTTTTATTGCCCAAAAAGATGGGCAATAATAAAACAAATATACTCACACTTTTTTTTGTTAAGATCCGATGTAAAATGTTGAGCAATTCAAGCTCAAAAATTGGAAAAGCAAGCACATGGGCGCATCCATTTTGTGAAATGGATGCCCGCCTGTGCTGGCTTTTGCGGCACTAATGAAGGAAAAGCCAGCCAGCTGTAGTAAACAAAAGCTACCACTGGGCGGCTTTTCCTTCATTGCTGCCGGGACTCGGAGGACGCGGACCGGAGACTACAGGCAGAAAAGCTGCACTACAGCACTAGCTGCTGGAGGAGCCCAGAAAACTTAGAAATAAAACCGCAGCTTTAAAAACGTATTTATGTTTGCGGTAGCTTTTGAAGCTACCGCAAACATAAATACAAGGTTATTGTGTTTGAAAACATTGCAGTTTTTCTTTCTAAGTTTCTCAGGCTCCTCCGAGTAGAGCCCGAGAGCCCCAAATGGGAAAGCAGATTTAGGCATAAACACTGCAGCATTTAGCATTGCAGAAAACAACTGCATTGTGTTTCTGCCTAAATCTGCTTTCCCATTTGGGGCTCTCTGGCCCCCCGTGGGGAGCCCGAGAGCCCCAAACGGGAAATCAGCTGTAGGCAAAAATACTGCGGCATGTAAACACAAGCGCGTTGTGTTTCTGCCTGCCTTGGCTTCCACTTTGGGTCTCCGGTGCTCCCCTGGGAGAGCACCGGAGACCCAAAGTGATAGCCACAGCATGCAGAAACACAACACGGATGTGTTTGAAAAAGCTGCGGTTTTTCTTTCTAAGTTTCTCAGGCTCCTCCGCCTCGGAGGAGCCTGAGAAACTTAGAAAGAAAAACCGCAGCGTTTTCAAACACATTAACATTGTATTTATGTTTCCGGTCGCTTCAAAAGCTCCGCAAACATAAATACAACATTTTTAAAGCTGCAGTTTTATTAATAAGTTGTCCAGGCTCCTCCAGCCCGGAAAACTTAGAAAAAATGCAGCTAGTGCTTATTTTAAAAAAAAAATAAATAGCAATTAGCGAGATGCAGCTGCAGCTTTTCTGCCTGTAGTCTCCGGTCCGCGTCCTCCGAATCCCGGCACCAATGAAGGAAAAGCCACCCAGTGGTAGCTTTTGCTTACTACAGCAGGCTGGCTTTTCCTTCATTAGTGCCGCAAAAGCAAAAGCCAGCACAGGCGGTCATCCATTTCACAAAATGGATGCGCCCATGTGCTTGCTTTTTCAATTTTTGAGCTTGAATTGCTCAAAATTTTACATAGGAACTTTAAAAAAAAAAGTGCGAGTATATTTGTTTTATTATTGGCCATCTTTTTGGGCAATACAAATTTTTGAGCGAACCATTCCTTTAATTTGTAAAAAAATTATTACTTTAAAAAAAAAAATGTATGAACTAATTAATGAGATTTTGATAAATGTAAGGTTTAAAGCTATAAACCATATGCTTTTAAAAAATAAAAAAACTAAAATAAAAAAAATAGTCTCAATGTGCTCGTGGGAATGCCCTCAGGGTCTGCAGTCCAGAGTATGGGAAATTCTCATAGAGGCTTAGAATGCGTGTGTCCATGTGTCCAAGATTAGGGACTGGTTGGTGGGTTCAAGATTAGGGATTGGTTGGGCTGGCGAGGCTCTGATAAGCAACCCACGAGATCAGGCTTGTGGGTGGATTCTGATTGAGGTCACGTTTGTATGAGAGTGCAAGAGACTCGTTATGTGTCCAGCTAACCCGAAATTATGTTGTATGGTGTTGCTGTATTCCAATGGCAGAGGTGTTGAGACAAGTCTGGGGTGAGTAGGCTTAAAACCATTAAGTGTCCAGCTAGACCGATTTTTGTCATAAGTTGTAGCTGCATTCTAATGTGTGTGGATGGACAGCCCTGCCAGCGGTAGATGTCGACTGAAGTGATGCATTTATATGTACCTTGAGCTCCGATGGAACTTATCTTTGAATGTTGTTGTGTCATTAGTTCATCGGTGGGGACTAAAATCCAGCTACCATTCGTAGACTCTTCTGTGCGCTATTGGTAGGCTGCCCTAAAGTCTTCTAAGTGCAAGCAGGCTACCATGAGATCAAGGATATAGGATTCTGAAAGCATCAGAAAGGCCACCTTGAAAGTCTTGCTGGCACTATTATCCCAGTTCCTATAAGCACTACTAGCAGCCATCAACTAACTGCAGGTTCGGGATACCAGTGCTAATTTAGGAAGTACAGGTGCAATGAAGGTTATCACTGTGGATCTTGAGTGTAAAGGCGGGCTAACATTACATGCTGTTTTACCTTTCTCTTCTAAGTGCTAAACAAATGCTAGTCTTAGATATTCAAGTGCAGTGCATGCTGGAACGTACACCGTTTGCTCTGGGTGCAATATATGTGTTGGTCTAGATGTGCAGTCTTTAAGGGCAATGTCCTTCCCTAACCCTCAAAGCCATCCAAGTGCAATGACTTTTCCCAACAAAAGATCATCCATGTACTATGTGCAGAGTCTCTGTTGCCTAGTGTGCAAAGCCTGCCCATGAAAATTGCGTTGTCAATGGTGTCAAAAGGGACAGAAAGTTTGAGTAGGATGAGAGCAGCACATATTTCTGAGTCAGCTGTTCTTTTTGGATTTCCCCAGATGGACAGTAGAGCAGATTCAATTCTTCGAAGGGGTCTGAAGCCATATTGGGATTGGTCGATGAGCATGTTGGCTTCAGAGAAAAGGCAGAGTTGCTTGAAAGTTGCGTGATCAAGGAGTTTAGCAATGAAGCAGGTGTTGGAGATAGGTCTGTAGTTTGAAGGAAGAAGGGGGTCGAGAGAGGGTTTCCTGAGAATGAGTTTGACATGTGTGGTTTTGAAGGGTTTTGGGAAAATACCAGAGGAGAGAGGCATGTTAATAAATGCCTGAGCAGCATTGGCAGTACATGTTGTAGTTAGGCTTTTTTTTAGAAGTGTGGCGGCGCAGTGATCCACAGAGGAGCCAGAGGGCCAGTTTAGTGCGAGGAGTTTGAGGCACTCCTAGTAAGAGATAGGTGAGAATGAGAGGAGGACTGGCTTAGTGGGCCAAGGAGGGATAGGACAGAAGGACGGGGGGTGGCCACAGCTAGTTTAGAGAGGATGAGGCAGTGTTTTTCCATAGCGATATATTGTGGAAGTGGTTGGATAGTGTGTTGCAGAAAGCTTGGGAGTGTGGTGAGTCAGGGGTCTAATAGCTAGGGATCTGGAATTCAGTGATGATTTTGTGTAGTTTCCTGTTGTGCTTTTGGAGTTAGAAATCCGGTTTCCATAGTAGTCCCTATTTAGTCCTGCATAGAGATTTTGTTTTGAGGAGTGGGCTTAGCCCTCCAAGTACACTCTAGTCAATGCTTGATGGTTTCAAGGGATTTGAGGGAGGGTGTCTACCACTTCAGGATGGAACCTGACCCCTGAGAGGTGCATCTAATTTGCGTGAGGAGGATCAGGGCATTGGTGAGCCAAGAATCAAAAATCTCGATGGACGGGTATCTCCCCTGCGATGGGAGGACTGCATGGGTGTTAAGAAGGGAATTGGCCACATCAGGGTTTATGATGGCTTTATTCCATAGGGGTACTGTGGGGCGGTGGGTAGAGGGGGGTTGGTGGGGCAGGAGGGGGCGAGAGAAAGGTGCACAAGAGAGAAGAATATAGCATAGTGATTGTAAAGACTGGAGGGGGGTCTGTACTTCTGCTCTCTATATGGTAGAGGAGAGGCACAGAGGACCCCAGCCAAGATTCTCTATTATGGTAGCAATGGATGAGCAATCGGCCTAGCTTCTCAGGAGGTGATGCAGGCTGGTGCTTAGGTACAGTGTAGTCCCCAACCCCCACAAAGGAATATCCACACATTGTATTAATTAAAACACAGTCTTTATATAATTAAGTTCAAGGTTATGTACACTATCACAATAACTCACTTTGTGCTCAGCAACTCTACAATGACAAATTTATACAGTTCTAAGTGGTACCACAATTATTAGCAGATCTCATTAAAGTGCATCCACTGAACTCTGGTTAAATGTCACACAGATCAAATTGATAAATGAAACCAACAATAGATATAGGAGGGAAAGCAGATGTGTTAGAATAATTAACAGACTACTGGCCTCGTTACCTAGACACAGTTCTGTGTGGAGATCCCCCGACCTGGGCAACCTGTAGAGCAAAGGTGTATCACAAACCCAGTCGATATATTGTTCTATATGTCTTAATTCCTTCTATAATGTTTCTACCAGCACAATGTACCTGGAATAGCAGAGTTCAATGTCGGGTCGTCGACGGATCCTTCTTGAGCGGCTCCCATTAAAGCAGGAGCCACGGATCGTCGAGATCCCTCGAAGAAAGTGAACTCCAGCATAGATATGGCAGCTTTGGTCGCAGCGGTGCTCATCGACGGCGGAGCGAAGACGTCCTGCAAGGAAGAGGCGTGCGGGGCTCGTCGATAGCGATACTTCAGGACCACAAAGAGTTTGTGAAGAACTGTGACCCAGCAAGGGCGTTGAGTCGTCCAGCGTCTCTACGGTCGTTGGGTGGTGGGAAACCCACAAGTGAATGCTCCTAGGCACGTCGACGGCCTGGCCTTCTCCAGCGGGATAAGGCGGGTGGCGGTGCGGACAAGCGTGTCTGTGAATCGAACGTCTTAGGCAAAGGAGCGTGCAGCTCCGGTCGTCGGTGGCACGGCATCATATGGTCCCCTCTTCTGGGCAACATGGCTTCGATGGCCCTTCAATGGTTACAGCAGACTTGCGAACACTGGTCGACGACGGTGGACGGAACATCTGGTGCTGATCTTCGTTCTCCTCGGCGGTCCCATTCTCCGGTCGGCAGCCTTTCGAGGGTCTGACTTCCAGGGCGCTTCAGCGACGGTTAGTGGTGCTCAATGGTCCCTCGGAGCATGGGAAGAGGGCGCCTAACCAGGTCCTCTTTTGGATCAGTCTCAACGGCTTTCGGCTTTCAGATTTCAGCAGAGGGAGACAGCAGTAAACATTCTTCGTCAGGCTTGGCTTCGAGAATAAGCATCAGTTTCAACTTCAGCTTCTAAACAATTTCCAGTGGTGAGAGGTCCCCAGATATACTATTCTGTCTCTCAGCCACACTGCTGGGTCACACTCAGCAGCCAATCATACAGGAGGGCACTCATGCAGTCAGTCAGCCAATCAGGCATACAGTGCATTCAGGCCATTCTCCTCCCTCTAAGATGCTCACAACAAGGAATGTGTATTAGGACACGTACCCAGCCATTCAACACTACACACTGCATTCATACCAGTTTCAGGCAGGGCTGTCTCAGTCATTGTGTCAAACACCAGAAACCAGACATCCACAACAAGAATTGCATATTGGTTCCACACTCCATTCACCCAGGTCCCACCCCACAGGGTGTACACACAACATACAGTCACTGGGAAGGCTCCATCCAGTTTGGCCTGGACTTCCACCTGGACTGTGGGATGGAAGTTCCATATATGGAACTTCCACCCCACAGCCAGTCAGGGGGAAGGGACAGAGTCAGGGCTTCCCAGGACTTTAGGAAAACAAGGTAACAGGCAATAGAAAGCAAGAGGCCACAGGGGCCATGTTGTTTCCTATCAGGAATCATCTGATTCCAATGGCAGGGCCTGCAGCTATGGTTCCAAGGTCTGCCATGAAACTGTGATAATACCCAGTGAGGCCCAAAAAGCTCTCATCTGGGTTTGAGTAGTGGGAGTCTCCCAGTCATATACATCCTGTACTTTACTGGGGAGAGGTTGGATTTGACCCCCTCCTACCTCATGACCAAGATACATGACTTTCCCATGAGCTATCTGACACTTGGTGGCCTTGATAGTGAGGCTAGCCCTTTTCAAGGCCTGCAACACCTTATCCAGATGTGTCAAATGCTCTTCCCAGGTGGAACTGTAGATGGCAATGTCATCTAAGTTGTCCACACAAAAGGCCTCCAGTCCACTGAGCGCATGATTGACCAATCTCTGGAAGGTGGCAGGGGCATTCTTCAACCCAAAAGGCATGACCCTAAACTGGTAGAGTCCCTCTGGTGTTGAGAACACTGTCTTTTAATTGGCATGGTCCGTCAGAGCTATTTGCCAATAGCCTTAGGTAAGGTCAAAGGTGCTCACAAATTTGGCAGCACCTATGGTGTCCACGAGCTCATCAGCCCTGGGCAATGGGTACATGTCAGTTTTGGTGACAGCATTGACTCCTCGGTAGTCCACCACATAGAACCTCCAATACTTGGTACCAGCCTGGGAACCTGCCTTGGGGACAAGGACCACTGAACTGGACCAAGGACTGGTTGAGGGTTCAATAACACCCAGATCCAACATCTTGGCGACCTCAGCCTGGACGTGGTTCTTAACTGTATCTGACATACGGTAGCACCTGATTTTGGCAGGCACACTGTCACCAGTGTCAATTTCGTGCCTACACCACGGTCTAAGGCCCGGTGTCAGTGAAAACAGAGAGGCATATTTCCGGAGCAAAGCGCTGCAGGCTCTCTGCTGCTCTGTCATCAGATCGGGAGAGAGATGCACTCCCTCCACTGAGCCATCCTGAGGGTTGCTATGCAGCAAATCAGGAAGAGGCTCACTCTCATCCTCTTCTTGCTCTGATACTAGCAAGAGACATGAGACTTCTGCTCGCACGTGGAAAGGCTTGAGCCTGTTAACATGGAATACCTGAGAGGCTACCCCAGGGGTTCCCATGTCAACCAGATAATTGACTTTGCCCATCTTGGAGTTGATTCTGAAGGGTCCAGTCCACTTGTCTGCCAAAGCTCTAGGCTTGGTAGGCTCCATCACAAGGATTTCCTGTCCTGGATTCCAATCCACTTGTGAGGCTTTAAGGTCATGCCAGTACTTGTTCAATTCCTGGCTGGCCTTGAGATTTGCTGTTGCCTGACCCATCATCTGTGTCATCCTCCATCTGAGGCCTAACACATAGTCCCAAACTTGCTTGGCAGGACATGGAGGGGTGGCCTCCCAATCTTCTCTGATCAAGGCAAGGGGCCCCCTCACGGGATGTCGAAAGAGTAACTCAAAGGGGCTGAAACCAACACCCTCTTGAGGTACCTCTCTGTAAGCAAACAGCAGGCATGGCAGGAGGAGATCACATTTCCTCCTTAGGGGCTCTTCCAAAGCACCTAGCATGCCCTTGAGAGTTTTATTAAACCTCTCAACCAGACCATTGGTCTGGGGATGGTAAGAGGTGGAGAACTTATAGGTTACCCCGCACTCTTTCCGCATGCTTTTCATGTAACTAGACGTGAAGTTGGATCCTCTGTCAGAGACAACCTCCTTAGGGAATCCAACCCGGGTGAAAATGCCCAGGAGAGCCCTGGCACCCACCTTGGCAGTAACAGTCCAAAGGGGTATAGCCTCAGGGTACCTGGTGGCATGATCACCCTAGACCAGGATGAACCAATGTCCACCTGAAGTGGGAGGGTCAAGGGGACCGACAATGTCAATGATGACCACCCTCTCAAATGGTGTGCCAACCACTGGTAATGGTTGCAGGCGGACAATGACACTGCCTCCAGTCTTGCCAGATAACTGACGAGTTGGGCAGGTCCTGCAGTGGGACTCCACTTCCACTCCCATCTGGGGCCAGTAGAAATGGGCAGAGAGCTTCTGCTTAGTCTTCTTGGTACCAAGATGACCAGCAAAGGGTACCTCATGCGCCAACTGCAGCAGGAAGGGCCTGTAAACCTGAGGTACCAACACCCTCTTGAGGGCACCAAGTTCAGGCTTAGTGGGCTCACTAACAAGGAGTTCACCCTCCCAATAGATCCGGAATCTCCTAGGCACTTCTCCTTGTACCTGGGACAGGGCCTGTTTCCTCAGACCCTCGAGAGAGTGGCACTCTCTCTGTCCCTTACAGAAGTCCGCCCGGGAGGGACCCCCTTCAGCCAACAGGCATTGAAGGTCATGGTGGTCCTCCGGGTTGAGAACCTCTCCCACAGGAGAGTCTTCTGCCTCTTCCCCCTCAGGAGTTGAGTTTGGGTTTTCCACTGGACCTAGCCCATCCAGAGCATGGATCACAATGGGTGCTGTAGGAACAGCAGGAAGAGAAGGAGCCCCCTTCACAGAGGTGGCCTTCTTGTTCTTCCGTCTTCTTGCCTTATGCCTTGCCTTTGGTTCGGGTACCTGACTCACAGCCAGACCCTGTGTCACCTGCGACCTAGGGACTGCAGCAGCAGCCATGGGGAGACCATCCGAAATCAACCGCAACTCTATTAGATCATTACCTAACAGAATGTTAGCAGGGACATTGTCCTGAACCAGGACGGGAAGCTTTGCTGTCTTGTCTCCAATCATGAGTGTGACTAAGGGTACAGGCGATAATTTGGGAGGCCCACTAGCTAACCTGGTGGTTCGCAGAGGAGCACCTACACAGTCCTCTGGCTTGAGCAGGACCCTGTCCACTACTGTCATGCTTGCCCCAGTGTCTCTCAAGCAAGTAGAAGGCTGGCCATTCAAGAGGGTACTTATCAAAAACCTATGGGTGTTCTGTGGGATAGTCGCCAGAACTTATGCGTACTGGTCCCAGGCCCCAAGGGACACTAAGGAAATCTCTACAGGAGCACCAAATGTGATTCCTGTAGAGGAGGGGAGGACAGTGGCCTCCACCTCAGACATGGGGTAAGGGTAGCTCAGGCTGACAGCCTGTACTCCAAGTGACACTTGGAGTCACCCTTCTTGTGATCCAGAGCCCCACATTCCCAACAGGTGCCTGGAATGCGGGGTACGGTAATGGAACCACTGGGAGCCTCCTTTGCAGCAGGTGGACCACTACTCTTATTCCCACCCACAGATGACTTATCCCCACTAGATTTTTGGGTTTTAGGAGAGGAAGGTTTTGGTTTACCCGACTGTGATTGCTTCTGGGACTCCTCAGTTTTCTGAGAGGTCCCTTTTTCTTGGTCCTTGTCCTTCCCACTGGAGTTCCTAGGGGACACCCGGTGGGAAACCCACTTGTCAGCCAGCTTAAAGGGATCCAAAATGTTCTGGTCAGCAACATATTGACACAGCTCTGGTGAACAGGCTTCAGAAAAATGCTCAAAAAACAACAGGTGGTACAATTCGAAAAACATTTTCACTTTGTAACCATCAATCCACCCAATCATGTCCAGGTGCGCAGCACTCTCCCAGTCAACCCAAGACACATTCTCTCTTTTCTTAAAATCCCTGAACCTTTTAAGGTATTGGGTAGGTGTCTTGCCAAACTTTTTGAAAGAGTATTTACGAGCTAGCATTATTCCTACAGGTTTAGTTGTTAGAAATGAACCCTTTTTGTTTCTCGAAGACAAAGAATACACAACAAATTTTAGCTACATTGCCACCTAATGCAGCAGGGATCTTATGGTCCTCAGAATCACTACAGCACAAAGAATTAGTCTGGAATTACAAAAGACACTAGACGACGAAGAGAGAAAGTTTGCAAATAATTCACTTATAACTGATGCCAAAAATCAAATAGAGGCAATCAACAAACAATTTGCTACTTTCAAAACAAACACTGTGACTAAGAAAACCAACAAATTACAGAAAGACATTCAAGAATTCAAAACAGAATTAATCTACCCCTACACAACAGAAGAATATTCCAAAAAAACCAACCAGCCAGGAGGGACGCAATCTGGTCATCAGAAACCAAAGAAAAGGGGGGTATCTTTCTCTGGATCAAGCAGCAGCTCATCCAGTGGGAACTCCAATCCGAATTATAACCCATACCAGTATAATCAATTTGGGCAACCACAACCACACAACTATCCCCCGCCACCTTTTCAACCTTTTTTAGGACAAGGAGGGACTGGTTGGGGACCTCTACCATGGAACCCAGGTTTCCAAGGTCAATACAGATGCCCGAGACGCCAGAGGAGGCGATAAATCCAGGGGAAGACCAGAGTCTACCTATTTTCAACTTAGCTAATGTGCAACTTACGGCCACACAAACTTCAGTTCTAGTAAAGGGTTTATCATTTGTACCATCTGGAAATAACGATTGGTACAGCACAGAGGCACCTGTAAAACCAGATGCTTTGGCACCTGAAAGATTAGATACTTTCCACATTTAAGAAATTTTAGGACCTAGAAGGTTATAGGTCCGCAAGAGCGCCAAGTTATCGGCGCTTATGATCTTCATATGTTTCATTGATGGGTTAAGTTTTGCATTTCAAGCAATCTATGTACCTTTCCCTCTCGGGTTATGCCACATATTGCAAACTAATCATGTACTGAAGACGATTTCAAATTTTGTTTTCACCATTTGTCTGTGTTCAGAATATTGTATTCTGCTATATGTATACTTTCACAATTGCTTTTTGATGTTTTTGGTCACAATTGCGTTTTGATGTTTTTGTCTCAATACAGATTATGTATATCCACAGTCTTTGATGTGTGTGAGTTTCTTTTTCCCTTCTGGACAATTCCATGGGTTATGCATTAAGGGATTCAATCAATTAGTACTAACATACCAGGTTCCCCATTGTAAATTACTTGTTTTGTTTTATTCATTGACAAATATTGGTGATGGACCTAGGCAGCAGCAGCTCTACCTCCTTTTTGGTTTTGTAACTTGGCAATCAAAGCAGATTTCATGTACTCATACTGACCCCTTTATCACACTCATTTTCAGAATACAGTCATATCCAGTCTGAGGCACTCTGCTTAACAAACACTTAACAAACACTTAGCCCAATCTCTCTTATCAACATCATGAATTGCACAAGCCATTTCAAACACTTCAATCCATTGGAGGATATCAGAACCCTCCACAAACATACCAACCAAATCTTTAATAAACTTGGTGGCGGGGAGCCTGCCACTCTCATCTGGTTTAGCTGAAGTCTCCACTCTAGCTTTCTCTAGCTGGATTCTTTGGTGCTCAGTGTCCCTATCTTTGAGTATCACTTGCTGTGCCAACTCCTCTTTCTTCAACTCAGCTTCCGTTGCCAACTTTTTGTATTGAAAGGCTAACTGTTCTTGTTGTAGCTCCAATTTTAATCAATCTTCAGGGCGCCCCCCTGAAGACCAGTGCTGGGGTTTGGAACAGAGGCAGCAGGAATGGTGGCATTCCCAGAATCAGATTCAGCAAAAACGCCAGAGGCACAGTCCTCATTGGTTGAATCCCTCCCTTCAAGAGTTTCACCATCAGTCTGGTAGTCCACCAGGGCAGCTATCAGCTCAGCCCTAGACCTATCCACAAAGTCTAACTCCCTGGCTTCACAAGCGTTCTGGAGAGCCTTTAAACTCATCCTAGTCAATTTGCCATTTGCAATAGACTCCATTGCGTGTAATGCAGTTATCTTGTACACAACTAAACCTCAATTTAACAAAGTGCAGATATTTTGTAAGTGGCATGGTTATACACTGATCCTTAAAACCATAAGCATCCCACTGCTGCCACCAGTGTAAAGACTGGAGGGGAGGTCTGTACTTCTGCTCTCTATATGGTAGGAGAGGCACAGTGGACCTCAGCCAAGATTCTCTATTATGCTAGAAATGGACGAGCAATCAGGGCCTAGCTTCTCAGGAGGTGATGCAGGCTAGTTCTTAAGTACAGTGTAGTCCCCAAGCCCCCACAAAGGAATGTCCACACACTGTATTAATTAAAACACAGTCTTTATATAATTAAGTTCAAGGTTATGTACACTATCACAATAACTCACTTTCTGCTCAGCAAATCTACAATGACAAATATATACAATTCTAAGTGGTACCACAATTATTAGCAGATCTCATTAAAGTGCATCAACTGTACTCTGGTTAAATGTCACACAGATCAAATTAATAAAGGAAACAAACAATAAATATAGGAGGGAAAGCAGTGGGTTAGAACCCCCCCCACCTAGGCAACCTGTAAAGCAAAGGTGCATCACAAGCCCAGTCGATATATTGTTCTATAAGTCCTATTTCCTTCTATAATGTTTCTACCACCCCAATGTACCTGGAATAGCAGAGTTCAATGTCGGGTCGTCGATGGATCCTTCTTGAGTGACTCCCATTAAAGCAGGAGCCATGGATAGTCGAGATCCCTCGAAGAAAGTGAACTCTGGCGTTGATGCGGCAGCTTCGGTCCCAGCGGTGCTTGTCAACAGCGGAACGAAGACGTCCTGCAAGGAAGAGGCGTGCGGGGCACCTCGATGATGATAATTCAGGACCGCAAAGAGTTTGAGAAGAACTGTGGCCCAGCAAGGGTGTTGAATTGTCCGGCGTCTCTACAGTCGTTGGGTGGCGGGAAACCCACCGGCAGATGCTCCTTGGTGCGTCAGCAGCCTGGCCTTCTCCAGCAGGATAAGGCCGGCAGCGGTGCGGACGAGTGCATCCGTGAATCAAAAGTCTTAGGTAGGCCCATCCTGTTTCCTTTCAGGAATCAACTGATTCCATTGGCAGGGCGTGGGTATCCCAAAATGGAGGATACTAAGAGCACCTGTCAAATTCAGCCTGTAGCTGCCACCAGCCCATATCCTGCTCTGTGGGCCACACACAGGGGCCCAAAAACATACACTAGGGGCAAAGGGTTGCACTCCCCACGCATGGGTGCCACACGGGTTTCCCATGGGCCTGCACACCAAACCAAAAACAGGAAGAGCTGCACTGCCTGGAATTCCATGTGGACTCCTGGGCAGAAAACAATACAGAACACACATGAAAAAGGACTACAGGACAAGGACAGGGAGGCCCTGTCCCTCCAATGCATTTCCAGAATCACAGTGATTCATCCAGGGTGGTGTGCAAGGCAGGATGATGGACAGTAGGTCTGATGGGCTGAGAAGGGCATTGAAGGTGTGCCCTACAGTGTGAGTTTGGAGAGAGAACAGCTGAGTCAAACTGAGAGCATCTTAGTTGTCAGTTAGCGCACAGATCACTGGGTTGGTTGTGACGTCAAACCAGATGTTGAAATCTCTTAATATAGTGAAGTATGGATGTAGGATTAAGGTATTGGATAGGGAGTCACAGAGGAAGTCAGTGAAGTTGCTGTTATATCCTGGAGTCCTATATATGAGTAGGAAGCTGTGGGTGACGGCGGAGTCGGATCTTTACTAGTAATAATTCACAATCAGAGTTACAGGGTAGATTCTCAGTGGATATAACTGAGAGGTGTTGTTTCTGAAGGATGGCTAGTCCTCCTGCTCTGATGGGCCTATTTTGTCTGATCAGGGAGTAGCAGGGGTGGAAAGTTAAATGTGCAATGGATCCATAGTCATCAGTAAACCATTTTTCTGTGATGAATATGATATCAGAATTATCACTGGAGAGGAGATTGAAAATTTTGTACTTATTTTTTGAGATAGGTCTGTCTTTAATGCGGATGCAGGAAAGGTGGTCTGGCTCTGTGGGCAGGTTGAAAGAGGGTGGCAGTGGATGTTTGTGTGGGCGGTGGCGGATAAATGTGACAGGGAGGGAGTATGGCCTGGGGGAATCCGAGTGGTGATGATTTGTGGTGCTGTAGGAGGGGAGGTGGGGAAGAGGTTGAAGCCTCATTGGTGTTTCCTGGGGGGAGGGCCATGTGGATTGTTTGTAGGTGAAGGAGATTTAAGCGGGGAAGTGAAGAGTGCCAGGACAAGGCTAGGAGTGGGTTGGGAGGAGTAAATAGGCTGAGTAGGGTGGGATCCTCGGTGAAGCTACAGTCCCTTCTGTCTGCTCTTATGAGCCAAGCGCTGGCTGCACTTGTGAGTTAACTGCACTTTCCCCCTGCCCTGCACTTGTGCTATCTGAATGACACACGGCCTAGTAAGATCAATATATTGTCCTTCCTTTGTTTCCCCCTCGTTGTCTTGTCGCACCTAGAAACACAACATATCATATTACTGTCATGCTTTGTTTTTGTACACTGGAGTGAAAATTTAGTAAATGCTACCTGCTATTTATGCATGTTCGAGAGTAATGCGAAACCTGGTTACATAGGAGCTAATTTTTGAGTCTGATGAGGTGCAAAAGCAGGTGTTAAAATCTAACATCAAAAGGGTCCACCAGGTTAAATATCCCATTCTGTACTTTGCGCATAGGATTTCCATCCCTGCATGCCCCCACCACGCTGCTTGCAAATATCAAATGCATTTACGCCAGCGTGTAATTTTCATGCTAATGTAAATGCATTGGATTGTTATGGAATCCTGCTGTTCTTAGAAACTGTTAACTCAGGCGGATTCCATAGAAATCATTTGTAAATAAGTTCTGCAAGTGTAACTTGTGGGAGTCATTGACACTTTTGCACTATAAAATGCAAATAAAGTGTTATGGCTATTTTGTATTATTTAACACTTTTATTTTACAATTCGTAGTGAAAATGTCGAATATTGCACAGAGGAGACCATATTGCCAGTCCCCTCCATGCATCTTAAAGTTATTTTTATTTTTTAATGAGACCCATAATTTAAGAATTGCATAGAAACACATTGTGATCACTGCTTGGAGTAAGATCTTGATTACTGCCAGCAATTTTTTTGCACTATCCCGAGTCCTGTTCACAAGGAATGCCTAGCACACTGGAAACTGTATTGCGTGTTTGTAAATTGTCCCTGTACTAGTGTGTGAAGTTATGAGCTAAGATCGGAATGGTAAGGTTTAACTGAGGTTACTTTACTGCATACCTTCCCCCTTTCCCTTTTCTTAGTTATCCATCCTAGAGACAGGGTGTGATCCCTCACGAGAGTTCCCATTCTCCAGGCTCTGAGTGCTTCATTGCAGGAGTCATGTTGTCTCCTAGGAGGAATCCTTTGTAGATTCATCCTAGAAACTCAACTTGGATGATGGCCGTGCTCCCGACAGCCCTGAGCTTTGGGTTCTGTCCTAAGATTATGGCTAGTGACACGCATGCCCCAGCCCAACAGAAACCATTTACTTCCCTGCTCCTTCTTAGGCCCCCTCCTTTTGACCAAATGTAATTATTACACTACAGACAGAGCTCCACCTCACCCACACTGCAGACACTGCACCTGTCGCTAGCATGGCCTGTTTGGGCCAGGTACTTGATTTAATATTCCACATCTAGAAAGGAAAACGTTTAGGCAAAAATGTAAGTGAATAGCATTTGGTGGAAAGAGAAGACGTCCACTCCCCTCCCCTACCTCGCCCAGCCAAGCCCATGGATTCACCTAACATAACAGCTTCTCAGTAGTGGTTGTGTTTTAAGACGATATGGATGCATTCATTTTTCTTGGCACCATTGGCATCCTTTTCTGGACATGCGCAAAACGTAAAAACGATGTTTCTGCCTTCCCACAGCTTGTTAGCTGCTGCTCAAAGCTTCACCTCGGGTAGCACTGTACTGTAAGAAAGGACCAAGTCGAGCATGATAACATTTCCCTCTGGACATTGGATCATCTGTCTGAAGACGGCAGAACATCCTTGGTTTCATCTGATTACCCCTCCACGCCATCTTGCACCCTAGCACGTGTGTCTTGGTGCAGCTGAAACTTCAGAGAGGAAGGACTAGGTACTGACACCTTGAGGGTTCTACAAAGTGGAAATACCCAGCTTTGAACAGGCGAGTTTGCTACGGCACTACCTGGACCATCACTAGTCCTCCTTACAGTGGGTAGGAGCCGAATGACTTGATGGTTGACCCTGAAGTGGAGCCCACAATACCACTTACAAGTATTCATTGACCCACTTGGGATTCCCTTGCCAATCTGGTCACCCACTTGCCCAGCCCCTAGCTATTAAACACTGATATTGCACCATTGTTTGGCCCATCAATTTCCTAGCCATCACCCTGCCGTAATCTCAAACCCTCACATGTCTCAAGGGTATTGTCTAAGATTTGGTGGGCTAGCTGGCTATTAGAAACTACTAGACACTGAACTAGTGTTTCCTCTGCACTGAACAAAGACACAGTGAGTGTTCACCAACCCAAAATCCCAGAGGCTGGCTTTGACTACCGCCCAGGTCCCCCTCTTTGAGGAGTCTGGCATGCGTTTCTGCACTACGTCTTGCTCAAATCCCCTTCAGAATGTATTTCTTATAGTGTTGATGGCTCTACTAAATCACCTGGGAAATGCTACCTCTCTAGGTTGTCCTCTCCTCACCTTCTTTGGCCTGAATCCACACCTTCATTGGCCTGAATCCACTATTGTAACCTGTTCAGGCCCAGCCTCCATTGAGCTTAGGACTGTGGGATAACATTGTGTCCCTGCATTTTCTATTGGGAATTAAGTGGTTCCCAACTATTGCGGATGGAGAGGAGTGCTAAAGCAGTGTTTGGTGATGTAGGTGTATTGGCTGTAGCTTGTCAGAGTGTGAACTGGTTTTGGCTTTGATGCTTCATTATCCCCTATGTCTTCCCAGTTCCATGGGCAGCATCCCAGTGGCTCTTTATACTTCAATAGCACCTTTAAATTGGACTTTCAAGAAGTCATCGTTGTTGGTCTTAGTGTCCTGGGTTTGTACTATTCCTTTCTGCGTAATGTTTAGAAGTTGATATTTCCATTTTGGTGTTAATAAAATTGTAACTGAAAAATTGTGTGAACTGCATTTAATATTGCCTTTACAGGTGTTATGTAAGGTGACAGCCCCCTATAAGTAGACAGCATCCAGCCTTGGCTATCAGATTCTGCATTCCAAGAGTGTCTACTGATTCCCTCCAGTAAGATCCTCAAACCTGGTTAGAAGTTGCAGGGATATGAGAGCACATATTTAGCCATTTGGACAAGTTGTTTTTCGTTATTCCATTCCTCTAATATTACAGCCATAATTATTGTATCTGTCATGTACCATGTGTGGTCTTAGGACCACCTCTATGGTCTCTTCAAGTAAGGATGGGCTTGGGTCAGAACAGTTGGGGTTTTAGTGACAGCCTGAAACGCATATGGTTGTGGGCTTTTCATATTTCTAAGGGAAGTTGGTTCAACAGGCATGTAGTCTCAGATATACCTGTCATCAGGTCTTCTGCATGTTAGTTTCAGTAGCTGCCAGGAGTTTGAAGGGCATGGGGCATAAGGCAGTTTAAGGATATAAGAGCAGTATCTTTTATGGGTATGGGTGGTGGTGCCTTCTAGGCATTGGTTGGTGAATCACAAAGCCTTGAAATATACAGGGTAATTCATAGAAATTCGCACAAAAGTGGCGCAGACGGCTGGCGCACAGCGTGCCCGTGCGAATGTCTGCGGCAGCCACGTGCGCTAAAATCGATTTCCGCGCACAGCGTATTCATGGATTTTCGCATCCAAAACCAGCCGTGGCGCAGCGTGGCGCAGCGACCCTGCAGCAGCACCAGTTATGCCCCCAAGAACGCCCTCGCGCAAGGAAAAGCCTTCAAAATCCCCAAATAATCGCAAAGGGCTGCGCTAACTCTGGACCAGTTCACAGGGCTGGCAAACAGCAAACGCCAAGCGGGGAACGTGTATTTCAGTGGTTCGCGGTAAGTTCCACACGCGATTGTCCTGTGTACGTGTGCATCAGGGGTGCATGGGAAGTAACACACGCAAAAGCAGCAGGGTACGTGTATTTCAGGGGTGCGCGGGAAGTATCACACGCAAAAGCAGCAGGGTACGTTTATTTCAGGGGTGTGCGGGAAGTATCACATGCAAAAGCAGCAGGGTACGTGTATCTCAGGGGTGCGCGGGAAGTATCACATGCAATTCCATCAGGGTACATGTATTCCAGGGGTGCGCGGGAAGTATCACACGCAAAAACAGCAGGGTATGTGTATTCCAGGGGTGCACGGGAAGTATCACACGCAAAAGCAGCAGGGTACGTGTATCTCAGGGGTGCGTGGGAAGTATCACACGCGATTCCATCAGGGTACGTGTATTCCAGGGGTGCGCGGGAAGTATCACACGCAAAAACAGCAGGGTACGTGTATTTCAGGGGTGCGCAGGAAGTATCACACGTAAAAGCAGCAGGGTATGTGTATTTTAGGGGTGCGCGGGAAGTATCACACGCGATTCCATCAGGGTATGTGTATTCCAGGGGTGCGCAGGAAGTATCACATGCAAAAACAGCAGGGTACGTGTATTCCAGGGATGCACGGGAAGTATCACACGCGATTCCATCAGGGTACGTGTATTACAGGGGTGCGCGGGGAGCACCACACATGAATTGCACGGGTGGGTCCTCCCAGGTGTTCCCTCTACACCCTCCACGGCCCCTGCAGGTGGCCCACACCACAGGGGCCTACCCTGCACATGTCCTGCAGGCACCCCATCAATCATGGCCATGCCCCCCAGCCAACCCACATGTCACCTTGCACTACTGTCCACCAACGCATGTCCCCCTGCACTCCCAGCCACCAGGGGCAGCCTCCACCAGGCCCCCACCCATGTCTACCATCAGCCCCACCCCCCAGCCACCAGGGGCAGCCTCCAACAGGCCCCCACTCATGTCCCCTATCACCCCCACCCCCCAGCAGTGCAGGGGACGCCTCCACCAGGCCCCCACCCATGTCTACCACCACCCCCACCCCCCAGCCACCAGGGGGGGCCTCCCAGGCCCCCACTCATGTCTCCCATCACCCCCACCCCCCAGCAGTGCAGGGGCAGCCTCCACCAGGCCCCCACTCATGTCTCCCACCACCTCCACCCCCCAGCAGTGCAGGGGCAGCCACCACCAGGCCCCCACT
Source organism: Ambystoma mexicanum (assembly GCF_040938575.1). Taxonomy (NCBI): domain Eukaryota; kingdom Metazoa; phylum Chordata; class Amphibia; order Caudata; family Ambystomatidae; genus Ambystoma; species Ambystoma mexicanum. Next base: position 873,053,694 of record NC_090930.1, read on the forward strand.
CATGTCTCCCATCACCCCCACCCCTTAGCAGTGCAGGGGCAGCCTCAACCAGGCCCCCACTCATGTCCAACTCATGTCTCCCTGCACCCCCACCCCCAGCCACCAGGGGCAGCCTCCACCAGGCCCCCGTTCATGTCCCCTATCACCCCCACCCCCCAGCAGTGCAGGGGCAGCCTCCACCAGGCCCCCACTCATGTCTACCACCACCCCCACCCCCCAGCAGTGCAGGTGCAGCCTCCACCAGGCCCCCACTCATGTCTCCCATCACCCCCACCCCACAGCAGTGCAGGGGCAGCCTCCACCAGTCCCCCACCCATGTCTACCACCACCCCCACCCCCAGCCACCAGGGGCAGCCTCCACCAGGCCCCCACTCATGTCTCCCATTACCCCCACCCCCCAGCAGTGCAGGGGCAGCCTCCACCAGGCCCCCACTCATGTCTCCCACCACCCCCAGCCCCCAGCAGGGCAGGGGCAGCCACCACCAGGCCCCCATTCATGTCTCCCATCACCCCCACTCCCCAGCAGTGCAGGGGCAGCCTCCACCAGGCCCCCACTCATGTCCAACTCATGTCTCCCTGCACCCCCACCCCCAGCCACCAGGGGCAGCCTCCACCAGGCCCCCACTCATGTCCCCTATGACCCCCACCCCCCAGCAGTCCAGGGGCAGCCTCCACCAGGCTCCCACTCATGTCCAACTCATGTCTCCCTGCACCCCCACCCCCCAGCCACCAGGGGCAGCCTCCACCAGGCCCCCACTCATGTCCCCTATCACCCCCACCCCCCAGCAGTGCAGGGGCAGCCTCCACCAGGCCCCCACTCATGTCTACCGCCACCCCCACTCCCCAGCAGTGCAGGGGCAGCCTCCACCAGGCCCCCACTCATGTCCAACTCATGTCTCCCTGCACCCCCACCCCCCAGCCACCAGGGGCAGCCTCCACCAGGCCCCCACTCATGTCCAACTCATGTTCCCTATGACCCCCACCCCCCAGCAGTGCAGGGGCAGCCTCCACCAGACCCCCACCCTTTGAACTTTGAAGAAAAAATATGTATTAAAAGCAACATAAATTGAATCAAAAATAAACAAACAATAATAGAAATGTTTTTAAAAAAACAACAGCAGGTCCGTGAAATAATGCAAAACCACAAATCATAATGCAAAGGAAAGGTGTCCAAAGTCACAGTCCACAAAAGTAAATCCAATGGAAAATTAAAATCGAAAACCATTGCTCCATGGCGAAATCATAATAAAAATTGAAAATCCAAAAGTCAACTATGTACAGATAACTATCCAGGGTCCATGATCCCAAACGAAGAAATGAAACCTATCTAATAACACTACCTAAAAAAAATAACTATATACAAAAATGTGGCCCATTGTCCAAAAGGTCCAAAAAAAAAGCTAAACCAAAGGAAACCTAACACTAACTATATAACTATTTACAAGGGCAGCGGGCTAGTCCGACGGCTCACTTCGGGATGTTCCGGGCCAGGGCATCATCGAACTCCTGCTCAATGTCCCGGAGGCGCTCCTCCTCCATGGCCCCGAGGGTCCGCAGGGCCGTCCACATTTTCCCCCCAAACTCCCTGCGGATTGCCTCGAAGGCACTCGGCACGCCTCAGGGCCCTCTGCATGGAGTTCTCCGCCCTGACCATCGTGAGCCGTGCCTCTTCCGCCCGCTACCGCTCCGCATCTATGGCGTGGCCCAACCGCTGCCACACGGAAGACACTTCCCGTCCTGGGTCCTCCTGCCCTCCGGCCGATGCCTGCCCCTCCGATGTGGAAGGCCCCGGGCCATCATGGCTCCCACCACGTTGCTGCTGCTGCTGCTGCGCCTCTGCCCGTGCACTGCCTCCTGCTGCCTGCACATCCTCCGCTGGCTGGGGTGCAGTCGTTGATGTGGCCACCCCTGCTGGACGTCCGACTCCCGACTGTGGCAGGGATGCCTCCTCCACCAGCCTGGCCGCACCGTCAGAGGCAGCTCCACAGGGCACCCAGGTGACTGATGGGTGGGAAGATGGCACGGAGGACGACTGGCGCATAGGGGGTTCAGTTGAGGAGGGGGTCTGAGCAAGCCCCATCAAACGGAAGAATCCGGCCTGGGTGACCTGTCCCAGTAGGCCGACGTGGTCAATGAGCCATTCGAGATGACGTGCAGTCTCCTCATGAAAAGACTGCAGGTCACCTCGCATGGCCCATTGACGCAATGCCACACCAGTCAGGACAGGCTCAACCCGGACCCGGATAGCCACGTCCGCAGGCAGAGGAAGGCCAGTTGTCGTGAGCTCATCCCCTGCCTGAAAACGGGTCTGGACGTAGGCATCCCTGCTGGTGCAAGATGATGCAGTGACAGGATCAGGGACAGGATTGCACACAGGCACCTCTGCAGCGACCTGTGCTGCCTCCTGTCCCTGGTCCTGCACTGCATCACTAGCACCAGTGGAATCCCCACCTCCAGACCCCGTCTCTGTTGCTTGCACGGCCTCCTCCTCCACCAAACCCCCCACCAACCTGGATGACTCTGTGCCATCTTCCCCCGTTGGGCCCTGTGGGGTCCCAGCTGCCCCTTCTGCTGCAGAGGAGTCCAACTCTGACCTCCGCCTCTTGAACCTCCCCCCGGCAGCTGCGGCCTGGGACGTGGCACCGGACTCCTCACTCCCCAACGAGATCACAACCTGGGAGGTGAGCCGGGCCTTGTGTCTCCGGCTGGCGGTGCGATCCCCGCCACTGTGCTCCACAGCACCTTCTCCGCCCTCTTCATCAGTTGGCGCTGCAGACAGGGAGAAATTAAACACAGGCATCAGGGCACTGTACAATGGACACATACACACATGACAGTTGCACATGAGTGGCATTGGCAAACCTCAGACATGGCATCACAATCGGCAACACACATGTCATTTCAACTTGCACACATGAGCCATACCACAGCCATATCGCAACTGCCAGCACCATCCATACACATACAACAGCATGATCAGGCAAAGGTGAGCCAGACATCACATGCAACACAGGGAGTGCACTACACATGCACGCACACCACCACACTTGCATGCATGTGTACACCTCAGCCAACTGTCGCAGTGTTCCGATGGGCATCCATGTTACATCTGCCAATCAGGCTTCCACATCCCGCTGTCACATGCATCCATGTTGCATCACTGTTGCACCCTTGTCAAATACACACACATGCACATGTACACAGTGCTGATACATGCAGCTGAAAACAACATACATGCGTGACATCACGAACATGCCCACTTACATACACATTCATCCAAACATGTGTGCCCACACAACTGCATTTGGCATGCAAGCCTACACACACAAGCACCATCCATGTCTCACACATGACAGCCCTCGCATGTGTTAGCCTCATGGCCCTGTACACCCCCACCCATACTCGGCCCCATACAAACAGATGTGCAACCGGCACACTACTGGCACACCACCACACGCACAGCTTACAATCATGATGCATGTACACTTACCGCTCGACTCCAGACGGGTCTGCCTCTCAAGGACCTGGACGTGGAGCGCTGGGGATATGCGTTCCAGGACCCTCATCTGATCTTCCGATAAGTGGCCCCGGCGCCCCTTAGCATCCGCTGCCTTCAAGAGGCGCCGGGCCTTGTTCAGGGTCCTGGACCTGAAGTCCTCCCAGCGCTTCTTGACATGTTGGAAGTCGCGGACTGCCACCCCCTCCGCGTTGATGGCAGTCACGATGTCCGTCCAGATCCGAGTCCGTCCTTCCTTGTCGGCGCGCACACTTCCGTAGAGGGCATCATACTGCCCCAGGACTTGCTCCACCAGGACACCAACTTTCCTGGCACTGCCAGATGTTGCAGTGCTCGACATGACAACCCCAGAGGCAGGAATGGGTGGGCAACTGGGTCCTGGGGCTGGGCTGTGGAGCGATGGAATCCCAGTCGGGAGTCTTCGGTTCCAGCAGAGGTGGTCACAGCAACAGCACCCCTGGCTGATGTGTAGGCAGCAAATGGCAGGGCACATGGACAGCAGGCAGTCAGGCAGCAGCAGATGGCAGGTGGGAGCGTGCTCTGGGTTCTGGGGGGCAGTAATTCGGCCTTCTGGGCAGAAGCGTGGTCTTCCGTGTGCTTACGCGTGGCCAGCTTGATACGGAGTGATTTGGCACGTGAAAATCCTGCACGTCTGCGTGTAAATCGAGGAAAGGCCCTTAGCACGTATGCACGTCAGCACGCATATGCGAATTCATTGGACCAAAGGCCCTTAGCGCGTAAGCGCGTCTGTGACATGACGCACGCGGGTGTTTCCCTCATTACACGTGATGACAGAGCACACGTGGATTTCCACCAATCGCGTGTGGAACTTCCTGTGCACCCCAGAAATACACGTACCCAGGCCAATCGTGTGTACGCTCACTTCCCTCCGATTACACTCGGACGTGCAGTTTTACCACATGTGCTCGCATATGCGATTTCATTGGCCCAAAGGCCACCATGCGCAGCTGTGACGTCATGCGCATGGCCGTAGAGAATGGCACGTGTAAAAATGAAGAGATACATGTCCGAGTGTCAAAGCGCGTAATTGGTGGAAATGGCCTCATCGCGAATGCGGGTCTGTGACGTGTGTATAAAAGGTACGTGTAGAACGCCATTTCCTTGTACGTGCTTTTCGTGGAGAGCGAGTGGGTGAAATCTGTACTTCTTGTCGGTGCACACGTGATTTACTTCGCAGCGTTTCCAGTTCGTACTCCCTGTTACCTCTGACAGCTTTTTCTCTTTTCCTCTTTTTCCTGGGCCTGTTTCCTCAAACAGCGTTCCCTTCTACTGTTGTCCTGTCTCCTCAGACAGCGTACAATTCTTCTTTTGGCGGGGGTGTTGCCAACGCGCACACGCGCATATTTTTCACGCTTTTGTTGCTGGCAGACGGTGAGTCACGCACGTATTTAACATCTGTGCTTGCCCCGTGTGTTGCGTACCCCTTCAGAGGTCATTCTAGGCTGCGTGTGACACGCATACGTTCATTCTTGTGTTTCTGGGTGCCACAGCGTAGTGCAGGTTTATTTTTCCATGCACGTGGTCTAGGAGGGGTTGCGTGCACCTTACTTCCCTTTTTTGGGGTGCCTGTGCGTTGCGTGACCCGTCATCTTTCCCCAGGGGTGACATACAGCCTTGCTAGAGCACTAGGGTACGATTACCATCTGGTACCCAACCCCTTTGACCCCCAATTGACCAGGACAATAGTTCACATCGACTCCCATACGCACAATAACATCAGTGCCATGGCTGGGAGGCGACCAAGCTGTAAGGGTGGCAAAGGTGGCCGAGCCCCAAGTGGTGGCCGTGGTGGGTCCAGTAGGGGACGTGGCCGTGACTTGCAGGGTGCTCCTATCCCCCCATGTGTGGAGGAGCAGTCAGGGACACCCATGCAACCCCCCTGGTTGAGGTTAACGTGGCTGACACCATCCATGCTCAGCCCTTGTTGGACCAGCCCACTGTGGAACCAGACATGGCACAGGGTGACCCATGTCTGACTTCCAGGTCAGAAGGTCTAGGCCACGTGCGCCGGTGAACGTTGGTGTCATCAGGCCACGTGGATCAGGGGCAGCTAGGTCATCTGCTGCCCTAAGTAGGCAGGCTGGGGAGGCTGCAGGGGCAGCTGCGGCTCCATCCACCCCACCTCTCACACACCCAGCCAGGACAGTGTCGGTCCAAGTCCATCATGCTGAAATTCCCCCTGACACCATCACACTTGAGCTAATGTCTGCACCAACTCCCATGCTGAGTGTGCAATCCCACGCTCCTGCCCCTAGTGTCCATAGCGGCGTAGGACACTCAGGATCCCCACCACCTTCCAAGCGGAAGAGAAAGAGTGCTCGTCCAGTAGAGGCTGATGCCCAGACACGGCTACACAGTCCGGCCCGTCAAGGAAGCCCAGCTTCAATGAGGCTGAACTGAATGCACTTGTAGAGTATGTGTCCGCACATGACCGCAAAATGGTGATTGTTGCAGGACCCAAGACCACACCTGCACAACGTCAGGCACACTAGCAGACCATTGCGGACATCATAAGTGCCCTTGGAATCGGGAGGCGCACAGCTAATGAATGCTACAAGCGCTGGAATGACCTAAAGCGCAGGGCAAAGAATAAGCTGGCCTCAAGTCATGCCGCAACTCTAGTGACTGGAGGTGGGTCTCCAGCAGACGACATAGAACTCACTCCACATGAGCAGGTTGATGGGACCTACGTCACGGAGGAACAGATCCAAGGTGTGGGAGAACTGTCAGATTACGAGGCATTGTCCGGTGAGTGCACATGCATGTGTGTGTCATCCATGTGCATGGCGTGTGTGGGAGGGCTCCTGTTTGGGTGCCAGGTGAGGGTGTGTGTGCCTGAGTGGTTCGGGTCACCCATGTTCCTCTTCCTATACATTCTTGGCACCAGCATTTGGGTATAGCAGCATCCCTTCTGCCAACATTAGACATCCAGCCCAACACCACGCCAGTTGCCCTTGGAGTGTCATCTTGCCACAACATTGTTGCTTATTTACCTCTGTTTATTCAGGCAGATTGTTTGCATACCACCACTTTTACTCGGGATTTCTCAGTCCTATTGTCACATGTCTGACATGGCTATGGTACAGTGGACTGGCTTAGTTTCCTGGACATGATTAGTTTAGACATGTCCCTGTGCTATAGGACCATTTTGGACTGGCAGCTGCAGGTTAAACATTTGAACCATTTCAATGAAAATAATCAATTATATGAGCAAACTGGACTGAATGAACAATTGGTGACCTCCTCTCCCTCTTCACTTCATGGCTAGGGTACATGCCATCTGTGTGATGGCATGTGTATTTGACCTGCCAATCACTGGCCAATGTGTGATGCCACTGCTAGGCAGCATGCAGCAAATGTGTTCATCTTCCATCTTGGTGTCATCAATGTGTGCCATCTGCCTCCCCATCACACGCAGTGACGGTGCATGCATGGGAGTGTTTTAGTCATGTGGGACATGTGTCAATCAAGTACTGTTTCTGTAGCCTCTCAGCCCTAATTGTGTGCCATAGTGCTAATGCCTTTTTCCATTTGTTTTCTTTTATGTCTTTGCAGGGGATGACGCACTTGATACTGCTGGGGTTGTGGAGATGGTGTAGACCCAGGAGGGGTCTGAGGGCCGACCGACCACCAGTGAGGGATGTGGTGTGGTGATGGGTGAGAACCCACAACTGCTGCAGGTCGTGCTCTCAAGGGGTGTCTCTGGCTGCACCTCCCCCGAGCTGTATTCAGGTGTCGATTCGGATGATGAGATCTATGTGCTGTCGCAGGTGAGTGTTCCTTGGAGGGATTCTGTTCTGTCTGGCCCACCTGCACCAGGGTTAGAACCCTCAATGGGGATGTCAGTGTTGGCAGGTACGCCTTTGGTGGTTATGGATGCAGGGTCACACTCCGCGACATCTGATCCTGTTCCTGGGCCAGCAGATTAGAGGGGGAATGCAGTCCTGCAGCCTCAGGCAGTGCTGGCACAACAAGGCGCAGTTCGCCTTGCCCCAGACAGGTGTGGTTCCCGCCGACGTGGTAGCCGTACGCCACCTTGCAATACCGCATGGGAGCAATCCATATACGGTATGGCAACCCAACAGGCAGCATCATCAGAGATGATGGCTCAGGCCATGGATAGGGTGGCCACTTCCATTGTCCCACCCGAAAGGCTTATGGAGCGACTACAGCAGGCAACCGACTCCATCTGCCAGTCACACAGGGAGGACATGTTGGCATCCGACAGGGACAGGTGGGCGGCACTGGCAACTCTGCAGGAAGCCATCTCCATAGAGTTCCAGGGCCACAGGGAAGCCCTGACGCTGGAACTCCTTCACCTCAGGACGACTCTTGTTGAGCTTGAGGCTTCAACAAACCGAAGGACAGAACAGCAGCTGGAGCGTCTCACCCATACGCTCTCAGCTGAGATGCAGGAAACTAGGGCGGAGGTCCGGGCATCCCGTGAGTTGTTGCATGGGGACCTCCGCACACTTATCCTCAAGAACGAGACCTACCACACCCGCATGCTTGCAAATATGGAGGAACAGACTAGGGCTTTGCATGGGCTGCCTCCCATAGTGCCACCACCTCCTGATTCAGCTGCAGAGGGTGAGGAGAGCGACAGCAGTGATACTCCCACAATAGGGTAGCCGTGTAGGCCATGAGCCCATGGAGGTGTTTTTTTTCGCAAGATCCACACAGGTGGGTTTTGGTGTGCACCCTGTCCTCGGACCTCCTGGGTGGCCTCCCCCACCCCCCGGGCCCATTAATGGCCATTTTTGATTTATTTATTTATTTATTTATTTGGGGACAGTGTGTTGCCTTGTGTGGCTCCCGTGGGCATACGCTGCATTGTGGCTGGGCACATGCAGGCTTGTCATGGATTTGGTTCAGATGCTTGGGTTTTTGTCACACACACCCCTCCTGCTTCCCGTTTCCATGGGCTTGCAAAGGGTGTGCCCAAGTGACATTGACGTACATGGTGACATTGGACTCCCATGAGCTGTGTGGGCAGTCTGTAGTCAATACTGTGTATACATTCATAGTGCATATTGTTGTTGTATTGTACACTGCATGGTGTATTGATATGTGCCTCTGCATCCATCTCATCCTCCTAATTTGCAGGTCCATTCCTCATGTCTTCACAATGCGGTCCACCTTGGAACTGGAGTCCATGTTGTAAGCAGTGCACCTACACTCTTGCGTGGCGCTAACACTGTATACTTGGAAGTGTTCGGAGGCCTGTCATCATCAGGTGGTGAGGCTAGCAAATTTTTAAGTCTGTAATGTCATGTTTAAGGTAGGTTGGAGGTTGTGTAGGTGATTGGTATTCTTGGTAAGTATTTGGTAATGTGGGTTGTAGGTCCTGCATTACTGTGAGCATTTCATGTGTGGACATGTTTCCATTAGGGACACTGTAGCTGGTGACACTTGGGGCATGTTGTGGGGATTAATTTCTTTCCTCTCACATTGCATGACATGCCATGGTGTGTTGTGTGGCCGTGCCGGGGATGGATTGGGTGACATGGCACTGTTTTCATGTAGTATTTTGCGAGTGGGTATTCATTTCTGCAGCATGGACTTGTCTTTTGATGACACTGCATTGGTGGTGTTTGTGTAGGTAGGGATGCACACATTGTGACACTTCCACATGAACAATCTCAGGCTGCTATGGTTCTGACAGTTGACTGTCCCTTTGTTCGTCTTAATTGTTAGATCGAGTCATCATTGCTTATCAGATGGTATGTGCCAGGCCTGTGTGCACTCCACTGGGGTGTGATTTCTATGTGAAGTAATTAGCCACCAGCTGCGTACGGGCTGCCTCACCCCGTGCCCTCTCCCCTCCCATGCGCAGCGGGCGTGCATGTGGTTGGGGATGTGGGGGCACCACCATGTCCGCAGCCAGGCCACGGCGTGTTGCAACATTGTGCAGGACACATGCTGCCACTATGATCCTGCACACTACTGGGGGCGCATATAACAGCTGCCCGGCAGAACGGTCAAGGGAGCGAAAGTGTGACTTGAGCACTCCGAATGTGCGCTCCACTATGCCCTGGGTTGCAATATGGGCTGTGTTGTATCTTACCTCTGGAGGCGTGATGGGGTTCCGAATTGGCGTCATCATGTGGGTGCTCAGAGGGTAGGCACTGTCCCCTGGTGAGGAGGTGATGGGTATCATTAGTGGGGTAGTGACATAACTCTGCATCTGACATGCATGCATGTGCAGTGGCATTCATACTCACCAAGCAGCCATGTATCGCCATGCCGCCCAGCTTCTAGGTTCCGGCTTAGGGTAGACATTCGGTAAACAAAGCTGTCGTGGGTGGACCCTGGATAGTTGGCATATACTGAGGTGATGATTCCCTTAGCATTACATACTACCTGCACGTTGATGGAATGTCAGTGCTTGCGGTTCCTATAGATGTGCTCAGAGTGCCACATGGGTGCAGTCAATGGCACCTAGCACTTTTGGGAATTGTGCCACAACGTAGAAATCGAGGGTGGCAGCCTGCCTTTCTGTAGGTGTCCTGGGCAGGTATATGTGCCTACGGACTGATGGGCGTGCAGTGATGATGTTCAAGACCTGGTGTAGGCAGCGTGACTGCGTGGCCTGTGACACCCCACCCACTATGGCACTTGTCTGCTGAAATGATCCTGTGGCCAAGAAGTGCAGTACATTGAGGACCTTCTCCAGGGGGCTGAGTGCTTAGGAGCACAGGGTGGGTGATGTGAGGTCATCCTCCCACTCACTGACCAGGTCCAGTATTATGTGTGGTGGAACCCTGTACCTCCCATACACCTGGTCATCAGGCATCCCAAAAAGGCTGGTTCTGGGAGTGAAAATTTGGGCCCTCACTATCCTCCTCCTCCTCCTATATCGGTATATTCATCTTGGCGTATGAGCTTGTTTGTTGTTTGCGCGCAGTTTTATGCTGTGTGGGTCGACGTACGCCTGCTTCATGCTGGCGTATGTGTTTCAGGATTGGACCATTTATTTTTCGGCACGTCGTAGGCGAACGTGTGAATCTTCCCACCCACCCCAGGAATACACGTAGCACGCTCTCACAGGCACATTCGGGGGTAAATATTCCCGCCAACCCCTGGAATACATGTACCCCACTCTCACAGGCCCAGTCGCGTGTGGAAGTTCACGCGCACCCCGAAGTACACGTACTCAGGCCAATCGCGTGTGGAACTTCCCGCGCACCCCGAAGTACACGTACCCAGGCCAATCGCGTGTGGAACCTCCCGCGCACCCCGTAGTACACGTACCCAGGCCAATCGCGTGTGGAAGTTCACGGGCACCCCGAAGTACACGTACCTAGGCCAATCGCATGTGGAACTTCCTGCGCACCCCGAAGTACACGTAGCCAGGCCAATCGCGTGTGGAACTTCCCGCGCACCCCGTAGTACACATACCCAGGACAATCGCATGTGGAACGTCCCGCGCACCCCGAAGTACACGTACCCAGGCCAATCACGTGTGGAACTTCCCGCGCATCCCGAAGTACACGTACCCAGGCAAATCGCACGGCTGTGGGGTGGTGGTGATGGGAGACATGGGTGGGGGCCTGGTGGAGGCTGCCCCTGGTGGCTGGGGGGGTGGGGGTGGTGGTAGACATGGTGGAGGCCTGGTGGAGGCTGCCGCTGGTGGCTGGGGGGGTGCAGGGAGACATGAGTGGGGGCCTGGTGGAGGCTGCCCCTGGTGGCTGGGGGTGGGGATGGTGGGGGAAATGTGTGGGAGCCTGGTGGAGGCTTCCCCTGGTGGCTGGGGGGTGGGGGTGCAGGGAGACATGAGTGGGGGCCTGGTGGAGGCTGCCCCTGGTGGCTGGGGTGTGGAGGTGCAGGGGGAAATGTGTGGGAGCCTGGTGGAGGCTGCCCCTGGTGGCTGGGGGGTGGGGGTGCAGGGGGACATGTGTGGGAGCCTGGTGGAGGCTGCCCCTGCACTGCTGGGAGGTGGGGGTGATGGGAGACATGAGTGGGGGCCTGGTGGAGGCTGCCCCTGCACTGCTGGGGTGTGGGGGTGATGGGAGACATGAGTGGGGGCCTGGTGGAGGCTGCCCCTGGTGGCTGGGGGGTGGGGGTGATGGCAGACATGGGTGGGGGCCTGGTGGAGGCTGCCCCTGGTGGCTGGGGGGTGGGGGTGGTGGTAGACATGAGTGGGGGCCTGGTGGAGGCTGCCCCTGGTGGCTGGGGGGTGGGGGTGGTGGTAGACATGGGTGGGGGCCTATTGGAGGCTGCCCCTGGTGGCTGGGGGTGCAGGGGGAAATGTGTGGGAGCCTGGTGGAGGCTGCCCCTGGTGGCAGGGGGTGGGGGTGCAGGGGGACATGTGTGGGAGCCTGGTGGAGGCTGCCCCTGCACTGCTGGGGGGTGGGGGTGATGGGAGACATTAGTCGGGGCCTGGTGGAGGCTGCCCCTGGTGGCAGGGGGGTGGGGGTGATGGGAGACATGGGTGGGGGCCTGGTGGAGGCTGCCCCTGGTGGCTGTGGGGTGGGGGTGCAGGGAGACGTGAGTTGGACATGAGTGGGGGCCTGGTGGAGGCTGCATCTGGTGGCTGGGGGGTGAGGGTGATGGGAGACATGGGTGGGGGCCTGGTGGAGGCTGCCCCTGGGGGCTGAGGGGTGGGGGTGGTGGTAGACATGAGTGGGGGCCTGGTGGAGGCTGCCACTGGTGGCTGGGGGGTGGGTTGGTGGTAGACATGGGTGGGGGCCTTGTGGATTCTGCCCCTGGTGGCTGGGGGGTGGGGGTGCAGGGGGAAATGTGTGTGAGCCTGGTAGAGGCTGCCCCTGGTGGCTGGGGGGTGAGGGTGATGGGAGACATGGGTGGGGGCCTGGTGGAGGCTGCCCCTGGTGGCTGAGGGGTGGGGGTGCAGGGGGAAATGTGTGTGAGCCTGGTAGAGGCTGCCCCTGGTGGCTGGGGGGTGAGGGTGATGGGAGACATGAGTGGGGGCCTGGTGGAGGCTGCCCCTGCACTGCTGGGGGGTGGGGGTGGTGGTAGACATGAGTGGGGGCCTGGTGGAGGCTGCGCCTGCACTACTGGGGGGTGGGGGTGGTGGTAGACATGGGCGGGGGCCTGGTGGAGGCTGCCCCTGGTGGCTGGGGTGTGGGGGTGTTAGGGGACATGAGTGGGGGCCTGGTGGAGGCTGTCCCTGCACTGCTGGGGGGTGGGGGTGGTGGTAGACATGGGTGGGGGCCTGGTGGAGGCTGCCCCTGCACTGCTAGGGGTGGGGGTGATGGGAGACATGAGTGGGGGCCTGGTGGAGGCTGCCCCTGGTGGCTGGGGGGTGGGGGTGGTTGTAGTCATGGGTGGGGGCCTGGTGGAGGCTGCCCCTGGTGGCTGGGGGGTGGGGGTGATGGGAGAAATGAGTGGGGGCCTGATGGAGGCTGCCCCTTGTGGCTGGGGGGTGGGGGTGATGGGAGACATGGATGGGGGCCTGGTGGAGGCTGCCCCTGGTGGCTGGGGGGTGGGGGTGGTGGTAGACATGAGTGGGGGCCTGGTGGAGGCTGCCACTGGTGGCTGGGGGGTGGGGGTGGTGGTAGACATGGGTGGGGGCCTGGTGGAGGCTGCCCCTGGTGGCTGGGGGGTGTGGGTGCAGGGGGAAATGTGTGTGACCCTGGTGGAGGCTGCCCCTGGTGGCTGGGGGGTGGGGGTGATGGGAGACATGGGTGGGGGCCTGGTGGAGGCTGCACCTGGTGGCTGGGGGGTGTGGGTGATAGGGGACATGAGTGGGGGCCTGGTGGAGGCTGCCCCTGCACTGCTGGGGAGTGGGGGTGGTGGTAGACAAGAGTGGGGGCCTGGTGGAGACTGCCCCTGCACTGCTGGGGGGTGGGGGTGGTGGTAGACATGGGTGGGGGCCTGGTGGAGGCTGCCCCTTTTGGCTGGGGGGTGGGGGTGATAGGGGACATGAGTGGGGGCCTGGTGGAGGCTGTCCCTGCACTGCTGGGGGTGGGGGTGGTGGTAGACATGGGTGGGGGCCTGCTGGAGGCTGCCCCTGCACATCTGGGGGTGGGGGTGATGGGAGACATGAGTGGGGGCCTGGTGGAGGCTGCCCCTGGTGGCTGGGGGTGGGGGTGGTGGTAGACATGGGTGGGGCCTGGTGGAGGCTGCCCCTGCACTGCTGGGGGGTGGGGGTGATGGGAGACATGAGTGGGGGCCTGGTGGAGGCTGCCCCTGGTGGCTGGGGGGTGGGTGTGATGGGAGACATGAGTGGGGGCCTGGTGGAGGCTGCCCCTGGTGGCTGGGGGGTGGGGGTGGTGATAGAAATTTGTTGGACATGAGTGGGGGCCTGGTGGAGGCTGCCCCAGGTGGCTGGTGGGTAGGGGTGGTGGTAGACATGAGTGCGGGCCTGGTGGAGGCTGCCACTGGTGACTGGGGGGTGGGGATGGTGGTAGACATGGGTGGGGGCCTGGTGGAGGCTGCCCCTGGTGGCTGGGGGGTAGGGGTGGTGGTACACATGAGTGGGGGCCTGGTGGAGGCTGCCACCGGTGGCTGGGGGGTGGGGGTAATGGTAGACATGGGTGGGGGCCTGGTGGAGGCTGCCCCTGGTGGCTGGGGGAGTGGGTGCAGGGGGAATTGTGTGTGACCCTGGTGGAGGCTGCCCCTGGTGGCTGGGGGGTGGGGGTGATGGGAGCCATGGGTGGGGGCCTGGTGGAGGCTGCCCCTGGTGGCCGGGGGTGGGGGTGATAGGGGACATGAGTGGGAGCCTGGTGGAGGCTGCCCCTGCACTGCTGGGGGGTGGGGGTGGTGGTAGACATGAGTGGGGGCCTGGTGGAGGCTGCCCCTGCACTGCTGGGGGGTGGGGGTGGTGGTAGACATGGGTGGGGGCCTGGTGGAGGCTGCCCCTGGTGGCTGGGGGGTGGGGGTGATAGGGGACATGAGAGGGGGCCTGGTGGAGGCTGCCCCTGCACTGCTGGGGGGTGGGGGTGGTGGTAGACATGAGTGGGGGCCTGGTGGAGGCTGCCCCTGCACTGCTGGGGGGTGGGGGTGGTGGTAGACATGAGTGGGGGCCTGGTGGAGGCTGCCCCTGCACTGCTGGGGGGTGGGGATGATGGGTGACATGAGTGGGGGCCTGGTGGAGGCTGCTCCTGGTGGCTGGGTGGTGGGGGTGGTGGAAGACATGGGTGGGGGCCTGGTGGAGGCTGCCCCTGGTGGCTGGGGGGTGGGGGTGCAGGGAGACATGAGTTGGACATAAGTGGGGGCCTGGTGGAGGCTGCCTCTGGTGGCTGGGGGGTGGGGGTGATGGGAGACATTGATGGGGGCCTGGTGGAGGCTGCCCCTGGTGGCTGGGGGTGGGGGTGGTGGTAGACATGGGTGGGGCCTGGTGGAGGCTGCCCCTGCACTGCTGGGGGGTGGGGGTGATGGGAGACATGAGTGGGGGCCTGGTGGAGGCTGCCCCTGGTGGCTGGGGGGTGGGTGTGATGGGAGACATGAGTGGGGGCCTGGTGGAGGCTGCCCCTGGTGGCTGGGGGGTGGGGGTGGTGATAGAAATTTGTTGGACATGAGTGGGGGCCTGGTGGAGGCTGCCCCAGGTGGCTGGTGGGTAGGGGTGGTGGTAGACATGAGTGGGGGCCTGGTGGAGGCTGCCACTGGTGACTGGGGGGTGGGGATGGTGGTAGACATGGGTGGGGGCCTGGTGGAGGCTGCCCCTGGTGGCTGGGGGGTAGGGGTGGTGGTACACATGAGTGGGGGCCTGGTGGAGGCTGCCACCGGTGGCTGGGGGGTGGGGGTAATGGTAGACATGGGTGGGGGCCTGGTGGAGGCTGCCCCTGGTGGCTGGGGGAGTGGGTGCAGGGGGAATTGTGTGTGACCCTGGTGGAGGCTGCCCCTGGTGGCTGGGGGGTGGGGGTGATGGGAGCCATGGGTGGGGGCCTGGTGGAGGCTGCCCCTGGTGGCCGGGGGTGGGGGTGATAGGGGACATGAGTGGGAGCCTGGTGGAGGCTGCCCCTGCACTGCTGGGGGGTGGGGGTGGTGGTAGACATGAGTGGGGGCCTGGTGGAGGCTGCCCCTGCACTGCTGGGGGGTGGGGGTGGTGGTAGACATGGGTGGGGGCCTGGTGGAGGCTGCCCCTGGTGGCTGGGGGGTGGGGGTGATAGGGGACATGAGAGGGGGCCTGGTGGAGGCTGCCCCTGCACTGCTGGGGGGTGGGGGTGGTGGTAGACATGAGTGGGGGCCTGGTGGAGGCTGCCCCTGCACTGCTGGGGGGTGGGGGTGGTGGTAGACATGAGTGGGGGCCTGGTGGAGGCTGCCCCTGCACTGCTGGGGGGTGGGGATGATGGGTGACATGAGTGGGGGCCTGGTGGAGGCTGCTCCTGGTGGCTGGGTGGTGGGGGTGGTGGAAGACATGGGTGGGGGCCTGGTGGAGGCTGCCCCTGGTGGCTGGGGGGTGGGGGTGCAGGGAGACATGAGTTGGACATAAGTGGGGGCCTGGTGGAGGCTGCCTCTGGTGGCTGGGGGGTGGGGGTGATGGGAGACATTGATGGGGGCCTGGTGGAGGCTGCCCCTGGTGGCTGGGGGGTGGGGGTGGTGGTAGACATGAGTGGGGGCCTGGTGGAGGCTGCCCCTGGTGGCTGGGGGGTGGGGGTGGTGGTAGACATGGGTGGGTGCCTGGTGGAGGCTGCCCCTGGTGGCTGGGAGGTGGGGGTGGTGATAGACATGGGTGGGGGCCTGGTGGAGGCTGCCCCTGCACTGCTGGGGGGTGGGGGTGATGGGAGACATGAGTGGGGGCCTGGTGGAGGCTGCCCCTGGTGGCTGGGGGTTGGGGGTGATGGGAGACATGAGTGGGGGCCTGGTGGAGGCTGCCCCTGGTGGCTGGGGGTTGGGGGTGGTGGGGAAATGTGTGGGAGCCTGGTGGAGGCTGCCCCTGGTGGCTGGGGGGTGGGGGTGCAGGGAGACATGAGTTGGACATGAGTGGGGGCCTGGTGGAGGCTGCCCCTTGTGGCTGGGGGGTGGGGGTGATGGGAGACATGGGTGGGGGCCTGGTGGAGGCTGCCCCTGGTGGATGGGGGGTGGGGGTGGTGGTAGACATGAGTGGGGGCCTGATGGAGGCTGCCCCTGGTGGCTGGGGGGTGGGGGTGCAGGGGGACATGTGTGGGAGACTGGTGGAGGCTGCCCCTGCACTGCTGGGGGGTGGGGGTGATGGGAGACATGAGTGGGGGCCTGATGGAGGCTGCCCCTGGTGGCTGGGGGGTGGGGGTGCAGGGGGACATGTGTGGGAGACTGGTGGAGGCTGCCCCTGCACTGCTGGGGGGTGGGGGTGATGGGAGACATGAGTGGGGGCCTGGTGGAGGCTGCCCCTGGTCGCTGGGGGGTGGGGGTGATAGGGGACATGAGTGGGGGCCTGGTGGAGGCTGCCTCTGGTGGCTGGGGGGTGGGGGTGATGGGAGACATGGGTGGGGGCCTGGTGGAGGCTGCCCCTGGTGGATGGGGGTGGGGGTGGTGGTAGACATGAGTGGGTGCCTGGTGGAGGCTGCCCCTGGTGGCTGGGGGGTGGGGGTGCAGGGGGACATGTGTGGGAGCCTGGTGGAGGCTGCCCCTGCACTGCTGGGGGGGTGGGGGTGATGGGAGACATGAGTGTGACCCTGGTGGAGGCTGCCCCTGGTGGCTGGGGGGTGGGGGTGATGGGAGACATGGGTGGGGGCCTGGTGGAGGCTGCACCTGGTGGCTGGGGGGTGTGGGTGATAGGGGACATGAGTGGGGGCCTGGTGGAGGCTGCCCCTGCACTGCTGGGGAGTGGGGGTGGTGGTAGACAAGAGTGGGGGCCTGGTGGAGACTGCCCCTGCACTGCTGGGGGGTGGGGGTGGTGGTAGACATGGGTGGGGGCCTGGTGGAGGCTGCCCCTTTTGGCTGGGGGGTGGGGGTGATAGGGGACATGAGTGGGGGCCTGGTGGAGGCTGTCCCTGCACTGCTGGGGGTGGGGGTGGTGGTAGACATGGGTGGGGGCCTGCTGGAGGCTGCCCCTGCACATCTGGGGGTGGGGGTGATGGGAGACATGAGTGGGGGCCTGGTGGAGGCTGCCCCTGGTGGCTGGGGGTGGGGGTGGTGGTAGACATGGGTGGGGCCTGGTGGAGGCTGCCCCTGCACTGCTGGGGGGTGGGGGTGATGGGAGACATGAGTGGGGGCCTGGTGGAGGCTGCCCCTGGTGGCTGGGGGGTGGGTGTGATGGGAGACATGAGTGGGGGCCTGGTGGAGGCTGCCCCTGGTGGCTGGGGGGTGGGGGTGGTGATAGAAATTTGTTGGACATGAGTGGGGGCCTGGTGGAGGCTGCCCCAGGTGGCTGGTGGGTAGGGGTGGTGGTAGACATGAGTGGGGGCCTGGTGGAGGCTGCCACTGGTGACTGGGGGGTGGGGATGGTGGTAGACATGGGTGGGGGCCTGGTGGAGGCTGCCCCTGGTGGCTGGGGGGTAGGGGTGGTGGTACACATGAGTGGGGGCCTGGTGGAGGCTGCCACCGGTGGCTGGGGGGTGGGGGTAATGGTAGACATGGGTGGGGGCCTGGTGGAGGCTGCCCCTGGTGGCTGGGGGAGTGGGTGCAGGGGGAATTGTGTGTGACCCTGGTGGAGGCTGCCCCTGGTGGCTGGGGGGTGGGGGTGATGGGAGCCATGGGTGGGGGCCTGGTGGAGGCTGCCCCTGGTGGCCGGGGGTGGGGGTGATAGGGGACATGAGTGGGAGCCTGGTGGAGGCTGCCCCTGCACTGCTGGGGGGTGGGGGTGGTGGTAGACATGAGTGGGGGCCTGGTGGAGGCTGCCCCTGCACTGCTGGGGGGTGGGGGTGGTGGTAGACATGGGTGGGGGCCTGGTGGAGGCTGCCCCTGGTGGCTGGGGGGTGGGGGTGATAGGGGACATGAGAGGGGGCCTGGTGGAGGCTGCCCCTGCACTGCTGGGGGGTGGGGGTGGTGGTAGACATGAGTGGGGGCCTGGTGGAGGCTGCCCCTGCACTGCTGGGGGGTGGGGGTGGTGGTAGACATGAGTGGGGGCCTGGTGGAGGCTGCCCCTGCACTGCTGGGGGGTGGGGATGATGGGTGACATGAGTGGGGGCCTGGTGGAGGCTGCTCCTGGTGGCTGGGTGGTGGGGTTGGTGGAAGACATGGGTGGGGGCCTGGTGGAGGCTGCCCCTGGTGGCTGGGGGGTGGGGGTGCAGGGAGACATGAGTTGGACATAAGTGGGGGCCTGGTGGAGGCTGCCTCTGGTGGCTGGGGGGTGGGGGTGATGGGAGACATTGATGGGGGCCTGGTGGAGGCTGCCCCTGGTGGCTGGGGGTGGGGGTGGTGGTAGACATGGGTGGGGCCTGGTGGAGGCTGCCCCTGCACTGCTGGGGGGTGGGGGTGATGGGAGACATGAGTGGGGGCCTGGTGGAGGCTGCCCCTGGTGGCTGGGGGGTGGGTGTGATGGGAGACATGAGTGGGGGCCTGGTGGAGGCTGCCCCTGGTGGCTGGGGGGTGGGGGTGGTGATAGAAATTTGTTGGACATGAGTGGGGGCCTGGTGGAGGCTGCCCCAGGTGGCTGGTGGGTAGGGGTGGTGGTAGACATGAGTGGGGGCCTGGTGGAGGCTGCCACTGGTGACTGGGGGGTGGGGATGGTGGTAGACAT
This sequence comes from Ambystoma mexicanum, assembly GCF_040938575.1. Classification (NCBI taxonomy): domain Eukaryota; kingdom Metazoa; phylum Chordata; class Amphibia; order Caudata; family Ambystomatidae; genus Ambystoma; species Ambystoma mexicanum. Next base: position 873,072,797 of record NC_090930.1, read on the forward strand.
GGGTGGGGGCCTGGTGGAGGCTGCCCCTGGTGGCTGGGGGGTAGGGGTGGTGGTACACATGAGTGGGGGCCTGGTGGAGGCTGCCACCGGTGGCTGGGGGGTGGGGGTAATGGTAGACATGGGTGGGGGCCTGGTGGAGGCTGCCCCTGGTGGCTGGGGGAGTGGGTGCAGGGGGAATTGTGTGTGACCCTGGTGGAGGCTGCCCCTGGTGGCTGGGGGGTGGGGGTGATGGGAGCCATGGGTGGGGGCCTGGTGGAGGCTGCCCCTGGTGGCCGGGGGTGGGGGTGATAGGGGACATGAGTGGGAGCCTGGTGGAGGCTGCCCCTGCACTGCTGGGGGGTGGGGGTGGTGGTAGACATGAGTGGGGGCCTGGTGGAGGCTGCCCCTGCACTGCTGGGGGGTGGGGGTGGTGGTAGACATGGGTGGGGGCCTGGTGGAGGCTGCCCCTGGTGGCTGGGGGGTGGGGGTGATAGGGGACATGAGAGGGGGCCTGGTGGAGGCTGCCCCTGCACTGCTGGGGGGTGGGGGTGGTGGTAGACATGAGTGGGGGCCTGGTGGAGGCTGCCCCTGCACTGCTGGGGGGTGGGGGTGGTGGTAGACATGAGTGGGGGCCTGGTGGAGGCTGCCCCTGCACTGCTGGGGGGTGGGGATGATGGGTGACATGAGTGGGGGCCTGGTGGAGGCTGCTCCTGGTGGCTGGGTGGTGGGGGTGGTGGAAGACATGGGTGGGGGCCTGGTGGAGGCTGCCCCTGGTGGCTGGGGGGTGGGGGTGCAGGGAGACATGAGTTGGACATAAGTGGGGGCCTGGTGGAGGCTGCCTCTGGTGGCTGGGGGGTGGGGGTGATGGGAGACATTGATGGGGGCCTGGTGGAGGCTGCCCCTGGTGGCTGGGGGGTGGGGGTGGTGGTAGACATGAGTGGGGGCCTGGTGGAGGCTGCCCCTGGTGGCTGGGGGGTGGGGGTGGTGGTAGACATGGGTGGGTGCCTGGTGGAGGCTGCCCCTGGTGGCTGGGAGGTGGGGGTGGTGATAGACATGGGTGGGGGCCTGGTGGAGGCTGCCCCTGCACTGCTGGGGGGTGGGGGTGATGGGAGAAATGAGTGGGGGCCTGGTGGAGGCTGCCCCTGGTGGCTGGGGGTTGGGGGTGATGGGAGACATGAGTGGGGGCCTGGTGGAGGCTGCCCCTGGTGGCTGGGGGTTGGGGGTGGTGGGGAAATGTGTGGGAGCCTGGTGGAGGCTGCCCCTGGTGGCTGGGGGGTGGGGGTGCAGGGAGACATGAGTTGGACATGAGTGGGGGCCTGGTGGAGGCTGCCCCTTGTGGCTGGGGGGTGGGGGTGATGGGAGACATGGGTGGGGGCCTGGTGGAGGCTGCCCCTGGTGGATGGGGGGTGGGGGTGGTGGTAGACATGAGTGGGGGCCTGATGGAGGCTGCCCCTGGTGGCTGGGGGGTGGGGGTGCAGGGGGACATGTGTGGGAGACTGGTGGAGGCTGCCCCTGCACTGCTGGGGGGTGGGGGTGATGGGAGACATGAGTGGGGGCCTGATGGAGGCTGCCCCTGGTGGCTGGGGGGTGGGGGTGCAGGGGGACATGTGTGGGAGACTGGTGGAGGCTGCCCCTGCACTGCTGGGGGGTGGGGGTGATGGGAGACATGAGTGGGGGCCTGGTGGAGGCTGCCCCTGGTCGCTGGGGGGTGGGGGTGATAGGGGACATGAGTGGGGGCCTGGTGGAGGCTGCCTCTGGTGGCTGGGGGGTGGGGGTGATGGGAGACATGGGTGGGGGCCTGGTGGAGGCTGCCCCTGGTGGATGGGGGTGGGGGTGGTGGTAGACATGAGTGGGTGCCTGGTGGAGGCTGCCCCTGGTGGCTGGGGGGTGGGGGTGCAGGGGGACATGTGTGGGAGCCTGGTGGAGGCTGCCCCTGCACTGCTGGGGGGGTGGGGGTGATGGGAGACATGAGTGGGGGCCTGGTGGAGGCTGCCCCTGGTCGCTGGGGGGTGGGGGTGATAGGGGACATGAGTGGGGGCCTGGTGGAGGCTGCCCCTGGTCGCTGGGGGGTGGGGGTGATAGGGGACATGAGTGGGGGCCTGGTGGAGGCTGCCTCTGGTGGCTGGGGGGTGGGGGTGATGGGAGACATGTGTTGGTGATCAGTAGTGCAAGGTGACATGTGGGTTGGCTTTTGGGCATGGCCATGGTGGATGGGATGCCTGTGGGACATGAGCAGGGGTGCAGGGTAGTACCCTGTGGTGTGGGCTGCCTGCAGGGGTCGTGGAGGGTGTAGAGGGAACACCTGGGAGGAACCACATGTCCAAATCACTTGTAGCATTCCCCGGCACCACCGAAATACATGTACCCTGCTGAAATCGCGTGTGAATCTTCCCGTGCACCTCGGAATACACGTACCCAGGCCAATCGCGTGTGGAACTTCCCGCGCACCCCGAAGTACACATACCCAGGCCAATCGCGTGTGGAACTTCCCGCGCACCCCCACCTACCCAGGCCAATCGCGTGTGGAACTTCCCGCACACCCCGTAGTACACGTACCCAGGCCAATCGCGTGTGGAACTTCCCGCGCACCCTGAAGTACACGTACCCAGGCCAATCGCGTGTGGAATTTCCCGCGCACCCCCACCTACCCAGGTCAATTGCGTGTGGAACTTCCCGCGCACCCCGAAGTACACGTACCCAAGCCAATCGCGTGTGGAACTTCCTGCGCACCCCCACCTACCCAGGCCAATCGCGTGTGGAACTTCCCGCGCACCCAGTAGTACACGTACCCAGGCTAATCGTGTGTGGAACTTCCCGTGCATCCCGAAGTACACGTACCCAGGCCAATCGCGTGTGGAACTTCCCGCGCACCCAGGAACACACGCACACGCTATTTTTCACACACCGGGTGTCCGTGTTTGTCAGTGCCCCTTTGCACCTCATTTTTCCTAGAGGGCCACTGTATGGCCCATTCATCATGGCTGTATATGGGTGCTTTTTGTTAGCGCAAATTTTGGCGCACATTTTTTTCAGTCGCAGGGCCGCTACCGCCTGCTTTCTTGTGGCATACTTGTTTGGCCCTGTGCGCGTCTATGACCGTGCGCTGGTTTGCCCTATTCGATTCCATGAATACGGGTTGTAGGCAAGCGTGTGGGCGTTCCGCGCACTTGCCGCCTGTACTTCCCCCGTGACGCCCATATTTTCACGCGTTGTTCCCCATTCCGAGTGTTACGCCCCGTGTTCCGCCTACTTTTGTGATGTGCGCCGCGATATGTGCGATTTCGCAGTGGCCGTGGCGCATGCTGTTGGATGACCTGTGCGCCGCCGTGCGCGGCGCACATTTTTAGCGCACATCCAATGTTTTTCTCGCGCACGGACTTCCATGAATCGATGTGCGCTGGTTTCCCTGCGATTTTCGCACTTGCACTGCGAATCGCACGTTATGGTACCTCTGCGCGGGAATTTTCGGCGCACATTATTTCCATGAATCGACCCCATAGTCTGGTTCTTAGTAATAGCCAATGAGAGTCCTTAGTTGACATGATACTTAGCAGCATTTTCAGTTCAAACGTCAATGAATCTGTTGCCCTTTACCAGACCAATGTAAAACCTGGAGGTGGAAGCTGGCATAAGGGCATTGTTGTAATCAAGATGTGAATTTATTAGTGGGGAAATTAGCATGGGGTGGGTTTTTGGTGGGAGGAATTACTGATAACTTCCAGGATATTCAACTTATAGAGAGAGGAAGACGTGTTCTTTATTTTGATTTTTTCTCCAAAGAAAGTGATGAATAGACTTATTGTGTTCATTGTGTTTAAGTATTTTTTAGGGCCATCATTTCATTTTTTGAGCTGTTAAGGTTGAGGCTTTTCGGATTCATCCACCTTTCAAGTACTATTGACCCGGAGGACATCAGCTGGCACACACTTAGGTGAGGTGATAAGGTTCCTTAGACCCATGGTATTATTGATGCCTGTGAGTATGGAGTCGAATCATCGGAGGACAGATTCAAACACATTATACTCTGATATGGAGCTAATGAGTCACAATATTGTTAGATTCTATCTCAAAGGTAGTAGTGAAAATGTCTAGACGTATGAGCTTTGACCATGAGCTAATGTTGGATATGTACCAGAGGTTTTCCTTTCTGTGATAAAGGCTGATTATGTGAACTCTGACTTGCACTTATATAATATCATGTTAAATACTGCTTGGTCAGTGACCGCTTTCGAAATTGCATCTGAGTGTCAAGGCAGACTTCAAGTGTCTATAGTAATTCAGATCCATCAAGCCCAGGGAACGTTTTTAGTATGTCAAAACCTGGCAATGATGTGAGTACCAAGTATTTTATGAAACTAGCTGGTGTATGATAGCACTACCTGTAATATAATGTAAGTACCAGAGAAAATTCAGCTGGGGCATAGGTAAACTGCCAAGGAATGGCAAAGGGTGAATTTCAAATTATCATTAAATGTCTATACAAAAGTTACTAGATCAATTACAGATTTTACAGGGTATACCCAAGGGATAGTGAAGAATACCGATTTCCAAGGACGTGGCAAGCGATGTTTTGAGCCAGGAGGCTAGCAATAGCGCAAAAGTGGAAAAGCCCACGGATGCCAGATAAGGCAAACTGGCTCCGCAAAGTCTGGGATATACTTATAATGGAAGAACTAACAGCATTAGATAATGATCATATGGGCTTTTTCCAGGAAGAATGGGGGCCATTTATAACTGATTGGGGGACTTGCAGGCCCTGATCAAGGGGGACCCAATGGCGGGGTAACGCTGGATCTGACAACAGAGAAATATTTTCTTTTAGATTTGAAGTGCAAGGAGGAAGAAGGGGAGCTAAGGAGAGAGCTGCAAAAGTGATCTTCTATAGAAGTGATAGTTGGCAAGTGGTACAAAGTAAAATCAAAGGATGTATAGAAAGAAGGGTGGGGAAAGTTAATATTCCCCTGCATACATAGGAAGTATAACTTCACTCATAAGCTACCAAACTAATGAGAAGTGAACTAATGTCTACTGCAGGGGGAGGGAGAGGGAAATCACCTTAATGATGTTTTCTATTATATGTTATTGTGCTAATATTTAAATGTAAAAAAAAAACAATAAAACATGGCTTAAAAATGTCTATACAAAAGTCAAGATTATTGGTTTTGAATTTGAGGTTATCATTGTCTGAACTGCTGATTTGTCATTGGGGGTGCTATCTGGCCCTAGTGATATTAGAAAACATTTAAATGGGCTAGGGAAGCAAAATGATCAAGTTTTGGGAAGCCAACATCGGCAAGACTGATTTAATAATATTTTGGAAGATGGTTGTTCCCTAACTCACTACTGCAGGAAGCACAAAAAGGGTCCAGAACTGAATTGTGTTCCACTGTTCAATTGCATTTCTTAAAATAAATATTATTACCTTCAGTTAATATACATTTATGTTATGTTATGTTAAGTTAATTTATACCGCACACTGTTACCATTTGCATGATCTCCAGGGGCTCACATGGCTCTGTAAGAAAGAGGGCGGGTGGGTTAGTGAGGAAAGAGGGATAGGATAGAGGTTGTGCTCTTCTGTTGATGCTTGTAGAAACAGGAGAAACTGGTGTCTGTGGGTGTGTGTGTGTTTGTGTGTGTGTCAGCTTTCTAAGTGAGTTCTGAGTGTGTGCACTGGCTTGTTGAATCTGAAGGGGATAAAGGCCCAGTGCCTATGATTGCAAATGTTTGTTGTGTTGGATGTGTGTTTTGTGTGTTTGGTGTGTAGTTTGGCTGGCCTATTGGGCATGTGTGGTACTTGGGAGTAATGCAGGAGAGGAGCTGGGGTGGTTAGTGCATTGGTTACTGTGGGGTGCATTTTAGACCCTCAAACAGAAATTCCCATCACCTGAAAAACCGCATTAAACATTGCCACCAAAATGGCTGTGCTTTGCTTCCCTGGCACATGTGTGGCAAGCATTTAAAACTTTCACCTAGAACAGATCTGCGTTGGCTTTTCTTTCATCTGAATAATAAGAAGTTACACACTGCAGTCAAAACGGCCCTGCGTTTGCATTTCTTTCATCTGAATACCAAAAGGTTATGCACTACATCCAAAACGGCCTTGTATTACTGTTAATTCACATGAGGGGCAAGGATTTCAACATTGCAACTTGACATGGCTTTTGCTTCCCTTTCATGTGAACAGCAGCGCTCTAAACATTGCAAATGAAAAACGGATTGGCTTTTTCCTTTTTATCCTGTGTCAAATCAAAAGAACCCTGAGCAGGGGACCTACCCTCCGTGTCCATGGACCAACAGTAAATGCAAACCCACTCAAAAGGACAAATTAAAAGAAAATCCTATGACCTAAAGAATCACATTTCAAACATTAGATGAAGTACAGCTTGCACGTGTGTGAAGAAAAATAAGAAAAATGACATGTAAAAGCCAATGTGAAACTATAGATTTTCCTTGCAAAGAAAGATCAGTGAACATGTGTGGGTGGGGGTTGGGTACACAATGTACATTATGTTTGTCCCCACAAGATTTCAGTCACCTGGTAAGAGTATCAGAATACCAGTAAAGCCAGTTATTGGGCGCACAAAACTCAATTGAAAGCCTTGCCTTCCACTGGAAGTTGCAACAATAAGTGAACCATTCTGCAATGACATGTGATGTGGCTGAGGGTGTGATGATTCTCTGCCAGACTAGAAGGCAGTACTAGCAGGGAGGACAAAGAAAGCAAGAATGGCCAGAGTTTGACCAAGAAGTGTGAGTTCCTTCTGCACCCACTCCCAAGGAAAAAAACTGACAAACTTCAAAGGGTGTAATGTTGCAAGCTGAGCCAGGGGAAGACGTTTGGCTGTGGTGGATGACACACTGCCCTCCCATATATGACAGATCCTCCAAATTGACAGTAAAGGATTGATTCATTTTAGAAATGTTTCCCAGCACTCAGAAGAAGAAATGATTTTGTTTTATGATATTTGTCCATGTGATTTTCAGGGGGTTCTGAAGAGACTGAGTTCATGTTCCTTGGACTCTGTGGACAGAAATGGCCAGTAAAGACTTGTTTCTGGCTAATTTATAAATAAGATAAATATGAAAATTGGTGGAAAGATGGAAAATGAGAATATGAGCATGCTTACTCGTTTGCAGAGTTATAACTGTAATACATTTCATGAAAAGGACAAAAAGATGCCAAGGGGCCATGCTTCCTTGCACAGAGTTGGCAATAGGCTGGCTTCATTCCCTATGACCCCCTGAATCAGCCTATCTATTTCTTATGGCGGTGGCTAGTATAAGTTTGAAGTTATGAAACATAACTCAGTTTTGCTAAAAAGTTGACCTAAGAAACAAAGAACGGTCACAAATGGCCCGACAGACAGATGATGCTCCTTCCCCTTGAACCAATGATGCCAGGGGGCGGGGAGAGGAATGGCTGTTTTATCCCAGGGTAGGAGTAATTCTAGAGTACTTCCACAGTTTGTAAAATGAATGATGTCATTTGGGCTATATAAAGGGGGAATGTACTAGACACAGGGACAGACACACACACAAGAATCCAGGGAGCAGGAGAAGGAGGACGGAGAGGAGGCAGCTGATCCCATACCAAATACAGTGCAGAGACCATACCCCAGCTGACTTTCCAGAATCCCAAACCAAGGCTTATTTTGTAAGTAGCAAATGCCCCCTGTCCCAAATTACATAAACCTCTCACTTGGTAACATTACATCCAATATATCCCCCCAATGAAACACCATTGTAAATCCCATTGAAAACCCCATTGAAAGTCCCAAATTGACAGTATAATTCATTCACCTTTCCATAGAAGAATCTGCATTAGCTTGTGTATGTTAGGGTATTCCTTTGATAAATAGTTCAGTTGTCTGTATAAGTCCTTGGTATCATTTTGAAATAAATCAATTAATTGCCCCATTGAAATTCATGTTCAATATTGATGCCATTCAAAATCAACAATCTTCTGAAGTGTTTTTATTAACTATAGTCATTAAAGTATAGCCTCAACAGAATTGGTCTCTGTGTAACTGAAAACCAAACTTGCCTGTCTGTCGTGTGCATTAGCCCATGATCTTCTAACTTGCATCTGTCCTATTAAAAAACCCAAACCGTAGTCCCATTGAGAGTATCCTCTTTTGTCTAGAATCTTATCGGTCATGTGCCTCTGTCCTTGTCCTTGAAACCGATTTCTGATTTTGACAGCAAACCTTTTTTTTCAGCTGCCTGTCATTGTGAATCCCGAGTAAAACTAATTTCTATTTGCTGTTTTTATTTTTATTTTGCATTTGCTTTCTCCCCAAAATTGATTTTCCTCCCTTGTTTCCACGTTGCTCTGGTGTGCTGATTAGTAGTCTCTAAGCTTCTCTATCTCCTCAAGTGTAGCAGAATGAATATCCTTTCGAGCTGTCCCATAGCTGTTGTGAGTAACCGTGCGAGTAATAATCCAAATCCGATTCTGCCGATTTGCTCCAAAAAACGTTTTTCATTTTCTTTTCTGACTTCCCATTTTGGGGTGGTGGGCTTTATTCCAAATCCGACTTTTCTCTCTCTATACTTACTGCTTGACACTGCCTTCCATTCAAAGGAATTAAGTTAGCTGATGTTTAGTTGTGAGTGTTGCAGGGGGTAGTGCTTAACCCTGGTGCTATCACATGCTTTAAAACTGTTTTTCCTGTTTGCCATTAAAGATCCATGTGCACTGTGTTAGGATTTTGAACCAATTGTTCTGTAGGAATCATTGCATTTGTGTTGCCACACCATTAGTGGCTTTTGTATTTTGAATATTTTTTCCTTTTTCATTGAATCATAAATTAATAAATATCTTATTGATACACACCAGCATGGTTCCTAGTCCATTGTGAGACAGTGTGTTTGTGAAGGTTGGGTGTGAGAGGGGTTGGGGGCCTACTCAAATAAAAGTACCTGTGGGTTATTAAAGATAACAAGCATTTTTATCGTACGCCACATTCATTGTCAGGGGAAGGAGTACCTGGCAGGAGTGTGCCATGTTATAAAACTGTGACAAAGTGGGGGCTTGTGCCATGATTGAGGTTTGAGGTTTCACCTGTGACAGTCCAACACAGCAGACTAACCCATTGAAGGTAGTGTTACTTTTGGTAGTTAGAAAGCTGTGTTACACTCTAAAGGCACCATCCAAAAACGTGTACCCTAAGTATCAGGCCTGTGACTCAAGATAAAATAGTGTAACCCTAAACTAGGAAAGAGCAGGGTAGAGCTTCTGTCCTTGCATAGATAACCAAAGGGAGAACACTCTTCATAATGAACACAGTGCAAATTAACATAGCTAGGCAGCACCTTCTGTCCAAATTATTCATTAGAGGGGAATGGGCATAACAAAAAAATGAAAGCTGGCTATCTAGTATGATGGAACAGGTGACCTCGAAGCATGGATGTGTGGCAGGAGAGTGGCCTGTTATATCAAGCCCTGACTGAGTTTTATATGGCTCAGAACATCAAAGATGAGCAAATTAAGAAGGCCGAACTCACTGCGTACATGTAGTTCCACATGATAGTCATGGAAGAAAGGTACCATGAAAGGGTAACCTCTGTACAAAATCAGTCTGAGCTTTTAAATCGAACACAGAGTGAGTTAAGGCAGGTAGAGGAGAAAATGTGAGAGAGCCAAAATTCTGAGTTAGAGTTAGAAAAACTTATTCAACAGCTAAAGAATGAGTTGGCAGCTCAGCAACAAACTAATTCAGAACAGGAGGCCCAACTATCTGCACTAAAGGAAGAGTACCAAGAAAGGGTCGATTCCCTGAAAGAGAGTCAACTAAAATTGAGTCAACAGGTGATGTACAATTGTAAAGGTTTTAGAACACGGCACACTCCCGCCAGGGACTCTTTCCACTGACAATAATGTGGCGCACAATAAAAACGCTTTTTATCTTTATTGATTCTCGGATTCTACTTTGAGAAGGCACCCAACCCTTCTCACACCCACCTTAACAAATACCCCATGTCGCAATGGACTATGAACCAAGCCGGTGTGTAACAATGAAATATTTATAAATTTTATGATCAAATGAAAAATCAAGCAAAATGAAATACTTGGGTAGCAACCACCAAAGTAGTAGCAATACAATTCAACAGATTCCTGCAATACAGTTAGTTCCATATCCTAACAAAATGTACAGAAATCTTTAATAGAAAACAGAGCAAAATTACTTTCCTTATAAAATGATAGATGGAACACAGGCTACACACTCCCCTTGCAACACTTCCCACAAACACCTGCTAGCTAAATTCTATGTGGGTGGAAAGTAGTGGCAAGGGGTCACAATGAGGAGGGAGAGATTTAAACTACAGCCCACCAGCCCAAGTTGGGAGGCCAGAAAAGAAAATGGAAACCTTCCAAATGAGCAAAATGGCATACTCGGATTTCACTAGTTATTTATAGATCAGTTTACACTTGCAGTAGGATAGCTTGGACAGAAATTTGTGTGGCTGCACTAAAGAGACCAGGAAGCTTAGAGGCTACTGAGCAGGGCACTAAAGCAGTGTGAACACAGGTGAGAAAATCGATTTTTGAAGGAAAACAATGCACAGGAAAACGCATACGGCAGGATTGTAATTTTTTATTTCACACAGGCTTTAAAATGGCAAACAGCTAAGAAAATGGGCATATCAGTCAAAATCGGAAATCAGTTTTTGGGATGGAAAACAGGCACAGAACAGATAGGATACTGAGGGGAAGGGATGACTCTTGATGGGATGACCGTGTAGGTTTTTCTATGGGAAATGCAAATCCGATTTTTTAAAGTAAAACAAAATACATGGACACATTTTTTTTTGGTTGCACAATGACAGGTTCTAGTGATGCTATGTTTTAATGACAATATTCTTACGGAAAGACACTGCATGCAAGGGGGTTAATTTGCACTATGTAACTCCTTATAGGGGAATTAATTAATTTATCTCAAAATGGTACTAAGGACTTACAAAGATAACTGAAATAATTATAAAAGATTTAGACTAACAGATATGGACTAACACATATTCTTCTAAGGAAAGTGTAGACAGAGGATACTGGCAATTTGGGAAATGACTAGGGTTTTTATGGGATTATTATAGGATTGGAATAGGATGCAAGAGTAAAAGAACGGGATAAACAACACTGGAAAGTTCCTATGTAGCTAAAGACAAACATGAAATACCCCGTTTGGGTAGGGAGGATAGAGGAGATTATCTTCTACCCCTCCTATCTAACGTTCATATTAGTTTGAATTTGGCTTTGAAAACCATGGGTGAGTCCCCAGAGATGCTCTGTGGCTCCATGGTAGGCTAACAAGTGGTTTTAATCAACTAGTGACTCGTCTGGCATTTTTGGAGGGCTTAGTGGAGGGCAAAACCCTTAATGACCATAATATTAAAGAACAGAATCTATAAGATAAATATAGAAAGGAACAAGATATTAGGTTAACAACTATGGATGCTAAGATCACCCTTTGCTGGAAGTTATGTTTACAGGGGATCGACCTACCTCTTCAAATAAAGGGATAGTGGACCTAGATTTCCCTGGCCAATGAGGCAAAAAATCCACTAATAATAATTACGGAATGGAATCGAGCTGTCCAGATAGTCCTTCTGTCGTTTTGGATGTTATTGCAGAAGCAACAGGAGGGCTTATTCAAGAACAGGATTTGGAAAATCTTAGTGCCCAGGAGCACGGGAGGGAAATATCTAAGGAGGGGGAATGTTTGAATATTAGCTATGAGGACATGATAATTATCCAATTTACTCCTCCTAAAAAGGAGCATAAATGTAAACAAAAGACAAAACATAGAGAGAAAAAACCAGTAGACCCAGCATTAGAAACAGGTGGAATGACGAATCCCGATGAAATAGGTCCCGTTAATAGCTCTGATTATGACATTAATGAGGTGCCACAATCCCCAGTGCATGGACGTAAAAAAGCAGAAAAACAGGTTAGGATGATTAAAAAAAACTAAAAATATGCCTAACACTAAAATTAAAGGTAGAAATTCCAATCTTAAAGCAATTAGAAATATTCCTGTTCAAGAAGAGCATGACGATAGTGGGGTAGCGAAGGGCCTTAATAGGGAAGAGAGTCATGTGCGGGGGGAGGTCTCCAACAAAGGCTCTTTAGTTATGGGAGAAAAAAATACTAACCCTAACATGGACGAGAATAATTTATTGAAAATGGGGCAAGAGCGCCCGCAAACTAAACAAACTAAGATGACAGCCTTTGGTAAAATAACCAGCACCAAACATGCCAGAACATCAATAGGCATGCAACAAATTAAGCTCCTTCCCATTGTCCAAATAACAACACCTATAGTATGTTCCACTATTCCCTCCCTTAATGGGCCGATTGGTATGGTTGAAAGTAGGAGTGGTTCAACCCTCAATAATATGGGGGAAAGCCCATTAGATATACAGTCTTCTAAAATCCAGGACTTTCAAGGAAATGCATTGATGAAACCCTTTGTTGATAACACAAAGAAGCAATCTATCATGGGACAGCCCCTTTCAAAGATCTATACAGGGAAAATCTTGGGTTGGATCAATAATAATAAAACAGACTCCCAGGCCAGTTTAAATAGAACACATCTTTTAAACTTGTTCAAAACAATTCCTTCATTACGGGCTACAACAACAGATGATATAGATGCTATTTCTCTACCCAATCATAATAACCATTGAATTGTAAGTTGCTTTCACTCAGTGATGGTAGCAGACATGGTGCGTGCCCAAGAAAAAAACCTCAACTCTTTGGGTTACGATCTATCTACATTAGCAGATGACAAAGAGGCCGATAATTTCCTTCAGTATAAGGAACCGATTAACATCCAAACACAACAAATCGCACAATTGGGTAAAAATAAAGTAGAAAATTCTGATACAGGGTTGGTTTTAATTTCGAGTCTTCTTAATAGTGGTCATGATTAGTCATGGTTGCAACCAGCGCTTAAAACTTTAGAGACACTTAGACAGGGCATTGGGTGTTCCTAAGAGCTTTAATATAGATGTGATTTCGCAGAATTCATGTGGGGGAGTACATTTGAATACATTTCTGACCAAAAAAGAAAACTATACTTGCCCCCGTATTTATTTTTTCCAGGAAACTATGATGTTGTCTGATATGTATATAGAAGGTGTCTATACTTTTTCTTCATTAGCATCAAGGGGGATAGCTGGTCAGCCTAGTGGCGGTTTGATTACTGCTGTTGATCGTAATTTGGGATTTCATGGCAATGTGATTTTTAGGAGTGATTGACTTTTGGATGTTGTTCTTTCATCAGAGAATAATGTAGATCCGATCCTCCTGTTGAACTTATATTAGAATCCACTAAAAGTAACCATTGATATAGTGGAAGACTCTCTTGGAGAAATTCTTGGAGGTTGGTTTGAGAAGGGGTTTGGAAATCGTATTATTTTAGCAGGTGACTTTAATTCGGCTTGTGCTGAGGGCTCTATGTTAAATGAAAGAGGGGTGATCCCTAGATTGCTTCACCCTAAACTTAAGAGAGGTATACAGTGGGATACCTTTCTTGATCATTGGGATCTGGGGCTCCTACATCATGCCTCGAATTGGAATTTACCCAAATATACCTGGAAAAGAGGAAGTAACAGTTCCAGAATTGACTTTTTCTATGTATCCAATAGTTGGAAGCAAGCGTGTGGAAAATTGACACTTATGGAGGTAGAGTCGGGTGATCACATTCCCCTACACTTTTCTCTTTTACTTCCAAATTCGGTAATTATATTAATCCTATGTTTTTGGGCCTAAGGGTGGAAAATAATGGGAGAAGGATTAAATGGAATAAGAAAATAATTATGAAATTTAATACCTTGGTTTTGGAGAATCTGTCCCCAGTGTTGCATCAAATTAGTAGGGAAGAGGACATCGAATTGGGGGGATCATACTATAACATTATACTGTCATGTGTTAACAAAATCAGTATAACAGGTGACATGGAGGTGTTGAAACCTAGAGGGAGGGTGGGTGATTCCAGAATCCAAATTTCCAAGCGTATCAAATATAGGGATCTTAAAGCTTTGAAGAAATTACCCATCTACTTTTCTGAACTGCAGCTTAGAAAGAAAACAAATTATCCTGAAACACAAAAATCTGATTAAGTCCCGGAGAATGAATCATTATCTTGAAGCCCATCAATAGATGATTTATAATCTCTGCAAGGGCAGAGATGTTAAATTTTGGGCTACTGTCAACAACACACTTATGCCGGCAAAAGACAGACTTGGTTGCCCTATCCAAGCAGAGGTGTGGTGCTCTTATTACAAGGAAAAGTTTGCTTTGCCTTTAGCCTTCTCTAGCGAACAGGACTTGCATGTAGGTCCTCCAGTAGCAGGTGATTGCTTGTGGGATATTGAGGATATTATGTGAGCCATCAATAAACTTAAACCATCTAGAGCGCCGGGCCCCGATGGCATTCCGCCATTTGTCATAAAGGCGGCCCCTGAAATGTGGGCAGAGTTGCTCAAACCCATATTCGATGATATTTTTAAAAATCATATCATCCCTAAATCTTGGGCCCCAAGCATTATTGTCCCCATATTTAAAAAAGGTGATGTCCTCAATCCCCAGAACTATAGACCAATAGCACCTTTAGATGCAGCTAGTAAGGTCTTCGGTATCTTACTTTAAAGGGACCATAATAAAGTGATTAGAAGGAATGCTTGCTTCAGCAAATTTCAGGTCGGCTTTAGAGAGGGTTTAGGAACCGACTTGAATGGGAATATTCTGGTCCACATAAGAGACACAGTCCATCAATCCAACATGGGTGAAGTCTTTATGGCATCTTTAGACCTTTCTAATGCCTTTGATGGGGTTATCAGAGAAAGATTGTGGACTAAAATGTTAGCAATGAACTTTCCACGAAAGATCGTCCAACTCTTGGCTCTGTTGCATGGGAATACCTCGGTCAGGGTTCCCTTAACTCAGGAAGGGACTCTATCTGATGCCAATGATACTAAAGTCGGGGTCAAGCAGGGCTGTTCACTTGCACCCATGCTCTTCAACCTGTACTTTTGCGATGTGGAGGACATGTGGCAGGGTCCTTCCATTGCACCAGTTAGGTTTTGGGGTTTGGCTATCAAGTGGATGGCCTTTGCTGATGATTTTATTGTTTTTGACCGCACCCCACGTGGCCTTCGTAGAAAGATGGATATTTTCTATTAATATGCAATGGTGAACAATCTCTCCACCATTGCATCGAAATCTCGAACGATTGTAGTCACCAATAATGGAATTATTAAATCATATATTTGGAAGATTGGAGATGATCTGGTGGAACAGTTCCAGACAATAACATATCTAGGCTATAATTTTACCAATAAATCTAGCCTGAAGATGTGGAAATTAAGTCTAGCAGAAAAAGCGTCTAAATTAAAGACTCAAATGAAATGTTTGAAGGTTAGGATATGTAAATTTTCGCTCTTATCGATAAGACACTTTTATCTTGCGAAATGTGAGCCGGTTCCTTTGTATGGTTTGGACATTTGTACTCAGGATATGAGCTCATACCTGAATGTGGTCCAGGGGAAAAGGTGGAAAGAAGTATTGGGCCTATCCATGGCAGTCCCTGATGCCATTATCCACAGTGAGTTATGTCTTATCTCACTCAAAGCAAGATATTTGTAGAGACAATTATCTCTGTTTAGAAAGATGAATAACCCACCTGTAAACACCCTATATGAGCTGTTAAATGAGGTCGTTAAATCTGTGTCAGTAAAATCTATTAGAGGATTCATAGACAAAATTAATTTTATATTAGACACTCTAGGTCTTTGTTTAGAAGAACTGGTACAACGACCCGGACTAGTTAAGAGACTTTTATTTAAGGCAGATTGGGTGGACACAGTGAATGGCGTAGAATCCTATTCAACTTATAAAGAATATGCTAACTTTGGGCACGCAAGGGAATGCATTCCCCTTTATCTACAAAGATTCCCCTGTTATAGGGTGAGAGCAATATTTATGCGTTTTAGACTCAATCAGATGCCAACTATAGAAAGAATTCAATACTGGGGACATAAAGAAGAGGTGCTTAATCAAGATCAAATCAGCTCCACGTGTTGTTTCTGTGGACAAACGGACACGTTAGAAACTCTTGAGCACCTTGTCTTAACATGTACCCATTTTGAGTCTAAACGAGCACTCTATCTTAAAGATAGATTTAACAGGGATCTTGAAATGTCTATCCATTTATTTTGGAGCCGCTGTATGTGGGGCGTAAATATTTCCTTAGTTCTTGTATTGAATCTATTGCTCCAAAATATAATGGAGGAATTAGAAACAAAAAGGGGAATTTAATGGGTAATGTCTCTACAGTGGATTACAGTAATGGAAAGAAAAAGGTAAAGGAAAGGTAAACAATAATAATTTTAATTACTGGTTTAGAGAGATATTTTATTTTATCAAGATTTTATGATAGTGTTTGTGACTTTGATGAAATCCTTAGCTCCTTTTGTATGGTATTTTATCATTCTTCTTCATTCTATATTTGTATATGTGTTTTAAAAAATGAATTGTATATTTGATTTATGTGTGAAAAGTTGTATAAGGTTTTATGTAAACTAACAATACAACAATAAAAAAAAAGAGCGGGATATGCAGTTTTGAGTACTGGGTGGTAGCATGCTTACATGGTAAGCTTGAATTTGGTAATTTTGTACAGCCAGTAGGGTCTCTAGACAGCGGGACCAAGGATCTGATCACTGTGCAGCGGGGTCAAGAGATCTGGTCAATGGGACAGCTGGACTCTCCTGGATGGGAACAGTGGGGCAAGGTCTGGTCACAGTGGACAGTGGGATAGGTCAGCTGGGCAAAGGGTCTGGTCACTGGATTCTCCTAAGGGGGATCAGCAGCCTCTCCTTTTTCTTCCCTGGATTATTGGGTATGCCTGGATCTGGATGGGTGGTTCTGCCTGGATCTGGGTGGTCCTGCTTGGGTCTGGTTTTCAGTCGCTTGTCCCTAGTGTTTCCCTGTCTGCTGCTTATATAGACAAAGTGACATCAGAGAATGTTTCAATCTGGACAGAAGTACTATGGACTTGCTCCTCTACCGGGATAGGCCAGCCTACTGGTGTCCCCACCTCCCTCAGGGCTAATGTCATGGAGCAAAACTTCAAATCCATCCTAGTCACCATCATAAGAAACAAATATACAGATTCCATATTTCACAGGGAATCGGACAGTCTGATCGCCAACTCTGTGTGATGTTGCATTGCTTTTTTGCACAATTTAGCCATTTTTAGGAGATACTTAATCTTTAAAATTCTGCAAATGGCTACACATATGCCCCTTAATATTTCACATATTTTCACCAAGTTTCATGTCTGTGCCATTTATGATTCCCACCAAAATCCATTTTTTTCTGTCATTCCAGTTCACCATGGGCTAAAAAGACGCACATAGTCTCTTTCTGTGTGTCTAAAAATTACATAACTGTCATAACATCACTTTACTGCTTATTGAGGGTATTGAGAGGCATGTCTTAATGTAAAAAATTCTTTTAAGTCCATGGAGTGCATTTGTCACTGTGTGGGTTGTCCTCCCAACATCCACTGTCAAATTGTCTGCTCTTGGCTACAGCTTACACAAAGGATCTCCTGGGAGAGAATGCTTGAAGGAAATTGCACCTTTATGTGAAACACAGGACTTCACTCCCCTCCTTTGTATTTGATGGCAGTCCCGCCGGCCAGTCTAGTAAAGCCAGTAATTATCCCACACTCAGCCCGCTAATAACTGAGCATCAGTTCACTGGTAGGTGCGAAAAAGTGGAAGTCAAGCTTTCCTGTCAAACTGGTTTGACTGAAATTCCTGGGCCCCAGCTAGGCTGCTTGAAGTCTTTGTGGGGGCGGGGGGAAGCATAATGTACATGGTTTTGATACACCCCCATCCCCAAGTACAACAACATTTCTTGTGTGAGCAACAGTGAAGCATTTGACATTTAACTTTAAATTACATTTTTTCCTGATTTTCAGAAGAGTAAATTCACATGTGTGTTTATTTCAATTTCTGTAGCACATAGTTTCTTGGTAATTAATTTTCTGGGGTGCTTTTACAGATATGGTCAGTTTCTGGACACAAAGAGATATACTGCTAAGCATTGCTTTGAAATTGACATGAGAAAAAGAAATGCTGTGTTATTTCTTTCATTTACTGCGGTTTGTGTGCGATGGTTTGTAGAAAAAGAAAACACTGCCGTGTTTAAGTGGAAAACCACATTCTTTGCATTTCAAGTAATTTCCCATTATATCAGTTGTCCTGGAAATGTTTTGCCTCAATTCTAGGTATTCAGCAGAAGTAAAGCATGACAGGAAAGGTTTTCATGAAGAGCACAACTTTGTGATGTTTTACAAATGAAATCACGAGCAAATTGCAAAGCCATCTTGAATGTCATGTGTGCAGCTTAAGTATTCAGAAAACAGAACAGCAAATGTAATGCCGTTTTGCATGTAGGTTATTTTCAGATGGTTTAAATTGAGGTAAAATAATGCAGAGCACTTCTTTTGGTGGCATTTCTTGTATTCAGTGCTCGCCACACATATGTGCCATGGAAAGAAAAGCGCAGCCGTATTTCCAAAAAATTGCCATGCGGTTTTGAGGTAAAGGGATTTTTGTTGTGGGCCTTAAATGTACCCCACACAATAGAGCCTGCTTAGACGATATGTGCACTTCACAATATCAGATCATGTAATTGGAAGAGGAGAGTAATAAATTAATCATTAGTCTGTTCCCAAACAGAATTTGACCATTAGCGCCAGAAGTTACGCGCTATAAAACAACAGAGAGATAACTTTAGTGAACAGAATTGCACGCATCAGGAAAAAGGAGCCCTATGCCAGGAAGTGTGCACGTTAAAAACAGACCTGGATAGAAGTGAGTCATGTTTTCAGAAACTGACTAACATAAAAGCTGAGAATTAAAAGTTAATGGGGCACATAAGGCAAATAAAACATGATCTAGAGCAGACAATACAGAAAATTAATGCTCAGAGTGAGGAGATGTATCTCTTGCAACAGAAATGGTTTGAGTACTCCCAAACAATACAAGAAGATCTGAAAGAAAATGA
Source organism: Ambystoma mexicanum (assembly GCF_040938575.1). NCBI lineage: Eukaryota > Metazoa > Chordata > Amphibia > Caudata > Ambystomatidae > Ambystoma > Ambystoma mexicanum. Next base: position 873,091,863 of record NC_090930.1, read on the forward strand.
GGTCCTTAGTGATGATAACAGGGGACTCCAGAGCCAGGTAGTAGTGCAAGGGAAGGTCATAGAAACCAGTCGAGCCTTGATCGCAGAGCACAAAGCTCAGGCCTTTGCATACTATCAAGAAATTGGGGCTGCAAAAGAGAAATTTGAGAGTTTAGAAAAAGAGTTTGCTAGGTTAAATAATGACTTTTCGGGAACCCTGAGCAGTTGGAGAGTGGCAGGGCAAACCCTAATCATAGTGTGATGCCCACTGTACCCAAGGCCTCAAGCCAACGTACCACCCTGCATGCGCAAGACACTGCTAACTTCATTTCCACATGTTCACAAGAACCAGAAACCATGAGGCAGGCGGACTCAATTAGGCCCAGCATGATCGAACTGGCAGGCCAGCGCCCATCAGAGATTCATGGATGTGCATCCCTGTTCAGGTTCAAAAATATTGTGCCCAATGTATCTGACCAGGAAGACTCCTATGAAGAGAGAATCAGGGAGTTGGACTGGCAGAAACATCAGCTACAATGGAAACACCTGGTACACTTTGCTGATAAAATGAGTCTGAGTCTAGGCCCTACAAGAGTATTCTCAAAACCTCCACCCAATCAGGGACATGGGGGGAGTTTTCAACCAACCCTGGAAGAAGGGAGAAGTTGGATGACTACTCCCCTGTGCGAAAGAGGAAGTCCAAAGGAAGTGACCCAGAGAGCCCACAATACAACAGGGGAGAAGAGACTAGGCCCCATCATTCTGGGAGAGCCTCACGGTCTCCAGGAATCACGGAGCACCTAGAGGATAGGGATCGGACCTCACATAGCAGCAGCTCTGAGTGTGAGGGCGAATGGACTCAGGGAGGGCGGAAAAAGGCTGCCAAATAAAAAAGAACTTTGGTAAAAGACCCCATTAGCCAGATAAAAGTCATTAGAAGTTTCTTGACTGTATAGCATAAAAATGCCAAGTACTCCGTCTGGGAAAATCTGGAGGTTTGTGACCAGAAGATGATGTCATTTGGCATTAGAAATGATCAGAATTCTATGGAGTTTGCCAAATGGGCATTCTCCCGAGATCAGAACCATTCAAGGTGGTCTACCTACAAGGTGGCCATCTTGAAGCACTTCTCCATGCACCAAAACCCCCAGGAGGCTCGCAAGGCGGCATACAGCCAACAGTGCAGAGAGGATCAGGCCAGAGAGAATTAGTTCAGGAATTGAAGCAGACATTTGCACTAGGCGGGTGCACACGAACAGTAGGGAGTTCATCACTACCTATTTCCACGCGCTCCATAAGTATATTATGACGCAGCTGTTTAGGGACTTCCACAATGAAAGGACCCTGGACTGAGTAATAGAGCAAGCTACCCGGATCTATGAGGTCCAAAAGCTAGTAGAAAATAAGAATTCCCCCAAAAACCCCAAACAAACCAACACCCTCACGCTACCCGGATCTATGAGGTCCAAAAGCTAGTAGAAAATAAGAATTCCCCCAAAAACCCCAAACAAACCAACACCCTCACTGCTGCCAAGCAGGGACGTCATTTCACCAAAATACCAGGGGTAGCGGAAGTGACATCACACGGCCCTTGACTCCTGGTGACATCACAGGAAGTGATGAAATTTGACCCCACCCCGAAGTGATATCGTGGGATGCGATGGAACGCGACCTTTCATCCATTGACAAAACAGTAAGTGCTATTACATAGCATTATACACTACGCAAAATATGGTTACGATATCGCTATAATGTGATGTACATTTCATACAAGAATGGATCGCCATATGTATCGTTAAGATCAGTGTATAGGCCCATATTACCAAATTACTGTGAATGCAAGCAGACGTCCACGAACAAATGATAATGATGTGCTATTATATAGCACTTACGCTCAAGCGCTTTATATAGAAAAAATATACACCCAATATCACCCAACCTGTGTTGGTACTCATTTATCGACCTCAGAAGGATGAAAGGCTGAGTTGAGGTGTTTAAGAACAGGCTAAATTAATGACTCACCCCCTGAAGTGTGCCTGAAATAAACCTTTAATGAGTCTAGAAATTATTGTATAGAATTACAGAAAGACACATTATTTCGTATTCCTAATCTTTCTTATTTAGGGTCAGTACTGAAAGTGTTAGACTTCTGTCACTCCTTTTCTTCTTTTTCTTCTTTTTTTAAGCGGCTTTAACAAGAAAGCCATCCACTCCAGAACTAAAGAGCCACATGGTGCTGGCCACAGCCCATGAGCTTACATTACAAAAAAATAAAAAATAAACCTTTTTTTCTATTTTTTTCTAGATGTCGCAAGGGTGACCTCAGAGGTCGCAGTTGTGACCTCTGGCAACCCCCAAATGACGTCCCTGCTGCCAAGGTGGCAGAGGTGAAGATTACCCCCATTTTGGACCTAAAATGGGGGGCCTAAAAATACACCTCCCACTAACCAACCAAACCAGAGGCAGATAAGATCCTCTGATCAGTCCCAATCAGGTGATAGCCAGGAAGGGTACCCCACAAATGTGTCACCTGACCCTGCCACCTACATCAGCCCCAAGTACAAGGGGAATAGACCCATATTGGGGTATGCATGGACTCTCCCGGCCCAGGGGGATCAAATCAGGTGAGTACGGGCCCAGGAAACTTCCCTCCAAGCTTCCCTCAGGAGGGCAGTAATCTTCTTTCCTTTAGTTTAAGTTTCTTCCCTTGGTACCCTCAAAACCCCAACATTCAGAACATCCCTCCTTACTCTCCCCGCGTTCAGGAGTCTAGACCACCAAATCAGGAAGAGGGGAGGCCAAGAATGGAGGGCTACCAGGGAAACCATCAAAACACACAAGTGCCTCTGGGAGATGGGACAGTTACCCTTCCCAAGAGCAGCCAAGAATTGACTCTAGACCACCATATAAGCCAGAGAGGGTGTCACAACTGGAGCATCAGGTCCAGAGCTTGACCCAACACCTGAGTCACGTGTTGAGAGCTCAGCATAACTCTCAGATGATCATGGCTGCTCAGAACAGAACGGGAGGGAGGGAGATGCAAAGCCCAAGAGGAAGCTTCCTTCCTCACACATGAAAACCCCCTAGAAACCTCTGAACCTGAACCCAAATCATCTACCCTGAAAAGCTTCAACCTAGGGAACATATGGAAAGTAGGAGAAACAAAGAGACAAAGAAGACCCATTTTGTGGAGGAGGTCCGCATACTCCATTTTGAAGGGGAAGAATCCTTGGGGGATTCTGGGAAGAAAGTCTTCTCTTTCAAGGATGGTGGTTTCCTCCCAAAGAAAAATGGGTCCCCAAAGACCATAACTCAGATTGGGTAGATAGAGGGAATGACCTGAACCCCCGGAATGTCATCCTGAGAGATCCGAATTGAATGAGGGACCCCCCCCCAAACCCGTTCAAGTGATTGTCAAGTGGGACAACACAGAATCAGGGGAAAAAGGGATTCCCAAATCCCCCAAACCGATTCAAATGACTGTCTCCAGGAAGAGGGGGACAGCACAGAATCAGAGGCAAAAGGGGATTCCCAAATCCCCCAAACCAATTCAAGTGACTGTCTCCAGGAGAAGGGGGACAGCACAGAATCAATAGAGAAAAGGTATTCCAAAACTCCCCAATTCTCAGAATGCCAAATTTGATTCACAGATTCCCAAACTCCGACACATACACCGGCCCAAACATAACTGCCCGGCTGACCCAAAATGCCCATTTCCTTTGCCCCTGGAGGAGAAGGAAGGTAGGTTTTATGCCCGTGTCCGGGTGCAAGGGCAGTGTGCAATTTTAGCACTGGTGGACTCCGGATCCCAAGCCACTCTTCTGTCCAAAAAGGTCATTTGAGCAACTTAATTCAGGAAGGTTGGAGAGTCACCAAATTCCCCTCACACCTCTTACTGGACAACTCCAGAACTTCTACGGAAATGACATTCTCATCAAGGGGACTGCAGATCAGGAGATCAAAATTGTGAGACACAAGGTGAAACACCCGGTTATATTTGTAACTCCAGAGGGGACCCCCTGTGTCTTAGGGAATTACCTCCTACAGAGGTTGTCTCCGCTAATAGACTGTGAGAACAAGGTACTCCGGGCTCAGGATAACTGGCTAATAAAATTAAAACAGAGCGCTAACTATTTAAGCCTAAATCGCACATGCCACATGGTTGAGCAGCGATCTGACAAAATTGAGTTCCATTTTCAGAACAATCAAGTACCCAACATTACTGTAATTCCTGTAGGACAACAAACTGGTGATGAGAACCCTTCTCCATTCCTGAGGATCAACCTTCCTTCCAGTTCCAAGTCGCATTCCACACTGGAAGGAAATACTCTGAAATTTTATACCGATCCAGAATTTGAAAAGCCAAGTCCCATGATAAAAAGTGATGAGAAACTAGCTCAAAGCTTGGCCGATATTCAGAAAAAGGGTGAACATCAGTTCCTCCCTATTCAGGTAGATGAGGGGGCGAGCCTGTTCTCACCAGAGTATGCCTGAATAATGGAAAAAGCTTCATCAGCGAAGCGTTATTCAGGAAACTTCGAAAAGATCAGACCATTCCAACATTTAAATTGATTGATAAGTGGAAAATGGAGCTAGAAAGTTCCAATTCCAAACACCTCCTGCCTAGCATGTGCATGCTAAAAATGTACATTGGTGATAAAAGCATAGAGCGTAATTGTTGGGTAGTGCGAGAAGTCCCCTCTGCATTCTACTTAGGTAGTGACTTTCTCAATTGGTTCTCAATTCATTTAGACCTCATTAATTATAAAGCCGGGTCCTGACTGTGGGCAACCCCATGGGATTTGACAATCCTGGAAAGGCATTTCAGTCAGCGCAATTGCTACCGTATGCAGTTGAAATTGAAATTGGAGAGGAGGTCACCATCCCAGGACGGACCCGCCAATTCCCAATTTCCCTGAAAATTAAGAGAGGACAGAAACTCCAAAACCCAGATGCTTATCTACATTTAAATCACCATCTCCAAAAGCAGAGGCTGGGTTTGTACCCGATACCATTAGTTAACTTACAGCACAACACTATTCCAATAGCGGTGTATAACAGGGACCCTAGGAGTATCTCTCTGGCCGCAAACACCTTTATTGGAATGGTGGTTGATGACCAACATTTCTCCATGGACTTAAGGAATTAAATCATAGGACCGATCCCTAATGACTGCTATGACTGTGACAATGACATACCACCAAGGGGGGAATTTCTTGGTGTACTCTTCCTGCCCTTACGGTGAAAGAGGTGACCTGTGACATCAGGAAGGATGAGGTGATATTCCAGGTCCACAGTGACTGCCTTTCCTACCTGAAACCTCCTATCCAGGCCAACACCATACCCAGAGATCCCTTCACACAGCTGGAGCATACTGTGGAGATTGCAAAACATGAGGTCTTCCCAGGCTTAAGACAGATGGTCGAGGAACGGTTCTACCTCGCTGATGTCTGTGAGACTGAGGAGCAAAAGCAAAAGCTGAAGCAGGTGTTTTTAGATTTTCAAGAAATCTTTGCTGTGGATCGTCCAACTGTGGTCGCTCCGAGATACATTCTATATCCATTCCCACGGACCCTATGATGACTCCCGTATTCGTGAAGCAATATCACTTGCCTCTCACGTCTATGGAGTCACTCACGGAAATCATAAAGAACCTAGAGTCATGTGGGATAATTCGTCCAGTCCAGAGTACCTTTAGCAATCTGGTACTGAGGATTCTAAAACCTAACGGCAAATGAAGACTATGCTCAGACCTTAGGGAGCTGAACAAATGGTTCCACATATCTTGATGGCCTCTTCCCTCCATTGACCAGGGACTGCCCCAGATCCAGGGTCAGCAGTACACATGAATCTGAACTCCCTTTGTTTATATAAACTCGGGCAATGAATTTAACATCTTTCTGCATAAGGCCATGCCCGACTTGGGTGAAAGGGGTAACCTGGCCTATGTGGATGATGTCCTAATTACAAGCTCAACTGTGGAGGAACACATAGCGGAAATCCGTTATGTTCTGGCCCAGTTGAAGGTTGCCGGATTGAAATTGTCCTTCCAGAAGGCGCAGAGGTGTAGGACCCGCATGAACTTCTTAGGGCATGAAATCACCCCTGAGGGTCTGTGTCCCCAGGCAAAAAAAGTGAAAGAACTACTAAAACTGAAAGACCCCACAACTCTGCGTGAACTAAGGAAACTTCTTGGACTGACTAATTACAGTAGAAAGTTCATAGAGGATTACACAGAGGTCACAAGATGCCTGGTCCAGTTGTTAAAGGCCGGGGTCAAGTGGGAGTGGGGTCCAGAACAAGGTGAGGCAGTGAAACAACTGAGAGAAGCCTCTCACAAGTGCCTTGTCTAGCTTACCCCATCAAAAACAATGAGTTATTTTTGGAGACAGGGTTCTCGAATACGTGCTTGACAGCAGTATTATACCAAAAACATGACAAGGTCTATAAAGTAATCTCCTATGCGAGTAAGACTTTATGTTCTGTGGAGGAAAAATTCAACGATTGTGAGAAGGCACTCCTGGTAACAGTGTGGGCATTGAAAAATTACCTCCCGTTCATCCAGTGGGAGCACATCATTTTTGAGACTCCTCACCAGCCTTTGCAATACATCCAAAGTGAAAGAATCTGGGCAGGGAATGTGAGTAATCCAGAATTACCTCCTGGATTCTGTCCATGCAAGGCTTTCCTGTGGAGGTCAGATATGGCCAAAACAAGAAGAGTCCCCTCGTGCAAGGTTTGGCTGACTTGCTTGATTGTGCCCGAGAAAACTGTCTCGAGGACGATAGTCTCAAAACAAAGACAACATGGAGGCGTACCTGAATTCCCCGCAAAGAGACAATGAAGAAGAAACGTGCAAGGGGATGCCCACAGTTTATGTGGATGGTTGCTCCTACCATGTACAATGGGGAAAAGGAACAAGTGGCTGGAGTTGGGAATGCCTGGGTGAATGATGCCCCAGAGCCCTCCGCTGGGCACAGGATCAGTCCCTGCACTAGTCAGGTGGCAGAGTTGATGGCAGTTCACCAGGCCATCCTCACTACCGTGCAACACTGACGCCACAAACTGGTTATAATCACTGATTCAGATTATGTCCGGAACGGGTTTGTGGAGCACCTGATTAATTGGAAACCCAGAGGGATGCTGTGTGCAAACAATAAACCACTCAAGCACGGCAAACTAATACAATCCATTGATGATCTGGTCCCCTCTAATGTGATGACCATCTACTGGATGAAGATCAAGGGTCATTCCAGAGTAGAGGGACCAGACAAAATCAGAAATTACCTTGCTGACCAGTTGGCCAAAACCAGGGCCATCCAGGGGGGATCTCCTTGAGGTTGATTCCCTGTTGGGGGAAATCTAATTCGCTGCCGTCACCAGGTCCTAAACACTTGCCCAAAATGAACTCTTGACTGCCCTGTGGAGTAAGGAGACACCAGATGCTGTTTTGATCATAGCAAAAAAAGAGGATCCGATTATTGCAAAATGTTATCAACACATTGAAGACCCGTACATCTCCCTCTGGCTGAAACTGATTACATCAGGAAAGAGGATCTCCAGGTGTTGAAGAAGTTTCCCAAAATGTTTCTGAATCCAAGATGGTTTGTTGGTAAGCAGATCCATCTCTGGATGTGACCTACCTCATTCCAAAGCCTGATGCTAGGTCACGCCCATGACTCTGCCAAAGCCGGTCATCGGGGGTTTCATAATACTTTGGAAATCTTACAAGAGGTTGTATACTGGCCACACTTAGGTCAGGACCTCGACCAATATTTGAAGGGGTGTCTTGTGCGTGCACAATTTCAGCCAAGTTCACTCACACACTGAGCTCCCTTCCAGAAAAGGGGGATGACACTGCCTTGATCAGATTTACAAGCAGATTTCATCGGGCCTGTGATTCGCTCCTCCAGGGGAAACAAGTACATGTTAACAGTAACATGCCAGCCCTAAATTGCAAGGCAGAAACAGCAGCTGCCCTGATTATCCACCACATCTTCTCGGGTTTCGGCCTTCCCCAAAGGATTGAGTCAGAACGAGGAAGTCACTAAACCAGCGAGGAGATGACAAAGATGTGGGAGATACTTGGGGTAAAGAGAAAAGTCCATTTTGCCTACCACCCAGCCTCCAGTGGGTGAGTTCAGAGGTACAATAAAACAATTGTGAGCATTCTTAAGGAGTTTGTGGCGGACTCTAGGCCTAGATGGGACATCGGACTACCGCTTGTCCTGATGGCCATCGGGGGTACACCGTCTTCTGCGACCAAAATATCTCCATTTGAGGTAATGACTGGATGAAAAATGGTGCTACCTCAGCATCTGCTCTACACCCCATAAAAGAGCAAAACTGATTAACGCGTCCACGACACATGAATATATTGTGAATCTGAGAAAACACCTTCAGCATGCTTTTGCATACACTTAGCGGATTCTGGAGAAGCCGGCAGAGGGGATGAAAAACCCACTATGATTTAAAGACTACTAAAAAAGAATATCAAGTAGGAGACAGTGTCTACTTGTACAGTTTTCAGAGGAACCAGACTAAAGAGCAGAAATGCCTCCCCTCCTGGTGTGGCCCCTTTGAAATTGTAGACAAAATCTCACCTGTCGCCTATAAGATCTGCATCCCCAAAGGAGAAATGCCAGAAGAAAAATGGGTCCACATCAATTAGTTGAAAAGCTGTCACCCCAGACACACTTTGCGGCTGATTGATGAGCCAAATGAAAATTGAGCAGAGGAACCATCTGAAGAATGAAAAGATAGGAGGAAAAAGCAGACGGAAGTATTTAGATGTATAGGTATATCTATATAACAGGAAGTATTTTTACTTGGTGTTATTATAAAAATGAAAAAGAAGATATCATGAAAATTGCAAATTGTTGTTTTTTGGTTGAGTAATTTACTTGGTGTTACTGTAAAAACGAAAAACAAAATGTCATGAAAATTGCAAGTTGTTGTTGTTCTTCCATTGTTGTACATTTTCCAGGGAAAATGTCAGTAAAAAGTATTAAATCTTGTTTTTTTTCTATCTTCTATTAGCAAATTAACATCCTTGCAGTGCAGCCTGGAGAGGAACACCCTGGGGACCTGAAAGGGAAGGAACGAAAGAGGGTGCTGCACCATATTCTCCAACACAAAGACGGAAGCGGATCCTGCAGTGCCACTCCTTGATGAAGGAGAATTCTGCCGAAGGAAACCACACTCTGCCCTGCTCTTCCCTAAAAAAAAGTCATGGAAGAGCAGGGGGGATTTGTGGGTTGCATTTATGGGCCTGAAACAGAAATCCCAGTCACCTAAAAAACCACATTACACATTGCCACCAAAAACATCTGTGCTCTGCTTCCCTGGCACATGTGTGGCAAGCATTTGAACCATTCAGCAAGAACAGCACTGCGTTGGCTTTTCATACATCTGAATACCAAAAGGTTATGCACTACATACAAAACAGACTTTCTCTTGAAATTCAAGAGATAGAAAAGGAGCTTGTAGCAACATTAAATAGAGAAGAGGTTGACATAATCTTCGAAGAAATCAATAGTAAATTAGCAGAATACAAGACAGAACTTGAAACCAAAAAGATTCGAAAATTCAAAAGAGATACATACGACTATTTGAAGGATGAAGTTTACACCTGGATGGACAAATATGGTCCTCCAATAAGAAAACCTAAACCTACGAACACTAGTGTGACGTCCAGTTCAGGAACAGATACGAAAGAGAGTCTAATAACGTGGAAGAAGAGAATCTGCCAACAGCCTCAGGGTACAGAAGACCCTCAGAAGCCTCAACAAGAGAGAGAACATCTTTTTTAGAGAAAGGCAGAGGCGAACAAGAAGGGGGAAGAGAAAGACAAAGAGGGAAACCGAATACAAGGTTACAACAAAAGAAAACATTGTGATAAACTTATCAACAAGCATATTGACGACTCAAGAATTACAGACACTACAAAAAGGCCTAAGCTTTGTACCAACATATGATAGTACATTATTTGAATCCAAAATTGAACTATACAAACTAATTAGGAAAATGAAGTTAAAAGTGTTTTTTGAGGAAGTAGAAATTGAAGACAAAAGAAAAGAAGAAGACCTGAAAGAATTCAGAAGTAAAAGCACCTTTATCCCTCCAATTAGTGTTCCATCAATAGATATTTTTCAAAAACAAGTAACGAGAGATTTTGAAAAGATACATTTCAAGTCTAAAATTGGACGCAATATGAAACCACATGAACTAAAACTAACACAAGATTTATATGGTGATTCGAACATTACAATAAGAGCTGCAGATAAAGGTGGTGGTCTAGTACTACTGAACACGACGGACTACAATGAAGAATGCGAAAGACAACTCAGAGACATTAATACCTATGCACAACTAGCAAATGATCCAACAGTAGAAATTAAACACAATTTGGGGATTCTTTTGGATAAAGCAGAGGAACTGGAATGGATAAACCATCACACAAAGAAATTCTTGATAAACTTATATCCACGGATACCACATTTTTATACTCTCCCAAAGGTGCACAAGGACTTAGTAAAACGACCAGGAAGACCAATTGTAGCAGGGATAAACAGCATCCTAGAACCTCTTGGTAAATATGTGGATTACTTCCTACAACCTCTAATTCAAAAAACAAGCACATATATTAGAGACTCCACTCATTTTTTGCAACATTTGAACTCAACACCATTTGACTCCGGGAACATTTGGTTCACAATTGATGTTAAGAGCTTATACACGTCAATCCCACACGATCTAGGAAATGAAGCAGTTGAATGGATACTCCTTAAAGCAGACGATATAGGAGCACAAAAAGAATTTATAATGGCACTCCTAGAATTCATTAACAACAACTCGTACTTCAGATGCAAAGATAAATACTACCTACAGGTAGCTGGCACAGCGATGGGGGCTACTATGGCCCCTTCTTACGCTAACTCATTTATGCACAAATTTGAAACTGAAAATGTTTTACTCAACCAACGATGGCAGCAACATCTAAAGATCTGGATAAGATATATTGATGACATATTCGGAATATGGAAAGGCAACGAATCGGAACTACTTGAATTCTTTGATTACCTTAATAGCAGAGACACAAGAATACAGTTTACACATGAATACTGTCATGAAAGTATACATTTCTTGGATGTACAAATTAGGATTACCAACACAGGATATCACACTACCATTTTTCGTAAACCCACAGACCAGAATAATTTACTTCAGCGGCTAAGCTTTCACCAACCAAGCCTTATCAAAAACTTACCATACAGCCAGATGCTTCGAGTGAAAAGATTGGTGAGTGATCCAATAGAGTATGAAAAGGAGGTCAAAGAAATGGGTAAGAAATTTCTAGACCGGGGTTACATGAAAAAAGAAGTGTTGGCAGCGGAAACACGCATAGCAACACAAACAAGGGAAGACCTATTAAAAACAAAAATTAAAAAGGATGAAAAATCTCCCTTAGTATTTGTATCTAAATACTCAAGACAGAGTAACCGTATTAAGACAATCATTAAAAAACACTGGAACACAATAACTTGTGATCACCGAGTAGAACACCTATTTAAAGAGGTCCCGATATTCGCATATCAACGAAGCCACAATCTTAAGGATAAACTTGTAAATACTAAACCAGCACAGAAGAAGAAAACTACGAATAGATGTGGCACTTTCCCCTGCTTGAATTGTAGCAATTGCGGCTACATAATGAAAGGTGATACTTTGAAACATCCGTACACAGGAGAAACTATAAAATTAAAAAGTTCGGAACATGTAACTCTCAGAATTTGATATACACTATAAAATGTCCCTGTGGTGTACATTATGTTGGCCAAACTGTGAGAACAGCTAAAACAAGATGGAATGAACATAGATCCTGTATACGCAATAACAATAGAACCTCGGCTGTAGCCAGACATTGGCAAGACAAGAAACATAACTTGGCACAGATACGCTTTGCTATCCTAGAGATAGTAGAAAAGAGCGACCCACATGAAAATTTCCAAAAAACTATGGATCAACGAGAAACTTTTTGGATTGATCGTTTGAGTTCTCTGATACCTAAAGGAATGAATGAGGAGATCAACTTTATGTGTTTTTTGTAATTCTTGACTTTGCATGAATACCCACAGTTTTTTGTAATTCTTGACTTTGTATAAATACCCACAGATGCCGGATAACCTGGCATGGATTCCAGGCATTAGCGCACGAGACCGATAGATCTAGATATTTTGACTAACGTCCATGCTTACAAGAACAATCATTGCGTGTTTTATTGTTAATCATCAATTTAGCACGGGTTCCAGACATTGGTGCATGAGACCGATGGAACTAGACACTTGCGTTAATATCCATGCTTACCTGAACAATCATTGTGTGTTTAATTGTTTAAAAACTAGTTTAGATAAATATCTGTTGCTTGCACTTTTAACACTACATACTATCCAAAGCATTGTTTAGGAAAACATTTTTGAGTTGCACTGAAGATACGCTCTTTATATTCATATTGAGAACTACTATACTTAGTCCATTACATTGGTACCCACAATTGGTTGAAATTTAAATAATGAGAGCAAGGCTGTTTGCCTTGCACATACTCTGTTATTTTCTGCTTACACTTGCAAATGAGGCAGATATACCACTTATAATAGCTAAGAGAATCGGTAGGAACAGCGGAGTTCATGCAACATACCGTAGTAACTCATGTGCAATTACACATAGTGTATTTAACAGAGAGTATGTTTTGTTTTTCGAATAAAAGGTTTAAAAACATGAGTAAAGCTTTGAAAGCCCAATCGTACATAGTAGAACAGAGGTTACCATGGAGACCTCCCCGCCCCAGGGCTACCACCCGAGGGTGGGACGCGAGGCGTACGTGCTCCAACACACCAGTTGGATCACGACGCCTCGCTACCGTCTCCATGACAACGTTTAAATCAGACACACTTACAAGCGCGTGCACGTCTCTCTTCAGACGGCAGGACAACGCTGGAACTCTAAGTAAGTATTGGCGATTACTCGCCGCTCTACACAAAAGAAATAGCAATATGAGAATAGCTGTCTAATTGTCTATCTCTCTTACAGAGACAGGATGGACATATGCGTTCCGTGACGCATCTAAACACACATGGCTGTGAGGCCGTGAGCGTTGAAATACGAGATAGAGGTACAGAAGCCATTGAGGCTTGTAAACAATAGAAAAGAAAACGCATACAGAGCGATCAGGTAGGACTCGTTTCTGTCCTTATAATCAGTGCATATAGAGTTTATAACATCGAAACTAAATTGTTATTTTTGGTAATTTTTTCATCCGGTGCAACATTTGAATATTCGTGGGACAAACCAAATGGTATTTGTGTTTCTGTTATTAAACTGCATTTTAACTATATAATGTATTTAAATGAACAAACTTGCAATTATGATTGGCTTGATGATGTTATTAAGTGCCTATATACAGCCCTGATGAAGGTTCTAACCGAAATGCATTGGCAGAATGTATATTGATGGCAAAATTTGATCGCCCGACACAGTAAATTGTGTATCGACAATTATATAAAAACAGGAATGTGAATAAACATTCCTGACAAAAACCATACGGATATAATTGAGTTTTTGAGATTTAATAAGATTAATACATTGAAGAAACAGTACTTTTTGAAAAACTTGCAGTCCTACAGAGGGACTAACTGAGATGCGCCAGTTTTAATAAGGCAGAGTTGCCTTGTTTTTTGTTTTCAGTTTATCAAGGTCCTTGTGCTACAGGACTGGGTTTGAACTGGCAGCTCCAGGTTAAAATCAAGATTACCTGATACTGAATGAAGAATTAAAACATTGAATTAAAGCAAATCAAAGAACTTGTGGTGCCCACCTCTCCGATACTCTTGTAATGATTCTCTGCTCAGCCAGACTAGAACGGCGTACTTGCATGGAGGACAAAGAAAGCAAGTGTGGCCAGAGTTTGACCAAGAAGTGTGAGTTCCGTCTGCACCCAATTCCAAGGACAAACTGAAAAGCTGCAAAGGGGGTAATCAAAGTCTTTTGTTGCAAGCTGAGCCAGGGGGAGAAATTTGGCTGTGGAGGATGAAGCACCACCCTCTCATATGTGACAGATCCTCCAAATTGACATTAAAGGATTGATTTATTTTAGGAATTTTTCCCAGCACTCACAAGAAGGAATAATTTAGTTTTATGACATATTCCATGTGATTTCCAGGGGGTTCCTAAGAGACTACATGCATGTTCCTAGGACTTTGTGCACTGAAATGGCCAGTAAAGACTCGTTTATGGCTGATTTATAAATTGAACAAATATGAAATTTGGTGGAAAGATGGAAAATGAGAGTATGAACATGCTTAATCATTTGCAGAGAAGGACAAAAAGGTGCCAAGGGGCCATGCTACCTTGCACATAGTTGACGATTGGCTTGCCAAATTCCCTATAACACCCTAAAGCTGCCTTTCTATTTCTTATAGCAGTGGCTAGTATAAGTTTGTAGTTAAAAAACGTAACTCATTTTTGCTAAAAAGTTGACCTACGAAAGAAAGAACTGCCATAAATGGCCAAACAGACAGATGATGCTCCCTCCCCTTGAACCAATGATGCCAGGGGGTGGGGAGAAGAATGGTAGGATGTCCTATCCCAGGGTAGAAGTACTTCTAGAGTGCTTCCCCAAGATAGTAAAATTAATGATGTAATTTGGGCTACATAAGGCGGGACTGTACTAGACACAGGGATCGACACACACACACAAGAATCCAGGGAGACAGGAGAAGGAGGAATGAGAGGAAGCAGCTGATCCCATACCAAGAAGAGTTCAGTGACCAGACCCCTTGCCTAGCTGTCCAGAGAGTCCTGAGTCCTGAGATCCAGCTGGCGGTCCAGAATTCCATCCAGGGGAGTGCAGAGACCAGACCTCTTGCCTAGCTGTCCAGAGGGTCCTGAGATCCAGGTGACTTTCCAGAATCCCAAAACAAGGCTTACTTTGTAAGTAGCAAATAACCTCAGTCCCAAATTGCATAAACCTCTCCTTTGGTAACATTGCATCCAATATTTCCCTCCATTGAAACACCATTGTAAATCCCATTGAAACCCCATTGAAAATCCCATTAAAAGTCCTAAATTGCCAGTGTCATTAATTCACCTTTCTATAGAAGAATCTGTATTTGCCTGTGTATGTTAGCGTATTCCTTTGATAAAACTTTAAGTTGTCTGTATAAGTCCTTAGTATCATTTTGAAATAAATCATCATTGCCATTCGACATCAACAATCTTGTCGAGTGTTTTTATTAACTATAGTCATTAAAGTATAGCCTCAACAGAATTAGTCTCTGTGTAACTGAAAACCGAATTTGTCTGTGTGTCGTATGCATTTCCCCAAAAACTTCTAACTTTCATGTGTCCTACTAAAAAAAACAAATGGTAGTCCCATTGAGAGCAACCTCTTTTGTCTAGAATCTTATTTGTTATGTGCCTCTGTTGTTGTCTTGTCCTTGAAAAACGATTTCCGATTTTGACAGTGAAACTTTTTTATTTTAGCTGCCTGTCATTGTAAATCCTGTGTAAAATGAATTTCCATTTGCCGTTTTTATTTTTATTTTGCATTTGCTTTCTCCCCAAAATCAATTTTCCCACCTTGTTTCCACGTTGCCCTGGTGTGCTGATTAGTAGTCTGTAAGCTTCCCTATCTCCTCAAGTTTAGCAACACAAATTTCCTTTTTAGCTGTCCCATCGCAGTTGTGAGTAACCGTCCAAATCTGAATCTGCTGTTTTGCTCCAAAAACAGGTTTTCATTTTATTTTCTGACTTCCCATCTTGGGGTGGTGGGCTTATTCCAATTCGACATTTCTCTCTATATACTTACTCCTTGACACTGCCTTCCATTCAAAGGAATTCATTTAGCTGATGTTTGGCGGTGAGTGTTGCCGGGGGGAGTGCTTAACTTTGGTGCTATCACATGCTTTAAAACTGTTTTTCCTGTTTGCCATTAAAAATCCATGTGAACTGTGTCAGGATTTTGAACCAATCGTTCTGTAGGAATCATTGCATTTGTTTTGCCACAAAATTAGTCGCAGTTATATTTAGAATATGTTTTCCTTTTTCATTAAATCATAAATTAATAAATATCTTATTGATACACACCGGTCTGGTTCCTAGTCCATCGTGACACAGGATGTTTGTGAAGGTTGGGTGTGAGGTGGGCTGGGGGCCTACTCAAATAAAATAACCTGTGGTTTAATAAAGATAAAAAACATTTTTATTGTGTGTCACATTCATTGTCAGGGGAAGGAGTCTCTGGCGGGAGTGTGCCGTTTTATAAAACCAAGACACTACCCTCAAAGTAATTCTAAGAGAAATACCTTGGCTACCTTCACATTTCATCTAGGTGCAATACTTTCACTACTCTGAGAATTCTTCTAAGTGCAATGCGTTGGCACCCTCAAGATTCCTCTAAGTGCAATATATTGGCCACCTTAACAACTCATCCAAGTGCCCAACACTGTCTACCTCACAATCCATCCAAGTGAAATATAATTGGCCACCCTCAGCATTCATCTACATGCAACACAGTGGCTACCTTCCCAATCCCTCCAAGTGCAATTGATTGGCCAGCCTCAAAACCCCTCCAAGTTCAATACATTGGCCACCCCCAAAATCTTCTAAGAGCAATACATTGGCTAACTTCACACTGCTTCTAAGTGCAATATATTTGTAGAGGAGGAGCCAAAAGCCTCTACCGGAAGTCTCACCCCTAAATTGCCTATCTGTTGGGCCCCAGAAATAGTGACAAATGTGACACCTGTAATGAGGCCTATAACACGAGCAGCCTTTGAAGAAAAGTATCCATTAAGGAAACCATTCTTTATGTATCCACGAAGAGTAGACAGCCTCTTGGGAAATATCCCTGAAGAGCATGTGAAGACAGATGAAGAAAGAGACTGGTGTCATCACATGAAGCAAAGTGTCACACCTCAGAAGAGATGACATGAGAGAAGGTGAATAGACCTTATAGAATCTGATGACAAAGTGAGAATCAAGTAAACTTTCATATGTGGAATGAAGGTCGCACGTGTGAGGAGCACGGAAGAAAATGAAAACCATTTTACAAATGTACAGATGCAGTAAAGCAAGTAGACAAAGTCATCATAAGGCTGGCTACGTAGTAAATAGATTGCGGCTATGTGCCAAGGTATATATATGCATAGGAATCTGGAAGTTCCACTTTGTATTTGAGCAAACTGGAACCCGTGAATAGAAGGGCTGAAAAGTGTGGTGCAGCAGAATAAGCCTGGCAAGAGATGGAAGAAGAATCAAGGAGGTCCGCCTGGCCATGCAAAGGGTGAGGCAGCCAAGTAAATAATGAATTATCATGCAAAGATACAATGAACGAGAAGGGGAGAGCTGACCTCCTGTTAAGGTACATTGGAAGGACAATGAGTGCCAAAGTTGTATTCATTCAATAATACTAAGCAGAATGAAAAAGCTAAAAACTGCAGTCACATGATCAGATGAAAATAGACTTTGGGCAAGCTACACCGAGACCAGAAGATGAAGTCATGCTCATACTCCCTTTTATTCCCAGGAGCAGTGATAATACTTGCAAGGCCAAGTTCAAAGGACTATTATCATGGCAGACAGCTTGAGTGATGATAGACGATGGGCTAATTGGGTGGGGAGGCATAGTCAGACCCACCGGCACCTGGGGTACAAACTTCCCTGCTGCTAACAAGTGGAATATTCCAGAAGGGTACAAGCGTGCCAACCAATTATAACGGGTCATGTGTCAAAGAGTCCTATAGTTTAGAGATACAATAAAGCGTTGTGTATTTGTAGGGGTGAGCAGAATTGTCCACCTGACAGTAGAGACCTAATCACAATACCAACCCCCATAGAAAGTAGATCTAGATGTTTCCCATTATCCAATTACAATCCCCCATAAGTTTTCTTAGTTTGCCACATAGTGTGACGTCAATGATGATGGGTTTTTAGTATATATGAGTGTTTTTTACGAAATATGTTGAGATCTTGCTGCATGACATCCATTGATGTCCGTTGTACTCCCTTTTTTAAATAATTGTTAATAAAACAGACCAAGTCTTTTGTCAACTTCCTGAGTTGGTTCTATTATTGATGTTCGAGTAATTTCTCCATTCCCATCCACCCTGTAGTGTGTTAGCTCATCTTAAAGGGCCTTCAGGTTAATTTGCTAGCAGAAAGGGGATAGTTTAAAAGACCCAATGATAAGTTGGTGTTTGGAGTAGTCAGAACATAGGCCATCCAGCTGGACAAACGTAAAGTTTCCCGTGGAGAACGGCCGATATAGTCAACTTGCAAGTAAAGAAGATACAGGTGGGATGCGCCCCTCTTTCATGAAATCCCTCCTGGTTTCCACAAGCGCTGAGCAGTCCGAAGGTCTGGCAAACTGTGAAAACTGGATTCTGGTACCACATAAATAAGTAACAGGGGGTTGGTTGACATAGGATGAAGAGCGCCAAGGGAAAGAAGTATTTTGGACAAGGATGATTCCATAAAAATCCCAGAGTCCTTATTTAAGAAATTCTAGAAGGAGTCGTCTCAAAACCCAAGTGGGTAAACTAGGCTGCACACAGATAGACCTGTGAGAGGAGATGATTCAAACTCCTTTCAGAGTAGTTTAGGGGCTGAGAGACAAGGAGTATATATTATAATGTGCATGTAAAGAGTTGATTAGGTGGTTGTCTGTTTTATATTTTATGTATAGGAAGAGTGTCAAAGAACGACAAAGATAGGTTGTGATACGTAGAGAAAAAAGGTCATCATTTATTTTAGGTTATTGTCGGTGTCGACCATTGGGAGATTGGTAGAACTGAGAAGTAGAGGCTTTTGAGCAGCAACTGTTGGTGTGCGCTCATATTTATATTATTTTTCTGAAACGTATTTTGTGTAAAATCACTGGTAAGTATATACAGTAAATTGTGGCTTGTCATAATGAAACACATGCCCAAGATCAAACAGTAAAGGGCAGAATGAGTAAAAGGCACAGCAGATAAGATGTTCATTCTGTGGCCACAAGGGGGATCGTTGGCAAAGGCAGTGTTACAACACATGACCACATACTTGTATGCAGCATACACGGGAAAGAAATTGGAGAAAAGGTTAGCTGTTTTAGAGCTTTGGAAAATATACCAGGAGGAGCGATAAGATCCTGCCCCCTGATGAATGGATTCTTAACTAGAGCAGGGAGGAAGGTGTTGAGCCTTCTGCTCCCCTTACTCCGCCTGAAGTAAATGGTGATAGTACGGAAGATGCAGGACTGTATCCTTTAAAGGAACTGAAGGTGGGGACAGGTTAAAGTAACTCAATATATGAACTGCTTGCTTATGGTAGTGATGATAGTCAAGAAGAGACTAAAAGAAAGGAAGATATCTTTAAGGTCTTGCAGGGCAAGAAAGAGAAATAGAACCACAGACATAGAATGAGAGATTAAAAGATGGAAAGGAGAAAAGCTGACGAGATTACGCTTGTGCAGAATGAACGGATGGGTGGACAGATACTATTAAAGCTTGATAGGAAAAGCCTTGAGGTTAGGCAAAGGGAAAACCAAGACGAGCAAGATAAAAAAGACAAGGAACGAGAAAGGAGACTGAATGAAGATGAGAACAAGAGAAAGAATAGACAAAGACGAGAGCAGATATATCAGGAAGAACAACAAAGAAAGGAAGAAAGGGTGTAAGAGCAAAGAAGGTATGACAACAGGCAGAGAGCCCTTGAAGAACAAGACAGGCTAGAAAAGGAGAGACAAGAGGAAGAAGCTCAGAAATTTAGGGATAAAAGAATTCAAAGACAAAAAGAAGAGGAAGTGCATATGAATGAAGGGAAGAAAAAAGGCAAGAAGAGGAAAGGGTTAGACAGGAAGTGGAGAAACTAAGGGAATTAGACGAAGAAATAGAGCAAAAAAGGAAGCAGAGAGAATGCCATATTGGTCGCATTCAGAAAGAGCTGATAGAACCAAGTCCAGTAATTTCATGCGGCAACATAGAGGAGTTTCACCTGTCGAAATGAGTAATTCCAGGACCATCTAGGGTAAACCTGGATGATAATGTTGACATAGGAAGCATCTGAAAGAGGAGTGATAAAGTTTATCAAGAGATGAGGGCAACAGGTGAATGGGGAAGCAGAGAAAAAGAATATCAATTGTTAATTGATCGGTCACGAGGCAAGGAAGGAAGCCCATTTAGTCTCAAGCATAGAGTCTTGTCTTTGTACAGGCTGACTTTGAATAGAGACGAAAAGGAGGATAGCCATACTAGTTGGTGATTGGATATGTCGGACGAAGAAAGAGAAACCTTCCGTGGGGAGGAGGGAGAATTGCCACCAATTCATCAGCGGGATGCATGCCGTCAGACAAGGAAGTAAGATGGTCTGATCTGGAACAACCTAAGGATAGGACGCCAAACCCCATAGCATATCCTGAGCACCCTATGTGAGCAAGTTAAGGTAATTGCCAGGTAGAAGGTGATGCAGAACCATTGTCTCTGGTATGGATAGGCAGACAATGGGAGCTGATTGAGAATTTGGGTTCACACAATTCCCGTTATTAGAAAAGGGAGGAGCTAGGCCACAGTATATCCCATGGCCATAGATGGATAAGGACAATGTAAGATGTAAACTTCCTATTGTAAAGGCTGGTGCTGGAAAATGGATTTATGAACTAGAAAAAATGACAGGAGGAAATGCTCTAGCTGTAGGGGCCATTAAGGGTCTCCCAGCAGCCATTCTTGGGGAAAGGGCTGATGACATTTGGAGATGAGCAGGCTACTCAAGTGTCATGGTGCAGAAACCAGCTCATGATGAAGCACCATTTAATAATTGTAGAGCAGACGTGTGGAGAGCTCTTATGGTACAGAAGCCTGACACGTCACATATGGGTGCAATTATGGCATGCAAGATGCTAGAAGGCGAAGATCCACTTGCTTACATTCAAATTATTCAGTAACAGTGGACTTTAGAAACTCACGAGCCATGGGGGAAATCAGTGGCAGTATTTCACTACATTTTATGTCAGGGACTACCTGAACAAGTACAGAGACAGCTCAAGAAATGAGTGGCAATGGAAGCAAGGGCTTAGCCAGAAATGTAGTTGACCATAGTGCACCACTGTCGACTACTGCAAGAGAAAAATAAGAAGAAGGAAGAAGCTAGGAAGCTAGAGGAAGCCAAGTTAGTTCTGAAGAAATTGTCAAATTAGGCTATAGTCGGTGCAGTATTGACAAGCAGAGAAGGTCTGGGAATTCAGCAACAAGCAATGGGTCCATCACAGGCAAATAATCAACATCAGATTGACCAAGGAGGAAATGGGTTCATGCCGAGAGGCAGAGGAATGGGCTTTAGGGGGAAATAATCAGAGTGGCTTTCAGAATATTCAGAATGATAATCAGAACATGCAAGGAGGGTTTAATCAAGGAGGGCAAGTTAGAAGAGCACCTCCAATATGCTGGACATGTGGTATGGCAGGGCACGTTACACGCATGTGTGGAAGCCAAGGGTATGTACAGAATGGGTAATTTTGGTGGGACAGCTTATCCTCCTGCATATAGCACACAGGATAGGAATGGGTTTGCACAAGATCAGACAGTGTATTAAGCACAAGCACTGCAAATGCAGCAAGCGCCACAAATGAAGCAAGCACAACAGCCACAACAAGCACCAATGAATCCACCGCAAGGTCAGTCACAGCACTCACCCATGCAGATACAGCAGAATTCAAACACAGGGCAGTTCTTAACTCCTATAAAAGGGATTGTTTCTATGGTGGGAGGAGGTCCTTTCACAGGTACAGGGATGTGCATATATGCACAATAGGACAGCTCACAGGGCGATTCGATGTGTTCAATACTATCAGTAACACCAGACCCCCAAGAGAAACCAAGGGTTGATGTGATGATAGGAGGCGATTCTTTTTCTTTTTTAGTAGGCACAAGTGCAACTCACTCATGTATACGGGAGGGTAAATGTCCGTCATTGGGAAATGCCATGAATTCTCAAGGGTTCTCTGCAGTTACAAGCAGAGTTCCTTTTACTGATGAATTACCAGTCTCAATAAGAGAGTGTGACTTGCCTGTTCCATTATTGTATTCATGGCAGCCACCAGTTTATATTCTGGGATGAGATTTAATGTCAAAACTTAATATGATGATTTCTTTTACTGATGATGGCATAGTGTGTTCTACTCCTAGGATAAACTATTTAAATGTGGTCAAATTTATTGTGGCATTTACAGGGCACATGGCCCTGCGGGGAGTGCCAATGGAACCTGACGCCTTCCATTATGGGGTACGCATTCTGTTAACATGGTTACCTAGCTATACAGTGGACAAAGAGAAGTTACAGTATTGCCAAGAAGAGGTGTTGTATATAAGCCAGTTAATCTCGCATGAGGGAAAAAGGTAAAACCTGAAAGGGATGAGGCAATTTTGAAAATAGCAAAACCACACACAATAAAGCAAATACAGCAGTTTCTGGGAGTATGCAACTATGTTAGAGCATGGGTATTTGATTATAGTTCATACACAAGACAACTTTTGCAGGCTCTGAAAAAGCCACAGATAAACAAGGATAAAATAGAATGGCCTGAGGAAATGGAGGAGGAGGTTGAAGAATTAAAGAAAGCAATTTGTACAGCTCCAGTTGTAGGAATTCTCAATTATTCTGAGGAGTTCTACCTATTTTCACACATGAATGGGACAAGTATGACAGCAGTGCTTACACAGAGGTCTGCCTTGGGGTACAAACCTCTGGCATATTACAGTGGGATTTTAGATCCAGTTATGAAAGTACAATTTCCTTGCAAACAATCACTGGCAACAGCTGCGTTCGCCAATGAGAATTCTATGGGCATAGTAATGGGGTGTTCCATGACATTATCTGTTGATCATGTTTTGTTTTCCATTTTGGAAAAACCTAAGGGTACGTTGACATCCCAGAGAGCGTCTGCATATGAAGTTGCTATATCTAATATTGCGATTAAGATAGTCAGGTGCAGAATAGTGAAACCCTGACACATGTGTAGCTGAGCCCGTGGCAGAAGGTCAGCATGCGCATGATTGCTCTAGTTATGAAGAGTCATATGAGGAAATACCGCATGTAAAAGAAAATGCGCTGTCAGGAGGGGAGATTCTCTTTATTGAGGGGTCGTCAAAAATCAATCAAATAAATGGAAAAAGATTGACTGGGTCAGCTGTAGTGAGACATAGAGGAAATGGGAGATTTGAAATTGTGGCGAGCAGAAGGCTGTCACCTCATTTTTCAGCAGAAGCAGCAGAATTGGTGGCGCTTATTATTGTGTTTGAGAAATACAAAGAGGAGGAAGTGACAGTGTACAGTGACTCCACCTATGTGACGTCAACCGTGGCTACCTCTGAGCGGACGGAACTCCTGTACAACACGCAGGATTATTGGACAGACTCATTAAGGCACTATAGCTCCCAGCAGCCATTGCAATACTTAAATGCACAGCACATACTAAGAGAACTGATTTTATTTCAGGTGGAAGTGAAGCCCGGATGAAGAAGCCAAAAGGGTTGAAACTCCTTCAGACATTTCGAGTTTTGATACTCCTTATATAAGAATGGGGGAAATTATGGCTTTGATAATACAGGAAGGTTTCAATCATTTCCCGAAAACACAGTTAATGGAAATTCAAGGCAGTGCACCACTGGAAGAGCAAGAATTGTGGAAGCCAAGGGGGTGCCCCTAATCCCCTTCTGAAGCCTTATGGTGGAAAGATAGCACTGGCAAATGTAACTAGAGAAAGCCTCACAGCAACTATTGCAGAGGATTGGTTTGAACCAAATTTGTTAGAACATGTTGCATTTTATGTAGTACATTGCAGTGTATGTCAAAGGTTTACTGCTGGGCACACATTGCGAACAATTAGGAGTGTGATTCCTCGACTGAATGGTCCTTTTCAGCCTTTACATATCGATTATGTTGACATGCTGCAAGTTTGTAGTGAATACAGGTATATGATAGTGGTGGTGTGTCCCTTTTCGAGCTGGATTGAAGCAGATCCATGTCCACACAGTGACGCCACTTGCGCTGCAAGGTTTTTAGTATGGGAAGTATTTCCAAGATGGGGAGTATGTGAGGTGCTGAGATCCAACAAAGACCAATATTTTGTTAATGAATTATTTGAACAGATTTGCTTGTTATTAAACATAAAACACACGTTTTCTTCTGCTTATCACCTGCAAGTGAACGGGATATGTGAGAGACTCAACAGTCTTCTAAAAGAGAGAATTGCTAAATTGAATTTGTCACGCAAGAAGGGATGGCTTTACTGCCTACCCCTAGCATTATATGCATTAAGGAATCAGCCCGTGTCAGACCATCAACTCACACCCCATGAACTAGTAACAGGGAGGCAAATGAGAATGCCTCTGAATCCTCCATTGAGGATTAGAAGTGATGCCCAGAAGACTGCAGAAATGTTAGGAAATTAGTTACTTGCTTATTTGACATGTATGACCACTGGCATCTCTCATTTCAGATCAATTCAGGTGCACGCGGTGTTGGTCTGAAGACACAGATGAAGACCATTCAGCACCCAAATCTTAGAAACCTTTATAAGAACCTAAACTTTTTGAAGGAGATGCTGTGCTAGTATGCACCTTCAATAGGAAATGGCACAAGCCTCATTTTAGTGGCCCCTATATTGTGGAACATATCACTACCTCAGCAGTAAAGGTCCAAGAACAACACGAAGGGATTTACCTCGGCAACATCAAGCCATATGCTGGTGCGACCAGAACACCCCACCTGATTCAGAAGCAAGTCCACACAAAGTAGTTCAGCATGTGCAGACTTGATCAATGCCGAGGAAGAAGGATTCTGAAACTGCTAGTTAAAAAATGCAAGTGTGCATTTGGACTGTGGCTCCTATGGGACACTCTTTATAGGAGTGTGGAAAGCTATCGTTCTTGAGCCACAGGAATCTTTTGAAAATGAACCTTAGAAAGTTGTGGCTGCATCACGACTATGCCTTAATGTCAACATTTGGTTAAATATTGTAAGAGGGAGCAGTATCCCGACTCATTTCTTACTGAATTTCTCTTTGGACATCCAAATGGTGCTATCTGATGACGACTTTCACTGGTTCTGTAATTATTTTTTATTCTTCAGGCATATCCTGCACTTGTGGGGAGAAGTACTGACCTTCGTGTTTTCTTGCACGATCCTAAAAAAGGTCCAGTTATAAGGAGATTACTCACAGCTATTATTGAGCATATTCTGCAACTACCAGAGCACTTGATGAATTTGCCTGATTAAAAAGGTTTTTTCCTTCCTTAAAAAGTAGTACACAGGCATAATGTGGAATCCTAAAAATGATACAGTGGAAGGAAACGAGCAAGCTCAACTATGTATGGGAAATCGCCACTGGTGGGGACTAATGTATTGGTACCTAATATATGTCTGCACAGCATCTATTATTATTTTCCAGTTTCTGCTAATGCATGCTGCTTACCTTGTTGGTCCATAGAAAGCAGCAGTCCGCTTGATCCTCCCCACACAAGTGACCATTGCAGACATAACTGTTGCAAGAAGGCCAAGACCATATGTGATTATCCCTACACCAATGACACGTGTGAAATCACAAATCTCTCTGACAAATGTTCCTATGATTCCCCCGTACAAAAAGGTCAATTTTCGACTTGATTTATGATCATTATGTATATACACACTATACAAGAAAGAGACCCATGGGAAGTTCCGGAGAAGGTGATTATGAGTTAAATAATTATCTAGACAGTACAGCACACTTGGGGAAAACATGTGGCATCACCACATGAAATAAGTGGGGAAATGAACCACTGAGGAGAGTTGCTTTGTTTGTGCTCTCTTGCCCTTTGCATTGTGGAATTCTAAGATATTTATAGCTATAGAAATAGACGTCCAGAGAGCACATTGTCTAACTCACCTTGCACTCTGCCATACGAGAGGTCAATTCCAGGGTCAAACAGCATCCTTGGTATGGTTGACAGAATGGTCAGCACCAGAAGAAAATGATTATGTTCGAGATTTGAAAACAAGAGCAAAACCACACACCAGAGATCATGTGATGAGATACGAACAGCCTGGAATGAAAGGAGCAGGAATCAGATGGGAGATGAACAAAAAGCTCATTTGCCAAGGAAAGACTGATGAAGAAATACCAAGAAGCAAGGAGAGAAGCCAAATGCAAGTTTGGGGAATGGTACTTTCACCAGATGGCTGGGAAGAAGGCGAAGTTGTATGCAGAGCAGTGGTAATAGCAGGACATCAACAACCAGTTATTGTGCGTGTGGAGAAGGGATGCAAACCTCTCTGGCCACAACTTGCCAATCTGCTGACATGGGTTGTAGACAAAGGAGGCAAACTGCAGATAGTGCCTCTAGCAAGCGCAGAACTATGCTTCAGAAACAATGGCACAAGAAATGTTGCTGAAAACCATCAATGTGGACGGATCTTGGATGTACCAGGAATGAAGGATGCGATAGTAGTGATAATGGACCACTACTAGGCCTGTGGATCCAGAGCTTATATGAAGCTACCCAGGGGCTGGGGAGGACTGTGTTCCATGATGATAATTTATGTTCCAGCACTAGTGATTCCGAAAAGTGACTTGAACATTGAGGAGTTCCCAAAGACTGATGCTCATCTAAGGAAAAGAAGAGCACTTAAGATTTTCAGCAGAACAAAGAGGGAGAACTATTTCTCAGCTAAATCAATAGAAGCTTTCACTGACATTCCGTATGAACAGAGGCTGTTCAGCCAGACTTCAGCAATATTCACAACAATCTTTATGCCAGGTATCCAGATGATGGCAAATGCCAGATGGTTACAGATAACCAGATGTGAGCTCCTGCAGATGATCAACACTGCCATAAAGGGATTCATTGCTATCAAGGAAGAGCTGAGAGCCATAAGACTGATAACACTCCAGAATAGATATGTCTTGACATGATTACAGCTATGGATGCAGGTGTTTGTGCCACGATCGGGGAATCATATTTCACATTAATACCTTCTCACGACATTGAGAATGGGACCCTGACAGAGGCCATAACATTGTTGACAACCTTGCATACCAAGATGGAAGATGAAGTAGAAGATATTGCAGACAACAGCTGGTTTGCATCAATCTTCTCATGGGTACCACAGTGGATGGCAAATATCTTCAAGTTCCTTGGAGCATTACTGCTGATGATAATGTTTGGATTCTGTGTGATAAAGATAATAATCACACAGTGCAAGAAGACAGCACAGGAAGCAGTAGGAATGAAGATCATGATTGGTGTTGAATTTGGATTTAAACCAAAGGGGCTGACTTATGAAGAAATCAGAGACTGTACAAAAGTTAGCATACATGCAGCTGAGGGAATGAAGTTCCTGTTTCCAAGAGACCACAAGAAGTATGTGGGAAGATGTATCTACTGCAGCCCAAGTGGACAGTGCAGCCACATGACATGGAGTGTTGGCAAGCATGGAAAATCAGCAGGATCTTTGAAAGGAGTGATGAAGATATGGACTCCAAAGAAGCACTTCCTCAAGAGGGGATATCTAGATGTGAAGTCTGATGAGAGAGTGGTTGACGAATCAACCAGAGAGGGGAGTTTAGAGGAGAAGCCAAAAGCTTCTACCGGAAGTCCCGCCCCTAAATTGCCTTTCTGTTGGGAACCAGAAATAGTGACCAAGGCAACACCTGTAATGATGCCTACAACATGAACAGCCTGGGCCTGGTGCGCTATAGAAATAAATAAAATACTAAAATACTAAAAAAAAATACTAAATACTTTGAAGCAAAGCATCCATAAGGAAACCATTCTTTGTGTATCCACAAGGAGTTGATAGCCTGACTTGGTTTTATTATTGATGTTTGAGTAATTTCTCCACCCACCCTGTAGAGTGCTACCTCATCTGAAAGGGCCTGTGGGTTCATATTGGTTACCCTCAGAATCTGCCAAGTGTAATACATTGGCTACCCTCAGAATTCTTCTAAGTGCAATACGTTGGCTAACTTCAGAAATCTTCTAATTTCAATACATTGGCTACCCCCATAAAGTTCTAATCCTCTGGTTTTTGATCGTGAGCTTCATTAACAATTACACAAGATTAAGAAGAGATACCAAAGTTGGCTTAAGAATTGGAAATTCTCTGTGAGAAACATACAGTGGCAGCGTGTGATAGTGACCCTTCGTGGGAAGAACACAAGATCAATATGGCAACTATTGTCTGCTTCCAAAGGCCCAAAAGAAAATCAAATTATTAATCCCATTGGTGAGCAGGTTTGGTTAAACTATATTGATGGAAAGGTGAAGTCCACATCTGTGTCTCCTTCTTCTCAGATTGTAGGGAACTCAGAGCAATGTCTGTTAGATACTTCTATTTACACTATAATTGCTGCTATTAACCACTTAAAATATGCAAAGGCTCTGTGCCCAAATGAGTTAGCTAATGCAGTCCTTAAAAAGGATCCTGTAGGATGGGCTTCTCTTCTGTAGGTTCTGTTTGAAAGGGTCTGTACCAAGCACACAATTCCGGCTACATAGCGGCAGTCTGTACTTATTCTTGTCTACAGGAAGGGAGACAGGAGTTTTCTGGAGAATTACAGACTTCTGTCCATGTTGGATGTGCCTGGCAAGTTGTTCTTGGGTCTGGTCTTAAAGGAGATCCAGGCTTCGGTAGTGTCCAACAATATCCTATAAGGCCTCCGGATGGGCTTTCAGCTTGGTTCCACCACAATCCATAATATCTGAATGCTGGATCGACTTATCCTTGAGTCTTTACGAAAGGAAGCTCCAGTCCTGTATATAACATTTGTCGGCTTTAGGTCGGCTTTTGATCTAGTAAATGGGACAAGATTCTGGGAGAAAATGAAGAGATTGGGTTGTCCAGGGTGGTTGTTCACCGTAATTCAGAACCTACATGAAGATATGGGTGCTAGAGTCCGATTGGACAATGATGATAGGGTGACCACATCCATACAGTTAAGCAGGGGAGTCAAGCAACAGTGTGTGTTCGTTCCCCTGCAGATGCAAGCCAGCTCAAATTGCCCTTGCAGGATTAGAAAGACGCAAATCACCAGCGTGCTAAGCACTGACGATCTCGTCATTTTCTATCATACTCTTTCTGGATGCAGATCCATGTTGGAAGACCTGGCAAACTACACAAAAGAAAATGAGCTTGCACCAATATTGAGAAACCAATGATCTGTTGATTTCCAACAAGAAAGTTAGTGAGTAGTACTTTCCCGTAAATTGGGAAATGTTGGCTACATAGATCATTACCCATATTTAGGGTTGGAGGCTAGTGCACAGTGTGATTATTCTTATATTACAGCCACTAAGAAAGGACAAGATGCATTATTATCACATCTCTTTTGAAGGTTTGCACATCAGACCACAGGTTGTTCTTTTGGGGGCATATTAACCTTATTTAAACAGTGATTCTGCCCAGCAATTCTATATGGTCTTGAGGCACTGAGAATGAAGGATCTAAGCTGGATAAATAGTAATGAGGGAGCATTTTGGAAATAGATACTAAAACTAAGACCATCTGTATCTAGGGAAGTGCTACGTTTGGAACTGGGGCTGATCTCACTAGAGGGACCTGTGGAAAGGAAGAGGGGAGAATTATATTTAAAGGCTAAGAAGTCACCAATATTCCCTATTTTGGACATTTTGGTTACCGACTGTGGGAGGGATCATCTCAAGAGTGGTGATAGTTTTGACGATCTCGTAATGATCACTTTTAAAGCGATACATTGGTACCCAAATTGGAAAACAAAGGGTTACTATGAAGTGTTAAAAGCTTAATTTAAAGTAAAATATGACCTATGGTATTGGAAAACAAATTATGACCATATTTCCACCTTAAAAAGACTTAGCCATGTGCTAGAGTGGTGCACGAGTTTAAAAGACCACAACCATAAATTATACAGTGCCTTAATCCTGTGATTCAAAGGCTTATGTTGTGCCTACGAACAAACCAACTTCCATTGCTGTCAGTACTGGGCTCTCCAATTAAATTATCTTTAGACGAAAGAAACTGTCACATTTGTAAATGTCATGGTCTTCTCAAAACTACGAAACATCTATTCACAGAGTATGAGACTTTGAGTGCTTTTTATATGTGGGCCTATGAGAGTCTTGCAAACAGCTATAGTTCTATAAAATTGGATGATTTTTGCAATAACTGTTTAAACTCCTTAAGTTTTGTTCAATATTATTCTTTATAGGTTCTGGAAGCAAATAGGCAAGTTGATAGATGTTGGAGCAAATTCATTCAGAGACTCGGGGTAACAGCGTACACGAGTGTATTTGTTTGACCCACAGTATCTAGTTGAATGTATTTTAGATGAGAACTGATTTATTTGCACATTGCCTATTTTGCACATATGTACCAATTTTGGATTGATACTTTTTGATTGTACTTTAACTATCCACTTGCATATTTGCACATGATATTAGAACATCATTAGTGTATTAAAGGGAGTGTATAGTTTGGTTTACAACAATATGTTTATACAGTTATTTGTATATTGAATATTCTTATATTGTTGGTTCTTAGATTTGTATCCCATTTACTTGCTTCTCTTTGCACACTGTATTGGAGATTTTACAATTGTAATATGAGTAACATCAACAGGTATCTTCATCCATTGTACTGTAAGATTTTCCTATGTCCTATTCTTAATATTTTTAAATGTGTTATGAGGACCTTTTCAGATATGTAACGTTGTTTGGAAATTCGTAAAATATGTATATATGTATTAATTATTTGTAAAAAATCATTTGACTAAGTAAAATACATTTAAAAAAATTAATAATCTTGTAAGTGTAATACATTGGCTATCTTCAAAATTCTTTTAAGTGTAATACAACGACTAACTTTGGAGTGCAGTGGGATCCGACTCAGTGGTAAGAATGACGTGGTAGTGATTAAGTAATGAAGTTGTGACAGGCTTTAAGAAACACAATGCTGATGTGCTCCCAATTCCTACCAACTAACCTGTTTGTACCAGTAGAACTCTTTGTACAGCGCCCATGGAAAACAGGCAGTGGGGGCTGCCCAAGGGGGGCTGCCCTTTGCCTTCGACCTTTCGCCGGGTGCCTGAGCAGCCTGCCATGGCACTCTTAGCTGAGAGGAATTCTGGTTTCACTAGCCCAATCAGAGGAGGGGAGGGGGTAGGAAAGGGAGGAGAGATGGGCAGGGTGAGGGTTAGGTGAACAAAGGGAAGTGAGGAATGGAAAATAAAGAAATCAATGAAAATGGAGGGCAGAATGGGGTTGGTGTGTCTGTCCAGCAGGATGAAACGGAGCGACGCCAAGGCCTTACCAAGGTTGCAAGACGTTCCTGTGCCCATCTGTGCACGGTGAGAAAGGAAAACAGTTCCGAGCGATACAGATAGTGTCCTCTGCATCCTGCTTCACTGGCCCAATCAGAGGAGGGGAGCAGGGACGTCATCTGGGGGACTCCAGGGGTTCTTTTTACAAATGGAAGCTCCTGGGCACTGAGTAGCGGGGGGCCCTGCCACACCAGGTCTGGGGGGGGCCAGCCCCGTCCTCACCCATCAGAATGAAGGCTGGGCCAGGACTTGCTGCGCGAGAAGGAAGCGTTCAATAGGGTGAGCTGACCATGACATGTGGCACGTGTCACATACCACGTTCATCTCCAACCCCTTCCCCTACGCCTTCCTTGTGGCTCATATACAGGAACTAGGAAGGTCTCTGAGCTTCCCGGTTCCTGTTTGTGAGCAGCACGGAGGAGCCAAGGGTGGCCTTGAGTCACAGACCGAAGCTGGAAAAACTGGTAAGAAGGCTTTTTTTTAAAAGTGATGTGTATTTTGCATGTGTGAAGTATGTGCCAGTTGTATGCATGTGCTATGGTCAGTGAGTAGAGGGTCAATGAGAAGAAATGTTATAGTGTGTGTGTTTCAATATTCTGGGTGGGTGTGTGCCAGTGTGGAGAATGTAGTGAGAGTGGATGTAAGAGAAGGTGTATAAGTGAGTGACTGGTGGGTGAATGAGTAGGAATGTGATAGTGTTTGCTTGAATGGTCTGGATGGAAACATAGGTGTTAGTTGCATCTGAAGGTGGTGTGCCATCACTTCCTGTGATGTCAGTTGGGGGTGGGGTCAAATGACATCACTTCCTGAGATTTCATCATAGGTCAAGGGTTGTGTGATGTCACTCCCACAACCCCTGGAATTTTGGTGAAATGACATACCTGGAGGGGAGGGAATGGGAAAGGGAGAGGAGAGGTGAAGGGGGAGTATCGGGTGAATGAAGGGAAACGAGCAAGGAAAAATAGATAAATAAAAATAAATGGAGGGCCGAACAGAGTTGGTGCGCCTGGCCAGCAGTATGGAAAGGAGCAAAGCCAAGGCCTTAACAGGCTGCAAGAAGTTCCTGTAAAACACGGTGCATTGCGAGAAAATAAAGTAGTTCCAAACGACACAGTTAGTTTCCTTGGCTTCCTGCTTCAGTGGCCCAATCAGAGAAGTGGGGTGGAGGGGGAGTGGGAAAGGGAGGAGACTGGGACAGGGAGATGTTATGGTAAATTCACACTTGAAATCGTTATATTTAAAGTGCATTATGATGTTTAAAAATAATCCACTTTTAGTAGAAAAAATGGTATTGCGTGGGAAAGCATAAAGCAGTTTAAATCGTGGTGTACAGAAAGCTTCATATCATCACACCTAATGAAGGATAACAGTAATATTTCTCAACTGAATTGCAAATGGTTATTAATGTTTCAGTTTGATATTCATTCATATATGAACAAGACATTTTCCTGGAGCGAGGACTTGGCATTTGAGCTAATTTGCATACCCACAATGAAATGCCCATCTGGCTCTGAACTAGTGAACATCTAGCAATGGCTACTCTGCGGCCTTGTCTGTTGCATTGCTCAAATGGCTTAATCTACTTTAACATACAGTTAAGGAGAGTGACATGAGCCATAGGAAATCTAAAATATTCTAGTGATAATACCTTTTTACTAAAAAGTTATTAATTAAGAAAGCAAATAAATGCTGTTTTCTGCATACACCCATTCATTTTCCCATAAAGAAAAAGTCCAGATTTTATCAAGCCAAAGCACAATAAACGCTGGAGGAAATTAGAACAAATAAGACATAACTTGGACCTTGCGCATGAAGAGTTGGCTTCATTTACTGGACAGGTTTGGGTTTATCTTTCTGTCTAGTCGTTTTCAAAATATTTGACGGGCAATGGGGGGGCCCTTCTGTGAGAAATATAGCTATATCTACATGGTGCTTTGCAGCAGAGAGGCTTTTCAGAAATGAAAAACCAGCAAATATTTTTGCCTGATTTGAGCGATTACTGCTATAATATTCGGGGAATGTGAAAACAAAAAGTGCAAAAAAAGCTATTTGGAGAAGGGAAAGAGTTTAAATCGCACTAGGCTAGAGGTGGGGAGGGGAAAAAAGGACATCATGGCAAGTTGAAGAATTGGAGGTGGTCTGGGGAGCCAGTTACAGTTCAGACGTTTTCACATTATTGGGCGAATACCGGTGGAATCTCATGAGAGTACTGCGGAAATAGCGCTTGGAAACTCAAACTGCGTCACACGTGGCAAAGAGAAAAAGGTGGTAGTGGGAGGGGACTAATGAGTTAAGAATCAACTGAGGTGGTTGAGTGTGGAGGTGGTGGGGGACCTAGAGAAAAGGAATGAGGCACATATCGAGTACCCGTGAGGACTTTTACATTTTGAGTGTTATCACAGAAATTAGTGATTACTGCAGTAATTATTGGGGGAATGGAAAATGAGGGAAAAATAAATATATCTGAGGACATCTGTTCAGACCACATCTACTAGCCATGAGGAAATGCGTCTTTGTGCCAGTGGCCCTAGTCACAGGGCCCCAAATAAACCTTAGTGCAACATGTGCAGCAGCAACGGCCAAAGGCCCTGGCCACTAGCCATGGCTGAAGGCTGTGACAAGTGAGCTTGGAAGAAACCTAGTGTATTAAAATATACAGTGGGCATGGCCGAAGGTGGTGCTCAAAGGCCAGGGCCATAGGCTATGGCTACTGGGCCCCAAGGAAACCTATAGTTGGAACATGTACAGTGGTCACACCCAAAGACAGTGGCAAAGACCTATTGGTGCAACATGTAGAGTGGCTCATGAAAAAACGATGGTATAACAAAACCCTTGAAATTAATTAGGGGGCAGTTAAGATGATCATCACTTCCCACATCTGCCGAATTTCAATTTTTTTTGTGTTAAATCTGATTACCTTAACTGCCCCTTCAAAAAAGATTTTTCAATGAATATATACATATACATATTCAGTGTTGTCTATTGTGCTGAAAGCAAACAAGATGCTTCAGAGTGCTATGGATGAAAGGGAGAGAGTGAAGGGCACCAGGAGGGGAAAGGTGGAAGCAGAAGTAGAAGAAACCAGAGGTTTGCTAAGTGCATGTACATCAAAAACACTCAAATGGACAGCATACTCCAGCTTCTGAAGGCATGCATTGCATGTTGCATGAATCTGTTAAGAGGTCATGCAACCTTAACTTCTCACTCCCACAAGGTGCTGCAGATGACTTCACATATGGCATTACGTTACCACCCCTACCTGCTGATATAGCTCAAGTATTAACCACTTGCCTCTGCCACTGCATCAGCCTGCATGCCACGATTTAGAATCCTACCAGGGGTGACTTACACCCTTTATTCTTCCGAGGCCAATAACTTGAGTGCTACTAAATTAGCTTTTTATAAGGGCTATTGCTACAATTCTTATAAGTGGGTAGAAGCCAGGATGACGTGCTGTATAAAAATATGATATTAACATTAAGCTACTGCATCATACATGCAGTGGTCGAAGTGGGTGGGAGCAATTGGGAGCGGTGCTGCACTACTTTTTAAAATTAACTTTTACCATTCCCATACTTTTATTTAAAAATAAAATGGTTCCGGAATGGCTTCGTTTTAAAATAAAGTGTAGGAAAAAATTGAAACTTGCACTTCAGTGCACTGCATTTAACGTTCCCTTAAACTGCAAGCGCACTTGTTTCGGAGCTTGGATTGCACCTGGGAGGGGTGTGGCAATTGCGTTTGTGGGTAGTTGTGGCAGGGCAGCAGGGAACAAAGCTTTACTACTTCTTTTCATACTCTTTGACCACTGCATACATGTACAATACCACAATGCCTCCTGACAGCTGCCTGCACTAGTTATGCTGGCTACATGCCCTACTTCATGCTATTCCCCTGTGGAATCCTGTAGTTCACTCCACCTGTTGCCCATTGTATTCCTTGCCACACCCAAATGTATTTATTTATTACATTTGTAGAGTGCGTGAATACCCAAATGTTTCATGGTCCTGTAAGTACAGAGGTATGGTTACAGGTACGTACAAGTCAGGTATGCACATGGGGTTCCAAGTCAGATCAGTTCAGTTAAACAGTTAAACAGAAATGATTTAAGTTTCATTCTGAGGTGGGATGGGAGGGTGTTCCAAAGTGCTGTGGCTTATGCAGGGAAGATGGATCCTCCTGCTCTGGTTCTTCTGAACTTAGGTGTGCGCAGGAGGTTGGCATAGGCAGTTCTGAAGGGTCTGTAAGAAATTGGTTTGGTGATACTCTATGAGAGGTATTGGGGAGCAGTGTTATTGATGCAGCTGTAGATCAAGGTAAGAATTTTGAAGGAGATACGGTCCTTCACTGGCAGCCAACGGGAGTCTCTCCTGGCTTGAGAGATGGGGTCTGATTTTCTTAGGCCCAGCGCAGCAAGGAGGGCATTGTTTTGAACAGTTTGTAGTTTATTCATGTTATCTTTGGAGGTGCCAGAGAGGAGAGAGTTGCAGTAATCCAACTTGGAGCAGATGGTGGCTCAGGCGATGTTGATGCAATTGTCGGTGAAGATGTATGGGCGGCAGCCGTTGATGAGCTTGGTGGTATATGGGGAAGGGGAGGCAATTGAGTTCACATACTAGGTGAATGAGAGAGTAGAGTCCAAATGGACGCCCAAGGTTTTGACTACTGGGGAGGCCGGAAAGGTGTTGTTGCCAATGGTGAAGTAGGAGTATTCAGGTTGTAGGGTGGCTAGGTGAGCTGGGTTGCTGACAACAAGGATATCAGTTTTATCGTCTTTCAGACAAAGCCCATGGGTCAGTATCCAGGAAAGGACAGATTCAAAGATGCAGTTCATTTTGGCGGTGTCTTGGTGATGGATGCCTGAGAGGGGGATGAGGATCTGGGTGTCATCGATGTAGTTGGTATATTTGATTTGATGGAAGTCAAAGAGGTCAAAGAGGGGCTTAGAATAGATGTTGTAGAGGGAGGGGGGATGCATGAGCCTTGGGGGACCCCACAGGTGATGGTGGTGGGTGTGGAGAAGTGGTTGCCGCCACAGAAACTTGAGGTGCGGTCGGACAAAAATATGAGTTCTATTGGCAAGCTTCGAGGGAGAAAAAGGCATCTGTGGAGAGGTGGTTCCAGGGTATGGTATGGTCCACCATGTCAAAGGACACAGATAGGTCTAGTACATGAGAAAAGAAAGAGAGGTTACCAGAGTCACAGGCATCATGTAGTTGATTTTTTAGGTCCAGGAGGGTGGACTCAGTGCTGTGACCAGGGCAGAAGCTGGATTGGCAGGGGCTGAGGAGGTGGTGTTTTTCAGGGTGATCTTGGACCTGGATATAGGTGGTGCAGTCTATTATTTTCATGATATATTGCACGATGCTGGTGTAGGTGGATGAATGGGGAGTCATGTGCATACATGGGCGATGTGGGGGACTCGCGTAGTGGGTGCAGAGAGCAGTTTGGTTCCGGGTGGTTGTGAGAGGGTTAGAGGAGTGGAGGGGGTACAAAGTGATCAGGGTGGATGAGGGAGGCGCAATGTAGGAAGATGAAGAGTAGCGAGCCAGTGCGTAGGGGCTTACCTTGGCCTTTGGGCAGATAGTAGGCAGGTGTGAGCGCCGGGACTGACCAAAGGCATGCGATGGTTAGGGTGAATAGGGCAAGCATTGAGGCAGCTGGAGGGATGCTGTTGTATTTGTGAGGATTAGGAGTGCATAGTGCACCTTTAGCACCAAATACCTGCAGTGCACAACACCTTGCCCTTGGCCAGCGCGGGCTTTGCCACAGAAGGCTCGGTAGGCCGTTTTAAAGGCAGGAAGGCATCAAGCATTGAGGAGTAGGGTACGTGACGTAGTCATAGTAAGCGTAGATCGGGCAGTATAACCTGCGGACCTGCCGCACACAACACTGCACTCTTGGCCGACACAGGCTTTGCCAAAGAGGGTTTGGTAGGCCTGTTTTAAAGGGAGGAACGCGTCAAGCATCAAGGCGTAGGGTGCGTAGCGCAGACTTAGCGAGTGTCGATCGGGCACCGTAACCTGCGTTCCTGCGGCACACAATACAGTGCCCTTGGCCTGTCCAG
Source organism: Ambystoma mexicanum (assembly GCF_040938575.1). Classification (NCBI taxonomy): domain Eukaryota; kingdom Metazoa; phylum Chordata; class Amphibia; order Caudata; family Ambystomatidae; genus Ambystoma; species Ambystoma mexicanum. The sequence continues at coordinate 873,129,275 of NC_090930.1, forward strand.
GCGTTGGTATAGAGGATTCAGTAGGCCGGTTTTAAAGGCAGAAAGGCATCAAGCATCGAGGCGTAGGGTGCGTGGCATAGTCGTAGCAAGCATTGATTGGGCAGCCTAACCTGCAGCTCCCAATACTGCACTCATGGCCTACGCGGGCTTTGCTGCAGAGGGTTCAGTAGGCCGGTTATAAAGGCAGGAAGTCTTCAAGCATTGAGGTGTAGAGTGCGTGGCATAGTCATAGCGAGTGTCAATCAGGTAGTGGGACCTCGGAGCACAACACCACCCCCTTGGTCTGCACTGTCTTTGCAGCAGAGGGTTTGGTACGTCGGTCTTAAAGGGATGAAGGCATCAATTGGCATCTACTTATCACCCCAGAATTCTGACAGAGGATAGTATTAATAATGTCACCAGGCCACTTTATTTTTTGAAAAATACTAAAAGTGATGGATGAACATACTTAAGTCAATACTTTTTGACCACTGGAAATTCTGTGTGCTAGCATTCCATTCCATTGCTACTTAATCACCATGGAATCCCTGAATAGGCCGTGGGGTAAACCCCATGCAAAGCAGCATCTGCCCTTCCCCCTAAAGAGCCATCTGTCCATCTTGAACAGATGGGACGAACCCCATACTACATCAGAGGAAATGCTGAAAGTATGCCTTGACTTTGATACGAAACATTGTGCCTCGTGAGATGCTGGAAAAATGCACAAGGGTCGCAGTAGATGTGTTTTGTGAGAGGGAAAATGGGGTTGTCAGTCTTCCTCATGCTTACGAGAGGCCCCCTGAGTTTGGGACAAGAGACTTTGGGGCCGATTCATGCAACAAATGTGTCCCGGAAATCTTGGCGCAAGCTGGCGCAAGCGTGAAAAAGCAAGCACACGTGTGCGATTCATGGAAGGGCCTGCGCGTGTTTACTCCGGGATGTGCGCCAAATCCAGCGTGGCGCACACGGGCGCACACGTCACAGCAACATCCCGAATGCCGTGCGCCGATGCGCACAGGTAAAGTGCACAATGTGTAGCACACACAGCAAAAGGGGGCGGAACATGGGGCGGAACACGCGGAATGGGGAACAACGCATGAAAATGAGGGTGTAACTGGGGAAGTACTGCTGGGAAGTACACAGAACACCCACACGCAAGCAAACTACACGTATTAATGGAATCTAATAGGGGAAACACGCGCACGCCAAAAGACACACACAGGCCTAAAGACGTCCGCCACACGAAGGCAGGCGGAAGTGTCCCGGCACAGCATAAAAGTGTCCACAAACAACAAACACGTATATACAGCTACGATGAATGTCTCATTCTGTGGCCCCTTAGGAGAAATGATGTGTCACGCAATGCTCAGGCACCCCAAAATACAAGAAAAACATATACGCAACCCCTGTAGCCCGCGTGCATGTAAAAAAGCCTCATGTAGTAAACTGTGGGACCCAGGAACACAAAAAAGCATACGCGATCAACACGCGGGCTACAATGACCCCAATAAATGGGGTAGCAACAAACAGGGGCACCCGCAGTGGAGAAAATAGCATGCAATAGCAATAGCATGTGCGACTCACTGTGTGCATGTAAAAGAAATACATGTAGGCACTGTAACCGCTGTGAAGTAATTGCGTGTGAACCCCAAAATAGGAAAAACACACACGTCGGTCTCCACTGAAACCACATATATCATGCTGCAGACCCATGTGGACCATTAACACGTGCAGAAGGAAACGTCCGCGCGTGTCACGTCACTTACGCGTTTACTCGCTAAGGGCCTTTCCTCAAATTACACGCTGATGTGCCAAACAACTCCGTATAAAGCTGGACACGCGACAACACACGGAAGACCACACTCCTGCCCAGAAGACCAAATTACTGGCCCCTAGATCCTCGAGCAGCCTCTCACGAGCCATCTGCTGCTGCCTGCCTACCTGCTGCCACCGTGCCCTGCCATTTGGTGCCTGCACATCTGCCATCTGCAGGAGTCCAGTTGCTGTGACCACCCCTGCTGGAACAGAAGACTCCCGACTGGTGTTCCATCGCTCCACAGCCCAGCCCCAGGACCCAGTTGCCCACTCACACCTGCCTCGGGGGTTGCCATGTCCGAAACAACACCATCCGGCACCAGTGACAACCCCCCAGCACAGAGGCAGAGGGCTACTAGCTTCAGTGAAAAGGAAGTTGGTATCCTGGTGGAGCAAGTCCTAGGGCATTATGATGCCCTCTTCACACCATCGCACGCCGACAAGAAAGGACAGAAGAGGATCTGGAAGGACATAGTGTGTGTCATCAACGCAGAGGGGGTGGCAACCCGCAACATCAAACATGTCCAGAAGCGCTGGGAGGACTACAAGTCCAGGACCCTCAAGAAGGCCCAGCACCTCTTTGAGGCAGCAGATGCAGTGGGGTGCTGGGTCTAGCTTACCACCCAGCATATGAGGGTCCTGGAGTGCATTTGCCCAGTGCTTCACCACCAGATCCTCAGGATGCAGGCCCGTCTGGATGCGAGCGGGAAGTGGCCATGCATTCACGTTTAAAAAAGGGCATGTTGCAGTGTGTGTGCAGGGACATGATGGTGCTGCATGTGAGTCCAGTCAGGCGTGACCCACATGGATGGTGTATGTGTTACAATGCATCATGCGGAAGAGCATGCGGAACACACTCATGTATCCATGCCTGTGTCTGTACTTTGACATGTTTGGGGTGTGAGAGATGTGTGCTGCTGTCATGGACATGCATGATGTACATGTCTGTGTGTCTGAGTAGTGTGTGCACAATGGATGCATGACACATGTCCGTGACGATGTGTTGATTCACTGATACAGCCTAGTCATGTTTGTATCCACTGTGTCTGTGGGTATACGGGGCCAGATGCATGACCCTCCGGTGATGCGTGTGCATGTGATCAGCATGTCCCATGATGCATGTGAGTTGCAGCCCACCATTGGATGTTTTGTACACTGCCGTGGACATGGATGCAAATGTCTGTTGCATGTGCCATGCCGTTTGCTGCATGTGTGTTGCCTGCACTGACCCATGTGTTGTTGGGAGACATGATGGAAGTGACGTTTGACAGTACACAGCAGCGAGTGAAGAAGACGGCGGAGACGGCGGTGTGGAGAAGAGCGGCAGGGATGCCTCCACCGGCCGGCGACACAAGGCCCAGTCACCCTCCCAGGTAATTCCATCATCCGGGAGTGAGGGGACTGGTGTCACGTCTGCCACTACGGCTGCAGCGGAAGGGGCAGATGAGCCCCCACAGGGGCTTGCAACGGCGGAAGCCATCCAGGTTGGTGGTGTGTATAGAGGAGGAGGAGGCTGCTACAGAGCCGCACATAGGACCTGGTGGGGGTGGTACCACTGATGCAAGTGGTTCAGTCCAGGGGCAGGGGCAGGAGGCAGCACAGGTCCCCACGGAGGTGCCTGTGCATGTCTCTGTCCCTGACACTGTGACTGCATCACCATGCACCAGCAGGGATGCCCCATCCCAGGCCCGTCCGCAGTTAGGGGGGAGGTCCACGTCATCTGGCACTCCTCTACCTGCGGACGAGGGGACCCGTGAGCAGATGGAGTCCGTCCTGATTGGTGTCGCGTTGCGCACACGTGACATTCGTGATGACGTGTGTGCTTATTGGGTGGAGCACGCACATCACGAAGAGCTGTGTGCCAACGTGGCCCAGTTGGGAGGGTCCATGGTTGGGGGTTTCCTCCATGTGTCGCCCAGTCTTGGAGCCCTCTCCTCCTCTGTGCACACTATACGCCAGTCATACTCCATGACGTCTTCCAGCCCAGATGCCCCCTGTGGATCTGCTCCAACCAACGCAGCCAGCCAAGTGAAGATCCCACGCCTGCCGCAGTCGAGAGTCGGAGGTCCAGCAGGGGTGGCCACCTCACCAACTGGACCCCAGCGGATGGAGGATGTGCCAGCATCATCAGGCAGGGCACGTGCATGACGACGCCGTGGGATTCCATCAGCCCGGATGCCATCATGGTGGCAGAGGCAGCAGCAGGCTCAGCGTGGAAGGCATCATGGCTCGGGGCCATCAACACCCCGGGGGCAGGCATCGGCCGAGGGGCAGGAGGACCCCGAAGTGGGAGTGTCTTCTGTGAGGCAGCGGTTGGGCCGGCAAATAGATGCGGAGAGGTGGCGAGCGGAGAGGGCACAGCTCAGGATGGTCAGGGCGGAGAACTCCAGGCACTGGGCTTTGAGGTGGGCGGAGGGCCTCGAGGAAACTCGCAGGGAGTTGAGGGATTCCATGGCTGCATCCCTACAAGACCTCGGAACAAACATGAGCCATGGGACTAGCCCGCTGCCTTTGTAAATAGTTATGTAGTTGTAGGTTTCCTTTATTTATATTTATTTTTTCCTCTGGGGCGCATGGACTATGCCCCACCTTTTCGTAAATAGTTATTTATTAGGTAGGTATTTTCTTAGGTTTCATTTGGATTTTTGGGCACATGGACCCTTGATTTTTACATTGTATATAGTTATGGACCTGATTTTACATATTTATTTTTACCATAAAGGAATGGTTTTGTTTTCATTTTGACTTTGGATTTGGTGTTATGGATGGACACTTTGGAGGCATTTTTCTTTGCATTTTATTGATTTCACCATTAATATTTTTGTCCTTCATTTCGGACATCCTTTTATTTATCATTTATTTCTTGTGTAATTTCGGTTAAATTCATTCATCTTTGTATATAATACATTTTGTTATTTAACTTCATTTGTGTGGTCTTCTCTCATTGGTTTTGTGCATGTCACAATGTGGGTTTTCTCATGCATGTGTCGCCATTGTGTGGATCTGACAGACTTGTACTCATGCGCATACTGGTTATTTGGGATCTATCATGACATGGGGATTTCAATGTGGAGTGGATGGAATGCTTGTTTGGGTGTTAGGCCTGGGGTGGCGTGGGGTGGGATTTGGTGGCCATAAGGGCCATGGATCTGGATTGTCATTACGTGTTGGGTGGGGACATAAGTCGGGGCCTTCTGGCAGGTGCCCGTCACTGGGGGTGGGGTGGGGACATAAGTCGGGGCCTGCTGGCAGGTGCCCATCACTGGGGGTGGGGTGGGGACATAAATCAGGGCCTGCTGGCAGGTGCTCGTCAATGGTGGGTGGGGGACATGAGTTGGGGCCTGCTGGCAGGTGCCCGTCAATGGTGGGTGGGTGGTGGACATGAGTTGGGGCTCATGGGTGCATGGTGCCGTGTGGGCTGCCTACAGGGCATGGTCAGGGGTGTGGGTTGTCCCCTGTGGTGTGGGCTGCCTGCAGGGCATGGGGAGGGGGGAAATGGCATAACCAGGAGGGCCCACAATGCCAAATCGCGTGTAAAACTCCCCACACACTCCCGGAATACGTGCAGGCAGCCCATCCACCCTCCCCATGCCCCGCAGGCAGCCCATTCACCCTCCCCATGCCCCACAGGCAGCCCACCCACCCTGGGCATACCCCACCGGCAGCCCACACCACAGAGGGGACTTTTTCCATGAAATGTACCTGGCTCGAGCGGGGTACGTGTATTCCGAGGGGTGCACGGGGAGTTTTACATGTGATTGGCTTAGCGTGAGCTGGATACACGTATTCCGAGGGGTGCGCGGGGAGTTTTACACGTGATTGTCTGGCACGAGAGGGGTACGTGTATTCCAACGGGTGCGCGGGGAGTTTTACATGTGATTGGCCTGGCGCGAGCGGGGTGCGTGTATTCCGAGTGGTGTGTGGGGAGTTTTACACGCGTTTACGTGGCTGGGGGGCTGTATGCTGGTCCACTGGCCTTTGCGCCATGTACTGGATTTGTGTGATGTTTTGGCGCACAGGGCGGGGTTGGGGGCATTACTGGCGCTGCGCCACAGCTGCTTATGGATGTATAAATCCATTAATACGCTGTGCGCCAAAATGGGTTTTGGCGCACGTGGCTGGCGCAGACTGTCGCACGTGCACTCTGTGCGCCAGCCGCGTGCGCCACTTGTGCGCCGAATTCTATGAATTACCCCCTTAGACATGTATTTAATTACTACAACCAACGGTCCACATATGTAAAATACAGGTGGACATGTTTCGCCTTAAGTATACACAAGCTTTCATCGGGTCAAAACAGCATTTGGTACGCACAATGTGTAATGCAGTTATCTATGCATCCAGGGCATTATCAAAAAGTACATTTCATCTTGGAGAACATTCTGTTTACACTGTGACCTCAGAAGTACCAAAGCAACCATCTGGTTAAAGGAAAAAACATATATTATATATATATATATATATATATATATATATATATATATATATATATATATATATATATATATATATATATATATTACATTGACGCGGTAGCGTCCATGTAGTTATGGTTAAGTTGGTATTTCCATAGGAAGAGTATTTTTTGGGTGGCTTATAACTTCGCTCCCTCTGGACGAATCCTCACCAAACTTTGCAAAAAAAAAAGTATATGGCCCACTCTGAATTTTTTGCAAAGTTTGGAGAGGTTTGGTCCAGGGGGGGCAAAGTTATAGGGGGGGTCCCGAAACTTTTGTTTTTCCCATAGACATAATGGGAAAAAACTTTGCACACGCCTACAGCCCAAACCGCTGGACAGATTTGCACCAAATTTGCGGCAGGAGCGGGCTCTTGATCCTGAAAGCGTGCTTTTGCAAATTTGGTATAAATCTGTCCAGTAGTTTTTTTTTAAATGACCAAAATGTAAGGCAAAAAAATTAGTGATATCTCCGTTCGCTCCGCGGACGGACTTCCCGATTCGCTCCGCGACAGTGCCCTGATTGGCCGAGCGGCTTGCGCGATGTCCACGGACATGCAACGTGTTTGCTGATTGGACGGCGTGGTGCGTGAAGCGCGTCAGATTTTCTGTGGCGCCCGCCATCTTGCATTTGCCGACGACCGCGGACAGCGTGGTGAAACTTGGATTAAAAATTGTATTTAGTGGAGTGTGTTGGTGTATAAGAGTGTTTGGGGAGGGTGGGGGAGTATGAGATAGGTTCAATGTTCTGTTTTTTTTATATGCTAGATACTTTTGTTGTGTTCGATTTGTCTGCGGACAGCACGGCTGTTCTGAAATTTTCTATATAAACTAAATGATGGGGTGTTCTGAGGACGGAGTATGTGCCCGTTTTGTTCGCAAGCAAGCTAAAATTGAGCTAAGAACACTCACGGTGTCCTTAAATGTTGGTACATAAACTAAATGGGGGTGTCCTGAGGACGCTGTCCGTATTGTACTGTGGAAAGTTGAATGTGTTCTAAGAACACTCGCGGTGTCCTGAAATGCTCTGATTACTTACCAGTAATCTTCATTACTCCTAGTCCTACTCTTCCTCGTCACAGTACTGACGACCCTCCTCACCCTCCCTACGGGGAAGGTCCCATGCTCCGGCTTGGTAATATGAAACTGAGTGATGTGGATGTGGGGGAGGAGTTATAGGAATTTAAAGAAATAGAAGAAGGTCCTGTGTCGGAGGCAAGGGCCTCATGAAGTAAGTACTGGGACGAGGAAGAGTGGACGTGGAGGTAATGTTTGCAATTAAACAAAATGGGGGTGTTCGTATTGTTCATTGTCAGGTTGAAAGTGTTCTAAGAACCCTCCTTATGTCCATTGACATTACAATTTCCTATGGGCCTTACCCGACTTTGTCCACCAAACAAACGATAAATCAGGCTGCTGTGCGCCGACATTATGTGATAATCCTATCACTTGCCCCATTGACCTGGCTGACCTGCTTTTGTGACACTAAATCATATCTCCCACCCCTAAGCCTAACATTATCAAAGCATTCATATTCCCCGTCTCTCTCCGTAACGTTACAGGGTGCATAGCCAAACGCGCCCAGTCGTCTCCAGTCCTACGCGACTTTATACAGAACCCGGAAAACAACACAGATCATCTCACAACACAGCGTGCCACAATTCGGAATATGAAACTGTGATTTAAAAGCAAACAGCAAAATTGTACATTTCGTAAAGTACTTTTATTTGACATCAAATGTTTAGAGAATATTCAGCGATTTGCATTTGTCTTTGCTGTCGATCCGCTAAAGTTCATCTGGAGTCACAAGCTGTTCCTTTGCGGTACACAGGGTGTTGGTTTATGATAAAAGAAGCACTCAGGTCGCACTGATAATCGGAAGGCTGTTCCAACAACGAGGCATTAGACCACCATAATGGTTGGTATGTTGCTTCTAGCCGCTAGTACCGCGAAAGGGCATATTGGTCCTTGGCGATTGTCCCATAAAATGGTGAGGGTCATGAAGTTGTTTATAAGTAGCTGCACCTGGCAGTTAAAAAATCCGTCGGCCGGGGTCTGAAAATCGTGGCATTGACAGTAGGGAAGGATGTACCTGTTTTAAAAACATAAATTAGTCTCACGAGCCGATCTTCATTAAAAATATTCATTTTATTTATTAGGGCGTGAAACTATTTGCTAGCGAGGATAGTGCAACGGAGTATGTTAACTTATTCCCACTAACCCACCCTCTCTCCTCTGCCTTTTTCAGAGCCGTCTGAGCGCCAGAGGACCACTTCGACGGTGATAGTGCGTGGTACAAAACAATATGCCACATTGAACGAACAAGTACAACTTAACCGGGCTTTAACGCCACGCTATTGTTATTATATTCCGGTATAAAATAATCTAAAGGGTTACTTACATTATATTGGCATTTTCCATTGTCTACGTGTAATGCAGTCCCTAAATACGACTCCGTCTGTACCAACGATCTTTCTCATAGTGATATAATATATAAAAGCGGTTTAGTTTCAGAAATGTCATCCTTATCGTCTCTTACATTTTTGCACCCCTCATTCAAAAGAAGTCTTTTGGCATGATCCCTGTCTGTCAAGGTCAAAAAACAATAGAACCTTATAGTGCGATGTAAGAGGATCCAATTCAACACTACAGCTAAGTCAACGCCTAGTCTATAATACTGAATGAAAACCCTTATTGATATATCTTTAGGTCCAGTTCATGCGTTCTGGATGACTACCCCTATATAACACCCCTCTCTTGGAATCCCCCTGACCCCACTGAGCCAAGAAGTAGTTCTGTTTTGCAAGTTTAAAAGGTTTATTTGATAATTTACAATATATATTATATCACGCTTTATAATAAATTAATAATTGAATAGCACACTTAATCTGATATGATAAAGATTAACAACAGAGAATCTGGCACTAGCACACTTCTTTATAATTACTAAGGAGTTGAGATGAAATGGATAAGGAAGCACACTGGTAATTAGGAACAAAAGTATAATGTGGTAGAGGATGCTTTATGTAAGCTCAGGTGGATGCAATATTCAATGAATGCAGTACAGAAAATACTCAATATGATTTCAACCAAACAATGTAATCACTTTTCTCTGGCAATCCACTCCCCCCCTCTTTATGCAATGCAAGGGAATGGGAGGAAAGCACGCAGTTCTCAAAAATGCAATCAATGTAATCAGTTCACCCCAGCAAGCTTAGACAACAGAAAACAGATAGGAGTTTTGAAAACACAAGCCCAAATTGCTTTGATATGTGCTGGCAATGAATTAAAAAATATGCTAAACGCTTTTAATTCCCTTACAGAGGTTCAGGGTGAGTGGTATCTAGTTAATATTAGTCCAGGCTCACACTAGCAATGATGCAGGGATAGTTAGCAGGTTAAACGAATTTCTGGCCAATGGAAAGCAAACAGCAGCAGTTTTTACATGTGAAGAAATTGCAAATCGCGGTAAAATTCGCGGATGCGCCGAGCGCTATTACAAAGGAACCGCAAGGACTATCTCTACCGTTTTGGGGTCCTAGAAAAGCCTGGGATCTCAGCTTCCAAATGAAAGTTATTGCAAGTCTCTAGCCCAAACGGTTGCGGAGATATGAGTAATTTAGTAAAGGTCGTTTTTCAGATTTGAAATTTTAAAGTTCAAAAAGACACGTGCAGCTTTTGCAGCTAAAATGACAGGTGACAGTTAGGAGGCAGTTCTACTTAGGTTAAATAGATTGAATTATATGATTTTAACTAGGAGATTGGTTCTGCACAGTTTTCTAGGTACTCACACTATATTCTTGGGTGAAATGGGCCTCGCCATGGATCTGGTCAGGGTTTTAGACTGGGCTCTGGTCACTCTCTGGGCACAGCACGGCTTTCTCCCTCTGGTCTGGTCTCTTAGTTCTGGATAGATTGAAGTCTCTAGTTTGGCTTTCTGGAGGTTGATGGAGGTAAGTATGGATTTTTCCGGCAGAGCGTCCCGCTGCAAATGGATTTGGAAAGTCCCTATCTGTCCTGTCCGTCTGCTTTTATGTGTTTAGAATGTGGGTGTGTTCTAGCATCACTGACCCTACCTCTCTCTCAGCTTCTAATTGGTCAAACTTCCATTCCTCCGCTTGATTGGCAAACTGAACTGTGAGTCAGATTGATGTCATTTTACAGCCTGCAGAAAGTCCACTCCTCCTGTCAACTTACACACAAATCTAGATTTGAAACAAATACATATTTGCAGAGGTACATATTGTTTTAAAATCATATGCACCCATCATGCATTACAGGAGGTATCCCCTGTTCAAACTCTGCTCTTCCTGGGAGCTTGCATTCAGAACTGGCACATATTTCACTTTTTAACTGCTTTTTCAATTTCCGACATGGACCCAACTTTACATACATGTGTGCAGGGGGTAGGGACATTAACTGATGAAGTTTCAGATTTTTAACATGCACACATTTAGAGTAATATCCACTTTTCCGCTAAAACCCCCCTGAACATACCACCGGTTCCTACCACGTCTTAAACTGTGGGCAGAAAAATCACAAGAATTATGGTATCATTTATAAAATTTTCACATGTCCGCTCTATGAGTTATTCATCTTTTTAAAGTTATGTTCTGGCTCCAAAGGGGTGTGGTTTACCCTCAGCACAAGGTTGAATTTCTGGTTCTTTCCAGTTCTGCCAAGCCAGCTTGCTCTCACAGGCAGTGCTCCTCCCAGCTCCTGCCAAGAGGAAGCTACAATTTACGACTGCGGTAATAAAAACCTTTGCCTGAGTGAAGAGGGCTTTGTTCACTCTCTTGCAGAGCACAGATAATTCAATTATCAGATGGATGGCATATCCTTAGCTTGGGCAGCAAAAGGAAGGTTGGCCTGGGAACACAGTGGTGACTCAAGTTTCACTCCTGATGGGTAGTTGCTAGGCAAAATCAAGTTCCTTAAGCCAGACCTTCAGCTAACTTTTTGTTGCTTTTAAAATAACTTGTAATTTTACACATGCAGCTAGAATGCTGATTCTAAGTGCAAAACTATGACATTTCAACAGTTACAAAGGCATGTGACACCAAACATAGGTCACTCATTTAATTTAACATTTTCGATTTTGGTGGTTTTAAATCCAGTTGCAGTTAGGCTTAAGCTGCTGACTCCATAGCATTTTTGTTATAAGCATTGTTTTTGGGCTCTTCATTTCCCAGATTTTGTAGGCACACAAAACTCCATTCTGCCAAATGTCTGCTGGTGTTCAGTGAATATTTTGCACATGTTGCAAGGTTTGAAATAGGCATTTTGCTTGCCTTCAGAAAAACACACAGTGGGTTTTAAAACGCCGGCTTTTGGATAGTGGTGAGTACTGGTACTGCACCCATTTTTGGGATTTTCTTGGATTAATGCATTCTAAACAGGAATGGTTCTTACATGGTAGTAAATCCTTGCTTAACATTGTTTTGATGGGGATCCTTACAGTAAGATGGTTATGTGGAACCCCACAAAAAGGGTTGAATCTTTAAAGTGGTCCAATGAGTCACGATTTCAGCAACTTTTTGACATCAGTAAAAGTGGATTTTGTTAACAAAGACCTTTCTTTACCCTGGTGGGTGGCAAGTTAGGTAACCATTTTGGTGTGCGCACAACTGCGCAGCTTTCCTGGATTTCGGCGCACATGTGGGTTTTCCGCCATCTTGAATTTCCTAAGCCCACAGCACCAAATGTTGTAGCAGGGTAGCTTAAACGTGGGTCAGGACACCCTACAAGCCCCCCCACGTGACTGCACTTTGAGTTTGGGTCGATGGGGAGTCGCGTGCCCAAGGGTTTTGACCCACGCACCGGTCTGTCCGCATAATCTTCTTCCTCTTCTGTAGATGGCACAGTTCAGCATCTTCTTCTCCATCCGGTCAGATCGATCAGTTCTCCTCGCCGGTCCTGATGGGAAGATTGGGCGGTACCCCGGGCCCGTTGTGTCTTTGCTCCCGGTCTCCGGATCGTCCTTCTTGGTCATCCTTCATGGTTTCATCTCTCCTAGGATGATAAAGGAAGAGCGGCAATATCTACTCATAGACGATTTTTTTTTTCCACCACTGTTGAGATAGTGGGGCAGCATATGCATTTCATCGTAACGAAATATTACATTCTTATTTTGAAAAAAAAAAACAGCATAACTAAGAGACAGTTTCATGCAAATCACAATATTTTAGAGACTAGATGTGGTATGTTTTATGATTGGAACTGAATTAGTCTGATACAGTACCCGCTAGGATTCCAGAGGATTCCTCCAGTTGTTGCAGAGTGTGCCTGGGATGGCAACATTTCAACTGGTTTATGTGGACCCATTTGTCTTCCCCCTCTGCCGAACCGCCTTTGGGGATGCGGATCTTGTAGGCCACAGGGGAGATCTTATCGACGATCTCAAAGGGTCCCTTCCATGTAGGCAAAAATTTTCGCTGCTTGGCCTGGTTCCTTTGGAAGTTGTATAGATAGACCCGGTCTCCCACCTGATATTCCTTCCTGGAAGTTTTCAGGTCATAATGGGTCTTCATGCTATCAGTCGATCTTTCTAGATTCCGCTGAGCATAAGCAAAAGCATGTTGGAGGTGTTTCCTTAAATTCTCTACATACTCATGAGTAGTGGAGGCATTTATCAGTGTCTGCTCTTGGGTCCTGTAGAGCAAATGCTGCGGAAGCACCATCTTGCGCCCAGTCATCAACTCAAATGGTGACATTTTGGTTGCAGATGAAGGGGTAGATCTGATGGCCATTAGGACCAGAGGTAATCGGATATCCCAACTTGGCCCAGAATCTGCCACAAACTTCTTTAATATGCTCACAATTGTCCGGTTATATCTCTCTACTGCCCCAGAAGAAGCTGGTCTATAAGCAATATGCAGCTTTCTCTTGACCCCCAGTATCTCCCACATCTTTGTCATTACTTCACTGGTGAAGTGGCTACCTCTGTCTGACTCAATCCTTTGAGGTAGACCAAAACGGGAAAAGATGTGGTTAATCATCAAGGCAGCTGCAGTTTCCGCCTTGCAATTTGGGGCTGGGAGACATTCCACCCACTTGGTAAACAAGCATGTCACGGTCAACATGTACTTATTCCCCCTAGCCGAGCGAATCACAGGGCCTACAAAGTCGATTTGTAAATCTGACCATGGCAGTGTCATTCCCCTCTTTTGTAAAGGCGCCCGGTGTGTGAGGGATGATGGCTGAAATTGTGCACACACAAGGCAACCCTTCAGGTACTGGTCGAGGTCCTGCCCCATGTGTGGCCAGTATGCAACCTCTCTTAAGATTTCCAATGTTGTGTGAAACCCCCTATGACCGGCGGTGGCCGCATCATGGGCGTGACTTAACATCAGGCTTCGGAATGAGGTAGGAACCACCCACTGATCGTGGCCAGCTTTGGATTTCCTTACCAGCAAACCGTCTTGGATCCGGAACATTTTGGGACATTTCATCAACACTCTTAGGTCCTCTTTCCCAATGTAATCGGTATCCGTCAGGGGAAAGTTCTCAGGGTCCTCAAGGTGCTGGTAAAATTTACCAATTATTGGATCCCCCTTCTGAGCAGTAATCAAATCAGCATCAGGGGTCTCCTTACTCCATTGTGCAATTGAGAGGTCGTTGTGAGCATTTGTCTGGGACCTAGTGATAGCAGTGACCTGGATTTCCCCCAACAGGGACTCAATCTCAATTAGATCCCCTTGGATGGCCCCGGTTTTGGCCAGCTGATCAGCTAAGTCATTTCCAGTTTTGTCTGGTCCCTCTACTTTGGAATGACCCTTGATCTTTTTCCAATAGATGGTCATCTCATTCGAGTTGACCAGATCATCAATGTTTTGGATCAACTTCCCATGTTTCAAGGGTTTGTTGTTAGCACATAACATGCCTCTGGTTTTCCAATTAACCAGGTGCTCCACGAACCCGTTCCGTACATAATCCGAATCTGTGATTATGACCAGTTCGTGGAGTTGATGTTGGACAGCAGTGAGGATGGCCTGATGGACAGCCATCAATTCTGCCACCTGACTACTTCGGGGACCAATTTTGAATCCGGCGGAGGGTTCTGGGGACTCATTCACCCATGCATTCCCTACGCCGGCCACTAGTTCTTTCTCCCCGTTGTTGTCAACATGGTAAGAGCATCCATCCACATAGACAGTGGGCATTCCCTCACACTTGTCTTCTTCAAAGACTTTGTGGGGGGAATTAAGGTATGCCTCCATGTTGTCCTTGATTTTTAGACTTTCGTCCTCGAGACAGTTTTCTCTGGCACAATCATGCAAGTCAGCCAGACCTTGCGCGAGGGGACTCTTCTTGTTTTGGCCATATCGGACCTCCACAGGAAAGCCTTGCATTGACAGAATCCAGGAAGTAATTCGGGAATTACTCACATTTCCGGCCCGGATTCTGTCACTTTGGAGATATTGCAGAGGCTGGTGTGGAGTCTCCACTATGATGTGTTCCCCCTGGATAAACGGGCGGTAATTCTTCAATGCCCACACCGTTGCCAGGAGTGCCTTCTCACAATCGTTGAATTTTTCCTCCACAGAGGATAAAGTTTTGCTCGCATAGGAGATTACTTTATTGATCTTGTCATGCTTTTGATATAATACTGCCGTCAAGCACGTATTAGAGAACCCCGTCTCCAGGAAGAACTCCTTGTTTCTGACAGGGTAAGCTAGGCAAGGCGCTTGTGAGAGGCTTCTTTTGAGTTGTTTTACCGCCTCGGCTTGTTCTGGACCCCATTCCCACTTGACCCCCCCCTTCAGGAGATGAATCAGGGGTCTGGTGATCTCTGCATAGCCCTCAATGAACTTTCTGCTGTAATTAGTCAGTCCAAGGAGGCTCCTTAGTTCCCGCAGAGTTGTGGGGTCTTTCAGTTTCTGAAGTGCTTCCACTTTCTTTTCCTGGGGACAGAGGCCCTGAGGAGTAATCTCATGCCCCAAGAAATTAACACGGGTTCTACACCACTGTGCTTTCTGAAAGGAAAGTTTTGCTCCGGCGGCCCTCAACTGTGTCAGAACATAACGGATCTCTGCTATGTGTTCCTCCACAGATGAACTTTTGATGAGGACATCATCTACATAAGCCAGGTTACCCCTCGTACCCAGGTCGGGCATGGCCTTATGTAGGAAAATATTGAACTCATTACCGGAGTTAAGGTATCCGAAGGGAGTCCGGGTCCATGTGTACTGCTGGCCCCCAAAGGTAAAAGCCAGCTTGTATTGGTCCTCCCTACTGACAGGCACGGTCCAGTATCCATTGGTCAGGTCTATTGCAGTGAATACCTGTGACCCCTGAATCTGGGCCAGCCCTTGGTCAATGTAGGGAAGAGGCCATCGGGAAGTGTGGACCCGTTTGTTGAGCTCCCTGAGGTCAGCGCAGAGTCTCCACTGGCCGTTTGGCTTCAATATTCCCAGCACCGGATTATTGAAGGTGCTGTGGACTGGACGGATTATTCCCCGGGACTCAAGGTTCTTAATTATTTCAGTAAGGGACTCCATTGATGCGAGAGGCAAGCGATATTGCTTCACAAACACAGGAGTCATGCCAGGGTCCGTGGGGATTGTGGTTGTGTGGATGTCAGTGCGACCACAGTCATATGAGTCTACCGCAAAGAGATCTTGGAAATCCAAGAAAACTTGTTTCAACTTTTGCTTTTGTTCCAGAGTCACACAGGCATCAGCTAGGTTGACTCTCTCTTCCACCATCTGCCTGAAGCCTGGAAAGACTTCTGGTTTGGCTATCTCCGCGGCCTCCTCCAGCTGGGTGGAGAAGTCCCTGGTCAGAGTGCTGATTTGGACCGGAGGCTTCAGGTGGGAAAGGCAGCCCTCATGGACCTGGAAAATCACCTCATCCCTCCTGAAGTCACAGGTCACATCTTCCTTACCATAGGGGCAGGACGTGTACACCAGGAAGTTCCCCCCATGCCGGGTAAAAATCCTGTCTGGTGTTGCGTTGTCATCACTGTCACTGTCAAAACAGTCCTTGGGGATGGGTCCTAACAGTTCATTTACAAGATCAATGGAGAAATGTCGGTCATCAACCGCCATTCCAAAAATGGTGCCTGCGGCTAGAGTAATACTCTTTAAGTCGCTGTTATCCACCTCTATTAGAATGGGGTCATGTTCTATGTTGACTAATGGAGTCGGGTTTACCCCCAACCCTTGCTGTTGGAGAGAAGCATTTAGATGTATGTAAGCATCAGGGTTTTTCAACTCTTGTCCCCTTTTAACTTTCACTTCCAGGGAGAATTGTCGGGTCCTTTCTGGGATGGTGACTTCCTCTTTAACCTGAATTTCAACTGCATAAGGTAGCAATTGAGCTGACCTAAATGCTTTTTCTGGATCATCAAAGCCCATGGGATTATCCGCTAATCGGGACCAAGCTTTGAAGTTTATTAGGTCCAAACTAATGGCAAAGCGATTGAGAATGTCACTGCCTAAGTAAAAGGCGGCAGTGACGTCTCGCACGACCCAACAATTATGGACTATGCTCTTGTTGCCAATGGAGATTTTGAGCATACACCTGCTTGGCAGGAGATGTTTGGAGTCAGGCGCTTCCAGGTCCATTTCCCCTTTGTCTATCAGTTTGAAGGTGGGAATGGCTGGATCTTTTGGGAGTTGGCGGAACATGGCTTCGCTGATGAAGCTCTTACCGTTGTTCACACACACTCGAGCGAGAACAGAGTCCTTCCCATCATTTAACTGAACAGGGATGAACAACTGCTCTCCAATTTGCTGAATATCAGCCAGGCTTTGAGCTGATTTCACATCTTTCTGGACTATAGGAGTGGGAGTTTGAGATTGTGGATTGGTATAGAATTTCAAAGTGTTTCCTTCCAGCGTGGAATACCACCTTAGACTGGAAGGAAGGTTGATTTTCAGAAATAGAGAGGACCCCCCATCACCAGTCTGTCGTCCTACTGCTATTACTGTCACGTCTGGAATCTGGTTGTTCTGGAAGTGAAATTCTACTTGGTCAGATTTTTGTTCAACCATGTGGCATGTGCCGTTTAAACTAACATGGTTGACACTCTGTTTTAATTTTATGGGTCGGCTAGTCTGAGTCCAGAGGACCTTGTTTACGCAATCTATTAGGGGTGACAACCTTCTCAGGAGGTCATTCCCTAGTAAACAAGGGGTGCCCTCTGGGGTCACAACTATGACCGGGTGTTTCAACTTATGTCGCCCGATCTTAATGTCCAAGTCTGCCGTCCCCTCGACGGGAATTTCCTTCCCGTCAAAGTTCTGCAGTTGTCCAGGAAGAGAGGTGAGAGGAATTTGGTAATTCTCTCCCCTTCCTGCATTCAGTTCGTCAAAGGCCCTTCTGGACAGAAGGGTAGCTTGAGATCCAGTGTCCACCAGTGCTGAGATTGTACCCTGCCCCTGTACTTGTACCGGGGCATAATATCTTCCCTCCTTCTCCTCAAGGGGGCACAGATAATGTACATTTTTGGACAACTGGTGGGCTAATTTTCTGGTTTTGGACATCGCTAGCGAGGAGATTTGGGCAGAATTCTGTGGAGAGTCTTGGGAATCTGAAAGAAAAAGTTGGCAACTGGAGATCAGAGCCATTGTGGGTTCCCCTGGCTCCGGTTCTGGGCCGCCCCCCCCTTTTTGGAGGCAGTCACCAGGATGGGTTTGAACCAGGGGATTTTCTTGCTGTTGGTTCTGGGATGAGATGGTGGGCGGCGGTAGCTCAGTCTCCACATCTCCCCAGTCTGGATTTGCATCCCTAGGGACCCATTTTTCTTTGGGAGGAGTTCCCCCCTCTCTGAAGGAGAAGATCCTTTTCCCAGGATCCTCTGAGGATCCCTCTCCCTCAAATTGGAAGATCTGTACCTCCTCCTCAAACTGAGTCTGTTTGGGTCTTTTGTTTCTCCTACCCCCCCTCTGCTCCTTAGGAGGCAGACATTCAGGGGCAAGAGATTTTGTTTCCGGTTCCTGGGTTTCCAGGGGCTGTTTACAAGTGAGGAAGGAAGCTTCCTCCAAGGCTTTACACCCCCCTTCCCTTTGTGCCTCCTCCCTGGGAACCGGTGAGTTATCGGGGTGCTGCCCCCGTCATTGTTCTGGAGCACCAGGTCCAGAGTTGGGTGCGTTCTGCGCCGGCATGCTGATCTGAGGGTTCTGCTGAGCCCTCAGTATGTCACCCATCTCCCGCGCCATGTTTTGAACCTGGCGCTCTAACTGGGAAACCCGCTCAGGCTGATACGGGGCCCTGTTTTCTCCCCTGGGCTGATCCCGGGAAGGGTAGCTATCCCTCCTCTGGTAATACCCCGGGTTGGGAAGATTTGGGTACCCCTCCACCCTTGGCCTCCCCTCTCCCGGATTCAGTGGTCTGGGCTCAGGGAATTGGGGAAAGAAGGATGGATGGTTTTGGGGCTGAAAGTCGGGTGGATATCTGGGGAAAAAGTTCTGCCCAGGGTTTGGTAAATTTCTGCCCTCCTGTGGGAAGTTTGGAAGGAAGTTCCCTGGGTTAGGTGCTTGTCTGGATCCCCCCCCTTGGGCTGGAGGAGTCCACACATAACCCAGGATGGGTCTGTTACCTTTGTAGCGAGGACTTACATAGTCAGGAGAGCGAGGGACCCCATTTGTGGGGCTGCCTCCCTGGCTCCCTGTCTGTGACTGGCCCGAGGACCTTCTGGGCCTAGCATTATTAGGTGCAGGTAGGTTTTTAGGCCCCCCCATCTCCAGATCCAAAACGGGGGTGACCTTTACCTCTGCCACCTTGACAGCAGCAGGGGTGCTGTTGGCTTTGGGGTTTTTCTGGGCATTGCTTTTATTTTCTATGGGCTTCTGCACCTCATAGATCCGGGTAGCCTGTTCAATGACCCAGTCTAAAGATCTTTTCTCATGAAAATCTCTCACGAGCTGGGTCATTATATATTTGGGCAAGGCATGGAAAAATGTATTGACAAACTCTCTACTATCTGTGCGCACCCTTCTGGTGGTTTGCGCAAACGCACGCTTTAACTCCTGCACAAATTCTCGTGGGGCCTGATCCTCCCCACATTGCAAATTGTAGGCCGCCTTGCGAGCCTCTTGAGGATTTCTGTGAACAGAAAAATGTTTCAGGATGGCCGCCTTATATGTGGACCATCTTAAATGATTTTGGTCCTCCAGCCCCGCAAAGAAACTGGAGTATTCCGGGGAGAATGTCCACTTTACATATTGAATACAGCTTTGGCTGTCCTTCAAATGGAAAGTCTCCATCATTTGTTCAAACAACTCTAAGTGCTCCCAAACAGAATACTTAGCGTTCTTATGGTAAGGCGTGATGACGCTCCTGATCGCCTTAATCTGCTTGAAGGGGTCCTTAAGCAAGGCCCTTTTTGCCTTATTGGCCTTTTTGGTTCGGGTAACCCTTGTCCATTCTTCCTCGGACTCAGAGGCACTGCTCCCAGAGGTTCCCGTCTGTTCTTCCAGGTTTTCCCGGATTCTGCGAGCCTGGGAATGGCTGGCAGAATGTGGGGACCTGGTCTCCTGTGTCCTGCGCAGTTCAGAGGAGTCTTCAGATTCCTCCTTGCTGCCAGGATTTGATGGGTACCCCCTCCACTGACCTAACTGGGCAGAGGTTTTCAGGATGCCCTTAATGGGCCTACTCTCCTGGGGTTCCCCACTGAACTGTATTGTACTTGGGTGCCCATACCCGGATGCCCACCCCTCCATTCCTGGATGGTACTGGCCTATGAGCCCCATGCTTCTGGCTGGATAGTAATCTGCCATCCCTGTGGCCCTGTGCTCATGTGCGCCAGGGGACATGGGGGTGGCAGAGTCCAGGGACTGGGGAAAATGAAGGCCCCTGGTGTTAGGGCTCCTGCGGTTATGGTCAGGAATCTCTCTTTCCCAGCGGACCTCATCTCTATCCGCCCCTGCTCCCTGTTGCAATGCAAGAGCCTGCATTTGTGCTTTCAGTTCCTCTGTTAAGGCCTTACTCGACTCTATCAGTTTCTCCTGCATCGCTACCTGTTGCTGGAGCCTATCATTGTGTTGACAGAGGGCCTCATTCTCCCTCTGTGCTTCCTGGTTGGTCCTGGAGAACTGGGCCAGTCTTTGCTGCAGGAGGTTTACCTCCTGGGCAATGTCCCTATTGGCCTGCTCCTTTCTTGCTAGAGCATCTTCCACCCTTCTGGTGTGCTCTACCAAGTTCTGGTTTTCTTTTTGGAGATCACCCAGCCCCTGGTGGGCCAGGTGATTTTCTTCCATTTTTCTTTTTAAATGGCAGACTTCCTGGCCTAAGGCGTCTCTTTCCTGACTAAGAGCCTGCATTTGTGCCGCCAGGTCGTCCCTTTGCCTTTGGAAGGCACCAGCTTTCTGGCGCTCCTGATCAAACTCTGCCTGGGTATCCAGGTCTTTCAGAATCAGTTTATTGCTCTCCTCCTTCACTCTATCTAGGTGGCCTTGCAGGGTGACTACCTGCTCAGCACATGCCCTATTGAAGTCTAGCTGTTGCTCCAGCTTTTTCTGGCTTTGCAGTAGGGAGTCCAAACCTTCTTGGTGTTCCTTCTGCAAGGCCAGAAATCTGGTATCCTGTTCTGACTTTTCCTTTTGCAGCACATCCATATCCTCCTTTATTTTAGTGATGTACTGTCTGGTCTCATTTTCTGACTCCTGGCTTCTGTGCAGCCTTTGCTCAGAAGAGTCCAGATCAGATTGGGCCTTCTCTAACGCCATCTGTTGCCTTTTTGCCAGATCATGGCCTTCAGCACATTTATCCTGTATGGCTCCCATGTATAAATATAAATATGCCGCTATCCTAACAATCTTGTCGTGCTCATCTTTGGCCTTAGGAGCCATATATAGTTCACTCAGGGCCACGTGTAATGGACCCTGATCTCTATATATATCTGACCCTGTTTCAGTGACCTGTTGCGTGATGGCCTGCAACCAGATTGTTTGGTCCTGGTGAGTCCATTCACCTCTCACAAATAGTTTGTGTAAGAAGTGCTCTCTGGCTATTTTCATATCTACCAAGGTCGTCATTCTAGAGATTGGTCTCTGTCCTGACTTACGGAAGTTAGTATTTTAGTTTTGCAGAACAGAACTTTTCTTGGAGTGTCCCTTTTGAGGAATGCTTCACAGCGTAATGCAGCGTGGTGATCCGACTGGATGTATGTATCCCGTCAGTTAGCACACTGTATTAAGCTGCACAAATGGTAAATCTAACCCAACGTCTCGGCTCGAGCCCCCACTTTGTAAGAGGATCCAATTCAACACTACAGCTAAGTCAACGCCTAGTCTATAATACTGAATGAAAACCCTTATTGATATATCTTTAGGTCCAGTTCATGCGTTCTGGATGACTACCCCTATATAACACCCCTCTCTTGGAATCCCCCTGACCCCACTGAGCCAAGAAGTAGTTCTGTTTTGCAAGTTTAAAAGGTTTATTTGATAATTTACAATATATATTATATCACGCTTTATAATAAATTAATAATTGAATAGCACACTTAATCTGATATGATAAAGATTAACAACAGAGAATCTGGCACTAGCACACTTCTTTATAATTACTAAGGAGTTGAGATGAAATGGATAAGGAAGCACACTGGTAATTAGGAACAAAAGTATAATGTGGTAGAGGATGCTTTATGTAAGCTCAGGTGGATGCAATATTCAATGAATGCAGTACAGAAAATACTCAATATGATTTCAACCAAACAATGTAATCACTTTTCTCTGGCAATCCACTCCCCCCCTCTTTATGCAATGCAAGGGAATGGGAGGAAAGCACGCAGTTCTCAAAAATGCAATCAATGTAATCAGTTCACCCCAGCAAGCTTAGACAACAGAAAACAGATAGGAGTTTTGAAAACACAAGCCCAAATTGCTTTGATATGTGCTGGCAATGAATTAAAAAATATGCTAAACGCTTTTAATTCCCTTACAGAGGTTCAGGGTGAGTGGTATCTAGTTAATATTAGTCCAGGCTCACACTAGCAATGATGCAGGGATAGTTAGCAGGTTAAACGAATTTCTGGCCAATGGAAAGCAAACAGCAGCAGTTTTTACATGTGAAGAAATTGCAAATCGCGGTAAAATTCGCGGATGCGCCGAGCGCTATTACAAAGGAACCGCAAGGACTATCTCTACCATTTTGGGGTCCTAGAAAAGCCTGGGATCTCAGCTTCCAAATGAAAGTTATTGCAAGTCTCTAGCCCAAACGGTTGCGGAGATATGAGTAATTTAGTAAAGGTCGTTTTTCAGATTTGAAATTTTAAAGTTCAAAAAGACACGTGCAGCTTTTGCAGCTAAAATGACAGGTGACAGTTAGGAGGCAGTTCTACTTAGGTTAAATAGATTGAATTATATGATTTTAACTAGGAGATTGGTTCTGCACAGTTTTCTAGGTACTCACACTATATTCTTGGGTGAAATGGGCCTCGCCATGGATCTGGTCAGGGTTTTAGACTGGGCTCTGGTCACTCTCTGGGCACAGCACGGCTTTCTCCCTCTGGTCTGGTCTCTTAGTTCTGGATAGATTGAAGTCTCTAGTTTGGCTTTCTGGAGGTTGATGGAGGTAAGTATGGATTTTTCCGGCAGAGCGTCCCGCTGCAAATGGATTTGGAAAGTCCCTATCTGTCCTGTCCGTCTGCTTTTATGTGTTTAGAATGTGGGTGTGTTCTAGCATCACTGACCCTACCTCTCTCTCAGCTTCTAATTGGTCAAACTTCCATTCCTCCGCTTGATTGGCAAACTGAACTGTGAGTCAGATTGATGTCATTTTACAGCCTGCAGAAAGTCCACTCCTCCTGTCAACTTACACACAAATCTAGATTTGAAACAAATACATATTTGCAGAGGTACATATTGTTTTAAAATCATATGCACCCATCATGCATTACAGGAGGTATCCCCTGTTCAAACTCTGCTCTTCCTGGGAGCTTGCATTCAGAACTGGCACATATTTCACTTTTTAACTGCTTTTTCAATTTCCGACATGGACCCAACTTTACATACATGTGTGCAGGGGGTAGGGACATTAACTGATGAAGTTTCAGATTTTTAACATGCACACATTTAGAGTAATATCCACTTTTCCGCTAAAACCCCCCTGAACATACCACCGGTTCCTACCACGTCTTAAACTGTGGGCAGAAAAATCACAAGAATTATGGTATCATTTATAAAATTTTCACATGTCCGCTCTATGAGTTATTCATCTTTTTAAAGTTATGTTCTGGCTCCAAAGGGGTGTGGTTTACCCTCAGCACAAGGTTGAATTTCTGGTTCTTTCCAGTTCTGCCAAGCCAGCTTGCTCTCACAGGCAGTGCTCCTCCCAGCTCCTGCCAAGAGGAAGCTACAATTTACGACTGCGGTAATAAAAACCTTTGCCTGAGTGAAGAGGGCTTTGTTCACTCTCTTGCAGAGCACAGATAATTCAATTATCAGATGGATGGCATATCCTTAGCTTGGGCAGCAAAAGGAAGGTTGGCCTGGGAACACAGTGGTGACTCAAGTTTCACTCCTGATGGGTAGTTGCTAGGCAAAATCAAGTTCCTTAAGCCAGACCTTCAGCTAACTTTTTGTTGCTTTTAAAATAACTTGTAATTTTACACATGCAGCTAGAATGCTGATTCTAAGTGCAAAACTATGACATTTCAACAGTTACAAAGGCATGTGACACCAAACATAGGTCACTCATTTAATTTAACATTTTCGATTTTGGTGGTTTTAAATCCAGTTGCAGTTAGGCTTAAGCTGCTGACTCCATAGCATTTTTGTTATAAGCATTGTTTTTGGGCTCTTCATTTCCCAGATTTTGTAGGCACACAAAACTCCATTCTGCCAAATGTCTGCTGGTGTTCAGTGAATATTTTGCACATGTTGCAAGGTTTGAAATAGGCATTTTGCTTGCCTTCAGAAAAACACACAGTGGGTTTTAAAACGCCGGCTTTTGGATAGTGGTGAGTACTGGTACTGCACCCATTTTTGGGATTTTCTTGGATTAATGCATTCTAAACAGGAATGGTTCTTACATGGTAGTAAATCCTTGCTTAACATTGTTTTGATGGGGATCCTTACAGTAAGATGGTTATGTGGAACCCCACAAAAAGGGTTGAATCTTTAAAGTGGTCCAATGAGTCACGATTTCAGCAACTTTTTGACATCAGTAAAAGTGGATTTTGTTAACAAAGACCTTTCTTTACCCTGGTGGGTGGCAAGTTAGGTAACCATTTTGGTGTGCGCACAACTGCGCAGCTTTCCTGGATTTCGGCGCACATGTGGGTTTTCCGCCATCTTGAATTTCCTAAGCCCACAGCACCAAATGTTGTAGCAGGGTAGCTTAAACGTGGGTCAGGACACCCTACAGCGAGTCGTGGGCCACTCCGGCCCGCGAGCAAAAAATGGAAGCAGCTGACCTTCACTGTGAACGAGCATAAATTCTTACTTTGCAACATTCTGTCTAAAGCCATCCCTGAGAAATAGCTTTTTACACTCCATCTTTGTATATTGTCTGCGTGCTAATGAAAAACGTTTGTTAAAGGGAGTTTATGGTTAACTTGCGCTACTAAAAACCTATGAAATTCAGTAAAAAAACTTTGTTAACAGGACGCTATGGTTAAGTTGCGCTACTAAAAAGCTATGAAATTCAGTAAAAAATCTTTGTTAACGGGACGTTATGGTTAAGTTGCGCAACTAAAAACCTATGAAATTCAGTGAAAAAACTTTGTTAAAGGGACGTTATGGTTCCAAGTAAAACTGAAAAACCCCTGAAATTCGCAAGTTATGGTAAGCTAAGCAACCGAAGGGTATCTTTAAGGTACTTCATCTCCTACTCATATGGTATTTGACACTTCCAGTATTCAGTCAAATACTGCAGGAGGTAGTCATTGGTTAAAATTTGGTGGACTATAGAAACAGGCAATATTTGCAATAACGCCTGCCTTTACTGTTAACGTCAAAGTTATAAATAATAGTGCCCTGGTGCCTGTATGTGTAGAGGGGAGACAATGCGTACGAGTTGTATTTCCTTGCACATGGAAATGCTCACTGCTAACTGGCAGTCATACTTCTGATTGCAGTGAAAAGTAAACTCCCTGCTAAGGGGATTGGCTCGGACTGTTTACTCATTCCTGCAATCACCAGCAGCGCTACCGCTTGTCATTAAGGTAATGGAAAGAACCGGTAAACAATATCAACTCCATCTGACATGCCAAATAAAATAAAACTGATTGTGCATATGTTGAAAAGATGCTGGCCACAATCAGCCACATCGAACCCGGATTCGCTGGCTGTTTTCCATTCCGTCTGGAGTTGTTCATTATCTGCAGCACTCCCAGAACGCTTTTCAAAATGTCCCCAGAGATTATATGTCTCTTTTTTTTACTCCTTCTGATTCTGCACTTTCGCAGCCACTGGCCTTGCAAAATGGCTCGTCGCGCCGGATTAGCAAAAACAGGAAGTCGCACAATTACGGAAACTAATGATTTTAAGAATTGCCCTGCTCATTTGAATGGCGAACTGTTTTAATGTGAGGCATGAATGAGTTATGTCACTATATTGTGAGCCGGTGCTGTGGAAACGCGCTAAGGCCAGTGGAGCTGTTTATTTGAACGGTGCGTTGGGGGAAGGGCACGAAGAGGCGAAAGGTCAACGGGAAAGGTGAAGAGGGGGTTTGGGGGTCGAACTGCGTGTGCTTATCAATGCCAGCCTCTTCTGCACAAACTAACCTGACAGAGAAAGCCCATAGTGTCTGACCTCTTGTCGGGCCAGCTCGGAGTCATGTTCGGGGCTCACAATGCACGCGCTGTTGCTGGCATAGGAGTGCATTGGATGGGATTCTCCAGATTGCATTTCGGTTCACTTAGTAAATATTTCCAGGTGCCATGCTCTAATTTTAGGAAGGTCAAGTTTGGAAGGGTTAACAGCGGGGGGGATTTCCGTAGGTCTTTATCAGTTTAGAAACGAAAGAAATGTGATTAAACCCGGCATTCTTGAAGAGATTACCCCAAGGCTCCGCATTCTACACACACAGTTTTATCGCTTTTTTAATTGCTGTTCGAATCCCCACTCCGGCTATGCATCGAGTGACCCTTGACAGAACAAGCTGGGCGCGACCAGCGCAGAGAAATAAAAGACTATTATAGTTTTTGGAGGTGCGAATGAAAGAAAGGTTTACAGAATGCAGTGCCAAAGGTCGTGGTTTAATTTTTGACCCCCTTCCTAATGAGCGGGAAGTTAGCCGTGCATTATGTGAAAACCCCATTCAACGTGAAGAAAAAATGAATGTTCAAAATGGAGAGCCTATTCAGATATTCCAGCCGATGTGTCACAATGCCTTCAGGAACTCTTTGTTTCGACACGTTATTAGCCGCTCGTTAGGCGTCATCGTAAAACAAGAAGATCTGGTGGTTTTTCTCAGCTGCTGCTAATGTCACCCATGCCCACCAAGAGCGAATTACTGTAATACTCCTGCTTTTATTAATCCTAGGCTTGTGTGAAGCGTGAAGTCCATGACATTACTTGCATGAGTAGGGTCCCGCTCACGCTCTGCTATGGCTTTTTTGTTGTTGTTGCTAATGCTTCACATCTGTCACATGATAATGATTACCATCTTCCAATTAGAATTTTCGACAAATTGCCCCTTATTCCCTTACACATGGATACAATTTTTCACTGCTTTTACGAGCTTCTGTTGAAGGTCTAGTGTTTCAAAGTAAGCTGCGGTTGTTCTGAAAATCCTGTAATTAGTGACTGTTTTTTGCACAGCCCAAGAAATGACTCTGTTTCAATTTGAAAATAAATCTACCAATATTTGAAAATAAGTCATTTATCTATATATTAGGTCTTTTGAAGAGTGCCACAATTCACATTGCGGTATCTTCAGAACGGAAAATGGTACAAGCAAAGAAGGCTATTTACATGCTGTTAGAATCCAACTGAATGTCGGAGAACGTATTCAGTATTTCTCATTCACTGCCCCGTGGGAAGGCAAGCTTCAGAGAAAGGACAGGTTGAACAGTTTAGCGTTTAGTAGCTTTCTGAGGACCATTTAGTTGAGTTCTCTTATAGCTATAGACACCCACCCTCCTTTTTGTCTACTTGAATGTTTGTCTAACCTATATACATTCCTGTCTGTTGTCTCACCATCCCATGACCTTCCATCAATTTATCAGTCTTTGTATGTATCCATACATCCATCCATAAATGTCCGTCTATCTACCTATTTTTCTACCTACTAACCTATGCATCTATCTATATATCTAACTATCATTTCACTCAGATGCCTACTTGGCTATCTAGCTATCCATATGAATATGATAAATATCTGTGTAGACAGAGGCATGAGCGAACCCTTCTATGCACGCACATACATAGACATGGTACTAATGCCACTCCACATATTTATGGCAATGTACTCTTTAGAATTGGATTTGAATGGGCACATTTGCCTGTTGCCTCCACGTGAATGTGGTTGAATTTAACTAAGCTCCAATTTTCAATGTAGGCAGTGTCAAAACACAATGTTTGAATAAAGGTGCTATTTCTGTTAGAAGGATGAGCTTCCCAAGCCAACACCCATTAGGCTTTTCAACAACTTTTGAATGGGGTTGCGCAATGATGGCGGTCTTGTTCTCGAGCCCGCATTCCCAAATAAATGTAGAGAACTTGCATTGCAGTTCAGACTCAATAAGAGCACTGCAGATGCCACATACTGCATTTTTATCACTTGAAACGCAATCTCTGGTGGAGTGCAATCCTGCGCATGGTCCAACATAGCTGTGTTAAATGGGCACATGCTGCATTCTCCCCTTAAAACTGCGCCCTTCCATGCTCTGAAATGATTCTCCAACATCGTTACACGGATTAAAATGTGCTGCATGTTTTATTATCATGAACTCGAGAATACAGGTGAGTCAGGACTAGTAGTGAAAAAAGAGCCGTGTCTGTTTTTGGAGGACCTACTTTAGGTGTGTGGCAGCAGCGTGTAGTAGAGACCTTATGGTCCTCACCATTACCATAGCTCAGAGAATTACTAGTCAGTTACAACGTGAATTGGGACCCTGCATCATGCAGCAATTTTGTTGTCAGCTTTTACGGACTTCGACCACTAATTTCTAATTGTGGCTACAGACATATTTGTATGCCGCTGAAGTCCATAGTGTCACTGTCTCACCTTTTGGTTGGCGTTGCTGGTTCTAAATGGATTAAATATTTTGATAAGAATATGTGACTTTACTCCATGAAAAAGTAATGAAAGAAAAATTATAAACTCTTAAAATAAATCTGTTCTTTGATTTATTCAAGACAGATTGGTGTAAATGAATGATTTTGGCTTTGCACCATGATAAGCAATCTATAACTGAAATAGAATACCTTTGTCAAATTAAGGATCAATAATACGTGGACTTGTCACTCTGTTGGGAATATTTCTTGTGCTTTGCCTTTATCTCCCAATTTCCTACCATTGTAGGGGATTTCCCTCCAGTAAGCTACAAGTAACTGGAGGACATTTTCAGAATTATCCAAAAATAAACCTTTAGAGTGAACTGATTAAAGGCCAAATTCCCTAAGCTAATACAGTGAACGTGAATCCACACCGAATATCAATATAATATAATGTAGCACACTGTTATGCTTAATGACTTGCTGTGGAGTTCCTGAACTAATCTGGCAGCTCCCAAAAAGACAGATCGTGTGCAGATTGGTCAATGGTGAGATGAGTAGGAAAAGTGGGAGTTTCTGCCTATCTCTCATTTATAGGACAGGACCAGGCTGTGTTTTTCATTGATTGGGAACATGGAAGAGATATGCCACCACGGGTTTACTTTTGTGGTAGCATCCTGTCCTCTCGAACAAGCAACTCTTGAGGGCAGATGTTTCAATATTTTAAAACGGAAGTGTGCACTGACCTGCCCCTATGCACACCGCTTCAGATTTGTTTTCTCTTCCCAGAATTCTTATCTGGATGATGCATGCTCTGGTAGTATAACAACTCGTGCACAATTATTGTACAACATTAAGTCCTGTTTGCTACTAGCTGGAAAGATAACAGGGCTGATGTTAAGTGCTACAATGAAGTGAGCCCTCCACAGTGTTCCTTGGCATCTACGGAGGGAGAACGTGACTGGAAGTTATGTTATGTTATATGCCTTTTATACCGTGCACATCAACACCATAGTGGTCTTAAAGCATGAGCCGAATCTGTCTAGTGGCAAATTGTGATCCATGCAGGCAGCCTGACTGTGGTCTGTGTGGTGACATGTAAACAAAATAAAGGACAGTGGGAAAGGAAAGGAGTGGGAAAAGGCAGAGAGACAAAAACATACAGATTTAACCCACAACATATTCGGAAATAAAATATACGTGTTAGTGAAAGTGATTGTTGGGATGAATGTATAGTTTTAAGTGTTTTGACCAGAAGAAAATGTAAATAAAAGGAAGGACTACGGCTTCTTTTAGTGCTGAGAAGAGCTATCATGAAGGCCATTACTAGTGTGGTGGTGATATTGCGTTACGTAATGTCGCAGATGCTTGATGGCACTGAGATGTGCTCAAGAGTTCCTGGGTGTCATGGGGACAAGAAATAAATGTATGCTTTCTAAACGTTCTGCTTCAATAGAACATTTGCAAATATGTTCTCATGTACCACACTGCCACACCGTTTTGCTCTAATAGTGTAAGTGAATTTTGATATTAATATTAAGCACATCTACACCCATAATATTATACACCTGGGGGCTCTCTACAGTTACTGGTGGGCTGTGCATTTGATTCCAGCCCTCTGAACTCCCCTGGTTCTAGTAGTGAAATCCATAGGCCGAACTCAGAGAGCATGGTTCGCTGGAAGATCACAGGAAAAACGGCCAGGTCCACAGACCATGAAGACATGGATGAGAAAGACTAATGCAGACAAGAGGATGGTTCAAAACTACAGAAGTTACAGCAATCAATATGGAAAGCATAATGTGTAGGGGGGTGCTTGATGGAGGGGGTGGGGTGAATGGTTGTGGGCAGTAATGCAGGAATGGTGCCTAAGGAAGAAAGTACATTAGAAGACATGATCTGAAGAGATCTATTCCAAAGAAAATGATGCAGAGAAAAGCACCATCTTACTGAACAAAATGTGAGTTGCAGCCTGCACAGAGTATCTAAACAAACACATATGCAAGGAAATGTGAAATGTTTAAGCCCATCTACAATCCGAATGTATGTCCTAAGTAACTGCAAAGCCTCAAGATAAATATTTCTAAGTAACAGAAAGTATCCTGCATCTTTTATTAAAATGTAAAAACAATCCAATCCGAGATGAAAAGCACAGCATTCCATAGGAAAGGCAAAAACTGAATATGTGCCTTGCATTGTGTATATTTTCCTTTATATGAATAAGAATCAGTATTTTGAAACCTACAGAGGTTGAACATGTGTACCTTAGATAGGAATTTGATGAGAAAGAGTTATAAGCCCACGGGAGACATGGGTGCAGGTGTTAGCAGCCTACAGGAGGAAAAGGAACAAGCCATTGCCACACTGCTGTGCTGCCCAACCTACCTGCCCACCCACCTATAAATACACCTGTGGTCTCTCATGAGGCAAAAGCCAGTGGGAGACAAGAGTACACGTGTAAGCGGCCTGCAAGAGGAAAGAAAGGAGCCATTTCCATGCTGCTGTACTGCTCCACCTGCCCAGCAACCCAGCCAAAAATGCACCTGTGATCTCCCTGGAGCCAAAGCCTACCGAAGACAAGGGCATGGGTGTTAGCGGCCTGCAGGGTGTTCGCGGACCGATGAGTGTGCTGTGGAAGTAAATGCTTAATCCCTGCTGGAGAGTAAACAGAACGCGCTATTGATTTACTGTGCACCCCCTCAAGAAACTGACTTTCGATTCCCTGACCTTTTGATCTGTCTTGATCGGCCACCCTGGAAGTTCCTTCTTTGTGTACGGAGCTGCTTGCTCTCTGGAAGTGAGGGGAAGTGAAATCAAAAATAGTGGTGAGAAAGAGAGTTTGCTGCTCGATCCTTGATTGTAGCATGCTGGAGCTACCGGCAGCAGCACTTGTAAGGGGGTGGTGAGATCGAATTTCTGCCTGTGGGACTGGCAACCTGACCCTCGAGTTGGATCCACCGCTAACATTACCTAAGGGTAACTGCAAGTATACCTGGCAATAAATACACTCAACCATCTTGCAGCAATACAGTCTAATTGTATGATTTATTTAATTTAATTTAATTTATGTTTTATTTAAAATGTTTATTGGTTTAACATAAGCAAGCTAAACTCAGCAAGACAAATTAAATTAGCCATTTACATTTAATTCCAAAACACTTAATTTCCTCTGGCCTTTTGTAAAATTGCTTCAATAAACTTCAATAAACTTAAGGACTTCAGGACATAGACTAGTGCTCTCTCCCATAATCATCCACTCCCAGCAATTCTGATCAAGTTCAATATAGTTGATCGTTTGAGTTTTCTTTAGATATAAAGTGTGCATGCTTGCCAATTTAGGACCCACTGAACAAGGGTTTCAATAATCACTTCTGTTCTGCAGAATCTGCAACTAGAATCACTCAGAGATATTACTTTCCTCTCTAAGGCTATCTCTTTCGTGTCTAATATATTTAATCTCACTCTTAGCAGGAGATCTCTATAAAGTGGTGAAGGGAATTTTTTCAGATATAGGGGCAGTTCGTTTATCCCTTTTTTCCCTTTTCTTGAGCTGGTCTTCACAGGTCTTGGTTTCTGCTCTGTACTGTTTCAATCCAATCTTGCTCAACTAACTTCTTTTTAATTTTCATGGGATTAAAAAGTAGATATTCTTCACACAGATTGCAGGCTTTCATTATGTTCGAGAGCTTAGTCTACTATTTCTGGCGCATAAGATCTTTAGATTTCTCTTTGCAGGTGAAGATTTCCAGAGGGGAGTCTGCTTCTGCTAGTTTAGTTTTCAGGTAAAGTGTAATAGATTTCCATAGCACCAAGCTCTCTAAGGATTGCAGTCTGAGTTCCTGGCAGATAACTGCCATACAGAGAGCATTGGGTAATCGTAAGCATTTCCGCCAGAATAACCCCTCTAGCAGTGGCCAGATTTACCATGGTAGGCATAACATTCCCTCAGCGCCATAGGTCAGGATGGCAGCGACTTTTTGCTGATAAAATGAAACAAGCGGCACCAGGGAATATCTTCCGTATTTCTGAAGAATTCTTATTCCCTGTGCTGTCAGCCGTTTAGTTTTTATTTGGAGAGCTTGATAGTGTGCACCCTCGTCGCAGTTCTTATTAATCAACACCCCCAGATACAGCATGGAGTCTACGACTTCCATTTTCAGATCATTTATCCACCAATGTTGGTACTTTTGCTTCGGCGCTCTGGCTGAAGTCATCTGCAAAATTTTCGATTTATGAGCTTTGTTTTTCATTTCATTTTTTTAAGCTAGTGTTGGAAGCAATTCAATCTCCTTTGTTGCCCCACTGTAGTTAAGTCCATGAAAACAATGTTGTCTGCATAAAGTACCCATGGGGTTGGTTTTCAATTTATTTTGGGTGGGAAAGCTCTTACTTCCTCTTGTGAGACTCTCTCTCTACAGGCTAAAGAGGAACGTTGCGAGCACACACCGTTGTTTCCGGCCTTTGTATGTTGGAATTTTCTCTGAGAGCACACCTGAAGTTGATAATCTGACCTGTACCGAGGTGCTTCAATTGTGTGACTTACTATAGACACCACAGACATTGCTTCTCTTTTTCCTTTTATCTCCTGTTACTACTGTGTCTCCTGTTGCTGCATTGTCATAAGAAAACTAGGCAAACTAGAGTGAGGGTACAGGGGTGAGGAGACAGATTCTGGCTGCCTTTCGAGCCAGTTGGGCATGTCCCGAATCCGTTTCCTAGATGTGCAGCCAGAACCTAAAATTTGACAGACTGGTTAAAGTCAATCTGGCTTTTCTTATTTTTGGTTGTGTTAGTCTGCTATTAACACAGTAGCACTTCAATTTGTATCAGTAATTGTTTTAACATTGTCTTAATGCTGCAATTAATGCAAGTATTTTAAAATTTGAATATTGCTACATTTTAATATTGTGATTGTATTAATTGTACAAACTAATTTTCCTCATTTGCTATTTTGATTTTTGTATCTAGCACCTTGCACTTTGCACTTGCACCTGCACTCACACCTGCACACGCACTTTGCAAATTGGTATTTGCTTAGGGTGTTAGGCACCAGGCATGTGGTACCTTGAATTGGGAATTGGAAACTGGGATCCGTGTCCAAAAGGAAAGCTTTGTCCTCCATTTCCCCCCAAAAATCTAAAACATGTTTGGCCCATAAAAGATGTCAATGTATTGGATACTTAAATCAAGGTTCTCATACAAGACATTGGTTGTATGGACACCAGCGGGGGAGGGGAGAGTAGACAGAAACAACTGACAAAAAGGGCTTATCAAATTGTACACCAACCCGTGTGTCAAATTGCGCTGTGGCAGGGGTCGAGACTGAAATAACGGCATATGCCCTGGCCCCTCAGGCATCTCTATAAGCGGCCCGGACACCAAGTATGTGTTGGCTATGGATTTGTTCAAACCTTTTGAGATTGGTAGAAAAGTGGACCAGGAAGAGGTGGGGAAACATTTTGTACTGCCCATTAACATGTTTGGGACTGTAAGACTGATTAATTGTGACATTATCGAAGTCCATCTGCAGTTTAATGTGGTGAAGGTTGCCATAGTCACAAGTTAGATGAGGTTGATGAACATTGTTGAGTGGAGTAAAAAGTAATTCTGGCAGTGGGCCCCATGATCCAACAACAGTGAGGATCACTTTAATACATCCTAGCATACCATTGTATAATAGGTTTTCCCCACTGGGTCCTTATGGACTACACAATCAGATGATAGGGGAGATTAAGAGTCTGGAGGTTTGGGTGATAAGGCGCATATACCTGTACCTGTAACATGCCTGTACCATGTAACTAAGTTATTGCAAGTAACAGCGCCTCAATGCCCCTGGGCTTTTTGCGCGCTATATAAATATAAATAAATAAAAAATAAATAAATACCACTGAGTCCCCAGCACTTACAGGCCTTGGCAAGGGTACAAGATGGACACCCTCAGGAGAAATGTAAAAGTAGAAAGAAAGTCACCACCTCTATGGCCTTTAAGAAGTCCAAACTACCACATGGCCAGAAATTCAACTGCCCACACCAGCAAGAGAAAGCAACATAGGAAAGGGAATGCTAAGGTGTGAGCCCAGCCATTTTACCAAGTATGATTCCATGTTATGATGCTTCTGGTGCACCAAACTTAGTGAAGGTTTTCACGAGAGAGCTTAATAAAGGACAGCTGGTCAGTGTCATTCAAGAGTTGGTGATGCAGATCGAACTGCTGGATGGTGGCAATAAGGAACTGGTCACGAATTTGGGAGGTGGTATAGGGATTGGACATAAGCCACTACCAGCAATGACTAATAATGTGGGGAGACTGGGAACCAATTCAGGTCCAACTCTAATTACAAATAATTTCAAGAAAAAGAACACCAGGACTAACCCACCACTCAATGTCCCAAAGTAATAGAGATCAACCAGGTCAGGCTAGCCTCGGATTTCTGCCCGTACACTACCAACTAATTACGTTTGGCCCATTATTGATGTGGTAGATACTCAGACAGCCCGTTATATCCAAAATGCAGGCCTCCAGAATTATGACGGGACTAGAAAGGAACTACAGCTTGGGAGGTGGTCTGAATTCATTTGCATGACACAACCTAGAGTGGATCAACAATTAGTGGTTATTCATAATGTCCCTAAGTTACCTGTAGACTCCCAAGAAATTCAAGCATCCCTGATAAACGAATGTATACACTGGATCAGGAGTGGAAATGGGTGTGCTTCTATAATCAGGGAAGATATAGCCAGATGTGTACGCAAACAGGGGTTGGACAGTTTATCTGATAGTATCCAAATATTCTTCACAAATCACCAACTGACTGAAGGATTATTATGCACTGACTGTAGAACGTATCCACCTACGGGCTCTGCCATATGGCTGAGAGCATATTTACCAGGTTATGGCTAGGCAAGGGTTAGTGTGGAAAAACAGGGTGGTGGACAGGGGCCTCCACTATGCCAACCATCCTAAGCAGGGATAGTGTGGCATCAAGCAAACCCAGGCTGGTCCTGGGAGGTGAAAGGCTTGAAGATGTCGATTTACACATATTAGGTAGCATGAGGGATGATGCACCACCTGCCCTAATATGCTATCTTGGAACATAGCGGGCCTCTCAAAACAACTGTCTACACCAAGCTGGAATAGCTACATCAGACAGTTGCAGCTTATATTTGTACGGGAAACCACTTGGGTCCTGGAGATGGTGGGACTACAAGGTTTTCAGTCCTACCATATCCCAGCCCAAAAAGGCCACAGGGGACGTCCAAGTGGTCCAAGTACTCATATAGATTGACACAGTCCTTAATTGGAGGATGGAACCTGGCATGATTGGCACCAAAGATTTACAATATGTCAGTTACCACACCAGATGGATATTGTATTTTATTGTTCAATGTCTATAACAGGACAAACTCTATCAAGGTCATTAAGGAAATCCCTGAACTAGCTCTTGTAGGGGAAAGCTCTAAACCATATAATACATTTATAATAGTTGCACGTGATTTTAATATGCAGTTGGAGCCTCTCCAAGAGCTTGAGGGTATATGGGAAGACCAAGATAAGAATTGGAGGATTCCACCTCTAGTAACCTCTAGACCCATGAAAACTGACAAACTAGCAATTAACATTATTAGGATTCTTTACAAACTTGAGTTAAGAGAATGTAACAGGCATTGTGCTGGCGATCAACTGGCCTGCAATACAATCATGGGACCTAAGGGCTCAAAATTGATTGATTATATCTTCATACCAGCCGGGGTTTGGAATAAAATCATCCCGTTTGAGATCTTGGAAAAGCATGAAAGTAACCACAGGCTCTTAAATGTTTCCCTGACGATGGGACCCATATTTCAACCAACTCGGGCAAGCAATGCTCCAAATCAGGCTTTATTTATAACTGGACATTCCGAGAGGGGCATACAATGGGCAGAATTGGATCAAAGTGATTTTAGACCTTGCCTCTATGATGTAGTCTTGCCCCATATTGTGGCCATCTGTGCTGCGGGAACTCAAGATAAGGAGATTATTAGCGAATTTCAGGAAATGCATGAAAATATTACTCCATTTGTAACCTATTATAGCAAACAAGTTAAGCATAAGGTTTTGAATGAGGCTGAGTTGTACGCCCAAAAGTGCACTTTTGCCAAACAGGCCCTGATGGCCGTACTGGAACAGGGACCACCATCATATAGGGACCTGTTACGCATAAAGAGGACTCAATATAAGAGGCTCATAAAACTTAAAAAGACAGCTACCTCAGCTTTAAATGGAACCGTCTTACAGAAGCCTTGGATAGTGGGCATAATGTTGGTTTTTAGAAATTGGTGACAGGCACGGAGGTCAAAGGGGATGTCAGTATGCAGAGCAGCATAACCGCTGATGCTTGGCTAATTCATTTTTCTGCTTTGTATGGAGGAGGATGGGATCCAGAACCTGAGGAAGCAACACATCCACTACTCCCAGTTGTAGCAAATTGACTGTTATTTAGTATTGCAGTTGTAGAACGTGCTGTCAAAGCTCAGAAGCCATGCAAGGCGGCACGACCAGACAAGATACCGATAGATATTTATAGAGAAGGAACACAGGTCTGGGCCCGGTCCTCTAGAAGCTATTTAAAGCATGTATTAACACTAACTGTCCGTTATTCCTGGTGTCTAGCGGCAATAGTGCCCATATACAAAGGGGGGTAGCCCCCAGCAAACTATCGCCCTATATCTGTACTGGACAGCTCAAGAAAATTCTTTGTCAAAGTAATTTTGGAGTATAAACAGTCCTGGGTCAAAGAGAATGAGATCATTAGCACTCTAAAGGTGGGCTTCCAATGTGGTAAGGTCACAGTGGACCATAGCTTTCGTTCTCCTCATTCAAAAGTATGTCGTTCTCAGGAAAATGAAACTGTATGACACTTTCGTGGACCTGAGGATGCCTTTCAACTGTGTACCGCAAGACTCCCTTTGGCAAGTACTACTCAAAAGAAATATGCCTAGTAGCTTGGTTAGCATTATCCAGTCTTTTCTATAGGAACAACAAGGCAGTTGTTCGAGTTGGGCTGAGAGGAGAGGTTACACCCCCAGTTTGATGTAACTAAGGGAGGGCACCAAGGGTGTGCTCGGGCCCCTCTTTTGTTCTGCACTTATATGGAGGAGGCCATTAACAGCCAGCTTGAGGAGGGTGGGATTCCTAAAAACTCAAAATAGGTGACCACTCTCTTCTTCAAAGATGATGTTGTGATTCTGTCTACTACCCCCTATGGGGTTGAGACAGTCCGTGGTGTAACTCTTGAAGAAGTGCGGGAGATGAGACTTAGCCTGAATACTGATAACACTAAGACCCTGGTGTTCAAACTGAAATTTGTAAAGCACCAGAAATTGGATGCCAGGGTAGAGGGTGTTACCCTGGAGCAAGTTGCGTCATATGATTGGGCTACCCTTCCATGAGAATGGTTATTGGACTAGCCCAGTGGTAAAGTCCACAGCCGCATTTGAAATATATAGTGGGGGGATCCACCTTTTCTTTAGCAAACTTGGGATAATAAAACCTGCCCTGGATTTCTATGTGAAGCAGGCTACAGCAGCAGCCCTCTTTGCGGCAGAACATTTGGAGTTTGCAATTGTAAAGTTGTTGGCTATCGCAGAAAACAAATTCTTGAAGTCACTTTTTTGTTTACTATCACAGGGCACCCCTAATGCCCTATTACATCTAGAAATTAATTTGCACCATATTGATGTAATTGCTGCAACCAAACCTATTTTGTATTGGCTGCAGCTATGGCAGGCCCTGGAGCTCATGGACGTTAGGGATGATATGATGCATGTAATGAGCCTAGAAGGTAGCATGAAACTACCATGGATTGCCCATGTGAAAAAAACTTTGTGTGACATGAACAAGAGTGAGTTGTGGTTATGCCCTGCCCAGATAAACAAAACACTGCTTACCAGAATTAAAAACAAACTCTGCATTGACCAATACATTGAGCAAATGTTGGCCCCCTGTAGCAAACTGAAATTAGCTTCTAGCTATTTAAAGGATCAAAAGTGAATTTGCTTATGAGAAATATCTCAATGTCATCAATATGTCATTTACTTGTGCCTTTGTCATTAACATTTGTTTAGATACAATGAAGCTAGCTACTTTTACTACATTATGGGGTGAAGGGAACTTAGTCTTATGCCCTCATCGGTGCACCTGTGAGGAAACATTTGCCCACTTTATGTTTTTATGCCCTTCAACAAGAGCCTTGAGAGCACTTTACCTCAAACACATCTTAAGAACAGCAGGCATGTGTACCATGCATGAAGCCCTGGACTTGTGCAAAAGATCAGAGGATATGGGCACAGTCTACATAGTATCAAAATGTATTCATCAATCTTTGTTAGTAAGGTCTAATAACATAAAACCATTCATAGACTGTAATCAGGGGGAGAAATGATAGCTCAGGGGTAACACATTAGCCTTGTAAGCAAGACAAAGCATCGCAACACAGGTTTGAATTCCAATCCTATGCTTAGAAACCACTCACTAGTATTAAGCATGTTATAAAATAACAATTATAATTATATAAGTAATCCAGCTAAATCTGTAGGATGGCCTATAGAGCTTTAAGCAGCAAGGGATGTGAGTAGTTTACTCCCTTTGGATTACTTCTTAGTAAAAGGATAATTGTGCCTCCTAGTTCAAATTGTGGAAAATGGAGTTTAATAATTTGCATGGTGATTCTCTATCAAAATGTAAACTGATATCTATTAGCGAGGGCTATGAGTTCATACTCTCCTCCATTTTGTCTGCTGAAGAATATGGTTGCAATGATTTTGAATTGTAAACATGCACTTATCTTTCTTTGTTTTTCCTTTTTAATGTTGTGCTTTTTTGATGATTGTAATGCACTTTTATGTATCTTAATCATGAATTCTGTATACTATCTTGTATTGTATAGCTTCCATTTATTGTTTGCTGTGCTGTACTATTATGGCTTCATTCTGAGTAAAAGTGATGATAATAATAATACAAAAGTTAGAATGTTGTTCTATTTTAGGTGGCTCTAAAGGTTACATTTTCAGAATCAAGCATCCGCAAATTGTATTCCTTCCCCCAAACCATAGCAACACAACAGGACTGAAGAGGTGTCTTGTTTACAGAAAAGGAAATGACACTCTAGCCCAGAGGCTGGACTGTACAAATGTTGACACTTGGTTTTGTTCCGAGAACCAGCTTTGCAAGCAATAAACTCGAAGGCTGCCAATTTACAACTTCCATCTGTCTCTGAGCTTGGGCAAACATCCTTAAATATACATTGGATACAACCTGACCAGTACTCCCCTGTCAACTGATCTGATATTACAATCAGCCAGGCCTTGCGTAAGGAAACTATTCACACCTGTGGAAAACTAATGTCAGCTACAAGAGGCAGATGCTGGAATGACATGAGGCATGACATCATAAATGCCCCTGCCAGCCTAAATTCAAAGATCTTGCACCATGACAACCACACTCTTTGTGTCATAAAGGCCCTAGCCCTTCACTCGATGTTGAACCAACATCATGTGCTGTACCAGTCAGGCACTGGTATGCTATTTCAGATTATGATTGATCCCATTATATGAAATAATGCAGCATTTGAAATGCACATGGGGATTCTTATTATGCTTGTAATTATTCAACAGAATGTCCTAGAGAGTTATTTAAAAAACAAATGTACTTGAAAAGCTGTATTAGATGGATGTGAAGCTATTTTTGTACATATGTTGATTATGCAAACTAGGCAACTGTGGAAATGTACATGGTGAAATGGTCCACTCTAGTGATTGATATATCCCATTGTCTGTACCAGTGAGCCTGTTACTTTTGAGATGAAAGCTATTTTTTGAGTAAAAGTATTAGAGAGTAAAAATCCAAAATCTTTAACTCATCCAGGATAAGTTGTAATGAGATGGGAATTTAATATTTGATTCACCTAAGTGAGAGTAATCTGATGAGCCAATTAGTAACATGTGTGTGGAATATGCTGTTTTAGAAAGTTAGAAATGCTTAATGTCAAAATCTCCATGACTACATCACATCAAATGGAAGGGAAGCTGGGCTTGGAAGTTAGTCACATCAGACTTCCATTTTCAATTATATGCCCAATGGGTGCAAAGGGGTTGTTTTAGTGTGATGTCACTTTTGGAACATGGTCCAATCACATTAATTGACAAATAAAATTAGAGAAAGTATACACATCTAAAAAGGGAGTGGTTCTGCTCTATAAAAGTTAAAGCCCATAGATTCTGGGGAACCTCACACACTCACTCACTTACTGAC
Organism: Ambystoma mexicanum; assembly: GCF_040938575.1. Taxonomy (NCBI): domain Eukaryota; kingdom Metazoa; phylum Chordata; class Amphibia; order Caudata; family Ambystomatidae; genus Ambystoma; species Ambystoma mexicanum. The sequence continues at coordinate 873,169,926 of NC_090930.1, forward strand.
TGGCTAATTGGAAGAAGGAGAGAAAGGATAATTAATGACAACCAAAAGGAGAATGTAAGAAATTGCTTTCCTGTTGGATTCATTTTTGGATTACAAGCAAGTCACTGTAACAGAGGCCTACCTGGAGTTAAGGTTCCAGGCCTTTTTCATTGGAAGACACAGCAGGAACAACATGGTGGGATGCAGACACCATCTTGTTGACTTACGTCCACCTATTCCCTAAGGAGAGAATTTAACCAGTCCTTAAAAGGGTGCCCATGTGTCTGTGAGACACCCAAAACAAATTCATATTTAAGTATAATACAAAGGGGAAATAGTCTTGAGGGGAGCAATATTATAAAAGGAAATAGATTAAACCTCAGCCCCTGTCATTTTTAAGTACTGAATGGTGCAAGTACATAAATTGATTGCACATCCCAAGAAGCTAGGGAGCATTTCAGACATGTATGTGCTTTTGGCATTATATATTTGATACAATAATGTCTATCATGTCTGTACAAGGAGATCCACTCACTCCTTTCTCTGTGTAAAGGCACCTAATACAGAAGTATTTTGTGAGTGAAAGGGATGTCTCACTGATTGCATACCTATAAAATAATGTAATTGAAGACCTTACCTGGGTGCACCTCCAAACAGAATCCTTTTATGAGTGCTAAACCACTCAAGACGAAAGGGAAAGCGTGATTTTCCCATTGTTAAGTTGTCAATTGAAAAAAAGAAATGTACATTTTCTTTACATTAATGCAATAGAAACTCAATTGAAGAGAATTTAGCAAACATACATGTTAAACAAACAGTTTCCATTTTACAGGCAATTTACATATATATTTAGGTTTTGAGGTTTTTAGATCACTGTTTGAAAGGACCATGTTTATCTTGTAAGGAGGAGGTATCTGTTTTGAATGAAGGTGAAGTATATTGAGTAAGAGGATGTTCTGTTTTCATTTGAGTTTAGCAAATGAAAGCTTTATCCAGTGTCCTCATTCATGTTTAATACATAGTGGATGGGCGCTCAGGGTAAACCAAATGTATAGATGGTGATGTGTGTGTTTACAAAAATATATTCAAGCAAATGAAGCATAGAAAAGTGATGCAACCACTGTATTGACCATTCTTCATTGAAGTTGGAAATTAATAAATGCATAATTTGTTTATATTTAAATTGATTCCATTATTTATATTTTATTTATAAGTATACTTTCTGTGTAACCCTTTGTGTTTCTGGTCCTGAAAGGGGACGGATGCTATAGGGAATCAATATTGTTTAATTGGGAGTCTCATGTTCATAAAAACCATGTCATCAAATGAATGGAAATTGTGCATGCCCGATTGTAGGTTGGTGGAAAATTCGCCTGGGTTAGATGATGCACGATTAAAATATCCTACATTGCGTAGTAGGACACAAATGTTAGGTTCTGAAGGTCCATGTAGGCAGGGATGGAGTCGTTTGGGTAGCGACATTGGTTGAGCTGTTTCAGCAAAACTAAGCACTTTGCATAAATGTCACTTGGTGCCATTTGTGCTGTTGGGCCCAGAGCTTGGATTTACAGAAATGGCAACACATGCCTTTTCTAATACCAATTGGGCATCCGCTGTTGAAGAAGACATGCATTCAACTGTGGATGTTGCATCATTTGCCTGGGTGAATAAGCCCTATAGGCAACTGGAACATTGTTTTAATTGGAGTGGTGTAAATGTGTCCCAAAAATATGCCACAGTGACCAATTGTTGGGAGAGAGCCAGAACCAATGAAGATGCGTTTGGTGTGTTCTTCTCCATAGAACATGTTTAAAAGAATGGGTTAAAATGGTGCACTTCCCTGCAACTCTGTGAAAAATTGGGCAAAAATCTGCCCAGTTTGCAATTTGTTTCGTAGGATAACTGATGAGAAAATCCAATAGATGGAAGTCACAAACAGTACAGTGGAGCCTTTTCCAATGCATTTGCATTATGCCTTTTCCCATTATAATTGCCTGTATAAAAACATTTTGAAGCTGGCTGTGCCAGTACTCGCAAATAGAAAAATGCTCATTGTTGTTTTATGCACAATGCCACAAATGATATTACTGTTGGAATAGAAAATATATTGTGCCTCCTATTGTGGAAAAAATATATTTAATATTGGCCTACGCCAAGAAGCTGCTCGAAAGTCGCTTGCGAGAAAATCTGCGTTGCAAGGTCCTGACCTTTAATCCATGTAGGTCGCCATTTTAGGTCAAACCGCCATTTTAGGGTTTGTGTGGAAAAGTCACCCTGTGAGCTAAAATGGTGGACGATGTCATTGCAAAATACAACATGGCCATCTTGACCTCTGTACATTGCTAATGTGTAATCTGCCTGCAGGCTACTTGTTGAGGTCCTGAACTGAGACCTAGTCCTACGTTGACCTATGTGTAAAAGGACTACTCGCGCAATGAAACCAATCCACGAGTATATATTATGATAATGTATTTACATATTGAACAAAGAACATCTGTTTTACTACATTGTATTAATGTTTAAGAAGACCTGCAATGCGAAACTTTAGAATACACAGTTAATGCATACGCTTATTGTTACATGTAATAAAAACAAACCAGTTAGATGCAGTTATTTGGGATTCGGCAACGAACCCTAGAATTGGTGATGTGTAAAGTGGAACATTAACCCGAAGTAGGGTTGGACATAGTGCCCACAAAATGGATAAAAGGCAAATGCATTCTAATGTACAGCGTCTCTCACTGAACACACTGAACCACGCTGGAGTTCGTTGTGTTGTACTGAGGGCCGATAGCTATCTGACTTTGCACTGTTTTTGTAATTGAATTCAGTAGAGAATAAAGTACTTTGTATGTTCCTTTGTAACCTGTGTTCAGTGTATTTCCTTTTGGGGTACTCAGCCTCGATATTTTGTTTCTGTTTTCACAGTTGGCGCCCGAATAGGGACCCTCAAGATTGATGCCGGATTGTTGAAGGTTGACACACGCTATCGGACCGGGATTGGACAGTGTGACAAAAAGGAAGGGGCCCCTGGATGAGACATGACACCTCAGCAGCACTGCACGATCCGATCCCTGGACGACTAGCCTGGGGTCTGAGACGGCATCTTGACGAGGGTCCACTTATCGAGGCGGGCAGATTTGCCGAAATCACCATACACAAGGTAAGATTAGTTAGGTAAGATTCTTAGAAGTACCGATCGGTCCTCCTTAGGTTTGGCCAGGTGAGTCGTGACCCGACTCTTAATTTTACCCTGGCAATTTGAATTTTGGCGCATTGTATCAGCAGACACAATTATTGACCAGGTAACACCAAGAATTTGAGATATACCTGGGAAATTGTCTACCTGCTTTAGGGCATTATTGCGCAGTGATAGACAATCTTTGGAATTTAGCCATCCCGCACCACAGGAGGGGTCGCCGGCATGTACTATGTACTGTAAGCATGGCATTGGAAGTATAGTATTTAATGATATTTGGCACAGACAAACCAGACATGCCTCCGAACTTCAGTGGCCAATCAATGGTAGTTTTGAGATCCCTCGCATTATTTGGAGTCGGTATTGTTAAAGAAAAAGGCTAGACCTGCAGCATTTGATGTTTTGCGGAATTGGAAAAAAGAAGCGTTACAACAGCTTAAGAGTAGAGAGAAACATGCGTGCCGTCATAAAACGATTGCCGAAAAAGCATTGTTATATGACCAGGATAAACAGCCTGAATCGGCTAAAAATATGGAAAGGGTTTTCTCACTTGGTATTCAGAAAATCTATCCTTCCAAAGATCTTCATGATTCTGATGAGTTTTTTGAGAAAATATTAAATGAACGAAGGCCTGGTGCCTCTGCGCCACCTCCGTATGTTCCTCTTCCTGCTGCTGTACCTTTTCCTGTTATTCATGCTCTTCCTGCTCAACCTGTTGTTCCTACTCCTCCGAATTTTGTCCCTCCACCTGCTCCTCCGCCACTCTTTATCGCAACAGTTATAGCTCCGAATTTGCCTGCTCCCCCTCTTCCAAGTGGTCTTGGGCTGCTTGTAATCGATCATGGTGCAGGTTCGAAGGTTGTCACTCGCAGTACTATACCACCGGAGAAGAAACGTGAATTAATTGCATGGGCTAAGCATTTTATGGAGAAGGATGATCAAGCTAGTGTTTTTTCCACACTTTTCAATACGGATAATTTTCCTGAGAAAAATGTTTTTATTGAAGGTTTGGGGATTCAGTTATGTATAATGTGGGGAAGATTAAATAATGCAGACGTTACGCAAGGGTTAAGGGATCTAAATACTTTAGCACTTTCTAGAGAAAGGGGAGAAGGAAAATAAGCATGTCGAGAGGTTATTTGAGTATAGAAGGGAGTTAGAAAGGATACGGAGTGAGGATGATGAAGAAGAAAGTATGTATGTACAGAAACGGTACCTTCCGTGTCGTAAACCGATATCGGAGGAAATGCAAATTTGTAAGGACGATGCGATTAGATGGGTTTCAGACATATCGATAACTCCAGTTGAGGTATATGACACATATAGTCAATATACGTTGGAAATGCAGAGGAAAGTGATACAGGTTATGGTAGAGTACCTGCAGGATGAATGTGTAAAGAGGAAGATTAGTTGTCCCACAGAGTTATTGAATATTTATAAGAGAGTTTTTTCACCTGACACTTCTTTGACTGCTTTAGCGCTCGACTTGGCTCTGTTGCTTAGTAAGCGTTCGGAGTTGCCTACATCTCAGTTGCCTATGAGAGAGGTTCCTCCGACATTTGTCCCGAAGGTTGAGGTTGCGGCCAATGTTACATGGGTATAGTCACTGTGGACATTCCCGCACATTATGTGTCACAGTTTGTTCACGTCCCGTTTTCATGACAGGAAGTGAACACCATTAGACAGTCTATTCCTGACATTAGGAAAAATCCAAAAGGGTTCTATAAAGAGATGGAATCTGTTTTGCAATCCTCAGTGTTCACCTTAGGTGACATTGATTTATTGTTTCCAGTACTAGATTTATGGAAACAAGTTAGAACTATTGACGATGTACCCAGGTTGTGAGATACATGGGCAAATTTAACTAGGCTCGATGGGGAAAGGCCTGCTGGCGAAAGACCACAACAGGTGATATTAACTCTGCCTGATAGAAATATTGCTAAATTAAAAACCATAATTCCCGAAAAAAGAATTATTTGGGAAAAGCTTACGGCCTGTGGGTGCTACCGAGTTCTTTAATCGGTTCAAACAGGTATTTTCAGATTCCAGTGGACAAGACTTTGGCACAGAGTCTGGGAAAAGATTATTTGTTGACAAATTTGTACGTGGATTGCTGCCTGACATCCAGTCACAGATTATGTCCTCTGAGAGCGCTTGGCAGGCGAAATCGCAATCAGAAGTACTGCATATGGCTCAGTACTATGAGAATCGTGTCAATAATGAAAAAGATAGGATTGAAAAACGGAAAGGTGATTTAAGAACAAAGGTGCTATTGCAGCAAATTGTTAGAGGCCCCAGAGGGGGTAACTCTCAGGTTAGAGGTCAGTATGTCCCACAGGGGAATGTGCCCTTGGGTCCTGTGAACATTAATCAATGTGCTTATTGTCGTCGAAAGGGTCATTGGCGAGCACAATGCCCCGTCCTTCAACAGAGGTCGAATAATACATTTGGTAATATGGGTAGGAGATCCAGAGGTTGCCCGGGCGTAGGGGGCCCTTCTAGAGGTCAGTTTACACAGGACCCTCAACAGCCTTTTTCACAGGACAATCGAACTCCGAGTGCGGACACTAGGAACATATTCGATCATCCTTCCGCTGCATATTTATCTGAAGAGCTTCCTTTTGATAATATTCTGTTTTGTTAGGATTGCCCGAAGCAGGGTTTGGAACCTACACCTATTCCCGTCAATCAGAAAGGTCCCTATGTTGAAATTAGGGTGGGAAATAGGAAACATCAGTTCTTGATAGATACTGGAGCACAGAAGTGTTCCATTGATCGTTCGCAGGTTCCAAACATTCCACTGTCAGTGCAAACCAATGTTTCTGAAGGGTTTTCTGGTACACCAGTTTTTTGTCCGGTCTATATGCCGGTACCTATTTCTTTGGGTCCCTTTACGGACCAGTGTCCTTTTCTATTGACCTCGAATTTCGGGGAAAACTTGCTGGGGTTGAATTTGTTAAAAGAATTGAATGCAGTGATTTATTGTTCTTCCGATGGAGTGCGCTTGACGATTTCACCACAGCAATCCTCTGCCTTGCAATTTCTGACTAGACCTTTGCCTCCAGAATTCATTGATGTATCAGAGAACTTGTGGGCTGTTGACGACAATGATGTCGGTGTTTTGCAGATTGAGCCTGTTAAGATAGTTTTGAAACATGGAATTGAGCTGCCATGCATTCCCCAGTATAAGATTTCGGTTGAGGGCGAGCAAGCTTTGAAATGTATTGTTTCCGATTTTGTGCACCGTGGTGTGATTGAAGACATTTCAGGAAGTTTGTGTAATAGTCCGATTTTACCCATGTACAAGAAAGGCGATAATGTAATTCCATTCCGTTTTATAATTGATTTACGTGCCATTAATAAAGTTGTGGCACCGCAATTTCCAATTGTGCCTGATGTGACGACAATCCTAACCATGATTACAGCTACAGCTACTTACCTTAGTGTTGTTGACCTAAAGAATGCGTTTTTAGTATTCCTATACACAAGGATAGTAGATATTTGTTTGCCTTCACCTTAGGGGGACGCTCGTTTACATTTACTCGTGCACCTCAAGGGTACACAGAGAGTCCTAGTATTTATAGTAGGGCTTTGAAAGAACAACTTGATACCCTTGAATTGCCCTCTACCTGTACTTTGCCTCAGTACGTTGACCATTTGCTTCTGGCTGCTGACTCTGAGAGTGCCTGTAAGGAGGGCACTGCGTTACTATTTATTCATCTAGCTAAGCATGGTCACAAAGCTTTGCTTAAGAAATTTCAATATTGTTTTCAGGAGGTTGCCTATTTAGGGTATCTCCTGTCAAAGGAGGGAAGAAGATTGACACCTGAAAGAATAAAACACATTTCTGGCATGTCTGTCCCAAATACGGAGAAGGAAGTTAGGGCCTTGATAGGTATGGCTTCTTACTGTAGGTTGTTGATCCCACATTTTTCACTAATGATAAAACCGATGTTGGCCTTGACGAAGAAGGGCATTTCTTCGCCGTTGCCATGGACCTCGGAACACCAGCAATCTTTGACTTGCTTAAGACTGCATTATGCTCTGCACCAGTTTTGGGCACACCAAACTATGAAATGGCCTTCGTATTGTTTGTGCATGAATGTGATGGATGTGCTTTGGCTGTATTAACGCAGGAGCATGGAGGGAAGAATAGGCCATGCGGTTACTATTCCTCCACCCTTGATCCTGTAGCATGCGCTTTGCCAAGATGTTTGCGCACTGTCGCTGCTGCGTCTGTAAAGAAGAGTGAGGGAATGGTCCTAAGGCCATGATTTGACCTTAATGGTGCCTCACTCTGTAGATGTTCTATTGAACCGAACTGTAACGCAACACCTCACTTCCGCACGGTTGACGAGATATGAATTGATCTTGTTTGCCCCTCAAATTCAAATTAAGAGGTGTTGTGTTCTTAATCCGGCTGAACTACTACCTTTCCCGCAAGATATTACTTGCGGTGATGAAGACTCACATGATAGTTTGTGTACGACCGAAAAAGAAACAAAGGGCAGGATTGATTTGAAAGATACCCTTTTGGATATTCCGCAAGGAGAGCTGTTTTGTGACGGCTCCTGCTTTAAACTTCCAGATGGTACATCCACTGCCGCTTATGCAATCACTACCTTGAGCACGGTTGTGGAAACTAAGAGAATTACGCATAATTCTGTGCAGGCCGCAGAGATTATAGCATTAACCCGAGCTTGTGAACTTTCCGAAGGGCTTGTAGTAAATATATATACTAATAGTCAGTATGCCTTTGGGGTGGTTCACAACTTTGGGAGACTTTAGTCGGAAAGAGGATTCCTAACATCGCATGGCACCAAGATCCAACATGGCACCCTAATAGTGCAACTACTCTGAGCACTTGCGCTCCCTACTCAGTTAGCAGTTGTAAAATGTGCAGCACATTGAAAGATTGTAGATAACATTGGAAAAGGGAATGCTTTCGCTGATCAAATAGCTAGACAAACTGCCACTGATCTCTTTACGGAGATATATGTTTCTAGGGAGACTGTGATAGATGAGGGCGTGGGGTCTGTACGGGATATCCAAGCCGATGCCACATTAGAAGAAGCTAGGAGGTGGGCTGAGGGCTTGGGAAAACTTGATGATCATGGGTGTTGGGTGGACACGTTTGACTGAAAATGGTCACTTCCCGATGCTTACGTGATGATCATGGTTGTAATGGCACATGGTTCTACGCATGTGTGTGCCCAACAGATGAGGAAAATGTTAGAAAATGTTTGGGTAAAGGACAAAATTTCAAATATTGCTCAGCACTACATCCAGAATTGTATGATTTGCTTACAACATAATGTGGGAAAGGGGACAGCAACCCCAAGGGGAAGTTATGGGCCACCCTATGCTCATTTGAAGTAATTCACTTTGATTTAATTGTAATGGAGCGATGTAACAATTTAAAATATGTATTGGTAGTCATTTGTGCCTTTACTAAGTGGGTTGAGGCTTTCCCTGTTAAAGATGCTACAGCCATGACCACTGCGGAAACCAGTTAAAGGAGTACTTTCCCCGGTTCGGTTTGCCGAGAGTTATCTGGTACGACAATGGTCCACACAGATATGTACAGCGTTACGAATTGACAAACGGGTCCATTCGGCCAGACATCCTCAGAGCGCCGGACTAGTAGAAAGACACAACGGTATCATTAAGAACAAGCTCGCTAAGACGTCTGCCGGCACCAAACTAAAATGGCCGGACGCCTTACCGATCGTGTTACTAGCTATGCGTACAACCCCTGAAACTAAGACTGGGCTCTCTCCATTTGAGGTGGTAATGGGGAGACCTGCCAATATCTGGAATATTCCAAAATGTCAAAATTTGAGAAAGATTGAAAATGTACTACTTTCAGATTATTGTAGCCAATTGACTAAAAACCTGTATTTGATTTACCACCAGGTATGAGAGGCCTTACCTGTGGGTTACGAAGGCCCGGGCCACGGCATACGACCGTGGAGCTGGGTGCTCATTAAATCATTTGAGCGCACCTCCTGCCTCGCGCCTCGCTGGCGTGGGCCATTCCAGGTCCTGTTGGTCACCCAAACAGCGGTGCGGGTAGCTGGCCGAAAGAATTGGATCCACGCGTTACACATCAAGAAACTTCCTCACCCTGTGCCACACGTTACAGAAGAAGCAGAACCCCTCGCTGATACTGCAATTGATGATCCCAAAGCAGTAAGCAGCACTGATAGTGTGTCAGAGAATATCTCTAAGCCCGAGAGGCTTGGGGAAGCTGCCATTTTTATTTTCCACACTCTCCACAAATTTTGCACCCGGAAACGGCTGTTTCAAATTCAGCCTCTTCATCTGTCCCTGATACGTTGCTTCCAACGGGAAGTGACGACACATTGTTTCCGGATCAATCAGTACCAAGAACAGTCAGATATCACTTGCGTCCAAGAAAATAGATATACGGCACGGTTTTGCTGTGCATCTGATAGACATACAGCACGGTTCGGCTGTGCATTCAAGGAAGGAAAAGAGTCATTGAGGGCTTGCTTTTGCCCAAATTTGAGAAAGGGGATTCTGTTGGCTAGGATTTTGGAAGGACACAGAAATCGCGGAACCGGGGGGTCACCAGCAATGAACATTGGGGTTTCCGTTTGAAGACTGCAATGCCCGCTACCGCCGCCACTCGTATTGGACTTGTAAATAAGGGGGTGACCAACCGGGACAATGGACAAAATGCCTGGGCCCCGAAAACGTATTGCTGTATTTTTGTAATAATATTTGGTTTTATAATAGTCACTGTTGTAGGCCTTTGGTATTTAGAAGAAGCTTATTCTTTAGAGTTTTCGCTACCGGCTAAAAATGTACCCACTGTCTCCACACCTTTTGTGCATTTGCATACTTTGTCCCCTTTAGATTCCCAGCACAGACAAAGGTATCATAATAATAGACTGTTACTTATCATGAACACTCCACATGCCATTTTTAATAGGTCCAATTGCTGGGTCTGTTCACATTTACCGCAACACGGGGATAAGGGGCTAGGTTGGTATATTCATCCTTTACCATTGACAACTGGTTGCTATGCTTCTCTTAGAGCACTGTTCTTTGTATGTAGGTGAACCTGTCTATTTTGTTTGCGGTAATGTAGCGTTTCCATGGTTGCCCAGGGATTAGCAGGGAACCTGTTAATTAGGGATCCTGTTACCTGGGGTGTTCATAGCAATTACTATAGAAATTTCAAAAGCTCGTCCACGACGGGACGAGAATGGTGACACCCCAGCACAAGTTTTGGGAGATATAGTGAAATCAATTGTGCCATTTTGGGGGCAGATAGTGAATTCAGAGGATATCAGGAGACTAGCGAGAGTACTGGAGAGAACCATCACCCGGACCATGGATATACTCTACAATATGACATTAGAGCAGAAAGCAATACGATTAGTAGCACTCCAAAGTCGAATGGCATTAGATGTCATTTTAGCTGAGCGTGGTGGAGTATGCAAATTAGTGGGGTCCGCTTGCTGTGTTTTTCGTACCAGATTCCTCCCCAATTATCTTCAAGGCAATACAGAATATGCACGTTCTTAGTTCCGAAGTGCACGTTCCCGAGGGAAATTGGGATCTTGGCGCTTGGTTCTGGGACTTCTTGCGATCTTGGGGTTGGAAGGTACTTTTGGTCTTATTAACTATTTTAGGAATTCTGTTGTTCCTTTGTTGCTGTACTCAGTGTCTGCCTAGTATGTGTTCGATGCTAGGGGGATGTTGCACACAAGCAATAGATTTGATAGGACATAAGGTGTATGCCTCAAATAAGACTTCCAAAGAATATGTGTTAAAAGATATATTAGTAAAAGACCTAATGGCAATAGATATTTCAGATAGGGATTCAGGGTACATGGATACTGATGCATGGAGTTATTCGCAAGGAGACCCAAAGTCGTTTTTAGCACTTGGCATAGGCCAAAAGGAGGGTTTGTCAGAATAGAAAATATATCCTGCCTCCTATTGTGGAAAAAATATATTTAATATTGGCCTACGCCAAGCTGCTCGAAAGTCGCTTGCGAGAAAATCTGCGTTGCAAGGTCCTGACCTTTAATCCATGTAGGTCGCCATTTTAGGTCAAACCGCCATTTTAGGATTTGTGTGGAAAAGTCACCCTGTGAGCTAAAATGGTGGACGATGTCATTGGAAAATACAACATGGCCGTCTTGACCTCTGTACATCGCAAATGTGTAATCTGCCTGCAGGCTACTTGTTGAGGTCATGAACTGAGACCTTGTCCTACGTTGACCTATGTGTAAAAGGACTACTTGCACAATGAAACCAATCCACGAGTATATATTATGATAATGTATTTACATATTGAACAGAGAACATCTGTTTTACTACATTGTATTAATGTTTAAAAAGACCTGCAATGCGGAACTTTAGAATACACAGTTAATGCACACGCTTATTGTTACATGTAATAAAAACAAACCAGTTAGATGCGGTTATTTGGGATTCGGCAACAAACCCTAGAATTGGTGATATATAATGTGGAACATTAAGCCGAAGTAGGGCTGGACATAGTGCCCACAAAATGTATAAAAGGCGAATGCATTCTAATGTACAGCGTCTCTCATTGAACACACTGAACCACGCTGGAGTTCGTTGTGTTGTACTGAGGGCCGATAGCTATCTGACTTTGCACTGTTATTGTAATTGAATTCAGTAGAGAATAAAGTGCTTTGTATGTTCCTTTGTAACCCGTGTTCGGTGTATTTCCTTTTGGGGTACTCAGCCTTGATATTTTGTTTCTGTTTTCACATTACAATAAAACATGTCCATGCTGGCGCAGCCAATATATTCCAATGTCTCTGCCTAAGGACATACTTCTGTTACATTTTCTAGGAAAAATGCCATGGCACAATAAGAAAACACATCCAGACTCACTGCACCAATGTAGGACAGTCTGTATACGTAACAACAATTATCATGTTAGCTTTAGCTTTGATATCCAGTAAAAATGGCATACCACAATAAGAATATATAGGCCAATCTAGCCACATAATAAAATGAATGTTTCTTTACTATTGATGCCTGTTAAAACATGCCATGCCACAGTAATACATTATAGCCAGACTGGTTGCCAAAGTAGGCTAGTCCAGTGACATAATAACACCTACTACATTTGCTTTACAACTGAATCCCAGTAAACAAATAAAAAGGCCATGCCTCAGTAGGTAAATGTGGGCAGACTGGCTGCACCAAAGTAGGCCAGCCAAGCCATGCATTAATGCCTATCATGTGCACCTTAATAGTGATGCCTATTAAAGATTGCCATGGCACAGTTATAAAATATAGCCTGACTTGCTTCCATTATGTAGGCGTGTCTAGCTTTCTAACAACAGTTATGTTTGCTTTATCATTGATGTCCAGTAAAAAGTGGCATGCCAAAGTTCGAAAATAGAGCTAGATGGCTGCTAAACGAGCCCCACACCACAAGTTACAGCCCCCCACCCAAGGCTGGCAAAAACATCAGTACACAAACATTCATAGAGAATTGTCTTGCTTATGCATACACCATTAATTCACTCTTTCACACACTCAGCCATACAGCATTCAGTTTCTCATTCACATTCACCCACACAACATTCACTCACTCATTCACACATGCACACACCCATACACCGTACACTCTCCCATTCACACATGCGCTTACAGACACAAACCCACACATACACTTACGCACATACATTCATATTTGTTTGCTTACCTTCAGCCCTAGTTCGGAATGTGCTCATCGTTCCTCATGCCGCTGGCCATGTAAACCCTCCAGCTCCTGCACAGCATGAAACAGGAACCAGGAAGTAGAGATAGATTCCTGGTTCCTGCATATGTATGGAGGAGCCGGAGCGCTTTACGTCTAATGCCCCTATCAATCTACATGTTCAGGGAGGTGCAGAAGCCCCCATGCACATATTAAAACCAGCAATTCTCTAGCCTGCATCCCTGCTGGGCCTTTCAAGGCTGGGGAAGAAAAACACACCCAGCCTTACATAACTCATTGGGCATACATGATGGCGAACAGAAACTATCAAAGGGAAACCAAGTTTCCATTTGACAGTTAAAGCCAGCCCAGATATTTGCGCTCAGCTGCTATCTACAGCTGATAGAGCTCTCAGTTATTTCACTGTGCTGGCTTGGCTCATTTGGAAAGGGTGGTGGGTCAGTACACTGTCACCCATTATGGAAGTGCCGCCACTGGTAAACTCTCATCCAAAGAAGGGCATCCATGTTTCCTCCCGGCAAGTTTTTATAGCAGCAGCACGCTCATCCGGGTGGTTGTTTATATTCAGTGTGCACCTCTGTATGTTGCAAGTATTTGATGTAGTACAATTTGTACCCTGACTAGTGTGGGGTGCTAAGGACCCCCCGTGAGGGTGAATGCAATCTGAATCTGCCCTCAACATTTGAAGGGAATTTGGTGCTCTCCTCAAGGATCGGGTGAAAGCAGGCAGCTTTTGGCTTTTTAGGGGACATTCCCTGCAGACATTGTGAGCACATGACGATTTAAATCTGTGTTTTACAGCCTAGAAGTAGACGTAATGCCAAGCATGTGCATGGTTGTGTATATTCTAAAATATGGTAACTATAGCTGAATTTAACCGGGATATGGAAAGCAAACTATAGTGTGCAAGGCATAGAAAACTCCCTTATGCTGAGCCATTCTGCTTGGTACTTTATAAAACTCCTTGCTGGTGTTAAATATGGCCCTTAGGTGCACTATTGACATTGTAAGGGTGAATTGTTGCATTCAAAATGTTTAGTAATATAGTAGGATGGAAATGTCCATTTTCATTCTTTGCCCTGTAGAAAGTGTCTTTAATTTTTCTCTAAGCACTGTAAGCCCCTTGTCTCCAACCTTCCTCTGAGGGATAGTAAATAGGTGCAGTTATTCATCCTTTGCAGTTTGACTGGTCCCCAGGTTCAGGTCCTGTGTCCATGGCAGGCAAAGGATGCGGCCAAGTGTTTATTTTATTATCTTCAATATTATTTTAATTTGTTCAGTCCTCCTTCTAAAATCATCAGTTTGCTATTGGAATTTGGCTCTTATGATGTAAAATACAGTCAAAATGTCAAAATGTGATGAAAAATATGCTGCTTTTAATATTAAATGTTAGCTGTCTACAACTAAAGATACATAATGATACAGCATCCTCCATTAGCAACAGTGCAGCATGCGCTATCGTCATCCCGTAGGTCTGCCATAGTGGTAATGTATGTAGATAGTGCCATCTTCGAACAAAGCCTACAATAACATAATGGGCAGATTTCCATAAAAGACTCAAAGGGACCATTACTGCTGTGAAATCATGGTTCCAATTCAAGATGAATTTGAGCCATAACATTAGTGGCCAAGATGGCCATAGATCTGCCATAATAAAGTATGTAAGTGGCACCATCTTTGAAAGGCGCCTCCAATGGTATGCTCATTGCAAATTACCTCAAAGAACTCAGGCGAGCCCTTGGGGGGCTCATGTCCTGGTTCAAATACAAAGTGATTTTGATGCATGACGACAGTCAGACAAGAGAGAAAATCAACTAATCACAGTAGCCCAATCTCAATCCTCATTTCACCACAACACGTAAATTCTTAGTCTGATCCAGCTTGTAAAATGGTGCAGTCGTGGAGTAATTAAGTGTGTCTATTGTTAGGACTGCAGTGCCATACTTGAAGGAATATTTGGAGAATATGCCTAGCCACTTGTGGATTAGTAATCCTCATGATGTGGAGTTATTGAAGAGTATTGGAGTGATACATCTTAAACTGAAACCTTGTGCAATATTGCCACATGTGAGACAGTACCCAATGTCCAGGGTGGCAGATGACGGGATTTATGGTACCATTATAGATGTGTAGTATAATGTTATAATCACTTCCGTGTCCCCATGCAACATGGCTATCTATTCTGTGAAGGAAAAAGCGTCTAGTTGGAGGATGGTGCAGGTTTGCATCCTTTGAACAATACCATTGAGGCTGAGTTCCCAATGGTTCTGAATCCTGCTACCATTCTCTGTAACATCCCTACAGGATCTACACAACGTTACTGTAATTGATCTTAAGAATGCATTTTTCTTGGTTTCCTTGCACCCCGATTCTAATTCTCTTACTGCAATTACGTATCATGGCCAAAGAATTCAGCACATGAGATTGCCACAGGGTGTTTATGAATGCCTTAGAATTTTTAATCAGTTGGTTCAGATGGATTTGATAGAGTTGCATGTGCCTAGCAATGAGATTCAGTATTTGGACAATGTTCTAGTCTGCAGTACTTCAGAGGAGCAGTGTAGATGAGATTCAAAAACGCTTCTCACCCTGCTCTCAGAAAAGGGGTACAAGGTGGACAAGGAGAAAGTACAGTATTGCCAGACAGAGGCGGTGTACCTGGGGCAAGTAATATTGCCTGCAGGAAGAATAGTGATGCATGAGAGAGCAGTTGCAGTTCAGAGTATACCACAGCCAGTTACCATAAAAAAGATGCAGCAATTCTTGGGACTCAGTAACTAGTGTAGGTCTTGGATTTTTGACTAGTCTAGTTACACGAGGCAGCTATTGTAAGGTCTCAAGTAGGCACAGAAAGTAAAAGGTATAATCGAGTGGTTGGAAGAGATAATAACTTGTTTACAGGAGCGTATGATTGCAATCAGTAATACTCCAGTCTTAGCGATACCAGATTACAAGAAGCCATTTTTGTTGTACTACCATTCAAATGGGCAGGTGACGACTGTGGTTCTCACCCAGAAAAACTCAATGAGCGAAAAGCCTTTGGCTTATTACAGTAGACTTCTAAAAGCAGTCATGAAGGGTAATTTCCTATTCATACACGCTCTGGCGGCAGTGGCTTTTGCTATTTAAATGTTTTCAACCATTACTATGTGCTGCCCCTTGACACTGTATGTTGAACATACAGTTTTGGCAATTTTAGAAAAATCTAAATCAACCCTCACCACACAGAAAGCTTTGGGATATGAGGTCATCTTGTCGTATGTATGCCTCCATAAATCCAGTGAGGTGTCATACATTCATTCCTGCAACATTCTTAGAAGAGCCAGTGATACCTGATGATATTGTGCAGGATTGTATGACTTATGAAGGAGAAGGGGATGGGATTACAAGTATTAAAGAAGATGAACTAGAGAGAAAGAGAGGCACTCTTTCTCCATGGTTCTTCGACAATTGATCAGAAAACTGGAGAGAGCCACACGGGTGCGGCAGTTGTGGGCCTCGTGGTTGGTGAGTACCAAGTCAGGGTGAAGAAGTGATTGCTTTCACATTATTCCACACAGGTGGCAGAATTGGTGGCACTCATAGAGGTGCTAGAAATGAGTAAGGGGAAGGTAGTGACTATTCACTCTGACTCTGCATAAGTCACATCCACTGTGCATTCAGGGTTGTCTAGGTGGCAGAGGAGAGGATTTAGGTGATCTGACGGGTCCCCCATCCAGCATGCTGTATTATTGTCCAGACTTATTGAAGTGCTAACTATGCCAGTAGAGGTAGCAATCGTCAAATGTACTGCAAATACTAATCACACTAATCCAATTTCACTTGGGATTGATGCGGCTGATAGAGCGGCAAACTATGCTGCATACTTTCCATTTGCAGATTCCCAAATTCCAGAACCTGTGTCCCAGCAGGTAAAGTTACCAGTTCCATACACCGCAGTTCCTTTGATTCAGAATATGGAAATGCAAAAGTGAGCATTAAAGGAGGAGAAGGAACTATGGGTCAAGAGATGGTCAAGAGATGGTGTGCCCTATGACCTACTGATTTATTGCAGAGACATAAACTCACAGGTAAAGTAGTTATGCCTTTAGATTTACTTACCATGGCTCTGGAGCAGCTGCATTATCCTTTGCACATTTCTCGACAACAAATAGCGGTGGACCTCCAAGAGGGCTGGTTTGTCCCCAAATTTTCAGAAGTATATAAGTAAGCTTGTAGATAACTGTGTAACATGCCATCAGTTTAATTCTGAGAATACCTTGAGAACATTGAAGGGGACATTGCCTCGCCATCAGGGCACTTCAGAGAACTCCATATTGATTACACAGATATGATCAACAGGTGTAGTAATTGTTATTACCTCGTTGTAGGTTGTTTATTTCCCAATGGCTTGAGGCTGGACCCTGTGCTCACCCTGATGTAAAATCAGCAGCGAAATGTCCGGTGCAGGAGATATTTCCAAGGTGGGGAATATGTGAGGTCCTGAATCCCGATAATGGAACTCACTTCTTTAATTAACTCTTTGCAGAAATCACTTCTTTATTGGGTATGAAGCACAAGTTGTGTTCAGTGGCCAATAGGATGGTGGAACGTATGAATGGATTATGAAAAAATAATTTAGCTAAACTGTGTTTTACTTTTAAAAAAACAAACTGGTTGTATTGCCTTCCCCTGGCTTCGTTTTTTCTTTGAAACCAGCTGGGGAAAAGGCACCACAAGATATGTACAGGGCGGAGAATACATACACCATTCTTATCTGCAGACTCAGCATCAGATGCTCAGACTTCATCCAAAATTCTAGGAGAGGAGTTCAGGGCCTACTGTAGGGACTTAACTTGAGCTGTTAGAGTTGTATCTCTGCAGTTTATTTCTTGTCATCAACAGCTGGCTATAGCAGAGGGCCTCGATCCAGAGTCTGAAGGTCTACAATGCCCACTACTCTTCCCAGAGGACTCAGTGTTCATCCAAACATGTGTCCGATGTTGGATTGATGGATGCTTACATGGTCCATATAAAGTGGTATATTTTAATCTGAGTGTGGTAAAGGTGGAAGCCCCAAGTGGTGACTCCCCTTGTCTGATGCTTGATAGGATACCAACACTCCTCCAACTGCAAAAGAGCAAGACACCAGGATGGAGAGTAGCCAAAAAATTCTTGAGGTAAGTATGCCCATGGAAGTCGTAGCTCGTGCCAATGAGGGCACTTGTACGAATGACAGACAGTTGTTCATTTTTGTAAATATTGAAGAAGATAGCTTAAAAGTATGAATGATAAGGTGCATATTTGGTTGTTGCCTCTCTCTCTTTTCTTTTTTGCCTGCTCAGCTGCAACGATGGGTAGAAATGTAAATGTTGATAATTTGTTCTCCAGTGATGTAAGATCTTATAAAATATCAATGCCCCAAACAAAAAGAGATCTCAAACAGATAATTATTGAAAATTAAGTGGTGGGTTTGGATAGTACCGTGGATGTGCGTGGTTCACCTCAGATACTATATGGTATAATCATAGGAGAAGGGTAGGAAGTGAAATCTCAGCAGATTCTTGTTATATATGCTCTCTAATACCCCATGCTTCTGGCATTCCCAGAATTTTTATCCTGACTGAACTGTCCCCACAGATAGCACAGTGTTTAGTGCACCTAGCCTTATGCAGAGTATTTAGACAATTTTAAGGACAATAAATCCAGGCATCATTTATATACATTGATGGAAACGAGTGCGGGAAAAAAGAGAACAAGCACAAAAATGTACAATGCCATTTAAGAAATTAGAAGGATCTGCTTTTTTCGCAAATCAATGGGAACAGGGGGCGATGAGCTGTAGAGCACGAGGAATGAGGGGGGTAGCTGAAGAAGCAGTTTTGCAGATTAATGATGAATTTTCTGAACCATGGAACTTGTATGTAAAATGTGTTACGTGGCTCAAGGAGCCAGAGAAACTTGTTAAGATCCAGTTACTGACACGCTTTTGCTTGTGTTTCAAGGTGATGACAGAGTACCTGTCGGCACAAGTATGAACTGTAGCAGAATTGTGCGCATTGCTGATCTTGCTGGAGGAATGTCTGCCATACTTGATTCCCACTGGATGTGTGTGTCTCTTGCATATCTTCAGCTTCATACATCTTGACAGGGAGTGTGCAGCACCACTAAACTCCCGGGTCCTCATTGTGCCTTTAGCCCATCTGACAGCGTCAAGTATATCACCTATGTTTCACTTTCTTCATTGAACGCAAACGGACTAGGAACTTTGAAAGGACATAAAATGCATGAATATTTGAAATGGTACACCCATAGCAATTACATCTCGTCAACTCCTTCTGAGACTTTGGGGAAAATTCCAGATCAGTTTTGGCTCCTTAATAGGGCTGAGCTGCTCTTTACCTCCCTCCTGGCCGCTGGTGTGAAAATCATCACAAATGCTAAGTGGCTCCAGGTGACCAGGTATGAGATGCTCCAATTTAAGAATTACTTTGAATTTGCCTTTAATTCGATAAGAGAAGAAACGAGAGCCCTGTTCCTCATGACATTGTAACATCGGTACACCCTGGACCTTCTGATGGCTATGGAAGGTGGGTGTGCCAAAAGATAGAGAGCATATTTTTTACATAAATGCATCCCAATGATTTGGACAATGGGACCTTGTCTCAAGCAATTGGAGCTTTGCATAATCTTTAAGTGGCTATGGAGAAAGAGACTGGGATTCGAGATGATACCTTGATAGACTCACTGTTTTCTTGGGTTCCCCCCTGGATGAGACTAACTGGGAAGCTGGTGATGCCCATTTATTTTTCTGCTTATTGTGTTTTATTCCTGTCAGGAGCCTCTAAGATACTGTTCTGCTAAAACACCTAGAGCAGCTGCCATGATGTCATTTACTCTGTCTACGGGTAGGGACACTTCCATCCTAAACCATATGGGCATGCAGAGCGAGTCATGGATGAATCTAGGGTAAATGGGGTCTCCAGGCACTGCTTTGTCTCCTCCACGCAATTTAGATATCTATGTGCATTGTTGGGAAGATAGTGGAAGAAAATGTGGGTGGTTATGTTTGCCTTGTACGCCAGAGGAATATGCTTGGTGTCGAAAGAGTATGCAGGATGTCTGAGGGTCTGGGTGCCCAGAGAAGATATTATCAGAGAGCAAGAAGCAAAAATATTAGTTAATGAATTAACTAATGAGGAAAATGTTGGGATGCACATTTAATGTCCCAATGCGGGAAAGAGGTTTGCGTTGTGGACGTTGTATTAGATCAATGGTGCGGCTGGGTTGGATGTGATGTTACAATTTAATATGTGTTTGGTGTAGTTAGAGGAATTGGGATAATTGTTACTTGTGTTTAGATCGGTATACATTTTAGATTTGCGTCATGTAATAACATAATCAGAAGTCATGTGGGGACAATGTAAATGTGCGTTGTACGATATATAGTGCCTGGAGGTGGGAAGAAAAGAGCCTTGCGCATGCAAGAATAGAAGTCCGCTGAAGGGAACACCACTGTGAGGGGATGTGGTAGACTTGAGCAATTTATACGTGGCAGTTCAATGGCTCAAATTGAAGATATATTTTGGGATATGATGAAAGTAGGGATTTGTTGCGAGTAATATGGAAATATCACAGATCACAGTTGTCTCATAGATGGAGTTTGTTTAGGCAGCAGGGTCTTTGGTTTACAGTAATGAACTTTGCTTGGCCTGGAGATCTCAGAGACCGGGTCAAGGGGGGGGAAGGAAGCAGACTGCATTTTGGTAGATGCTGATAACATCAAAAAGTCACTTGAGCCGAGGACCAAATGAAGTGCCGTTAGGTTGTGGGTTCAATCCTAGATGGCTATGTGGATACAGGGAATAATCTTCCTGGGAGCAGAGAGTTGTTAATTCCGACCAAATGGTGGATCAAATTGGGGTAAGTTAATAAAACACATTCAAGGAGTGCTGGTGGGCAGGGTTTGCCTGTCTTTTATGGATTTTGTTTGGACTCTCAGGAAGATAAGCAGGATGTGTGCATGGAGCTCTATTATCTGAGATGGTAATCACAAATAAGGAATGTAGACATGAATAAATGTAGAAGGAATACTATGGGGCGACAGTGCATCTGTGAGAATAAGATGTTTTTTGCTTGATCAAAAGAATGATTATTTGTTTCTCTACTTCCTCTTGTTGCGAAGCATTCTGACAAAAGCCTTGCACATCACATATGGATTTAAGGTTTCTCTGATACATGGGACAAGTGAACTGTACTGAGTTAATAAACTGATTATGTTTCAGGATGTCACAGACCACGTTGATAGGGAATTGTGCTTAGTAACCTGTATCCAATGGGATTAGAAAATGTAAGCAGTAATTAGATTTTATGTATAGGGTTAGCCAATGGGGATTGTGGATGACGTAACTAGAATGTGTAATTATGCAAATCATGTAAATCTGTGTATAAAATATGTAAGTGCTTTGAGCCCAGCAATTAATTCTTAGTTTTCAGCTTCACAAAGCTGACTAACTCCTTCCGGCTATGTGCGTTAAACTCGCTTGTTCTGACAAAGTGCATTCGCATTCACTCTCCTTTGGAACTGCTTTTTCATATTGGATTTTGGAGTTGCCCTTCTACACATCTAACATGGCGTTCCACACACACAAGAGTTACTTTAACTTTAACTTACTAGTCTTTCTTTTTTCAGTTAACACCTGTGGGGTCCATTTGCAATGACGCCACACTCTCGTGACAACATCACACCAACCCTGTTGGCAGGCTGGCAAGAGGCAGCACCTTTGTGCTTGTGTGGGTAAGTTAGAGCGCCCCTTTACAGCTCACTCACAAACCCTTTAGAGTGTGCATACATGATAATGGCCATGAGTATTCTCGTTTTAGTTACATTTCTGATGGTTTTCAAACAGTCCTGGTGAATTCTTATGAGCTAAGTGGTGTAGCCTATGACACAACATTGTTCCACTTTTAGGAGGCTGTAGTTGCTCCCTTTTAGTAATGGACTGACAGTGGTACATGTAGTCCCCTTTTTCGGCACCATTTTGAAACCTTCTTTTGTAAATATTACTGAAGACATGTTCAGACTATTTTCTTACTTCTCTTTGTTAGTTTATTTTCATTTAGATCATGCAGAGTTGTGGGAACATGGAGGTATTGAGGCTATGGGAGAAATGATTGTAGATTTAGTATTTCCACTGTGTGTTTCAACATGTGTAACTATTCATTTCTGTTTCTGTTTCTTCTTTTTTTTTTTCTCTGACATTGTTCTCCCCCTTTTTATACTGTTCAAATAATGTGTGTTGTGTTACTCTGTATACTGCTTTCTCGCGTGACTGATCTTATGGTTGTAATAAGGTCACCCTGAGGACAGACTAGGTCCGAAATGAATCGACAGACCCTGTTTTGTTTGCATTTTCCTCTATTTTATTTCAAAATTCTGTCCACTATAATTGATGAGTTATGCTATTATGGTTGAACACTTGGTTTTCTGGAACGGCTGTTCTATAACTTATTTTAGTGCTTGGCAAATGCCCATCTCATGGCTACATAAAAGCCCACACCTTTGGCTTTGCCAATGCTGGTTTCTCATGAGTGTGTTTATGTACTTGATCACAGATTTCGATAGATTTAGGTCCTAGTTGGTAAATAAAAAAAATAAAAAAATATATTATTACTGAATATGTTTTAAGTATAGCTACATTGGGCCTACATAACATCTGATAATGCTGCCTTCAACATGCCTTTGTTGCCATATACAACACAGCTGCATACGCACTGAAGATACAGTTGCGGTTTATAAGTATTAACCTACTAAGATGCTGCACACTTCAGACAGTGATAACACAGTAATTCTCCCGTTCAGTGCAAGCAACTGGTAATGTTGCATCAGCAAAGTTAAATGGACACTAGTAGTTAAAGTGTGCGTCAACATGACAACAAACCCTATACCCATGAATGCTTCGGAATCATTTTAGTAGAGGGAGCTGTGCAAGAAAAGGTTTCCAAACTAGGCTACATATCATTTGATTGGGTGTTCGTTGCACGGCCAGTTCACTCGAATCGCAAGTTAGCAAATAAAGCACCTCCGTGTTTTCCCTCTCTGACCACTGTTTAAAGCCTTAGCCAAACACATGTGGTCTCCTCGCGTCCTGTCAGACAATTGTCTGCGCCTTGAAACTCTAACCGACCACACATAATTTGGCCTAATTGACATTGTCCGAGGAAGGAAGGCCCAGCAGTCATGGCGCATGGGTACCGAGTTATCATCCGCTCCCCAGAGAACATCTCCCCCCACCCCAACTCAGGTGGGAGGTCAATGGTGGTCCCGGCCTGTAAATAAACAGCACACTTCACCATTCAACGCTCTCAGCACCCCTCCCCGCCCCCCAAATAACGATGTGCTTTAAAGGAAAAGCAAGGATAAAAAGAAAGAAAAGAATAGCTCACTGACGTCAGGGAAACACACTTTCTTGCCCCTCGGTAGTGACTAGCATAGAAAATTAAGTATATGGGGCACATCATTGTGTGTCAGCATTTGATTTTGAAAAGGAATGTTTTTTTTCAAAATGATGTCTAATTCCTTTTAAGAGCCTTTATTTCCCAGCATGATCGCTAAACATTTTGTGAGCTGCCCAGCTGAAAGGTTAAGCTCAACAATGGGAGGAAGCGGATTTCCTTTTAAGGTGAATGAAAGGCCTGGCGTGGCTCTTTGTTAATTTTGATGTATGACTCCGCATAGACCCCATACATTGTGACGAAATGACTGCTGGTCTGCAGAGGTTAAATGTTAAATGTTAAAGGTATTTGTACCGCGCACCGACACCAACGGAATTGGTCCCCAGGCGCTTGCAAGGGTGAGAAGCGGCTAAACCAGTGGCCTGGGTGTACTCTTAAGAGGGGTGTGAATGTGATAACAATGGCAACCCAAACAGCAATAGTACAAGACTCCACAATAAAGGAATGTACAATCAAGGTTCAATAAAAATACATATACACTTTAATTAAACACACTAATATGCAAGATAACTGAATTAAAAAATACACTAGTAAAAAACCCACTCTTGTGGAAAAAACACAGAAATACAGAACATAGAGATGAAAGCACTCCGGGTAATGTAGCAGGGGTGAAGAGCAACACATTGCAACAATACCACTTTTAAAAGGACATGTCTTTTGAGAAAAATTGTGAAAGTGTGCCTTTTCAGTCTTTAGGCTCCCAAAGCGGCCCATATGGGCTGTATCTCACAAAAGTACACCAGTCTCTTCATCGTATTTTGACAGCATCGCAATGGACTTCCCAGTGCCATCTGTGCGGATGGAACCAGGTGCGAGTGTGGTGAATCTTGGTGATCCAGGTGACAAGTCAGCTTCAAGTCAGTTTCAATGTGAAATGTGTGTGGTTCAATGTGGTTTTCAAGTGGTGCCGTTCAATGGGGCTAGCTGTGTCGGTTTTGACAATCGAGCTAGGGACGATGTGAAGATGACAGCAGTTCAATAAGTTCCTTCATATGCAGTGGTTGAAAGACATCTGAAGAAGCAAGTTTCTTGTTTGAACTGGAGCAGGTGACACAATCTGCTAGTGCGTTGCAGCAGCAACACAGTGGTTTGATGCAGCAACACAGTGGTTTGAGGTTCGAAGTGAATGCCAAAGGCAGCTTTGAGGGTCTTGTTTGGTTGAAAGACATTTAAATGTTGTCAACACTGGCTTGAGTGTGGTTCGAGGTAGTGGAACACAGGAATCCATCTGCTTCGTCTCCACTGATGCTGTGAGTGCCAATCTGGGGGCTCATGGGCATGATAGGTTTTTCATCTTCACTCCCCATCTGTGGGGCTAGCTGGCACCTGCAAGTGTCCTGGACAGTGGTGTAGCTAGCAGAGAGTGCAGATCTTGATCCAACAGCAGTCACCCCAAATGTTCCCTTAGGATAGTTAGGGGACAGAGTTTGCTTCTCCCATGGAACACCTGCCTTCACCGCAGAACTGTAGGACTTTGGAATGGACTTCTCTCTTCTAATAGGGTCCAAACAAATGTTTTGTCTTGAAGGACCAAAAGGAATCCGAGAAAGAGTGGGAGACCCCTTCCTTACAGGTAAATGTTTACAGGGGAGTGAATAAAAACAAGCCTGCTTTAAGGGTCTAATCGTAGAATCACCAAGATGCAGGAACACTTCCCCCAGATCCTTCTGCTCTGGGTGACCTTTCTAACTCTACCCGCTCCCAAGACAGAAGTTTCAAATACCCTTGGTATACACCATTTGCGGCTGGCCCTTTTGTTATGGGTGTGCCTTTTTGAAGGATGGTTTTCCAGCAGTTCACCTGCTGAAGGCATCATTGGCTGGAAAGAGGTGTTACCCAAATTCTCAAAGGATCGAATAGAGACAGCTTGTCTGCCTATTGTCCTGCTTACTGCAGCACGGACAGGCAGCTGGTAACAAATCCGCACAACCTTTGTATAGCTGGTCTGGGCACACAGGATTGACATGATTATGATACACATCTGATTTGCTGTAATATTTGTGTGTATCATCAGTAACCATACCACAACTCAATTATGGCTTATTACTAGAGAGTACCCTGCCACCAGGGGGATTGTCTGCATAATCATTATGGTTTTGGATGAGAGGCACATATTTAAATGTAGCCTCAGTCAGCAGTGACCAATGTCACAGAAGCAATCAAGCAGGACCCATGCCACCTTTAAACTTGCCCTGTGCCAGAGAAGAGAGGGAGCTACAGATCGGGTGACTGATGCAGCAGGCCACAGGTGGTCACTGTGCTTTTTGCATGAAACTTTCTCAAAGAGGGGGGTCTGTTTAGCAAACCACACTTTCTGAGATGGATACCCCCATCATTTTATTATTAATACAATTTATTTTTGTTTAAACAGTACTTCTATTTACACCCTTAACAAAAGGCAATACTTCATTTTCATGTTGGATGCTTGTGGTGCTATTTTGATTGAGGCTGCACACATTTTTGATGAAAACATCAATATTCAGTGATAGAAATATACAGCTGCCTCGTGGTGAATACTAAAATCCAGTTTAGTTTTACTGACAAAAACTACTGAATGCATTTTCTGTAAATTGTTCTCACACATATTCATTCTCCAAGAAGCACTGGGGAACAGACTTTCCTTCACCCTACTTTTCCGAGTTTTGTGTCAGAAGGATGAGGAGGATTCAGAGGAGGCAGTGTGAGTTCTGAGTTTGTGCTATGCTCTCGCAGGCCAAAGTGGGTGGACCCGAGGAGCCAATTGGGACTGCTGAGTGCTGAATATGGTGGTTTACAGCGAGCAGAGCACTGGTGAATGGATGTGACCACTAGAGCGTGTGATATGCTACCACATTTCAGTCTGCTCTCCTGATGCTGCTATCCCCAAAGTCGGATCCCTTGCTGTCACAAAGCTGCCTGCATTGAAGGGGCTGGATAATCCAATGGCTGCATTTGCTGCAGTACAACGGTTACTGTTGTGTGGCCCTCCTAAGTGTATTGCCCTTTTAAGAGGTGTCATGACTACATCATGACATCATCCTAATAAAAGGAGCTCCTGCAGGCACGTTCCTCAGAACGACTTCAGGCTCCAACAATGGAACACCTGTGTCCGTCTCTCATTCATGGACGTGCAGGCCTCACCTTGTGAGAATGGTCCTTTGGCCGTGGCCTGCAGGCCCACACTGTGTGATCACGGTCCTGCATGTTCTGCTGACCTGGGACCCTCTCACCAGCATGATGTCTGGGTCTGCCGAGGCCACTCCAGCATCCAGATGCTCCTGGCATCCATGGTGCCCTGGCACCCCAGGCCTGTGTCAGCACGGGCAGTCACGGTGCGCCCCGTAACTTGGTAAATCCCGGTGATCCCAGCAATGCAGCAAGGTGCTTGCACCGCCATCACTGATGGGGCTGGCTTCAGTGGCCATGCCATGCCCCACAACAGTTACTAAGAACTCATCATAATTGCCTTAAACATGTCCGCCATGATTTTGTTGACCAATTTCTCTTCCTGACATCTGCTAAGTCTAGTTGATGGAACTATACCCAAAGCCTCTGTCAAACCCTTTGACGCATTTAGCTGTCAGCACCGTGTGCAACTCAATCGTTGACCTTCCATATTGCTATCACTTGCAGCACTTTTTCAACTGGTGACTCCTACCTTCCTGTGACTAACGTACTGGTGTGGGCCATTTTTCTGAATCCAGAAAGCACTAATTTGGCATACTTTTTACCAGCAAAATGGATTTAAGTAAGGTGGAAACATCTGGTGGACATTTCTTACAGACAACAATTTACACCAGCCATTTTGGATCATCATTGTTCTGTCGGGCCTTATCGGTGGGTAGAATTGTTATTTCTTGCTTTTAACCATATATATATATATTATTGGTCACAGTGTTTTTTTTGTTCCACGCTTTTTGTTCATGTTAAATGTCTGTACACATCAGCTTTTATTGGTAAAATGTTGTCTTCTTTCAACAATAAATTAAAAAACAGTTAAAATAAAATAATGTTTGCTTTCTTTTTCTGTCATAGGTCAGAAAGTAAAGCCATTTTGTAATTCGACACTTTCAACATCATGCCCTTCTCATGTGTCTATGATTTTTTTTTCATCAATAACAACCGTGAAGAAAAATGCTTTAAGTGTCATCGCCAGCTAATGATCACGGGAGTCCGTTTTCTTCGTTATCAATCTCCTATATTTTTATTGATTCATTTTCATATCATCAATTATTCCATTGTCATTGGTTTTCTCTGTTTTCATATGTTCAAACTTAAACATGTCTACTCTTCTTTTAAAGTCCTTATATTTTGACATTTAAATATAATAGGTCTTCCTCCCCTTAGTATTCACACTTGAATGTAATAGATTTTCCGTGACATGTGCTTCAGTGAATATTGTTGGGTTTATTCATGGGGTGATTTTCTTGGCTAATTTGGTTTCATCTTCTTACTGTAGTTTCATCACACGTTTTGGGTGCTGTCTCTAAGACCAGTGGTCATCTCTGTTGCTTCAGTATTTGCAGAGTCCCGTGGTAGCACACTGAGACAGATGTCGTGTTTGCTTACTGTAGGCTCTAGTGATGTCCTTCTGAAATGTGCAGGTGTTATAATGTTGAGCTGGGGTTCCAATGATTCTCAAGCCCCCAAATATTTCTCACGTCAATGGAGGGGAGGCTGCACATCTTGCAACCTATAAGTATGCGTCTGTACAGCAACGACGGTTCATTCTGCTCGCTGGAGTGAAGCTGGAAGGTATACACCAAATGTAGTCCCAGCATCCCTGAGGTGCTTTCCTCTAGTTTGAGCGCCCTATGCTTGTGATTTCATACCGGAGCACAAATCGAGTGAAATTGCTCATGGGCATCAGGAGTTTCAGGTGGATAAGCAGACTCTAGAAAAATTAGTTGGCGCTCCCGCTTTGATCAGGGCACCTGTTTCCTCCGGAATTGATCTTGGATGCTGGCTCTCTGGCTGGCCAGCATCGATGCATGCTGCAGTCCTTTCCACATTGTGCAGGTAGCAGTCCGTCGCCATCCTGTAAGAAGGCCTACCCTGATGTTACCATTGTGGTGAAGTTCCTGCACTAAGTCCTAGACTGTGCATCAGGGCTTTTGATGCGGCAGGCGAAAGTTGTCCCGCTATATGCTGACTTCCAATGTCCCCAGGGTTGACCTACCTTGCATCCAGGATGGGTCGCTGTGCCTAAGAGCTCCTGTCCTTCCCTCTTCCTGTGTAGCACTGGTCCTCGGGCACATGGGGACAGTGAAAGGTGCTATACGCTCATCACCACTGTTGTTTAATGAGGCTCACAGGGGATCATAGAATAGATACCTTGATATGATATGATAGGTTATTTATAACGTGCTTAATACCCAGAGGTTTCTAAGCATGGACCCGGGGATCAAACCTGTGTTGCTCTGTGTCGTCTTGCTTTTAAGGCAAGCACGTTGCCCCTGATCCTCCCAAAACCTTATTGGAGGTACATTGCCATCACCTTCTTCAACTGATGCCTCCTTTGCAATTTGATGACTTCCGGGACATCCAGATTAAAAGTGATGCTGTCAGCAGTTGCATCTAGGCTAAGAGTGCAGAAACACAACATGTTGCATACTGGAGAAGTATAGAATTTTTCGTCATAGTGCCAAATACTACCAACGTACAACACAATGCTTCATTTGTCAGAAATTGAATGCCAGATAAATGTCTTCGAGATGTACTTTGGGGCATTGCTCTTTGCGGGTTATGGGGTTCTGCCTATAACATCTAACATGACTAAAGCTTCATGCTTTCCTGTGAAGGTTTCTGAAGTGCAGTTTAGGGAACGTTCCAACATATTTTTAACTTATTTTAACCTCCATCAGGAGTGATGATTAAGCTTGTGCTGTTAGTGGGAATGGGCTGTGTGACCATTCTGAGCTGTAAATGATTGATAGGTAAAACATATCACATGTTTGTTCGTTTTGGGAAAATATTTGAATGGACCTCATATGACAAGAATGTTTTGACATTCATGCTCACTCCTATTTGAGATTGTTTACAGGGTTTGACTCAGCGGTGTCGAGCAGGACGTTCCTATTTAAATTCTCGGCAGCAAACCGATTTATGGTGTTTGTCAGCGTGGGCAACTGCACACTTCGAATATCATTTTTTTTTCAAAGTTTTCATAAACCTATTTTTAAGGATACACTGAGGCCAGCTTCAGAAATCGTAATTTTGCTCTTTCCTTCACTGTCTGGATTCCAAAAGAAGTATTATTTCATTCTATTTATGTAGGTGTCTAGACATGTTTTTATTTATTTAATTAAAAGCTTTAGAATATTATGCTCTGTATACTCACAATGGCAATAGCAGAGTTTCAGACACCTGTAGGTCTCAGTCCCGCTCTCCACTTACCTACATGTGGTGAGGTGTATTAGTTGGGATGTGAACTCTGCACTCATATTAGGATCAAAGAAGAAAAGGGGCAAAGGTTTTATTGAAATATTTCACACGGGTCGCATCTGCCAGCCCAAAGATCTTCCTCTATAGGTAGGGTACCTTGCTAGAAGAACAGCCTCGCCACCAGAGCAATGGTTTGTAGATTTGCCAACCAACCTCTTCTGCATTTTGAATGGCAAAGCAGTTTTGTCCCCGATCCTCTCTCATGAACCGGTGTAATAAGATTGAATAATTGCTGATGCAGACCTGACATAAAAGACACTGGGCCTCATTATGACCTCAGCGGTAGCCATGCCGCTATTGGCATCATGGCTGCCGCCGAAATCGCGTCCAGGTCCAGGTTCCCAGAATGAGGAATTACTGGGCCATTCCGAGTTCGGAGGGCCCGGTAATTCCTCCTTCTAGGAACCCGGACCCGGACATTCCCCATTCCCATTTCAGCCCCCATAGGGCTGAATGGGAATGGGCGAGGGAGCAAACAACGGGCCGATTACGAGCGGCCCGTTGTTTGCTCCCTCCTCCCCTCTGCAAGGGTCCCACGAGGGGACCTCGTAATCAGGTGGGACAGGGTTGACGGCGTCCCGCCTGGGTTATAATGAGGCCCACTGAGTCTCATTACCAGTTTCAAGTTAATCTGGTGGTAAATTGCTAAATTGCTCCCAAACACATTGACCATTGTCAGCACATTGTCCTGTGGCACTACAACAGGATCATTATTGGTGGTATGACAGTGTAAATTGCTATTTTTTGGAGTCCTCATTACTCCATGGAAATGTTTATAGGATGTACAATGAACTGTACTTCTGTGTGGTAAATTCAATGAGTTTTGGGAGTAAAGAGGGGGATCTACCACCAACACAATGCTGGTGCTACATCCTCTATACACAAAAGTTGATCAAGGCATTCATGTCACACATAATCCACTTAATGGTTTTTCCTCTAGAACTCCTAGTTATTTTTTCTAAAATATATAATTTGTATCCACATATCAAAAGTTAAAAGAATATTATGTGCACATTTTATAGACAACACTTAGACATTTTAACATATTTCTGTAACATCAATCTAAGTTATTCAGATTTTCAGACACAAAAAACCCTTATTCTCAACATGATACCCAAAGAAAGCCTAGATTCAACATGTATGTGTATGATATAAAGCACTCCTTGGACTCATTCAGGGACCTTTCACAACTTGCTAGTCCTTCTTTTGTTATGACCTGCCCTTTGTTTGCAGTGCCATTGTTACTTCTTGAAAAGTCGACACGGTGTGTTTCGGGCGTCTCTAGAACATAAACTGGTGCTCTTATATTATGTGCACATTTTATAGACAACACTTAGACATTTTGACATATTTCTGCAACATCAATCTAAGTTATTCAGATTTTCAGACACAAAAAACCCTTATTCTCAACATGATACCCAAAGAAAGCCTAGATTCAACATGTATGTGTATGATATAAAGCACTCCTTGGACTCATTCAGGGACCTTTCACAACTTGCTAGTCCTTCTTTTGTTATGACCTGCCCTTTGTTTGCAGTGCCGTTGTTACTTCTTGAAAAGTCGACACAGTGTGTTTCGGGCGTCTCTAGAACATAAACTGGTGCTCTTATCAGTTGCAGCCTTCATCAGGACTTAACCAATTCTTAAATACAGCTAAATGTATTTCTGTGTACGCAGGTAGCAGCCATACCAATTGTGGGGTCCTGAATAGCCCACTTCTTCTATTAGGCAGTATGGAAGGTCAGAAACAATAGGAGAAGCACAGGGGTGTAAGGAGGGGGTGAGTGAAGCAGCCCTAACAAAGTAACGGAACAGGGAAGTGGGAGAATTTCTGCCTCAGACAAGCTAATGTCAAGAAATAAATCCAAAAATATGCAGTCCACTTCTAAACACTTGAAGAAGGGCCCTGCAGGTCACTAACAGAAGCTGTGGAGGAAGGAGAGCGAAGGGGGTACGACTGTGGACCGGGGTCTACCAGTGGAGACTGACCTGAAGGGCTGAATTTCTCCTCTGGGGGATCAAGGGATAACCACAGAGGACTTCCGGCAGTGCTTTCACGACTTTAGAAGGAAAATTACTGAAATGCCCCAGTCACAACTAAGTATTATCAGAGCAGAGTTTACCCAATTGCTGCCCTGGGAGAAAGGACTGATGCAGGGGAAAATGCACTTCAAGACTTGGCAGAGGAAAAGGGGAAGATGGATGTCTTGGTAGAGTAGCTCATGAGAGTAACACATAATTAGGAATTGCAGAGCGAAGACCTTGAGAACCGTTCAAGATGGTCCAACACAAGAATAAAATGCCTATCAGAGGGGATGTCAAACAAAGAGAGACTACCCAGCAGATCTGAAATTAATCTGACATTCGGCTGGATCACATGCATTAAGTGGGGCACCAAAGGAGAGAACTGGAGGCCAGGCCATGTGACGTTTTATCCAGGATTTGCGCCTGCTGAACAATATTGTTGTATCAAGGTTTTCTTTAGTTCCCAATCCAGCGACAATACTATGTAGTATTCCACCAGAAGCCACTCATTTCACTGTGATAGACTTGAAGAATGCTTTCTTCTCTATCCCACTTCGTGAAGAATCACAGGACTTCACATAATTTCTATAGAGAAATAAAAAGTGGAAACACACAAGACTTCCTGAGAGGTGCTGTGAATCCCCTTCTATATTTCAAAGGGTCCTTCAAATGGACCTGAGGAATGTACATTTAGACAGCATGGTTATTCAATACGTGGACAACATTTTAATATAAAGCACGTCAGAGGAGCGGTGTCGGAAAGATTCAGTGCAGTTTTTTACAGCATTAACAGAAAAGGGATACAAGATGGACAAGGACAAATTACTGTACTGTCAGAAAGAGATCTTATATATTGGACAGTTACTATCTAAAGAGGGGAGGAAGGTTACCCCTGAAAGTGCAGAGGCGATCTTCAGAACGCCACTGTAAAAGACTGTGAGGGAAATGCAGCAATTCCTAGGTGTTTGCAATTATTGCAGGGCCTGGGTATTTGACTTCAGCACATACACTTGACCTTTTTTAAACAGGCTCAGGGAGGTCAAGAGTGGGGATGGTAAACTACATGGAAAGGTGAGATAACAGAAGCATTCGAAGAACTAAAAGGGAAATTATGCACAGTGCCAGTATTGGGAATTCCACACTACCAGTGCAGAATTGTTTCGGTTTTCACACATGAATGAAGTAGTGATGACAGCAGTGCTCACACCGAAAAAGACCTTAGGGCACAAATCGATTGCTTACTACAGTGGGCATTTGGATACAGTGATGAGAGGTATTATCCTTGCAAACAAGCATTTGCTGCTGCTGCTTTTGCAGTTTAGGAAATTAACAAGTGTTACAATGGGCTCTAGCACCACACTGCATGCCCTTTTTGCCATTCTTGAAAAGCCTAAAAGCACATTGACCGCACAGAGAGCTATCGGATATGAGATGATTATCTTGAATCCGGTGATAAATGTAGTGTGGTGCACATTTGTAAACCCCGCAACATTTATATCAGAACCAGTAGAAGTAAGGAACTGTGTACACGACTGCACCACACACACATAATATTATGATGACATTTCTAGAGCAAAGGAGAATGCCCTCTGGGGAGGGGGGTACTATTCATTTATGGGTTTTCAACTATTGACTAGACGACAGGAGAGAGACATACAGGGATGGCAGTTGTAAAGTTAAAACAGATCGGGACAGTAGGGGCGATATTACCTTGCATTTTTCAGCACAAGCAGCAGAATTGGTCACACTCATAATAGCATTAGAAACACATGAGGATGAGGAGATCACAGTGTAATCCAACTCTGCCTACGTGACATCAACAGTACATGCAGGAGTCTCACATTAGGCAGAGCTTTTGACATGCTGACGGTACACCAGTGCAGCATGCACCCATATTGGACAGGCTCATAGATGCGCTGCAGCTCCCATCAGATGTTGCAGTAGTGAAAAGTCAAGCCCACATCAAGGGGGAGGATGTGGTTTTCTGTGGCTGCAAAGCAGTAGATGCAGAAGCAAAGCGAGCAGCAAATTATTTATAAATAAATGAGTTTGACACTCCACCTAATAAACACATGCGAGCGCTCAGCATGATATTTTGCGAGAAGGGTATAGCCCATTGACCGTTCACAAATAATAGAATTTCTGGAACTAGTGCCAGCAGAGGAGAAAGAGTAATGGATAAGGAGAGGGTGCTCGATATCCCCCACTGATGCAATGTGGCAACAGGAAAGCACCATAAAACTGGTTATTCCTTTTAAATTATTTCTGATTGCGCTCACACAGCTGCACTATCCGACCCACCTCAGTAAAGAAGTTCTTCCAGCACATATAGCGGAAAACTGGTTTTGGCCGAATTTAGCAAAACAGTCTCAGGAGGATAGCTTAGGGGCAGCAAACTCATCTTGGAAGCAAGACGACGTGGTTCAACAAATGCTTGATCCCCAGTTCTGTGCTTAGAAACCTCTGGGTATTTAGCATGTTATAAATAACCAATTATTACTATTATTATTATTATTATTATTATTATTATTATTATTATTATTATTATATTGAAGTTTTTGTGCATAAGTGCATTGTCTGTCAGAAATTCACTGCTGGACACATGTTGCCCGTAGTGTGGGAAGCAATAATAGACTCTAATGGGCCCTTCCAACACCTCCACATAGATTATGTGGATATGATTCAGAAATATAATGGCTGCTGGTATATGCTTGCAGCAGTGTGCCTATTTTCTTGCTGGATCTAAGCTGGTCCATGCTCACACACCAATGCCCTCTCTGTGGCAAAATTGTGAGGTCCTAAGATCAGACAATGGACCTCACTTCGTAAATAAAGTGTTTGAGTATATTACATCCCTGCTGGGGATAAAGCAAACACTTTCCTGTGTCTATCACCCACAAGCAAATGGTATTTGTAAACGCCTCAATGGCTTGCTTCTTTTATTTCTCAACAGTTGAAGTCGCGTCTGGGGAGGCTGAAGAAGGTTGATGAAGATAACACACCAGTAAAACCATCTGGTCTGCTCAAACAACCACCTCTTTAAGCAGGGAACCAAGTCCTCTTGAGAAATTTCATCAGAGCATGGCACAAGCCACGCTTCAATGGTCCCTTCACCATAGAGCAAGCAACAGATAAGGCTGCTCAATTAGAAGGGAAGAAAGCATGGAATTATATAGGAAATATCAAGCCCCGCAATGATGAGACCCTCCGAGAACAACACGTACACGATACAGCGCAAGAAGAAGAAGAACAGTGACATATTCAAACATGTTTAAAGGCTAAAGCTAGACAGGAGCATGTGGTTTCCTAGATTAGACACACTGGGCTGCAATCCGAGTTTTCCCCTAAAATAGCACTGTTATTACCATTTCTGACAGGGCATGTGCTGGATTTTCCAGCGTACTATGAGTATGCAGGGATAAGCCCCTGCCGGAAGTGGCAATGCCAGCAGGCCAGTATTGGCAGAAGGGAAAATCAAATTGCTCTCAATACTGGCAGAAATGTGCCAGTAATAACACCTCATCCAAGAAAATGCCAGAAACACTGGGAAATAAACGCAGTGCCAGTAATACTGGTGCTGGAAACATAAATGCTGCCAAAACCAGAAGCATACAATGCCCATCTTTAAAAACAGAATCCAACTCAATCCACCTATTCCCTCAGTCATTTAGGCAAATAATTATGCCACAATCATCTCCCAGGACCAAGGGACCCAGGAAAATATTTCCATCTAATCAAACAGAAGTTCTCCAATGCAGAGCTGACTGGCCTAGTGGACAGAGTACTGCATCATGCAGAGGAACTATTTGGGGTCAGGCAGCAGAAAACTAACACACAACAGAAGACTGCCATATGGGGAGAGGTGGTGGCAAGTGTGACGGCAGTGGGAATCGTCCCCCGTACAAGGAAGCAGGGTCTTGTTGGGGTAGGTAATGGGGAGTGTGTTGTTGGGGTGGGTGATTTGGAAGGGTGTTGTTGGGATGGGTGATTGGGGAGGGTGGGGTGTTTATTCCATATACTGTTCGAGTTGCACTTACTTACATAAATACTTATTAATTGCATCAATGAGTGCATTGGATGCATTTCTTTATTGTGTGCAATTACTATTGAAGGGTGCATGGATAGTGAGAGTGGTCGTCAACATTAGAAGAATTTCTCAATGAGCTCCTGGTGAGCAAGTCGCCCCAGCCTGGCCTCTGCTTGTGTAGTGTGTTCATGTGTGACACCTGCAGGCATAGCGTCATCATCTTCTGTATGCACAATGGGTGTCTGGAGCTTGGCAGGCTAGGCTGACACCCAGTATGCCATACAGCAGATAAATTGACTTGTCAATGACTTTGATGAGTGCTTCTGCTTACTGTGGCTGGTGACATTGGTGCTTGGGTGTATTGTTGCATGTTGTATTTGCACCGTGAACTGGATGTTCTCGCCAGCCCTTTCAGATAAAATAGCTCTATCCTTGAGTTGGATGGGGATGCAGAAATTATGCAAACATCAATAATTTAAACGAATCAGGTAGTTGGCAAAGGATAACTGTTTTAATATCAATTATCTAAAACAGGCAGAACAACGGACGTCAATGGACGTTTCTCATCACGGTCTCAATGCATCCTGAAAAAAACTTGCTTATATAACAAAAATGTATCATAGGTGACGTTAACCCACCTACTACTAACCTCATCCTACGTGGAAAACTACAAAAACCTAATGGTGAGTGTGATAGGGTCTAAAAGGATCATGTAAGTATACAATCCATACTCGTCTAGGGCAGTGGAATAATGTGATAGGCTTCTTAACATTGGATGGGGCAACTAAGCCCTTCCCCAAAACATGTCATTGTGAACGTCACTAAACACACAACATTCCGTTGGCTAAACAACTATATGAACCTTGATCATGCGGTCCCCTATCATTGGTTAGCTTCTAACCTTTGTCAGTACCTTCCCACCTACGTATAGCAGCATGCAGATTGAGAGTCCACATGCTGGTGAGCTCGTCTTAACCATAGCTTCCCACCAATTAACTTATCCATCCATCATCACCTCAGTGGTCTACCGTCAATTAGGGCTTTGAACTCAGCCTTTGAAATGTTCCTTGCTCTGGAGAATTTGGTGGAGTGAAGGCACTCTCTGCCCTCCTGCTTAGGTCTGACCATCATGTTCATCCAACTTCTTCTCCACATGTGACTGAAGACCATGATATCAAGCTTCTAGTGTATTAAAATACAATTTTCTAATAGACCTCTGACGTCTTCTTGTTTTTGTCCATGCCTCCTGAACAGGAGCTTCATTCTTTCACACGATTTGTATCCAATGGCAGCTTACTTCAGCCTGATATAGCCTTGGCTTCTTGGCTCATCAAACCTTGCCTTTCTGAGATTTGCCTGTAATTCACTTGTTTTTTAACTGCGACATGCTGGAAAAGAGGCCTTTCTTCTTTTGCTTAGCTCTGCTATTTTATTTAGTGGAAACATTCTTTACTGACTCCAATACATATATGTTGGCGCATGCCACAATCTATAAACTACCCTTAAGAATACTTCATCTGCTTGCGTTTCTCTGCATGCATATGTGTAAAACAGCTTGATATCCTCATCTATCTTGTAATATCCTCATCTATCTTGTAACATAAGCTTCTTCGTCTTGATCCCAAAATGACTCTTATCTTTGATACCTTCTTGATGCTTTATAGAATATCTACATTCTCTAGTCTCTGCATCTCTTCTACGCACGTCAGTCTTGCTTCATGTGACGTCACCATTCATCTTCGCCATTCATTTGTCCAGTTTCTTCTGAAATTAATTTCAAATGACCATCATACTGTCTCATATGCAGGTATGGTTTCCTTAATGGGAACCTTGCTTCCCAGATTTTCCTAGGTATCAGTATTTTCACTGGTACCACACATGTCTGACACTCTCGCATTTAACATATAGGCACTATGGGTGAAGTGGTTGAGGTGGGGGTACGTGGCTCCTTCACCACAATCCCCCTTCTGGGCGATTTATTGACCACTCTCCCATCATTATTCATACCTAGACATCCTTGTCTAAAGATGTGCTTCTTTGGGATCCATAGATTTATGACTCCCTTCAAGAATCCTGCTGATTTCACATGCTCATCCTTGTTCCAAGTCATGAGCATGCACTGTCCACTTGGACTGCAATAGATACATCTTCCCACATACTTCTTATGGTCCTTTGCCTACAAGAATTTCATTCCCTCAGGTGCATGGATACTGGCCTTCACAAAGTCTCTGTACCCTTCATATGTCAGATCTCTGGCCTTCCATTCTGGCTCAACATCGATCATGATTTTCATCCCTATGGCTTTCTTTGCTGTCTTCTTGCACTGTGTGATTATTATCTTGATGACACAGAATCCCAGCAACACTAACACGATCAGCGCTACAAGGAACTTGAACATGTCTGTCATCCATTGTGGAACCAAAGAAAAAAGTGATCCAAATCAGCTGTCATCAGCAATGCCTTCTACTTCATCTATCATCTGGACGTGTAGCTTTGTTAGCATTTCTCTGGCCTCTGTCAACGTGCCATTCACGTCATTGTGAGAAGGTATGAATGTGCAATATAATTCTCCTATTTTTGCACAAACACATCCATCCATAGCCGTGATCATGTCTAAGAAGTATCTATTCTGGAGAGTCAACAGGCGTATGGTTCTCATCTCTTCTCTGATAGCATTGAATCCCTTTATGGTTGTATTTATCGTTTGCAGCAATTCCCATCTGGTAATCTGCAGCCATTTGGTGTTTTCTCCAACCTGGATTCTCGGCATGAAGATCAATGTGAATACTAATGAAGTATGGCTGAACAGTCTATGTTCATACAGAATAGAGTCAAAAGCTTCTATTGACTTGGCAAAGAAATAGTTCTCCCTCTTTATTTGATGAATCAGCTCCACAGATCTCTTTTTCCTCAGGTGAGCATCTGCTTTTGGGAAACTGTCAAGATTCAAATCACTTTTGGGAATCACCAACGCTGGAACATGAACATTCACCAGTGAAATTTTCCTCCCCTATCCTTGGGCAGATTCATATATGCTTTGGATCCACAAACCCAATAATGATCCATAATTACTGCTGACATAATTTTCATTCCTGGTACATCAAAGATACGACCACAGTTCTTGTTTTCTCCAACTTTTCTTGTGCAATTGGTTTTAAAGAACAGCTTTGAACTTTTATAAAAGGCACTATTTGGTGGGGTCCTCCTCGGTCTTCGACCCAGGTCAATAGCTTAGCTAGTCTTGGCCATAATGGTTTACATCCATTCTGTACAATGTCAAGGACTAGCTCGTAACAACCAATGATCACCCAGGCTCTGCACATAACCACTCCTTCTGCCCAACCATCTGGTGATAGCACAGATCCCCAAATCTGCATCTGTCCTCTGTTCTTCCATCTACAAATCTCTTCTGCAGATTTTTCTGGACCCTCACATTTTTTATTCACCTGTCATCTGATTTCGGCTCCTTTTACTCCAGGCCTTTCATATCTAATCACAAGATTCTTCATCTGCGCCTTATTTTTTGTATTTGTATCCTTGATATAATCATCTTCATCGTGATCTGTCCATTCAGTTGCCCATTTGAGATAAGCATCTCGACCCATGAACTGGCCTCTTGTTCTACAGAGCGCTATGTGTGATAGACAATGTGCTGGCTGGATCTGTATTTCAGTAGCTATGAAGATCTTAGACTTCCCCATGCTATAAGGTCGGAGTGCACATACAAAGGATTCCTCCTTCAAAGTCCTCCCTCCCACCTCTTTCATACTCATTTAGCTCATTATCATCCTACCTGGCACTTCTCTTAGGTCTTTCTCTTCTCTTATGAGTCTTTTTAACCATCCCATGTAGCATGTCAGCATAGTTTCTCCTTACTGGACCAATCATAGAGACACTCATCAGTGGGCAGGGTGTGTTTACATGTGCTACTTCTGTAGGAGAAAGTTCTAAAAACCTTTTTGTATCCAACTGCCTTTTTTCTGGCAGCAGCAAATGATGGCCATATAAATCTCCCATAACCTCCATACATGACCTGTCTTCAAAAGGTAACTTAGATGCATGTATCACAGGATCAGGTGCTTTAATGTGTGCTTCTAGAGTAGGAACAATCACATAAGGTCTCGGCTGCCTAGTAGTTGCTACGTCTGTACCCTTCTCTTGCACAGGAGGATAAACAGGAAACTTTACTTCATGCGTCTCCACATTATAAGCTGTGCGTACTGTAAGTGAAAGCGATACCAGTATGAGTATGTAAGTGTAGATGACACAAATGTAGGACCACTTTCTGCAAATGCTTTTTGCACATTGTGGACGTTTCTCATGATCTGTCATGATGAAGTTGCTACTGATGCTGCCCATATTACTTTTAAGGAGAAAAAAAATAACTTTAATGGGGCAACATCATGCACTATTTCTGGAATCTGCTGAGTCGCCTCAAAAAATTCCTCAATCTGCTTCAGTTGGTTGATTTATTCGATGATGAACACAAATTCCCAATGGATGCCACAAATTGGCCTCTCACCAGATGACATGATGATTTTCTTTCAGCATGTAACAAAAGTTCCTCAGTCCATAGACTCTTGGATCTTCTTCCTCTAAAGTCTCATTCAGTTCTCAGGGTTCTCTCAGAGTACCCATTCACTTGAAATATAATATCTCTCAATATTTGATTAAGTACTACATTGTTTCTTGGGTCTCTCAGGAAAGTTCTAACATCAGTTTGTCTCCCAACAAGATGTGGACATTCTTCAAACAGGTAGTAGAATACTGGACGGACCAGTCTATGTGCATTATCCAGTGACAGGGGCATTTGTGTCTCCCCCACTGAACTCAGGAAGCTGAAGGATCTGCTCAATGATAGCTGCAAGCAATCCTCTCACAATTCGGTCATTCTTAGGATCTTGCAGGAAAATATGAAGGCTAGTTGTTCTCCCCACAAGTGCTGTTTAAGTGTGCAATATAAACATGAGAACAGCAAGAATGATCCGGGAAACATTGTCATTGGGCACCACCATAGGCACCAAAGGAACTCAGTAAGCAAGGAATCGAGGTACTGCTCCCTCTTCCAGTTATCAAACAAGAACTCCAAATCTGGCATACTCTCTTTTTCAATCAAGGCTTAAGTATGCCTCAGTCCAAGGTCAACAACTCCTGTGGCTCAAGAACAATGAGCTTCCCTTAACTTTTTTTAAATGGCTGAAAAGAGTGTCCTGAAACAAGCAGCCACAGTCCAATGAACTCTTTATCTTTATTCAACAGCTTCTGCATCCTTCTTCTTCATCATAGACCTAGTCTGCATGTGCTGTGGTTCTTTCCCCGATGCTTGCTTGTGATGGGTGTGGGTGTGATGGGGATTCTTCAGCACAGACCTTTATCTCTGAGAAATGCCCAAGCACATCAGTCATATACCTTGCCTGCAGATGGTATACTGTTTTCCACTAGGAAGGGGGCCTCTGAAATGAAGCTTGTGCCACCTTCTAGCAGTGTTTACAGTTTATGACCGAATTTCTGGGAAAAAGTTTGGAAACACAAAGCTGCTCATCTCCGGTTGTTGTAGCATCTCCTTCTGTGCTCTGTGCTGCCCCACACCCTTGTCGCTTGAGCTTATCTGAAATGACAGAGATACTTGAAGTCATACACGTAAAATACACACGCAGCTCCGTTCCTAACAATTCTGCTGTTGGCTGGGTATCACTTCTAATTCTAAATGGAAGTGCCTCCTTGTCACTCTCTTGTTAAATAAGATGGTGTTCTGAATCTGACTACTTTCTAATGCATATAATGTCAGTGATAGACAATGCAACCATCCTTTCTTCAGGGACCATTCTCTCCTTAAGCAAGCTATTTAGTCTTTTACAACTTTTCTAAGCAACAACCGTATACATTCACAGACTTTATTTAAACAGCTAATGGGAGATCATCTATTCTCAGTAATTCCTATATACTCCATCTAAGAAATACTTTTTGTGCTACATGTTTTGGCTGCACCAATGGCATCTGGGCGTATACACAGTCCAGTGTTAAGCCACCTCAAGAAAGGACATACCATGATGTTTATCTCTCTTCATTCTATACATACTTGCAGCATGTTGATTTCAGTCAATATGCAAAAAATGCTGAACGGGACCATTAGATATTGGAATAACTCTTCTAATTGTGCACAATGTGTGCCCAGCAGTAAACCTTTAACAGATGATACACTTTACTACACAAAACGCAACATATTCTACTATATTTGAAACTAACCAATCCTCCACACTTGTTGCAGCGATATTCTCTGTAGCGACATGTGCAGGGTAGTGTAGCTGTTCTAACGCCACCCTTAATAAGGTTTTAGGTATCACCAGTATATCAGTGCTGTCGTGTTTGCACAACATATCAGAGGTGCTTAAAGAACACCCTCTCTGCGTCCACAAGTCTTTCTTATCTTGAGGCGCTTCCCTTTAAATCCCTACCAACTAAGTCCTAAACAAATTATCACAATAATTAAACACGCTCATCATCATCATCCTCCTTTTAATCATATCAAACATAACAAATAATATAATCATTTCTATACATGAAACACGTTTTGCATTTTAATTTCTATGTAAAATAAACTCTACACTTTGAAAATGAGTGGCACACTTTAGCTACTGCCATGGCTACTGGGTTTTGTAGTGCTCCAATGAGCCTCTCCAATAAGACTGCGCGTTGCACCAGAGGGCTGTCTGCTCAGAGGTAGCCCCTCCTTTTTCAACATACTGGCCCTCTGTGTACTGTCACGTCATGTGGGTGGTGTTACTATAAACCATCACTTCCTGGTATGTGTATTTCTTGAGTGCGACAATCAGCACCACTAATTCTAGAGCTTTGTATAAAAAAGTTAGTCAGTAGCCGTACACTTCATCATTACTTTAAACTCTTCATTGGTTGTGTGCTTCACCACAGCAAATTTTGCACATCTTTGTCAACCATTCAATTGATTCTAGAAGAACCGTCATTAAAAGAGAGTCTCTTCAGCTGCCAATGCATTTTCCTTCACCCATGAGAGCTCACCATAGAACTCTTTGTAGTTCAAACAATCATGTGCGTGCTCACCCTCTGCCAGTGGTCTCGATACAAACATGGCAGGGTTCACTATTCTTCATCTGAATATTTTAATTGCCGGATTCGATATGGACTCCTCATAGGCAGAAGCCTTCTGAAATGTCAACGTGTTTTTAGGTTCTATCAAAAATGGCAAATACTGCATGTTCAACAAATATCGCCATAAACATCCCATCAATTATACTTGCAGCCATCTTAATGGTGAACGCGTCTGCTGTCAGAACTGTTCGTAAAAAACATGGCCCCTTACTACTGGGTCCAAAATCTTACTATAATATACAACGGGCTTATACCCCATCATAAAAACTTCTAACTCTAATGTAATTTCTCATACAACCATCCCTCCTATAAATGCCATAATACATTCACTCTTGTTTAAACAATGCAATTCTGGTGTTAATCACTCTACACTGTGCTTTTATTAATACACTAAATCATCACACTTAATTTGGTCATTAACTCTTGACCCACTGTATGGACAAATGTCTGCCTTAAATACAACAATAAGGGTCCATACATGTCACTTTCTCTTATAAAGACTGACAATATGTTAATATAAGAAACTCTGCCTATAACTCCTGTGAGCCCGTAAATACTCATAATATTTTCCCCAAACATCAACATTTTTCCCTCTCCCATGCATGTGTGTGTTACACCCGTGTCCACTAAACGCACAAAGATTTGCTTCTTACATTATTGTCAACTCTTGCTTCCCTCATGAGGATTATTTCAAGCGTTTATCAATAGCATTAGAACATATTCAAATCTTCTCAACAAGCCATCTTATTGTGACTATGTTCTTATCCCTACATCTTGTAAACAGGATTCCCTCCAGCAACAATGACTCTCCTTGTTTTTTATGAGTCATTAATTACCCGGTTCGTGTTCGTTTCTGTATACATGGACGATTACTGCTCTTGAAAGTTTTGCTGCACTCTCGGCACTTGTATACTACACTGTTTGATTCTGAGCAAACCCATCTCTATTCTGCTGCGAATATGCAGGCGGGTTTGAAGTCCCCCCTCTTGAGAATTTTGCCTCTTCTGCATGACTCTTTGAATTTTACAAGTGAAAAAGATGCTCTGTCATACCTCATATCCACCATATAGGCAGAGGTATTTTCATTTCCCCCTTCAGTATACATTGATTCTTGTCCTGTGTGTTTTTTTAAACC
Organism: Ambystoma mexicanum; assembly: GCF_040938575.1. Taxonomy (NCBI): domain Eukaryota; kingdom Metazoa; phylum Chordata; class Amphibia; order Caudata; family Ambystomatidae; genus Ambystoma; species Ambystoma mexicanum. The sequence goes on from NC_090930.1 coordinate 873,214,078, forward strand.
CACCTTGATTATTCTATACGTTTTCCTGATTATTCTCCTTCCCCGTGGTGCAAATCTACTGTTATTTTGAATTGAACAACCTTAGGCTCTTTGCCTTTTCTAACACCGTCTGTCTTTCAATTCTTTTCTTACATAAGCCTGCAATAATGCACAATGGTGAGCTGAATCTCTGACCGCATCTGTACCTGATCTGGCAGCCATAGGCATAATTATAGCTCTTATGTCTGATATATCCAGATAAATCACTCTAGGGGCTTTCTAACCCATCACCTTTCAGTATTAAAATGGTTCTCCACTACGAGCTGTGTTTACCAAGGTAACACCAGAATATCCTGCTCTCGACCAAACACTATCAGCTCTCTCACCAAGGATAGCAATCAGGAGACCTTTAATGTCCTTTATAGCTAGTATGTTTCCTCCTGTTATTTTCTCTAACATATATATATCTATTTCCCAGTGCCAAAATGTTTGCCTCCAAAGTCTACATCTTAAATTATTATTCTTCATTTGAGGCCAAGGTATATATTGTGGTCTGGTCCCTCTCTTCTCCAATAACGAGAACTGTGAAACCCTAAACTTGCATTCATCACCAAATGTTTGTCTGTCCATAGCAGAGACAATGGTTCTGCACTGCCTTCTACCTGGCATGATGTCGCATCCCTCCTCTGACCATGGGACTACTTTTAAAGTCGATTTAGCCATGTCAATAATTTTGACGCCCGAGATATAGGGAGGTCTAAATCTGACCACCCTACTTTCGTATTCATTGAAAGGCATCCTTTAGCGCCACATGTATTACCTTCCTCCTCATGAATATGTTCTCTATTCTCGTTGGGCATATTCTGTTCTTAACTTATGTAAATTCTCTCTTCATCATCTCTATTCAGTGTCAGTTTATCTAAAGGCAGTTCCTTGGGCTCAAAACTTCATGAGGCTCCCTCTTTTTCGTACAGCTGCGTACTCTCGAGTCGATCATTTTTACCCTTCAACTGCAGTACTTTCTTGGTTTCTATATCGTGATAGACTTTATTGATTGTGTCCCCAATACTTCTAGAGTCAAACTCATCCTACAAATTTGTTCTGGATGGACCTGCTTTTGGCTCAGATGTTGAAAAGAACACTTCTAAGTCTTCCTATGCCACTACTGGATTAGAATTTATTACTTCCTTTTCCATACGATGAATGCTGCATGCTCTTTTCCTTGTTATCTTTTAATTTCTTCTCTTCTCAATTTACCCTTTTCCTCACATCCTCAATGCCTCTACCATCGAGTTTGAGCAACATCTGACCACCCATTCATTTGTTCAATATAGGCGCTAACTTATCAGTCCTACCCTTTTCTCCTTATCACATCTCTCCTTGTCCCTCAGCCCTTAGAGATTGTGTCTCTCTCAATAATTGTCTGCGAGTCCTCATCACTGCTTTACACAGGTAGCTCATATGCTGGGCTACTATACCCCATTGCTGCCTTTAGCTCCCTTAATGGGCACAGCCCTTCATCCTTCTTACTATCGCCGTCTGCTTCAGGAGCGGTGGGTGGAGCGGAAGGCTCTTCACCCCCCTCTTTGCATACATTAAGTTTCCAGTCTACAGGAGGTGAATCTTCTCTCTCATCTTAGTACATTTTCTAGAGCACTAGCTTACAAGTCGCTTGTGTAACTTTTTTCCCGAATATGCATCATGCAAATATGTCTTCATATGCTGCAGAACTGCCTTCCATAGCGATTCCCTTTGTGGATATGGCCGGGGTCGCTTTGTCCATTATGCCCTTAACCCATTCTGCACTGTACCGCCTCAACTTAGGTGCAAAAACCCAATGGTGAGTGTGATAGGGTCTAAAAGTATCATCTAAGTATACAATCCGTACTCATCTAGGGCAGTGAAATAATGTGCTAGGCTTCTTAACATCAGGTGGGGCAACTAAGCCCTTCCCCAAAATATGTCACTATGAACGTCACTAAATACACAACGTTCCATTGGCTAAACAAATATAGGACCCTTGATCATGTGGTCCCCTATCATTGGTTAGCTTCTAACCTCCGTCAGTACCTTCCCATCTACGTATAGCAGCACGTAGGCTGAGTCCAGGTTCTGTTGAGGTTGTCTTAACCATACCTTCCCACCAATTAACATATCCATCCATCATCACCTCAGTGGTCTGCCGTCAATTAGGGCTTTGAACTCGGCCTTCCAAACGTTCCTTGCTCTGGACAATTCAGTGGAGTGAAGGCACGCTCTGCCCTCGTGCATAGGTGTGACCATCATGTTCATCCAACTTCTTCTCCCCACGTGACTGAAGACCATGAAATCAAGCTTCAAGTGTATTAAAATACTATTTTCTAATAGAGCTCTGACGTCTTCTTGTTTTTGTCCATGCCTCCTGAACAGGAGCTTCATTCTTTCACACAATTTTTATCCAATGTCAGCTTACTTCAGCCTGATATGGCCTTGGCTTCTTCGTTCATCCAACCTTGCCTTTCTGAGATTCGCCTGTAATTCACTTGTTTTTTAACTGCGACATGCTGAAAAAGAGGCCTTTCTTCTTTTGCTCAGCTCTGCTATTGTACGTAGTGGAAACATCCATTCTTTACAGACTCCAATACAAATATGTTGACGCATGCCACAATCTATTCACTATAAACTAGCCTTAAGAATACTTCACCTGCTTGCGTTTCTCTGAATGTATATGTGTAAAACAGCTTGATACCTTCATCTATCTTGTAGCATAAGCTTCTTCATCTTGATCCCAAAATGACTCTGTGTTTCGATACCTTCTTGATGCTTTATAGAATATCTGTATTCTCTATTCTCTGCATCTCTTCTATGCATGTCAGTCTTGCTTCATGTGACGTCACATTCATCTTTGCCATTCATTTGTCCAGTTTCTTCCGGAATTTCATTCAAATGACCATCGTACTGTCTTGTATGCAGGTATGGTTTCCTCAATGGGAACCTTGCTTCCCAGATTCTCCTAGGTATCAGCATTTTCACTGGCACTGCACGTGTCTCACACTCTGGCATCCAACATATAGGTGCTATGGGCAAAGTGGTTGAGGTGGAGGTACTTGGATCCTTCTCTACAACCTTCTAGATGGCTCTTGGCGCCCTAGAGTACATACATTGTACACACCTAGGCAACCATGCCACACCCCCTTTCAGGCCATATGTGATTCTGCACTGTTGCATTGTGGTACCTGTGGTCCAGTGGGTGTGTCTGGCCTGTTCCGGTTGCATGGTTTGGACATTCACTGCTGCTTGGTGTGTCCTGTCCATTACGGTGGCCTGTAGCCTATCTTGTCTCTGGTATGTGAGTGTGGGTCCAGTGTCTGTGTGGCCTTCTCATGGCATACATTATCATTGTGCCAACACCCCATCATGCTTGTACTTGTACTCACCCAATGCCCAGATACGTTTGCCTCTGCGCCCCTCCATGTACACTGGCAGCGTGCTGTTATGCAGGACCATGGCATCACGGGTTGAACCAGGGAACCGGGCACTTCAGTGGGTGATCGTGAGGTCCGCATCACAGGTAACATGGACATTGAGTAAATGGTATTGCTTCCAGTTCCTGTAGACTTCCTCCAGGGCCTGGGGTGCCACCAGCTCGATGTGTGTGCAATCCAGGGAAGCTACCACATTGAGCATGCCTTCTATGGCATAGAATCTTGCCTAGGTGGCGTTCCCCTGTGCCATTTTATTTATTTATTTATTTATTGAGCATTTATATGGCACATATACAGAAGAAAGTGTTTCCAGGTGCCACAAGACAAGGGGGTGTTAGGGGGGGGGATATAGGAGAAAACAACAATAAAGGTCCCAGTAGGCCTTGTGGCATTTGGATCGAAAAAGTGCAGTATCAAGAAGCGCAGGGGGTGGGTAGGTCAGGAATGGGATAGAGGGAGGGTAAAGAGGGAGAAGTGCTGAATGGAGGGGGCCCAAGGGGCTGGTCAAGTGCTAAGGGGTGCCCAGGAGGGCAAGTGCCAGGGGGAGCCAGGGGTAGGTGTAAAGGTGCAAGGGGGCGCCAGCCTTGGAAGGTTAGTCGGGGAAGGGTGTCCTAGGGCAAGTGCTGGTAGGAAGGGGTGAGAAGGAGAGACTGGACAAAGGAGGGCCTAACCCGAGAGAGACTCAAAAGAGACACAGGCATCCAGTCATGGCGGCAGGAGGAAACTAGCAGGGGAGGGTGAGAGGGAAGGATGAGGAGAAAAGGAAGGTCTTGAGAAGCTTCTTGAACTTAAGGGGATCTGGCTCAAATTGGAGAGGAGCAGGGAGGTCGCTCCAGAGGGAGGCTCCTGCTGAAAAAGAGAACTACCCCACACTCTCTGCTTGGAAAAACATCTGATTTGCAGAGAGTTGGAGCTAGATGCCCAAATGACTCTAAAAGGGAGGTATTTAGGGTGTGAGAGTTGGATGTAGTGAAGTCCCAGGCCCCAGAAAGCCTTGTGGGTGATGCAGAGGGTCTTGAATTTGATCCTTGCAACCACTGGGAGACAGTGGAGAGATTTTAGGGCTGAAGATGAGGTCAAAGCTTGATCCCAAGGGTAAGTCTTGCAGTCCGATTATGGATTAATTGAAGCATATTGAAGTCACAACCACCATGGTTGCGACTTCAATGTGCTGTCCCACATGTAGCAGGAGTGTGTCCAGCACTTCAACCATCCATTTTGAGAATGTAGGCTACAATAGGCCATGCAGCCGGCTTATGGTGTGTTGGAATGTGCCCGTCACAAGGACTGACACCAGCTTTACCAGCAGTGGGATGGCTGTACGGATGCCAATCCTGCTCGCGATATCTTCCTGGATCATGCTGAGAACATATGCTATGCTCTCCCTGTTGAGGCGGTACAGGGTTAGGATTTGCATACAAGTGAGGGTCCATGGTGTGGACGCCTTGCATGGTGCCTCCTCCTCACATTCCTCATCCTCCTGACCACTGCCTCTTGGGCCCTCTGTTGATCATCCAACCTCTGCAGTGCTATGTTTGCCTGGAGCAGCTGCATATCAATGCTGACTGCAATCAGTGTCAGCGTGGTGTTGTTTGGAAGTGTGTCCGTTGAAGGTGTGGCCTTTATCAGCTCCTCCAATCTGCTTTGGGTGCACCTGAATGCATTGGGTGCACCTGTGCTCTCAATTCCCACACCTGCAGGCATTTTCTGCCATTTCCCTACTGTTTTCAGGTGGAGGTTTTGCCGCATAGCGATTGCATGTGTTACCAGCATTTATTTACCAGTAATACAGGAAGTGACTGCTCTGGGATGTGCCAGTGTTACCATTGTGCCATTAATACCGGCACAGGTTACGGGGTTGTCCCCTACGTTGTGCCACCGGATTCACCGGCGCCTTTGTTTGCGGATATGTTTTTACCGATGCCAGTTTTTCCGGTGCTTGGGGTCAGCCTCACACGTAGGTGGCCGGTCTGATATAATTGCCGGTGTCTATTGATACTGGCACTTTTTTTACCGGACCGGCTGAATTAAAATGAGGCCCACTGTCTTTTCTTATACTAGGTAATAACCGTGTGTGTATGGACTGACTTTCAATGAGTAATTTTACACTTGCACTATCTCTGAAAAGCACTTTATACACCCATTGCAACCAAAAGGCAAATGATAACCGCAATGGCTTTTGTTCATGCTTTTCTTCTTTGTGTTGCACACACCTACCCAATTCTGACAAAAAGTAACGTGTCTATTATTGCCTCCTTGACAATCCTAAAATCCAAATGATCTTTGATAGGCTCTTTATTGCCGCATTAAAACAATATTATCTCAGAAGACCCTGTCTCAACAATGAGGATCTCAAAGTTTATGAGTTTTGGTAACCTTTTATATCGAGTTTGCAGAAAATGCTAAGGGCACACACGCATGCAGCACATGGACACTGCAGCGAGAATTATTGTACTAACAATTTTTTGCATTCTGCTGTCTCTACATCTTTACCCTCTTTGTGCTGCAAAAAGTTGCATTGTATTACACATACACTGAAGTATATGGTAACACAACCCCTTTTCCAGATGCCAACAAAGCTATACCTGAGATGATCACTAGTGCTGCCCGAGAAGTAAAACGAATCAGAAGAAGGATGAATGCTGACTTTCAGCATGTGAATGCTTATTTAGTTGATTTGTACCACGTCACTAATAATAGGTGGTACCAACACATTACCAAGTTGGGAAGAGAGACCACAAAGGAGAGCTGCTATTTGTGCCCTCTCATCCCCTGTGCAGTGAGTTCCTCGAGAACATTCATAGCAACAGACAGTCCAGCAGCCAGAGCCCAATGCCTTATTTATTTTGCATTTTAAAGTGCTCACACAGCCCCGGGCATCGAGGCGCTGTTACAGGAATATATGTCTTAGTTGCGTATTTATAAAGCGCTTACCCAGTGGTTTCTAAACGCAGACCTGGGGATCGAACCTGCGTTGCTTCGTGTTGTCTTGTTTCCAAGGCGAGCACGTTGCCATTGAGCTATCCTCCCGGGACACCAGCCTTAGTAGTGCCTCAGAAAGACATACAAGTGGATGGGTTTCCCAAAAAGGATACACAGCAGAGGAAGAAAAGATCAGTGGAGCTAATAAGAGTGAAAAGAGGAAACTATGTCTCATCGAAAAAGGAAGAAGCACTCAATACGATGCTACCAGTGCACAGGCTGTTCAGCAGAATTGAAATGTTCTTTGCTTCAATTGTCCCAGGGGTCCAGTCCAATATGAACGCCTAATGGCTCCAAATTACACGATAAGAACTGTTGCGGACAATAAACTCTATGATTAAGGGTTGAAGGCCATAAAAGAAGAATTAAGTGCTGTCAGACTAATGGCCCTCCAGAAAAGATATGTTTCTGATCTCCTCACAGCTATAGAGAAGCAGATGTACATGTCACTCATGGAGCCCACCCCCTCACCTCCATCATATTGGAAGAGCAGCAAGAAAGCACTGTGCATCAAACCTGGTATCATCACAATACTGCATCGAAGATATGCAAGATGTTATGCGCTCAGACAACTATACCAAATGTACCATCAGACTTATGTGGTAAAAAGAAGTCTGCAGACACCAATGGGTAATAACACAGGGTGCCTGGCTAGGTCCTGATATGCCCAGGAGGGTGAACATATATTCAAACAAAAAATCAGGATGGGAGACCCACACTTTTGAGATTCAGGATAATTTTAGTTTAGGTACACACCTGTTCATGTGTTTTGTTCCCTATGACAATACCCACAGACCAACTGAGGTCCTGGGCTGCATTCACTCTTGTGTTGTAAACCCTTGTTAACTGTGTATCCAAGAGCTCTTGCACCATCAGAAGGCGTGCACCCTCCACACTCTTGAGGGTGGTACCTAGTGGTACACCTACATATCAAAAGTACAACTGTCCGTCTGTCTGTTATTATGCTAACAATTTATATATTATATGTATCATCACCAAAATTCAGAGATTAAACTAAAATTATCCTGAATCTCAAAAGTGTGGGTCTCCCAGCCTGATTTTTTGTTTGAATATGCAGACACCAATGGACATAACAGAATTATAAGTAAAGTCTGACAAGTGTAAAGTGACATAATGAAGAGAAGAGATGAGGATTCTGAACTGGGAGACTCCAGCTCTTTAAGACAAGGTAGCAATACCCTTGTGATGAATGGGGATGCAGAAATTATTCAAACATCAATAATCAAAATGACTCAGGTAGTTGGCAAAAAGATAACTGTTTTATATCCATTATCTAAAACAGGGAGTACAACGGACAAAAAACGGACATCAACGGATGTCTCAGCACAAGTTCTCTGAATGCATCTTCAAAAAAAGCTTTCTTTTATAACAAAAAATCATCATTGATGACGTCAACCTATGTATTACTAACGTCATCCTACATAGCAAACTACAAACGCGTATTGGAGAAAGTGATTGGGTCTAAGGGAACATCTAAGTATAGGTCCCATACTAGTCTGAGACAGTGAGAGAAAATGATTGGTTTCTTAACGTCAGGTGGGGCAACTAAGCCCTACCCTTAAACAGGTCACTATGAACGTCACTAAATAAACAACGTCCCATTGGCTACACAAACTATAGGACCCTTAATCACGCAGCCCCCTACAATTGTAACTCTAACCTCTGTCAGTACCTTTCCACCTATTTTAGCAGCATGCATACTGAGCCTCCAGGTGCTGGTGAGCTAGTCTTAACCATAGCTTGCCACCAATAAGCATAATCATCTATCATCACCTCAGTGGTCTGCTGTCAATTACGACTTTGAACCTGTCCTTGGGAGTGTTCCTTGTACTGGAGAATTCTGGGGAGTGAAGGCATGCTCTGCCTTCATGCGTAGGTGTAGAAGTCATGTTCGTCCAACTTCATCCTTCCAGGTGACTGAAGACCACAACATCGAGCTTCTGGTGCATTTAAAATACTATTTTCTAATGGACCACTGTTGTCTTCCTTGTTTTCTGAACAGGAGTTTCGTTACACGATTTGTATCCAATGTCTGCTCACCCCAGCCTGATATGGCCTTGGCTTCCTGGGCTCATCCAGCCTCACCTTTCTGAGATTTGCTTTGTAATTCACTTGGTTTTAACTGCAACACACTGAAAAAGAGGCCTTCATTTTTTAGTCCAGCTCTGCTATAGTATTTAGTGGAAACATCCATTAATCCATTCTTTACTCACTCCAATATATGTATATGTTGGCTAATGCTGCAATCTATCCACTATAAAGCTAGCATCAAGAATACTTTTTCTACTTGTGTTTCTTTGCATATGTGCACGTGAAAAATAACTTGACATATTCACCAGTATTCTAGCATAAGTTTCTTCATCTTGATCCCAAGCTGTCACTTATCTTTTATTCTTTCTTGATGCTTTATAGAATATCTACATTCTCTAGTCTCTGCATCTCTTCTACGTACATCAGCTTGGCTCTGTGTGACATCACCATTCTTCTTTGCCATTCATTTGCTCTGCTTCTTCCCAGATTTCATTCAAATGGCCATCATACTATCTGCAGGTATGGTTTTGTCAATGGGAACCTTGTTTCCAGGATTCTCCTTGGTATCAGTAATTTCACTGGTACTGCACGTGTCTCACACTCTGGTTCCCAACATGTATGTAATATGGGTGAGGTGGGTGTATTTAGCTCCTTCTCTACACTCCTCCCGCTGGGCGATTCATCAACCACTCTCCCATCATCCTTCACATCTAGACATCCTTGTCTGAAGAAATGCTTCTTTGGGATCCATATCTTTATGACCACCTTCAGGCATCCAGCTGATTTCACATGCTCATCCTTGTTCCAAGTCATGGGCATGCACTGTCCACTTGGGCTGCAATAGATACATTTTCCCACATACGTTTTATGACTCTTTGGATACAGGAACTTTGTTCCCTCAGGTGTATGGATGCTGGCTTCCACAAAGTTTCTGATTTCTTCGTCTGTCAAGACTATGACCCTCCATCCTAACTCAACATCGATCATGATTTTCATCCCTATGGCTTTCTTTGCAGTCTTCTTGCATTCTGTGATTAGTAGCCTGATCACACAGAATCCGAGTAACACTAGTACTATCAGGGTTTCAAGGAACATGAACATATCTGCCATCCACTGTGGAACCCAAGAAAAGATAGTTCCAAACCAGCTATCGTCAGCAATGTCTTCACCTTCATTGAACTGGAGGCTTCCAGCCCTTTAAGATGAAGTAGCAATACCCTTGAGATAGATGGGGATGCAGACGTTACTCAAACATCAACCTATATATTACTAACGTCATCCTACGTGACAAACTATAAAAACCTATTGGCAAGTGTGATAGGCTCTAAGAAAACATCCACATATGCAATCCATACTCGTCTAAGGCAGTGAAAGAAAGTTATTTGGTTCTTAACATCAGGTGGGGCAACTAAGCCCTTCCCTAAAACAGGCCACTATGAATGTCACTAAATACACAACGTCCCATTGGCTAGACAAACCATAGGACCATTAATCATGCGCTCCCCTAACATTGGTTGGCACTCTAACCTTCGTCAGTACTTTTCCACCTACGTCTACCAGCACGCAGATTGGGGTTCCAGCTGCTGGTGAGCTAGTCTTCAACCATAGCTTCCCACCAATTAACATAATCATCCATCATCACATCAGTGGTCTGCTGTCAATTAGGACTTTGAACTTGTCCTTGGGAGTGTTCTTTTCTCTGGAAAATTCAGGGGAGTGAAGGAACATTCTGCCCTCATGCGTAGATGTGACCATCATTTTCGTCCAACTTCATCCTTCCACGTGACTGAAGACCACAATTTCAAGCCTCTCGTGCATTTAAAATACTATTTTCTAATACACCTCTGATGTGTTCCTTGTTTTGTTCATGCCTCCTGAATAGGAGTTTCGTTCTTTCACATGATTTGTATCCAATGTGTGCTCACCCCAGTCTGATATGGCCTTGGCTTCCTGAGCTCATCCAGCTTTGCCTTTCTGAGATTCATTTTGCAATTCACTTGTTTTCTAACTGCAACACACTGGAATAGAGGCCTTCCTTTTTTGGTCCAGCTCTGCTTTCGTACGTAGTGGAAACATCCATTCTTTACTCACTCCAATATATGTATATGTTGGTGCATGCCGCAATTTATTCACTATAAAGCTAGCCTCAGGAATACTTCGTCTGCTTGCGTTTCTTTGCATATGTACATGTGAAAAATGACATATCTTCACCAGTTCTGTAGTTTCTTCTTGATCCCAAGATGTCCCTTATCTTTGATACTTTCTTGATGCTTTATAGAATATCTTCATTCTCTAGTCTCTGCATCTCTTCTAAGTATGTCAGCTCGGCTCTGTGTGACGTCACTATTCTTCTTTGCTATTCATTTGCTCTGCTTCTTCTGGGATTTCATTGAAATGGCCATCATACTGTCTCGTATGCAGGTATGGTTTTCTCAATGGGAACCTTGCTTCCAGGATTCTCCTTGGTATCAGTATTTTCACTGGTACCGCACGTGTCTGACACTCTGGTTCTCAACATGTAGGCAACATGGGCGACGTGGTTGAGGTTGGGGAACTTAGCTCCTTCTTTACAATGCACTGAAAACGATATACGAACACTTAAAAAATGAAGATGTGACTGAATTAACAAAGTAAATATATATGCAGATATGAAGAAATCACATACGCTGAGATGATAAGTGAGAAGAAATTCAGTAGATGTATATATACAGAAATGCAAGCACCCCCTATAATTGAATCAAATAGCACTAAATAGGAGGATAAAATGGACAAAATCATGGTCTCGTCACACGTGGTGCAAGACCGGAGAACAAGGCCTATTCATAATGCTCCAGATGAGGATAGCAATGTACCTTCACTCCCTTTAAAGTTCTGAGGAAGAGAACAGTCAGCAAAGTCAACTACAAAGATGAGGCTGTGGGTTAGGGCCTAACTGAGGAGAGAAGGTAGGCTAATTGGCCAAGTGAGCAGTTGTCTGATATTGTTCCCTGCACATGCGTTTCGTTTTGTTTACATGCTGCTAACGAGCCGAATGTCCAAGGTTGGAAGAGGGTGACAACCAATCAGGATGGCCTACGTCATGATGGACTATACTGTGAAAAAATCGACCATCCGCATGGGGAGTGTGCGCGCGCCTGGGCTTTTTTGAAGTTTTGTTATGAAAATGAATGTCGGGAGATCAACCTCAGAAAATGGCCCCCATTATGAGTGTGCTGGTCCGGAAACAACGGTGCCGGTAAGCCAACTGGCACCGTTGTTTCCGGACCCACTCACTACGACTCTGCAGGCGGGTGCCATCCCACCCACCACGGTCAGACCCGGAGGACAGAACGGCACCCGCCCGCAGACTTTCACAGACTCTGTGGGAATGGGGACTTACAGAATTCCCAGCGCTTGACTTTCCGGCTGCTGGGGTCAGAGTATCCTGGTGTTACCGGGAAGTCAGGTGCCGGTAAAATTTGAAGTTTGGCAGCAACCTGCTGGTTTTACTGGCACGATTACTGCCGGACTTGTGATGAGGCCTTATGTGTGGGGCTAATACGCACACATTTTCTTCTGCTCATAGCACAACAAACACATAGTCAAATGAACTCCGAGGGGATACAGCCTACAGGCGCAGTCCTCCCTGTTGCATTTAGATGGAATGTGACAGCCACGGGTACATGAAAGCATCTCAGGAAAGGGGAAGGCAACACCTTCCTCTGGCCATGGCCAGGGTAAATTAAAATATCAAAGGCCCCATGTATCTGCCCTCTCTATTTTCTAAAGTTCTGCTGGTTGAACCGCATACCCATGAGAGTAAATTAAAACAGGCCTGAGATAGGCCTGAGTGCAGAACGAACAAAAGGAGGCAGGACACTAACACCTCTTTGATGTACGAAGTGTCAACTTGAAGCTAGCTCCCACCCCACTGTATGAAGGGCAGTGAATGACATGTCTGGTACAACTGTTTACAGTAGGCAAGTACTGCAGGGAACCCCCTTACAGAGGGAAGAAATATGTGAATTGAGGGAGACAGAAGTCCGTTCTCATGGCAAACTGCAAGGGAGCCCTGCACATTCATCAAGCATCACACAGAGCTCAATTAACCAGAGAGACACTTTGATCCACAGCAGACAGGAAGATGGGCGGGAATTAGTAGTACATGTTGTCACCCCTTACCTTTCATTTTTCAAAAAACTCTGGTTACGACCTCACGCATAACAAAAGATTGTTGGCGGGGACCCAGGATTGGTTCCTTAAGGTAGGCTTCACCTGCACCAATCACTGGGTCCCATTTGGCTTTAAAAGAGGGCTGAGCCCATCACTTAGCAGATCATCTGACGACTTTGAAAGGAGTAAGAAGAAGGACTCAGCATTGGACCCTGGCTGAAGGTACAGTCTGCCTTACATCTTCCACCAGTGAAGGAAGGCCAGGATCCCTCCCCTAAACATCTCCCAGGGAACAGAGGGAAATAATGGACTCAGAGGACCCATTCAGCATCTCCAGAACCGGTACCCAGCCAGCACATAGCAAGCTATGCTAGGTTCTGCCAGCAAGCTTCCTAGGTGGGAAGTGCCAGAGAGTCTCTGAACAAAAGACAAGGCTGTTGCCTGCAAACACTATCCTCAGCTTTGGGCCTTCTGCCTTAAAGGACAACACAAGCCCTGTGAAGAACCTAGGTGGAGTGTCACAACAAGCATCAACCAGCATCCATCTTTTAAGGACATACTCAAGACAGTCGTGACCTTGTACCGTGACCGGCTGCACCACTGACTGTTGTCACGCTGCAGTAACTAAAGCAGTTTGAGACGCCTGAACCAGTGTTCCAGATTTGCCAACCAGCAAGGAGACAATGATTCTTGACCCTGAGCCGCCGTGTAGGCCAGCCTGCAGCCATCCATCCAGCCTTGCTTGCCGAATTGCCTGCTGCCTGATAGCCACAGTTGCCTCATGTCTTGAACTCTGTCGCAGGAGCTGCAAAGTGTCCTGGAACCGACTTGATGGTGTCGAGCATCAAGATCATCTCAAGCACCAGGTACATGTGGTTCTGTCCCTCTGGTCCTTCTCCAAAGGACCCTAGTGACATTTGCAATCCCTTACTCCCTTGGTGCTGAAACCGAATAACCTTGAATAGTATGCAGTTTCACCAGCCCAGGCTTCCACCCAATCTATCCTCAAAATCTCACAGCCAGCCAATCTCTCTTCCAAGTTTGCGAGTTTAGAAGTGAATGGTCACACACCATCCCCTCTAAATCCCACTCCATTCAGTGCACATTTAGGGCTCTCAGTATCAATGCTACCTTTTTCCACATCACACTAAAAAATATAATGCAGTGTTCATTGTTCCCGTTCATCAAGAGGAACCAAGGCTCTTTCTCCTCTATGCCATCACCAATTCCAGCTGCCTTCAGGGCACTCATTCTCAATACAAGCAGGGACTCACATTTCATCAAAAGATGTCTGACTGTTTCCAGACAAGGTTTGCCGCACAAACAGCAATAGCGTTGATTTCACAGGATGTTAGTCCATGCACCGTGGGTTCTAAGGAGTTAACCATGTTCATTTTCAGCCTCAAATAGTCCCATACAAGAGAGTCACCCACAAACTGCTGGAGATAACCCAGTGGGCCCTCTCTGTGGATGATGTATTAAAGAAACTGAGTGCCATTATTCTTAGTCTGGAGTTCGCAAATTGCAGCTCATAATGTCAAACCACAGCCTTCTTCTTCATCATCTCAGCTTTGTAACGCTGAAAATAAAGCTTCAGGGGGTCCTCCACAGACATAGAATGCCAACTAGTGGAGGCAGAGATAATGTTTTCATTAGATTGCTATATGGCATATATGGAGCTTTGGTCCATGCAGATGGTTTAAACTTCCAATTGTGGCGTTCTCCAGTTTCCAATAGGTGTATAGGTTGGAGAGCTGGGCTCTTGCCATCCACAAGACCATACCCAGTTCTAAGTATATCATTTCAGTGGGTATGCATGTCAGAAGATGAAGCAGATTCTTCAGAAGTGAGCCTTCTAGCTTAGATAGCATTGCATTATTGGGAAAAGCCCAGCTTTCCACTCCATACATAAGGATGGGTAATAGTTTGGGCGAGTACAATTGTGCCAAAATGTCCACAGAATAGCTGCTGCCCTTTTTTGCCAATTTACTCAAGCCAAGCACCCTATCACCCGGGCACCTTTCAATTTAAGATGATCCACATGGCCAGAGCCAGACACATTTCGGTCGAATGTAATGCTGAGATACTTGTACTCGTGGACCACCTCCAGCAGAATCCCATCCAGTTTCCATTCCATTTTTTTTTATTTTGATATGACAGGGGCTAAAGTTCACAACCTTGGTTTTATTGATGTTGATAGCCAGGAAGTTGCTGTCCGACAAGGTCTTCAGGCAATCAAAGGAGGCCTGAAGGACTGCTGGGATGATGTCATGAGTACTACATCATTAGCGTACCCCATCCATAATAATGGGGAGGTGCCCAGTTTAGGCACAATTGAAATGGGATTATTCAATAACGGTCCCATATCCGCTAGGTACAAATTAAAAAGAGGCAGAGCGAGGTTGCATCCCTGATTTAATTCCTGGCAATTGGCGATCCAACCTGCAATTCTCCCAGTTGATCTAGCCAAATTTTAACCTGTGTCCCCTTGCGAAGGGCAATAATCATTGAGAGCAGGCCAGCGGAGAGGTCCTAGTCTCACAATGTTCCCATAGTTGGCCCCTATTCACCGAAACAAAAGCAGCCCTTAAGTCGAAGAATCCACATAGACTGGGCTTCCCCGGATACCCCATGCCTGTTGTATGACTGATGTTAGTGCAAGGCAGTTGGTAGTAGTACTTAGTCTCCTTTGAAAACCAGTCTGATTTGAGGGGATGAGATTTGCTCCTTCTGCCCACTCCCATAGCTCGCCTAGTAACAGGTGAGAAAAGATCTTGGAAGCAAGATCTCTGGTTACAACCTCGCGCATAACAGAAGATTGCTGTTGGGGACCTAGGATTGGTTCCTTAAGGTAGGCTTAGCCTGAACCAATCACTGGGGCCCATTTGGTTTTAAAAGAGGGCTGAGTCCCTCATTTAGCAGATCATCCAACAACTTTGAAAAGAGTAAGAAGGACTCTGCATTGGACCCTGGCTGAAGCTAGAGACTGCCTTACATATTCTGCCAGTGAAGGAAGACCAGGATTTCCAAGAGGGAAGCAAGATCCCTCCCCTAAACATCACCCAGGGAACAGAGGGAGATACCAGACTCAGAGGACAAGTCCAGTAGCTCCAGAACTTACCCAGCCAGCACACAGCGTGCTCTGCTAGGTTCTGCAAGCAAGCTTCCTAGGTGGGAAGTGCCAGAGACTCTCTGAACAAGGGACAAGGCTGTTGCCTGCAAACAACCTCCCCAGATTTGGTTTGTAAGCCTTAAAGGATGATACAAGCACTGCAAAGAAGTTAGGAGTGCCACAACAAGCAACAACCAGCATCCATCTTTTGAGGACATTTTCGAGACAGTGGAGCCCTTTAACCATGACCAGCTGTAGCACTGACTGTTATCACAGTGCAGTCAATAAAGCCATCTGGGACGTCTCGACCAGCGTTCCAGATCTGCCAACCAGCACAGAGACGATTCTTGACCCCAAGCCGCCATGGAACCAAATAACCCTGAACAGTTAAGACTGATTACTTTACCGACTACCCTCCTGTCAGCATCCAGAGGGCATCCCTTTCATTTGTGTCTGTCCTCTGTGTTGCTTTACAGGGTGGGTTGTATTTTGTAGCGTGCTACAACTGTCTGTTGTAACAATAATAAAGTAGACATGTGTATACAACCTTGTCTGGACAGTCCCTTTTATCATTGGGTTATAAGTGTTGCAACTAACCAACGTTCCATGACCTTGCCGAAAAAATCCTGCTGTTCGGTCCACGTTACCAAAATTAGACAAGGAGGTTTATAATTTAATTGTGTTCCAATCTGTTCAGATCCCTTCTGGTATACTAGTGGTCTGGGGCTGATTGGTGGTTTCGAAAACGATATTCATCCCCGGATCACTGGTGCCCCGGAAGTTGATTAGTCACATATACATTGTTGCATAAGCTAATCTGCGGCTGTTATTCTACTATTATCTGTATTATACATAGTTAGAGGTTGTTCCATGTGTGCCTACTCAATAAGGGGCAGCCAATGATGTTACTAACTACTTGCTATAGGTTTTGATGTTCCCTTAACCTATCCTTCCTCCCCATGGGTTTTTACTATTTGCCCCGTAGGATGACGTCACAACTGACGTATATTGAGGTATAAAGCCGTTGTATGAAAGCCGTTGTGTAACTGAAATGTATTCGAGAGTGTGTGAGCTGCGATTTGTTATGCTTGCCAGATTTCCCTACTTTATTGAACTAATAATAAAGCTGTAATTTGCCATATTCTTGAGTCTGTCCGGCTAATTGGGACTGAAATCAGTTACTGTGGTTATCCATCTAGCACTTGGTTTGCACATTTTGGTAGTGCTGTGGATGGTTCAAGACCCAGACCCTCGGATCAATGATGTCTTCCACCATCAGCCAGAAAGACTGCAGAGTTTCCAGTGGAGAGTGGAGAAGAAAACGTGTTAGATGAGGCGGTCGACAGGTGCCCCTTTGAAGAAATACTTGTACAGTCCCTACGGGTGCCCCGCAAACCCAAGACAAAGTGGTCGATTGGGGAAGAGTCGATTCCAAAGGGCTCGAACTAAACGACGGATGTAAGTAGAAGAATCAACAGTGGCAAATAAAAGGGGAGGAATCCTATTGCATGAATATTCAGTGGGGAACAAAACAGGATTTGATTAAGGAGAGGTACCTTGTGTCCTCATCTCAAGGAGAATAGCGGCGACTGCTTTAAACTCTAGGAATGTAATATATTTAAGAGATTCCTGCGGCTAAGTCAAAGAAGGACGCGTGACACACTCCAAAAGGGAATGAAAGAGATGAGATAAATGTGCTAGAGACAGTATGGAAAATGATTGTAGAAATTGTTGTGCACATTTTGTTTGGGGTTGTGAAAATATTAGTGTAAAAAAGTTGATGTATTAGGTATTAGTTGTGGTAATACAGGTTTTTGCTGAAAGTATAGAACAATTATAATATATTTGACTGGTTATCAGACCCTAAAAAACAAGCCATTGTTGCCAATCATAGGAGGATAGCAGTTGAGAAAAAATAGAATAAAATAAGATTTTTAGATTGTCAATAATAAAAGCAGGATAGTAAGAATTGAAAGTACCATAAACAAAGAAACAAAGCAGATTTTATTGTGAAGGCTCGAAAATTGTTTAAAGAATTGTTTTTGGGAAATGGGTGGCAATTGTTGGTGCTTGCCTGAATTGATTGCTGTGATGTAATTGGTCAAAGTAATAACAGAATATAACAGGAACCGGTAAGTATTGACAGTTAAAAATGACTTGTCATCATGGGGTACACATGTGCAAAACCTTACTGAGATACATATTATACAGGTATAAAGGATACTCTTGCGATGTAGGGTACTTCACATGTAGTTTATTTGTCATCAGGTAATCAGGTTTCATCATGTTACATCAGCATCAATAATCAACGAGCTAAGAAGATCAATGCAGAGCCCACTGGCTCCCACCACCTAGGCTACATCTTCATCAACTGCCTGGGTGGTCAGAATTCCACCCACACAACATTTTTGTCAGACACACAGGGTTCCACACTAACATTCCACAATGACATCATCACTCACCTGACCAGAACCAGGCATAACACACCTCCATCTGTTTACCATATGGAGTACAGAAAACAAACACCATTCAACCAACTCTCACACTACCTCTAAAGACCAAATGAGTTGCTCGCCCGGAGACAGAGGCACCCAACCAGGCATAACTAACTTGCCAAAGAAGGCAGCACCACAACCTAGAGCCCAAACCATCTAAAATATGCATGACACCTCCTGTCCATTTCCGCCACGAATCACCATCTAGACTGCCACCCTAGAGAAATAACCTGCCCCTACATGGGCTACCAAATTGCATTCCTACACCACCAGTAACAAACAAAGAACCTTCCATCCATCTCTGCCACTGATGGACCTCCAGACTGCTACTCAACAGCACTACCATGCCCTTCAGTGGGCTGGCACACTGGCCCTTCTGTGCTATCAACATTCTAAGCTAACTTGCAGATGCAACAACTATCTCCATCTCACTCCCCTGACACAAAGCGAGAGGCTTTCAGAATCAATCAAAACAAACATGCACACACACACACACACACACGTGGACTCAACCATAAGGGAGCAGACACAGTGGGATTTACTACAACACCGCGCACACGCTACTAACAACCAAGCTTAAATTGCTAGCCAGGCAAAATAAGGCCCATGAAAATGCAAGGTACCAACCCAAATTCCAATAGGCATATGTGTGAAATGAGTCACAATAGATCAACCTGCTCACACTGGATCCAAATTATGGGGTGGCGTGGTTAACCTCAACTGTCCAATGAAAAGTTTCTTTAAACCAGGAAAACGGCTCACTTGGAGATCGCCTCAACGCTTCATTCTTCTAATGTTCAAAACACCTCCATAGATCTCCAAACACGTCCAAAGGTCATGAACAGCCTGGTATCCATAATTTACAAAGTGGCAGGTGAGTGTCCCCAGCCTAACCACAAACAGTTCTCAAAGTGAGATGTGGAAAGCATCCTTCCCACATCCAGACGACACTGCTGACAACACTAGTCAACGCACATACACATCAGTACTGGGATCTCCTTTGACATCAGTGGACAAATGGCATCTTAACCAAAACTCCAGACTTCAATCCAGGTTAAACATCTTCGCTAAATTGTGTGCAACTCCATGAAGTGCAAATGACCTAGTCACTCCACACACACTCAACAACGCCCCACAACTCCAAACTCCAAACCAGATGAACATCTGTACCAAATAGTGTGCAACTCCACACATTCTACACCACACCACGTATAGCTGCAACAATGCTATAATCTCTGAATTGCATATTTACAAACACCCACACTGCATTTTTCTCAATCACTTCGAACTCAATGCAAATTTTTAATATATACATAAGGGGTCATTACGATCCTGGCGTTAAGGGTTTAACAGCGCCATAAAAGGTGTCGGCGGCGTTAAACCCTTAACACCTGATTACGAGGTCCCTTTGCGGGACCCGACCTTAACGGCTGGTTTTACCAGCCGTTAAAGTAGGGTGCTGCAAAGGGACCTTGGTGCTAAGTACGGTACCGTACTTAGCGTCTTCCACATTCCCATTGAGCCCTATGGGACAAAAATGGGAATGGGGAAGGGCCCATGGTGAATGGGGAATTACCGCCCCGCCAACCTTGGAATGGGGCGGTAATTCCGCCATTCACCATGGCGACCCGGCATGGACCATGGTGCTAATAGCACCATGGTTTAGCGCCGGGGTCGTGATGAGGCCCATAGTGTCATAACAATAAATGAAAGTCCCCGAAAGGGAATTTCTCCTGCAATTCCTCAAAAGGTTAACTCTAAAACCTCACACATGACACGCTGCTGGCACAGTAACATACACCAAAATCGCTAGCCAGCACCATCCTTCTAATTAAATATTCAATGCTCCCTCCTTGCAGCCGCTAAATAGAAGGACTCCTGAAATTCCTCAAAATTAACTCTACTTGAGCAGTTACAGAACGCTGTATGCATGCATATACTATTGCAGATATGATCTACCCAAACACTCCCGCTGCAGCCACAGTAACCTTCTAATTTGATACTCTCCACTCACTCCGGATATCTGCCAGCAGGTTATTCATGTACGTTGTATACCTCCCATATGCACCCTCACAAAAACACGGTTTAGGAAAGGAACGAGTGCACAACGTAACCACAATATTGCACTGCATTTTAGAGCAATATCCCAGCCTGCTGCTCATGAAATGCGCCCTATGCTCAGTGCAAACAAAGACCTGTGAATGTTCACATGTGCATTTCATTAAACGTTTCAACACATTCAAATACCTGTGTGTTTCAACACAATTCATTAAAGTTTTAACATCTCATTGTAAATTTCAATTTGAGCTCCTCATAAAACAATTGTGCAACGCCTCTGCGCTTTTAAAAAATTCACCACCATTGGAGTCGGCACCATTGATGCCAAATACTCATTTGACTGATGAACACTCGGAAGTGGCGCACTGTCAATGTGGAGAGTCTACATATCATTTCCACTTCTCTTGTTTCTTGTTTCCGCTATTCACAATGAAATATCACGGGACAATAAGTCAGTAAAATGTCAGCCTCACACAAGAACGTTTGTTCAACGTTTTGGTCTCTATGTTCAAGTCTCCTGTTTGTGCGTTCCAGCCAGCATAGAGTTGGAAAGTTCTCCTCCATGCTACACTCTTGTATAGACCTTCTGTTATTTCTTCTCCATCATTCAAATTTCCATTAGTAAGCATCTAAAGGCGTGAGGTTGTCATCCTGTATTAAAAAAATTAGAGCTTTGTCATGCTTTCCCGACGTCCGAAGGTCCATTTCACAAAAATCTAGTTTAGCGATACACTGCATATCATGACCATGCGCCATGATGCCGGTGAGGAGGGTTCCATCTCCACCAACTCCCTCACCAACACAATGACGTCCCCACAGCAACCGGAGTCACTGCAGGGGAGGCAGCTCTTCACAAGAGTATCCTTTCTACCTGTATAATACTGGCAAGGAGGTTGGGTTACTCTTGCGATGTAGGGTACTTCACATAGTTTATTTGTCATCCGGTAATCAGGTTTCATCAGGTTACATCAGCATCAATAATCAAGGAGCTAGGAAGATCAATGGACAGCCCACTGGCTCCCACAACCCAGGCTACATCTTCATCAACTGCTTGGGTCAGAACTTCTCCTAGACAACATTCTTCTCAGACACACAGGGTACCATGCTGACATTCCACACTGACATCACTGCTCACCTTGAACATACACACAGGGACCAGAATCAGACAAAACAATACACACCTTAGATTAGGAAATACCATGCTGAGAGGGTAAAAGGCAAAGCTGACAAAAAGTTCATGCCTTGGCCTCAAGAAGGTTAGCTATGAAGATCAGTATTGCAACATGTGACAACATATTTACATTCTGCAAACTCATGGAAGAAGTTACAGAAAAGGTTAGCTATTTTAAAGCTGTAGAAAATGTATCAGAGTGAGAAAGAAGATCTACCCGAGAAGGAATAGATGCTCCGTCAGCATAAAGAAGAGGACATAACGCCCTCGGTGCCTCTTTCTCCTCCTAAAAATGATAGTAAAACTGAAGACAAACAGGGAATTTATCATTTAAAGGAGTTAAAAGCAGCTGCAGGGATTGTTAATCCAACATACATGCCCCCCGCTTAAAGTAGTGAGTATAACATGGAAGAAAGTTAAATTAAAGACCGTATATATATGTCGACACACGATGAGCATAAAGAGCGTGATGAAAGAACGGACAGGCCGACAGAGATACAAGAAGAAGCTAAGGGACAAAAAGGTGAGAAAGATAGAGTGACAATAGTAACGAACAAGTGGATGGGAGGACAGATACTGCTTATATTAGATAGAAAGAGTATTGACAATGTTGAAGAAAGAGAAGAAGAGAATAACGGAAAAGAAGGAAAAAGAACAAGAAAAGATATATAAAGAGGAGAAAAAGAAAGCCCTTAAGCGAAAGAAAGAACGAAAAAGGTACGAAGAACAGAAAAAAGAGAAAGGAAGAGAAGAAACTTCAAGAAATAGAAACACAGAGAGCGAAAGAACATAGGGTGCAAAGAAGGCGAGAGGAAGAAGAGTAAAGGGGGATGTGACGAAGGGAAGAAGAAATGAGAAGGGGCCAAAGGGATGATGAAGTAGATCACATTGTTATTAGATGCATAACACCAATTGAAGTACGAGAACCATGGGATGAAGAGAGAGGGTCACAACAGCCCCACAGGGAGTAGCAGGGGAAATACAGACATGGGCTGATGAGCATGCGGAAGAAGGCATAGCGAAAAGCATTGGGGGTCTATATAGGCAAATGAGGGAGAAAGATAGTTACGAGGCCAGAGAGAGTATCAAAGGATCTCCACCAAAAGAAACAAGGGATTGATTGTATGACGTAATGATGGACAAGGATAGAATGCTGTTCTTAAGCAGACTAGATCTTGATGATGAGGAAAGGGGCAACAGTCATACTAGTTGGAGTATAATGATGTCAGTGAAGAAAGGGAAGAAAATGACAGAGTGCAAGGAGAGGGCACATGTGGCTTTTCGGTAGATCCAAACAAAGAAAGAGGTGTAAAGTGATCAGATTTAGAGGACCCAATTGAATAAAAACCAGAACATATTCCATTTTCTGAATGACCACAAGCATGGTTGCATAGTGCAGGGGATATATCCCTGCCTTATGTAAGTAGATTAAGATCATTACCAGGACGAAGATGAATGGGTGAAACAAGCCCCACCTGGAATATTGACTGCAAGTGCAGGAAAATTGATTTATGAGTTAGAAAGAATGACAGTGGGAATGATGCTAGCAGTGGGTGAGGTAAAAGGCCTACTAGCAGCTATTCTAGGGGAAAGAGCTGATGACATTTGGAGATGAGCGGGATATGCAAGTGTGACAGCACAAAATACAACACATGATGGAGCATCATTTAATAATTGTAGAGCAGACATTTGGAGGGTGCTCAGGGTACAATATACTGACACATTAGACATGGGTGAGATTATGACAAGGAAAATGGGTGAGGATGAAGATCCTGTTGCTTTTGTTCAGGAGATTCAAGGACATTGGCGTTCAAGACGAGGGAACCATGGGATAAAACAGTAGCCCAAACCAGTGCAGCGGCAGATGAAAAAACAGGTAGGGATGGAAGTGAAGCCAGGGCCAGTAATAGAGTTGACTATCGGACATTATTGTTGATTATTACAAGAGAAGAATAAGAAAACAGCTGAGAATAGAAAGCACTAGGAAACAAAGTTAGTTGTATTGTATTGTATTTGGTTATTTATATTGCGCTCTTTCCCCATTTGTATGAGTTTTAGATTAGGTGATCCATGTGTGCATTTTTCACCGGTCTAAGACTTAGGTGGCTGGCTAGACTCCACTAAGCAGCCCAAAAAGGTCAGGCAGGTAGGTGGGCGCTGTTGGAGGTTTGCCATAGAGTGCAATTGATGAAAAGGTGACGTGTGGCCAGGTATACCGAATTTGTTTTCATTGGGAGTCACTGTATGCTAGTGGCAAATGTGTTGAGGTACGTCAAGTGTTTCAGTTTGAATGGTTATATGCGCTGCTAGACCGGATGAGCATAGCCATAGCTGCATTCTATGGTGCATGGGTGTTTGGCCGTGCCTGTGGCCTGTGTCCACAGATGTGGTGTAATGTATACGTACCATAGGGTTTGATGTTTTTCGGCTGCAGGAATCGTTATCCAGTGCGTACAAGGCAGATGAGATATGCAGATATGGAGATATGGGCTAGGTTTCACAATAAAGTAGGTTTCAGAGTGTAATGGCAGATATGGGAAACACATCTAGCTTTGAGAGTCCTGCATAAGGGAAGCGAGACGTAGGTTTCACACTACAATGTGGGTATGGGGAAACACACCTAGAGTTGGGAGTCCTGTATAGTGGGATATAGGCCTAGGTTTCACAATACAGTAGGTTTCACAAAATAGTAGGCAGATATGGAGATATGGCTTAGGTTTCACAATACTGTAGATTTCAGAATATAATAGGCGGATATGGGGAACTGGGAAGTTCACAACTTTAGTTCTGAAGTTTGCCATAGAAGGCACAGTATTGGCGAGAGGTGAAGGTGAGGCCACACAAGAGTTACAGCCTGCACAACCAAGCAATGCAGGGTACCCTATAGATCAAGGTTGGTACAATTTGACACCATGAGGTAGAGGGAATGGACCTAGAGGACGAGGTGGATTTCAAAACCCTCACAGGGGAGGAGGACTGCCGCAGTGATGCTAGAATTGTGGGAGGACAGGACATATAATCTGCACATGTAGAAGTAGAGGGTGCATGCAACAGAACTGGCAAGCTCCAAGAGGGGGGATGGGCTATTCTCTATAGCATAATACAGAATTGCAGGAGTATTATGCCCAAGATCACTCACAGTATCAGATGCACACCCCGCAAATACAGCAAATGCAGCAGATCCCGCTGCAAACACAATTGGTACAAGGGCAACCACAGCAAGTGCCTATGAAAACACAACAGGTACAAAAACAACAACCACAGTAGGCTCTGAAGCAACAAGCAACATTGCCACAATGGAAGGTGAATACAGGGGTCGCACAAGTACCAACACCCTGGATATGGTATGATATGATATGGCATTTGTTACGCTCCTATACACAAGTGTTTCAAGTGATAGGGAGTGTAACCATAGTAGGAGGGAATCCTTTTACAGGTATAGGGATTATGTTATGTTATACCCACAAAAGTAGAGCCCACATAGCGACTTGATGTGTTCAGTGCTATCTGTGACACCAGACCCACAAGAGGAACCAAGAGTCAGGGTAACAATAGGAGGCGAGAAATGTTTGTTCCTTGTAGACACAAGAGCAACTCGTTCCTGTGTTTGAGAGGGAAAGTACCCAATGTCTGGGAATGCCGTGAATGCACAGAAATTCTCTGGGGGTATGAGTTGGTTACTTTTACTGACGAATTACCACTTTCCACAGGAGAACATGACGTGTCTATGCCACTATTGTATTCTCGGCAGGCACCAGTTAACATATTAGGATGTGACTTGATGACAAAATTAAACATGATGATATCTTTTACTGACAAAGGAATGGTGTGTTCCACTCCAGGAATACACTACATAAATGTAAGAGTATTCATATGAGCATTTGCAGGCCAAAAGGCATTACAAGGGGTTCCTTTAGACCCAGAAGTATTTTTGTATGGAGTAAATATTTTGTTGTCATGGATTCCTAGACTGCTAGGTAAGTTGTCAAGTTCTTAATTTTAGTTTAGGCCAGAAATACTTATGGATGACAAGGAAGGGCAGATTGTTCCCATAGAACTAGAAGCAGCAGTGGTAAGAGAGGAAATGGTGGTTGTTCATGGGATAGATGATGAGGGAGGAGGATGGAGAGCAGTAATAGCTCTTGGTGAAGGACATAGACTACCAGACTTGACAGATGAAGAACTGTTGAGAGATGATCATTCAGATAAAAAATGTGTATGTTTCATTAATCTCACTTGTTGGATTAAAGTTCAGAATAGGGAGATACCACAGAGAATGGCATTGATGACAAAGAAACTGTCATTTGTCCAGGAAGATTTAGAAAAGGTGGCAAGCATCTTATGGACTAGCAGTCCATTTGACGTGGGTCTATGAGTGGGGCATGATCCGTTAAAATAAAACTCAAACCAGGAGCAATTTTTCCATGAGCAAAAAAAAATACCCTATGTCCAGAGAAGCAGATGAATGAATATTTGAAACTATTTTTTTTTTTTTTTTTTTTTAATTGATTTGATTTAGCTGTATCTGAAAAAACAGCCTTTCCACTTCAATACAACATGGAATATTGGTACCATCAGAATCCCCATGTAACATGGCTGTGTACTTGGTGAAGAAAGCAACCGGGGGTCAAGGTGATTTATTCAGGATCTATGCCTGCTAAACAATATTGTTGAATCAGAGATTCCGTCCGTTCCAAATACAGCTACAATATTATGTAACATCCCATCTAAAGTCAAATATTTTACAGTCATAGATTAAAAAAGCCTTTTTCTTTTCAATTTCCCTTCATGAAGACACACAAGATTTGACTTTGTTTTCATATAGAAATCAGTGCTGGAAACATACAAGATTACCTCAGGCGTACTGAGAGTCCCCATTGATCTATGAAAGGGTTTGTCAGGTGGACCTAGGTAATGTATAACTGGAGAGCACAATAATTCAGCATGCAGATTATATATTAGTGTGCAGTGAGACAGAGGAAAGGTGTAGAGAAGATTCAATTTCGACCATGGACAATACTAGCAGAGAAAGGGTACAAGGTAGACAAAGAGATATTACAATATTGGCAGGAAGAGGTACTATTCATAGGACAGTTAATCTCTCAAGAGGGGAGAAAGGTGACACTTGAGAGAGCAGAAGCGATCATGAAAACACCAACACCTGAAACAGTAAAGGAATTATTGCAGTTCCTGTGTTTTTGATAACAATACATATATTCAACCATGTTTAAAAGGACTCAAGAAAGCACAGATAGGTAAAAGTAAAATAGCATGAACAGATGTGACGACTGAAGGATTAAAGGAGTTAAAAAGGGTGATTTATACAGCCCCTATGTTAGGGATTCCGGACTATAATGAGGAATTTTATTTATTCTCACATTCATATGGCGAATTAATGACTGCAGTTCTCACACAAAAGAAAACATTAGGACATGGACATAAATCATTAGCCTACTGCAGTCGGATTCTAGACAGAGTAATGACAGGGCATTACCCTTGCGAACAAGTGTTAGCTGTTGCTGATTTCTCAATTGAAAAAGCTGTGCAGTTTTATAATGGAGCGTTCAATTACGTTATTCGTCAAGCATTCCTTGTTCACCATTTTGAAGAAACCCAAAAGCACATTGACTATGCAAAGGTCATCAGGGTATGAAGTAATTATTTCAAACCCAGCAATCAAAATTGTTAGATGTAGAGTAAATCCAGCAACATTTATAGTAGAACCAGTAGGAAAGGAAGACTATGTACATGACTGTACAACGTATACTGATTTTAATGATAATATTCCCTATGTTACAGAAAATGCTCTCGGAAGAGAGGAAATTCTATTTATTAAAAGTTGTTCGAAAATTGATCAAACGACAGGAGAAAGACTGGATCAGCAGTAGTAAAGTTAAAACGTGATGGTGAATTTGAAGTAGTGACAAGTGCAAGACTGCCTTCACATTGCTCAGCACAGGCTGCAGAAGTAGTGGCGCTTATCACTGCACTCCAGAGATGTAATGAGGTGACATTGTATTCTGACTCTGCCTATGTGACATCAACCATTCACGCATGGTTGTCACGCTGAAAAAAGGGGGTTTTCCCCTGTGCAGACGGCACACTAGTGCAACATGCTTCTCTTTTGGACAAGCTTATTAAGGTATGAAAGCTCCCACTGACTATCACCGTGGTAAAATGCACAGCCCACACTAAAAGGGCAAACATGATTTCTTGCTGTAATGAAGCCGCAGATGTTGAAGCCAAAAGAGTAGCATATTTTCCAGATATTTCTAATTTTGAAGTAGAAGATGTTAAGCAAATGTCAGAACAGTGTATGCTGATAAAAGAAGGTTTTAATATCTTATCCATTGTACAGTTAATTGAGCTGCAAGGTTTTATGGAAAAGATGGGGGTGTTCTTTATCCTCCACTGAGGCTATATGGAGATAAGATAGCACTGGAAACCCAATTATGCCTCTAGCATTATTGAAAGTTGCTCTGGATCAGCTTCACTATCCTGTGCATACACCAGAGACAATTTTGCTGCCATGAATGATTGCAGAAGACTTGCTTTCACCAAATGTGTTAGAACATGTGCCACAGTTTATTGTGAACTGCATTGTTTGCCAGAAGTTCACTGCAAGGAATACCTTGCGAACAATGAGAGGAGCAATAACCAGACCCAATGGTTCTTTTCAGCATCTAAATATAGATTATGTGGATATGTTGTAAACATGCAATGGCTACATGTACATGTTAGTGGTAGTATGCCCCTTTTTCCGCTGGATTGAGGCAAGTCCATGAACGCACCCCAATACCACATGTGCTGCCAAGTTGCTCGTACATTAGGTGTTTCCTAAGTGGGGTGTTTACAAAGTCCTGCGGTCTGATAATCGGCCGCATTATGTTAATGAGATGTTCAAACAGATAGCTCTATTATTAGGCATAAAGCACAGGTTTCCGTCTGCTTATCACACACAGGTGAATGGTTTCTGTGAGAGGCTAAACAGGCTCCTTAAAGAAAGGATAGCTAAACTCAAGATGACTTTGAATAAGGGATGGCTATATTGCCTACCCCTTGCTCTGTTGGCCCCAGAGAAACTAGCATTGCTCAGATTACCACTTAACTCCTCATGAGTTGGTGACTGGATGCTGCATGAGAGTACCCCTTGCTCCTCCCACTCGAATAAAAATGGATGCCTATAGTGTAGCGAAAACATTAGGGGATGACATGCATCAGATGCATGATTATTTGACAAATATGACCGCTAGAGTTTCTTTTATTTCTCAACAAGTCAAAAATCGGAGTGTAGGGTCGAAGAAGATTTATGAAGAGAGCCAAACAGTTGATCCCATAGACTTACTGAAGCAACCTAGTTTAAACCCTGGGGACCACGTGCTGGTAAAGAGTTCTGTCCACACTTGGAATAAGCCCTGCTTCGAGGGACTGTACCTAGTTGAAGGGGGTCATGCCTACTGCTGTAAAATACGAAGGAAAAGAGCTTGGCTGCACTCGAATGACACAAACTTTACAACAGCGGGACACTTTCCCCTCCTGCACCCACTGACAGTGAAGCAAGAGAAGAAGTTCTGAAAATGCAGTTGAGATCAGCTACCGAAAAGCCAAAACAAAGAACAGATGAAGTCAAAACTATTTGAACTGCTGATAACACCCAGGTTTAAAGGGAAACAAATGGACATTGCATTATTTACAGAATAATTCCAGTCAGGTTAAAGAGAAAATGTGTTGAAAAAAAAGGACATGAAGATTTCACATGACACTTTATGTTGTCTGAAACATTGCACACATTTCTGCATGCTGTTTTCATATACATACTTCGATATTTTCCAGCTCTAGTGAGACGACACATTAAGATTGTCAAATGTTTTAGGAAATCCTAAAAACAATCTTATTAATTTCACAATTAGCATTGCAATCACATTACAATTTTTGTCATAAAAGTGTGGTTCATAAAAGTGACAGAAACTGAATGATTGAATTAAAGATAATGGGAATTTTCAAGTTCATACAAAATACATTGCTAACAGGAAGACCAATTGACATACCAAAGGCAGTGAGACAAATATATTTTTTGCAATTTTTCTTGTGGCTACATTTTGTAGAATGTGTGGATTTTATTTCCTTATTATTATGGCATTTTGAAAAAATATATTCTATTTTACAGATGGAGTGTTTATCAATGAGACATATATTTCTATTCCTAACAAAAGCACAAGTGATATTTCCAAACACATTATCTGACTTAAGAGAGATGCTGCAGAAGATCGTGAAGATATAAATTCATATATTGATAATTTGTCCCATTTAAAGAATAACTTGTGGTACCAGCACATGAAGGAAGTGGGGAGGAGACGTCAGATGAGAGCTGCTATGTGTGTTCTCTCATGCCTTGTGCCATGAGCGCAGCCAGAACAATAATTGCAAGAGAAATACCTATGCATGATGCAAAGTGTTTCAGCCATGTAGCAGCATGCACAACAAGATGACGATTTGAAGGAAGATGAGCAACCCTACGATGGATGTCGAAAATAACATTTCCATACAAAGATGCTTACATTAAAACGCAGAAAATGGAAAAAGACCCAGGTTGGAAAAGTGCAATGCTCATATATTCATTCAGTGGTATGATGGAGAACAGATAAGGGTTTTTGAACAAAAGAGACTGGGTTGTGAAGACGCATGGGAAACACCAGGATTGCCAGGAGGCTGGGAGAGGCCTCAGCTATTGGTATATGGACGAGTTGTCACCAGTACAGGATGGGAAGAAGAAATGTTAGTGTGCAGTGCACACTTATTTATGGTGGCACCAGTAAAAATTGTGCACATAGTGAATGATGAATGCCTAAAGCAATGGGCTAAGTATTCAACATGATTAACATGGGTTTAAAATGAAGCAGGACCTGTGTCCATACTTCCAATGAAGAATGCAACACTGTGTTTGAGAAACAGGGTACTGACCACAGTTGGAGATAAATAAGGATGCAAGCAAATAATTGATGTACCAGGAATGAATGGAGGAAGTGCCGTGCTAATGGACTACTATTGGGCCTGTGGATCCAAAGCTTATATGCAGCTACCTTAAAATTGGGGAGGAATATGTTCTATAGGGATCATATATGTTCCTGCATTGTGATCTTCACATAGACAGCATTTTGAAAATGGATGCTCACCAAAGGAAGAAGAGGTTGCTCAATGCAACAGAAGAGAGAGAACTATTTTTTGGCAAAATCAATAGAAGCATACCATGACATTCCAGATGAGAACAAATTGTTCAGTAGGACGGCAGTGATATTTACAGCAATATTCATGCAAGGAATTCAATTTGCAGTGAATGCCAAGTTGTTACAAATCACCAGGTGGGAACTTCTACAAACAATTAACACAACAATACAAGTATTTAATGTGTTTAGAGAGACATTGAAGACCCCCAGACTCATGGCCCTCCAGAACAGGTATGCCCTGGTCTTAAATACATCAGTGGAAGTGGGCGTGTGCGGCAAGTTTGAGCCTTCTTGTTGTACATACGACCTGCCCATGTTGGAGAAAATAGAACCTTGATGGAAGCAATAACTATGCTGTCAACCGTGCATACGTAAATGGTGCAAGAAGTAGATAAAACGGAAGATGAAGATTGTTTTTTGTCCCTGTTCTCATGGGTTAAAACCTGAATGGCAAATGCCTTCAATCTGTCAGGAACAATAATAGTGTTGGTATTGCTAGGATTCTGTTTTATAAGGATAATCATAGGACAGTGCAATAAGACAGCAAAAAAAGCTATTGGGATGAAGATAATGATTGATGTGAATGCTGTAACTGATAAGCACACACAGACCAAACGCACCACCCATGAGCACCTGAAAGGAAGTACCCTGCAATCCCCAGGAACAAAGTTTTATGATCCCAAGGATCATAATAATTATGTTTGATGTGTATTCTGTCAACCAACTGGGGAGCATTGCCATATGACCTGGAGTGTTGATATACACATAAAGAAGGCAGGTGACCTGAGGGGGGTGACAAAGATATGGATTCCGAAGAAACCACAGTGTGGAGAAAAGGTGAAGAAAATTGAGGAGGTGGTTGAGGACTCGACCAGAGGGGGTAATGTAGAGAAGCAGATGTACACGCCATTCATGGAGCCTACCCCCACACCTCCATGATATTGAAAATGCAGCAAGAAAGCACTGCGCATAACACCTGGTATCATCCCAATACTGCATCAAAGATATGAAAGATGTTATGCTCTCAGACAACTGTACCGAATGTACCCTCGAACTGATGTGGTAGAAGGAAGTCTGCAGACACCAATGGACATAGAAGAACTATACGAAAAGTCTGACAAGTGTAAAGTGACATCATGAAGAGAAGAGACGAGGATGCACTGAAACGATATACAAACACTTAAAGAATGAAGATGTGACTGAAGTAAGAAAGTGAATATTTATGCGGATAAAAGAAATCATATATGCTGAGAAGATAAGTGAGAAGAAATTCAGTTGATGCATGTACGTAGAAACGCAAAGTAGATGCAAAATATAGAAGCTTGCTAAACATAGGAAATATAATGCTAGTAATGCAGTCATGCTGAGAAGATGAACGTTGGTTTTGCAAGAGCAAAGAATATTTGTTTGGCGCAGGATCAAGGATGCTGCAGCAAGAAGCAACTATAAGGCATGAAAGGAATCAAAGAGGATAAGCTATGCATGTAGGACAACTTATTTCTCTTAGATTAAGCAAATTAATAAACAAGTGGTAAATATTGGACAATAAAAAGATGCAGAAAGCATATGAAAGACAGAGCAACCAAGACTCCAGAGGCCAAGGAGAGTAATAACACTCAGAATAATTGAATCAAATTGCACTAAATAGGAGGATACAATTGACAAAATCTTGGTTTCCTCACACGTGGTGCAAGACCAGAAAACAAGGCCTATTCATAACGCTCCAGATGAAGATATAAATGTAGCTTCACTCCCTTTAAAGTTCTGAGAAAGAGAACAGTCAGCAAGGTCATCTACAAAGAAGAGGCCTTGGCTTACGGCCTAACTGATGAGAGATGGCAGGCTAATTGGACAAGTGGAAAATTACCTGATGTTGTTCCTCATACCTGGGTTTCGTTTTGCTTGGCTGCTATTAACAAGCCGAATGTCCAAGGTTGGAAGAGGGTGCCAACCAATCAGGATGGCTTACGTGATGATGGACTATACATTGTTGTAGAAGCCAATCTGTTTCTGGTATTCTACTATTGTCTGTATTATACATAGTTATAGGTTGTTCCAGGTGTGCCTATGCGCTAAGCATAGATGTTCCCTTAACCTATCCCTCTGCCTCATAGGTTTTCTGTCATAACTGATGTATATTGAGGTATAAAGCCTTTGTGTAACTGAAATGTATTTGAGAGTGTGTGAGCTCCAATTTGTTCTGCTTGTCAGATTCCCCTACTTTATTGAATTAATAATAACATAGAAATTTGTCATAGTCTTTGAGTCTGTCTGGTTATTTGGGCCTGAAATCAATTATTGTGACAATCCCATCTAGCACTTGGTACCCTCTAGGTGCTACTCCACTTAGCTGTGGAAGGAGGCGTGTGCACAAAGATCAGCCTGACTAGCTGCACATATGTGCCCTCCCTCATTGGAGAGAATCAAACTTTCACAGAAGCAATCATGCAATTGTCAGACCTACATTTCAAGATGGAAGACATAACAATCCCAGCAGGGGAAGATGAAGGGTGGCCAGTGAATATATTTTCCTGGATACCATCATGGATGGCTAAGGAGCTCAAAGTACTGGTAGCTGCTTTAGTGCTAGTACTACTGACATTCTGTGTCATTAGAATAGCAATGACCCAATGCATGAAGACTACAGAAAAGACAATAGGGATGAAAATATGACTTGATGTAGAGACAAAGGCCGATGGAGACACACAGACTTTCGATGTACTACAATCTCATTTGAAGCAATGTCCCCTTTTCCCTCCAGGTACAAGGTTTTCATTTCCCCCTGATCCACACAACTACATGAGATGATGGGTATGGTGCAAGCAAGATGGAGACTGTGCTATATGACCTGGAGTTTGGATGAACAAGTAATGTACCATGGTCATCTGTGAGGAGTGGCAAAAGTATGGATCCCAAAGCCATATGTCAACATGGAGAACATCCATGGGAGTGTGGTTGATATATTGGTTAGAGTGGGGATCGAAGAGGGAGACATGAATGTGGCCCTTGTTGCACCAGTCCTGCCCTCATCTCAACGTCACATGAATGAAAGATGTACATTGTTCCTGACCCCTTCCTCTTCATCACCGATGTACTGCAGATGTGAGAAACGTTATTAACTACTACACCCATTTAGAACCTATCCTGATCACGTTGTTGAAGAGATACATTTGCAGTCAATGGAGCAAGTAGCCCGACTGTAACCACGCAGAAGGCTGATTGCGTCATGACTAAGAATATGACATAGATGCGTTAGACATGTAGCACATATGCATTCCTGCATGAAGCTACGCAGACACTTAGATTAAATTTCTTTTAGACATGAATAACAAGCTTATGATCCACTTAGCTAGAGGACTGACACACTTTTGCTACGCAGTAACTGCAGGTTTCACAAGAATACATAAGATCTGCCTCCTATCGTGATGTCAACCCAAGGTTCCTCTTGTAGATTCAGCGTTACTGATAGTACTGAACACATAAAGTCCCCACTGAGTTGTGCTATTGTGGGTACTGTAACGCTCACCTGATTCCCGTAGAGGCGTCGGTCTTGACTGGGCGTATACCGTATCTTCAAAGGTGATGTGTAACACATGGCTGGCTCTTTGGGCTGGACCTCTGTGCACTGTATGTCTGACTCGAAGGGTAAGATGTCTGCAGATAGAAAATATGGGATTAATGAACTGGGTTATTGAATGTCTCTCTCTTCTTCCCTTTCTCTTCTCCTGTAGAACCCCGAAGGTTAACGCTCTCACCTTAGGTAAGTGAACGCCGTGCTCTCCATCTGCCTCGGGGCAGGGTGCTGTAACCAGTTTCTTCACTAGATAAGGGGAGCAGGCCTCTTGACTTCAGAGGACTGCTGTCCGTCGTTTACTGCACGAACGGTAATTCTAATGTCTTTAAAGTCTTTAGTAATGATGTCTCTTATTTTGCAGGGTTCCGGCGATGGTGGATGACGGGCTGAAGTGAGTTGAAGATGGAGCCCGTGTGATGAATAGAAGCGCCTGGAAGCACGTAAGTAAGCTCTTGTTGCCTGCTTCACGATGCGCTCTAACTGTCGTTTTATTTTGCAGGTACAAGTTCGGAGCGGCTGCAGGGTGCCGGAATACCCACTGGGTTAGATGTGGAAAGGAGTAATGGCACGTGAGTATTAAAGTTCCCCAATGTCTTTAAACGCACCTTGTTTTGTCTTTCAGATGCGGGATGCAGCGCCGAAGGCCTCCGGAGCGTGCGAAGAGTTGGTAAGCTTTTGTCTTTCAGATGCCGGAATGCAGTGTGAAGACCTCCGGAGCGCACGAAGAGTAGGTAAGCCTTTGTCTTTCAGATGTCGGAATGCAGCGCGAGGCGTTGGTGACAGCCGATGGACCAGGTAAGTGAAGAGCTGTCACTGAAGACCGTAATGCTAACCTGTTCTTTCTTGTCTTTATAGGTGTTGCTGAAGACTGGATTCAGGATGGTAAGCCTTTTTCCTTAGGCCCAGGATCAGATGCAGAAGACACGATGAGCGTTCTGCTGCAGAGGATGCAGAATAACGCAAAGCAAGATTCATCCATCGGGTGTGGTTTAAATAGCCTCATGTAGTGTTTAGGCGTCTCCTTCCACAGCCACGCCTAGGTAAGAAAAGAGTTCCTGCTTTCCAGAAGAGTTCCAGTGTTCTGAACCTAGGGAGTGGCTCCTGCCCCACCCAACAGGAAAAGTAGTTCCAAACAGAAGAGGATCAGAGGCTCAACTGGCAGGCAAGTAAGCAGCATGGTCTGCTGCAGGTAAGTCCACCCAAGCATTATGAGCCCGGCGCTTCCAGCGCTGGGACTGGGCATATTTATGAGCCTAGTGCCACTGGCGCCAGGACTGGATCCCAAAGGTCCCAATTGGGACTGGTTGGCACTCGGAACCTGGGTTATGGATCTGCTTCCAAGGGAGTTGGGAAAACCCTGACCTTTTGGAAACAGAGATCATGACAGTAGCCCCCTCAAGGCCCCTCCCAAACCGGGCTTCTCCGGGGGTTTTGGCTTGTCAGGAAATGTTCGGTGAAATCTTTTGATTAGGCGAGGAGCATGGACATATTCAGCAGGCTCCCAGGATCTCTCTTGGGGGCCGTAGCCTTTCCAGTCAATTAGGTAAAATAGTTTAGATTTGGAGATCTTGGAGTCCAGAATGCTTTTGACTTCAAACTCGAGTTCTCCATCAACTAGGATAGGTTTTGGAGATTTAGTTAGTCGGGTTTGAGGTTGCAAGGGTTTTAATAGAGAGACGTGGAAGACCGGATGTATCTTCATTTGCGGGGGTAAGTCCAACTTGACCACTACTGGGTTTACTATGGTAGTGATGGAATAGGGACCAAGGTATCTTGGTTTGAATGTGCGTGGCCGTTTTAGAGGTAGATATTTGGTGGATAACCAGACTTGATCCCCTACTTGATATTGAGGGGCTTCCTTCCGATGTTGATCTGCTCCTTTCTTGTATTGTTCTTTAGCCCTTTGAAGGTGAGAAACAGCTTCCTTAAAGGCTTGGGTGATTGTAGAATGCAGGTAGTCTACTGCTGGTGTTTCAAGATCTTGGAGGGGATCCAACTCCGAGGTTCGAGGGTGACTGCCGTACAAAAGAAAAAACGGGGTTTTCCCAGTTCCCGAATGGACAGAGTTATTGTAGGCATATTCGGCTATCCAAAGGATGTCTTTCCAAGTTTTTTCAGTTTGTTGCAGCATGCAGCGTAAATACTGTTCCAGAGTTTGATTGGTCCTCTCGGTTTGTCCGTCGGTCTGAGGGTGGTGACTGGTCGATAGTCTCACATCAATTTGAGCCGACCGACAGCAACTTCGCCAAAAATGAGAAATAAATTGACTACCTCGATCCGAAATTAGAACCGAAGGAAAACCGTGCAGTCGGACGATGTTTTCGAGAAATTCTCGGGCCAGAGTTGCTGCTGTTGGCAAGCCTTTGAGCGGAATGAAATGCGCCATCGTGGAGAATAAGTCCACGATTACTAGAATCGTATTGTATCCGGAGCATGGAGGTAGATCGGTGATGAAGTCCATAGAAAGCGTATGCCAAGGGCGAGGTGGGATGTCAATAGGGCGTAAGAGGCCTGCTGGTCTTTCCCTTTGACTCTTGTTTTGGGCGCATACTCCACAGGACATTATAAAGTCTCTGATATCTTTTTTCCAAGACGGCCACCAGAAGTAGCGCTTGATCTTTTCTGAG
Organism: Ambystoma mexicanum; assembly: GCF_040938575.1. Lineage (NCBI taxonomy): Eukaryota > Metazoa > Chordata > Amphibia > Caudata > Ambystomatidae > Ambystoma > Ambystoma mexicanum. The sequence goes on from NC_090930.1 coordinate 873,250,968, forward strand.
GTCTTGGCTATACCGGGATGTCCTTCCATTAAAGAATCGTGATAACAAGAGATTACTTTTTTCTGTAAATCTGTGCTGGGTAGGTATAATCGTTCTTGGAAATACAATAAGTTGTCCTTTACTGTAAAGTCCTTTCCCTGCAGATGCCAATTCTGTATGTCTGCTGGAGTTACAAGTTGCCTGGCTTTATCCTTAACTTCCTTTATGGATTGTGTGGCGATTACACCCAGAATTCTTTGTTCGGGAATGATTGGTACAGGTTTAGGGTTGATCAAGTGTTCTTCCACTCCCATCCGAGAAAGGGCATCAGCTTTACCGTTTTTTGTACCAGGTCGATAGGTAATTATGAAGTCAAACTCGGCAAAGAATAATGCCCAACAGAGTTGTCTAGAGGATTGGGCTTTTGCGGTTTTCAAATATTGCAGGTTTCGGTGATCCGTAATCACAGTAACGGTGAGTCGGGCCCCCAGCAGATAATGCAGCCAAGCCTTAAAGGCAGACTTGATAGCCAGAAGTTCCTTGTCAGTAATCGTGTAATTGATTTCAGGAGGCGAGAATTTGCGGGACCAAAATGCCACGGGATGCAACTGATTGGTTACCGGGTCCTTTTGTGATAGAACTGCCCCCATGGCAAGGCTTGAAGCATCAGTTTCCACGATGTAGGGGAGTTCGGGGCGAGGGTGTTTTAAGATTGGTGCAGAGATAAATTTAGTCTTCAAATCCTGGAAAGCTTGTTCCGCCTCAGTAGACCATTCAAAACGTTTGTTTTTCTTTAACAAGGCAGTGATGGGCTGGACTATTCGAGAGAATTCGGGGATAAACCTGTGGTAAAAGTTAGCGAAGCCTAACATGCTTTGCACACCTTTTACGGAGGATGGTGATGGCCATTTGAGAACTGCATCGACCTTCTTTGAATCCATACGCACTCCGCCAGGTGATAATATGAATCCCAAGAATTCAACTTCAGTCACGTTGAAAACACATTTTTCCAACTTAGCGAAAAGTTTGTGTTGACGCAATCTTTCGAGGACCATTTTCACGTGTTTCCGATATTCAGATTACGATGAAGAATAAACAAGGATGTCGTCAATGTAAACAACAACACACACATCTATGAGCTCTCTGAGGACATCGTTCATAAAATATTGAAAGGCGGCCGGGGCATTGCAAAGTCCGAAGGGCATGACCTGATATTCAAATAGCCCATACTTGGTGCGGAAGGCCATCTTCCATTCATCGCCCTCTTTTACTCGTACCAAGTGGTAAGCTCCTCTAAGATCCAGCTTTGTATATATGCATGCTTTTCTGAATTGGTCCAGGAGTTCAGGGATCAAAGGTAACGGATATCTATTCTTAACGGTGATCTGGTTCAGGGAGCGATAATCTATACAAGTTCTAAGGTCTCCTTCCTTTTTTGGAACGAAGAACAAAGCTGAAGAAGCAGGGGACTTGGAAGGACGAATAAACCCATTTGCCAGGTATTGATCCAGGTATTGTCGAAGGTGAAGGTTCTCAGGCTCGGTGAGGGCATAAATTCTACTACAAGGAGGAGTAGATCCAGGTATCACGTCTATCTGGCAGTCATAAGACCTATGAGGAGGTAGAGAGTTAGCCTGATCCTTCCGGAAAACATCTTGGTATTCTAGGTATTCGGGAGGTAACTGGGGAGTCTCTGAAGAAATTGCTGCCAGTGCAACACCAGGTGGAGGGTGACAAGTAGAGACACATTCTGGAAACTGGACCGTTCTTGCTCGCCAATCAATCAGAGGATTGTGTTTCTCTAACCAAGGTATTCCTAGAATAATCTGAAACTGAGGGGCCTTGATCACATCGAACACGATCTTCTCATGGTGTCCATCTTGACTTACTAGCGTCACTTCTTGAGTGGTATGCGTTACTGGCCCGGAGGCTATCTCCGTACCATCCACCGTAGTAATGACGTCCTTTACAGCTTTGGGACAAAGAGTTAGATTCATCCTCAAAACCATTTCATGATCCACATAATTGCCGATGGCACCGCTGTCGACGTAAGCTTCAATTGCATGTAATCGATCCGGATTATCAGGGCTAATGAGGACCATAGGTATCACGAAATGCGAGGTCACGGAACTGGTTTTCACGCTCGGCAAGAGGACCTCTATTCTTGTCGGGCGAGGTCGTTTCCCTGCTCAGAGTTTGTAACTTTGGTAACTGCAGCTCCGACTGCCTTCTTGGCAGGTTTCACCGGACAGTCTCGAAGAAAGTGCCCTGAGTTTCCGCAATAGAGGCATAATTGCAACTGTTTTCTCCTTTCCCGCTCCTTTTGTGTTAGAGGACCTTTCAGACCCCCTATTTGCATGGGTTCCCCGGAGTCTACTCCTTTGGAAGGAGTTGGCGGTTTGGAAAATACTCGAGCCTCAAACTTGGAACGATCGGCCTTCCTGTTCTGCAGTCTGTGATCTATTTGAACGACTAAGTCTATATAGTCCGAACAATCTTGTGGGGGATTCACTACTTGGGCTAACACATCTTTGAGCTCTCCACATAGACCTCTATAAAACAGCGTAATCCTTTTGTCCTCAGGCCATTGAGTTTCCACTATCAGTCGCAATATAAGCCAAAAGGTCTTGATTACCTTGTCGCAACGAAAGAAGCTCATTGTCCAAGGCCTGCCCCTGTGAATGTCTTGCGAACAGTTTTTCCATACTGAGCTGAAAAGCTTGAAAATCATGGAGGACCGGATCATCTTGATTTACTAGAGGGATCGACCAGTCTGCCGCATTGCCACTAAGGTACGAAAGCACGAAAGCTACTTTAGCTTGATCAGTTGGAAAGGCTGCTGGCCGGCATAAGAAATGCAACCGGCACTGATTGATAAATACTGCAAACCTCTTTGGGTCACCAGAAAATCGTTCGGGCGGAGCCAGAGGTACATTCCCAGGTAGGTTGATCTGCACTGGATTCATAGAGGATGTAGAAGGAAGATTTCCCCCAGATGCGGGTAACGGGGTCTGTCCGGCTTGTGACTGTAGCAATTGTCTAGCGAGATCATCTGTTCGCTCCTTGGAAATAATCAGTTCCCTTCTTAGAGCGTTCGTTTCCTGACGGGCTGCATGCACTTCTGCCCTTAGTTCCCCAAGTAACTGGGCTAGTTGGTCGGTATCCGAGGTTTCCATAGCGCCTGGACGGGAGTTTTGTGGTAGGCTTTGCGTTCTGTAACGTTCACCTGATTCCGGTAGAGGCGCCGGTCTTGACTGGGCGTATACCGTATCTTCAAAGGTGATGTGTAACACACGGCTGGCTCTTTGGGCTGGACCTCTGTGCACTGTATGTCTGACTCGAAGGGTAAGATGTCTGCAGATAGAAAATATGGGATTAATGAACTGGGTTATTGAATGTCTCTCTCTTCTTCCCTTTCTCTTCTCCTGTAGAACCCCGAAGGTTAACGCTCTCACCTTAGGTAAGTGAACGCCGTGCTCTCCATCTGCCTCGGGGCAGGGTGCTGTAACCAGTTTCTTCACTGGATAAGGGGAGCAGGCCTCTTGACTTCAGAGGACTGCTGTCCGTCGTTTACTGCACGAACGGTAAGTTTCGAGTAATTCTAATGTCTTTAAAGTCTTTAGTAATGATGTCTCTTATTTTGCAGGATTCCGGCGATGGTGGATGACGGGCTGAAGTGAGTTGAAGATGGAGCCCGTGTGATGAATAGAAGCGCCTGGAAGCACGTAAGTAAGCGCTTGTTGCCTGCTTCACGATGCGCTCTAACTGTCGTTTTATTTTGCAGGTACAGTTCGGAGCGGCTGCAGGGTGCCGGAATACCCACTGGGTTAGATGTCGAAAGGAGTAATGGCACGTGAGTATTAAAGTTCCCCAATGTCTTTAAACGCACCTTGTTTTGTCTTTCAGATGCGGGATGCAGCGCCGAAGGCCTCCGGAGCGTGCGAAGAGTTGGTAAGCTTTTGTCTTTCAGATGCCGGAATGCAGTGTGAAGACCTCCGGAGCGCACGAAGAGTAGGTAAGCCTTTGTCTTTCAGATGTCGGAATGCAGCGCGAGGCGTTGGTGACAGCCGATGGACCAGGTAAGTGAAGAGCTGTCACTGAAGACCCTAATGCTAACCTGTTCTTTCTTGTCTTTATAGGTGTTGCTGAAGACTGGATTCAGGATGGTAAGCCTTTTTCCTTAGGCCCAGGATCAGATGCAGAAGACACGATGAGCGTTCTGCTGCAGAGGATGTAGAATAACGCAATGCAAGATTCATCCATCGGGTGTGGTTTAAATAGCCTCCTGTAGTGCTTAGGCGTCTCCTTCCACAGCCACGCCTAGGTAAGAAAGGAGTTCCTGCTTTCCAGAAGAGTTCCAGTGTTCTGAACCTAGGGAGTGGCTCCTGCCCCACCCAACAGGAAAAGTAGTTCCAAACAGAAGAGGATCAGAGGCTCAACTGGCAGGCAAGTAAGCAGCATGGTCTGCTGCAGGTAAGTCCACCCAAGCAATATGAGCCTGGCGCTTCCAGCGCTGGGACTGGGCATATTTATGAGCCTGGTGCCACTGGCGCCAGGACTGGGTCCAAAAGGTCCCAATTGGGACTGGTTGGCACTCGGAACCTGGGTTATGGATCTGCTTCCAAGGGAGTTGGGAAAACCCTGACCTTTTGGAAGGAGAGATCATGACAGGTACATACCTATTCTTGTGCCTGTGAAAGGATTCCCTCCCTTGTGAGTATCACCCCCCTATCCTAGGAGTCAATAACTGTCCTGTGTTTGTGTTCTGGTGTATCTGCATGGGTGCATGCTGTGACTGCCCTTTTGGCAGACTCTGATGCTTGCTGAGGTTGCAAAGCCTGTTGTATTCTCGGTGCTTGTGCTTGATAGTGTAGAGAAGGAGCCAAGTACCCCCCATCAAGCATCTCACCCATATTGCCTATATGTTGGGAACCAGAGTGTGAAACACATGCAGTACCAGTGAAAATATTGATACCAAGGAGAATCCTGGAGGCAAGATTCTCATTGAGAATGCCATACCTCCATACACAACAGTATGATGGTCATTTGAATGTAATCCCAGAAGAAACAGGACAAATGAATGAAAGAGCAGATTGGTGACATCACACGAAGCCAGACTGACGTACATAGAAGATATGCAGGGACAAGAGAATGTACATAGTCCATAAGGCATAAAGAAAGTATCAAAGATAAGTGACATCTCAGGATCGAGATGAAGAGGCTTATACTACACAAACGATGAAGATATCACATTATTTTACACGTGTACAGATGCATTGAATCTCAAGCAGGCGAAGTATTCTTCAGGCTAGCTATGTAGTAAGTAGATTGAGGCATGCGCCAATGTATACATATACAGGAGTAAGTAAAGAATGGATGATTCTACTACGTGTTATAGCAGAGCTGGACCAAGGAAGGAAGGCCTTTTCCAGTGTGTCGCAGTTGAAAAGCAATGAAAATACAGAAGTGAATCTCACTATCAGAATCTCACTTGAAATCGCCAATGGTACTAACAAATCCCTAAACGACTGGGTCAGTACACAAAGGCTCATACTGCAGGAGATAGCCTGTTCTGAAGAAGAATTAATCCAAAATCCACTAAGAATAAAATAAAAAATGTAATGGCCAGACTGGATAAAAACAAACGAGAAAGCAGTTTCGAATAAACTACTAGCCCACCTGCCATGGGTCTTCAACAAACTTAAAGAGCCCATGGGGTACTGCACAAAATACCCTAGTAAACTTTTAATGAAAACCCTACTGAAAGCTCATCTTAACCTGTTTCCCACCCAAGAAATCTTGTCAATCAGAACAGCGTCCGATGAAAAAACATGCAGACTCTGCAAAGATCCTCACTCCACAGAATCAATTAGGCACCTACTGATGGTTTATCCGACAATAGACCAAGAAAGAAAAGCTTTCCTCAGCCCCTTGTTTATAAACTCTTTCGTCAACGATGAAACCACTTGGTGGAACCGTCTTATAACAGGTGCCCAAACTAGATGGCTAATAGCATCGGCCAAACTTCTAAATATTGCCTTGGAGAAAGTCTCCCAACCTAAATAGAAAAAGCCATCTAGTTAGAAGACGAAGGCCGTGGGACTCTCCTCTCCTAGAAGTCTATCCACCTGCAGAACTTTTCTCTTTCTTTTCTTTCTTGGTCCCCGCTGAGAATGTTCAGTCAAAACAGTAAACATTTCTCACTAGTTTTTCTCTCTTCACTACGAAAACGCTTTTGTAAAAATCTAAATAGATTAAATACAATTAAAAAAAAAGAATCTCATTTCAACTATCCCTCAGCAAATACCTCCACTCTCGAGCTCTTCATTCCTCTACCTCTAACTCCTTCAGGGTCAGTCATTTTTCAAAGAAACGAGCTGGGGTAGATCTCTGTCTTCGGCTGGGGCCTCCCTCTGGAATAGCCTCCCTGCTACTCTAAAACTTGAGGAAACCCATCTCTGGTTCTGGAAGCACCTCAAGACCTTCCTCTTTTCTTCTGCCTTCGCTCCCCCTCTCCCCTGCTGATCTGTTCTCTCTTTGCACCATGCACCTGGCTACCCTCTGCTCTCTGGGCCCAGATACCTGCTCACCCTGCCACCCTCCTGCACTGCCTCTGGGCCGCTCCTTGCACTGGGGTCTGTATCTGTACCCATACAGCCCCCCTCCTTTTTCATCCTGCACTTATCAGACCTACCGTGTCTGCTGCCTTAAACCTAGCACTTGCAAATTGATGCCTGCACTACCACTGTGTGTTGCCTTTATTATTTATGCATTTATTATTATTTATCTATTTCTCCTCTGCTTTGCACTTTCCACTTCTCCCCCATTCCATGCACTTTTCCCCTCCCCCTTTCCCATGCAATTGAGCGTTCTCAATGTCACTGGGACTAGTATGATCGCTGTTTTGTTCTTCCCTGTTCACCTCCCTTGCCTTGTCGCGCTCTGAAACACTTGTGTACGAGCGCGATAGAAATAAAATATCAATATCAATAAAGGGCGAGACAGGATCAGCCGAAAGAAGCCAAAGTCGTATCGGACTGGGATGAGCAGACATTAGTTACAATCGTGTCAAAGAATTAAACTCCTGTTCAGAAGACGTGGACAAAAACAAGGAAGACATCAGAGGTTCATTAAATAATACTATTTTAAATGTACCAGAGCTTCAGTAACTTTGCCAACTTCCTGAATCATTTTGATTATTTATGTTTGAGTATCTTCTGCATCCCCATTCATCTCAAAGTATTGTTACCTTGTCTTAAAGGGCTGGGTTTGCTGTTTCGGTTCACGTGGTAGCAGAGGATTGTTAAAGAACGGTCGACATAGTAAGCTTTAGGGTCCCGGCAATATCGGATATCCTCTGCCATTCGGCTGAAAGGACGTAAAGCTCCCTGTAGATAGCGGAAATTATATTTAAAATAAGCCTTGCAAGCATAGGTGAGACGGGTCCCTTGTTTTCAGGCAGAAACCCCTCCCGATTTCTACAGGAAGCTGAATGGACGGAAGAATGAAGTCGCTGATAAGGAGAAGACGATCACGAGAGCCGGAAGTCAAAAAAGCAAATGGTGAGTAAAAACTGAGTGAGTGGCAAAATTGTGAATGGGCAGTGAGTGGAGAGAGTGATAAGGGGAAATGAGTAATGGAGGGAAGCTGGGGTAAAACAACTTGAGATGATGTGCATCAAGTTATTAAATAATTGAATTTAGGAAAGGAGCCAGGAAATTTAGAAACTGTAAGACGAAGAACATCACGATAAAGTAAACCAAGTGTCCTGCGTCATAGCAGGTATCAGAAGGAGTCATATCTAGAGTCCCATTAGCGGATGACGTAGGTGATGGACATGTTTAAAGACTGTCTAAAGAGAACAATTCAAACTCTGTAAGAGTGTTTTTAGGGGTTCAGATATAAGTCTCGAAGAATGTAGGCTGACGATGTATATAGACCGGCCGAATCTGTCAATCTGCCCATCTGTTTTATGTGTTGTATAGATGTATATGTGGTGAAGAAATAATAGACAAATTAAGAGACGTGAAAAAGAAAACACGAGATTTGAGAGTTCATTATTTATTTGTTTAATTGAATTGATGGTGTTTAGTGAATAAGTAGAGTAGAATTTAAAACGTGACATAAAAGGTTTGGAGCTGCGACTATTTGTGCACGCTCATATTGTATTAATTTTCTGAAACGTATTTTTGAAAAGTGCAAAGTGCAAAGGTGAGTATTGACAGTCAAGTGTGACGAGTCAAAATGGAGGATATTACTCCGCTTATACATCTATGCAAGCAGCTACCAAAACATGCACCCAAGCTTAAGCAGTACAGTGCAGAATGGGTTAAGGGCACGGCAGACACGATGTTCATGCCATGCCCACAAAGGGGATCACTATCAAAGGCAGTTTTGCAACGCATGATGAAATGTTTGCATGCAGCATACAGTGGAAAAAAGTTAGATGAATGGCTAGCGAGCTTAGAGCTCTGAAAAATGTACCAGGAGGAAAGAGAAGAGCTGCTTCCGAGGACTGGATACTTAACATATGCAAAGAGGGGGGTGAGTAGCCTTTTGCTCCCCCGCCATGCCTGAAGAAAACGGTAATAGTAAGAAAGATGACCGAGTGTACCTATAAGAGACCTTAAGGCAGTGGCAGGGTACAGCAATCCGGCATATCAGTCACCTGCGCATAGCAGCGACGAGGGTCCAGAGAAGATTCCTGAAAGAGAGGTGATCTCTAAAGGCCCAAGGGACAAAGAGAGATGGGACAAGGAGAGAAGTGATCAACCAAGCACATCCTTACATATAGGACAGGAAATAAAGAGATGGAAAGGAGCGAAAGATAAGGCTGATGAGGTAGCACTCATACAGAACGAATGGATGGGCGGTCAGATTGTGCTCAAACTTAATGGAAAGAGCAATGAGGAAATAAGGCAAAAGGAAGATTGAGACGAACAGGATAGAAAATACTGAGAGAACACAAGAATAAAGACTGAAAGAAGATAGGGCAAGAAGGAAGGATAAACAAAGACGGAAACAAATGTATCAAGATGAACAACTGAAAAAGCATGAAAGGGCAGAAGAGCAAAGAAAATCTGATTACAGACAGAGGGCAATCGAAGAACGAGAAAGGCTAGAAAGAGAGAGGTAGAGGGAGGACAGAAATTAAGGTGTACATGAATGCAAAGACTTAGAGACGAAGAAATACAAAGGGCAAATGAGAGAAGAGACATGAAAAGAAAGGAGGAAGAAAGGTTGAGAAAAGAAGCAAGGAAACGCAAAGGAAGGCAGTGAGCGTATAGAAAAGGAATTAATGGAGCCTAATCCAGTAGTGGCATGTGAGGACATAGAAGAATTCTTCCCAGCACATGAACCAATGCCAGGTCCGTCTAGAGCAAATCTAGAGGATGATTTTGCCTCTAGAAGCATTGGGGACGCAATCAATAAAGTCTATCATGATATGAGGACTAAGAAAGAACTGAAAGGAAAGGGAAAAAATGATTGACTTCAGAGTACGCAGTTGTACGAAAGAGAGGGAGGCTCGTGTAGTTTTGAGCCTAAAGAGTTGTCTTTAAGCAGGCTAACTCTGAATAGAGACGAAGAGGAGGGAAGCCATGCAAGTTGGGCATAGGAAATGTCAGATAAGGATGGATAGAGAAATCTTCCATGGGGAGGAGGGAGGTAATGCATGTGGTCCTGAAGGATGTTTTTCAATGGACAAAGAAGTCAGATCTAGATCTACCCATATCTCGGGCATCAGATTCCCTGGTGCGCCTTGATCTGCTCATGGGGCGATCCCATAGTGAGATGGGGTATTCCTCACCTTATATGAGTAGGCTAAAGTTGCTACCAGGAGGAAGGCAGTGCGGAACCATTGTCCCTGCTATGGGCAGACAGACAATGGGGGACGAGTTTGGGATCTCACAGTTTCCCTTGTTAGAGAAAGGAGGGGCCAGAACGCAGTATGTACCATGGCCACAGATGAATAAGGATACTTTAAGGTATAAACTTCCGAGTTTAACTTCCAGTGCTGGGAAATGGAAAAATGAGTTAGAATAAATGACAGGAGGAGACATGTTAGCTATAGGAGACATTACAGGTCTTCTCGTTGGGGAGAGAGCAGACAATGTTTGGTCAAGAGCAGGATACTCGAGTGTCACTGCGCAGAACATGGCTCAAGATGGATCACCATTTAATAACTGTAGAGTGGCAGTCTGGAAAGCGCTTAGAGTGCTAAATCCGGATATGTCAGATATGGGAGCTATAATGGCAAGGAACATGCAGGAAGGGGAGGATCCTCTTGTTTAAATTCAAAATTTTCTAGAGCAATGGTGTTTGGAGACACGTGAACAGTGGGGGAAAGCTATACCTGCATTTTATCATATACTATGCAAAGGGCTGCCAGACCCAGTACAAAAGCAGCTCAAGAAGTCAGTGGGTATGGAAGCAAAACCGTGGTCAGAAATACAGCAGACCATCGTGCATTATTGCAGATTACTGTAGGAGAAGAATTGAAAGAAAGATGACACCAGGAAAGGTGAATATGTGAAATTAGTAGCGGAAATGTTTTCAAAATACGCCATAGAAGGAGCAATGTTGACTAGCGGAGAAGGGTCAGGTTCACAGCAAGCTGCAGGCATGCCACAGGTGAATAACCAAAGGCAGTTTGATCAAGATAATAATGGATCTGTACCACAGGGAAGGGGAGGCTTCCGGAATAATCAGGGACAGTTCCAGAATAACCAGAGTGGGTTTCAAAACACACAGAATAATAGTCAAGGTGTGCAGGGGGCAAATTAGAAAACCTCCTATATGTTGGACATGCGGGGTGACAGGGCATATTGCATGCATGTGTGGGAGCCAAGGATTTGTGCAAAATGGGCAATTCTGAAGAAAGGGGGACCACATACCCACCTGCATACACTCAACAAAGTGGAGAGGAGTTTGCCCAAAATCAGACAGTGCAGCAAACACAAGCATTGCGAATGCAGCACGGTTTGCAAACACCAGAGACAATAATTAATCCACCGCAAGGGCAGTCACAGCATTCACCCAGGCAGATACAGCAGGGCACAAGCACAGGACAGGTAATGACTGCTAGGATAGGGTGTGTCACTGTCGTGGGAGGGAATCCTTTCACAGGTACATGGATAAGCATGTACCCACAATAGGGCAGCTCATTGGGAGATTTGATGTGTTCAGTTCTATCAGTGATGTCAATCCTCAAGAGAAACTGAGGGTTGACGTCACTATAGGGGGCAAATCTGTTTCTTTTTTAGTAGACACGGGTGCAACACGCTCATATATACGAGAGGGGAAATGTACACTATCTGGGAATGCCATGAATGCTAAAGGTTTCACAGGAGCTACAAGTACAGTTCCTTTTACTGAAAAATTGCCAGTCTTTGTAGGACAATGTGATAAGTAAGTCTGTACCATTATTATATTCAAGACAGACACCTGTTAATATATTAGGTCGAGATTTAATGACAAAGCTGAACATGATGACCACATTCACTGATGAAGGGATAGTGTGTTCAACACCAGGAATGCATTATTTAAACGTGAGTGAATTTATTATGGTATTTACAGGACAAATGGCCTTATGAGGAGTACCGTTCACTATGGGGTACACATTTTGTTAACATGGCTACCAGGTTTAGTGGTAGTGAGAATACCTGATGAATTTTGTATTTAGGCCAAGGATACCTATGGATGAAGAGGGGGGATGAGTCTTTCACTTAGAGATACACACTGCCATAGTGCAAGGGGAAATAGCTTTGCTTGATGGAATTGATTGTGAAGACAGACGATGGTGCATAGTGAGTGCCATTGGGGAAGGATATAGATTGACTGATATCACTGACAAAGATATGTTTAGAGACCATCCGTCAAATGACGAAGTAGTATTTTAGATGAGTATTACTTATTGGATAAGGACAATAAAAGTGAGGTTCCTCAGAAAATGATGTTAGCATGGAAGCGACCCGAATTCTTTGATGAAGACATGGAAAAAGTGGCAGTTTCATTATGGGCAAAGGGCCCCTATGACGTAGGACCACTGGCGTAACAGTGGCCCCCGCAGCCCCCGTGGCCACATGTCCTGGGAGGGGGGCCCCACTTTGAGTTAAAAAAAAAGAAATAAAACATTTCATTTTTTTTTCTTTTTGAATTCACTCTGCCTTCATAAAGACATTATTTCTGTAACAGAAATAATTTCTTTATGAAGGCAGAGTGAATACAAAAAGAAACATTCTTTTTGAAGTCCCAGGGACACTCCCACCTATTGATATGAAGACCCTGGGCTGGAGGCCTCCATGTCATGGGGTGCGGGCAGTCATATGACTTCAAAAATAAATAGTTTATTTTTGAAGTCACTCTGCCTTAAATAAATTATTTCGTTATGGTTTGGTCCTTAACGGAAATAATTTCTTCATGAAGTCAGAGTGACTTCAAAAAGAAACAATTTATTTTTGAAGTATTATGGCTCCCCTCAAGCACATGATGTGTGCGTGTGTGAGTGTATGGTAAAAGAGTGCACACAAATGTATGGGTGGCTGGGTATGCGTGTGTGTGTGTACGGTGAAAGGATGCACACTTAAATGTATGGGTGGCTGCCTTGGTGTGCCTGTATGGTGAAAGGGTGCACACTTAAATGTAGAGGTGACTGTGTGAGTGTATGGTGAAAGGGTGCACACTTAAATGTATTGGTGGCTGCCTGTGTGAGTGTATGGTGAAAGGGTGCACACACATATATGGGTGGCTGAGTGTGCGTGTACGGTGAAATGATGCACACTTAAATGTATCGGTGGCTGCCTTGTTGTGTCTGTATGGTGAAAGGCTGCACACTTAAATGTACAGGTGGCTGCCTGGGTGTGCCTGTATGGTGAAAGGCTGCACACTTAAATGTACAGGTGGCTGACTGGGTGTGCCTGTATGGTGAAAGGGTGCACACTTAAATGTACCGGTGTCTGCCTGGGTGTGCCTGTGTATATATGGTAATTGGTGTGCGTGCTTGTGTTCAGGGGCGGAACAAAACCTACATTTCAGGGGGCTAACCCTTCAAATGTTGGGAGAGGTGCTAACTTCACGTGTGGTGGGGAGGAGCAAACTTATTTGTGTGGGGGCTTCTAACTTCTTTACTCATTTTAATGAGGCTATTCTAGTGCAGCTTCAATGTTACAAGCAGTTAAATCTCTCCTTTAATTCTGAAAGCACCCACTTATAGACTCCTGTGAGAATGACTGGTCTCCTGTTCCGTCTCTACCCTTCCAAGCACTCCCCTGGCATGCAAGTACTAAACCCACATCACAATTTCAATTGCCTAAAATATTTGGCTTTTGAATGCAGGTACTAACAGTGAAATGCTGTATGTTAGTAATTGCTGAGCCAGGCCCTTTTTAACAGCGAAACCCAGGTGCCGTTTAAAATCTGTATTCTTTTTTGTCCAGCAACTGCTCTGTAGGTCAGCCAGGTCAAGTCAACATAGCCCACAATTTCAGGGGGGGGTTGCGGAAGCCCAGTCAGCTCAATGATGTTGCACCACTACTTGCGTTTAATGCCTTGATTACTTATTGGTAATCTTCATTACTCCTAGCCCTATTCTTCCTCATCCCAGTACTTGTGTATGAGGCAGTACTTGTGTATGATGCACTAAGCCTCATTCACAAGTACTGGGATGAGGTAGAGGTACATGAAGGTAATGCCTGATTTACCTACCTGTAATCTTCATTACTCCTAGTTCAACTCTTCCTCATCCCAGTGCTTACCTGTGAGGCAAGGAGCTTCATACGTAAACACTGGGACAAGGAAGAGGGACGTGGAGTTAATTCTGGGCTAGTGAGCTGATTGTGGAGGTTGGGCTAGATGATGGGAGTGAGACGGGATGTGTTGGGGTGGGATTGTGCAATAAATCATAATGGTTGTCCATGTCCATGCTAAGCAGGCATGATATGTGGTATTAGTGGCAAGAGAGGCATTTTGGTGCAGCCAGTCTAGTCATTCCTCAGTTTGGTATGTCTTTTTTTAACTGGGCATTTCTGATAAAGCAGTCCTGCTAAGTGTCATTACCTGGCTAGACTGGCATTTGGGTTCTGCCAGTCTAGCCATTTCTTACTGCGGCATTGTATATTTTTCTGGGAATCTGTGATAAAATGATGATATGATAAGTCATATATAGCGCACCTGTACACAAGTGTTTTTAGGCGCAACAAGACAAGGGAAGGAAAACAGAGGGAGGACAAGACAAATGATCTTACTAGGCCTTGTCATTCAGATCGTTCTAGTGCGAGAACGAGAAGTGCAAAGGAAAAGGGAGGGGGAAGTGTAAGGGAGAGGGGAGGGGAAAACAGGGAAGCAATGCTCTGAGTAAGTGCAGTTAGGGCAGCACAGCTCTGGGTTGTGCAAGGAGAACAAGGGACTGTAGGGTTACAGTGACAGCCCCTAACTGTGTTGTAGGCCCAGAGGCAGTGCAAGGGTGACTGATCAAGAAAGAGCCTGGACTCAGTTAGACTGAGGGTAGCCAAGCAACCAGTTGGCATAGCAGACAGGTAGGTCGGGTCAGTCAGCAGGGGAGGAAGAGAGAGAAAGCAGAGGAGAAGAGGAACGTTTTGAGCTGCTTCCGGAACTTCATTTGGTCCGCCTCAAGTTTGGGAGGGGCAGGGAGGCCATTCAAGAGGGAGGCAACTGCAGAGGAGAGTGATCTATCCCCCCCCACTCTCTGCCTGGAGAAGAATCTAACCCTAGGGCTCGAGAAGGAAGGTATTTAGGGAGAGAGTGTTGGATGTAGTCTGGATCCCAGCCCCAGAAAGCCTTGTGGACAATGCAAAGGGTCTTGAACTTGATCCATGCAGCCACCGAGAGCCAGTGGAGAGGTTTCATGGTTGGAGACATACGGTCCTTGGGCTTGAGGCCAAGGATAAGTCTAGCAGTCCTGTTCTGGATTAGTTGCAGAGGGTGGAGAGTAGAGGAAGGCGGAAAGTGGCTGTTGCAGTAGTCCAGCCTAGAGAGAACCAGGGCTCTGGAGCCAGTGAGCTTCTGGGGGAAAGTGAGATAGGAAAGAGTCACTTTGAGGAAGTGCAGCTGGTAGTGGGGCTTCTTGGCGACGTCCGAGATGTGAGGAGAGAAAAGAGAGTGGAGTTGAAGATGACACTAGGAATGAGCGGGAGAGGAGAGGAGGCTGAGGGGAGGGGACCCTGAAGGAAAGCTAAGTGTCATCTGCATAACACTGAAAGTAAGAGGAAAAGGTAGAGATCAAAGGGGCCAAGTAGAGGTTGAAAAACCAGGGTGAGAGGATAGAGCCCTGGGGAACGCCACAGGTAGAGAGAGGTGGAAGAGAGAAAGGGAGTAAAATGGACCAAATGGTGCAGTCCAAGAGGAAGGAGATCAGCCACTCCACGGGCTGATTCATGATGCCCAGATTCTCACAGAGTTGATTGACAGGATGGCGTGGTTTACTGTGTCGAAAGCAGAGGAAAGTTCCTGGAGGATAAGGACAGAAGGAATGCTGGAATCAAGGTTAGAGATCAAATCTTTACAGGTGTTCAGAAGAACAGTTTCCTTGCCGCTGGCAGCTCTTAGGCCAGACTGATGGTCATGGAAACAACCAACAGATTCAGTGTGGAGAGTAAGCTGGGAGATGGACAGCTTTTCCAAGAGTTTGGCAGAGGGGAAAGTTCCAGTGGGAAAAGAATGATTGCAGAAATCGGCCAAGGCTGGACCAAGGGTGTCAATATGGTTCTTGATGGTTCTGGAGGAGCGGGCGAGCACCTGTCTTGACGACACTTCCATAGATGGGACTTCTCTAGAAAGCTTGTCAGGTGTTAGAGAGAAACAGGAGAAAGGAGGAGGAGAGGGAGAGATGGCCAAAGGAAGTGGACAGGATTTCCTGAGTTTTAGTGGAGAAGTGAGAGGCCAAAGCCATACAGAGGGTCTGTTGAGGGAACAGGAGAGGTAGAGACAGCAACATGATTGGCATATTTTAAAGAGTTTGGCCGTGTTGTTAGAGGCTGCCAAGACACAGGCTTGAATGTGTGCTCTCTTCTTGATGAGTGTTATTGCTTCGACTGCCATTTTGGTGCAACCAGTCTAGGGATATCTAAATGTGGTCTGGCATGCTTTATTGTAATGTTATTACGTGTCTACACTGGTCTACATTGTGCAGCCAGTTGGACATGTTTTCATTGTGGCATGCATTTTTAATAACAAAGCAATAATGTTCCTGTGCGCTGTTGGGAACTTGCATGTATTGGATTGGTGTTACCCTACAAAACAATAGCAAACACTGTGGCTTTTTAGCCAATTTTTCTCAGAGAGTGTGCTGTATATTGCATTAAAACCAGACCCTCCAGGATATTGCGGCATGAAAATGAACATTTTGCTGCATAAAAAAGGAAATTTTGCGGCACTTAATTGTATTTTTTGCAGCATTTTTGCAGTAAATGTTTTTTATTGCCCACAGGGCGTGTGAGAGCCAGGGTGTGATTATTAGCACATTTTATATGTTGGTTCTGCAACAGTGTAATAGAAAAGAGTCCCAGATGTCCCAAGCTTGACTGAAAGTTTATCTTTCTCTTTTCTTTCTCATTCATTCACTTCTGCCCATTCTGTTTCCCCTCCCGCAAACTCGACCCTTTGACACAGTCTTTTCTCTTTCCATTCCTATCACTTTTTTCCTGTCTATTTTGGTGTCCTCTATTACTTTCTCTGTCTCTCCCTTCCCCTGTCTTTTGCATAGCTCACTTCTGTACCTGCCACGCTGCCTTTTCTTTGGTGTACTCACTTCCCCCTTCCCTTTCTCTAGTAATCATTGTTCATTCCCCTTTCCTCTGCCTGTCTCCCAATCCTAAATCCTTTTATTTTACCTGACTTTGGGGGTCATTGCGAGTTAGGCAGTGGAGGCAAAATACCTCTATTTTTCCCGCACTGCCATAATACAAGTTTGCCGGTATTACCTCAGGCGGTATTACCAGATGGTTATACCACAAATTTTTGGAGGTCAATTGGAGGAGTTGAATCCAAATACCGGCAGTATTACTGGTAATACCTATGGACTCCATCAAATGGGGATTTACACCCCCAAACCAACATTTGTAATCTAGCGGTATTTCCATTGGAGGTAATACCTTCAGTGGTAATACTGCCTGACCAAGTGGAGGTATCTAATTAAATTTACTGATATTCCGGCCGATTTACCACTGGAATACCGGAAAACCTGTAATGAGCCCCTTGTCCTACTTCACTTTTCAGTGAACCTTCAGCATTTTACAACTGTGAGCTGATAATCTAAACTTTCCAGTTCCATTTAAAAAAAAAAAAATGAACAAATTGACTAATCACGATTGGTCCTTTTATTCTTTTAACAGTCACAGGTGACACAAAGGTTACATGCTCTAAACTTTTAAAGCAATGAGACTGATTGTTAAAGCGTTTTTCAATGAAATTGCGACATTGTAAAACGTGTTTGTAAATCAGACCCAATGTGTTCAGCAAACAAAAATGAATGGAGATGGGACAGGTTTCCAAAACCATGCAACACGTAAGAAAACAGCAGGATGTCAAATCTGACACCTTGGAAACTGCTCATGCAGAACAGGAAGAGTTAAACAGCAGCCCAGAGTGAAATGTTTGTTTATTTTTGCGGGCATTGTAGGGTTTATAGCGGCAATTGCGGCCATCAGCTGATTTTCTGCTGATTTTGCAAATCGCAAAATCGCTATAAGATGGATGGTCTGTAAAAAACATATCTATATCTTTCTCTGAGTGCAGTGTGTGTCATACCCCGTCAACAGCACGTTCATGCGTATTGTGCAAGGGTGGTAATCTAGGCCGGGCCAGAGTGTGGTGCGACCCGTGATTTGTTGCCGAGTTAGGGGGCCCAAGAAGCATGGCTCGTAGGAGGGCCTAGTGTTACGCCACTGCATAGGCCTATTGAAAGGGGCTGGAGAAGTTAAGATTAAATTGAAATCAGGAGCAATTTTACCTTGAGCACGACAATATCCCATGTCTCGAGAGGCAGACGAAAGTATTTTCAAAATGTTTTCCGCCATGATGGAACAAGGCATCTTAGTAACATCAGAGTCACTGTTTAATACGTCATTGTACCCTATTAAAAAAGGTAAAGGGCGACCGTGGCATTTAATTCAGGATTTATGCCCAATTAACCAGATTGTAGAGGCTGAGTTCCCTCTAGTTCCTAATCCAGCGACAATCTTACATAGTTTCGCTGTTGAGGTGCGATTTTTCACAGTGATTGATTTGAAAAATGCATTTTTCTCAATCCCATTGCATAAGGATTTTCAAGATCTGACGTCATTTACATTCAGACAAAAGAAGTTAAAAAGCACTAGATTACCTCAGGGATACTGTGAGTCTCCAGAGATTTATTCAATAGAGTCCTACAGATGTATTTAAGCAATATCGATTTGCATAGTGTTGTGCTGCAGTACGTGGATGACATATTAGTCTGTAGCACCTCAGAGGAAGAGTGTAGACGTGATTCAATTCAGCTAATGATTATTCTCACAGAGAAAGGATATAAAGTAGACAAGGAGAAATTGCAGCATTGTCAAGAGGAAGTGTTGTACATAAGACAGTTAATTTCGCATGAAGGAAAGAAAGTTACTCCTGAGAGAGCTAAGGCTATTTTGAAAATAGCAAAGCCACACACAATAAAGCATATGCAAATATACTTGGGACTATGCAACTATGTGAGAGCATGGTTCTTCGACTACAGTTCTTATATAAGGCCCTTGTTGCAGGCTCTGAAAAAAGCACATGCAAGTCAGGAATTTTTTTTCCGGACTAAGGACATGGAGGAAGGGTTTGATGAATTATAAAAGGCAATTTGCACAGCTGCAGCTTTAGGGATTCCCAATTATGCTGAGGAATTCTTATTTTCACATACGAATGGCACAGCCATGACAGCAGTACTCATGCAGAGAACTATGCTGTGGTAGAAGCTCTTGCATATTACAGTGGAATTCTGGACCCAATAATGAGGGGTCACTTTCCTTGCAAACAATCTTTGGCAGCCACCGCTTTCGCCATTGAGAAGGCAGCCAGCATAGTAATGGGGTGCTCCATGACGTTATTTGTTGAACATGCTTTGTTTGCCATTTTGGAAAAAGCTAAAGGTACGTTGACTTCTCAAAGGGCTTCTGTCTATGAGGTGGTAATATCGAAGCAAGCAATTAAAATAATTTGGTGCACAATAGTGAACCCTGCCATGTTTATAGCAGATCCACTGGCAGAAGACGAGCATGCACGATTGCTCGAACTATGAGAAATTCTATGATGAGATCCCGAGGGTGAAAGAAAATGCTTTGGCAGCTGGGGAGATTCTTTTCATTGGTGGTTCTTCTAGAATCAAACAAAATGATGGACAAAGATATAGAGGTGCCAGGTGAAGGTGAAGCACACGGCCAATGGGGAGTTTGAAGTATTGATAAGTGCACAACTACAATCTCACTTTTGGGCACAGGCTGCAGATTTAGTGGTGCTGATTGTCATGCTTTTGAATCAAGCAGACCAGGAAGTAACTGTACAGTGACTCTTCCTATGTGACGTCGAGAGTACATGCAGGACTAGCATGTTGGAAAAGGAGGGGCTACCTGCGAGCGGACGGCACTCCAGTGCGACATGCTGCCTTATTGGACAGACTTATTAGAGCACTACAACTCCCCGTAGCCATTCCTGTCATTAAATGTGAAACTCACACTAAGAGAGCAGACTTTATCTCACATGGAAATCAAGCTGCAGACGAAGAAGCGAAACGTGTTGCATGTTCAGAAATTATCATGAGATTTCATACGCCTGATGTGAATTAAAGTATGGTGGTAATGATGAGTGTGCCTGATAGCTTTAATAACTTGTATAATGCTGGAATTACAATGAAAAGCGCACTTTATTAAGAGTGGCTTTGGAACAGCTGCACTACCCTGTGCATGTCACTAGAAAGAACGTTTCCACAACCATTGCAGAGGACTGGTTCATACCGAATTTGGTAGAACACATTGGGCCTCATTACAAGCATGGTGGTAAAACAACAACGGTATCGCTACCGGAACTGTTGCTACCGTACCACCATACTAGGAGTTCTGCTTGCGGGTTCCCTTGCAGCCACCAGGTCTGACCTGGTGGCCATATCGGCACCTGCAAGCAGAACATGATGGTAGCACCGGTACCATTATTAACGGTATTGGTGCTACCACTCTCCCCATTCCCATTGAGCCCTATCGGGCTATCGGGCTCAGTGGGAATTGGGATGCACCGGGCGCAGCACCCGCGAAAGGGCAATTAGCAGGTACGGCTGGGCTGTTTATTGCCCATTCGCGGGTGCCGGACCCGGATGCGAGTTTGGAGGTAGCCTTGCCGGTAAAACCTCGTAATGAGGCCCATTGCATTTTATGTAGTCAACTGCATTGTAAGGATTGCTGCTTGGCACATGCTGCGTACAGTTAGAGGAGTTATCCCACGTCCCAATGGTCCTTTTCAGCATTTACACATCGACTATGTCGGCATGCTGCAAGTATGTAATGGATACAGACATATGATTGTAGTTATGTCCTTTTCCTAGGTGGATTGAAGCAGGTCCATGTACACACCCAGATCCCACCTGCACAGCAAACATTTTTGTACGAGAAGTGTTTCCTAGATGGGGAATATGTGAAGTTTTAAGATCAGATAGTGGCACTCATTTTGATAATGAAGTCTTTGAACAGACAAGCTTGTTGCTCAGTATAAAGCATACGTTTGCATCTGCTTATCACCACCAAGTGAACAGTATCAGTGAGAGACTCAATGGCCTGCTTAAAGAGAGGATAGCCAAATTGAAGCTTACATTGAAAAAATGATGGTTGCATTGCCTACCACTGGTATTGTATGTGTTGAGAAATCAACCAGGTTCTGACCACCATCCTACGCCCCATGAAATAGTGACATGGAGACGGATGAGGACACCCCTCAATTCTCCATCTAGAACTAGAAGTGATGCCCAGACGACAACAGAATTGTTAGGAAAGGAGTTAGGTGCTTACTTAACATGTATGACTACAAGTATCTCTGTAATATCAGATCAGCTCAGTGGAAGGGGTTTGGGGCTCAGAACACGGATGGAGACAATACAACAACTGGGTGTGAAGAAATACATCTTCCCAAACCTTTCCCCAGTGATCAGATGCTGATCAGGAATTTAACGGCCCATTTGTCGTGGAGGACCTAACACCATCAGCAGTGAAAGTGCTAGGAAGAAGTGCATGGATATTTCTTGGAGACATAAAAACCCTACTCTGGTGAATCCCCTTCATCCCTACCCCAGTCGGAAGCAAGCATCGGGGAAGAACCTCCGCACGTGCAGACTAGTCCATGACAAACAAGAGGACGCAGAGACTGTCCAATAAGACAGACAAAGAGTACATTGCACTGTGGTTCTTTTCGGGACAATCTTTTTAAGTGTTAAAAAAGGAGTGACAGAAAGCTATTTGTTCTTGAGCAACAGGAGCTTGCTAACATTGGACTGAGACACATTTAAGTCTTCATCGAGAAGGAAAGATGCCAGATTTAGAGTTGCTTTTTGACGACTGGAAGAGGGAATAGTTCCCCGATTCCTTTCTCACTGAATTTCTTTTTGGGGGCACCCATGGTAATGTCTAATGGTCACATTTGTCGGATCGTTCTTACAGTTTTTTCTCTTCACTCTTCGTGCATACCCTGCACTTGTGGGGAGAACCGCTAGTATTCATCTGTTCCTGCAAGATCCTAAGAATGGTTCAATCATGAGGCGATTGCTCACAGCCATAATAGAGCAAATTCTACAGCATCCTGAGTGCAGTAGGGAAAACACAAATTCCCCTATCTGATGATAAAGCCCATAAACTAGTTGGAATGGTCTTCTATTATTTAATTGAGGAATGCCCACATCTTGTTGGAAGACAAACAGAAGTTCGCACTTTCTTGAGAGATCTGAGGAACACAGTGGCACTTAACAAATTGCTACATGATATTATTGAGCAAGTCAATCTTTATTCTGAGAGAACACTGAGGACATCTTGAATGAGACTTTCGAGGGAAGAGAGTCAAAACCTACTGTCCATAGTCTTCTACATCTTGCTGGACAAGCACCCATATTTTGTTTGGCGACAGGATGACTTCTTTCTGTACATCAGGAACCCTGTTAGTTGTCTTACAATTAGCCAGCTGTTTGAAGAACTTGTGTCGGAGATCCAGATGTTGCCAGAGTATTTTATGATGGTACCCAAATAAGGTTTATGTTTTTCCTTCCTTAAAAAAGATTAGGAATGGGTAATATAGACAGCAACAATAATGTTTCCAACAACGAAAGGCCACCACGACAAGCAAGAAACTACTGCTGCATGAAATGGACCTATCTAAATGTTATCTATACATGCATCTTGTTTATTGTGATCCTTATTTCACTTACAGTACGTACTGCTTACTATTTGGATCCAAATAAAGCAAGGATCCCTGTGTATTATCCTATGCAGAAGAGGGTACAGATAAGGCAACTAAGGCAGCCAAGACCTTACGTAATTTTCCCTACTCCAGTAGACTATATAAAAATACTTGAGTATCTGACAAATATCACTAGACATATTTCGTTAGAAAAAGGTGTTATAGAGATTTTCCTTGAGCACCAGAAACAGGCTCGTAAGGAAAGGCAAAGGAAGAGATCATTTATGAGCAAGCCTACACAAGTAGCACATGTAAAAGCACCAAGTATACTGACACATGTTCCAGTGATTGGTCCAGTAAGAAGGAATTATGCTGACATACTTCATGAGATGATTATAGAAGCTCATAAGAAAAGAATGACATCTAAGAGAAGTGCTAGGGAGGATGATCATGAGTCGAATGATTACCTGGATAGTACAGCACACTTGTGGAATAACATATGGTATCAGCATATGAAAGAAGTGGGAAGGAGGATCTCGAAGGAGGAATGCTTTGTATGTGCACTTCTGTCTTATAGCATGAGGAAGTCTAAGATCTTCATAGCTATTGAAATAGACGTCCAGACAGCACATTGTCTATCACACATTGCATTCTGCCGTACAAGAGGTCAGTTCATGGGCCAAACATCCTATCTCAAACGGGCAGCTGAATGGACAGATCCAGAGGAAGATGATTATGTTCAAGACACAAAGACAAGACTGAGGATGCATACTAAGAATCACATGTTCAGACATCAAAAGCCTGGATTGAAAGGAGCTGGACTCAGATGGGAAGTAAACAGAAGACTGGAGAGTCCAGGAAAATCTGCAGAAGAAATGTGTAGATGGAAGAACCAAAGCCAGATGCAGATTTGGGGATCAGTGCTTTCACCAGATGGATGGGAAGAAGGAGTTATCATCTGCAGGGCCTGGGTAGTTATTGCTTTCTATCAGCCAACCATTGACATAGTACAGAATGGATGCAATTCTCTATGGCCGAAACTTGCTAAGTTGCTGACATGGTTCAGAGAAAAAGGAGGACCCTTGAAGATAGTGCCTTTGGAAAGTGCAAATCTGTGCTTCAGAAACAATGGCCCAAGAAAAGTTGGAGAGAACCAGAACTGTGGTCGAATCTTTGATTTACCAGGAATGAACATTGGGACAGCAGTAATCATGTATCACTATTGGGCTTGTGGATCCAGAGCTTATATGAAGCTACTCAAGGACTGGGGAGGACGATGTTCCGTAATAAACGTTCATGTTCCATCATTGGTGATTCCTAAACGCGACTTAAATCTTGACAGCTTTCCAAAAGCAGATGCTCACCCGAGGAAGAAAAGGTCTGTGGAGCTGATTAATTGAATGAAGAGAGAGAACTATTTCTCGGCCAAGTCAATAGAAGCTTTTGATGCCATTCCATATGAGCACAGACTGTTCAGCCAGACTTTGTCGATATTCACAATGATCTTCATGCCAAGGATCCAGGTTGAAGCAAATACCAATGGCTGCAGATTACCAGATGGTAGTTGCTGCAGACAATCAACACTACCATAAATGGATTCAATGCTATCAGAGAAGAGCTGAGAGCCATAAGACTGATGACTCTTCCGAATTGATATGTCCTGGACATGATCACAGCTATGGATGGAAGTTTTTGTGCAAAAATTGGAGAATCATGTTGCACATTCATACCTTCTCATGATGATGAGAATGGTACCTTGACAGAGGCCATAGAGATGCTGACAAAGCTACACATCCAAATGATAAACGAAGTAGAGGACACTGCTGATGATAGCTGATTTGATTCGCTCTTTTCGTGGGTTCCACAATGGATGGCAGATATGTTCAAGTTCCTTGGAGCACTGATCGTGATGGTGTTGCTTGGATTCTGTGTGATTAGGATAATAAAGGAGTTGACAGATGAAGAAATCAGAGATTTCATGAAGGCCAGCATCCATGCAAACACCTAATCTCCTGTCTCATCTTTTCCCGCCTCTTCTACTGCTCTTCTCTACTCTTTGGACTTCCCGCACTTCACCTTGCCCCCCCTTAAATCCATCTACCACTCTGCTGTTCGTACCCTTTGTCTCCTTACCTCCCAAGACTCCATCTCTACCTCACTCTCTTACCTTGGCTGGCTACCATTTCACTTACAGCTAAAATTTTACTTTCTCTTCCTTGTCTTCAAATCCCTCCATGGTCTTGCTCCTCCTTATCTCTCCTCCCTTCTCTCCTTCTACTCCCCCTCCCGTTTCCTTCGTTCCGCTGACAATTTCCTTCTCACTGTACCTCCATCCCCCTGTGCTTCCTCCTGTTTCTGCTCCTTCCAACTCCTTTCACCTCTGCACTGGAACTCACTCCCTCTCACAATCCGCTCAACCACGACCTTCTCCTTATTTCGCACTTCCCTTAAATCCCTCCTCCATTCTCTTCCTTGAAACCTCCCCCTCTGCCCTCTCTACTCCCCCCTCTTCCTTCCCTTTGATTTTCTCTCTCCCCTCTCCTGACCCTCCTCTCTCTCCCTTCCATTTCCCTCTTTCAACTACTCATCACCCCCCCATATAATCCTACTCCCCTATTCCCCCCTGCCCTTCAGTTAATTGCTCTGTTCACTGTTTTGTCGAATGATTCATGATGTAATTTTGCTTCCACTGTTATTTTGTTGTTGTTGTCATGTATTATGTTGTTCCACTGTACAGCGCCTTTGTGTAAAGTGCTCTACACAGTGCTCTATAAATCAATCAATCAATCAATCAATCAATCAATCAAACGGAGTTCTGTACCCAAGGAACCATAAGAAGTTTGTGGGAAATTAATCTATTGCAGTCCAAGTGGACAGTGCATGCTCATGACTTGGAACAAGGATGATCATATGAAATCAGCTGGATGCCTGAAAGGAGTCATAAAGATATGGGTCCCAAAGAAGCATTTCTTCAGACGGGGATGTCTAGATGTGAAGGATGATGGGAGAGTGGTCGATAAATCACCGAGACGGGGGAGTGTAGAGAAGGAGCCAAGTGACCCCCCCTTCAAGCAACTCGCCCATATTGCCTATGTGGTGGGAACCAGAGTGTGAAACACGTGCAGTACCTGTGAAAATACTGATATGATATGATATGATATGATATGATATGGCAAGTGTTTCAAGGCACGACGAGGCGGGGGGGAAAAAGGGGAGAACAGACAACGATCCTACTAGGCCAGGTGTCATTCAGATCGCGCAAGTGCAAGGGTAGGGGGGCTGGGAAAAGTGTATGGGGGAGGGGAGAGGGGAAGTGCAGTACATGGTTAGTAGAATACAAGATAAGTAATATGGCCAGCTGGTGGCAAGTGCAAGGAGAGTGCAGTACATGGTTAGTAGAATACAAGATAAATAATAGGGCCAGCTGTGCAAGGTAAGTGCCGGGAGAAGGGGCTGTAGGATACAGAGACAGTCCTGTAGTGCAGGTAGGCAGTGCAGGAAGAGTGGCAGGTCCAAGGACCGAGATCGGTGAGTGGCCAGTTGCAGATTCAGTGATTTTAGCAGGGGAGAGAGGGAGAGAAAGCGGAGGCAAATAGGAAGGTTTTGAGGTGCTTCCGGAACTGGAGATGGTTCTCCTCAAGTTTCAGGGAGGCAGGAACGCTGTTCCAGAGGGAGGCCCCTGCTGCGGAGAGAGATCTACCCCCGGCTCGTTGCTTGGAGAAGCGGCTGACCCTGAGGTAGTTGGAGGTGGATGAGCGAAGAGCTCCAGAAGGAAGATATTTAGGAAGAGAGAGTTGAAGGTGTTTTGGCCCAAGGCCCCAGAAGGCCTTGTGGACAATGAAGAGGGTTTTGAACTTAATCCTCGCGGCCACTGGGAGCCAGTGTAGTGATTTCAGTCCTGGAGAGATACGGTCCCTGGGCTTGAGGCCAAGATCAAGTCTCGCAGTCCTGTTCTGGATGAGTTGCAAAGGGCGGAGAGTAGAGGCAGGAAGATTTAGATAGAGGCTGTTACAGTAGTCCAGCTTCGAGAGAACCAGGGCTCTGGAGACAGTGAGCTTCTGGGGGAAGGAGAGGAAAGGAAGGATACCTCTGAGGAGGTGTAGCTGGTAGTGTGACTTCTTAGAGACGTCAGATATGTGAGGAGAGAAAGAGAGTGTGGAGTCAAAGATGACCCCAAGGTTTTTTGCCTTGCAGGTAGGAGCAGGAAGAAGGCCAAGGGAGGCCGGCCAGAGAGCTGCAGGGAAGGAGGGAGTGGGTGTGCCGATAAGTAGAATCTCAGTCTTACTGGCATTAAGGCAGAGGTCGTTGGCGGCACACCATTCCTGGATAGCAAAAGACAGTCGGAGATGAGGGAAGGGGAAGAGGAGGCCGAGGGTAGCCTGAAAATGAGCAGGGTATCATCCGCATAGCACTGAAAGTTGGGACAGAGAGCGGCGATGCAGTGAGCAAGAAGTGCCAGGTACTGGTTGAACAGCCAGGGGGAGAGGTTAGATCCCCGGGGGACACCACAGGTAGAGAAAAAGATGTCAGAGAGGAAGGAAGCCAGTTGGACCTGAGAGGGTCGATTGGAGAGGAAGGAGGTCAGCCATGCCAGAGCCTGACCAGTGATACCCAGGTTATCACAGAGACGGTTGAGCAGGATGGTGTAGTTGACAGTGTCAAAGGCAGAAGAGAGGTCAAGCAAAATGAGAACACAAGGGGTGTTAGAGTCAAGGTTTGAGAGCAGGTACTCACGGATGTTCAGGAGAGCAGTTTCCGTGCTTCTGGCAGCTCTGAAGCCAGACTGATGGTCATGAAGACTACCAACAGATTCAGCATGGAGATTAAGCTGGGAGATGGCAAGTTTCTCCAGGAACTTGCCCAGGAAGGGAGTGATAGAGATTGGGCGATAGTTACTTGGGCAGGAGGGGTCGGAAGAGGGTTTCTTAAGAAGGGGGTGCACAAGGTTGTGCTTGAGGGGGGATGGGAAGACTCCAGAAGCGAAGGAGTGATTGCAGAAGTAAGCCAGGGCAGGCGCCAGGGAGTCAATGTGGCCCTTGATAGTTTTGGAGGAACAGGGGTGGATCTGTTTTGACGAGACTTTCATAGATCGGACTTGTCTCGAAACCTCATCAGCAGAAAAAAGGGGAAAGGCAGAGAAGGAGGGAGGAGGGGTGGCTGCAGAAGGGCCAGAGGGAGAGCAGGGAATAGAGGAGGGGAGGTGATAGGAGGAGAGTGAGGACAGGATGTCCTGAGTTTTTGAAATGAAGTGAGAGGCCAGTGCCGTGCAGAGGGCCTGGGAGGGGACAGGAGAGGTGGAGACTGCAGCAGGGTTGGCCAGCTCCTTGCAGATTTTAAAGAGTTCGGCCGAATTGTTAGATGCCGCAGAGATGCAGGCTTGGATAAGAGCTCTATTCTTAGTGAGAACAGAGAGCCGGTATTGCCTTTGGAGCAGGCGGCAGGCCAGTTTGTCAGAGGATGAACATGAAGCACGCCATTTCCTCTCTGCCACCCTGCACTTGCGTTTAAGGGTGACGAGATCCGAGTCGCACCAGGAGTTACATTTGGCTTTGGGCTTCAGGCGGATTCTCATGACAGGGGCACGGATATCAAGGAAATCAGATATAGCAGAGTCGAGAGTGATACCAAGGAGAATCCTGGAAGCAAGGTTGAGAAAGCCATACCTGCATACCCAACACTATTATGGCCATTTGAATGATATCCGAGAAGAAACAGGACAAATGAATGAAAGAGCAGATTGGTGACATCACAGGAAGCCAGACTGACGTACATAAAAGATTAAAAGAGACAAAAGAATGTAGATATTCTATAAGGCATCAAGAAAATATTAAAGATAAGTGACATTGCAGGCTTGAGATGGAGAGGTTTATGCTACACAAACAATGAAGATATCAAGTTATTTTACACATGTACAGATACAAAGAAACACAAGAAGACAAAGTATTCTTAAGGTTAGCTATGTAGT
This sequence comes from Ambystoma mexicanum, assembly GCF_040938575.1. Classification (NCBI taxonomy): domain Eukaryota; kingdom Metazoa; phylum Chordata; class Amphibia; order Caudata; family Ambystomatidae; genus Ambystoma; species Ambystoma mexicanum. The sequence continues at coordinate 873,279,307 of NC_090930.1, forward strand.
AAGTAGATTGTGGCATGCGCCAATGTATACATATATAGGAGTAAGTAAAGAATGGATGATTCCACTACATCCTATAGCAGAGCTGGGCCAAGGAAGGAAGGCCTTTGCCAGTGTGTCGCAGTTCAACAGCAATGAAAAAACAGAAATGAATCTCAGAAGGGCGAGGCTGGATCAGCCCAAGAAGCCAATGTCGCATCAGACTGGGATGAGCAGACATTAGTTACAATTGTGTGAAAGAAATAAACTCCTGTTCAGAAGACATGGGCAAAAACAAGGAAGACGTCAGAGGTTCATTAAATAATTGTATTTTAAATGCACCAGAGCTCAAATTTGTGGTTTTTAGTCAAGTGGAGGGTTGAAGCTGGACAAACATGACAAACCACACCTACACAGGGAGACAGAGCGTTCCTCTACTCCCCTGAATTCTCCAGAACAAGGAACATTTGCAAGGCCAAGTTCAAAGCCTTAATTGACGTGCAGACCACTGAGGTGATGATAGATGATACGCTAATTGATGGGAAGCTAAGGTTATGACCAGACCACCAGCAGCTGGAAGTCCAGCCTGTGTGCTGCTAACGTAGGTGGAAGAGTACTAACGGATGTAAGAGTGCCAACCAATTGTAGGGGGCTGCGTAATTTAGGGCCCTATAGTTTTTGTAACCAATGGGACGTTGTATATTTAGTGACGTTCATAGTGGCCTGTTTTAGGGGAGGGCTTAGTTGCCCCACCTGATGTTGAAGAGCCTATCACTTTCTTAGAATAGTATACTTAGATGTTCCCCTTAAGCCTATCACATTTGCCACTAGGTGTTTGTAGTTTGCCACATAGGATGACGGTAGTAAATACATAGATTAACGTCATCAATGGCATGTTTTTGCTATAAGTATTATATTTTTTATGAAATGCATTGAGACCATACTGTGAGACGTCTGTTGATGTCCATTGTACTCCCTGTTTTAGATAATTGACATTAAAACAGTCAACTCTGCCAACTTCCTGAGTCATTTTGATTATTGATGTTTGAGTATCTTCTGCATCCCCATTCATCTCAAGGTATTGCTACCCCGTCTTGAAGGGCTGGGTCGGCTGTCCCGGTTCCATATACTGTTTGACCTTGGGCAAACCAAAGACAAATGAACAATTATAGGTATCAGAACTGGGAAAACAAAAACCTTCTCTAAATGATGTACCAGTACTTTTATCTTTGAAAAAAATAGATAACGTGCAACCAAATTATTAAAAAATATATAATTTATTTCAAAAACAGAAAGGAACCCTAAAAGCATCCACAATAATAAAACTTGTCAGATGCAATTGTATTACGCGATTTTCATAAAAGAATCACACCTTTTTACAAATACATTGACACAAAAATTAGCAGCAGATCACAACATCACAGAACAAATGTGTCACATAAAACATATATATTCCCGACATGTAGCATGTTTCAGTTCTTTGTGCTTTATAGGGCTGAACTTTCTTCAGGGGAAAACACTTCTTTGCATTTAAAATTCTTCCAATATTGTGCAGTAGGGGTCAAAAAGACATCCACCAACAGATGTAGTACATAAGCTGCAAATAGAAAGACGCCTTCAGTTCCCAGTAGTACCATCCACAATACAAATTACAACCCTCACCAATACCATCAGACCAAGTCCCAAGAAGTGATAGGAAGAAAAAGCACGTCACCATGACAGATTCTACAAAGGTCTCCAAAGTTACCCTTGTAGAGAGAATTATAATTACAACAACAGTAATTATATAGAAGAGCCGTTTATCACTACTTCTTGCAACGCGATGCCATAAATGGTAAGTTCGCCTGACCACTAATATATAGATCATTACAATAGAATAGGTGAAAAAATCACCACGGGTTAAAAGAAAGAGGGAGAAACCACCACCAGCAGAAGCACAACCAATTGTGTATAAAAAACGACCTGAAAAATCTCCAAATAGGGTTCTAGTTAGCTCTCAATATCCTGTATAAATACTCAGTTGAAACACTGCAACTACCTCGATGCCTAAAGGAATCAGTAGTCCTCTACGGCCAGGTGTACTAACGCCACACAACCAAGGTATGACCAATAAACACTCTCTGAAAAGCAACAAGTCTCCTTAAGTTGAAATGAAATCAGGGCATTTACACTAAATAAGGTGCACACATGCAGGGTCCTCAAGTAGAAAACCAAAGGACACATATATTTCTTTAAAGTGCTAACGTTCGAGAGTTTATAGTTACGTTAGCAGAGACACTGCTATGATAGAAAATGCTCAGTGCACTCACAATTACATCTGATGCTATGATACATGTATATGCGGTCACAACCCGCGGAACATTAATATGAAAAGTACTTACTCAAGCCGTAGCCGTGAGCACACACACTCTCCTCGAGGTCCAGCGTGTCTGACAGACGTAGGAGCCTGTACACTTCCTAGCGTTGCAGCAATGTAGACAAAGGACTAAAGCTGAGTCAATAAGCCAAAATGCAGCGCCGCCATGTTGGAAGTAAAAATGGCAAAGTACACCAACCAGTGTACTAAAGTTGAAAAAAGGCACCCTATGATGCACAATATTGTTTGAAAAGCCCAAACAAATAGAGCCACATCCTGAACAACATGATACCATCATCTTAAAATGATTTTAAGAATGACATGACATTGGAAAGGGTAAAAAGAATGAAGAAGGACTTAGCGAATTACAGCCATGAAAAGGCTTTTCCATATCTAGTGGAGGGCCATAAATTTGGCAATTTCACTCAGATCCCCAGTAACACCAGAAGGGTACGTTTCCGAGACACGTCCTATAGTTCAAGCGATGAAAGCACGGGCACAGATGTGACTGACACTCACCAGAATACCAACCGGGGGAGAGGCAGAGGCCAAAGAGGCTCCAATCGTCAAAGACGACAGATGCCTTTTTTAGGGCAGGGTCCGAATCGAGGGAACAGGGACAACCAGGTTCGGACAAGGAGTATGTCAAGGAATCAATGGTAATGACCCTATCCAATTATACCTTGACTGCTGAAGAAGAGGTAATTTTGAACAAGAGGTTGAACTATGTAATCACAAAAAGACATGATCCATTTGAATTCTTTACTGAATTTCACGTGTTTATGCGAAAAGTCAGATTAAATGAATTATTTAAGGAGGGTAATGAATATGCCAATAAAAATCTGAGTGGTTTACGTAATCCCTCCTCTTTCTGTGCTCCCACTTACTTGTTTAGCCCTGAATCTATTGTCTTTGAGAGACAGGTACTGAAAGAGGTATTGAAACTGGAGGCTTAGGAGGAATCCCATAACTCCAATTTTAGCAATACTCAGCGCACTTTGATCACCGGACTAGCCAAAGATAAAAATGTAATCATTAGACAGGCTGACAAGGGTGGTGCTATTGTGTTACTCAACCATGTGGACTATGTCAATGAGTGCGAGAGACTCCTGTCGGATGGCAATAGTTATACTCCCCTTCAGTGTGATCCCACTACCAAATTTATTTGAATAATCAAAGAGAAAGTGTTGAGTGCTTTTGACTCAGAAATGATATCCAAACAGGAATGCGATTTTCTCATCCGAGAAACCGGTAGAGTGCCTGTATTCTACATTTTGCCAAAAGTCCGTAAACGACTTATCAATCCTCCCGGCAGACCTATAGTTTCAGAGGTCAGCTCTATTCTTGAGCCACTTTCGAAGTTTGCAGACTTTTATCTTAGACCCTTTGTGCTTAAGATGGCTAGCTATCTTAGAGATACTTCGGATGCTATAAACAAAATAGAGAATCTACCTTTTCAATCAGGGAAAACTTTACTCATATGTTTAGGCATCCAGTCTCTATATTCTATGATCCCACAGCGAGCTACCTTAGATGTGATTGAGGAAACACTATTGAACAGGGAGGATTTCCAACCTGTGAGCAATAGCTTCATCCTGTGGTGTAAGGAATTTGCTCTCACAAAGAACTTTTTCCAATTTCAAGGCACCTTTTATCAACAAACAGAGGTACTGCCATGGGTGCAGCCAGGGCACCAAATCTTGCCAATTTATATGTGGAGTTCTTTGAAAAAAGTGTGATCTACTCCGCAGATAATCCTTACCAACAGCATCTGAGAAAATGGCTTAGGTACATAGATGATGTCCTTATAGTTTGGGACGGATTGTGGAACAAGCAAATGATTTCGTCGATTGGCTAAACCTACAAAATAGGTTTTTGAAATTCACCCGCGCCATACAGGAACAGCAAATTGACTTCTTAGACATCTCTATATTTCATCATTTGGGTGTCCTTAAAGTCAAACCTTTTAGCAAAAAAACTGACCACAATGCCTTGTTGCATTATAATACCCATCATTCAAACCATCTTAAATCTAACTTGCCCTTTGGGCAGTTTTTAGGGCTAAAACGTAACAGCAGCCTCAAAAAGGACTTTGTGTACAGTGCTAACATTTTGTCTCAGAAACTGTTGGCGGAAGGGTATCCTGCCGAATTGGTCAGAACTTCGTCCAAAAGGGCCTATAATAACAACAGGGATGCTCTGCTTGAGAAAGTTAATAGAGAACGGAAGGAAGTAGGGACTGTTTTTGTCAATACCTTCTCTAATTTGTCTTACAGAATAAAGACCATTATTAATAAGACATGGAAAAAAGTCTACAACAACAAAGAGATTCTACCTCCGTTAGTAGCCTACAGAAAAAGTCAGAGTCTGAGAAATATACTCATCAGAAATGATGTCACCATCAAACCAAATGCACCTGTGAAACAAACCACACTATGGGGTTTACCTACTGTTATGGGTCATTTCCCTTGTGGCCAATGTGTCATGTGTGCTTTTACCAAAGCAACCAAGTCTATGCAGATTAATCCTGATGTGTTATGGAATATGAGTAGCATGAGCAATTGTAATACACAAAATGTGGTCTATGTGATCACTTGTCCATGCGGACTTCGATACATTGGCAAAACTAATAGAAAGTGTCGGACTAGACTAATTGAACATCGCAGTTGCATTAAAAACAAGGTGCTTACTGCCCCGATGGTTAACCATTTTATTGACAATGAGCATGATCATACCAATTTCAGTTGGGTAATCCTGAAGAAAGTTGAGGGCAATAACAAAAACGAGATTGATCAGAAATTGTTAAACTTTGAACAGAAATTGATCTTTAAATTACAAAGTCATAGTGTAGGTCTCAACGAAAATGTTGATTGGCATCAGGTCCACCTTTGATTTTGTTCTGATCAAGTATAAGATCAATACTGTCTTTTGATATATGTGTATAATCTGGATATAAGGGCCTGCGAGCCACCTATTTTTTCTGAGTATGACATGATACAAAACGATGATGAAACTCCCATATAATTGCATTTGTGATGGCATGATGTTGTTCAGGATGTGGCTCTATTTGTTTGGGTTTTTCAAACAATATTGTGCATCATAGGGTGCCTTTTTTCACCTTTAGTACACTGGTTGGTGTACGTCGCCATTTTTACTTCCAACATGGCGGCGCTGCGTTTTGGCTTATTGACTCAGCATTAGTCCTTTGTCTACATTGCTGCAACGCTAGGAAGTGTACAGCACCTACGTCTGTGAGACGCGTTGGACCTCGAGGAGAGTGTGTGTGCTCACGGCTACGGCTTGAGTAAGTACTTTTCATATTAATGTTCCGCAGGTTGTGACCGCATATGCATGTATCATAGCATAAGATGTAATTGTGAGTGCACTGAGCGTTTTCTATCATAGCAGTGTCTCTCCTAACGTAACTATAAACTCTCGAACATTAGCACTTTAAAGAAATATATGTGCCCTTTGGTTTTCTACTTGAGGACCCTGCATGTGTACACCTTATTCAGTGTAAATGCCCTGATTTCATTTCAACTTAAGGAGACTTGTTGCTTTTCAGAGAGTGTTTATTGGTCATACCTTGGTTGTATGGCGTTAGTACACCTGGCCGTAGAGGACTACTGATTCCTTTTGGCATTGAGGTAGTTGCAGTGTTTCAACGGAGTATTTATACACGATATTGAGAGCTGACTAGAACCCTGTTTGGAGATTTTTCATGTAGTTTTTTATACACAATTGGTTGTGCTTCTGCTGGTGGTGGTTTCTCCCTCTTTCTTTTAACCCCTGGTGATTTTTTCACCTATTATATTGTAATGACCTCTATATTAGTGGTCAGGCGAACTTACCATTTATGGCATCGTGTTGCAAGAAGTAGTGATAAACGGCTCTTCTATATAATTACTGTTGTTGTAATTATAATTCTCTCTACAAGGGTAACTTTGGAGACCTTTGTAGAATCTGTCATGGTGACGGGCCTTGTCTTCCTATCACTTCTCGGGCCTTGGTCTGATGGCAGTGGTGAGGGTTGTAATTTGTATTGTGGATGGTACTACTGGGAACTGAAGGCCTCTTTCTATTTGCAGCTTATGTACTACATCCGTTGGTGGATGTCTTTTGGACCCCTACTGCACAATATTGGAAGAATTTTAAATGTAAAGAAGTGTTTTCCCCTGAAGAAAGTTCAGCCATATAAAGGCACAAAGAACTGAAACATGCTACATGTCGGGAATATATATGTTTTATGTGACACATTTGTTCTGTGATGTTGTGATCTGCTGCTAATTTTTGTGTCAATGTATTTGTAAAAAGGTGTGATTCTTTTATGAAAATCGAGTAATACAATTGTATCTGACAAGTTTTATTATTGTGGATGCTTTTAGGGTTCCTTTATGTTTTTGAAATAAATTATATATTTTTGAATAATTTGGTTGTAGTTTATCTATTTTTTTCAAAGATAAAAGTACCGGTACATCATTTAGAGAAGGTTTTTGTTTTCCCAGTTCTGATACCTATAATTGTTCATTTGTGTTTGGTTTTCTTCTCTTTATTAATTACTATACATCTACATATCCCCTGATAGTAGAGATAGCGGAAATGGGGGTTATCTGTTGATACCTATTTGAATTTCTGATCTTGGGCAAACCCATCCCTATTGTGTGTGCCATATGCTGGCTGATAAGCGGTCCCCCCTCTTGAGAACTGCCCATTCTGTACATATACTTGGCTCACACATGTTCATGCTATATGCCCTTTCATTCCATATGTCCAACATACAAGAGGGAGCCTTCCAATTTGCCTTCCCTGAATGCCTTGATTATTGTTCTGTATAGGCTGAAACCCACCTTGGTTATTCTGAAAGTTCCCTTGATTGTTCTGAAAACCTCCTCTTTCGTGGAAGTTTCCTCTACCTCATGGTATACATCCATTCTCTCCTTGATCGAACTGCCGTTAGTTATTCACCTGCAGCATTCCTATGCTTGCTGCAATCCCTGCCCTTCTCCACTAGTTAACATTGCCCCTTCTATAGCATATTTCAATAGCTTTTTCTGTACCAATTTAGCCTGCTCAAGCATCCTACCTTCTTCTTTCTTTTGGCTTTTCTCTTGTAACACACGGCAATGATGCACTATCCTCAACTGTATTTCTGGCCAAGGTATTGCCTCCATACCCACCAATTTCTTGAGCTGTCCCTGCACCTTGTTGGGCAGCCTTTGACATAATATATGATAGAATACCGGTATAGATTTCCCCCATGGCTCCGAGGTTTCCAAAATCCATTGCTCTTGGAATTTTTGAATGCAAATCAATTGGTCCTCTCCTTCCTGCATCTTGCGTGCCATTATAGCGCCCATATCCAATGTATCTGGATATTGCACTCAAAGCGCTTTCCAAACTGCTGCTTTACAATTATAAAATGGTGCTGCATCATGAGCAGTGTTATGAGCAGTGACGCCTGTGTATCCTGCTCTCGACCAAATGTCATTAGCTCTCCCCCCAAGTATAGCTGCTAGAAGACCCTTGATGTCCCATATAGCTAATGTGTTTCCTCCTGTCATTTTCTCTAATTCATAGATCCATTTTCCGGCCCCCAATGTCAAACTTGGTAGTTTACACCTTAAATTATCCTTATCCATTTGGGGGCACAGTATTTAGAGTGGTCAGACCCCTCCTTTCTCTAACAATGGGATTTGCGAGATCCCAAATTTGCATTCATCCCCCATTGTCTGTCTGTCCACAGCAGGGACAATGGTTCCACACCGTATTCTTCCTGGTAATGACCTTAATCTGCTGACATAAGGTGGCGAGTCCCCCCTCACACTATGGGAACATGCTTTTGGTCAATCTAGCCACGCCAGAGGTTCTGACGCCCGAGATTTAGGTAGGTCTAGGTCTGACCATCTTACTTCCCTGTCTGTTGGAGAACACCCTTCAGGACCACAAGTATTAGCACCTTCCTCCCCACAGAAGGTTTCTCTGTCTTCGCCTGACATATCCTGTCCCCAATTCGTGTGACTTCCCTCTTTCTCATCTCTATTCAGAGTCAGCCTGTCCAAAGACAAAGCTCTATGCTCGAGACTGCACAAATGTCCTTCTTTGCCTTGTGACTGCGTACTTTCTAAAATCAATCATTTTTTCCCTTTCCTTTCGATTCACTTTTGGTCTGCATCTCATGATCGACCTTATCGATTTTGTCCCCAAAGCTTTTTATATCAAAATCATCTTCAAGCTTTTCTCTAGATGGACCTGGCATTGGTTCATGTGTTAGGAAGAATTCTTCTATGTCCTCCCATGCTACTACTGGATTAGGTTCCATTAACTCTTTCCCTATGCGATCAATGTCACATGCCCTTTGTCTTCTCTTAAGTTCTATTTCCCAGCCAAGCTCTCTTTGTTTCCTTGTTTCCTCTCTTACTCTTTCCTCTTTCTGTCTTTTCACCCCTCTTCGCTCATTTGCCCTATGCACTTTGTAAAGCTTTGGTTCTCTAATGATGACTCTGACATCTTGACATGTACTAGTATGTTCTTTAATTAAGTTCTTGTAGATTTTATTAAGTACATCAAGTAAGGTGAATTCAAGCTTAAGGCAACATGCACTGGCATCCTCTCACTCAGGGGTCTACATCTCCGACTGACTCTCACAGAACACATTCATACATTAACATTCTCTCAAGCTGCATTCTCTGTCACTCACTCCAACATTCCAAGCATTCAGCTCAGGATCCAGGGGAAGCTTAGACGCTACATGTCCCCCCCCAACCCCTTTAATAATAACAATTTGACACCTAGCAGCAAAAAATACACACTCACAAACACACACCATTCAAAGCGCGTGCATCCTTCTCCTCAAAATATCAACACTACCCACACACCAAAACCCTAAGAGCGTCCTCACCAAGTGGGACATATACTTGTCCAAACAAATGCCTCTCCCCTTTCCTACCCCGTAAAACAAGACACTCTCAACTACAACAAAGATACCCTTCAAATCTCCTCAACAACTACAGGCATACCAACCCCTATACCCATTAGTCAACTCACAGCACCAAAGTCACATCAATTACTTGGCTCCCTCATACCCAGTTAAAATCTACAACTCACTGGCTGCACACTCCACATATTCCTAAAACAAGGCTGAGTCTTCCGATACCTGGATAACCAACACCTCAAAACTCAGTGTCACTATCCCACATGTGCCCATGTTAAAAGAACACCTTCTACACCACACCTCTTCCTACAGGGAGCTGTTCAATAACAACACACACCGCAACATACAAATCTACTCATCAACCAAAGAACCAGCCTGGTTTCTAGGAGTGGTAGACTGAAGCCAGTGTGTTGTGTGTATAGGGTGGCTGTGGGGAAGTAGTGTGAATTTATTTTGTTGACTTGTGTTCTGTGGTTAATAAAGAGTACTATGTTGTGGTGAGTGGTGTGTTTTAGAGTTCGCTGAAGGAAGAAGTATGGTGTAGAAGGTGTTCTTTGAACACGGGCACATGTGGGATAGTGACACTGAGGTTGAGGTGTTGTCTATCCGGGTATTCAGAATACCCATCTGGTTTTAGGAATATATGGCCATTGTAAAGCTTGGGTTCTCTAATGATGACTCTGACATCTTGGGATGTACTAGCATCTCCAACTGATTCTCACAGAACACATTCATACATCAACATTCTCTCAGGCTGCATTCTCTGTCACTCACTCCAACATTCCAAGCATTCAGCTCAAGATCCAGGGGATGCTTAGTCACTACACACGTCTTCATCTCTTCCTCTTTGTATCCTTCTATCCTTTAACTTCTGTTCTTCCACTTCCTCCTTTTTCTTTTCTAGCTTATCTCATTCTTCAATTGATCTTTGTCTATGATCATACTTACTTTGCTCCTCTGCTCTTTCTTTTTTTTTCAACTGCTCATCTTGATACAGTTGTTCCCATCCCTGTCTACTCTTTCTTTTAGCCTCGTCCTCTTTCAATCGTTTCTCTCTTTCTTCATCTTTTCTATCTTGCTTGTCCTGACCTTCCTTTATCCTCGATGCTCTTTCCATCAAGTTTGAGCAATATATGACTGCCCATCCATTTGTTTTTTATGAGCGCTACCTCGTCAGCTTTATCTTTCTCTCCTTTCCATCTTTTTATTTCGCTCTCTATGTCTAGAGACATGCCTTGTTGATCACTTCTTTTTTTGTCCCGTGGGACTTAAGAATCACATCTCTTTCTGGAGATTTTTCAGGACTCGGCTACATGAAAGCGACTTATACGTTGGGTTACTATACCCTGTTGCTGCCTTGAGCTCTCTCTCAAAGGATATAATCCTTCATCTTTTGTACTATCAGCATTTACTTCAGGCGTGGTAGGGAACCAGAAGCTCTTCACCCCCTCTTTACACTGGTTAAGCATCCAGTCCTCAGGAGGCGGGTCTTCCCGTTCCTCCTGGTATATCTTCCAGAGCTCTAAGCTTGCTAACCTTTTTTCTAACTTTTTACCTGTGTATGCTGCAAGCAAATATGTCATCATACGTTGCAGGACCGCTTTGGACAGTGATCCTTTTGTGGCCATGGCATGAACATTTTATCTGCCATACCCTTAACCCATTCTGCACTGTACTGTTTAAGCTTGGGTGTATGTTTTGGCAGCTGTCTGCACAAGTGTATGAGCAGAGTAATATCCTCCATCATGACTTAGTCACAATTGACTGTCACTACTTACCGTTATTTCACACAAATGAAAACAGCTTTCCAGAAAAAAAGGATTCAATATGAGCATGCACCAATCGTCGCAGCTCCAAGCCTATATTTCAAGTTTTACTTCAATCTACCTATTGACTGAACATTATCAGTTAACTAATGAATAAAAATAAAATTTAAAATCTCAATTTTTCCACCACAGTCTATTTCTTCCTTGTTTCTCAATATTTCATTTCTTTGTCACATACATCATATATAATATGCAGACAAACAGACAAACTGACAAACTGGACGGCCCTCATATATCTCCGACAATGCTCCTTGTGACTGTTTCTGCCCCTAAAATCACTCTGATGGAGTATGAGCTGTCTTCTTTAAAGACACCTTGGTCGTTTGTAGCCTATATATGTCCACTTGGACTTTAGGACAAGCTCCTTCTAAACGTCCTTGACGTAGGTTAACGGGATTCTCATATAGATTGCTCCTCGTCTATATACCTTAAACTGTTTGTTTGTTTATTTATTTGTATTGCGCGCCAGACCCAAGGGTAACCGGGCGCAGTGAGCAGAATATACAAAGCTTTCAAAGTTGCATAGAAATTACAATGTTACAGCAAATTACAATGTTACATAATTAAAATTTACAATAGTGATGAATCTTTGAGGTACATATATACATTCAGATGAGTAACATAACACAAATAAAGTCTTTCAAACCTTACATGTTGTTGTCAATGAGGTGTTTGATGAGGTTCGTTCTAAAGTGGGGGAAAGGTTGGTCTGATCTAAGGTTGTGTGGCAGGGCATTCCAACATTTAGCAGCTAGCACAGGGAAGCTTGTGCCGCCAATTTTGGCAAGTTTAAATCTTGGAATTTCCAGACAGTTGGAGTTGGGCGTTCTTGTAGGTCTGCTAGAGGTTTTCCTTTTTATTTTGTCCATCAGGTAAATGGGGCCAGCGTTATTGAGGGCTTTGTGCGTCAGGGAGAGCATTTTTAGGTGAATTTTATTGTCGGTGGGAGCCATTTGTATTGTTGTCTAGTGGAGGAGATATGTTCCCTTTTGTTTATGCCTAAGGCGGCTCTAAGGGCGTTATTTTGGAGGATTTGTAGCCTTTTGGTGATAGTTTTGTTGGCGCCACTGTAAAGGGCATTGCAATAATCGAGAAGTGATAGTATTAAGGCTCTCGCTAAGATCATGCAACTGTTATTGGATAAGAAAGGTTTACCTGCTCTTATTAATTTGCAGGTATAGGCTGTCGTGGAAGCTAAGGAATTAACTTGTTTAGCAAGAGACATGGTGGAGTCGAGATAGAAACCTAGTGTTTTTACTACACTCGAGACCTTAATGCAATTGCCATCTATGTTAAACGTGGAGTAGTCCTTGCCTAGTTTGTTGATATTGGCCTGCGTGCCCAGAATGATCGGCTCAGTCTTATCATCATTCAGGCAGAGGCCATGTGATGCCATCCATGCCTGAATGATGAGGTACACCCTATTCACCAACTCCCTGTCCTTGCTGTGATCCCCAGAAAGCGGGAGGAGAATCTGTGTATCATCTGCATAGTTAGTGTAGATGATACCTAGAAGGTCCAGATCATCGAAAAGGGGTTTAGTGAATATGTTGTACAGGGTTGGTGAAACACAGGAGCCTTGAGCGATGCCGCATGTGATTGGAAGAGGGTCGGCTGCTGCCGAGGGGGAGAAGACTCTCATTGTTCTCTCACTCAGAAAGGATTCAATCCATTTGGTGGCATGCGTAGAGAAGTGTGCAACACTGTCCAAGCAGCTGAGAGATCAAGTAAGAGGAGGAGTGCCGTCTTACCTTCGTCTCTCAGTTCGTCTATTTGGGTCTTTAGATCAATGAGTGCAGTTTCAGTACCATGGAGTGGACGGAAACCAGATTGTCTGGCTCCCAGTAGATTATTAGATTCAAGGTGTCTTTGAATTTGTGTATAGGCGACCTTGTCTAGTATCTTCAGAAGGAAAGGTACAGTAGTGATAGGCCGATAATTGGTGGGGATGAGGGGGTCAAGGGTCTGCTTCTTGAGAAGTGGGAACACCCATGATTGTTTTAGGTTCGACGGAATATTACCTGTGGCGAAGGAGGAGTTGATCAATTTTGAAATATACGGTGAAAGGTCTCTGGCAGCGTCTTTTATTAGTTGTGCTGGGCAGATGTCACCTTTGCAGTTCGACGGTTTGAGGGAGAGGATGCTTTTCTCTACCTCTAAGATGGTAGTTTTAGTGAAGGAGAATTTGTTGGTTGGGTCGTTGATGGTGTTGTTGAGTGGCAGCTTGTTTGTGAGGTTTAGGGAATCTTTTTTTAGTTGGATTTTGTTTTGCAGTGTGGTGATTTTATTTGCTAAGGCTGTTTGGATATCTGTGCACCAGGTCTGATCTTTAATGCAGGTATCTGGTGTAGCAATAGGGGACTCAAATTCTTTCAAGATGGAGAAGAGTTCCTTCATACTTGAGTTGGCATTGGCAATGCGAGCATTGTAAGAATTGAGTTTCGCTAGACATATTTCATTTTTATAATGCCGAGAGATATTAGTTAAATTAGCTTTATTCTCTTCGGTTGGACATAATTTCCAGTCGGATTCGCATTTTTTTTTGTTTAGGCGCAAGGCCTTAAGTTCTGGCGTGAACCGCTTGTTTAAGTGTGCCTTGGGTTTGCTTGTTCGCATTTTGAGAGGGGCAGCTTTGTCCATAGTGGTGCACATGAAGTTGTTGAATTCATTGACCAATGCACTAGGGTCGAGGTTGTCTGGCAGTGCATTTAAGGTAGGAAGGATCAGGGGGATAATATTATCTACTGTAATATTCTTTTTGTTTCTTGTAGGGCATGGTGGAGCTGCCTGTGGGTCAAGACTGGGTGGTTTGGTAGTTAGTAAATTAAAGGACACCAGGGAGTGGTCTGTCCAGGAGGGTGGCGTAATAGAGGATACTGTGGCTGAGCAGTTGGAATCAGCGATCCAGTCAAGTATTCTACCCTTTGCATGTGTGGGGGTGCTAACTTTTTGGGTAAGTCCCAAGGTCTGAAGGGTATTGGCGATAGTGGCAGCATGGGCATCTGCTTGGTCATTGAAACCAAGGTTAAAGTCCCCTAATATCAGCAATTGCGAAGTAGTTTTGGTATTATTAGACAGAAGGCTGTGCAGGTCCTCCTCGAAGATGCCAAGTGGACCCGGTGGTCTGTAAATTAGGTGAATTGAGAGAGTTTGGGTGTTGTTTATGGGAATTTTGGCAGTGAGAGTTTCACAGGATTGCATAGTTGTGGTAGGGGCTAGGCGTAGTGATAAGTTTATTTTGGATATAATGGCGACTCCGCCTCCGCGGGAGCCTTCTCGGTCCTGCCTAGATATGGTGTAACCGTCAGGAATGGCCAACATGAGCGATGGGCCTGCCGCATTGTGTAGCCAGGTCTCTGTTATGGCAATATAGTCTAGATTGGCTTCTGTGATTAAGTCAGCTAGGTCAATGGCGTGTGCCACTAGGGATCTTACATTAAGGAGTGCTCCCTTGAGGGAGTGTCCTTTAGGGTCCATTTTGGTTGTGGCCGAGTTGGGTGAATTGGTATCTGTCTTAATCATGTTTGTATTCACTGATGGGGAGAATAGAGTAGGTGCAGTGCCTATTCTAATATGTTGGTCTTTCGTTGTGCGTTTTATAGTGGGGAGCGATCTTCTAAGAGGTTCATAGAGTTTATTAAGTCTGGCGCGTAATTTAAGGTTTCTCTCATGAGTTGGGGTAGGCTGAGAGGTGTAGACTAGTCGGCCTGGCATGGCCAGGTGCACGGGGCTGATGTGGCCAGTGTAGTTGAGTAGGAGAGGAGGCGCAAGGGCTGGCTTGCAAGGGGGAACTTCAGTGTGGCTGTTCTTGGGGGAGGCGTACAGTGTGGTCATGATCATTAGAAAGTAAATGTTGAGTGGGCTGGACATAGTGCGAAGCTATTCCTGTTAGCTGGCAATGCCACTTGGTGTGTATGGACTGGGATAACTGGTCATCAAGGTACTAAATGTCAGTACTTGTGTCTATGGCTGTGTGGCTGGATCTGTAAGGTCTAGGCACCATCCACTGGTAAGGGCACAAGAGTATGAGGCACGAGTGGGCAATGTCTGGAGTACATAGCATGGGAGGCACCTAAGTGCACCTCTTCCAACAGGGCTAAGATACAGAGACTGAGGGCACCTAGATGTGGCAATCAAACAGTGACTATAATACATAGCATGGTAGGCTGAAATATAGGGACTGGGAGCACCTAGATATGGCAATCAAGCAGTGACTATAAGACATAGCGTATGAGGCTTGGACACAGCACAAATCAAAGTGGTCTGTTAGCGACCCTGGGGCACAACACAAATCAAAAGTGGTCTATTAGCGACCCTGGGGCACAACACAAGTCAAAAGTGGTCTATTAGCGACCATAGGCACGACACAAATCAAAAGTGGTCTATTAGCGACCATAGGCACAACACAAATCAAAGTGGTCTATTAGCGACCATAGGCACAACACAAATCAAAAGTTGTCTCTTGGCGACCATAAGGCACAATACAAATCAAATGTGGTCTATTGGCGACCATAAGGCACAGCACATATCAGAAGTGGCTAGTGGCAGGAAACATAGGCCAGCTAGTTGCGAGTTTGCACATATGGTTGGAAGTAATACACCGTGGCTAGTAGGGAGGTACACAATTAAAAGGAAAGCAGGCTAATAGGAGAGAATACTGACCATTTAGATACAGAGTTTGCACATACAGTCGGAACATTAGCATGTACAGGACAAAAGTAGCTTAAGGTAGTGGTCGGCACCTAGGTTCCGACAATGGCAGGCGACTAAGATGCAGTAAGGTAACAATTGAGACTCATATGGCAATTGAGGCAGGCATAGGTCCTAGGGTTCGTTCTGAGTGATGGGGTAAAAAGGATGCAGTATACATAGGTGAGCATATCAGGTCAGCTCATTTTAGGTATCGTTCTGATTGTAGTTACAGTGGAAGTAACAAGATGATTGTCCCCAGTGGCGTCTGTGATCTTTCTGGGAGAACTAGTCTTAAACAGTGGCCAACGTTTTTATAGAATTAGCATTCGACTGAGGAAATGAAGACTAGGCTGGGAGAGGGCATACATCAGAAGCGGGATAGTATAGATGTAATCTTACCCAAGGATCCGGAAGATTTCACCAGGGGGACTGGCCTTGGCCTCTGCGCAATCTCTGGGCAGGCTCAGGGCAGGTATAAAAGCCTTAGTGCTGGTGCCTTCGTGCACCGTGACGGCGTGCGCCTGGACGGTGCGCTATTGGTGAATAAAAGAGCACACACAGCCAATCCATAGTCCGGATGCTGAGGGATGGTGCACTCAGGCCGAGAGGCACATCCTGGGAAAGGCGGCGGCCATCTTGGGATGTAGACTAACTCGTGGGTCCATTGCAGGCATTACATGAAGCAATGGCAAAAGGGGGAGATGCAGCGCTTCGCTGGGGGAGATCAAGTTGTGTATATTATCATATACAAGGAACCGCTTCCATCCTCAATGATCCCCTTTGTGAACGGCCGATGCGGCTGTGGGAAAGGCTAGCCTCTAGGCTTACCTTCCGTCGGCGGGTAGAACAGCTTATGAGGCACTGCTCCGGCAGTGTCGTAGGAGGGCTCCTGCAGGCTCGGATGGCTTCTCATGGGCTCAGGGCAGGTATAAAAGCCTTTGTGCTGGTGCCTTGGTGCACCGTGACGGTGTGCGCCTGGACGGCGCGCTATTGGTGAATAAAAGAGCACACAGAGCCAATCTGTGGTCCGGATGCTGAGGGATGGTGCACTCAGGCCGAGAGACACATCCTGGAAAAGGCGGCGGCCATCTTGGGATGTAGACTAACTCGTGGGTCCATTGCAGGCATTACATGAAGCAATGGCAAAAGGGGGAGATGCAGCGCTTCGCTGGGGGAGATCAAGTTGTGTACATTATCATATACAAGGAACCGCTTCCATCCTCAATGATCCCCTCAGTGAATGGCCGACGCGGCTGTGGGAAAGGCTAGCCTCTAGGCTTACCTTCCGTCGGCGGGGAGAACAGCTGATGAGGCACTGCTCCAGCAGTGTCGTAGGAGGGCTCCTGCTCCTGCACTGTGATGCTCATCGTCCCACATTATGATGCTCCTCGTCTTTAAATAAATTATAAAATACCCCAAACAACCCTCTGCTACACTTTCCTTATTATCACTCTTCCCTACTCAGTGCTCATTCAATTTGCCACGTCACTCAGCATACTCACCATTTGCGGTTTCGACTTCCGACCCTTGGGATTGTGTCCATCTCCAACCAGCCGCTTCAGCCTTCAGTCTGCCCTGCTTCCTGTAGATGTCACGAAGGAATTTCGATTGAAAACGAGGGACCCGTCCCACCTGTACTTGCAAGGTTTTTTAAACTAACGGCCGTTATCTACATGGAGGCTCACGTTCTTCCAGTTAAATGGCGCAGGGCGTCCGATATTTCCGTGACCCGAAAGCTTACTAGATCGATGGATTTTTAACCATCAGCTCTGCCACCACGTGGACTGGGGTGTCCGACCCAGCCCTTCAAGACGAGACAGAAATACTTAGAGACAGATGTAGATGCAGAATATTACTCAAACATCAATAATCAAAACTGACTCAGGAAGTTGGCAAAGTGTATTATTTTTAATATCAATTATCTAAAACAGGGGGTTACCACAAACATCAACGTGTTTGCTCGATCTTCACACTCAATGAAACACATAAAAAAATCAGGTTATGTACTAAAAACTTGTCATCATTGATGTCAATCTGCGTTGCAAATTACAAAAACCTATTTGGAATGGTGAATGGTTTACAAGAGAACATCTAGGTATACGTTCTATACTGGTCAGGGAAGGTGATTGGGTATCTAACATCAGGTGGGGCAACTAAGCCCTCCTCTAGTGCAAGTTGCTATGAATGTCATCAAATACACAACATCCCACTGTTTATACAAACTATAGGGGTCTCTATTATGTGTCCCTCTATAATTGGTTGACACCCTTGTGCCCCTCTGTAATATTCCACCTATGCAAGCAACACACAGGCTGGTACAGGTGCTGGTGGGCTGGTCATAACCATAGCTTCCCACCAATTTAGCCCTGGCATCCATCATCACACTTGCAGTCTACTAGTCAATAAAGGCTTTTAACTAGGCCTTGGAAATGTTCTCTGTGCTGGAGAATATGAGGGAGTATAGAATACGCTGTCTTCTTAATTTCGATACAGCGCAGCATAGTGTCTAATTTCATGTGACCACGTGACTGTAGACCATGTTTTCAAATCTGAATGCATTTAAAATACTATTATTTGATGAACCTCTGATGTCTTCAAAGTTCTCGCTCCTCAGAAGGATTGTTCTTTTTACACGTTCTGTAATTGTTTGTATGCACATCTAGGCCCAGGGTGGCCTTGACTTCTTGGTGGTGTCCAACCAAGCCTTTCTTTGATTCACCTCCATGGTTAAGTTTTCGATTTCTAACTGCAACACACTCTTTCTGCTCATGGGATCCAGCTCTGCTAAAGTATGTTGTGGAATCATCCATAGTCCTTATATTTCCTATGTACATACGTTGGCACATCACCGCAATCTGTTCACTACAAAGCTAGCCTTTAAGAATACTTTGTCTACTTGCGTTACCGCATCTGTACAATTATAAAATGACTTGATATCTTCTTTATTTATTCTGTGGCATGAGCATCTTCACCTCGAGCCCGAAATATTGCTCATCTTTGACACCTCCTCTTTTAGATCAATAAAATGTCTACGTTTTCTCGTCTCTGCATTTCTTCAGTGTCCGTCAGCTCTATTCTTCATGACATCACCAGTCTTCTCTTTTGCTCAGTTTTCACACTTCTTCTGGGATTTCATTTAAATGGCCATCATATTGTTGTGTGTTCATATATGGCTTTCTGAATGGGAATCTTACTTCCAGGATTCTCCTTGGTATAGGTATTTTCACAGGTAATGCATGTGTCTCACACTCTGTTTCCCAACATATAGGCAGCATGGGGGAGGAGCTTTGCGTGGGGGTACTTGGCTCCACCTCTACAACTATATCTAAACTAGGTTTCACACACAGCATTACTGAGCCAACCCATAACAAAGGAATAACCCTGGACTGGATCACAGACCTTAACTGCAATAACCAACATTCTCACTAACACCCCTTGTGCATGGTCTGACCATAATATTATATCGTTCAATATTCAAGTCAGTAACGGTCCCAACCATGGTAATGCCTCAGTACCACTGGCAGCCACCAGAAATAATCGCAACATAACAATAGAGAACTTACTCCCTCTACTAGACCCTATCACCAGACATCCTTACCCCAACACTGACCCAGCATCTCTAGTCGAGCTTTACAAGAGTACAATACTCCAACCTATTAACTCCATAGCACCCCTGAAAATGCACAAATCCAAGCCACATGCTCACTTAAACTCCTGCTTCACCCCTCACCTTAGAGCAGTACGTAATGACAAAAGAACCGCTGAAACTCTATGGAAGAATCATCCCTCAGATCTTAATAAGGAAGAATTCCAAAAAGCCTCCTAGAACTATAAAACTGCCATTCACGAAACCAAAAGTGACATCTATAACAATCAAATTATGAACGCTAAATCAAGCATGAAATAACTCTTTAGCATTCTTAGAGAGTTAGAATCCCCTCCTCCACCACCGTTCACATGCACCAAAGATTCTTTGTGGTGTACCAACATACAAAAAGCCCTGCTAGACAAAATAGCACTCCTTCAAACCAAAATCGAATCTAAAAAACGTAGTCTTAGCTCTGACACCTACCCAAAAAAGCTTCAGGCATCTCCTCCTAAACCGTGCAACCCTTTTAATTTCTGCCCTCTAAATACCAAAGAGGTAGAGGGCATAATCATGACCCTTAAAACCTCAAAGTTCCAGGGGCACATCTGTCCAGCAACTATCATCAAAGAGGCAGCAAATGATTTTGTGCCATTTATCACAACATTAATAAACTTGTCATTTGAAACCTGTTCTGTCCCAACTAACCTGAAAGATGCCTGGGTCCGCTCATTAATAAAAAAAAAAGAACCTCGATCCCAACATCCCCACAAACTACAGAACTATAACTACAGTCCCATTTCTTCTAAAAATTCTAGACATGGCAGCCTACCTCCAGATACAGGATCATCTCAAAACCAACCATCTTCTAGGCCTACGACAATCTGGCTTCAGACCGAGACATGGTACTGAAACAGCTCTAACACCTTAAAAACACAGATGGATGACACAAGAGACAAATACAACTTAGCCCTCCTCCTGCTATTAGACCTGTCAGCCACATTTGATTTAGTCAATCATGAAGTTGTATGGAATCAGCTCTCATCTTTAGCTCACTTTTCAAAGGAAGCAACCACATGGATCCAATCATTCCTTGACGCCAGAACAATGAGAGTATTTGCCCCAACTGCTCCAGTCACCTACGAAGTACCCCAGGGCTCCTGCTTCTCACCAACAAAGCACCACTTCGATGATTTAGACTATTTGGGTGTCACCTACACTAACCATGCAGATGACACCCCAATCCTCATCCTCATCTCTAGTGACAACGATACTGACTCGAAACTTCTTAATAAAATCTACCTAATCATCCAGGCATGGATGGACACATATGGCCTCTGCCTGACTGATGATAAAACAGAGTTATTATTCATTGGATCCCAGACACACACAAAATAAATTAGATGGCATCCACATTAATGTCTCCAAGAACGTGAAAACCCTTGGTATGTATCTTGACTCCTCACTGACCTTATCTAGAGAAGTCAATGCAACCGCCTCTACCACAGTCTATACCTGTAAGTTAATCAATGCCTGCAGACCTTTTTTATCGACAGCAAACTGCACCGCCATAGCCAGAGCATTAATTCTATCCAAACTAGACTATTGTGATGCCCTGTACTTAGGAACTAGTAAACATAACCTAAATAAATTGCAAATGCTTCAGAATAATGCGCTTAGAGCTGCGATGAATATCCCTAGAACCCACCACATATCAGCAGCAATAAGCAATGCACAATGGCTATCAGTCAATAACAGAATCAAGTACAAAACCCTAGCACTCACACACAAATGTCTCTACGGTTCAGCAGCACCCAAATACCTGGACGTTAAATTCTCCAAAAATATCTCAGAGCGACACTCAAGATATGTAAATGCACACTGCCTCAAGGTCCCTAGGTTTAAGTTACAGAGAGCAGGGGGCAGTAGCTTCCCTGTTCTAGCTGCTAAATCTTGGAACGCCATGCCAATAGACCTAATATCAGAACCGTCCTACTCTTGCTTTATGAGTAAAGTAAAATCCTGGCTCCTCACTCAGTAGACACCACAAGGATAAACTCGATTAACTGCCACTTGTACATTTCTAAGTTTTACTATCCTAGCACGTCAACATCACCGCGTATATTCCTAGACTTAGTTACCAGTATTCCTCCTCTGCCATACACATGCACCTTCTCCCATCTACTGTACAAATCAATGAATCACCTGATTCGAAATTTAGAATATATGGTATATGTCTATTAGTATACCCCTTTTACTACATATCTCATTGTACAAAGTAATGTCTCACCTGACTCGTTATCTTAGATTACATGTAATGTGTTTCCTGACTTTCGTATTCTCAGACTATATGTAATGTGTATCCTAACGTGCCCCTCTACTGTATATCTTAATGTGCAACTGTACTGTGTAATGCACTTTGTAACATTCATGAATGCACCCAGATGCCCTCAGGCTTGGTGTGCTATATATATAAACAAATACAAATACAAACATATGACAGTATTGCCATTGTAATTCAGCAATTCACATCCATGCAGCTGGGCCCATGATACTTTACATCATTGCCACTGCAAATCACTTTCATAAACCTGTGGCCACATTCTATGCCAGTTTGGGCATTGTCAATATCTTGCCTGAAACTGTAATCACAGTCCATGTCAGTATGTCAACTCAATAACTTCCACGAAGCTGCAGTCGCAATCTTTGCCACTATGCTTATTACTGAAAATCTTTTACATGAAGCTTCTGTCACAGTTCGTGTCAGTATGGTCACTATCGGTATCCAATAGTTTTGCTGCCAGGTTTTTTATGATTCATTTTTCTACAAAATAAATTCATCGAAAAAACTCATCATCTATCACTGGTCAGGCTCTGGCGTGGCTCTGGCGTGGCTGACCTCTTTCCTCTCCAATCGACCCTCCCAGGTCCAACTGGCTTCCTTCCTCTCTGACATCTTTTTCTCTACCGGTGGTGTCCCCCAGGGATCTAACCTCTCCCCCTGGCTGTTCAACCAGTACCTGGCACTTCTTGCTCACCGCATCGCCGCTCTCTGTCCCAACT
This sequence comes from Ambystoma mexicanum, assembly GCF_040938575.1. NCBI lineage: Eukaryota > Metazoa > Chordata > Amphibia > Caudata > Ambystomatidae > Ambystoma > Ambystoma mexicanum. Next base: position 873,301,737 of record NC_090930.1, read on the forward strand.
TTCAGTGCTATGCGGATGATACCCAGCTCATTTTCAGGCTACCCTCGGCCTCCTCTTCCCCTTCACTCAACTCTGACTGTCTTTCTGCTATCCAGGAATGGTGTGCCGCCAACGACCTCTGCCTTAATGCCAGTAAGACTGAGATTCTACTTATCGGCACACCCACTCCGTCCTTCCCTGCAGCTCTCTGGCCGGCCTCCCTTGGCCCTCTTCCTGCTCCTACCTGCAAGGCAAAAAACCTCGGGGTCATCTTCGACTCCACACTCTCTTTCTCTCCTCACATATCTGACTTCTCTAAGAAGTCACACTACCAGCTAAACCTCCTCAGAGGTATCCTTCCTTTCCTCTCCTTCCCCCAGAAACTCACTGTCTCCAGAGCCCTGGTTCTCTCACAGCTGGACTACTGTAACAGCCTCTATCTAAATCTTCCTGCCTCTACTCTCTGCCCTTTGCAACCCATCCAGAACAGGACTGCAAGACTTGTCCTTGGCCTCAAGCCCAGGGACCGTATCTCTCCAGGACTGAAATCGCTACACTGGCTCCCAGTGGCTGCGAGGATTAAGTTCAAAACCCTCTGGACTGTCCACAAGGCCTTTTGGGGCCTTGGGCCAAAATACCTTCAACTCTCTCTTCCTAAATATCTTCCTTCTCAAGCTCTTCGCTCATCCACCTCCAACTACCTCAGGGTCAGCCGCTTCTCCAAGCAATGAGCTGGGGGTAGATCTCTCTCTGCAGCAGGGGCCTCCCTCTGGAATAGCTTTCCTGCCTCCTTGAAACTTGAGGAGAACCATCTCCTGTTCCAGAAGCACTTTAAAACCTTACTCTTTGCCTCCGCTTTCTCTCCCTCTCTCCCCTGCTAAAATCACTGAACCTGCACTGAATCTGCAACTGGCCACTCACTGATCTCGGTCCTTGGCCCAGCCACTCTTCCCTGCACTGCCTACCTGCACTACGGGACTGCCTCTGTATCCTACAGCCCCTTCCCCGGCACTTACCTTGCACTTGCCACCAGCTGGCCCTATTATTTATCTTGTATTCTACTAACCATGTACTGCACTCTCCTTGCACTTGCCACCAGCTGGCCCTATTACTTATCTTGTATTCTACTGACCATGTACTGCACTTCCCCTCTCCCCTTCCCCTTGCATTTTTCCCAGTCCCCCTACCCTTGCACTTGCGCGATCTTAATGACACCTGGCCTAGTAGGATCGTTGTCTGTTCTCCCCTTGTTCCCCCCCCGCCTCATCGCGCCTTGAAACACTTGTGTATAGGCACGTTACAAATACCATATCATAACATATCATCGGAAAATAAACAGTGGTGGGAAAGGGAATAAAAAATCGTAAAGGGTGGTTATCGATAGGGATTAAATAATAGTGAAGGGAGGTTGAGGGGAACACCCCAAATATAAGTAAAACACATTTTGATTAGTTTTTTCGATGAAAGGTTTTCAGAAAATACCTCATCGAAAAAAAACCTGATGGCAAAAGAACATAGAACAGTCACTATAAATCATTCTCCAGAAGCTGTGGCCAGAATCTATGGCAGTAATTGTCACTATCACCTACTTTTGGGAAGCTGGGTCCGCAGTCTAGGGCAGTGTATTAAGTGATAAAATAAATCATGTTGGAACACCTCTGGAAAGGGATCATGGCCAACATGTGCTGTGTGTAGCCTAAAGGAGGGGCAATACATCAAAAGGCACTGCACACCGGCATTTTGAGTCACTCAGCCAGCAACATCAATCGGGAGTCGCCAGGGGAAGCAGCTGCTATGCCTGGCTCCCCCTCTGCTACCGCTAGCACTCTTCTTGCGACCCCTAGGCCACTGGACAAAGAGGCAATGTCAAGAGCAGATATCTGTGTTGCACCTGAAAAGGGCGGTTGTAAATGCAGATACATGTGCCACAGCCTTTTTCACCTGGAATCTGGAGCTCGTTAGCTGGCGAAATAACAGGGATGCAGAAAAAAAACCACAAAGTCACCACCAAAGATTGGCAGTCAATTAGTGAAGAATGCCTGAATGACTGGGTTCAGAGGCAGGGCTGTCTGTGCTGCTCATACCAATGACTGTAACAACATGAAGAGTATGGGGGCTAGGTCTAACAAGCTGGGAATGGGGAAGAGCAGCCTCATTGGCAGCACAGCATGAACGCAAACCTCATCACTGTTTCTCATTGGCTGCTTTGCACATCCAGTGAATCATTGGGCCTGTGGTGAGAGGGGTGTGCCCCAGTGGCTTCTACCACCAATCCTGCCGGGTCTCTGTGTGACCTGACCCAGATCTGCCAGACCTGCATCACAGGCACAATGTAGATAGACGTAAGGTGGAATAATGTATTCACATGAAGTTGCCCTCCGCCTTTGAAGTAAACCATCTGTTGCTTCCTCAAGCAAAACAATATATATATATATATTCAGTGAAAAAACTTTGTTAAAGGGACGTTATGGTTAAATTGTGCTACTAAAAACCTATGAAATTCAGTGAAAAAACGTTGTTAAAGGGACGTTATGGTTCCAAGTAAAACCGAAAAACCCCTGAAATTCACCAGTTATGGTAAACTAAGCACCCATAACTTGCGCCACCACTGTGCACTGCTAAGACTAACATCCACGACATCAAAGATGACATCACAAATGAATTTCAGGGGGTTTTCGGTTTTACTTGGAACCATAACGTCCCTTTAACAAAGTTTTTTCACTGAATTTCATAGGTTTTTAGTAGCGCAACTTAACCATAACGTCCCTTTAAGAAAGTTTTATTCACTGAATTTCATAGGTTTTTAGTAGCACAACTTAACAATAATAACTTTGACTTTATGCACATGTAATATGGAACATACTGAACCCTTTCTACTGAATTTGACTGTCCGCGGACATGTTCGGACAACAGTACCACCACCTAAAAACTCTGGGGGGGGTTTGTGTAATTGTTATATCATAACATAGGAACATTCAACAAATTCACAAAGCAGCACACATACAAAGTATATGTAGTAAAGCTTAAGAAATGTAACCCATATATGTAACACACTAACCATTTATTTAAATACAATATGTTCTAACATGGAATATACCAAAAGAAGATAAAGTGGCATCCAACATAATTACCTCACAGACGCTCCACAACTAAGAGAAAGACCAAACATACAGACTACGCATTACATATCTTACCTGAAATAGTAAGTGCACTTCATTTTATAAACTTCGTTTATATATTTATAAACTTGCTTTAGATAAAAAAAATATATTACTTTTTTGTTTTCTCACAGAAATGTGTAGTACTCTGGAGTGGCTAGAGGAGAATTTCCCACAAGAGGAAATGTCAGAAGATAGTGCACCTAATGGTACACACTTTACTATATAAACCAATTAATAAATATTATTTTGTATACATTTAAGATATACTTTTTTTATGTACAGACCATACAAAAAATGAAACTACTACAGAAAAAGAAGTGGTGGATAACACTCTGGAACACATAAACGAAAAAATGGACCAATTTATGGCAAATTTTACCAATTTAAAAAACTCTGTGGAAGATCACTTAAAACTAACAACAAGATACCATTGTCCCACCTGTACTTGTCCCCCCTCACCATATCCCACTCATTTAACCCCAAACCCTCTCCATGGACCAAAACGTTTTGATGACATTTCCATCCCTTCTTCACCTGATCCCAATTATGTTGAAATCCCTAATTCTCCTGTTTTTGTTTCCATTTCTGCCCCACCTTCTCAGTTATAAATTGTTAATATATGTCAAATAAAGTTACTTTTTTATATTGTGTTGTAATTATTTTCAGTTCTTTTTGTTAAAACCAATTTAGGTGTCCACGGACAACGCGGTTGTTCGGAAATGTTTGTAAATAGACGAAAATGTAACTGTCCTGAGGACACTATATCTGTCCGTAATGTTCTCATGCAAATTGAAACTGTTCTAAGAACACTCATAGTGTCCTGAAATGTTCGTAAATAAACGAAAATGGAGGTGTCCTTAAGAACACTATGCCTGTTCGTAGTGCTCTCTAGCAAGTTGAAACTGTTCTAAGAACACTCGTGGTGTCCTGAATTGTTCGTAAATAAAAGAAAATGGAGGTGTGCTGGGGACGCTATGTCTGTCCGTATTGTTCGCAAGTAAGTTAAACTGTGCTAAGAACAAACGGCTGTCCGTAACTGTTCGTTTTACGTGTGACACACTTTTAATTAGTTCAGGACCCGAACATCAACACGCATGCGCAAAAGCAATGTCCGTACATTGGGTGTCCTGCGGACGGCCGCTTCCTTAGCGAACATGCTCACGAAGCAATCATGTGACCGCGCCCACACTGATCGCTTGTTCTGAATGTGGACACTGTTCGTGTCCCCGAACAGTTTAAAAGTACATTTCCAAGTAATCCACAATATTTCTCATTAAAAGCTCACCATACCACAAATCCCACATACTAATCCTAAGTTTCCACACAGTTTTTGTGACTTTTTGAACCTTTTTTGGTGTTCAATCTGTCTTGCGGACGGCGCGCATGTCCGTGAACTGCGTACAAGCACCCCTATAAAAGACCACGTCCTAGAGCTCATTCTCATTGTGTTTCTGGCTATTCCACAGAGCATACTGCATTTTGCTGCATACTTTGCAGATTTTGAGATTTCTATCTCCAAGCCGATGACATCCATGGCTCCACTATTGCCACCTGGTGCTACATCTGCTTCAGCACCATCCCCACCCCCTCCACCACCACCATCTCCCCAAGGGCCTGAAGAGGGGAACAGGAGTGAGGATACAGAGGAGGAAGAAGAGGATGATGAGAATGAGGTAGAGGAAATCCCTACTACCCGCCCTCGGCATGATTCTTGGGTGTGGCGGTTGTTTACCATTCATGCGAATGGTCCTAAGACTCGTGGGAACCGTGTCACCTGCAAGGAGTGCAAAATGGTACTCAGTCGCGGGAGGCATGGTTCGTACAGCTTTGGGACCACTACCATGAAGCGACACCTCAACTCATTCCACACTGGGGCCATCCGCCAGATTGTACCTTGCGAAGAGCGTAGTAGGTTGATTGCCTCTACTTCATCCTCCGTTTCTGATCCTGTCACCACAAGGAACACCTCTGTGGGACAGCGTCTTCCTCAAACTGCCTCACAGGCCATACAGAATTCTGATGACCCTTACCTTTCGAGGGTCACAGTTGTATGTATGTACTGTGACACAGTACTCTGCAGCGGGGAGCGACTTCGGAGTGCTTTTGAGACTATCGTCTCACAGCACGAGAAGACCTGCTCACTACCCAAATAAAACCCACTCTACATCTTCCTCTCTCAGCTCGCCCTTTCTTATCCCTGTGGTTGGTGTCTCCCCCTTTACCCTCCTTTCCCCTCCTCTCCTAGTGTGTCGTGTATAAAAAACCCAAAAAAATACAAAATAACAAAAATCAAAAAAAAATTTGGCTCTTTTCAGAGCCGCCTTCCACAGTTAAAAAATAGAAGTGAAGATAAATAAAGCAGGGCCCTTTGTGTTTCTTGAAAGTCCGCGGACAGTTCGCGAACATAAAAAAAATTGGGGTACTACCCTATTGTAACCATTGCATTTTTCTCTGGGAGGAAGTGGTGGCTCTGAAAAGAGCCTTTGGGAGGTGTTTGTATGTCAAAAATTATAAATACTTAACACCCACTTCAAAATGGATGCTGTATTTCTAAAAAAGGTCGCAATGCATTTTGTACATTTCACAGAAAAATCTGATTGCCAGCATAAGTAAGATGGACTCCATCTCTGCGAAAATTGTATGTACTACAAAACATAATATTTTCATTGTGAAAAGAGGACATGCCAAAATCTCTTAGGAAGGCACAAACAGCCTTATTAACATTACGCCTTGCTTTCTCCATTTCTGGACCACATGAGAAAGAACGAAGCCACATTTGTCTCTGCGCAATCCGTGAAAGAATTACTTTGGAGTTTGGAAACATGTCCATGATCTTCTGAAGTACTTCTTTCATTGCAAAATCCAAATAAATTCCAGACACATGTCTGTGTTCCCTCCACAATGAATTACAATTATGTCTGGATGTTCCTCTATCTTCAAAGTTGCACAGTGAGGTAGCAAGTCCAACCACTTGATTCCACGCACTCCATGCCAGTGCACTTCCACATGTGCGAATCCAAGATCTATAGATACTCCACAGCTTTCTGCATGCACCTTCAACCAATGTATCCACGAGTCTCCCAAAATCCACACAATCTGTTTTTTTAAACACTCAGCCATAGCTATCTGTTCTTCTCTCAGCAAAAAGAGTATCTGAGAAAACCTCTCCTAGCACAACACACTCACTAAACTTTACTGACCAATCCCTTGCTACATTCAATCTCATTTGCATGCCTCCCCACCCCAAATTCCCCGGATGTAATACGCAGTGTCCTAGAACTACCGCCATGTCTGCGAACATATCGTAACATGGACAGCTCTTCTACCATTTCCACTTCACTCTCTGTGCCATTCCCTCCTTGAATGTAGCTAAGAAATCACATGACCATCCACCAGTCAAATCCAAGACCTCTACATGTAACTACATCATCATAGATCAGCACTGCAAATGTACGGTGAATCTCTCGGAGTACAAGTCTCATATCATTGGCAAGCACGATCTACGAGAAATACTATACAAGTCTCCAAGATTTCTACTTGCAGCTTCGTCCATATCCATATGCACGAAAACAAACTACAGGTATGCATATTTTCTATACAGTACATGAACACATTTTCTAACCGACTTTTACCTTGTATAATCTGTAAAATGCATCTACGATAATTTTTTCATTGTCCTAAAATGAACTGTGACTTACAAACCTTTATACCGTTTAATTTCTTCATACACACACACACATACGCAAATAATGTTAAACTAACATTTTTGAAATAAAATATATAGACTACATTTAATCAAACAAAAATACATGCACACTCTATGATCAAATCTCAAACAATAATATTTGTACAAACACATAATTGGTTTTAATTTTTTTAATTTATATAATTACTTAATTTATATAGGAAAAGCAGGCTATGACATTGACTCACTAGTACGTGGAAAAGCAGGCTATGACATTGACTCACTATTACGTGGAAAAGCTTAGTTACAGGAATAGTGGTATACAGTGGTACATTATGAATTTCACAAGCCATAGTAAAGATATTCTCTTTCCTACAGTTAGTCATAAGATAGTTCTAATGGTTTTGAGGAAGGCGCTGAGCATTTCAATTTAAACAATCTATGTCTAAATTAAAAACAGTGCTATATAAAAACCAAATTACTGATTTCTTTCTTTGACAATTGCAGTGAAGACCATTCTCCTGAAAAGAAGCAGCCGAATTTGAAGTACAAAGAACAACTAAGAAGCAAACTGCTTATTTTAGAAAAAAAGTAAGTAGAATGTTACCATAATATTTGAATTATTACTCAAAAACACTGTAAGGTTAATTCATGCTATTTCTGTGCTTAAAGATAGAGATTCTGCACCATTCTGACCAAAAATCCCCCCGTCTTAAACAGTGATTTTACTGGCAGAATGGCCCACAAATTCCTATTTTTCGACACACAAATTACCCAACTCAGCCGCTAGAATTTAGATGTTATAGAATAAACAACTGTTTTAATTGTATAGCTTTAGATATACTTTTTATACTTCTCCACACCACTGGCTTACTTTTTTCTGTCATCTGAACCCCAGTTTAGTAACACATTAATTCAAGAATACCCATCCCTAGAAGTTGTACTTCCCAATGCACAATCACACACCATTACATACATCTTTATCATCTTAATCAAACACTCATGCGCACAACACACATGCATTGCAGAACACCCCAACCCATACCTTCTGTATTTTTTTCAACAGACCCTAAATAATGCCTACCAAAAAGCAACTCTGTAGAAAGGAACGCAGACGTAGAGCAAATGAAAAGAAAAGTCTCCAACATAAACATCCATCTATAGCAGAATTTGTAAAAGAAGTTGAAACACAACAGCTAATACAGTCATGTAGTGAAACAGAAGAAGTTTCTAGTACAAAAACTTTGCCTCCTCTATCAAAAAGTAAAACAACACAAAAAACAATTAACAGAAAATCAACTATCACTACAAATAAAACGTCTTCTATAAATCCTGATATAGTACAAAGTAAGCATACCAAGAAAAGTATTTTAGCCAAAATATTCCGTCACAAAGTCCTTCAAAATCTTATAAAAACAGGAGAGAAACCAGGTTCAACACTTCAAACCTATCGTAGGAAAGTAATCTTAGAAGCGTTGATAGACAGTGCAATTCTTCTCAAAAGAAAGTTATTTATTTTAGTGTTAAACAGAATGAAACCACTAACAAAACTAATAACTAAATTACAAAAAAGACTTCTCAATAAACGAAATGTCAACAGAAATAACTTCTTAAATATCTGTGGAGGTGAATGGAGTCACACTACAAGCACAGAACCATACTTTAATGAAGAAGCGTACAAACAAAAGCAAACAAATACAATTGTCATACATAGCAGTGGTCAAGGTAATGAAAAAGTTAATAATACCAAAATGGAACAAGAAGTACTCCTTACAAAAATATGCCCTGAAAACGTAGATTTACCCCTCCATTCAACTGAATCAGAACATCTAGTGTACAAATGGCCATGCACGTCAATGTGTAACATTCCCAAAAAAAATGTCAAGTCTTTACGCCAATTCCTCAATCAATATGTGAAAAGCAAATACAAAATCAAAATGAAACTACTGCAAAATATGGATGCTTGTCCAGTACGCAAGTACACAGGACTACAAGGACATTCATTGGCCTGCATTACAGGACCTACTTGCAAAAAAACCTTCCATGATATCAAAAGGATATCAACACATCATGCAAGTATAAGAAATCTAGTTTATAAACTGTACTATGCTAAAAGTCCTGCTTTAGCACTAGCCACTTTAAATAACATTCTTCTACATGGTACAGCAAAAGACCTACTAGAAGAAATCGACTATATCCAAACAAAATATTTTGGAAGTGAAACCCACTTACAAGATGAATTAGCTGTAAACCAACTTCGTAACAATTCTGCACATGGCAACCTTTCACTACACACATACAAAAAAGAAATACAAAAATTTGAAAGTACTTCAGCTGAAGTACCAAACCACATGTGTGTATGTTGCCGCAGAACTTTTTATAAAAGTAACACAAAAACTGTAGACCTATCATACAAAATAGAAGAAAATGAAGATTCTAAATGGTTTGAATTAGCTCTCTACCTTATAGCAGAAAACAAATACGAAATAACTGACCCCATAATACTTTGCAGTTACTGCACTACAAAACTTGACAACAACCAAACTCCTTCACGTGCTATCACAAATAACTTGGAATTATATCCACTACCAAAACCCCTTCAACACCTTAATTTATATGAGAGCATCATAATTCAAACAGTGCACCCATTTCAAGCAATAATACGCCTTCAACCAAAAACTGCAAAATTACCTCCCTCTGAATTAGTGAAAGGTATTCGTGGAAAAATAGTGTATTTACCATTAGATCTAAAAGAAAATGTGCACACTCTAGGAGTGCAACGTCCAATGCAACAATCTTTAATTATCTTGGTAATTGGAGTACCTACAAAAGACAAAAAAATTTGGCAGCAACTGGTAGATTTACATAAAGTTGGAGAAGCCCTGCAATATCTTAAAGAGAATAATGAATATTACAAAGAAATTAATACTGAAGAAAACTTGAAAGATACAACTGAAATAATTCAAGAGACACAAGAAGCTGGTTAATTTGAGCTCCTAGATCCTGCTACAATATCAAACACTTTAGACCATTATACAATTCATCCATTGCACTCTAATGACACCATAGAAGATGCACTGGAAACGTACCAAATGCGTCAAACAAAAGGATCACCAATCAGCATATGGGAAAAAAGTACAGAAGCACGTGCTTTTCCTCTACTCTTTCCGACTGGCAAAGGAGGAAGATACGATGATAGACCTATTCAAATATCAGCATCAGAATATCGCTCATTACGAATGTATTCTGAAGATCCACATTTTGTCAAAATCTGGGAATACATATTCCACCTACTCTTTGAAAGTGAACTAGCAACTTTATGTTACGGAGTTGCACACATATTAAAATCAGGATCACTCTTTCAAAATATGACAGCTACACAATTATTACAAAAAGTTCAACAAAAAGATGAGGTTTTACAAGCAAATCTTACAAATCTATTTGTAAATATGCGTGGTACTAAAGAGTACTGGTTTCGATGTCATGGAGATGTACGTTGTATGATCAGAAACCTTGGCCCACCCACTTGGTTTGTTACATTAAGTTGTGCAGAATATGCATGGGAAGATTTACATGCTTTCCTACGCATATCAAACAAAAACAAAACAAACATAGATATACTAACACCTGGAGAACTTTGTTATCAGGATCCTGTTAATGTTTCAAGATATTTTCACCATCGCTTCATTGCTATGCTACATTTTATTTGTAATAAAACTGTTCCTCCCCTTGGAGAAGTGCAACACTTCTTTTGGAGAAAAGAATACCAAGCCAGAGGAGCACCACATCTCCACATGCTTTTATGGATTAAAGATGCTCCTTAATTTGGTCAAGACAGTGATGCCACTGTTTTACAGTTTATTGAAAAATATGTCACTTGTGAAATTCCATCAGAATCCACAAATAGTGATCTTCATGCAAACATTCTACAATTCCAAAGACACAAATGTGGCAAATATTGTCGTCGCAAATACAAAAACAAAGGGAAATACTACACCAAATGCCGATTTGGTTTCCCTAGACCAGTTACAAATACATGTCAAGTGAACAACCTCATGTCTTCAGTTAGACATAGTGTTAAAGGTAAGTCACCTAAAAATACATATTGCATAAAAAGAAAAGAAGAAGAAAAATATATCAATGATTACAATGCAATCATTGCCCACTTATGGAATGCAAAAATAGATGTGCAGTACATTGCAGACAATTCTGCTGCAGTTGCACGATATGTCACAGCATACTTAACCAAATCAGAAAAGACAGAGCTCCAAGACCTCTGGAATGACCCGTCATCAGATAAAACAGTGTCTTAGAAATTATACAGCTTGGGCATAAAAATGCTGTCCCATAGAGAATGTGGATCCTATGAAGCAGCTGATCGATTAACTGGTACTGCATTGTATGGTAAATCTGAAAATGTAGTATGGCTAAGTCTTGATCCAGCTAAATCTAGAAAAAGAGTTCTAAAATCATACGAAGATATAGAAACAATAGCCAAACCTGATCCCAACAGCCAAGACATTTTAAAAAACAATTTATTGGACACATACTACCCAAACAGGAGTACCACTTTGGAAACCATGTGTCTATACCACATAGCCCCAAACTACACATACAGAAATAATATAAAACCTGATGAACAAAACCGAAAATACTAAGTGACAAACTGTGAAGGCAGCTTAGTAAAACTCACCAAACCAAATTTAATTAATCATATCAAATTGTCATTAAAGACTCCTCAACATAAAGAAGTATATAACATGTCCCTGCTACAACTCTTTAAACCATGGAGAAAAGAAGAAGAAATACTAGATAACTATGACTCATATGAAGACGCTTTCAAAGCAAATGAAAGCAGTATAACTGATGTAAACTTTGCACAGTACAAAACAATGTTGCACAATGAACAGCAACACGAAGAAGAACTCCAAGCCCAACTAGATAAGGACACTCCTGACAGTAGTCAACCTTCTGTCACAGGAAGCCAAGAACCACTGGGAGACCCACTAATAACAAATGAGGCAGAATTAGCTATGATAGAAGTAGAAAACACCATGTGTCAGTATGAAGATAAAGAGGACTTAACTATACTACAATCAAAGCTAAACAATGAGCAACGTAGCATTTTTCAAGAAGTAACAAAAGAAATTGCACATGGTGTACAATATGAAAACAAAGAATGCACCTGTCTAAATTACAAACCTATACTATTGTATGTCAGTGGTGAAGCTGGTTCTGGCAAAACATTCCTAATCAAAATCATCAGTAAGTTCCTTCAACAATTGACAAACAACAAACGGTCAGCTCTTGTCACTGCCGCCACAGGTTTAGCTGCCTACAACATAGGTGGTGTCAATTTACATCGATTACTACTCCTGCCAGTAGAACACCAAAACAAATTAGATTATTACAAACCTTCTGCAGAAGCTGCAATGGAACTACGCAGAGTATTGAAACAAATGAAAATGCTACTAATAGATGAAGTGAGCATGGTGTCCAACCTAATGTTGGCTTTATTATTGTATATTGAATATTGTTTTCGGAGATCTTCTTCAATTGACACCAGTAAAAGGTGAGCCTATTTTTAAAACATTAGAACACAAACTCTGCCGTAAAACTGTTGGCAACATTGGAAATGTCAACCTTTGGCAACATTTCCAATACAGAGAATTAACAGAAAACATGCGCCAATCTGCAGATCTCACTTATGCCAACATCTTAAAAAGTATCAGAGTTGGTATACTTTCTAAAGAAGCAGAAGCAATATTGAAAACCCCGACACATTCATGCACTTTATGGTTATAATGCATGTGCTACAGATGTTATGGAACAATTAGCCCACAAAAATGTCAATTGTATGGCCTTAATGCCAACTCTTGCAAGCTGTTTCAAATTCAATTAAATAATGTTAAGTAAAGAAATGCAACCAATAATGGAAATTAGCGCCACAGACAAACTAGATGTACATGGAATAACACTACCCATGTGTGACCAAGCCACAACAAGACTAAATAGTTTAGAAAAATCAATCTCAAACATAGCAGGCTTGGAAAAGATATTAAAATTATCCTTAAATTGCAGAGGTAATGCTGAAACGTAACCTTGACGTGGACCAAGGACTAGTTAATGGAGCACTGGGTACAGTTGTTGGCTTTCAAACATACTCACGTGACAACAAAATTCAGTTTGTCAATATTCTCTTTGACAAACTTTCAGAAGTAAAAAGAATAGGACGCTCAACAGCTCAATTCCTTTTCTTCAAAGACATGTATGTACGCAGAGAACAATTTTCTCTAACTCTTGCATACGCAGTCACCATTCATAAATCACAAGGCCTTACCCTAGACAAAGCAATGATAGACATTGGTAACACAGTCTTTAAAGAAGGCATGAGCTACGTAGCACTATCACGCTTACGTACACTTGACGATCTATTTCTAATCAACTTTGATGCAAGTAAAATAAAAGCTGATATTCCTTGCATTTTAGAATACAATAGACTTTGCTCATTATACACCCCCCATCTAAACACATACAGGCCGATTCATGGAATAATTAGCGCGGCGCAAGTGGGCAAAAACGTGCGAATCGCAGTGGAATAGCGAAAATCGCAGTGCAATTGCGAAAATCGCACGAAAAGCAGCGCACGTCGATTCATGGAAGGCCGTGCGCGAGAAAACCAGCGGATGTGCGAAAAAAAGTGCGCGGCGCACGTTGGCGCACAGGCCATCTAACAGCGTGCGCCAGGTCACAGCGAAAATCGCACAGGCCACAGCGAAATTCGCACATAGCGCGGCGCACGCAACAAAAGTAGGCGGAACACGGGCGTAACACTCGGAATGGGGAACAACTTGCCAAAACGTGGGCGTCACGGGGGAAGTACAGGGCACAAGTGCGCGGAACGCCCACACGCTCGCCTACAACACGTATTCATGGAATAGAATAGGGCAAAAAAGCGCACGCTCAAACCAGCGCACAGGCACAAACACGACCGCCACAAGAAAGCAGGCGGTAGCGTCTCTGCGGCTGTAAGAAATGTGCGCCAAAAGGTGCGCCAACAAATAGCACCTATATACTGCCATGATGAATGTCCCATACTGTGGCCCTCCAGGAAAAATGACATGCAAAGGGGTACCCACAAACACGGACACCCGCTGACAAAAAATACGTGTGCGTGTATACCGGGGTGCGCGGGAAGTCTAACACGCGATTTCAGCAGGGTACGTGCATCACAGGGGTTCGCGTGAAGTTATTCACGCGATCGGGCCTGGGGGAGCGGGCTACGTGTATTTCAGGGGTTCGCGTGAAGTTTCACACGCGATCGGGTCTGGTGGAGCGGGCTACGTGTATTACAGGGGTTCGCGTGAAGTTCCTCACGCGATCGTGCCTGGGGGAGCGTGCTATGTGTATATCAGGGGTTCGCGTGAAGTTTCACACGCGATCGGGCCTGGGGTAGCGGGCTACGTGTATTACAGGGGTTCGCGTGAAGTTCCTCACGCGATCGGGCCTGGGGGAGCGGGCTACGTGTATATCAGGGGTTCGCGTGAAGTTTCACACGCGATCGGTCCTGGGGGAGCGGGCTACGTGTATTACAGGGGTTCGCGTGAAGTTCCTCACGCGATCGGTCCTGGGGTAGCGGGCTACGTGTATTACAGGGGTTCGCGTGAAGTTCCTCACGCGTTCGGGCCTGGGGGAGCGGGCTACGTGTATTCCAGGGGTGCGCGGGAAGTTCCACACGCGAATAGCCTGGGCGCGTGTATTTCAGGGGTGCGCGGGAAGTTCCACACGCGAATAGGCTGGGCGCGTGTATTTCAGGGGTGCGCGGGAAGTTCCACACGCAAATAGGCTGGGCGCGTGTATTTCAGGGGTGCGTGGGAAGTTCCACACGCGAATAGCCTGGGGGCGCGTGTATTCCAGGGGTGCGCGGGAAGTTCCACACGCGAATAGCCTGGGGGCGCGTGTATTCCAGGGGTGCGCGGGAAGTTCCACACGCGAATAGCCTGGGCGCGTGTATTTCAGGGGTGCACGGGAAGTTCCACACGCGAATAGGCTGGGCGCGTGTATTTCAGGGGTGCGCGGGAAGTTCCACACGCGAATAGCCTGGGTGCGCGTGTATTCCAGGGGTGCGCGGGAAGTTCCACACGCGAATAGCCTGGGCGCGTGTATTTCAGGGGTGCGCAGGAAGTTCCACACGCGAATAGCCTGGGGGCGCGTGTATTCCAGGGGTGCGCGGGAAGTTCCACACGCGAATAGCCTGGGCGCGTGTATATCAGGGGTGCGCGGGAAGTTCCACAAGTGATTTGACAGTGTGGGTCCTCCCAGGTGTACCCTGTACACCCTCCACGGCCCCTGCAGGCAGCCCACACCACAGGGGACTACCCTGCATCCCTGGTCATGTCCCGCAGGCAGCCCACCCACCATGGGCATGCCCCCCAGCAAAGGCACATGTCTCCTTGAACTAATGACCACCAACTCATGTCCCCTTGCACCCCCACCCCCAGCACTGTGGGGCACCTGCCAGCAGGCCCACGCCCATGTCCAACTCATGTCCCCCACCACCCCCACCCCCCAGCACTGTGGGGCACCTGCCAGCAGGCCCCCACCCATGTCCAACTCATGTCTCCCACCACCCCCACCCCCCAGCCACCAGGGTCACCCTCCACCAGGCCCCCACTCATGTCTCCCACCACCCCCACCCCCCAGCCACCAGGGGCACCCTCCACCAGGCCCCCACTCATGTCTCCCACCACCCCCACCCCCCAGCCACCAGGGGCACCCTCCACCAGGCCCCCACTCATGTCTCCCATCACCCCCACACCCCAGCAGTGCAGGGTCACCCTCCACCAGGCCCCCACTCATGTCTCCCACCACCCCCACCCCCAAGCCACCAGGGGCACCCTCCACCAGGCCCCCACTCATGTCTCCCACCACCCCCACCCCCCAGCCACCAGGGGCACCCTCCACCAGGCCCCCACTCATGTCACCCACCACCCCCACCCCCCAGCCACCAGGGGCACCCTCCACCAGGCCCCCACTCATGTCTCCCACCACCCCCACCCCCAGCCACCAGGGGCACCCTCCACCAGGCCCCCACTCATGTCACCCACCACCCCCACCCCCCAGCACTGTGGGGCACCTGCCAGCAGGCCCCCACCCATGTCCAACTCATGTCTCCCACCACCCCCACCCCCCAGCCACCAGGGGCACCCTCCACCAGGCCCCCACTCATGTCCCCCACCACCCCCACCCCCCAGCACTGTGGGGCACCTGCCAGCAGGCCCCCACCCATGTCCAACTCATGTCTCCCACCACCCCCACCCCCCAGCCACCAGGGTCACCCTCCACCAGGCCCCCACTCATGTCTCCCACCACCCCCACCCCCACCCCCCAGCCACCAGGGGCACCCTCCACCAGGCCCCCACTCATGTCTCCCATCGCCCCCACACCCCAGCAGTGCAGGGGCACCCTCCACCAGGCCCCCACTCATGTCTCCCACCACCCCCACCCCCCAGCCACCAGGGGCACCCTCCACCAGGCACCCACTCATGTCTCCCACCACCCCCACCCCCCAGCCACCAGGGGCACCCTCCACCAGGCCCCCACTCATGTCTCCCATCACCCCCACACCCCAGCAGTGCAGGGTCACCCTCCACCAGGCCCCCACTCATGTCTCCCACCACCCCCACACCCCAGCAGTGCAGGGTCACCCTCCACCAGGCCCCCACTCATGTCACCCACCACCCCCACACCCCAGCAGTGCAGGGGCACCCTCCACCAGGCCCCCACTCATGTCTCCCACCACCCCCACACCCCAGCAGTGCAGGGTCACCCTCCACCAGGCCCCCACTCATGTCTCCCATCACCCCCACACCCCAGCAGTGCAGGGGCACCCTCCACCAGGCCCCCACTCATGTCTCCCACCACCCCCACACCCCAGCAGTGCAGGGTCACCCTCCACCAGGCCCCCACTCATGTCCCCCACCACCCCCACACCCCAGCAGTGCAGGGGCACCCTCCACCAGGCCCCCACTCATGTCTCCCACCACCCCCACACCCCAGCAGTGCAGGGTCACCCTCCACCAGGCCCCCACTCATGTCACCCACCACCCCCACACCCCAGCAGTGCAGGGTCACCCTCCACCAGGCCCCCACTCATGTCACCCACCACCCCCACACCCCAGCAGTGCAGGGGTACCCTCCACCAGGCCCCCACTCATGTCTCCCACCACCCCCACCCCCCAGCCACCAGGGGCACCCTCCAACAGGCCCCCACTCATGTCTCCCACCACCCCCACACCCCAGCAGTGCAGGGTCACCCTCCACCAGGCCCCCACTCATGTCACCCACCACCCCCACACCCCAGCAGTGCAGGGGCACCCTCCACCAGGCCCCCACTCATGTCTCCCACCACCCCCACCCCCCCAGCACTGTGGGGCACCTGCCAGCAGGCCCCCACCCATGTCCAATCCATGCCCCCCTGCACCTGGGTCCCAACATTCCCCAATCATGTCCGTAATGCCCATCCTCCCCTGCCAAAAGGCCCAACCAACTATCACACCCACCCACATATCAAAGGCAATTACATGTTACAACCCCAATTTAAATAATGCAATTGAACACATGTCTGTCACACACAATGGCTGCAAGTGAATGACAAAACACCCAACATGACATGCCTGAAAGCAATGAGATGATACGACACATTGAAGATTAAAAAAATAATATGTATTGAACAGCAAGTAGAATGGAAATGAAATAAGAAAAAACACAAAGCAAATCAAACAAAACAAGATGAATGTCCAAGAAAATAATCTGAAAAATTAAAATAAGCCAATGAAGAACCATGAAGAAGATCATCCTGGGTCCATGAGCCCAACCAAATTAAACCTAACTATGACTACTAACTAAAAACTGAACTATATACAAAAAAGTGGTGCATTGTCCAATCGCAACCAAAAGAAAAATCAAAAAAACAAAGGAAACCTAACCCTAACTATACAACTATATACAAAGGCAGCGGGCTATTCGGACGGCTCACTGGTTGTTGTCATGGGCCAGGGCATCATCGAACTCCTGGTCAATGGCTTGGAGGCGGGCATGTTCCCTGGCCCCGAGGTCCCGCAGGGATAATGCAGTGTCAAGCTCAAACTCCCTGCGAAGACCCTCGAGGCACTCAGCCCGCCTCAGCGCCCTCCGCATGGAGTCCTCCGCCCTGACCATCGTGAGCCGTTCCTCCTCTGCCCGCTGCCGCTCCGCACCTATCCGCTGGCACAACCGCTCCCACACGGAAGCCACTCCCATTCCAGGGTTCTCCTGCCTTCCGGCCGATGCCTGCACCCCTGATGTTGATGGCCCCGAGCCATGATGCCTCCCACGTTGAGCCTGCTGCTGCCTCCGACGCAACTGCCTGTGCCAGCACGACGGCATCCAGGCTGATGGAAACCACCGACGCCGCCGTGCACGTGCCCTGCCCGATGATGCCGTCACATCCTCCATCTGCTGGGGTCCAGTTGCTCTGGTGTCCACCCCTGCTGGATCTCTGACTCCCGACTGTGGCAGGGATGGGATCCCCACCGAGCTGGCTGCATTGGTCGGGGCAGGTCCACAGGGGGCCCTGGTGGCATCTGGGCTGGAAGACGGCAAGGAGAACGACTGGTGGATAGCCTGCACAGAGGAGGAGAGGGCCGCCACATTGGCCAACACATGCAGGAAACCCCCGAACATGGCCGATCCCAATTGGGCCACGCGGCACGGTGCACTTCGTGATGACGTGCGTGCTCCTCCCGGGAAGCACGCACGGCATCACGAATCACAGCCGTGCGCATCGCGACCCCAATCAGGACCTTCTCCGCACGGCCAGGGGTTCCCACGTCCGCAGGTGGAGGGGAGTCAGGTGACATGGACATCCCCTCTACCTGCGGACAGGCCTGGGACGGGGCATCCCTGCTGGTGCATGGTGGTGCACTCACAGGGTCAGGGACAGCGACATGCACAGGCCCCTCCACGGTGACCTGTGCTGCCTCCTGCCCCTGGCCCTGGACTGCACCACTTGCACCAGCAGGGATGCCCCCACCAGGCCCCATGTGTGCCCCAGTGGCGGCCTCCTCCTCCTCTGTGCAAACCACCAACCTGGATGGCTCCTCACCGTCTCCCACCGTAGCAGGCCCCTGTGGGGGCTCACCCACCCCTTCCGCTGCAGCCGTGGGGGCATCCCCGCCGCCTTGCTCCACAGCGCCGTCTCCGCCCTCTTCTTCACTAGCCGCTGCATAGAGGGAGACAAAGAACATCAAGCATCAGGGCACTGTACAATGGTCCCCTAGACAGGAAGCAATAGCAGATGAGCACCACTGTTAAAGTACACTTCCATCATGTCCCTCCACAACACATGGGTCAGTCCAGGCAAAACACACACAATAACAGGCATGGTGCATGCCATGGACATTTCCATGCATGTCCAATGGACTCTTGAAACATTCAATGATATGTAACTCACATGCATCATGGCTCATGCCCATCACATGCACACACTTCGCCTCAGTCACATCCATCTGGCCCCAAACACACCAAACACAGCGGATACAAGGGTAATTTGGCTGCTTTACTGAATCTGTGCATTGTCACACACATGTGTCATGCATCCATGGCATGCACAAGTCACAGACACGCAGGTCAGGCACACAGACCTGGCTACCATATATGTACCTGGCATCAGCGCCCATCCCTCACCCCCACCCATGTCCAGGTACAGAGACTGGCATGCTCTCATGTTCAAAATCTGCATAGGGCTCCCCATGCAGCATTTCAACACATGCAACAACCATGTGCATCACACATCACTGGTCGCACATGCATTACCATGATGTCCCTGCACACATACATGCATACATGGCCTATGGCACACATACAGGCAAGTATCATAGAACCAGCACACCGCAACATGCCCTGTCTCACACAGTAATGCATGGACACTTACCGCTCAACTCCAGACGGGCCTCCCTCTCAAGGATCTGGGCGTGGAGTGCTGGGCGTACGCGTTCCAGGACCCTCATCTGGATGGAACTCATGCGGCCCCGGCCCCCCTCCACGAGGCACCGGGCCTTCACAAGGGTCCTGGACCTCAAGTCCTCCCAGCGCTTCTTGATCTTCAGGACGTCGCGGGTTGCCACCCCCTCCGCATTGATGGCAACCACACAGTCGGCCCAGATCCTCTGCCGTCCTTCCTTGCTGGCGCGGGACGATCCAAAGAGGGCATCATACTGCCCCAGGACATGCTCCACCAGGACACCAACTTCGGTGACAGTGAAGCTGGTGCCCCTCTGCTCCTCTGGCCTGGGGTTGCCACTGGTGCCAGATGTGGAAGTGCCCGACATGGCAACCCCAGAGGCAGGTGTGGGTGGGCAACTGGGTCCTGGGGCTGGGCTGTGGAGCGATGTAATCCCAGTCGGGAGTCTTCAGTTCCAGCAGGGGTGGACACAGCAACTGGACCCCTGCAGATGGCTGATGTGCAGACACTAAATGGCAGGGCACGGTGGCTGCAGGCAGGCAGGCAGGCAGGCAGCAGCAGATGGCACGTGGGAAGCTGCTCGGGGCACTGAGGTGCAGTAACTCGGCCTTCTGGGCAGGAACGTGGGCTTCCGTGTGTTTTCGCGTGGCCAGCTTGATACGGAGTGATTTGGCACATGAAAATCCTGCACGTCAGCGTGAAATCCGAGGAAAGGCCCTTAGCGCGTAAGCGCGTCAGCACGCATACGCGATTCTATTGGACCAGAGTCCCTCAGCGCGTAAGCGCGTCTGTGACGTGACCCGCACGGGTGTTCCCCACTCAGCACGTGATGACGGGGCACACGTGGAGATACTGCACGTCAGAGTGTCATCGCGTGTAATTGGACAAAAGTGCGCGTACACGCGATTGGCCTATGTACGTGTATTTAATGGGTGCACGGGCACTTACACACGCAAGTACGTCAGCGAACCTGTATCCCGTGGTGCGTGTGATTTTCCACACGCTATTGGACTGGGAACTGGATTCCAGGGGTGCGCGGGTCACACGCTCGCCTAGAACACACGCAAAGCATAAATTTGCGGACTTTAACAATAACAAGCTCAGACGGCAGGATGAACATACCGTTCCTAGCAGCAGTGGCAGTGGGCTACCAAAGGAGGAGGAGGAGGATAGTCAGGGCCAGAATATTCACACCCAGAACCAGCCTTTTCGGGATGCCTGATGACCAGGTGTATGGGAGGTACAGGTTTCCACCACACATCATACTGGACCTGGTGAGTGAGTGGGAGGATGACCTCACATCACCCACCCTGTGCTCCCAAGCACTCAGCCCCCTGGAGAAGGTCCTCAATGTACTGCACTTCTTAGCCACTGGATCATTTCAGCGGACAAGTGCCATAGTGGGTGGGGTGTCACAGGCCACCCAGTCACGCTGCCTACACCAGGTCTTGAACATCATCACTGCACGCCCATCAGTCCGCAGGCACATATACCTGCCCAGAACACCTGCAGAAAGGCATGCTGCCGCCCTGGATTTTTACGGTGTGGCACGATTCCCCAAAGTGCTAGGTGCCATCGACTGCACCCATGTGGCTCTACGTCCCCCCAGGGCATCTGAGCACATCTATAGGAACCGCAAGCACTGGCATTCCATCAACGTGCAGGTAGCATGTAATGCCAAGGGAATCATCACCTCAGTATATGCCAACTATCCCGGCTCCACCCACGACAGCTTCATTTACCGAATGTCCACCCTAAGCCGGGACCTAGAAGCTGGGCGGCATGGCGATACATGGCTGCTTGGTGAGTATGTATGCCACTGCACATGCATGCATGTTGGATACTGAGCAAGGTCACAACCCCACCAATGATACCAATCACCACCTCCACAGGGGACAGTGCCTACCCTCTCAGCCCCCACATGATGACGCCAATTCGGAACCCCACCACGCCACCCCAGGTAAGATATAACACAGCCCACATTACAACCAGGGGCATAGTGGAGCGCACATTCGGAGTGCTAAAGTCACGCTTTCGCTCCCTTGACCGTTCTGGCGGGCAGCTGTTATACGCTCCCCCAGTAGTGTGCAGGATCATAGTGGCAGCATGTGTCCTGCACAACGTTGCAACACGCCGGGGCCTGGCCGTGGACATGGTGGTGGCCCCACATCCCCAACCACATGCACAGCCGCTGCGCATGGGAGGGGAAAGGGCACGGGGGGAGGCAGCCCGTACACAGCTAGTGGCTAATTACTTCACATAGAAATCACACCCCTGTGGAGTGCACACTGCCCTGGCACATTCCATCTGACAATCAATGATGACTCAACCTGACACTGATCCTGAATGTCTGGAGAATGAACCGGGAATACCATGTCAGCCTGAGATTGTTCACCTGGAAGTGTCACAATGTGTGCATCCCTACCCACACAGACACCACCAATGCAGTTTTGTGAAGTTACACATTGAAGCAGCTAAAATGAATACCCACTTGCAAAATGCAACAAGAGGACAGTGCCATGTCAGCCAACCCAACCCCAGCACCGCCACACGACACACCGTGCCATGTCATGCTAATTGCAGGTAAACAAAGTAATCCCCACAACATGACATCAGTCTCACTATGTACAGTGGCACTATTAGAAACCTGCAACACCTGAAATGCTCACAGCAATGCCGGACCAACAACATACTTGAGCACGTAGTACCATTAACATGACATCACAAATGTTACATATTAGTAGTCTCACCACCTGGAAATGCCTGCACTCCCACCACTACCAACTGTGCAGTGTTGTCGCCATGTAGAGTTGTAGGTGCACTGCTGCCAACATGGTCCCCATCTCCAGACTAGAGGTCCTTGTGTGGACATGAGGAAGGGACCTGCAAATTGGGAGGTAGACACAGAAGAAGAGTTACACATCAATGCAACATGCAGTGTACAACACAACAGCAATATGCACTATGAATGTATACACAGTATTGACTACAGACTGGCCACACAGCTCATGGGTGTCCAACGTCACTGTGTAATTCACTGTCACTTGGGCACACCCTTTGCAAGCCCATGGAAACGGGAAGCAGGAGGGGTGTGTGTGACTCAAACCCAAGCATCTGAACCAAATACATTACAAGCCTGCATGTGCCCAGCCACAATGCAGCGTATGCCCACAGGAACCACGGAAGCCAACAGATCGTCCCAAAAAAATTGGGAATAAAAGAAATCAAAATAAAAATAAAAATAAGAAACAATCAAAAATGGCCATTGATGGGCCCGGGGGGGTTGGGGAGGCCACCCAGGAGGTCCGAGGACAGGATGCACACCAGAACCCACCTGCGTGGATCCTGGGAAGATAAAACACCTCCATGGGCTCATGGCCCACACGGCTACCCTATTGTGGGAGTATCACTGCTGTCGCTATTATCACCCTGTGCAGCTGCATCCGGAGGTGGTTGCACTATGGGAGGCAGCCCACGCAAGGCCCTAGTCTGCTCCTCCATGGCTGCAAGCATGCGGGTGTGGTAGGTCTGGTTCTGGAGGATGAGTGTGCGGAGGTCCCCATGCAACAACTCACGGGATGCCCGGACCTCCGCCCTCGTTGCCTGCATCTCAGCTGAGAGCGTACGGGTGAGACGCTCCAGCTGCAGTTCTGTCCTTTGGTGTGTTGAAGCCTCAAGCTCAACAAGAGTCGTCCTGAGGTGAAGGAGCTCCTGCCTCAGGGCTTCCCTGTGGCCCTGGGACTCAATGGAGATGGCCTCCTGCAGAGTCGCCAGTGCCGCCCGCCTGTCCCTGTTGGACCCCAACATGTCCTCCCTGTGTGACTGGCAGATGGAGTCGGTTGCCTGCTCTAGTCGCTCCATCAGCCTTTCTGGGGGGACAATGGAAGTGGCCACCCTATCCATGGCCTGAGCCATCATCTCGGATGATGCAGCCTGTTGGGTTGCCATACCGTAAATGGATTGCTCCCATGCGGTATTGCCGGGTGGCGTACGGCCACCACATCGGCGGGCACCACACCTGTCTGGGGCAAGGCGAACTGCGCCTTGCTGTGCCGGCACTGCCTGAGGCTGCAGGACTGCATTCCCCCTCTGATCTGCTGGCCCAGGAACAGGATCAGATGTCGCGGAGTGTGACCCTGCATCCGTAACCACCGAAGGCGTAGCTGCCAACACTGACATCCCCATGGAGGGTCCTGACCCTGGTGCAGGTGGGTGAGACAGAACAGAATCCCTCCCTCGAACACTCACCTGCAACGGCACGTAGGTCTCATCCGAATCAACACCTGAGTACAGCTCGGGGGAGGTGCAGCCACAGACCCCCCTTGAGAGCACGACCTGCAGCACTTGTGGGTTCTCCCCCACCACCACACCACGTCCCTCACTGGTGGTTGGTCGGCCCTCGTACAACTCCTGGGTCTGCACCATCTCCACAACCCCAGCAGTATCAGGTGCGTCTTCCCCTGCAAAGACATGAAAACAAAGAAATGGAAACAGGCATTAGCACCATGGCACACAATGAGGGCTGAGAAGCAAGAGAACCAGTACTTGATTGACACATGTCCCACATGACTAAAACCCTCCCATGCATGCACCCTCACTGCGTATGAAGTGCAGGCAAATGGCACACACTGATGACACCAAGATGGAAGATGAACACATTTTCTGCATGCTGCCTGGCAGTGGCATCACACATTGGCCTGTGATTGCCAGGTGAAACACACATGCCATCACACAGATGGCATGTACCATTGCTATTGTGTGAAGATGGAGAGGAGGGCAGCACCTATTCATTCAGTCCAGTTCCCGCATGTAATTGCTTTTCTAATTCTAACAGGTCAGATTTTTCACCTGGAGCTGCCAGTCTGAAATGGTCCAATTGCACAGGGACATGTGTGTACAAATGATATCCAGGTAACAAAGTCACTCCACTTTACCATACCCATGTCAGACATGTGACTAGTGGACAGCGACATGCCTAGTGAAAGTGGTGGAATGCAAACAAACTGACTGAATGAACAGTGAAAAATAAGCAAATATGTTGTGGCAAGGTGACACTTCAAGGGCAACTGGCGTGCAGTTGGGCTAGATGTCTACTGTTGGCAGAAGGGATACTGCTATGGCCAAATGCAGCTGCGCAGGAAGGATTGCATGACGCACATGGCTGACCCATACGACTCAGGCGCACACACTCTCACCTGGCACACAAACAGAAGCCCTCACACACACACCATGCACATGGATGACACACACATGCATGTGCACTCACCGGACAATGCCTCGTAATCAGCCAGATCTCCCACGCCTTGGATCTGTTCCTCCGTGACGTAGGTCCCAGCGACTGACTCATGTGGAGTGAGTTCCATGTCTACTACTGGAGACCCACCTCCAGTCACTAGAGTTGCGGCATGACTTGAGGCCAGCTTACTCTTTGCCCTGCGCTTTAGGTCATTCCAGCGCTTATAGCAATCATTGGCTGTGCGCCTCACAATTCCAAGGGCACTTACGATGTCCGCAACGGTCTGCCAGTGTGCCTGGCGTTGTGCAGGTGTGGTCTTGGATCCTGCAACAATGACCATCTCGTTGTCATGTCCGGACACATACTCGACAAGTGCATTCAGTTCGTCATCCGTGAAGCTGGGCTTCCTGGACGGGCCGGACTGTGTAGCCGTGTCTGGGGCATCAGCCTGTGTCGGACGAGCACTCTTCCTCTTCCGTTTGGAATGTGGTGGTGATCCTGAGTGTCCTGCGCCGCTCTGGACACTAGGGGCAGGAGCCCTGGTGGACTCTGTATCAGGAGTGTGGGATTGCACACTCAGCATGGGAGTTGGTGCAGGCATTGGCTCTAGTGTGATGGTGTCAGGGGGAATGTCAGCAGCATGGACTAGGACCGACACTGTCCTGGCTGGGTGTGTGAGGGCTGGGGTGGATGGAGCCGCAGCTGCCCCTGCAGCCTCTCCGCCCTGCCTCCTTGGTGCAGCAGATGACCTTGCTGCCCCAGATCCACGTGGCATGATGGCATCAACGTGCACCAGCGCACGTGTCGTAGCCCTGCTGACCTGGAAGTCAGCCATGGAGTCAGCCAGGTCTGGTGCCACAATGGGCTGGTCCAACAAGGGCTGAGCATGGATGGTGTCAGCCACATCAGCCTCAATGGGAGGGGGGGAGGGGGGGGATTATGGGTGCCCGTGACTGGTCCTCCACACATGGGGGGACAGGCTCACCCTGCAAGTTACGACCACGTCCCCTACCGGATCCACCACGGCCACCACTTGTGGCTCTTCCACCTTTGCCACCCTTACGGAATCCTCGCCTCCCAGCCATGGCACTGATGTTAATGTGCGTATGGGAGTGGATGTAGACTATTGTCCTGGGCAATTGGGGGTCAAAGGGGTTGGGTACCAGATGGTAATTGTACCCTAGTGCTCTAGCAAGGCTGAATGTAACCCCTGGGGAAAGATGACGGGTCACGCAACGCACAGGAGGCCCAAAAAAGGGAGATGACGTGCACGCAACCCCTCCTAGACCACGTGTGCAGAAAGAAAAACCTGCACTACGCTGTGGCACCCAGAAACACAAGAATGAACGTATGCGTGTCACACGCAGCCTAGAATGACCTCTGAAGGGGTAGGCTACACACGGGGCAAGCACAGATGTTAGATACGTGCGTGACTCACCGTCTGCCTGGTAAACGAGCGTGTAAAAGGAGCACGTTTGGTTGGCAACACCCCCGCCAAAAGAAGATTTGTACGCTGTCTGAGGAGACAGGACAACAGTAGAAGGGAACACTGTTTGAGGGAACAGGCCCAGGTAAACCAGTAAAAGCGAAAGAAGAGAAAAATCTGTCAGAGGTAACAGGGAATACGAACTTGAAACGCCGTGAAGTAAATCGCGTGTGAAACGACAAGAAGTACAGAATTCACCCATTGGCTCTCCACGAAAAGCACGTACAAGGAAGTGGTGTTCTATGCGTAGCTTTTATACAGGCCCACACGTCCAGCGTCACTTACGCAGCGTGTACGCGCTAGGGCCATTTCCACCAATTACACGCTTTGTCACTTCTGCGTGTACGGACATTTCCTCCAATTACACGCTTTGTCACTTCTGCGTGTAGGAACATTTCCTCCAATTACACGCTTTGTCACTTTTGCGTGTAGGGACATTTCCTCCTATTACACGCTTTGTCACTTCTGCGTGTAGGGCCATTTCCACCAATCACACGCGATGAGACTCTGACGTGCAGTCTTTCCACGTGTGCTCTGTCATCCCGTGCTGTGTGGGAAACACCCGTGCGGGTCACGTCACAGACGCGCTTACGCGCTGAGGGCCTTTGGTCCAATAGAATCGCCTATGCGTGCTGACGCGCTTACGCGCTAAGGGCCTTTCCTCGATTTTCACGCTGATGTGCAGGATTTTCACGTGCCAAATCACTCCGTACC
This sequence comes from Ambystoma mexicanum, assembly GCF_040938575.1. Taxonomy (NCBI): domain Eukaryota; kingdom Metazoa; phylum Chordata; class Amphibia; order Caudata; family Ambystomatidae; genus Ambystoma; species Ambystoma mexicanum. The sequence goes on from NC_090930.1 coordinate 873,329,001, forward strand.
AAGCTGGCCACGCGTAAGCACACGGAAGACCACACTCCTGCCCAGAAGGCCGAACTACTGCCCCCCAGAGCCCCGAGCACGCTCCCACCTACCATCTGCTGCTGCCTGACTGCCTGCTGCCCACGTGCACTGCCATTTGCTGCCTGCACATCAGCCAGGGGTGCTGTTGCTGTGACCACCCCTGCTGGTACCGAAGACTCCCGACTGGAATTCCATCGCTCCACAGCCCAGCCCCAGGACCCAGTTGCCCACCCACTCCTGCCTCTGGGGTTGTCATGTCGGGGCAAAAACCATCTGTGACCACTGACAACCCCCGGCCAGAGAGGCAGAGGGGCACCAGCTTCAGTGCCACCGAAGTTGGTGTCCTGGTGGAGCAAGTCCTGGGGCAGTATGATGCCCTCTTCGGAAGTTCCCGCGCCGACAAGGAAGGACGGACTTGGATCTGGACTGACATCGTGACTGCCATCAACGCGGAGGGGGTGGCAGTCCGGGACTTACAACATGTCAGGAAGCGCTGGGAGGACTTCAGGTCCAGGACCCTGAACAAGGCCCGGCGCCTCTTGAAGGCAGCGGATGCCAAGGGGCCCTAAAGCCTGTGTTTTGTTTCTCCCTGTGTGCAGCGTCAACTGATGAAGAGGGCGGAGAAGGTGCTGTGGAGCACAGCGGCGGGGATCCGACCGCCAGCCGGAGACGCAAGGCCCGGCTCCCCTCCCGTGTTGTCATCTCGTCGGGGAGTGAGGAGTCCGGTGCCGCGTCCCAGGCCGCAGCTGCCGGGGGGAGGTCCAAGAGGCGGAGGTTGGAGTTGGACTCCTCGGCAGCAGAAGGGGCAGCTGGGATCCCACAGGGCCCAACAGGGGAAGATGGCACGGAGTCATCCAGGTTGGTGGGGGGTCTGGTGGAGGAGGAGGCCGTGCAAGCACCAGAGACGGGGTCTGGAGGTGGGGATCCCACTGGTGCTAGTGATGCAGTCCAGGACCAGGGACAGGAGGCAGCACAGGCCGCCGCGGAGGTGCCTGTGTGCAATCCTGTCCCCGATCCTGTCCCTGCATCATCTTGCACCAGCAGGGATGCCTACGTCCAGACCCGTTTCCAGGCAGGGGATGAGCTGACGTCAACTGGCCTTCCTCTGCCTGCGGACGTGGCTATCCAGGTCCGGGTTGAGCCTGTCCTGGCTGGTGTGGCGTTGCGTCAACGGGCCATGCGAGGTGACCTGCAGTCTTTTCATGGAGAGACTGCACGTCATCTGGAATGGCTCGTTGACCACGTCAGCCTGCTGGGACAGGTCACCCAGGCCGGATTCCTCCGTCTGATGGGGCTTGCTCCGACCCCCTCCTCAACTGGACCCCCTACGTGCCAGTCGTCCTCTGTGCCATCTTCCCACCCATCAGTCACCTGGGTGCCCTGTGGAGCTGCCTCTGACGGTGCGGCCAGGCTGGTGGAGGAGGCATCCCTGCCACAGTCGGGAGTCGGTGGTCCAGCAGGGGTGGCCACATCAACAAGTGCACCCCAGCCGGCGGAGGATGTGCAGGCAGCAGGAGGCAGTGCACGGGCAGAGGCAGAGCAGCAGCAGCAGCAACATGGTGGGAGCCATGAAGGCTCGGGGCTTTCGACATCGGAGGGGCAGGCATCGGCCGGAGGGCAGGGGGACCCAGGACAGAGAGTGTCTTCCGTGTGGCAGCGGTTGGGCCACGCCATAGGTGCGGAGCGGCGGCGGGCGGAAGAGGCGCGGCTCACAATGGTCAGGGCGGAGAACTCCATGCGGAGGGCCCTGAGGCAGGCCGAGTGCCTCGAGGCAATCCGCAGGGGGTTGGAGGAGTACACATCGTCGTCCCTGCGGACCCTCGGGGCCATGGAACTGGACCGCCTCCGGGACATCGAACAGGAGTTCGATGATGCCCTGGCCCGGGACACCACAGAGTGAGCCGCTGGACTTGCCCGCCGCCTTTGTATATAGTTCTTTAGTTTTAGGTTTCCTTTCTTTCGTATTATGATTTGGAGTCGACGGACACTGCTCCACTTTTTGTATATAGTTGATTTTTAGGTAGATTTTTTAGTAGGTTTCCTTTGTTCAGTTGGGCTCATGGACCCTTGTTATTTTTGTACATAGTTCTTTATTGCATGGAGATTTTTTTACATTTGACTTTGGACAAAATTTTTTTCTATTTGGATTTCAAGTTTCATTTTTTCATACGGACATGCAGCTTACTTTTTTCTCATTCACATTGTAGTTAGTTTTCTTTCTTTAGCATTCTTATTTTTTTTCAATACAATTTTGTTTGCATACTTCACTGTGTGGTATCATCTCATTGGTTTCATGCATGTCATGTTGTGTGTTTTCCCATTCAATTGCAACCATTGTGTGTGACGGACATGGCTTCATTAGCTTCATGAACATTGGGGGTGTAACATGTGATTTCCATTTCCATGTGGGTGAATGGGTTACTTGGTAGGGCTTTTTGGCTGTGGAGGCTGACCATTACGCACATGATTGGGGATTGTGAGGACCTGGTGGGGGCTGCCCATGGTGGCAGGGCGGTGGGGGGTGGTGGGAGACATGATTGGGGGCCTGGTGGAGGATGCCCCTGGTGGCTGGGGGATGGGGGTGGTGGGAGACATGAGTGGGGGCCTGGTGGAGGGTGCCCCTGCACTTCTGGGGGGTGGGGGTGCAGGGGGACATGGGTGGGGGCCTGGTGGAGGGTGCCCCTGGTGGCTGGGGGGTGGGGGTGGTGGGAGACATGAGTGGGGGCCTGGTGGAGGGTGCCCCTGCACTGCTGGGGGGTGGGGGTGCAGGGGGACATGAGTGGGGGCCTGGTGGAGGGTGACCCTGGATGCTGGGGGGTGGGGTTGGTGGGAGACATGAGTGGGGGCCTGGTGGAGGGTGCCCCTGCACTGCTGGGGGGTGGGGGTGGTGGGAGACATGAGTGGGGGCCTGGTGGAGGGTGCCCCTGGTGGCTGGGGGGTGGGGGTGGTGCGAGACATGAGTGGGGGCCTGGTGGAGGCTGCCCCTGCACTGCTGGGGGGTGGGGGTGGTGGGAGACATGCATTGTTGATCAGTAGTGCAAGGTGACATGTGGGTTGGTTGGGGGGCATGCCCATGGTGGATGGCCTGCCTGCGGGAAATGAGCAGGGGTGCAGGGTAGTCCCCCGTGGTGTGGGCTGCCTGCAGTTGCCGTGGGGGTTGTGGAGCATACACCTGGGAGGACCCACACGGCCAATTCACGTGTAGTACTCCCCAGAACCCCTGAAATACACATACCCTGCAGAAATCGCATGTGGAACTTCCCGCGCACCCCTGGAATACACATACCCTGCTGAAATCGCGTGTGGAACTTCCCGCGCACCCCTGGAATACACGTACCCTGCTTGCACGGGGCCAATCGCGTGTGGAACTTCCCACGCACCCCTGGAATACACGTACCCTGCTTGCACGGGGCCAATCACGTGAGAGACTTCACGCGAACCCCTGAAATACACGTAGCCCGCTCCCCCGGCCCGATCGCGTGAGAAAGTTCACGCGAACCCCTGTAATACACGTAGCCCGCTCCCCCAGGCCCGATCGCGTGAGAAACTTCACGCGAACCCCTGAAATACACGTAGCCCGCTCCCCCAGGCCCGATCGCGTGAGAAACTTCACGCGAACACCTGTAATACACGTAGCCCGCTCCCCCAGGCCCGATCGCATGAGAAACTTCACGCGAACCCCTGAAATACACGTAGCCCGCTCCCCCAGGCCCGATCGCATGTGGAACTTCCCGCGCACCCCTGAAATACACATACCTTGCTCGCACTGGGCCAATCGCGTGTGGAACTTCCCGCGCACCCCTGAAATACACGTTCCCCGCTTGGCGTTTGCTGTTTGCCAGCCCGGTGAACTGGTCCAGGGTTAGCGCAGCCCTTTGTGATGATTTAGCGATTTTGATGGCTTTTCCTTGCGCGAGGGCGTTCTTGGGGGCGTAACTGGCGCTGCTGCAGGGTCGCTGCGATTCTCTGCGCCACGGCTGGTTTGGGAGCCTAAAATCCATGAATACGCTGTGCGCGGAAATCGGTTTTAGCGCACGTGCCTGGCGCAGTCAATCGCACGCGGACACTCTGCGCCAGCCGCTTGCGACACTTTTCTGCGAAATTCTATGAATTACCCTGATATTCTGTTCAACAAAAAGTAAACCGTTATAAAAGAAAAATAAATCAAACCGAAATGCAACAGGATGTCACTGCAAATCCTCCAAAGAGAGTAAAAGAAAGTAATACTTCATCAAATACCACAAGCAAAAAAGAATCAATTAGGGAAAGTAAACCAGGTACTTCTTCAAAGAAGGAAGACAAACTCCAAAAAAAGCAGTCAGATACAGAACTACCTGGTCCATTTAAACTCTCAAATATAGTTGGTGTAAGTTGCTACGCAAATGTGGCAATTAATATTCTATTTCAATTAGCACCAATTGTTGAGAACATTTACTTACACAGTACAGACCCATTGTGTTTGCAAATGTTAGTACTTCACAGAAACGCAACAAACAATCCTGACAACCCGTATAGTGTTCATGGAATAAGACAACAATTGGACTACTGTGCTGGAATGGTGAAATTCACTATAAACTCACAGGAAGATCCACAAGAATTTCTAATGTACTTACTATTAGTACTGGAAAACAAAAACATACCTATAAATGAAATCTTCCAGATTTCATACATGTGGAAACATACATGCACTCTCTGCAACAATGTGACACAAGAACAAATCCCCAATGAACGCTTTGTGTATATATCAATACCTAATTGTGAATCCGTTCCATTTCAGCAACTTGTACAAAATGCAAACCATGGTAGATTATGTTCAACCTGCTATTCAGATAATCGCTCCACGTTAGTAATACAAACACATAGTAAATACGTAATACTAATGCTTCTACGTTACAATGAAGATGGTACCAAAAACAACTGCAAGCTGACTGGATTCACACTGGTCAAATATCACTTGGTAGGAAAACCTTCACAACAATAGGTATAATCTACCACGCAGGAGCCACAACCAATTCAGGGCACTACACTGCACATATAAAAAAGAAATGTGGATGGTTTGAATGTAATGATAGTACCATTACTCTAAAGCAGAGATAACCAGCAACTCTTACAAACACTTATTTAATGTTCTTAAAAACAAAATTTGATAAATAAACTGTACTTAAACCTTAAGTACACTTGTAGTAAAAAAATATAAACTGTCACAATATTCCAAAAGCTATCTAACTGCCCAAAGATGCTACAACAACTAATCAGATAAATTAATACCACTCAAATAGAGAAAAAAACAGACAGTTAGAACACGCCAATTGGTATCTAACTGTCCCAAAATTTAGAAATATCCAAACAGATAAATCAATACCACGAAATTATATAAAAAAATAAACAGTTACAATATCCAAACAAATACCTAATATCTTACTGATCCCAAAAACTGGAACAATCCAATATATAAAGCATTAGCCAGAAACAACAAGTAAACACTGAAAACAAACAAACAAACAAATAAACTGTAGCATAACAGAAAAAGTTTTTTTTTAATCCAACATGGATTTTTTTTCTCCCACAGACCCAATGATTTTAGCAACAAACACAGAAACGGAGCAAATTGCACAATACTCTGGTTTGTCATCTACTAAATATGAGGGTCAAAAAAAAGAAGGAAATGTTGATTGTACAATGTAATAAGTCTTTATAAAATATAATACTAACATGCTATGAACAAGAAAAACATGGACTCCCGTTACTAAACCAAATAGTAAGTATAACATGATAAATACAACCATCGCAGCATATCACACCCATACTGGCTTATAACAATGTTCCTTATAAATTTGTTTTGACCCAAAGTTATAAGCCACTATGAGTGTGATATGCTGCTGTGCTTGTGGCCAGGGCATAGACTCTTGGGTGCATGGCATATGAGTGTGATATGCTGCGGTGGTTGTGGCCAGGGCATAGAGTCTTGGGTGCAAATTTGGTGTAAATCCGTCCAGCGGTTTGGGCTGTAGGCGTGCACAGTTTGTTTCCATTATGTCTATGGGAAAAAACAAAAGTTTTGGGACCCCCCTATAACTTTGCCCCCCCTGGACCAAACCTCTCCAAACTTTGCAAAAAAATATCAGAGTGGGCCATATACTTCTTTTGAAAAGTTTGGTGAGGACTTGTCCAGAGGGAGCGAAGTTATAAGCCACCCAAAAAATGCTCTTCCTATAGAAACACCAACTTAACCATAACTACATGGACGCTACGCTATATATATATATATGTGGGCAGTACCATAGGCAAATTAAAATTACGGATTCTGCAACATAGGCGAGCCATAAAGAATATTGATGTCTCCTATCCAATGGCAGTCCATTTCAGAGATGTTCATCAAAGCAAATTGGATTGTTTGAAGTTTTTTGGAATACATCAAGTAAAAGAGAATCCACGAGGGGGCAATTGAGAACTAGAACTACGCCAGATGGAAACTAGATTTATTCTAGATCTAGCAACCAGAAAGCCCAAGGGACATAATTTAGATGAAGAGCTGTATACTTTCCTGGGCACATAGCATGTTTAAATACTGTTTTAACCGACACACCTGGGAAATATTTTGCTAATTGCTGTGAAAATGTTTTAATTCTTGAATGACTTGGACGCTGGGTTTCAAGAAAGAAGGGATTAATTGGAAAAAATCCTAAGAAAGTCTTTTTACTTGTTTTATTAGTTTAGATGTGATTTTTTATCCGCCAAAAAGTATAGTATTTATGCAAATGTAAATATGACGAAATGTACCACCTTTAATGTTTCCTCCCTGCTCAAGCCTGGACTACTGCACTATGCACTTTAGCTTCTTTACACATTGATAATATTAAGGTTTTCAGCAGTCAACCTTAATGTCCACGGTTTTATCTAATCAAATGAGTGTATAATAGTTATCTGTGGGCACTATATTATATGTGAAAGAAGCATTTACAATGTGGCAGCTATATATATATATTTTTTATGTAAGAATGCATTATGCATTTTAGCTTCTATACACCATGACAACATCAAGGCTTTTTATGGTTTAATCTTATCTTCCACTCTTTGATTCAATCAGGTGAGCACAAAAAAGTCGTTTATGAGCATATATTCTTAAATCTAACAAATAGGAAAATTACCCTATCGGAGAACTACACTGTACATATAAAAAAAAAATTTAAAAAAAAAAATATATATTTAAAGTACTATGCACTATGCACTTTATACATCTCTCTTTTTGAAGATCAGTATAGTAGTTTTTCCGATTTACTTATTCTTGAAAATATGTAGAATACATAAACGACAACACGACTATAAGATGCACACTTATGATGTTTTAAATGGAAGGTGTAGTGAATATACAAGTCATTCCAAAATGGCCGAATGTTTGGAGTAAGGTGGAACATAGAATTTACCTATGGTAGAAAGTGAAAACGGACAAGCAAACTGAGTAGAACCATAGAGTTGTTTACTTTTTTGCCTTTCGTATCTGTATTTAATGGCTGGATGTTTGTCTGTTCTTTTGTACGTGAACAAGCGACGGGATCGTTGCGAAACGCGTTGTACGGGGCATATCTGTGTTTACTGATGCCTTAATAAAACTGGACATAAGAAACGTATATGTTGTGTGATGGGCTGATCTGAAGGAATCTTATAAACTGGCATATGGCTGCAACTTGACGAGTGCCGTCCCACTCTGGAAGAAGTGAGATAACCTCTTCTTTTTTGAAATATATATATATATATATGGAAGGATAGCTCAGGGGCAACACACTTAGTTTGGGAACAAGAGGATGCAGTGCAACATGGGTTATGTTCCTGTTCTAGTGCTTAAAACACTGGGGGGAAGGGAGTGGTTAAGGGGCTGTCATTAAGCAAGATATAAATGACCATAACAAAATGGGCCTTTTCTAAGGGTGATGCAATGGAGCTGCTGCTGCTGAATACATTTTAAAAATTTACAAAACTGCAATTACTGTGACCTACAACACATCCATACCCTCTATCTCCCATCTCACAAAGAAACTCTGGGTTACTTACCAAATAAGCAAAACAGAAAGGTGATATCTGGAACATTTCAAATTATTAATTACCACTGGCAGAACTCTAGGCAACCCTCGGGGCATTGTTTTTCAGTCTGTCAGGCCACTACAGGAGGGGAGAGACCATATGCAAATCTGGCATGGTCCCACCCCAAAAGGGCCAGTCCAGCCCGGACTGCTAGGTTGCATCCCTTCTGCACGAGCAAACAAGCATCCCCAGACATCTTTCAGCCTCATTGGGCATCACCAGTGAGGAGTAGACTAGGTCTGTAGGCCAAGAAGGCTTTTCTAGTGGTGATGGCATGGAACTGCTGCTGCTGCTGTTAAAATGTTTGCAATGAAAAACTCTGTGTGACCTGCAAAACATCCTTCCCCTCTATCTCCCATCTAACAAAAAACTGTGGGTTACTTACCAAACAAGCAAAACAGAAAGGTGGTGGCTGGAAGGTTTCAAATCATTCATAACCACTGGCACCCTTCAGACGATTGTTTTTCTGGTTGGACTTGTGTTGGTCAGTTGCAGTTTCCATTCTGTGGCCAGACATTTGGCAGGCACTGGATGTCTGCGCTTTGCGTTTTAGGCCTCTTCGAGATGCCCTGTCTGTTTACAGTTTAGCCCGAGTGATGTACAATAGTCCAGGTTGTTGTGTTTGGACATCTGCTTACATTCACAGTAATTTGGTAATATGGGCCTATACACATTCATATTAATGCTACATATGGTGATCCATTCTTCTATGAAATACATATCATATTAGAGTGATATCGTAACCATATTTTTCTTAGTGTACTGAGGAACAATAATATGTGATTCCACTTACTGGTTTGGCAAGGGGTCAAAGGTTGTGTGCCACCACTCACTGTGATGTCACTTGGGGGTGGGGTCAGATGACATCACTACCTGTGATGTCATCAGAGGTCAAGGTTTGTGTGATGCCACTTCCTCTACCCCAGGCATTTTGGTGAAATGACATTTCTGTACTCAGCATTGTCTCAGCATACAGTAAATAAAGCTCCCTCAGACTTAGTTTCTAAATTAACAACAGTATGCAAATAAATAATTTTCTCCCTCAGGATCTCAGCAGTTCAATAAATGAGTTAATGACCTTAAGTCTGTAAATAAATGTTCTAGTCGCAGTGTGCTTAATAGATTACCGAAAATGCTCATTTGTTGTTTCAGCACTCCTGATGGCTGCGTTCTTTGTTCTGCTGTGCACAAATCAAACACCTTGTTCATGTGATAGTCGTCAGCTATTAAACCTCTGTCTTCATTGCTTTATCTAAGATTTTGCAAGGAGGTGCTGATATTTTGCACATATTCATTTTATTCTTCTCATACAAAAGGCTTTATCAGGTGAAATGTTCATTTGACGGTCAAAGGTGTTAATTTATTACTGGCATTCTTTTCTATGGGGCAGGGAGTATGCGTGGGGATTACCGAAGTTCAAGGTGGGGCTCATGTTATTGACCCTCAACTGTACTCCACGGAAATCAGCCATTGGAGTTTGCCTTAGGAAACATTTCCATTTTAACGTATGCACCACATAGCTGCCTCATAGGGTGGTACACATAGCACCAATGTAAACAACGTGCTGTTTTACATAAAACCAAAGATCATTTTGAAACATAAGAATTAACTCTAATGTGTATATATCTCATATCTAAGCTTGTAACCCTGCTGCGCACATAAAGCATACTGGCCTTCCAACTTGTGTCATTTATGGTAACAACTTAGTAGTAAAATGACTAAACCCCTTAAGTCATATGTACTTATGGGAGTCAGGTGTTGGCTGTCCTAATGTAGTAGCAAACAGTTTCCAGGCATATATTTCTGTCACAATCACAGCACTTTCATGAATAGTTTCCCAGGCTACTATACACATATGCATATCTTGTAATATTCAATAACTAACGTTCACAGTATTTGCGCTCACACTCTCCAACCACACATGTAATCACCATTCTTGCACATACACACGCACGCACGGCCGCAAGCACACACACATATTTAGGCCTGGCGTGCAGGGACAGGTTCCTGGTTGCCAAGCAACCATTGAGAGCAATACAGAGCCAATGTTTCAGATCATGCTCGGAACTTGCACTTTTTTGCAAGCACGTTTTATTTTGAAGTTTTTATTTTTTATTTTTTATTTTTAAGTGATAGCATGACTGAAGTGGGCCATGTTACGCCAGCGGGGTAAGCCTTTAAGATGTTTGGTTTTACATTTTACACTAGATGTGCAGAGAAATTGCAACATTTTATCCCTGGAGTGAGAATCTCTTGCCAGGGAACAAGGGATTGGTAACTTTTTTTCCCAAACTAAACCTTCAGTGCTCAGGAAGTTTTGAGCTGGTAACATTGTGTTCGTATCGTGCCAGCGATTGCTGTACATTCTGCACAGTTCATGAACTATACCCTCTGACATGCCAGGTGAGGCTGTAATTGAAACAAAACACTCACTACCAATGTCCAGTGCATAGGAAATGTTTCCCTTAAAGGGGAAGCTGTGTATTTCCTCTGAGGGTTCGGTCACCTTTAAGGATCTTTAGACTCTCTCCGTGGGGGAGAGATTGTGCCAAAATTTCCCTGTGGGCTCTCAGAAGGGTGTGGGGCAGGCCTACCCTTTCAAGGGTAGACTGCCTAACTGGGCTGGAAGAGTGAGAAGAGTCCAGACACCCATAACCAGCTCATGATGGGTAAGTGCTATTGTCACTTGCAATGTGGCAGGTATCAAGGTGGGGTGGCAAGGAGATCCTCCCTACTGACTCATTTGGCACCCAAACCCCTAAACCACCACCTTGTCAGTCTCTAAAACCAGGCAGGAGACTTCATCTTTGATCTCCTGGGTGTTAGTCTTAGCAGTGCACGTTGATGGCGCGAGTTATGGTTGCTTAGCTTACCATAACATGTGATGTCATCAGTGATGTCATTAATGCCATTTTTGATCCCATCTTTCATGTCCTGGGTGTTAGTGATAGCAGAGGACAGTGGTGCGGGCAGTTATGGTCGCTTAGCCTACCATAACTGGCGAATTTCAGGGGTTTTTCGGTTTTACTTTGAGCCATAATGGCATGTTTGAAACGTTTTTTTAGTGAAGTGCACAGGTTTTTGGTAGGGCAACTTAACCATAACGTCCCCTTAACAAAGTTTTTTTTTAGTGAATTTTATGGTTTTTTTACTAGGGCAACTTAACCATACCGTCCCTCTTGCAAAGTTATTTTGCTAAAGATGATCAGTTTACAGTAGTGCCACGTAACCATAATTTAAAGCAATGTCTGACTTATTTAAACACCTTGTGGAGAATACCACTTGACAATATGCTGGTGTACAGCACGGTAACGTGTCCCAGAATCCGTAACCACTTAACAGTAAGATGTTTGTGTCGTGGACAATGTGGAAACAGATTTCATATTCATATAGGAACGTCCACCTTCAACATGTGCCTTGCACAGTGCCAACACGTATTGGTTGTTATCCATTAACAATGTAGTGCACATTGCATACTTTCAGCAAAAGTTTTAGTTATCTGAAAATGACATCAGCTAAGGCCATCCATTCTCCCCAATAAACAACAGCACTACTGTAATGATGGAGCATGACAGACACTGCCCCAACCTTAAAAATAACAAACGCACAATATTTTTGCACCGGCTACCCACTCCCCCATATCACTGTTTGATACGTCTTTCCTAATTTTCGTTACGCAAATGGCCTTATTAGCTGTCCTACCAAAAAAGAAAGCCATCCGTTAACAAAGTAAATGTAGCGTTAAGAACCACCTTTCACAGGACATCGACGCAATAAGATTTGACAATAATAGTATAGATGTGCAAACCATTAGCATGTGCTACGGAAAAATAGGATTTCTGGATAAACAAAATCCTTTTTCAAGATGGCCACCATCGAAAGGAAAGGCGGTTGTTCCATACATAGCCCCTCTTCGCTTTCCATAACAGCAAGGAAAAAGCAACAGTATGTATCGTGACGCAGAACCTGTAAATAAGCATACAGCGATGTATAACGTGGTACATTACATTTCGAAATGATACACGTGATTTTAAAAGAAAACTGTAACATTTTAGAATATGGAAGAGTATAGATGTGCAAAGTATTAACATTTGCTACGGAAAAATAGGATTTCTGGATAAACAAAATCCTTTTTAAAGATGGCCACCATCGAAAGGAAAGGCGGTTGTTCTATACATAGCCCCTCTTCGCTTTCCATGACAGCAAAGAAAAAGCAACAGTATGTACCGTGACACAGAACCTGTAAATAAATGTACAGCGACGTATAACGTGGTACTTTACATTTCGAAATGATGCACATGATTTTAAAAGAAAATGGTTACATTTTAGAATTTGGAAAGTACTTTTATTTAACAAACAACTGTCAGAGATGAACAGACTAATTTCATTTGCAAAAAATTTGTAGCAATGACTCCAAGGGCCAACATTGAAAATGTTCATGGAGAGACACATGCAGTTAATTTCGTATACGCAAAGTATGCGTTTCTGTTGAAGCACTCCATTTGTTTGCACAGGTATTTCCAACACGGCGGCATCACCGTTGCTTTACACCACCATAAATGATAATAAGTCGTTCCATTTCGCTAGTTCAACGTAGGGACAGAGCGGCTCTGGCCTGTCATCCCATAACATTATAATGGACAGGCACCCGGTCACGAGCAGTTGCATCTGGCGTGGAAAGAAGCTGTCACTCGGCATCTGGAAACCGTGGGACTCAAAGTACGGCAAAATGTGGCTAGGTGGAAAACGTAAGAGGAAATGTATGTCAATACCCAACCTTTAGGAAAGATTTCCAAAACAGACACAAAGATTGTGGAAAATACTACAGAAATGCAAGTGGCCAAACATGACATTTTAAAGAAGTATTAGAGTTCACCGTGGGGTCATATAATGACACCCTACAAACGCAGATAAACAACACTCGCCGTAAGGGTTAAAAAAAGGACAACTACACAGTGACATGGTAATTCGGTTATGGATGCAGCATGAATGGACAAGCACACAAGACCAAAAGAACGTGCAAACTGTAACAAGACCAAAAGAACGTGCAAACTGATACACAAAGCTATGTGGGCAAGCATAACATTTCAAAGAAAAAGAAATAACGTTCACCAACAGTGACTCTAGTCTTAGCTTGCAAACGCGAACAATGTACACTCTCTGGTATTGGAGCAAAATTACAACTCCGCAAAAATATAATACTTCAGTTACATTGTCACAATTAGTGTACAGTCATCAACATTAAACTCGCATCATCTTCACAGCCTCCATTACTTGTGGCAAAGTCACACAGCAAACTGTTTGCATCAAAGAATATTCGTGAACTGATATTTCATGTTCCTTACAAGTGTTTTTGAACTATAACCTTATCAAATAGTATTTTATTTTCAAACTTTGATTACTTGCATAGCTTTTAAAGTTTCACTTTCGCTCAAGGTCAAAAAACAATAGCCCCTTATGAATTCACTTGAATGCGTGGGCCTACTGAGCTTGCAACCAAAACAGCAAATGAACTGACCTTCACTCAGAAGGCACATACATTCTCACTTTGCAACAACATATGAAAATCCCCATCAAAGACTCCAGGTGGCCGCCTCAGATTTCAAAACATAGGACGCCAGTCCGACTTCAATATTAATCTGAAAACATTGCAACACAGATGCAGGCATTGCTCACCGTACATTGATCACCAAATTCCACTTTACTGTATGAATTCGGTGTCAGGAAACCTGCCCACAACCAACATGCACCCAAGACTGCAGGCCCTCCCCACAACCACCTGAGTGATGTGCGGTAGTACGGGTGTATCTATAAGTGTGGTATGCTTCAGTGGTTGCGGCCAGAAGCTACACTCCTAGCTGTATGTCCCCAGATATTACAATGTATGTGTGTGCAGTGGTTATACCTCCAGTGCCCAAGACTCTACACACTCTCCGCAACCATCTAATTGATAAGCAATACTACAGGTGTATCCATTGTTGTGACATGCGGCGGTGGCAGTGGCCAGGGCGTACAGTCTTTGAAGTATGGCCTTCGGCCTACGGCCATGCATCCAAGACTCTATGCACTGGCCACAACCACTGCAGCATGTCACACCCATCGCTGTATGCCCTGGCCACAACCACCGCATGTAACACCCATGGCGGCGTACAAATGAGTAGCACACTCATAGGGAAAAAATCATTTTATTACAGCATGTACTCAATTTCAATGTTCGCTAACACCACACGTGTCCTTAGAACAGTTTCAAGTTGCCTGCGCACAGCATGGACTGAAATACTACCCTTATGAGACCCCTCATTTTCTGTACTTAAAAACATCCCAAACAAGGCGGGCATAGGGAATACATCATTAACCCCTCCCGCCTGAACAAATACAGTTTTCCACCCATCTCTTACTGTCTGAACCTCCCCAAGCACTCTGACACAACAAAATAGTTTTCGAAATAGCATGTTGCCTGCTGGTGGCCGCTGCGCTGTCGGCGGATGCAAGATGTCGGGCGCATCCAAACAATCTGACACAGAACAAGTCTCACTGCAGCCAATCGGCAGAGACGTTGCGTGTCCGCGGTCATGACGGCAGCCCCTTAGCCAATTGGTATCTTGTCCGCGGAGTGAACAGGGAAGTGTGTCCCCGGAGCGAGTGTGTCCGCGGAGCGGACATAGACATCACTAATTGTTTTGCTTTATGTTTTGGTCATTTAAAATAGGTTTTTAGTAGCGCAACTTAACCATAACGTCCCTTTTAACAAAGTTTTTTCACTAGATATATAAGATAAGCAACCATAACTCGCGCCCCCATGCACTGCTAACACTAACACCCAGGACATCAAAGATGGCATCACAAATGTCATTGATGACATCACTGATGACATCACATGTGCATTTACTTTTCATGAAAACTCTGTAGGAGGGATTCTTATAATGTAGTGGCCGTGTAGTTATTGTTAAATTGCTGTTTCCGCTACCCCTGGACGAATTTAACTTATAATGTTGACCAAAAAGTGTCAAGGATCATTTGAATAAATATCATTAACTAATTAGTGCATTAAGCAATGCATTGATATAAATAGCATTCTATTATGAAGTTCTATCCAGTATACTAAGCACCTCATGCAGAAACGTAGGCAGTGTGTGCAGTATACATGATGAAGGTGCAATATTCATAATCTTGTCATGTAGAATAATGAAATGATAACTGCTTTCTTATTAGAGTTTTGCGTACTGTGAAACATGTAATAAGTAGCTAATAAAACCCACTTAACACATAATTACAATTAATACAGACAAAACACAAAGAGACAACAACACATACAAATATGAGTATATACAGGGACAGAGAAGTAAGCAAAAAAGCAGAAGTAGTAGCAGAAAGAGTTCATAACCTAACTGATTATCTTTATGCAGAGAAATGATTGCTCTGTTTCAAAGCTGCTACTTACTGTATGTATGTGTATGAAATGATGTTAGTGAACCCTAAGGAAAGGAGTGTGAGTACAATGTATACAAATATGAGCATATACCGGGAAGGTATAGTAATAAAAATAAAACTATGAGAAAATGCTGATAACTCTAATGATTATCTTCATGCACAGAAAGGATTGCTCTCTTTCAAGCCTGTGTCTTCCGCTATATATATGTTTCATATGATATGACTTGACCCTAAGTCTACAAATATAGTACCTTTTCAATTTGTACTTCCTGACTGTTACTGAAGAAAACTATGTGGCTTAGATATGTCAGTAAAGGAAAAAAAGGGAGAGCCAGCCATGTGATGTCATCAGTGATGTCATCAATGACATTTGTGATGTCATCTTTGATTCCCTGGGTGTTAGTGTTAGCAGTGCACGGTGGCACGAGTTATGGTTGCTTATCTTATCATAAATGCTGAATTTTCAGGGTTTTTTCGGTTTTACTTTGAACCATAACGTCCCTTTAACAAAGATTTTTTACTGAATTTGATAGGTTTTTAGTAGCGCAACTAACCCATAACGTCCCTTTTAACAAAGTTTTTTCACTGAATTTCATAGGTTTTTAGTATCACAACTTAACCATAATATCCCTGACTTTATATACATGTAACATAGAACATACTGAACCCCTAGCTAGTGATTTCGATGTCCGCGGACTACCGCCATGTCCGCGGACATATCGAAAATCTGGGCGTGGTGAATGTAAATTTAAATAGTGTGCCCCATTTCCCCTTTGAGGTTGGCTCTGAAAAGAGCCGTTTTTTTGTTTTTTTTGCAGATGCTTGACAGACAACTGTTATTTTGTATTTTTTTTATTTTTCTTACTTTACTCCTAAAATCTTCACATAACCTTCTCCAAAGCAACCCTTACATCCCAAAACAGAATGGCATTTCCCATAAAAGATAAGGAAATGCCATCTTCTTTAAAATAAACAGCATTACTGGAATCAATATTCACACATGCCTCGGTTGATTACACACCCAGCATTGTTTTGCTGAGGAAAAAAAACTGAACTATTGTCCCATATTGCCCTAGGTACTAATCCAGAAAAAATTACTTTGGCATTTGGAAGGATGTTCATTACTGCTTGAACCAAGTGTTCCAAATCTGCCAACAAAGTAGGGGCACTGACATAGCCCAAATGAAAGCACCATAGTGCAAAACTACCACATGGGGACTGTTGATCCTGCCCATATCTTCGCAAACTTGTACAATTCCCTGTACATTGCAATCAGGCACACTGCTCCACACCACCTCCACTCCTTTAACATCAAAATTCTTTGCAACATGCCTGCATTGAGCATACTGTTGTAAACCATGCACAAACATATCTCCAAGCACCAACACCCTGACTTTCTCCACTTCTGCCATCTTCACTACACACAGTCTCTTTGAACACAAATCCACAACCTCAACATCTGATTGGCTGATCCCTACAGTCTTCTTTCCATGCTGGATTTGCTGGAAAACGCGGAATGTAGCACGCCCTGTCCGCAGACCGCATAACTCTTAGACAGCCCTTCTACCATTTCCACTTCATTCTCTGTGCCATTCCCTCATTGGATACAGCTAAGCAGGCACACAATACGGAAAACATCCTCAGAACACCCCCATTTTGTTTTTTTCGAACATTTCAGGACACCGCGAGTGTTCTTAGAACACATTCAACTTGCCAGCGAACAATACGGACAACGTCCTCAGAACACCCCCATTTTCTTTATGTACGAACATTTCAGGACACCGCAAGTGTTCTTAGAACACTTTTAGCTTGACAACGAACAATACAGACAACGTCTTCAGGACACCCCCCTGCGAACATTCCAGGACCCCACGAGTCTTCTTAGAACACTTTCAACTTGGCACCGAATCCATTCTGTTTATTTACGAACATTTCAGAACAGCCGTGTTGTCCGCAGAAAAATCGAACACAACAAAAGTGTCTAGCACAAAAAAAAACAGAACATTGAACCTATCTCATACTCCCCCACCCTCCCCAAACACTCTTACACACCAACACACTCCACTAAATACAATTTTTAATCCAAGGTCGTCCGCGAATGCAAGATGGCGGGCGCCACAGAAAATCTGACGCGCTTCACGCACCACGCTGTCCAATCAGCGAACACGCCGCATGTCCGCGGACATCACACAAGCCGCTCGGTCAATCAGGGCTCTGTCTGCGGAATCTATAAATGCGCGCAGTGATGCAATTGCCTCCAGCACTTGAGCTTGATTTTCAGGAGATTCTGCCGGTTTTGCTCGGGGAGGTTCGGGGGTGGAAGTGCATGGCTGCGGAGGAGTTTTTACTTTAGCGGACACATACGTGTCCATGGTGCTTGCCTTCGTCTTGTTCATAGCTGCCATGGTGAGGGACGCCACTCGGTCGTGTGGAGGTGGATGACGGTGGGCGAGGTTGGGGAGCTTATGGTTCCGGGAGCAGGGTGGTCCGGTTTACGCAGAGTCAGTGTTCGAGTTCTCGGAGGGATATACAATGGCACATGTTCGATTGGTTTATGCCCTCACCCAGCCCTCTCCTCACCTCCACCTTCTTCTGCTGTCGATGGCAGGGCTCCCCACACCGGGGGTCGGTGCAGCCTCTCTCGGTGCCGTAGTCCAGGGCACGGGCCCGGTCTCCCCAGTCGGGAGCTCCCGGTTGGCTCCCCGGTCAGTAGCTGTCGCAGCGGAGGTTCGGACCCGGGTGGAGGGGGAGGCTCCTCTCCCTCGATTCGGTCGCAGCAGCAGTTTATGGGTCGGTTTCGCTGGAAAGGCGGCTAGCGTTCTCATGCGACATCAGCTTCGAAAGATGGCCGCCATCTTGAGTCCCGCCAGGAGGGGGGGACCTTTATCGGGAAGAATCCGTGGGTTTGGAGGTCCGAATCCAGGGGAAGACCACAGTATCGTGTCTGGGGTCGGTTCCCCTTCCCTCGGAACCGGTTCTTTCCGTCTCAGGTGCAATTTTAGGCAGGCAAAAGGATCAAGATACGGCGTCTCGGCCGGAGCACCGCGACTCAGCTTCCACTCGCCATGAGCTCCAGGCCACGCCCCCTCCAGAGTGGGCCATATACTTTTTTTGCAAAGTTTGTTGAGGATTCGTCCAGAGGGAGCGAAGTTATAAGCCACCCAAAAAATGTTCTTCCTATGGGAACTCCAACTTAACCATAACTACATGGACGCTACTGCGTCCATCTAATATATATATATATATATATTCATTCAGTAAAAAAAAACTTTATTAAAGGGACGTTATGGTTAAGTTGCGCTACTAAAAACCTACGAAGTTCACTAAAAAAACGTTGTTAATGTGACGTTATGGTTCGAAGTAAAACTGAAAAACCCTTGAAATTCACCAGTTATGGTAAGCTAAGCAACCACAACTTGCGCCACCACCGTGCACTGCTAAGACTAACACCCAGGACATCAAAGATGACATCACAAATGTCATTGATGACATCACTGATGACATCACATGTGCATTTACTTTTCATGAAAAGTCTGTACAAGGGATTCTTATTATAATGTTGACAAAAAAATGTCAAGGATCATTGGAATAAATATCATGTGCTAATTAGTGCATTAAGGTGAAAATCCGTCCAGCCGTTCGACCTGTAGCCGTGCGCAAAGTTTTTTCCCATTCAGTCTATGGGGAAAAAGAATATGTGGCCCCTACAACTTTCCCTCCCGCACGAAACCTCACCAACTTAGCGACAAAATTCAGAGCCACCCATATACTTTTTTTTGCAATGTTTGGTGAGGATTCGTCCAGGGGGAGCGAAGTTGTAAGCCGCCGAAAAAGTACTCTTCCTATGAGTTTAGCAACTTAACCATAACTACACGCCCGCTACCGTGGGCTGTCTAATATAGTACACGGCCACAATAGTGGCCGTGTAGTTATGGTTAAGTTGCTGTTTCCATAGGAAGAGCACTTTTTGGGCGGCTTATAACTCCACTCCCTCTGGACGAATCCTTACCAAACTTTGCTAAAAAAAAGTATATGGCCATCCCTCCTCCCCAGGAGCAGAAGGTTCGGCCAGAAAGCGTGCTTTTGTGTGTTTGGTGGAAATCGGACCAGTACATTATTTGCAAAACACTGAAATGTACGCCTCAAAAACGGACCCATTTACCTGTTCGCTCCGCGTACAGAAGTGTCATTGGATCGCGGTATGGCGTGGTGTCGGAGAAGTTTGGACGCGGCTGGTGGTTGGCTGGAGGGAAGCGTGCTGTGCGTCAACCTTTTTTTGGAAAGCCTCCATGGAGGACAGTGCAGCGGGGGAAGGGTCTGGGAAATGGACCGTACGCATTGTGTTGGCTGCAATAAGGGAGGGAATGGCTGGGGGAGTGAGAAGTCGTTTATATGTGACATATGCAGGCTAGTATTTTCTGTGGTGATTGGAGGCAGTGGTCGTAATGGTCCCTAAGCTTCTGCCGCGACCTGTTTCGGCAAACTCTGTGGTGAATGGTGGCAGGTCATTTGCAGATGGGGAGTGAATTGCATATGACATAGGTTGGGTGGGAGTGTGGGTGGTGGTGCGCTGCAGATGGAATGCGGTAGATGGGCACATGGAGGCATGCATAGGTGAATGAAGGTGCAGTGGGTCTGTTGAAGGGTTACACTATTGCGTGCATGGCTGAAACCCATAGCCCGTAGGCTGTAATGCATGCACTAAGGAGTGTAGGGCTACAACATACACACCGCAGGAAGGCATGTTTGAGTCTGCATCCGATACAGAGTGGTGCTTGCATCGTGCAGTGTGTGCAGATTGGTTGTAGTAGCGTTAGTGCTCCAAACTGAATGGGGGTAGGTTGGCAGTGGCACAGTACTTTCTGAATGGGAGTGGGTACACCTATATAGTATGTGAATGAAAGTGTATAGGGGTGCAGGAGAGAGTGTTTTCTTTCCCCATTGTTTTAACTGTTGCAATTTGTGCTGCATAGCGACATGGTGGTGCGCAGGTTGGGTAGGACTGCTGGTGGCAGTGGTGTGTATGTCTATGGTCATGGTTGGTGAAATGGGGAAATGCATGGTGGCATTACATTTCTGTAGGTGTGTTCAAGGCCTATGCTGTGTGAAGAATTGTTGAAGTAGGTCGAATATTGTGAAAATGTTGTGGTTAGTGACACAATACATTGTGAATGGCTGTGGGTAGAGGTGGTGGAGCATGTGGTATGTTTGTGCATTCTAGAAGGTGCGACCTGTGTTCGTGATTGGGTGTTTTATGGTGTGGGGGAGTTGGGGTGAAGTGCTGCTACCTACATGTGGCAAGTTTGTGCAAAATGGTAGCTGCCAACATGGCCGTTATGTTAACTCTTGCCATTTGGTGCTGTGTAGCACCATGACGGTGTAGAGGTTGGCTAGGATTGTTGGTGGCAGTGGTGTCTATGTGGATTGTCACAGTTGCTGATATGGAGACATGCATGGTGGCATTACATTGCGTGAGTGTGTTCAAGGCCCAGACTATTGGATGCACGGCCGAAGGCAGTAGGCCATAGGCCATGCATTCAAGAGCCTAGGCCTTGAGGACACGCACAGCAGTAATGCATTTTTCAATGTGAATGAGTTAGAGGGTGGTGACATGTAAGGAATGAGTGTGGAACACATTTAAGCCATTATAGGCCACTGTTGCAAACAGATTGTGGGTAGGTTGGCAGTGGCACACTACTTTGTGAATAGCAGTGGGTACGCCCATAGTATGTGATTGAAAGTGCACAGGGGTGCAGGAGAAAGTGTTTTGTTTGTACATTATGGTAACTGTTGCAATTTATTACTGCATTCTTCCATGGCGGTGCCCTGTGGTTGGAGATGCTGCAGTAAAAAGTCACGCTGTGTGGGCACTGGGTGCAATGCATGTATACTGTCAGTATGTTACAGGGTATGGTTGAAGTGCAGCTTATTTGTGCTTGGGTAGTGTGCTGTGTGCACAATGCTTGCAGTATGGGCAACTTTCTAAACATGTTGTGTTTACGTTGCCAGTGAAACAATCCTTTCTAAGTGGAAGTGGGTAAGACAATAGTATGTGAATGAAAGGGCGTAGGGGTGCCGGAGACAGTGTAATGTTTATACATTATGGTAACAGTTGTATGTAATGATGTGTATGTCCATTGCGGTGTCAAGGTTGATTAGGAGTGCTGGTGCCAGTGGTGCATATGTGCATAGTGGTAGTTGGTGATATATGCTGACATGTATTGTTGAATTACAGTCGGGGGAAATTCTCCCGGGGGTCGGCTGGGCCGCCTGCGGACCTCCGGGCAGGGTGGCCCCAACTCCTCCCGCGTGTCCCAAAAATGAGTATGAGGCACACACAAGAAGCAAGGGGGTTCTGCTGTTTATTGAACAACAGCAGGGATGGGTCTAGGATCGTACGCGTCCGTCCTGACTCTCGAAATTCGTGGGGCTCGCAGGCCCCTTTTTGCTTCAGTATGACGCGCTACTTGCATCACCTGGGAAAGTTAGCAAAAAACCTATCGCCACTCTGGATTGGTTCCTCGAGTGGTAGGGTTAGTATAGCATACGTATAGAGGAGATTGTTAGTGGTTACGGGTCAGTCAGGTGGTATACTTGGGTTGTCCCTTCTATTAGATACATGAAAATTGTTACACGAAGACCCCTGATGATTGGCTAATGTTAGTGGCGTCAGTGATGAGTGCCCCGTGTTCTGATTGGTCCACTCGCGAGCCCCCCAGCCTGGGACCATCGTTGTTCCCAGCTCGCGGTGTACCTGTCATTCGCAACAATATGTAACTATGTGTTTATGCAGACAATGCATGGATTTGCTCATATGCCTGAGAGCAGACTATTCCCACTGCGGTAGGTGTCCATTGGGTCATTTCATTGTTGCAGTCTGTGTCTCAAACGTGGGACCCAGGTGACTTCTCTCTCCTGGGGCTGGCACCCTGTCAGGTTCGGCTTGGTCACATGAGGAGAGACCGTGATTGAGGCAGAATTTTGAACATTTAATGTTGTATTTTCCACTGTGTGTCTGGCTTAGTTTGCAGGTGTGACATTGGCTTCGGCTTGTGGCATGCGAGTTGCAACATTGCCCCCTTGGCTGTCAGTTCTCGCTGGGCTCATTCTGCAGGGTCAGCAATTGTACTCTTGCTCGTTCAATGTTCGTGGAGGCTCTTGCTTGCGGCCTACTTGGGCCTGGTACATAGGTGGGGATGTTCAATGTACGGCACTTTAAGTTACGGTATCATATTGCTTCATATCCAGTATCATGTCTTCGTTGCATTTCTCATCACAATGCATGAGTTAGGAGAAACGTCAGCAAGCATTTTAGATGAGTTCTTTGTGCGTCTTGCGTTTCTGCATTTTGAAAAACCTATGTGAAAAATAATAAAGATGCGCGTCAGTGGGTGTGTCCATCACCTACGTCATAGCACTGACTATGTTCTTCATGTGGATTGGTGTGGGAGTGTCCAGTGTGCATGGTTGCACGGGTGTTCTGACCATTGGCTAGGTCGTCATGGCATCTCTAACGATGTGTTTATTTACCGTTGAATGGTTCAGTCGAGTTCATCCATGCCGCAGGTGTCGGCTTGAGCAGGGCAGGCTGGTGGGCAGGCTGGTGGGCACATCCGTATGTTCCTGTACCACGGTATTTGGTCGTCTGGTAAATAGGCAAATTCCTCTCGTGGCGGGTGTCTGGGCCGCGATCCTCTAGGCCAGGGGCGCGAGGTGATTGGGGGGGAGTCTTTTGTCCCATTCTCTCACTTCAGTCCCCCCTCTGGTCGACTTGTCGACCACAAACATATCTTTTTCCTTATCTCCTCATACTCTCCATATTTTAGTTACTCCTCCCAGGTGTCCATAGTGGTTGACATGGTCTTCAAATGACCAATACATATATACACAACTTCCTCCAGGTGTGCAGTATACCCATTTCCCTATATAGCTCCTCGGGTTTCTTGGGTTTTCGAGCTTCATGGATGGCGGGTCCAGGTGGTTGGTGATGATTTGTTTGCGTAGTTTTTCTCTTTCTTTTATTATTGTGTCTGTGTGCTGGCCATCATCAGTCGGCATCAAGGGGTGCATGCCAACCATTTCGATCATTTCGTCTGTAGTGCGTGCTTTCCGGGCTTTCCAAAACCTTATTATTATCAGTGCAGCTCCAGCCAGTATTATGCATCCAACTATAATCTTCAGTCCGTCCGACAGCCATGATGGCATCCATGACCATAACATTGAAAACCAGCTGTCATCCTTCTTCACTCCTTTACTTTCTTCCATCATTTTGGAGTGCATCTGGTCCAGTTGTGATACTGCTTCGGTGAGTGTACCATTGTCAGCATCATTAGCAGGAATAAATGTGCAGCATGATTGTCCTATCTTTGCGCAAACTCCTCCTTCGATTGCTGTAAGGAGATCTAATACGTATCTGTTCTGCAGTGCTACCATCTTCACTGCTCGCAGTTCCTCTTTTATTGCGTTGAATCCATTTACTGTAGAATTAATTGTCATCATCAGCTCCCATCGGGTTATCTGGAGCCATTTTGCGTTTGCGTAAGCTTGTAGTCCCGGATGTATTATTGACGAGAAAAACATTGCTGCTCTGCTGAATAGTCTGTGTTCTGGTGGGATTGAAGTGAGTGCTGTTTCCGACTTTCCCCATAGGTAATTTCCTGTCAGAGGTTCTCCTTGTCTCTTTTTTCTATTCAGGACATTATTGTTGTTGTTGTTTTCATTCTCTGACTCCTTCTGAAGTTGTACAGATCTCTTCTTCCTCTTGTTTCCTTCATCCATTTTGGGGAAGTTCGCCATGTTCACATGTTTCTGGGGCACCACTAGTGATGGTACATTAATGTGTACCATTGTGCATATACCGTTCCACAGAGGGGGCAGTGTGTGGTATGCCTTGTTTCCGCAGGCCCAGTAGTGGTCCATTAGTACTGCTGTTCCTGCTCCCCCCTCAAGTAAATCTATCACGCTGGCACAGTTGGTGTTGTATCCCACGTCCACTTCTCCTCTATGTTGGTAGCATATCTTAGGTGCAGACAGCGGCAGTATGCTCATTGGGTCTTCATCCTTCTCCATCCACGTCAGCATGGGTACGTACTTGCCCCAAATCGTCCAACATCTGTTATTGTGTTCATCAATAGTGGTAATATTTTCTCTTGTTACCATGTTGCTGCCAATCACCCCTATGTCCCATTTGTTGTCCATGTACACCTTCCCTGTTATTGTTACCAGTGGTCTTTCCCAACATCCTTGTGTACCAGGTACTTCAGTGGCGTACCAGTCACATGGTAGGTATTGTAGTGTTACTTTCTTCGTTTCTCCCTTTTCAGGACCACTTGTCATGTATCTGAATGCTTCGGGATGCAAACTGCTCTTGTGGTAACTCAAATAAGTCTTGAGGAAGTTGTTTTCGTATGGATATGTGTCTCGCGTTTTCCACACCAGTCTCACCACCGTCCCTTGAAATCGCCCTCTCGTTTGGAATAGTGCCAGGTATATTATACATCGTGCTGTCTTTTCATCTATTTCCGTGGCAACGAATGTTCGAGAAGCGCTCATGGCGTATGGGATCAATGAGCAGACGTAGCAGCTGTCTTCTGTTGTCTGCTTACCTATTTGGGTCATGTGTTGGTACCACATGTTGTTCGAGACGTGTGCTGAATCTGTTATGTAATTATCAATGCCTTTATTATCTGAGTATGTGCTGCGTTTAACTCTATTTCCCTTATGTGGAAGTTTGCTAGTACCACCTGACGTAACACCTGTTGCAGCCGTGGGTGGGGGTACATTAGGTTTGGGTGCAGCCAAAATATTGATAGCGTAACTTTTCTGCCATACAGAGGCAGCTAAAAAACCAGTGATCATCAAAACCCCTATCATCTTTATTACAAAAGCTAGACTCACCGGCATTTTGTTCTTACCTTGCTGCAGTCCGGCAGCTTATTCTTGCGACGTTAAAGTTGCCCGCCTGAAAATTCTCAATAAGCTTGTTATTATTGTTAGTTGTTGTTGTCAAGCCCTCCCTATCAAGAAGTCGTTCAGTGCCCAGGCGAAGAGCTGTTCCCACGCCAATCTAAGCGATCTGTCTCTTAGGGCAGGTAAGTGCTCGTGAAGGTGGGGCATTGATTGTTCTATGGCCAAGATAAATGCGATGTAGTAAACACGTATCCTCCTTCTTTTTAGGTACTTTGGCCTTTTTATGTAATATACAAATTGGTGTGATAGGGCTTCAGGGTAATTATCGTCTGAGGGTAGCATCTACTCCTGGGCAATGTACGCTGTTAGTTATCTATTTCCTTAGCAATACAATAATACACGGTACCTGCATGTGCGAGAAAGAAAAAAAGAACATACAAGTGTTTACATGTGTATATGTGCAAAAAACAATGTCTTTCAATTGGGTGGTGGCCGTAGGGGGTTTGTGGGCAAAGGGTTTGGGGCTCAACTGCCGGAAGTCTCTTTGCTCTTTGATCGTGTGACCATGGGGTGGGCGGTATGGGAATTACCAGTTTCTATTTCAGTACTTGTCTCTGGGTATTCTGGGGGGTTACAGGGTATGGAGACACTGAGGTTGTCAGCTGTGGTAGACGTCTCTTTCTCCATAGGTGACGCTGTCGTTGTTCTTCCAATTGCCCTGTCGTTGACGCTAGGGTGGGTCTGGAGTTTGCAGATCTTCACGTCGTGTAGGTGATTCCAACCACGTTTATCCTGCAACTTTACTGCTCTCGTAGATACCTCCTCTACCAGGTGGGGGCCAGTGAAGCGTGGGCTGTTCCACTTTCTATTGAAATTGCGGAGTAGCACGTGGTCACCTTTAGCAATTTTGCACAGTTTTTCCTTTTCCACTTCTTTATCTGCGTCTTCTTGCTGATCACTCTTAGACCCGCCCCGCGTGCGCTCGAGCTGTTGGGACACAAACACTACACTAGTAATCAAAGAAGACACATATCGGTACATTTCATCACCAAGAACAGTTGCAGTGTTTTCATGGTGTGTGAATGCTCTTGATGTTGGCGTTAGAGGAAGGCGCATTTGACGTCCGGTCACCACCTTGTGAGGAGTGAGGTGGTGGTCGGAGCCTGGTCTATTCCTTAGCTCAAATAGAGCTAGTGGAAGGCAATACAACCAACTCTTTTTTGTCGTTTGCTGTATCTTTGCAATTGCCTCCTTCAATAGGCCATTCAGGCGTTCGCATATACCTTTGGCCTGCGGGTGGTATGCACACGCAAATTTATGCTTGATGTTCAATAAGGATGTGATGTGCTGGAACATTTCATTAGCGAAATGCGGGCCGTTATCCGACCGCAGTATCGCGCATACTCCCCACCTGGGGAAAACTTCCCTCACTAGAAATTTAGCTGCTCTAAATGCATCTGGATGTGAGCAGGGTCCTGCTTCAATCCACCTGGAGAATGGGCATACCACTACGATCATATACCTATTTCCGTAATCGATATGGATGTGCAGGAAGGGTCCCTTTGGCCGGGGTATAGTACCTTTTATCACTTTCAGCGTGTGACCGGCCGTAAACTGTTGACATGTGAGACAATTGCTGATAAAATTTGTCACATGGGAATTTAACTCGGGACAGAAACAATCTTCCCTAATTCGTGCTGCAATAACTTCCTTGCCTGTGTGGGCTGGGTGGTGGAGTTGGCTCAGGGCGGTGTTCAATAGTGCCAACGGCATTACCATCTTTCCAGTGTTACCCCGGCGCCATAGTGCGTCAGTTGGCGACATCGTACATCCTCTTTTTACCCATATTTCTTTTTCTGCCATTGTTGCAGCCGCTTGTAACTCCATTATTTGTGTGGCTGGGAGATGAGTGTACCCTTCTCTCATCAACATCTCTTTAGCTATCCCCCTCCCTCTCCCTCTCTCTGACTCTGGGGGGTTCCATATCTCACCAAAATATGCGGCATACTTCGCATGTGCGTCTGCTGCTGCATTACCTTTTGAGATATGATCTTCTCTGTTAGTGTGTGCGAGACATTTTACTAAAGCTAGTTCTTGGGGATCATTTATTACTTCAATTAACTCAGCTAATAAGAGAGCATGTTGCACTGGGGTGCCGTCAGCTCTCCTAAACCCTCTTCTCCTCCATTTTGTCAATCCTGAGTGGACAGTAGACGTGACATATGCGCTATCAGAATATATAGTAACTCTTTTGTCAAAGCTTTCCTTCAATGCCAAGATCAATGCAACCAATTCTGCTGCTTGAGCAGAGTAATGTTGTGGTAATTGTACACATTTCACTGCCACACACACCAATTCCTCTGTCATTTTTACAACTGCTGCCCCAGTTCTCCTTATCCCATCACTCTGGTCTATTGTTGATGACCCATCAATGAACAAGAGCTCTCCTCCATTCAGCGCATCCTCTTCAACTTTTCTAGTACATGAGTACATTTCGGTAGTCTGCGTACAATCATGTGCATAGTCGCCTTCCTCAATAACTTCCGCTATAAACCTTGCAGGATTAACTGTGCTGCATCTAACAATGGATAATTCTGGTCTAGATAAGATGATCTCATAACCTGACGCCCTCTGTGTGGTTAGTGTGGACTTTGGCCTGTTCAATATTGCAAATAGGGCATGTTCCACAAATAGTGTGGTTGGGCACCCCATTGTAATTGATGATGCTTTCTCTACCGCGAAGGCAGCTGCGGCGAGACCTTGTTCGCAAGGGAAATGACCTAACATAACAGGATCCAAGTGCCCGCTGTAAAATGCTACTGGTTTGTATCCCATGCTTGTCTTTTGAGCCAACACTGCTTTCATTACTGCTGAGTCGTAATGTGAAAATATAAAGAATTGTCGTTCATAATCTGGGGTGGCCAGCACCGGAGCAGTTGATATTGCGTCTTTCAGTTCATCAAAGGCCTCTTTCATTTCCCTTGTCCACCCCAATTTAGTCTCCCCTTTGTTAGCCTCTCGCAATGCTTTAAGTAGGGGTCCTATGTATGAGCTGTAATCAAATACCCATGCTCTACAGTAGTTGCACAATCCCAGGAACTGCTGCAGCTCCCTCACTGTTTGTGGCAATGGCGTTTTTGATATAGCCTGTGCTCTTTGTGGTGCAATCTTTCTTCCGTGTTGGGATATCAGCTGACCAATGTATAATACCTGTTCCTGACAGTACTGTAACTTTGCTTTGTCTACCTTGTAACCCTTTTCAGCCAATATTGTCAGCATCTTCAATGAGTCCTCCCTGCATTTATTTTAGCTTGTGCTGCAAATTATTATGTCATCAACATATTGCAACACTGTGCTTTCCAATTCAATGTTTCCCAAGTCCATCTGTATTACTCTGTTGAAAATTGAGGGTGACTCGCAGTACCCTTGTGGCAATCTGGTGTGCTTCCATTTTGTGTTTCTGTAAGTGAAGCTTGTCAGATCTTGTGAATCTGGATGCAGGGGTATTGAGAAAAAGGCATTTTTGAGGTCAATCACTGTAAATCGTGATGCCTCTGCTGGAATTCCTCACAATATTGTGGCCTGGTTTGCTGCTATGGGGTATTCTGCTTCCACTATGTTGTTCAAGGGCCTGAGGTCCTGGATGAAACGCCAAGACCCCCCTTTAGCTTTGCGCACTGGATATACGGCTGTGTTACATGGTGATTCTGATGGTACCAATATGCCATTATTTATAAGGGCCGTTATTGTTTCATATATGCCCTCATCTGCCTCTTTTGATAGTGGGTATTGTTTCACTCTAGGGAGTATTGCACCTTTTTTCAATTTAATTCTTACTCCCCCTATGCTTTTTATACATCCCACGTCATAGGGACTAGTGGTCCACAATGACGTTGGAACTTTTGCCATATCCTCTTCAAAAAAGGGAACTGGGGTGGATGTGGGTGCTTCAAGTGCCATTGCAATTTTCTGTGCCACTTGTTTCTATGTCACTCTTAGCCATATATCTACACTCATCATAAATACCATTTCTCCTTCTTCCTTTTCCTCGTCTGACACCTGGGTGAGCCTGCATCCCTCAGCTAGGGCTATTACTGCCGTCCATGCTCTTCCTTCCCTATCTTGGGCATGTACTGCGATGTAATCAGCCGTCGCTATAATGCTCTCCATGTTCACTGAAATCACCTTTCCTTCTGGTTCATTGGCTGGTGTTTCTGGTCTAAACAAATAGGCTGTCGGCCTCCTCCAGATCTTTCCTTCTATTCCTGGCATCCATGCAAATGCCATGTCTGTTCCGTACTGGAACAGTTCGCCATCTACTGGCTCGGCCCTAATTACTGTCTGTCCACAGTATGCTTGCATAATTTGCCGTGCAGTGAGCATGTTGATTCCAGGAGTGGAACAAATTATGCCGTCCTCCGTGAAGGAGATCGTCATGTTCAACCTGCTCATTATGTCTCTCCCGAGTATGTTTACTGGCGAGTCCCTTGAATATAAAAACGGGACGGACATGTCATAATCCCCTATCGATAAGGGGATGTTATCAGTAAAGGGAACCAACCCCCTAGCCCCAGAGAATCCTTGGGTGTTCATGGCCTCACCTGACATCTTAAATTTACCTTCCCTTATGCAAGACCGGGTCGCCCCGGTGTCAACAAGGAAGGATAATGTTTTGTCACCTATCGTTACCTCTATGCGTGGTTCCTCCGCACTATTAGGTGTTACCGATAGGATGGGACACACCAAGGTCGTCTGTGGGCTGTCCTATTGTGGGTATAATGATTGACCACTTCCGGTGTAAGGGTTGTGTCCCAGGACCGTCACCCTTCCCAGTTGTGTTTGCTGTAACTGTGTATTGGTAGATGTTACTTTATGGTCTTGAATTTGAGCGGGTTGCTGTACTTGCTGCACTTGAGGTTGTTGTGTTATCGCTACCTGTTGTTGTGGTAGTGAATATGTCTGTGGCTGTTGTTGTGTTACTAGTTGTTGCTGCACATTTCCCTGCAGCAGTGCCTGCTGTTGTTGCTGGCCCTGATGTTCCCTTATAGGCCCTTGTTGTCCCTGTTCTCCCCATGCTGGTGTGCCGGGTCTCATTCTACATGTGCGTGACATGTGTCCCAATAATCCACAAATCCAACATACCGGTGGTTCCCTGGTCTGCCATGGGAAACTTCCTGAATTGTCCTGGTATACTGGTTGCCCAGTGGGGTAGAAATTTCTGAATCCTCCCCCTTGCTGTTGTGTGTTATAGCCGTATCCCCTCCCCCTCATCATCCCTCCCCTTCCCCTGTTATAATTATAATATCCAGCTCCTGATGTTGGGTATCCTCCTCCCATGTTAGTCGTGTATGGTGGGGGTGGTGGCAGCTGTTGTGCTACAATCTGTGGTGATTGTATTTGGGAGGGATCTTGTGCAGCAACTACTTGTGTCATTGTTGTAGGTGTAGTTATTAGTGCACCTTCGATCGTGTATTTAGTAAGTTTTTTCTGCACCAATTTAGCCTCTTCTGCTTTTCTATCCTCTTCCTTTTGTTTCATCTTTTCTTGCCATGTCCTACAATGATGTACTATCGTCAGTTGTATTTCTGGCCAGGCTTTTGCTTCCATCCGCACTACTTTCTTCAGTTGTTTCTGCACTGCTTCTGGGAGCCCTTGTATTAGTATATGATAGAATATTGCTGGTGTTTTGTCCCATTGTTCTCTAGTTTCCATACGCCACTTCTCTTGAATTTCCTGGATATAATCAACAGGATCTTCGTTCTCACACATCTTGCGTGATGTAATCGCTCCTATGTCTGATGTATCTGGGTACTGTACCCTCAGCGCTTGCCATAATGCATGTCTGCAGTTTGCAAATGGTGCCCCATCGTGTGATGTGTTTGTTATTGTGACCCCGGGGAAGCCTGCTCTCTTCCAGATGTCATCTGCTGCATCCCCCAATATTGATATTAGGAGGCCCTTTACATCTCCTACTGCCAGTTTCTGTCCTGCTGTGTGTTTTCCCATTTCATATATCCATTTCCCCGCACCCCCACTTAATGATGGGAGCCTGCACTTTATATTTTCTTTGTCTGCATGCTTCCAAGGGACGTATTGTGGTCTAACCCCTCCCCTCTCCAAAAGTGGCATTAGGTTGTGTCCTGTCTGACCCCCTGGGTTCCCCAGAGTCGAGTACGTGTACCCCTCCTCTTCTTCCGTGTCGTCTACATCGTCTGTTGTGTCCATATTTCCCCTGCTCGTAACTGTTTCTCCTCCATCTCTTCCCCTTCTTTTATCATTTCCTTTATTTAATGTGGTCGTGTGTATTCGTTCTTCCTGCCTGCGTCCAGGGAGGTCTCTAAGCCTGCCTGCATAGGGTGTGTGTTCGTGAGGGGCGGGTGCGGGTGTAGGTGGGTATGTTGCATGGGATGAGTGTGGGGTGGTGGAGCATGTTGGACGGGATGATGAGGGTGTAGCTGCACGTGTCTGCCTTCCCGCCATTCCTTGCTCTTCCTCCTCACTTCCCCCCAGTTCTTCCTTTCTTCTGTAGGCCCATGGTGATTCCCTGTTTGTCCGGGTGATGTACAATTTATCTAAGCTTTCCCTTTCCCTATTTCTTCCTTCCTTCTCCATTCCTCCTTCTTCCTCACTACAAAAGTCATCCAGGAGCGACAATCCCCAATCTGTCTTTTTCCCCCTAATCGTTACTGTTTTTAAGTCTATTAAATCCGTTCCTCCCGTTTCTTCTTTACCAATTGCTCCCCTTTGTGCTGATGTTGTTGCTACTTCTGTGTCTCTGCGTACATATCTCCTTACTTCTCTCTCCCCTTCTTCTTTCTCCGCTATCTCTCTACCAATTTCCTCTCTTTTCTTTATTAATTCCTCCATTACTTCACTACTCATCTTTTCCAATATCCTTTCCTCTTCTCTCTTCTTTTCCGATCTCTCTCTTTCCCGCTCTAATATGCTTTCTATCATCCTCCCTTCTTCATATTTCTTGGTCGTTTCTGATAGTATTCTCCTCTTCCATATTTCCATTTCTTTTTCTTTCTCTTCTTCCTCTCTTTTCTTGTCACGCTGTGCTGCTCGGGATACCCTTTCTGCTACTGCCTTTACTCTTTCAGCTTCTCTCTTTCGCTCTTCTGTTCGTTCCCTCATTTTTTCCAACTCGTTCTTACTTTCTTTCCTTTCCCGTGCTCTCTCTCTTTCCTCTCTCTCAAGCTGCTTGATCAGGGCATTTTGCTCATTTCTTAATTCTGCTAATCGTTCCTCCAAAATCTCTTCTTTTCCTCGTGATAGCTCTTCCTCCTGTCTTTTCCCCCTTCCCCTTTCATCTCGCTCTTTCTCTCGTTATCCTCGTCCATTTTCCTTACTACCTCCTTTTCTTCTCCTGTTAATGAACCTCGTAATTTTAATAATACCTGCGCAGCTACCCACTCATCATGTCCTATTGCTGCTATTTGTTCCTCGCTAGTCCTCCTCTCCCCTGCGGGCATCTTTGTATAATTTGGCCCCGCCGTACTTGTCTGCTCCCCTCCCGTGTGGCCACCTGTAGCTCTATATGGTGGTGGGCTGTATGCCGGGTTCGAGTACCCCTCAGCCGCCCTTAATTGTTCTCTCACTATTTCTCGTAGTTCCGTTAAAGGATATAACCCCCCTTCCTCTTTTTTCACTACCTTCGTTAGGGGCATGTCATCGCTCTGTTTCTTTTTTATTTCTTTTTCGTTTAGGTTGCTAATCTTTTCTCCTCCCTCTTGTCCATTCCCCGTGCACTGTGTGCCTTCACTCTCCTTTTCCCCATTCTCTTCTTCCTCCTTAATCTTCTTCTCTTCCTTTGTTTCCCCCACAGTGAACATTCCGTTTGGTCCTGGTCGGGACCCCTGGAACATTCTCCATAAGTTAAACACCTCCACGTGGTGTGTCAACTTCTTTCCCTTGTATGTGTTATGCAGATGGGTTAATAGTGAGTGTTGGGTATATGGGTCGAAACTGCCATTAGGCGGCCATGGTGTCGTCATTTTGTTGTCCGTCCCCTGTGTCCATTCTATGCTGTATTTGATCAGTTTCTCCCTATGGGGTGACAGTGTTTTACATATGTGCTGTAGCGGGGTAGTGAGGGTGTTCCCCCACCCTCCCGACCCTGTCCC
Source organism: Ambystoma mexicanum (assembly GCF_040938575.1). Classification (NCBI taxonomy): domain Eukaryota; kingdom Metazoa; phylum Chordata; class Amphibia; order Caudata; family Ambystomatidae; genus Ambystoma; species Ambystoma mexicanum. Next base: position 873,362,567 of record NC_090930.1, read on the forward strand.
GTATGACATAGTAGCACTAACTTGTTATCCTCCCTCTATACGGTAGCGGTTATCTTGCTAATAATGTACGCTATACAATTTCAGATGTTTTACCTGGCCCTGTAATTTTGGGGACTTGCGATTGTCCGCTAAAAGAAAATAGTAAAATATAGCATTTGCATTTGTATATTCTTTTCTCTCTTTTTCTTCCTTCTCCTAACACCGTTACGGCCCCCTACGGCCGAGGCGCACGTAGCCCCCTGTGGCTGCGTGCCCCATGTGACGTTCTTATTCAGCCGTCCCACTTTATTTCACCCCTCCTCCTCTTTCTTCACTTTTCGTGGCCGGCGTTCTCCGTGTGCGGCCACGTCCTTCTCTTCACCTTGCCCCGATCTAATCGTTACCGTTCATCTCCGTCTCCACTCCCTTACCATTACTCTCCTTCCCACCACTCTCCAAAAAATGCCTTATGCTCGAGATATCCTATGAAAGCCCTACTGGTGACGTCACCGACCTCTTCCAAAACTACCGGTAAGTTCTTTACAAGTTTTTTTTTTTTTTTTTTTTTTTAAAGTTTGAAATAAGTTTGCAATCTACCCCCATTAACCCCTCAGCTGTCCTCTTGTCACGCCTGGAACAAGGTAATCAACAATATAATCAGACTGCGCACACTGCGTCGCCTCGCATGTGATACGCCCCTCGACAGGAGGGCTTAACCAGCCAATTATCTTCCGTATTAGGCAACCAGCTAGCTACCGCCTACAGGGAAACGTCATCTATCTATCGAGGTTTTTGCTCGAACAATAGGGATCCTCATCTACTCATTGATCAATAATCACCAATTCGTAGGAAACCGCACACACACACACCCTTACAGGTGGTCGCGACCTAGGCCAATCAGTGTCTACGAGCGGCCGCACGTGATGTTTTCGTGCTCCGCCCCCTCCTTCTTCGTAATGTAGCGGACTGCTCTCGCACTTGTCCAGCTACCATTCACTTCACCGTCAACACTAATTTATCAAACCTTTGCCGCGCACCTGTGTAAAACCTCCCACCTCCCGTATTCTATTCCTCCCCCCTCCCTCACAATTTCACATTGCTTGTTGGGCGTGGCATACTCACCAAGTTCTCTTGATGCGGGGCCGCTCGACTGCGTGCACCCCTCCAAGCAGCTCACCACCTCCCCTCGTCTGGACCACGCCTGGACATTCGCCAACCACGGGCGGGATACTTCTCAACCGGCTCCCGAAGGCCAATATCCGGATTGCGCTGTCCGGTCTTCTTGCAGTTCCGCGATGGTCCTGTAGTCCTCAAAAGGGGGCAACGGCAGAGGGGGCCGCGCCGTCGGGCCTCCTCGCAACCAGAGCACTCAGAAAAATAAAGTAAAAAGCAGATCTTAAACAGATCTCAGCAGTGCCTCCAACTTGTCGGGGGGAAATTCTCCCGGGGGTCGGCTGGGCCGCCTGCGGACCTCCGGGCAGGGAGGCCCCAACTCCTCCCGCGTGTCCCAAAAATGAGTATGAGGCACACACAAGAAGCAAGGTGGTTCTGCTGTTTATTGAACAACGGCAGGGATGGGTCTAGGATCGTACGCGTCCGTCTTGACTCTCGAAATTCGTGGGGCTCGCAGGCCCCTTTTTGCTTCAGTATGACGCGCTACTTGCGTCACCTGGGAAACTTAGCAAAAAACCTATCGCCACTCTGGATTGGTTCCTCGAGTGGTAGGGTTAGTATAGCATACGTATGGAGGAGATTGTTAGTGGTTACGGGTCAGTCAGGTGGTATACTTGGGTTGTCCCTTCTATTAGATACATGAAAATTGTTACACAAAGACCCCTGATGATTGGCTAATGTTAGTGGCGTCAGTGATGAGTGCCCCGTGTTCTGATTGGTCCACTCGCGAGCCCCCCCAGCCTGGGACCATCGTTGTTCCCAGCTCGCGGTGTACCTGTCATTCGCAACAATATGTAACTATGTGTTTATGCAGACAATGCATGGATTTGCTCATATGCCTGAGAGCAGACTATTCCCACCGCGGTAGGTGTCCATTGGGTCATTTCATTGTTGCAGTCTGTGTCTCAAACGTGGGACCCAGGCGACTTCTCTCTCCTGGGGCTGGCACCCTGTCAGGTTCGGCTTGGTCACGTGAGGAGAGACCGTGATTGAGGCAGAATTTTGAACATTTAATGTTGTATTTTCCACTGTGTGTCGCTTAGTTTGCAGGTGTGACCTTGGCTTCGGCTTGTGGCATGCGAGTTGCAACATTGCCCCCTTGGCTGTCAGTTCTCGCTGGGCTCATTCTGCAGGGTCAGCAATTGTACTCTTGCTCGTTCAATGTTCGTGGAGGCTCTTGCTTGCGGCCTCCTTGGGCCTGGTACATAGGTGGGGATGTTCAATGTACGGCACTTTAAGTTACGGTATCATATTGCTTCATATCCAGTATCATGTCTTCGTTGCATTTCTCATCACAATGCATGGGTTAGGAGAAGCGTCAGCAAGCATTTTAGATGAGTTCTTTGTGCGTCTTGCGTTTCTGCATTTTGAAAAACCTATGTGAAAAATAATAAAGATGCGCGTCAGTGGGTGTGTCCGTCACCTACGTCATAGCGCTGAATATGTTCTTCGTGTGGATTGGTGTGGGAGTGTCCAGTGTGCATGGTTGCAAGGGTGTTCTGACCGTTGGCTAGGTCGTCATGGCATCTCTAACGATGTGTTTATTTACCGTTGAATGGTTTAGTCAAGTTCATCCATGCCGCAGGTGTCGGCTTGAGCAGGGCAGGCTGGTGGGCAGGCTGGTGGGCACATCCGTATGTTCCTGTACCAGGGTATTTGGTCGTCTGGTAAATAGGCAAATTCCTCTCGTCGCGGGTGTCTGGGCCGCGATCCTCTAGGCCAGGGGCGCGAGGGGATTGGGGGGAGTCTTTTGTCCCATTCTCCCACTTCAGAGCAGACCCACTGGAGCAATGCAGGTTTGGCAGTGTATGAGCCACAGGGTTGTGATCTTTGGAGAATGCGTGTGGAGCACATTGTCGACGTGCTACAGCAGCACAAGTGAGTTGCAAAGCATGCTATAGTTGTGGTGATAGATGGAACATGCTACAGTATTTGGTGTGAGGCAGGAGATGGTGCATTGAGAAGTTGGTTAGTGTGGCCACAGGGTGCAGTGCATACGTAATGTGAGTATGGATGTGAGTATGATTGAAGGGCAGCTTATATGTGGTTGGTTACTCTGCTGTGTGCAAATTTATTGAAGTAGGCCCAATGTTGTGAATGTGGTGTGCATAGGTTGGCAGTGGCACAATAGAGTGCGAATGGTAGTGCATAGGGGTGTTGCAGGCTGCACTATGTTTGTGGCTTCTGCTAAGTGTCACACGTTTTCGTGAATGGGTGTTTTATGGTTTGGGGCGATGGGTAGAACTGCTGCTACATATGTAACATTTGTGCATAATGTTAGGTGCCCACGTGGCCGCTTGCTTGGATGTGTAGTGTTGCGGTGGGTGTGGAAAGGTTTGCAATGTTGTGTGCATACCTAAAGTTGTGCTGGCGGCATGTTAGGATGTTTGTGGATGCTGCAATAGTGCCTTCTTTAGCAGAAATTTCTGGTGGATCAGCTTTGCAATCAAACGGAACGTGTAACAAGAGTGTTTAACAGTAAATAAGGAGTGGTGTATAGAAATGACAGTGTGCAATACAGAGGTTTTGTATGTGATTGGTGCATGCATGCTTTGAAGTGTGACAGCACCCAATTTGGGGAGTGCTGCAAAATGTGACTGTGCAAAGGGAAGAAGTATTGTCAGAGCTTTACTGGGCCGTGGCCCTCACTGTAGATGGGAAAGCACACGTGCACATCCTCCCATTTTGAGCAGGGTGGAAATGGACATGGAATTGTGGGAAATAGGTAATTAGGAGTTTAGGGCTTGGTTCATAGGAAGGGGCGGTACCATTTCGTCACAATACTGTGTTGTGAGCGTGGTCGGCATGTAGAGATGCACAGTGCTTATTGTCGATGATACCTTTGTGCACCATCTGCACAGGTGTTGCGTGCAAAGAGGCGCTGCTGGTAATTTTGGGTTGGAAGGAGTGGACGCTTTCTGGGCCTGCCAGGGTGACTGCAGTTTCGGCAGATGGTTCGCCTTTGCAGATATGTGGTGTCCATCACGAACGTGGACTGTGTCGTGGTGCACTATGGAAGTGCACATTTGGGTTACATGTCATGTGGACGATTAATCCGTCTACTGATGGGGTTGCTGACCGCAATGATGCGTATTTTTCCTACTGCCAAGGTAGTTTTCTCATGCATAACACCAAGAGCAGTGTGAGTCTATGACGGTGTGATTTGTCCCCAGCCAGCTGCCGGAAGGTTTGTTATAAACAGAATTATGCGTCGGTTTATGCAGACTGCTGGCATGTTCTCCACCCACTATGAGATCATGAGGTCGCAAAATATGCAGTGGTTCCGTAGAAGTGGCATTTATTTGAGCGCCATTGGCAATGCCATTTTCTTTCACACTGAGCAAGAAGCATTGACTAGAATGTTGTAAAAATGTGTGGACAGGCAAACAGAACTGCATATAAAGAGAAAATACAAAAATAATTTGCTTCCATGCATGTTGACAAAAAAGAAAAAACACTTTATACATATACTTTGGAAGACTGAATCCCCCGCCCAGTTTCATATCACCTCCCCCCCTTTACTATCACGAAAAGGTAGTGGATTACGCGGTACTTTCAGGATGGCCCGTGCCACATCCTCAGTGGCTATGTGGATGTTTGCGGGTGGAGAAATCGTGCATACTTTCATTGAACTTTGTAGTGGACGTACTTTGGAATGGCATGATATTTTACTGTAAATGTGTAACGGTACATTTCAAGTGTTGTACAGCAGTGACAGTGTTCCATTATGGCTGTTTTAATGCAATTGGTGGATGTGTGTGTGCCTATTTACCAGTAACCTAATGAAGTAGAGCTGCAGAGAAGATAGTGCAAAGGGAAGAAGGACTGCTCCAGTTTTACAGGGGTGCGGTCCACGCGCTACTTTGGGAGGCGCACATGGGAAAATCTGCCCTTTACAACACCTTGCCCAATTGCCATGGCAGTGTGGGGATTAGCCAATCAGGTAGTATGGGTTTGGTTAACAGGAAGGGGAGGTGAAACGGTTGCACATTATACTCTGCGCACTGAGGGTGGCTGACATGGCCCAAACAAACCTACCACCTACTGGCCTAGATCAAACAACCCTTATATAACCAAGCTGCTACATTCTCTGATGAGGATGTTCTTGTATATGTCTGATTGAAAAGGGACTACTGGTGAGACAGATTTGTTACCTTCTTTCACTAGTTTAGTGAAGGCTTCTGCCTTCTATTGAGATTGTTGTGAGGTTCAGAATTGTGGTTGCCTCTGGGGCTGGGCATTGGTGATATTGCTGCTTACATCCATGGGCATAGTGTTGATGACTTGTTGGATGTTTATGACTTTGTTGAAGTTGTTTGCAAGGTCATTTGAGAGTTTCTGTGAGGGAGCGAGGACTTTACTGCAATACTTTAGGTTTTTTAACTGCTTGATGATGTTGATCATCTTTTTCTGTGCATTGCTTGCTTTTAAGAAGTGTTTGGCACACTGCCATTTCTTTGCTTTTAAGAGTTTTGCCTTATAGAGTGATATCTGTTTTTGGTACAGAATTATGGACTGTTGGTTGTAATGTTTCCTCCAAGGTTGTTTGAATTTCCAGTTTGTTTTCTTCAGGATTCTGAGATGGGTTGTAAACCTTCTGGCAGATGTTTTATTTTGGGAGGAGGTGACTGGTTTCTTCAATACTACAGCATCTGGAGCTTCTGTTTTCCATTTCTGGAATTTCTAAATTATTTCTTCTGGTGAAAGTGTGTCCAGGAGAGCATTTGGTGGTTTTGTGGATTCCAGTCTGCTGTTGCGGTTCACAATGTTGAGGGATTTCCAGTTTTTATTTTTTTTATTTGAGTTAGACTTATGTGGGTGGCATGTTGGAGCATGGAAGTATGATAAGACGGTTGCTCCACAGAATATTTATTGTGGGTGCAATTGTAGTTAAGCTTTATTTGCAAAAGATGGCATCCAAAGTTTGTCCGGCTGCATGGATTGCCCCCTTCATCATTTGTTATACGTATAGGGTGGATAGTTGTGAGGTCAGTGATTTGGCATGGTTGGTATTCTCCTCTTCAAACTGGATGTTACAGTCTCCCAGTGTGATCAGCTGGATTTGTTCAATTGCAATGCTAATTATGGGGTCTAAAACTTTCTCTGCAAAGGTCAGGTTGAATGTGGGGGGTTTGCAGATGAATAGGAAGGATATATTGGTTTGATGGTCTACAGCTAGGTTGAGGAAGAATGATTCAAAATCTGGGATCTTTAATGATGGTGCTGTTGTAATTCTTAAGTATTCTTTGTGTGCTCCAGCTAGGCCATCTCCTCTTGTTCCTTTGCAGTTGTCCTGCCTGAGTTTGAAGTTGTTCAGGATTGTGTGCAACTACATTAAAGTTATCCATTAGCCAGATTTCTTTTAGGAAAAGCATGTCCATTTCTTCTTCACATCTTCTGTATTTAAACTGATCTGATTCAAGTTGAAGATGCAGTTTGACTGCTAACTATGGAATATTGGATGTGGTATTGTAACAGTTGGAAAAGAAAGCTTACTGATTTTAGAAAATGCATCTAGAATTGTATGTTCTTCTGCATAAGTTACAACTGTAAGATCTTCATTGATGGAGAGATTTGTTCTGTGTGTTTATAGTCAGTAAGACAAAGCCATCAGGCTTTTAGAAGGTTGATGCTTCCACACCCAAAACTGCACCACAAGTGTGATTCAAAATCAATTTTATATTTTATATTTTAAGAAAATATTCTTGTCCCCCGAAGGAGAGCCCTTTTAGATGACACGTGTTTCGGCACATCATGTGCCTTTTTCAAATCAAGGCATGTATATCATTCACTTCATGTACACAATCAATTGTCCAATTGTATTGTATAAAGACAGACATTGCATTGAGGAGGGGTTGTAGGGAGGGTAGTATGGGTTCACAAAGACAAAATCACAAAAAATAAAACCATAAGATACTGAATGATACTGAAAATTATTAGGAATGGACAAATCATATTTAGAACAATTGCTGGATTTAGATTAATGCTACATTTCTAAAATGATGGATTTAATTCATCCTCCAAATCTATGAAACACGGGTAATATAAACACTTACACTTGTCATCCTTGTTATGTTTCATCACAAATAGGCCATATGGATGAATACAATCCAGCATTTTAGAAAATGGAGAATTAATCTAATTCCAGCAGATGGAGGGAGGTATCCGAGCACACATGTGGGAGTCATTGTTGCATCTGCTTAGAATTTAGCCAGCAGGATTGTGTACATGTTCAAATGCATTATTATTATTGAAAGACACATTCCTTGGACGCACCAGAAGCTATTTGAGTTCAGCATTCACAAGGTTCATCCATCAATTACAATTGGAGAGGAATGAGAGAAGCCATTTTATAGCGCCGTCATCAATACTCAATATTCCTTGCATCATTAAGGTGGCATATTAGGGTTAGGCAACATGAGAAACCTTTATCTCTAGCGGTAACCAACTCATGTCTAGCATCCAGTGGGCAGTTGTGTTGCCTGAAACAGGGAAGAAGTCTGATAGGTTGTCAGTTAAAGGTGAGAGGGAAGTTGTGGAGTAACCACCGGTTTTAAGCAATAGCCTTTCAATGTGAATCACCAGCAATTCATTCTACTGCTTCTAGCCCATCTGGAATGGTCAGAGTTTGGATTTACCTCTGCATATTTCACAAGGAATTCAACAACTACAATGTATTGGACCTTGGAAATTAATGCAGATTCTTCATCGATGTATATGTCTGTTCAGGGGGCCATGTTAAGATGTTCTTTTTTGATCAGTAGTTAAAAAGAAACCACACCTTTTAGCAAGGGAATTTATTCAAGCAGCCTTTAATACAATGTGCATTTATTTATTAAATTTTATCTGTATACAGTAATTAAACTTTTACAAACTTTCAAATAGCAAATTTCAGATAAAATGTGTTTCCACTCAAAAGAAAAAATAAATAATAAATCAATACAAATACAAAATACAAATAGTACAGGTTATTAAATCTCATTCAATCATTAAAACTCATCACGTCGAAACCATTATATCAACAGCACTGTAATTCATTAAAATCCCTATAGGGCACAATTCATTCACAATTTGTCTTAATATCATAAATAATAATAAAACTGCAAGTACCAGCTTGAATTTTAAAATTCTCCTACAGTCAAACCACTTAGGCCCACTAATATAAACATCCCAGCCTAAGTAAGCAGCCATAATCTATACCATACATTACTAAAGTTGTACCCTAGGCAATAGTTTCAAGATCGTTTTCCACAATCTAAACAATGCAAAGTGTATCCTACCATTTTCAGAGTTCAGGCAATATATCCAAAAAGGATCCAACTTTACAAACTCAATACTATGCACAAAGCACCCAAGAATCTCAATTATAGTGGGTGGTAGCCCCACACATTCTGTAAACAAATGTCTGGTGGATTCTAAAGTACTGTTACTTTTACATATCCGACAAGTACGCTCTTTATGGGGGATATTATATCTTGGCCTGAGATTCATCAATATCGGTAACTGATTGGTCCTAAACTTCAGTTAAAACATTCTCAGGGCAGAACTCAGACAACACGTAATATATCTCTGCGGCTTCATATAGATATGTGTAACATTTACCACTTCATCATGAGACCATAGGCTATACAGGTGTTCATAATTCTCAGTCCAGTACCATAGACATAGCTTCTTTTTGTATGTCCGCTTCAAAACTTCAAAGCAGGTGCCACGTCTAAAATCCGGTATCCAAGCGATTTTCCCTAAGCATTTTACAATCCAGTTATCAAAATCCCTGCTTTCAACTTTCAGCATATTATCCAGTTTATTTGGTAAAAGAGAGAGCAATTCACATTGAGGATAAGTATTAGTTTTTAAGTACAGTATACCCTGCCTCATAATAGCCTGACCTTTAAGTGATACCAAGCCTAACTCGAGTCTAAGATATGCCATAAACATTGACCGTGACAGACCAAGGGCCATTCCCCAGAAATGTCCTTCGATTCTGTCAAGCCATGGCAAATCTTCCATAGCAAGAACATCCAATCCATAAAGTACCATTGGACTAAAACTTTGTTTATATAGTACAATAATACCCTCTAATGAATAACCCGTGGTCCAAGATGCAAATTTGCGTAATGAGTTTACAAGTTGCTTTGCTTTAAGCCTTTTTGGTTCCTTTATATACATATGTAGGCTCTAGAAGGACTCATCTCCAATCACAAGCATGGGTATTTAACAACCCTCTCAAGTACTCAAACTGAAGGAAAAGATACAGGTATGATCCTCAAGTGGAAGGCGCGACAGCCCTAATGTAAATATTATGGCTGGAACCTGCCAGAGACCAATAGACCACCCATAAGGCCTATAGTATGTGAAAAATCAAAAACAAGAATTGGCTCTTGATTGTCAGCGCTCAACCCTGTAAATTATCACAGAATCCAGTTGTTATAAAATGAGCTCCGTATAGATTGTAATCACATTAGATACAGCAAGTCAACAAAGTATGATATGAACATTCGTATTTTAATGATCCCTTAGGCAAAACTGTTCAGCCGACATGTGTTTCGACCCCCTCTGGGTCGTCCTCAAGGCTGGCAATACATTAGCATATAAAAAAAAAGTAAAAAATAGAATATTTTTAAAACAAAAGATCAACAAAACCATATTAGACACATAAAATGCCCTCATTTCAAAAACATAATCAATGCATGTGCGACAGATCACAAAACAAGTCCATAGTGAATTAAATAATGCATCAAAGCAACAAAAAACATAAAACAATCAAAGTACATACCCATTATCAAATGTCAGAAGAGAGGTTGTGGAAGCGGGCAAATGCAAAAACAATAACATTGGTATTTAAATTAAAAGTTCCAACGTACACTTATGAACATAATAATAAAGAAAAAATAAGTGGGAGGATCTCCCGAGGTCAGAGAAGTGCGAAGTAATTGTGTTATAATTTATCAAAGCAAAATTTCTGCTAGATGAAAGGTGAGAGCTTGAGGGGCATGAATCTAATTTGCCAAACACAGTCAAAAGAAAGAAGGAAGTATGAGAACTTAGTGTCAAAATGATTCTGTAGAAGCTTCGGAAAAAAGGAACGAGGGAGATGACCAAGTAAAAGGAACCAAATGCCAACACCCTGGTGTGGTGTAAAGAAAAGACAATTAATATGCCGCGGTGCCCAAAATCTCACCAGGTCAGAAAGAATTCCAATTCTGAAAGCAAAGAGATGTTAGAAATCACTAGATAGCTAGTTATGTTTAATTAAGAAAGTGTGGCCAAAGACAGAGCACCAACGTACCCTATTCAAATTCCATATGGAGAAGAATGAGTGAAGTGTCTGTTTCTTGACAACTTGCCCCAATACGTTAGTTGAGGAAAATACAAGTCCAAATCCGTTTAAATTAATAAAATAAAGGAACCTGAATTGTACTGTGCCCGTGCAACAGTGAAATAATGTCTGAAAACACCATATTTATACATAAGAATCACTACAAAGTATCTTATTGTTGCTTGGAAGATCCAAGATAATCTTACCCGAAAAAGTTTAATCTTTGAGTTTGAGGTTAGTAAACATGATTTGGTAGTGTAGAGGTTAAAGTCTGGGTTAAATCCCCACAAAAATAAACATAATTGTAGCTGTAAAGTGTATCCTTCTTATAATTAGCCAAGGTTTAATCCTAACAATCAAATTAAGAAGGAGCAAAACTCTTAATTGCTAATATTTACCTGCAGCATTTACGTAGGAACCTATATGTACCGGCGTTCTGCGCGTGGAGTGCTGGGCCATTGTTATGGTCAAAAAAGACGGCCACATCATAAACGTGTGACATCACACGTAACCGCGTCACGGGCGCGCAGCCTCACACGTTGTTTTTGTGATATCATCTGTTGACAAATGAAATGAAGCACGCATGCGTATGTGCGCATTCAAAGGATAAAAACAAATACAATCAGGTAGACAATGCAGGCACAGCAAGTCTAATGCAAGCAAGCACTAAATAAATGCCACATAAGGTGAGTATTTTCTGTTCATGATACTGGTATCATAGTATCCTGTGAGCATCGTGGAGCTACACAATTCAAATCACGTCGGCACTGTAATTATGAGCAGTTCAAAGGAACCAAAATAAGTAATGGGAAATATTATATTAATTGCCTCATTAACGAAATGCAATTGTTCATCGCATACCAACTGGAAGGCTAACAAATCATGTGAAACTACAAAGGTAAAACAAACTAAAGATATAAAGCACCAGATTAATGTAATTTAGGCACCTAATTAAGCACATAATGTGCTGTCCGTAGTAACTAGCATGTAATGGTAAGAGAATACCATGTATCATATACACAATGTGATATGTGGTGTCAGCAAATGTGTTCATCCATGGAACGGACACCAAAATTTAAGATAAAAATGTCAAAATGGAAAGTATGGGAATGACAAATATGTATTAGGTGAATAGCAAGATAAGATAAAAGTGGGTGTTTGGCAAGGAGGATGGATGCTCCAAATACCCCATCCCAAAATTGGTTAGTATATTGGGAGTGTCCATGAGTTTAGCACAGTGACAGCCTTAGCTTTATTTAGCTGCCTCCATATTTCCTCATGATTTCTCTTACTCAGGACAGCAATCATTTCTTGCCATCTCTGGTTTTTAATGGAAAATTCCATTGCTTGTGCCATCCCCTATAGGCATTTTTGATCCTATTTATCTTTGCTTTCCTTCCTTCCTTAGAGTAAATGTCTCAGGAGGATAGCTCAGGGGCAACGTGCTCACCTTAGAAGCAAGACGACATGGAGCAACACGGGTTTGATCCCGGGTCCGCGCTTAGAAACCTCTGGGTATTAAGCGTGTTATAAATAACCTATCATATCATATCAAGCATTAATCCTTCTAATGCTCCTATGCATCATACGCTTACATCCCTAACTGCTGGGTCATAGGGATTATTACATTTGGTACTTGACACATATTACCAGATAAAACTTGCCACTCGAGTTGGCTAGATTCTTAATCAAATCTTCGATTTTGTCACCAATCAAGACCCCAAGAAATTCAATGTCATTAATATCAAGGGAGTAAACCTTACTCCCAATCCTACCCAAGTTCCTATCATTCCAATGTATTCCAGCTTGAATACCCTGTACCCCGAGCACCCAGACTGACCTTCTCGTACCTTCAAAATATCAGGCACTTCCAGGGTCAGGCCTAATGAGTGGGTTATTTGGGTTGATCACTACAACCCAAATAACTAACTACGAGCTCACTAGCTGCCAGCAGACAAGTATTGTTCCCAAATACATAATCCAGGGTGGCAATGGAATGAGACCCCACCCAGGTATGCTGACCACCTACGTCCCCCTTTCTGCGACCATTGAGCATGCTAGTATCCCATTGCTTAAGGAACCCTACCAGTCGCTTCCTTCTACTATTATCACCATCCTGCAACATAGTACTTATGGGAACAAAATTAGTATACAACGGACCCTGTGTATTATCAACACACCGATTATTGAGGAACCACCCAGCAAAACGAATCCATCTTCTCCATTTTCTTTAAGATTCTCTGCCAAACATTCCTCCAAGTTACTTAGATGAGTTAATTTTATTTTGAATTTTTGAATTTGTATTTTAATTCTCTCAGTGTGAAAAGTTTCTTTTGTAAACTATAACACACTATATTAATAAAAACAAAAAAAACATTCCTCCAAGTTGTGCATGAATCCATTAATGGACTTTATGCTGGGGGGTAGATAACATTAATTACCAGCATAACTGATCTTACAGTACCTACATTTCTGCTGATAACCACCCCAAGAGCATACCCTTCATCATGGGTATGCCAAACTTCACTTGAGCACAGCCTTTAACTAACACCTACAACAAGCCCACCTCCCCCCCAGATGACCTCCCCTTCTTACTTTTCTTAGCAAACATATGGTACAGGTGATATCCCTCAAAGTAACTGGGCTATCTAACCAAGTCACCTGTAGCATACATATATTGTTGCCAAAATGTGTATTCATTGATCCATCTTTGTGTAATAGGTGCTTGACCCACATGTATTCCAGCTGATCAACTTAATAAATCAGCACCTATCTATATTATATTGTGGATGGAATGTTTGGGTACTCCTCTTCTCCATATTTTTTGCATCATAACCCCAGTGTTCAGTCCCCATCACCATCTCGTGTTTTCCATGAATAGATTCAAGGGATCCTAACATAACTACAATGTTATATGTCCTTTGTGTTCGCAGCTTCCCTCCAGTAGCATGATTCACTCAAGGGCATCTACATTGGCGCAGAACAGGGTGGCCAAGGCTGGCCACCCGTAGCAACACACAATTAGTGGGACTATCCCACTTGGGTAGTGTTAATTCAATAATATCAGCGGATCTAATTGTACACAACCATGGCACCGTGGCCCACAAATAAAACAGATTAGTCCTATTCAGAAAGGGACTCGCTCCTGTAGTATTCTTTTCCACCAACTTAATCATACAACCAGGTCTAATCAATTTTGTTTCCTTGTCACCACCTTTTTCCTTTAAATTGGTGCCAGGCTCCAAAACGTTATCTACATTTCGTTCAAAGGGATGCCATCCTCATCAGGTAGCCTTTGTGCAAACTTGACCCGGGACATATATCTAGTTTTTGGGATCCTCCCTGATATGGATCTCCCCTTACTCACATCCTGCTTGGAGCTTTGTGCCAACTTAGTTACACTATCAGAGACAAACTTGGGGAAGGATAATCCCACACCCTTCGCACCAGTGTTAGCAGCAGGTTCCCCCGCCCGAGACCTCAGCAGTGTCCACCTATCCAGGGGCCCTTGTAAGATCACACTTCTTCTGGTCCCATCAGACAGGTTATGTGTTACTTTCTTTGCTATCGCGGGTCCCGTAGCACACTTAGTGCATGACATGGAAACTTTCCTATAATCATCCCGATGCAACAATAGAATATTTGACTGTACAGATGTTTTAGTCTTATTTTCCTTCATCGTTTCTTCAGGGCACTTCTCAAGTAGTGAATACTCAGGTCTTCCCATCAACGATATTTCAGTACATAATGCCTCAAGGGCATCATCCTCATTAGCGGCTGCTATATTAACTGAGTCGTCTGTCATCCATGTGTTCCCAATTTCATCAAGGGTAATATAATTATTACTTTTTTCCCACTCCCTCGTCCCTCCAGGTCGCTTACCAGGATCTGTTATACCATTCTTTTATGTAGCCATATTGACTTGACTTGTTTTGGGAGGCAAGGAATTATCATGTCCTCAACTAGATATTCGGCTACGCAGTCCCATAGCTTTGATTACCATGTCCAATTGCTGTTGGGTCTTCAACTGATTTTTCACCAAATTTGAGCAGATCCTAAGGACATCTTCCAGTCTCTCCGAGATGGCTTTAAACTCAATATTAAACAAGCCCTCAACTGCTGGGGGTGAAACCTCACATTCTTTGCCATCCAACCTTGGTCCCCTGAATGCTGTATTCCCAAGCAGGCGATCCAGATCAGGACTCAAGGAAAGATTCCCAGAGGGACGTACATCATTCCTTTGTGAAGCCACCCCAGTTGGATTACGTTGCAAAGATTTGCATAGATTTAGCAGGGAGCCATTATTTCCAAAGAGTGCATGGAGGACGAAAAATCAGCAATGGTGACCTTATTCAGATCCTGAACATCACTAATTCCAGTCTCGAGTGGAGCTATATGCTGACTCTCAACCAGTTCAGTCTCCGTCACCATCTCCGGAATAACCCTCTGCCCTGATGGTAAGCCAAAGTCTGGCAACCAAGGCTTATCCAACATACAGCCCCTGGCTTGCTCCCAACCAGTCCCAGAAAAATAACCTGGAATAATACGTTGCGTGGACATATGGCCTCTCTTCCCCCTTTTCTCTCGGAGGAGGTCCTTCGATTTACGCGAGGGACTGGGGCTCCGCTGAAACTTACCTTTCAGAAGCACATCGCTCCTAAGACCCACTCAACTTGCAGTTTTCAATTTCATAGTTGACTATCCGTAATGGGTCGAATAGTGAGTCTACTAGCAAATCACTGTACTAATAATTGTCCCAGGACATAGTCCAGTCACTTATGCCGGGGAAACAGGTACTATTAAATATAAGAACTGCACTCCAATCTGGGAATGTCTATACAAACAAACACTTGGCACGTGTAACTTCACAATAGTGCCAATACCTAAATCACAGTGCTGAAATTTCCACATGAGAATTAAAACAGTCATACGTGGATCAAGCTGCACAACAGCTGGAGATCATCCACCTGGAACTCATTCATCAATGTTGCTATCTCCGAACAGCAAACCAGGTGAATTCAGAACTTCCGGCTTATAAACGGTCACCTGGGAATATAGAAATCTTACAGCACAGGTTCCTCTGCCGGCGATTACTTTGGTGCCAACATCATCGGAGAGACTCCTCGGTCTCTGTGCACCGGGTAACGAGTCACAAGTCACTCAGCCACACTCCGCCGCGGCTCTGCCGTGTATCCAATGTTATAAACGGTCTTCAGAGGAACATAATGCACGCAGCAGGAACAACACAGTAAAGGCTGTAGACAGACTCAGACAATCACGAGTCACTCAGCTGCACTCTGCCGCGGCTCCGCTGTGTATCCAATGTTATAAACGGTCTTCAGGGGAACGTAATGCATGCAGCATTAACAACACAGTAAAGGCTGTAGACAGACTCAGACAATCACGAGTCACGCAGCTGCACTCTGTCAAATTTGTATTTAACTGTTTAGCATTTGCGAGATTGTTAAGCCCCCTCTTTTGCTTCAAGCCTTTAACTTGGGAATAGGCAGGTAGTACTAATTACTGCTGTCCCCAGTGCGTCCGCTCCCGATCTGCGACAGGCTGTCATGGAAAGGAAGAAGGCACTACACGTAGTCCCTGCTCTCCATTCCATCGAGACATTTTTTTGTTTACTTTTTTTAATGGGTGCCATGGAAAGAGTGATCAGATTACATGTAGTGCCTTGTCCCGTTTCCATGGTGGTCATTTTTTCTGTTAACTTTTTTCAATGGGCGCCATGGAAATGGAAAACAGACTTAATTTTCCCTTCCTCGGTGGCCATTTAAAAAAATTATAATTCTGTTCCAAAAACACTGGAGCGTTCCGGAATAGAAAGAAAACTGCTTTTAGTCCCCCGGTCTTGCGGGTCTGGGTAATAATACAGCATAATACAATAAAAGCAACATCACAACAATTCTATTTATCAGATTTACAAATTACCAAAGTTAATATAATAACAAATAGTGATTTAAAAAATTACATACACATAATTGTAAGTATTGAACATTTACAAATATAAAAATACAAATCATGTAAACTGTGGGGGTAATTTATAGAATTCAGTGCAGAAGCAGCGCACACGGGCAGCGCAGAGAGGGAGCCAACGTGCGCCAGCCGTGTGCGCTAAACAGCATTGTGGCGCACCGCATATTCATGGATTTCCCAAGCCATTTTAAGCTGTGGCGCAGCGAACATCCCGCAGCGCCAGTTACGCCTCCAAAAACGCCCCTTGTGCGAGAAAAAGCCATCAAAATCCCCAATACGGCGCAAAGGGCCACGCTAACCCTGGACCAGCTTACAGGCCCGCTACACTGTAATCCCGTGAAAAACTACGCGTACCCTGCTGATGGCAGCCAAAACGCATGAAAACGTACTCGCGCACCCCATTGAATACGGGTACCCCGCTCGCGGCAGCCAGAATGTGTGAAAATCTCCCGCGCACCCCCTTCGATACGCGTATCCTGCTCGTTGCAGCCAAAACTCGCGCACCCCCTTGAATACGCGTACTCTGCCTGTGCCAGACAAATTGCGTGGAAAATGTCCCCACTGTGGTGTGGGCTGCCTGCGGGTCATGGTCAGGGTGGATGGGCTGCCTGTGGGGCATGCCCAGGGTGTAGGGTGGTCCGCTGTGGTGTGGGCTGCCTGCGGGTCATGGTCAGGGGTGATGGGCTGCCTGGGGGGCACAGTCAGGGGTGATGGGCTGCCTGCAGGTCATGATGAGGGTGGATGGGCTGCTTGCGGGGCATGCCCAAGGGTGTAGGCTGGTCCCCTGTGGTGTGGGCTGCCTGCGTGGCTTGGTCATGGTGGATGTGCTACCTGCGGGGTATGGGGAGAGTGGATGGCCAGCCTGCGTGTATTCCGGGGGTGCGCAGGGAGTACTACATGTGGTTGGCCTGGTGCGAGTGGGGTACGCATATTCCGGGGGTGCACGGGGACTACTACACGCGATTGGCCAGGCACGAGCGGGGTATGTGTATTCCAGGGATGCGTGAGGAGTACTACACGTGATTGGCCTGGTGCGAGCGGGTACGTGTATTCCGGGGGTGCGCGGGGAGTACTACATGCGATTGGCTTGGTGCGAGTGGGGTACGCATATTCCGGGAGTGCGCAGGGAGTTCTACACGTGATTAGCCTGGCGTGAGCGGGTTATGCGTATTCCGGGGGTGCCCGGGGAGTACTACATGCGATTGGCCTGGCGTAAGCAGGGGGAAGCGTATTCCGGGGGTGCGCGGGAAGTACTACATGCGATTGGCCTGGTGCGAGCGGGGTATGCATATTCCGGGGGTGCGCGGGGAGTACTACATGTGATTGGCCTGGCACGAGTGGGGTACGCATATTCCGGGGTTGCGCGGGGAGTACTACACGCCATTGGCCTGGTGCGAGTGGGGTACACGTTTTCCGGGGGTGTGCGGGGAGTACTACACATGATTGGCCTGGCGCGAGCGGGTTATGTGTATTCTGGGGGGCACGGGGAGTACTACATGTGATTGGCGTGGTGCGAGCAGGGTACGCGTATTCCGGGGGTGCACGGGGAGTTCTACACGCGATTGGCATGGCGCGAGCGGGGTACGCATATTCCGGGGGTGCGCGGGGAGTACTACACGCGTTTGGCCTAGCGCGAGCGGGGTACGCATATTCTGAGGGTGCGGGAGGTGTTCTACACACGATTGGCCTGGCGCGAGCAGGGTATGTGCATTCCGGGGGTGCACAGGGAGTTTCACATGCGATTTGGCAGTGTGGGCCCTCCCGGGTGTGGCCCTCCCCCCCTGCCCATGCCCCGCAGGCAGTCCATCACCCCAGACCATGCCACGCAGGCAGCACATCACCCCAGATGATGCCCCGCAGGCAGCCCATCACCCCAGACCATGCACCGCAGGCAGGCCACATGGCACCATGAACTTGGGAGCCCTGACACATGTCCCCCTACCCCACCCCCATTGATAGGCACCTGCCAGCAGGCCCCGACTAATGTCGTCCACCCAACACGTCATCACAATCCAGACCCATGGCCCTTATGGCCACCCAAATCCCACGCCACCCCAGTCCAAACACCCAACCAAGCATTCCATCCACTCCACATTGAATTCCCCATGTCATGATAGAAACCAAATAACTAGCATTCCCATGAATACATGTCTGTCAGACCCACACAATGGTGACACATGACTGAGAAAACCCACATTGTGACATGCACAAAACGAATGAGAGAAGACCACACAAGTAAAGTAGAGAAAAAAACTGTATTAAATACTAAACTGAATGAATAAAACAAAAGCACACAAGAAGAAAAAAAATAAATCCAAGTCCAGATGTCCAAAATTGAGCCACAAAA
The DNA here is from genome assembly GCF_040938575.1 of Ambystoma mexicanum. Classification (NCBI taxonomy): domain Eukaryota; kingdom Metazoa; phylum Chordata; class Amphibia; order Caudata; family Ambystomatidae; genus Ambystoma; species Ambystoma mexicanum. The sequence continues at coordinate 873,381,370 of NC_090930.1, forward strand.
ATGAAGGCTGTAATCAATAAAATGCTAAGTAAAATGGCTCCAAAGCGTCAGTCCATGAAACAAAATCCAACTCCAACTCCCTGCGAATTGCCTAGAGGCACTTAGCCCACCTCAACGCCCAGTGCATGGAGTTCTCCACCCTGGCCATTGTGAGCCGTGCCCTCTCCGCCCGCCACCACTCCGCATCTATTTTCTGGCCCAACCGCTGCACACGGAAGACACTCCCAATCCGAGGTCCTCCTGCCTGCCGGCCGATGCCTTCCCCGGGGATGTTGATGGCCCGAGCCATTATCGCTCCCACCCTGAGCCTGCTGCTGCCCTGCCTGTTGAAGCCTGCACATACTCCTCTTGCTAGGGTTTAGTTGGTGGAGTGGCCACCCCTGCTGGACCTCCGACTCCCAACTGTGGCAGGGATGTGTCCTCTACCAGCCTGGCCGCTGGATCAGGGGCAGCTCCACAGGGGGCCCAGGTGATACTTGGGTGAGAAGATGGCACAGAGGACGACTGGCGCATAGGGGGTTCAGTTGAGGAGGGGGTCGCAAGAAGATCCAGCACACGGATGAACCCAGTGCCGACGACCTGTCCTAATAGGTTGATGCGGCCAAAGAGGTATTCGAAATGACGTGCATTGTCCAGACGAGAACCATGCACGTCATCCCGAATACCACGTTGGCGCAACACCACCCCAGCTAGGACAGGCTCAAACCAGTCACGGATTGCAACATCTGCAGGGAGAGGAAGGCCAGTTGTTGTTTGCGCATCCTCTCCCCGAAAACGGGTCTGGACGGAGGCATCCCTGCTGGTGCTGGATGATGCAGTCACAGGATCGGGGACAGGATTACACACAGGCGCCTCTGCGGCGGCCTGTGCTGCCTCCTGTCCCTGCAACTGGACTGCACCACTAGCACCAGTGGAATCCTCCATTCCAAGCCTCATGCGTGGGGCTTCCGTGGCCTCCTCCTCAAGCAAATCCCCACCAACCTGGATGACTCTGTGCCATCTTCCTCCGTAGGCCCCTGTGGGGGCTCAGCTGCCCCTACTGCTGCCGAGGAGTCCACCTCCAAACTCCACCTCTTGGATGTTCCCTAGGCATCTGCGGCCATAGATGCGGAACCAGACTACTTACTCCCGGAAGATATCACTACCTGGGAGGGGAGCTGGGCCTTGCTGGCGGTGGGATCCCTGACGCTGTGCTCCACAGCACCGTCTCTGCCCTCTTCATCAGTCGACGCTGCAGACAGGGAGAGTCAGAACACAGGCATCAGGCACGGTTCAATGGTCTGATACACACAAGACAGTTGCACATGAGTGGCAGTGTCAAACTTCACAGATGGCATAACACTCCCCAACACTCCTATCATTTGAACCCACACACATGCACACATTAACAGGAATCGTGCAGCAGGCAGCAGCATCCATACACACACAACCGCATGAACATCCGAAGGTTGGCATGACGTCACAAGCAACATGGGGAGTGCCGAACATGCACACACGCCACCAGACAGACATGCATCTGTGCATCTCCACCACCTGTCACAGTGCAATCATCAGCAACTATGTCACATCTGCCAATCGGGTTCCTACATGTTTGTGTCACATGCATTCATGACGTTTCACAGTCGCACACATGTCAAACACACACACACACACACGCACATGTACACCGTGCACGTACATGAAGGTGCAACCAGCATCCATTTGTCACACCCCAAACATGGCATAGTACATACACAGAAATGCTAACATGTGTGTGTGTCTCCACATGCAGTTGTGCATCATGCTTTGGAACACATACACCATTGATGTGCATCACACATGACTGGATTCACATGCAGCATGGTCATGTCCCTGCACATACACATCCATACATGGGCACACTCCTGGCACACCTCAACATGCACTGCGTCCAATGAGTATGCATGGACACTTACCGCTCAACATCGGACGGGTCTGACTCTCGAGAACCTGGAGGTGAATCATTGGGTGAATGCATTCCAGGACCCTCATCTGGTCTGTGGTAAGGCGGACCCAGCACCGCACTGCACCCGCTGCGTCCAAGAGGCGCTGGGCCTTCCTGAGGATCCTGGATCTGAAGTCCTCCCAGCGCTTATGGATGTGTGGTTGGTCGCGGGTTGCCACCCTGTCCACGTTGATGGCAACCACGATGTCCATCCAGATCCTCTTCTGTCCATCCTTGTCAGTGCGTGTTCGTCGAAGAGGGCATCGTAAGGCACCAGGACTTGCTCCACCAGGATGCCAACTTCTCCTGCAGTAAAGCTGGCAGCCCTCTGCCTCTCTGCCAGGAGGTCACCACTGGTCCCAGATGGATTTTGGCCTGACATGGCAATCCCCGAGGCAGGTGTGGGTGGGCAACTGGATCCTGGTGCTGGGCTGTGGAGCGATGGAACTGCAGTCGGGAGTCTTCTGTTCCACCAGGGGTGGTCGCAGCAACTGGACCCCTGCAGATGGCTGACGTGCAGGCACCAAATAGCAGGGCACGTGGCCAGCAGGCAGGCAGGCAGCAGCAGATGGCTCATGTGAGGTAGCTCGGGTCTCTGGGGGGGCAACAAAATGGCCTTCTGGGCAGGAGCATGGTCTTCCGTGTGTTGTCACGTGGCCAGCTTGATGCAGTGATTTGGCACGTGAAAAAACAGCACGTCAGCGTGTAATTCGAGAAAAAACCCTTAGCGCGTAAGCACGTAAGTGACGTAACGCGTGCGGGCATTTCCCTCGGCACAGGTGCATAGTGAATCAGCATGTGAAAAAACAGCACGTCTGCGTGTAATTGGAGGAAATGCCCTTAGCACATAAGCATGTAAGTGATGTGTCACGTATGGGTGTTTCTGTGGGCAGGGGTTAAAGGTCCGTGTAGGATGCCATTTCCTTGTATGTGCTTTTTGTGCAGAGCAAGCAGGTGATTCTTGTACTTCTTGTCGGTTCACACGTGATTACTTCACAACAGTTGCAGTGCGTACTCCTTGTTTAATGAGACAGTGTTCAATTCTTCTTTTGGCAGGGGTGTTGCCAACGCGCCCATGTGCGTCTTTTTCACGTTCTTTTTCCAGGCAGACAGTGAGTCGCGCAGGTATTTTCCCACTGTGGTTGCCCCCGTGTGTCGAGTACCAATTCAGAAGTCATTGTAGCCTGTGTTTACCACGCGTACACTTTTTTTGTGTTTCTGGGTGCCACAGCATACTGTGGGTCTTTAATTCCACGCATGTGCGCTACCGAGGGGTTGCGTGCACATTAAAACATTCTTTTGGGCTGCCTGAGCGTTGCATGACCCGTCATCTTCCCCCAGGGGTCACAGACAGTCTTGCTAGAGCACAGGGGTGTGTATTCCATCTAGTACCCTGCCCCCTTCACCCCAATTTCCCAGGACAATTGTTTACTACACCTCCCATTTGCACAAGAACATCAGTGCCATGGTTGGGAGCTGACCAAGTGCTAAGGGAGGCAAAGAAGGCCAACCTCCAAGAGGTGTCCGCGGTAGGGGATGTGGCTAGGATGAGCAGGGTGGCCAAGGTGGTAGTGGTGGGCAACGTGGGCAGGGTGTCCCAAGAGGGCAGTGTGTCCAGGACCGTTTAGGTCACCTATTTCCCCCCCATTGGGTTGGGGAGATGCAGGTGACACCAACCCAGCTCAGGCCCTGTTATCCCATCCCGGATTGGCCATGGAACTGGCACGGGATGACTCACATGCTGACTTTTGTGTAACGAAGTCAAAACCATGTGTGGCGGTGAAACTTGCTGTCACCAGGCCACGTGGATCTGGGGCAGCAATGTCATCTGCTGTCCCGAGTAGCCAGGGTGAGGAGGCTGCAGGGGCAGCTGCAGCTTAATCCACCCCGGCTCTGAGTCACCCACCCGGGACAGTGTTGGTCCCAGACCATCACACCAAGGCAGTTGTGCTGCTTGGTCCTGGAAACAGCACCCAGCAGCCAATGCCTGCAGTGAGACCTTTGGTCATCATGCCATTACCTGCTTCCAGTTGCCAGTCCACCTGCACTTCAACCCCTACAGACCAGAGTGGTGTAAACCACTCAGGGTCCACACCACCTCTCAAGAGGAAGAAGCGTGCTCTTGCGGAAAATGCTGGGTCCCCAGACATGGCTCGCCCCTCCAATACGTCAAGGAAGCAGAGTTTCAATGATGTAGAACTAGACGCACTTGTGGGCTACATGTCGGCACATGGCCGTGACATGCTGGTGACTGCAGGGTGCAAGACTACGACTGCTCAGTGTAGGGCCCACTGGCAGTGCATCGCGGACCAGGTTAGTTCCCTTAGATTTGTGAAGCGCACAGCTGATGATTGCTCAAAGCGTTGGAATGACCTCAAATGCAGAGCAAAATACAAGCTGACTTCCAATAATGCCTCTACTCTGGTGACTGGCAGTGGGTCTCCACCAGAGGAGGATGAACTCACAGTACATGAGGCAATCGCTGGAGGGTTCATCACAGAGGATGAAATCCAAGGCGTGGGAGACCTACCAGATCTTGAGACAATGTCGGTGAGTGCCCATGCGTGTGTGTCCAGGCCATGTGTATGTTGCTTGGGTGATGTGTTTCTGATTGAGTGCCAGGTCAGGCTGTGTAGTCATGACTGCTATATGTGATCCATGTGGTGCCTCCAAGCCCTTGCCTGCCCTTGGGTTTGGGTTTCACAGTATCCCTACTGACCGCTGAAAACACTTTGCACATTATGACTGCGCTTGCCCTTCAACCGGCATCAAGCCACAACATTCTTAATACAGTTTTTCTCTTCATTCTGCCTGATGGAACCATTCAAACAGGGATTTCCCCCCCACAAAGCCCCACATTTCTTTACTTTTAATGCAAATGATTTCATTAATCAGGCTGATTGACTGCTGTGCACCTACACATGCACTGCACCCGATTACTTCTGAGCCCTGTTTGCATGTTCAACATGCCAATTGGCTTGTGTCATGTCCAAGTGACCTACCATTGTTGTATCCATGTGCCTCCCATGACTGTATTTGAACACACTGGCATTGTTGCAGCGTGTGACACGTGTGTTTTGTCACACTCTTTTGCATGTTCTATTTGATGATGTGTGTCTCACATGGATGCGGACAGTACTGATTTACTACCATCTGGGTCTCCCTGTCCGTTCTGCCATGGCTATGCTACGTGCCATCTGTGTGCTGTCATGTGTCATGTTTGTGGATTGTCCATGCCACTCACAGGCTAATGTGTGATGTGATTTACAGTGTTTCGCCCGCGGCTGAATATACCGCGGGCAAAACGTTTGCATGAGAAAGGTGCAAACTACCAAAAGTTTGCACCTTTCTCATGTGAACACACATACAAACTCACACCCACACACACACAACACACCCATAACACCCCCCCACCCACACCGTCAGCACACCCCCACCCACACCCCCAACATAAACAAACCCCACTTACCTTCATCTCCACGCTGGGTTCCTGCAGCACCAGTTCCCTTTCACTTCCATTATTGGGAACCGGCGCTGCAGGGTCCTATTCTTTTTTTTGTGACAGAAGGCTGCGGGTTGTCCCCCGCAACTCCCACTCATTATACCATGAAGTATAGTGAGCGGGGTGATGCGGGGGACACCTGCGCAGCCCCTGTTTTTTTTTTACAATGCTACCACCAATGGTTCAAACTTTTAGTGTTTGAACCTTTGGTGGTAGCATTTTTAGAACTTTTGGTCATTGCGACCATTTATTTTTGGTAAAATTGGCCTAGACCGTGTGATGCAGGTGCTATGCACCATGCAGCACATGTGTTGCTTTTCGATTTTGGAGTCCTCCGTGTCTGCTTTCAGGGTCCCCTTCCACTTCATTGCCACTGCATGAATGCCAGAGTTTGTGTCATCTGTGACATGTCTCATTAATGTATTGGATGTGTAGATTATGATGCCTATGTGTGTCGGCTATGCTGTTCATGCGTGTCTTCATTACTTTTCTATTCTTTTTGTGCAGGTGATGAGGCACTAGATGCTGTGGAGGAGGAGGTGATGGCGCAGGGGCAGGAATACTCAGAGCCCCAACCAGGCACCAGTGGAGGACGTGGGGTGGTGGTGCACGAAAATCCATTAGTCCTACAGACCATCCTGTCCACGGGTGTCTCTGGGTACACCTCCGAAGACCTCTATGGCTCAGGAGCTGAATCTGACATTGAGGCAAATGTCCCGTCACAGGTGAGTGTTTCTGGCAGGGATGCTGTTCTGTCCAACGCACCTGCACTGGGGGTAGACCCCTCAATGTCCCATTTAGTGTTGGAATGTCCGCACTGGGCGGTTACGGAGGCAGGGTCACACTCCCCAATATTTGCTCATGTTCCTGGGGCAGCAGACAAAAGGAGGAATGCAGTCCTGCTGCCTCAGGCAGTGCCAGCACAGCAAGGTGCACATCACCTTGGGGCAAACATGTGTCGTGCCCGGCAACACAGTGGCCGTGCACCACCGGGCAATACTGCATGGGAGAACGCCATTTATGCTATTGCAGCACAACAGGGAGCATTGTGTGAGATGATGGCTCAGGCCGTGGCTAAGGTGGCCATTTCCATTCTCCCCCCAGAAAGGCAGGAGGAGCTCCAGCAGCAGGCAAGGGAGTCCACGTTCCGTTCACACAGGGAGGAAATGTTTGCCGCTAACAGGGACCGACGGGCTGAACTGAAGGCTCTGCATGCAGCCATATCTGCAGAGGCACAGGCCCACAGGGATGCCCTGAGGGTAGAAAACACCTGCCTCAGAGCTACTCTGAGTGCACTTGAGGTGTCCCAGAGCACAAGGGCAGAACAGCAGCTGGAGCAGCTAAACCGCATAATCTCAGCTGAGCTCCAGGTAACCTTTGAGGAGATCTGGGCATCACATGAGGCCTTTCAGGCAGAAGTCCATGCTACCCGTGAGGTGCTGCATGGAGAGGTCCGGACCATCATCCTGCAGAACCAAACCTTTCAGACCTGCATGCTTACTGCCATGGAGGAGCATGCCAGAGCTTTGCGTGGTCTGCCTCCCATACCATGCCCACCTTCTAATGTACCACCAGAGGGTGACGACAGCAACAGCAGTTCTCCCACTATCGGGTAGCCGTGCAGGCCATGAGCCCATGGAGGTTTTTTTTTTCTCAACATCCACGCATGTGGGTGTTGGGGTGCATCCTGTACCTCCTCCCTCCTGGGTGGTCCCCCCCCCTGGTCAACCCATGGCCATTTTTGATTTTTCTTTTTCATTTTTTTTTCATTTTTATTTTTCATTTTTATTTTTATTATTCATTTTAGAATTTTTCTTTTGAATTTTTAATTTGGATTTTTCATTTTCATTTTTTCTTTTGAATTTTTAAGTTTCATTTTTCATTTTCATTTTCTTTGCATATTTCATTTGAATTTTCATTTTTGTTTTTCATTTTAATTTTTCATTTGAATTTTCATTTTTTAATTAGATTTTTTATGTTTAATTTTTCTTTTTTAGTTTTTTAATTTCTTTTTTTTCTTTTCCTTTTTTGTTGATAAATGTTTTTTTGGTATTGTACATTCATGGTACAGTGTGTTGCTTTGTGTGGCACCCGTAGGCATCCACTGTGTGTTCCAGCTGGGCCCATGCAGGCTTGTCCTGTGTTTGTGTTTGAATGTTGGGGTCTGGACACATATGCCACTCCTGCTTCCCCTTTCCATGGGCTCGCAAGGGTGTCACAGTGTGACAGTAACTTACACAGAGGCATTGGGCATCCATCAGTTGTGTGGCCAGTCTGTAGTCCAAACTGTGAATAGATCACTAGTGGGGATTGCTGATGATTTCTCCACTGGATGTTTAATTTTTATATTGTATTCCATAATGGCCATTATGCATATTTGCATGTAGCTTCTTCATGTCTTAACTTGCCTGTCTCCATTGCAGATGCAGTTCATGTTGTATGCAGTATCCTTCCACATTTACCTACCAGCAACACACTGGAGATGGAAGGGGTTGAGGTGCTGCCTTTGTCAGGTTGTGACACTTGCACTATTGTGATTGGGTACTGTCATAGGTTGGCATTGTTGGGTCCTGTATTAATGTATTGTCTTCCTGGTAAGTATTTGTTCATGTATGCTGTTTCTTTTTCATAGGTGAGAGGGAATTGTCTGTGGCCTGTTTCCATTTGTGACCGTGCACTTTGTTACACTTGTGTGATGTGTTGTGCATTCATTTGTTTGCTTTGACATTGCATGCCATGCCACGGTGTCTTGGGCGGTTGAAATGGGGTTTGGAAGGGGTTGGGTGACATACCACTTTTTGGGTGTGCTGTTTTGCAAGGGGGTAGTCCTTCATGCAGCATGAATGTGTGCCTTTTACTGACAAAGCATCGGGTTTGTTTAAGTAGCCTGGGATGCAAACAATGTAGCACTTCCAGTAAAACAATCTCAGGGTGGTATGGTTGTGACAGTTGACTGTCCCTTTTCTCATCAATTGTCAGCTGGTATGTGCCCGGCCTGTGTGCACTCCACAGGGGTGGGATTTTAGGTGAAAAAAGATGCCACAAGCTGGGTACGGGCTGCCTCACCATGTGCCCTTTCCCCTACAATGCGCAGCGGGTGTGCATGTGGTTGGGCATGTGGGGGCACCACCATGTCCACCAGCATTCCCCGCCGGGTTGCAACATTGTGCAGGACACATGCTGCCACTATGATCCTGCACACTACTGGGGGCGCACAGAGCAGCTGGCCACCAGAGCAGTCACGGAAGCAGAAACATGACTTCAGCAATCCGAATGTGCACTCCACTATGCCCCGGGTTGCAATATGGGCTGCTTTGTATCTTACCTGTGGTGGTGTGGTGGGGTTCTGTATTGGAGTCATCATGTAGGTGCTCAGAAGGTAGGCACTGTCCCCTGGGGAGGTGATAATGGTTGTCATTAGTTGGGTCTTGCCATTTGTCAGTGTCTGACATGCATGCATGTGCAGAGGCATTTGTACTGACCAATGAGCCATGTGTCACCATGCCTCCCAGCTTCCAGGTCCCAGGTTAGGGGTGACATTCTGAATATAAAACTATCATGACTGGACCCCGGATAGTTGGCATATACAGAGGTGATGACTCCCTTGGCATCACATACAACCTGCACGTTGATGGAATGCCAGTGCTTGAGGTTTCGATAGATGTGCTCAGTGGCCCTAGGAGGACGTAGAGCCACATGGGTGTAATCAATGGCACCTAGCACTTTGGGGAAGTGTGCCACCCCGTAAAAGTCTTGTAACATAGCCTGCCTTTCTGTGGGTTTTCTGGGCATGTATATGTGCCTGCGGACTGAGGGGCATGGAGTCATGATTGCCAACACCTGGTGTAGGTAGCGTGACTGCGTGGCCTGTGAGACACCCTCAACTATTTCACTTGTCCACTGAAATGACCCAGTAGCCAAGAAATGCGGTACATTCAAAACCTTTTCCAAGGGGCTTAGTGCTTGGGAGCACAGGGTGGGTGATGTGAGGTCATCCTCCCACTCAGCAACCAGTTCTAGGATGATATGCGGTGGAAGCCTGTACCTGCCATACATCTCGTCTTCAGGAATCCCAAAAAGGCTGGACCTGGGTAAAAAAATGCGGGGCCTGGCTATCCTCTTCCTCCTGTGGTGTCCCACGACCACTGCTGCGAGGAACGGTATATTCATCGTAGCGTCTGAGCTTGTTTGTTTACGCGCACTTTTATGCTGCGCGGGGCCACTTCCGCCTGCTTCCGCCTGGCGTATGTGTTTCCGGATTAGCGCAACTTTTGTGGCGCGCGGTTTTCCCCTGTTCGATTCCATGAATACTTGTTGTTAGCGCATAACGCCCACATTTTCACGTGTTGTTCCCCATTCTGCGTGTTCCGCCCCCTTTTTAGGTGTGTGCGCTGCCCTGTGTGCGCTTTCACTGGCCGTCTCGCGCACAGACTTCGGGATGTCGCAATGACGTGTGCACCACACGCAGATTCCGTGCACATCTCAGGTAAGCCACACGCAGCACATTCCATCAATCGACAAATGGCTGCATGCGTGGCTTTGGCACACGTGCGCTGCGATTTTCATGCTTGCGCTCCCCTTGTCAGTGCACATTAATTCCATGAATTACAGTGTATAGCTTCTCATTAAAAACGATTCTATTCGATTAATTTACACACATCCTTCAAGAATCTAAGAACGCTCAATTTTAAGGATACACTATTGCCATGAAGCATATTTAGCCAAAGACACTCAAGTGACACACAAGAGAGATTAGAAACATATTTTCCAAAGAAATCGATTCTCTGGGTTTTTAAGGATGAACAGTATACTAATAAATGCATCAGAGATTCTTTTGTTGCATAATCCTGGCAAAACCTACAAAAAGGCAGGCAAGTACTATTACCTTTCCCAATACAAAGAATGTCATTCGTTAATAAAACATTAAAGCAAAAACACAATTGTTCTTTGCCTGCTTCCCTGGTAAACGTATCAAATACAGTGCTAGTGTTCCAGATTTTTTCTTATATGACACAATATGATCATATAATTTGATACTAACTACTATGTCCGTTGTCTTCGCCCAGTCAAATGTACGATTTTTCCTTTTTAGAAAATCCGGATTTGTAATCAATACCCTTACTGAGGAACCCATTTTTTCCAGAATTATTGTTTATTTTGAACATAGTTCTTGGATAAATCCTTTACTTCCCAAACCCTCCATTCCTTCCTTTCCCAGCAACATATAGAGACTAGAAGCGGAACTGGAATGTAGTTTTCATGGAAGCGACAACTGTCTCCACTCAACCAAACTTAAAAGAGATTGTACACCTTATTCTTACCTTATTGCTGCAAAATTCACACATCAAGGAAGATGATATAAAACGTTCCTCCATACAAGTGCCTCATAGAAATCCAACTCCATAAGTATCCATTTTGGAAAAATTCCAGACCATACTGTCAGTCTAGAAAAATGGATACCTCTACTATGTGACCGCAAACGTATTTTGATGGCCGTGGGCCAACCGTCTCATGCACGATATGACAGAATATAGGTTTCCGAGTTTGCCAATGAACGGCCATTTTGATGTAACAAGAATCGCCATTTTGTTTTCTAACCATTGCTCATTGCTTTCTGTTCTTATTGCTTCGCAGTACATTTTCTGCTTACACTGCTCGACTGTAAAACTTTGTCGTCTGCACGTAAAAGGACAAGGCCGCAGGGCCGCGAGGATAACAAGAGTTCGTTGAAACACAAGTAGGCAGCGCCAGGAAGAATGCCCGGCTCCCTACCGAATGTAGCCTTGAAGCAGAGCTGGAGGGCATTTAATCATTTCGCAGCTGCCAGCCAGTCTCGTTATATGGTAGAATATGTTAGAATAAAGCAGCTAAAGGCTTGAATTATGCTTTTCTTACGGCCCCCCTTTGCTGAGCCCCGTTAGAGCGTGTCGGCTCCCAGGACACGAATAGCACCTCATAGATAGCAGGGTCTGGAATGCAACTCTCCCCCAGTATGTAGCTCGCTTCCAGGAACAGAAGCGCTGTGTTCTGTTCAACAACTGAAAGATGCCTCCGCACTCACAAATTGCAAATTGTTACTAGAATAGATGTTTGAAGGTGTCATGGTTGTCGAAAGTGTCCATCATCACACCAAGTTCAAAGAAACCCAATAAAGCGGGGTGTTAAACATGTCATAGCTGATTGTTTGATATACATTTTGTATATATGTAACTGATGCACGTAATTCACTCTCTTGCGTCCCTTGAGGTCTAGAGATACACGTTGCGGGGCGTGAGACCGAGTTGGCCAACTGAGACTTTTGCTTTGCAATAAACCCTAGCTTTGGGAATACAACCTCGTGTCTGGCGTATTTATTGTGTGTGGTGACTCGCCTTGTTTCCATAGACGTAATGGACCCCTAGGGACCTCTTTCAAGATGGTGCCCGAATAGGGACCCTCCCCCACTTGTTCCATCGCATATGTTGTAATTGAGTAAGGCGGAGAACGGCGAGGACAGGACGATCGAGCCGGGATCAAGAGGTGTTCGGGGCGCCCTGTAGAAGTGATGAGAGACTCCTTTGCAGATCTGCACACATCTGATCCCTGATCGACGTGAGAGGCGAGGGTCCCAAAATGAGGCGGAAGCCAAGAAACGCAGACACAACGTCATTTGGTGCATCAGTATACAGACGACTTGATTTATCAGGTGAGTCATTCCCCGATTCAAAGTAATCCTGATATTGGTTGAGAGTTGACTTTGCAAAATCAAAGCCCTAGGTAAGGTTGATTAACCAGGGGGAAGGTTGAAACATGCCTGGGGTATTGTCCACTCTAGCAGGGTTTTTCCGCTGTGGTAGACAATCTTTGGAAGATGGCCAAATTGTACCACCTGGGGGAACGCCGGCGTATGAGATGTATGTGAAGTATGGAGTGGGTGCGATAATATTTTGTGAGACTTGGCATAGCAAACCAGAAAGCAACAAGACCATCAGTGGCCGATTAATGGTAGTTTTGAGATAGCAAGAATAGATAACTTGGAAAGGGTGTTGATAAGAAAGAAAGCGCGTCCTGCAGCATTTGATACCATTAAAGACTGGAGAAGGGAAGCAATGTTCCGATTTAGAAGTATAGCGAACCATGCGCGCAGGCATAAATCGAAAGGTGAAGTAGCGGAAGAGAAAGAAGAGGAGGAGTGGACTGAGAGTCTAAGAAGGGCAGGTAGGCGTGACCAGTTGAATATAGAAAAAATATACCCACCAGAGAATTACACATAGCAGATGAATTGATAGAAAACATATTGACCCATACAAAACAAGGCCCAAGATCAGAATTGAGGCCAGACACATCAGTAACTATTGCCCAAACCCCGCCCGTAGCTCAAGCTCTCCCTCCGGTAGCTCAAGCCCTCCCACAGCCACAGACCGCGCACGTAACACTTCCTATTAGCCAACCAGGCCCACAACAGACACTCCCTGTTTCCATTGTCCCATCCGCACCTCCCGCTTCAGACACAGACTCGGTACCATCCGTTCCTCTCGGGGTTGAAGTTGAAACCATGGGGGCGAGAGGCGGGACTGAACAACGGGGATGCACAAGGGTAACTCGCAGTGCGATCAGCAAAGAAAGGAAGGTGGAATTGCAGCAACAGGCAGAAATGTATATAGACGGGAATGATGGGACGGCAGCATTGGCCTCGATGTATGAATTCCGAAGAAGCAACGAAAGACAGGTAGTGTTGGAATACATGGGTGAATATTTGGTGGAGAAATGGAAACAGTTAATTGAGAAATTACCACCGCAGCGATTGTTAGATTTGAATACATTGGCACGCTTTAGGGAGAGGGATGAAGAAGTGAGAGAACATGTATATGGACTTTTTGAACTTAAAGACGAATTAGATAATGATTATGCCGAAATGTTTACTACACCTGGGTACAGGGGTAAGGATATCGGGAGACATCGGAAGGGAATGCAGGGGTCACATAATGAACGGCAGCAGTTACCATCACCAGGGCAGAAGGAAATGGTGGACGAATTATCGTTGTTAAAACAGATGGGGGCAGACTTGAAAGCATGCCTATTGAAAACACAGGTACTACTACAGCAAGTAGTAGGACACAATAGAGGGAGAGGGAATGCACAAGGAAGGAGTAATTCGAATATGCATGGGGGAACAGTGGGATCAAATCAGTGTGCGTATTGTAAGGAGGAAGGACACTGGCGAGCGCAATGTCCGCATCTGCAGAATAGAAATGGGTCTGGTCAGAGGAGACAGCATAGAGGACACCAGGGAGAGAATGGAGCAAATAGGAATAGTATGCAGCAGCACCACAATAATGGAGGTAATCAAAACCAAGCCCAAAACCAAAATGCCCCTAACCAGAGTCAGGAACAGCAAAACCAACAGTATGGAAACCAGAGTGGGGGAAATAGAGGAAAGAGTGGGAACGCTTTCGATACACAGCCAAACACGTACTACAGTAACAGCAATGATTACACATCGGACGATGTGTTATTTCCCCAATAGGACAGCCCAGTACAGGGGTCGGAACCAGTGTCAATTCCCGTGAATCAGAGAGGAACCTACGTAGAAATGAGAGTCAGGAATGAGGAGCACCGCTTTCTTGTAGATACAGGAGCGCAAAAGTGTTCAATAGACTACCACTTGGTTCCGGATATACCACTGTCACGGCAAAAGAATGTTTCCGTAGGGTTCGCAGGTACACCAGTCATAAATCCAGTGTCCCAACCAGTCCCAGTTACCATAGGACCATTCACTGAACACTGTCCTTTCATTTTAACAGAAAATTGTGGGGAGAACCTGTTGGGATTAAATTTGTTGAAAAAATTAGGTTCCGTTATACATTGCACGGCAGACGGGGTGTTCCTAACGATTTGGCCACACGATGCCCCTGTGTCAGAATTCATGTCTGAAACTTTACCAGGAGAACTAAGTAAAGTGCCAACCTGTATATGGGCAATGCATGACAACGATGTAGGATGCTTGAAAATAGAGCCAGTAAAGATCATTTTGAAAGAAGGTGTTACCCTACTGCGTATTCCCCAATACAGAATTTCGGCTGAAGGTGAGAAAGGATTGAAGAGTATTGTTACAGATTTGGTGAAATTAGGGGTAATTGAAGAAATTACAGGCAGTACATGCAACAGCCCGATTCTTCCAGTTTATAAAAAAGGAGGCAATGAAGTACCATACCGTTTTATAATTGATTTGCGTGCATTAAACAAGGTAGTAGATCCACAATTTCCTTTAGTGCCAGATGTCACTACAATATTGACAATGATACCTGTTTCAGCAGAATATTTTAGTGTAGTTGATCTGAATAATGCGTTCTTCAGCATTCCAGTGGACAAGGACAGTAGATATTTGTTTGCGTTCACATTAGGAGAACGATCATTTACATTCACGCAGATTCCGCAAGGTTACACGGAAAGTCCGAGTATTTACAGTAGAGCATTGAAAGAAGAGGTAGACATGCTAGAATTACCAGTTAGTTGCATACTCCTGCAATACATAGAGGATATATTGTTAGCTGCTGACATAGAGGAGATTTGTAAAGAAAGTACTGTATTACTACTGTCACACCTAGCGGCACATGGCCATAAAGCTAGTTTGAAGAAATTTCAATATAATCGAAAGGAGGTGGCCTATTTGGGCTACCTACTTTAGAAAGAAGGGAGAAGGCTAATGCCAGAACGCATAGAAAGTATTTCTTGTATGCCTATTCCAAAGACACAGAAAGGAGTCAGAGCCATAATAGGCATGGCTTCATATTGCTGACAATGGATTGGTAATTTTGCGTTAATTGTGAAACCGATGGTGAATTTGACTAGAAAGGATGCGGTTATGCCTTTACAGTGGGATGAGGAATGTCAGAAAGCATTTGATCAATTGAAAACTGCATTATGTTCGGCTCCAGTTTTGGGCACGCCGAATTATGAGAAGGTTTTTAGACTGTTTGTATGTGAAAGTGAAGGATGTGCATTGGCGGTTTTAACACAGGAACAAGGTGGAAGAAATAGGCCATGCAGCTATTTTTCTTCTGCGCTGGACCCTGTAGCGCGCGCACTACCACGATGTTTGCGATCTGTCGCGGCGGCTGCTGCGTCAGTGAAACAAACAGAAAGGATGGTATTGGGGCACACTTTAATTCTGATGGTGCCACATGCCATAGACGTTTTATTAAATAGGACACAGACGCAGCATCTCACCTCTGCTAGATTGACAAGATATGAGATTATCTTGTTCGTGCCCCATATCCAAATTATGAGGTGTAGAGCTTTGAATCCTGCAGAATTAATGCCACTACCCATAAAAGAAATTGGGGAGAATGAATCACCCCCTCACGATTGCTTAATGGTCACTGAGGAAGAAACCAAGGGGAGCGTTGATTTAAGTGATACCCCACAGAAAGAGCCAGATGGAGAGTTATTTTGTGACGGCTCATGATTTAAATTACCTGACGGCATGACAACTGCCGCATATGCTATCACTACCCTAGAGAGCGTTGTAGAGAGCAAAAGAATCCCCTACAATCCGGCACAAGCCGCAGAGATAATAGGATTAACCAGAGCCTGCGAGATTTCAGAAAAATAGAATGTGAATATATATACTGATAGTCAGTATGCTTTTGGGGTGATTCATAACTTTGGTCGACTCTGGGCAGAGAGATGGTTTTTGACATCACATGGTGCCAGAATTCAACATGGCCCTTTGATTGTACGATTGCTGTCTGCACTCACGCTTCCAAAATGCCTAGCAATAGTGAAATGCGAGATACACAAAAAGGAAACATGCAAAGTAGGAGAGGGAAACGCGTTTGCAGACAGAATTGCGAAACAAACTGCCACTGATTTAAATACCAAAATGATGACAGTTCAGACTGAGGAAGTACCCTGTATGATAGAAAATGGAGTTGCCACTGTCAAAGAAATGCAGGCCGAAGCTACGGCCCATGAAATACAACGGTGGGCAGAGGGCTCTGCTGAGTTATATCTGGAAGGTTTCAGGGTGGACAAGGGAACTAGAAACTGGATGTTGCCAAATTCCTATGTGACTGCAATGGTCACAATGGCCCACAGCCCTACCCACATCTGTGTGAAAAAGATAATACAGCACCTATCTACAGTATGGCAGAATGTAAACATAAAGAAGAATGCAGAGAGGTTGGTGCAGAACTGTATCATGTGTTTACAACACAATGTAGGCAAGGGAACAGTGACTCCAATAGGCAGTTTTGGCCTGCCCTCTATGCCGTTTGAGGTGATCCATTTTGATTTCATAGAGATGGAGAGATGCCAAAATGTAAAGTACGTGTTAGTGGTTATCTGTGCATTCAGTAAGTGGGTGTAGGCATATCCCTTAAAGGACTGCACAGCAATGAGCACAGCAAAAGTAATCCTTAAAAAATATTTTTCCCGTTTTGGCTTGCCCCGTGTCTTATGGTCCGATAATGGCCCGCTTTTTGTGGGTGCAGTGGTGTTACAGATATGTGCGGGTTTTCAGATCGATAAGAGATTCCATAGTTCAAGGCATCCGAGTTCGGCCGGTCTTGTGGAGAGGCACAACGGGATTCTCAAATCAAAGATCAGTAAAATATGTGCGGGAAGCAAGTTGAGTTGGGTGGATGCATTACCAATAGCGCTATTATGCATGCATACGTCTGTACAGGCTAGAACTGGGCTCTCCCCGTACGAAATCGTAATGGGGAGGCTGGCAAATGTTTGGTGCGCACCTCAGCCAAAACGACTTAGAGAGGTAGAACATCCTGTGCTTAGTACTTATTGTGGCCTTTTAATGCAGAAATTGCGTTTGATTCATCAGAAGGTGCAGGATGCATTACCAGTGAGATACACTAATCTGGGGCACGCGCTGGAGCCAGGAGACTGGGTGCTGCTTAAAAATTTTGAAAGAAAGTCATCATTAGCACCCAGGTGGCACGGCCCCTATCAAGTACTCTTGGCGACGCAGACGGCGATACGGGTGGATGGACGGAAGTCGTGGATCCATGCCACCCATGGCAAAAAAATTCCAACTTCACTGAAAGTCTTGCCTGACCCAGACGACCGCAAAGAGACAGCGGTCCCAGAAACGGAAGAAACTGTTGCCAGTAAGCAGCCACCAAATCTGCCCAAACGAGAAGTGAAACTCGAAACAAAGCCTGAGACGATTGCCAAAAGGGGGAAGGGCAAAGAGTGCCCCAACTTTGCCCGGCAGAATCGACATCACTGTTGGCCGACACAAAATCTGCCTTGCAAATACCAGCAGAAACAAAACCTGTAACCCCTTGGCGCCCACCAGCACTTGCCAGCACGCCAAAGACCGAATCTGCATCACTGGCACGGTGCACACCAGCACCTGCAGTGGCGCCACAGGCTGACTTTGAGCCTGAATCTGGAAGTGCACCGGCACTGTTCACGGATCACACAATACCAGGAGTGAGATGATACAATTTGCGGCCTCGAAAGACAAAGTGATCCACAGTTCTTTGGTGTTTATGTCAACCTCTGGTTCCGCTCATGGACGGAGAAGGAACTAGAGGTGTAGAGGAGAGAAGCGTGAGAATTGTGCAAATTGGACAATTCAAGACTTGCGGCTCCTCGGTGCGATCATAAAAAGTACATGTGTCCTGAACCAGAGTGGACAAGCTGGGCACACATGGTACTAAGGCAATAAGATAACTGATCAAAGGTCCTCTGAGCAGTATGAGAAAGGACAAGTGATCTTGCCTAAAAAAAAATAAGCAATCCAGGCTATAAAGGACTGGCAGAACTGAACTGTGACAATTCTGTTGAACTTATTGACATCAGAGCAAGTGCAACGAAAAGAGACATCCACGACGAACTGTAATAAGGAAGAAGAAGGACGATGTGTAACATGGCGGGACCGGTTCCAGCCTCCTCCTGCACCACTGCTGAGATTGAGTCAATTATAAAGACTGTAAGCTTAAGAAAAATGCATGGTAAAAAGAATTGTATGCTGGCACTGACAATAATTATGTGCTTTATGAGCGTGGTAGCACCAATAACGACAGCCCTAATATTATGGTATGTGGAATCGATACACCCATTAGAAATGTTTTTACCAATAGTTAATATATCCACTACTGAAATCCCGGTTCAGGTGATTACTTATACCCTGCCCCCAATGGAAGAAAGACACAGGGAAGGTTTTGGGAATAACACCTTGTTATTAATTATGAACACGACACATGCAATTCTGAAGAAAACAAATTGCTGGGTATGTGCCCATTTACCGCAGCATGCTGGGAAGGGAATAGGTTGGTATGTACAGCCATTACCATTAAGTTCTGCATGTAGTGCATCTTTAGGTGCAATGTTCTATGGGAAATGGAATGAGAGTAGTACGGGTCAATTAGACAGAACCGACATGAATGAGTTTGAGGAAATAATAATGAAGCCTGTGGGTTGTTCCATATTCCATAAAGCACAAGTAATGGTCCCAGAGCGCACGAGGAAAAGTACGCGAAAGATAACACGACAAAATAGACAAGATAGATTGTCCCCACCAGAAAAAACATCTGTAATGACGTTTCGTGTAAGAACAGATGGGGACAAAGATGCAATCCTCCGGTTTTACACGGTGAATTATTGCCCAAGAACTGTCCCTTTTTGTCTAAAAAAGAAAGGCTCCTTTTCAGTCGGAACATATACTGGATGCATGAATACAGTGGTATTGAAATGGGAAATAGAACCAGTATATGTGGGAGATCCAGTTTATTTTATATTTGGAGAGAAAGCATATCCTTGGTTGCCCAGAAACTGGGGAGGTACATGTTACCTAGGTCTACTGTTCCCAGGAGTATTCCTCTTAGAAACAGCAGACATGGCCAGACTATCCAGAGCTAGAGTCAAAAGGACTAGCGAGGGTGTTTTGATAGCGACTGACGTAGCAAAATCATTCATTCCATTCTTAGGGCAGATAGTGAACTCCTATAATATAAGGCAGCTGTCCAGAATACTAAAAAATACCATAAACACAACGACAGATATACTATTTAACATGACGTTGGAAGAAAGAGGAATCAGGTTAATGATGCTGCAAAATAGAATGGCTCTCGATGTGATCCTGGTTGATCGTGGGGGAATTTGCAAAATAGTGGGATCAGTGTGTTGTGTATATGTAGATGACTATTCCCCTATGATCTTTGAAGCAATAAAGAAAATGCATGTCCTAAGTTCCGAACTCCCTATTGGAGAAGGAAGCTAGGGAATAGGGTCTTGGTTTTGGGGTATACTGCGTTCTTGGGGATGGAAGTTGATTTCAATATTAGTAGTGGTGTTTGGATTATTCATAACGTGCTGTTGTTGCATACACTGCCTACCAATAGTTTGCGCTGAGGTAACTGAGGGATGTACGAAGGGATGTATGCATATGATGACAAGAAAAAAAAAAACTCATGGTCGAGCTGAGCAAGCACAAATGAGATGAAAACAGTAAAAGAGTTGATGGCTATAGATATTGATGAAGATGATGATGTTTACGATAGTATGCAAAATTCAGACATAAGTACTTCAGACTCATCATCATTAAGAGGAGGTTTCAATAAATAGATGAGGCGTTTGGCATATGGCCAAAGGAGGGTTTGTCAGTCTAGAAAAATGGATACTTCTACTATGTGACCGCAAACGTATTTTGATGGCCGTGGGCCAACCGTCTCATGCACGATATGACAGAATATAGTTTTCCGAGTTTGACAATGAACGGCCATTTTGATGTAACAAGAATCGCCATTTTGTTTTCTAACCATTGCTCATTGCTTTCTGTTCTTATTGCTTCGCAGTACATTTTCTGCTTACACTGCTCGACTGTAAAACTTTGTTGTCTGCACGTAAAAGGACAAGGCCGCAGGGCCGCAAGGATAACAAGAGTTCGTCGAAACACAAGTAGGCAGCGGCAGGAAGAATGCCCGGCTCCCTCCCAAATATAGCCTTGAAACAGAGCTGGAGGGCATTTAATCATTTCGCAGCTGCCAGCCAGTCTCGTTATATGGTAGAATATGTTAGAATAAAGCAGCTAAAGGCTTGAATTATGCTCTTCTTACGGCCCCCCTTTGCTGAGCCCCGTTACAGCGCGTTGGCTCCCAGGACACAAATAGCACCTCATAGATAGCAAGGTCTGGAATGCAACTCTCCCCCCGTATGTAGCTCGCTTCCAGGAACAGAAGCGCTGTGTTCTGTTCAACAACTGAAAGATGCCTCCGCACTCACAAATTGCAAATTGTTACTAGAATAGATTTTTGAAGGTGTCATGGTTGTCGAAAGTGTCCATCATCACACCACGTTCAAAGAAACCCAATAAAGGTGTGTGTTAAACATGTCATAGCTGATTGTTTGATATGCATTTTGTATATATGTAACTGATGTACGTAATTCACTCTCTTGCGTCCCTCGAGGAATAGAGATACACGTTGCGGGGCGTGAGACCGAGTTGGCCAACTGAGACTTTTGCTTTGCAATAAACCCTAGCTTTGGGAATACAACCTTGTGTCTGGCTTATCTATCGTGTGTGGTGACTCGCCTTGTTTCCATAGATGTAAGGGCCCCCTAGGGGCCCCTTTCAATACAGTAAACCCAGGATGACTTTAGCAATATAATACTTCATCACTGGCAAAAGTGGTATGCAGATGAGCATTTCTTAGGCATTCTACACAATTTCAGTATGATTGTTTTCGAGGGATTGATTATTACATTAATTGCTTGCATATACTCTTTTAAAACTGTTTAATAATCTTTGTAGTCCTGTAGGTGTTACATCCATAAGAATGAAGTAATCCGTATGAGCGGCCCACAAAATCTTAACATTACCTATTTTAGGTGGAACAAAGGCTGCTTTAGGCAAGTATGGACCCACGTCTCATACACAGGTATTATTAAGTGTTGGAGCAAATAAATAGCCCTGTTTTAAGCAATTTGCAATTGGAATTGATAGATACATTAATCCCTCATTATTAAGCCTCATCCTAATGGAAGAGTCCTTATGGAGAAAGATCCCAAAATTCTGTAGGCCTTCAGGCATACCTAACGCTTTTAGTTTTCGCCAGAGTTTATGACAGTCAACTAAATCAAACACCTTAGAGTGGTCCATTGAAGCTACATATATCACTGTACTGTCATCTCTCCAGGTCGATTGCTGCAGACTTCACAGGATAAGACCTCCTCAATCAGTTCCCATCCTTTCCCGAAAAACCCACTGAAATGTATGGAGAATGTTTTTTCCTATGTACCATTCTTCTATGTGTCCCAATGTATTTATTTATCTATTTATGTATTCATTTTTCACTTGTTAGGTGCTTATACAGGACGTAAATGCTGTTCCAAAGCACCCTCAGGGCCACAGGGAGAGGACAAGGGAAGGGAAACAATTAAAATACATACAAATATTAAATACATTGGGGGAGGGGGATGACAAACCTATTTTCCTTGTGAGTATTCAGAACGTTCAAGTGCAGAAGGGAGAGGGAATGGGATAGGTGCTGGGGTGCTCATGTGTGAGCAGCAGGTGAAGTGCAATGTAAAATAAGTTTGATCCTCCAGGGATGGAGGGTGAGCCAAGGCAAGTACTGAAGATAAACAGAAGCTGGGGCGATTCGGTGTGGGAGGTCAGGGCCCCGAGGATGCATAAGGGCCCTGGACACCAAACAAGCAACTCTGAGATTAGCAGAGCAGAGGAGAGAGGGAGGAAAGAAGGAGGTAAAGAGGAAGGTCGTGAGGATCTTCCAGGATTTAAGAAAGTCCTGCTCAACACGAAGAGGGCGGGAGAGGCTGTTCCAAAGAAGGAAGCCAGCTGAGGAAAGCGATTGACCACCTGCCCTCTTTTTAGCAAAACACTTTATACACAATGAGTTGGTGACAGAGGAGCACAGAGATCTAGACAGGCCCCAGACAGTCTTGTGGATGATACAGAGGGATATGAATTTTATCTGTGAAGTTTTAGGGCAGGAGAGATGCGGTCCATGGCCATGAGGCCAAGGATAAGTCTTGCAGGGGCCACAGAGTGGAAAAAGGTAGATTCAGGAGGAGGATATTCCACTAGTCAATCCTAGAGAGAACCAGGGCTCGGGTAACAATGAGCTTCTGGGGGAAGGTGAGAAAAGGCAGAATTCCTTTGAGAAGGAAGAGCTGAAAGTGGGACTTCTTGTCAATGTCCTGAGTGTGAAGGAGGAAGGAGAGAGAGAATTCAAAGATGACTCTGAGATCTCTGGCTTCAAAGGAGGAAACAGGGGACGGAGCCCATAGAGGAAGGCCAGAATGAAGGAAAGAAGTCAGATGCAGGAGCCCCAATCAGAAGGATCTCCATTTTTCTGGCATTGAGGCAGAGATCGTTGGAAGCGCACCAGGCCTGGATGGCGATAGGAAGTCAGGGATGATGGAAGGTGCAAGAGTGTCAGCTGGAAGTTTGAAGAAGAGTTGTGTCTCATCAGTATAACACTGAAAATTGACGTGAAGGTGTAGATGAGGAGTACCAGCTGATAAGGTAGATGCTAAAGAGCCAGGTCGAGAGAATAGAGCCCGAGGGGACACCACAGTTGGAGAAGGAATAGGAGAGGAGAAGGTGCCCAGGATTACATGAGAGGAGCGGTCAGTTAGGAAGGAGGTCAGTCAGTCTAGTGCCTGCTCCGAGATACCAAGGGTGTCATGGAGCCTTTGTATGAGGATGGAGTGCTTGACCATGTCAAATGCAGCAGAGAGTTCAAGAAGGATGAGGACAGCAGGAGAGTTGGAGTCCAGGGATGCAAGCAGTTCTTCACGGGTGTTCAGAAGAGCAGTTTCCATGCCTCTGGATGCTCAGAACACAGACTGATAGTCGTTGAGACCACCAACAAGTTCAGTGTGAGAGTTGAGTTGGGACAGGACCAACTTCTCCAGCGGTTTCCCCAGGAAGGGGCTGATGGAGATGGGCGGTAGTTGGCTGGACAGGAAGGGTTTGCTGACAATGTTTTAAGGAGGAGGTACACAAGTGAGTGCTTGAGGGAGGAGGGGAAATAATCCATATCAAAGGAGTGGTTATAGAGGTCAGCAAGTGCAGGGGCTAGAGAGCTAATGTTGTCCTTGATGGCTCTGGATGAGCAAGGGGAAACCTGTTTGGAAGAGACCTTCCTACAATAGCATCAATGAATTTTGAATCTACATCCATAATGGAAATTGGCCTGCAGTTTTCGGTAGACAGCCTGTCACCCCTCTTAAATATTGGAGTTTTCCAAGATGTTGGAATTTTATGTAGCTTAACAATGTCCATAATTAAAACCAACAATATGTTCGACAGCAAATCTGTGTTCTGCTTCAATATAGTATACGTTAAGGAACTAGCCCCCCCCCCGTTCTTGAGCGGCCGGCCCTAGATATACTTTCTGCAATATCCTGCAAGGTAAACTTGAGTGACCAAGTAACTTAATTTACCTTATGATAAGAGTCACTGAGTTGCTTACCCACTTTATACAAGTCCCTAAAATAAGTGCCCCAAACCTCTTCCCTTATTGGATTAGTTTGATTTGTAGCTTTCAACCTTTCGAGATCATTGATCAATCCCCAAAATGTATGAGGGAGGAGGGGAAAGAATACGTAGCAAAGGAGTGGTTATAGAGGTCAGCGAGTGCAGGGGCTAGAGAGCTAATGTTGTGCTTGATGGTTCTGGATAAGCAAGGGGAAACCTGTTTGGAAGAGACCGTCATACATTAGCAGCAATATATTTTGAATCTACATCCATAATGGAAATTGGCCTGCAGTTTTCTGTAGACAGCCTGTCAACCCTCTTAAATATTGGGCATACATATGAGGTTTTCCAAGATGTTTTAATTTTCTGTAGCTTAACAATGTCTGTAAATAAAACAAACAATATGTTGGATCTCAAATCTGTGTTCTGCTTCAATATAGTATACATTAAGGGACTAGGCCCCTCTGCTCTTGAGCGGCTGGCCCTAGATATACTTTCTTCAATATCCTCCAAGGTAAACTTGTGTGACCAAGTAACTTAATTTACCTTATGATAAGAGTCACTGAGTTGCTCACCCACTTTATACAAGTTACTAAAATAAGTGTCCCAAACATCTTCCCTAATTGAATTAGTTTGAATTGTATTTTGCAACCTTTCGAAATCATTGATCAAGCCCCAAAATGTACGAGAACTACCTTCCTTCAAAGAAGTCAACATCGCTTGACTGTCATTAGACATATTATCATTTTTATTTTTTAACTTCAGCAGTCTATCATCCAGTTGCAGAAGTAAAGGTTTCATGGGAATGGGGTCTATGCAGACAGACCTTTAATATTTCCCCTATACTACAATCTAAATTTCATTATTCATCAGCATGTCAATTTCTTCTCTACTTTATCTTGTTTACGGAAAATATCATCAAATATCATAATAGAATGGAACCTTTAATTATTCAATATTTGTGTGTGTCAGGAGGTGACAATGTTTACTCTATTTCCACTATGTTTACACTTACAACAGCATAACAGCAAACCTGCCAAAAGAACAGAGAACAATTTCAAGCTCAAGGTGGTGGATATAAAGGTTTCTCTTTGACACTACATCTGAGGGGGTGCACAGGGCATGGCGGTGTGCTATATGGAATGCTTGTTTCTCTTCATCAAACCAAACTCTAATATATGCCTTTCCTTTTTAATCTCTTCAATTTTCATTACTTGTGACAACAGTTCTAAAAGGTTTTCAAATCTATGCAGAATCAGTCTGCTCCAGTCCTGGTCAAATTTAGTATAGCGACTTACTGCCTGGGACCTTTCAGTTGAACAGTAAACAATATGTGGCTTAAGTAAGAAATGCATGTCGACTGAAGAAAAAGTAACCATTTCAATACCACTAGAATTTACCTGAAACAAGATTGTACCTTGAAGAGTAGTACCTTCTTCAAATCCCATCCATCTTGTCTGATGTCCAACTGGCAGAACCTGACCTCCAGCTAATTTGCTCAAACATTGCAGCTGTGGAGGCAGAAGGGGCCAAAATAACCAATAGAAGCCTAATCCTATCCACAAATCAAAGGTTGCTCATAGGGCACTCATCAGATATTAAACTGGACTTGCAGGAAGTTGTACCTCCCACACTGCATGGGTGTTGCCCCGTCCCAATTGCAATCCACCCATGTACATAGTATGATCTTACTTGTTGGAGCCTTTATGCTATTGACTGGACCTTTGGCTTGAAAGGTGCACAATATTCCTCTCCGTCTCCTACTACTATCCTTGCACATCTTCCTCCAGAGCCGGCACTGTACAAGGATCCCGTAATAATTTTCAAGTCCCCCTGGCAGGTTTGATGCTGCACATCTTCTTGCATGCTTATCAGCTGTTTATTTAAGATGGCTTGCACCACAGTATATGCAAAGTCTCATTCCAATGCTGTTCTTGGAGCAGTGATGTACTGAATGAGCTCTATCGAGACTTCTATGGTAGTTGAACTGATTGTGGACATAATGCCCAACTCTCCTATATTAGTGTCAGTGCTCATGAGTCATGCCCCAGTAATATGCCCTGTGTCTCGATTGAGCTGACATAAATGGTCACTCAGTGGCTGCGCCCTATACACACTACATGCTGCCAGGCTGTATTCTTCTCCATCCCAAACCTAATTAGAAAGCTCCCGCTTATACCTACCTGAGGCCATTATTTGACTCTGATATGCTAATTGAAAAAGTGCTGCTTTTTAGCAATTATGAAACTGGGACATCACCTGGAATGCAGATAGATGAATTGAGAGGGCGATGCAAAACATTCACAATACTGTATCTATTCCCTAACCTATTTATCTCACTAATTATGTCTTACCGGGTGGATTGGGATGATAGTCTGGTCACACTTCAGAAGTAAGAGACAATCATTAATTGAAACATTAAGCACTGGATAATAAGGTCACATTCTTTGAATTTATATGAGGTACCAAATAACAA
This sequence comes from Ambystoma mexicanum, assembly GCF_040938575.1. Lineage (NCBI taxonomy): Eukaryota > Metazoa > Chordata > Amphibia > Caudata > Ambystomatidae > Ambystoma > Ambystoma mexicanum. The sequence goes on from NC_090930.1 coordinate 873,407,762, forward strand.
TAATCATTACTAAAGTGGTTTACCTTATTTTCAATTTCTATGTTTCTCACCCATATGGGACATTGCAGTGGTTGCCACCATGTCCACTGCCTCTGGGAGATGTTGCCTTTTTCAAGAAACTTGTCTACCTAGCTGGTGTGAGAATATGTCCCAAACGTTTGCTTGTACTTTGCCATTTGTGTTCCAAACCAGGTCCCTGCAGATATGCCAACTGCCATCTAATAAATATATGTAATAGAGACAATAAAGAAGCAAATTAGACAAGTGTGAAGGTTTAGGCCACGTCATTTCATTCAGGACAGTTGGGACCGGAGCAGTGACAGTCAATGGTGTAGTATGTGCTACTGGACCTGGGGTCAATGGCGGTTCAGTGGCTGCTAATGCTTAAGTATAGTCTGCATCAAACATCCAATTTGGAGCAGCATGACATGGATAGACAACTTTCCCCAGTTAATATTTAGCTGGTGATAGAAGGAAATGCAAAAAGGAAACATACTCCTCAGTCCCAGGAACCCACAGGTAACAGGTCCTGCCTTGCCAGGTCATGGCATATCGGAAGTGGTACTGGTGGTACCAAAGCCAGGACTTCACCTGTGAAGTAGTGACTATGCCCATGAGATTGAACTTTCTGCTGGGCTTAAATTTTACTCGAAATTCAGTTCTTTTGCATGCACAGGAACATTATTTGTGCTGAACACAACTTACCAGCGATCCACCAGCAAGCAGATCAGGTATACCTTAGTCCCAATTTGTGGGGGCAAGGGTCCTCTTGTAGTGGAAGACATGCACAGAGACATGGATTTAATTAACAGCTAACCCAGTCAACAGCTGTACCTGAAAGGGGCCAAGTCATCTCGGTGCTAGAGCCATCTTCCACTGGAATTGCCGGTTCATAACAAAGGCAACAACGTCTCCTGGCAGGCTTACTTTGGCTCCTTTGGAAGATCTTCCCAAACCTATAAATACAAATCAGCTGTTTACAATAACTAATGAGCATGTGATGAGCAGGAGATGAGCAGGGTAAATTCATTGGTGGTCCATATAGGCAGACTGGGGATGGTGTGGGAAAAAGAGATTGTGCTAGATAGTTAGGTCTGCACAAACGTTGTAAGTTGATTAATAAAGTGGGTACCTGTATCACTGGTTATACTGATCAGGATACCAAACCTAGGTAGAAAGTCCCTCAATAATATTTTAGTCACTCGGGACTTGGGAGGATAGCTCGGGGGCAACGTGCTTGCCTTGGAAGCAAGACGACACGGAGCACCACAGGTTTGATCACAGGTCCACGCTTAGAAACCTCTGGGTATTAAGCGCGTTATAAATAACCTATCATATCATATCACTTAGATGTCATCTGCTTTCCTGCATTGGAACACTTTCACTGAGCCAGAGAAAACATCCAACACACATAGCACATATTGCAGGATATAAACCAGGGGAGCTGGAGCAAGTCTACTTGGAGGTTAATGAAACGTCTGTAAGGTGGTTGATCTGCTCCTTGTGTGGTACACACTGTTTCCCTAACTTTGTTCCATTGGCAGACAACACACTTGTTGCAATATGCCTGATCCATGGCTGGAAAGTCTGGAACAAACCAGGCTTGGCACAAAGTAGCAATCATGCCCCCTTTTCCCACATTAAACCAAAATAGAAAATGTTCCCACCTTGAATTATTTCTAATTCATTGAATCCAAACTGATTTTTTAATAAACAAACCCTAAATAGGTTAAATAATAGCAATCTGTTTAGTGGATAAGTTACTAATTGCTGGTGCAAAACATCACAGATACTGCTGTCTATCATAAATTAATTAGATCAGCTATCATCAAAATCACTCGAACAATAGTTTATTATCAACCATACTGAAAACAATTTTATATATGCATATACATTACTTTACATGCAATGTATACGAATAAGAAACATATAAGACAAGGGAAAGGCAATAATATGAAAGCCCACGCTGTTATAAAAACACTAGAATGGTGAAAAAATATGCTTTCTTCACTACGCCCGAACTCCATTATTCCTTTCCTGGGAAAACTCTTGGAAAAGCTGTCCATCTCCCAGCTTAAGCTTCAGACTGAATCTGTTGGTTGTCTCCATGAACATCAGTCTGGCTTCAGAGCTGCCAGAAGCATGGAAACTGCTCTCCTGAACAACCATAAAGACCTGCTCTCTAACCTAATCACCCCTCTGTCCTCATCTTACTCGATGTCTCTGCTGCATTCGCCATGGTCAACCACGCCATCCTGCTCAACTGGTTCTGTGATAACCTGGGTATCACCGATCAGGCCCTCACCTGGCTGACCTCTTTCCTCTCGGACCAACCCTCCCACATCCAACTTGGGTCCTTCCTCTCCTCCATCTCACTCTCACTCTCTACCTGTGGTGTTGCCAAGGGGTCTAAGCTTTCTCTGTGGCTGTTCAATCAATACCTGGCACCCCTCACCCACCGTATTGCCGCTCTTTGCTCCAAATTTCAGTTGTATATGGATGACACTCAGTTCGCTTGCAGGCTCCCCTCTGCCTCCTTTCCTTCCTCGCACATCTCAGATTGTCTGTTTGCAATGCAGGAGTGGTGTGCCACCAATGATCTGTGCCTCAATGCCAATAAAATGGAGATCCTCCTCATTGGCACACCTTCACCTTCCTTTCCTGTCACTCTCTGGCTGGCCACTCTTGGCCCTCTTCCTTCTCCCACCTGTGAGGCTAAGAACCTCAGGGTCATCTTCGACTCCACACACTCCTTCTCTCCTCACATCTCTGACATCTCTAAGAAGTCAAACTACCAGCTGCACCTCCTCAGAGGTATTCTTCCTTCCCTCACCATACCCCAGAAGCTTGCTGTCTACAGAGCTCTGGTTCTCTCTAGGCTAGACTACTGCAACACCCTCTTTCTAAATCTGCCTGCCTCTACTCTCCATCCTCTACAACTCATCCAGAACAGGACTGCAAGACTTGTCCTTGGCCTCAAGCCCACGGATCGTATCTCTCCAGCCCTGAAATCTCTCCAGTGGCAGCAAGGGTCAAGTTCAAGACCCTCTGCATTGTCCACAAGACCTTCTGGGACCCAGGACCAAATTGCCTCCAACTCTCTCTTCGGAAATATCTTCCTACTCAAGCTCTTAGTTCCTCCACCTCCAACTCCTTGAGGGTCAGTCGCTTCTCCAAGGAACGAGTTGGGGGCAGATCTTTCTTTTATTTTTGGCTGCTGCCTCACTGTGGAACAGCATCCCTGCCTCTCTGAAACTTGAGCAGAGCCATCTTCAGTTCCGGAAGCACCTCAAGACTATCCTCTTTGATTCTGGCTTCTCTCTTCCTCTCCCCTGCTGATCTCCTGTCTGATATTGCAGTGGCCACCTGCTTACCCTCTGAACTCGGGCATGGGTCCCTGCCCACCCAGCTGCACACCTGCACTGCCTCCTATTTACCCCACGACTTGTGGCCTCTATCTGCAACACTACAGTCCCCTTACCTCACTAATTAGACTCCTGTCGTCTGCACCTTTAACACTTGCACTTGCCACCTGTTGGCCGCACAACTTGTTGTTTTGATCCCATGTCTGGCACTTGCCCTCTTCCCATTTCCCTGGCACTTTCCCCATCCCCTCTCCCCTGCACTTGTGCAATCTCAATCTCACTAGGCCTAGTAATATCATTTGTCTTTGTCCTCCCTCTGTTTCCCCTCCCTTGCCTCATCGCATCTTGAAACACTTGTTTATAGGCGTGTGTGACGTTCTGAAGCTTCTCACAGAAGTTCATCCAGGCCGTGTTTAAGACGAGGAGAACCAGGAAGTCTTTACTGTAGGGACTTTCCTCTAATGCCTGTAATGTTCTTGTTGGTTACCTAGGAGATCGCGCCGCGAGAGGAGGAGAGGGAGATCAAAGGTTTGTCCTGGGCATACTGAGGGAAGAGAGAGAGAAACACCCAGCGGAGTGAAACGCTAACTGTAAATGATAGAAATATTACACCCAGTCGAATGAGAGGCTTCCGAGCATGAAGCGTTGATGATCCGCTCAGGCGCTGTGCCCTGACTGCCTTCACCGTGAACACAAAGGAACGAGTGAAAGGGACGAGGCGTTCGTTGCCGGCGAATCGCTACAAGGTTGATTGTAATTGACTACATTGCATGTAATTGACTTCGCCGAAACCCGACAGGAACTACAAGGACGGAGGTGAGTGAAATGAGAGAGAGAAAGAGAGAGAGAGCGGGAGAGAAAGGAAGTTCAACCGTATTGAACCCAGTTGTAAAATCTACCGAAGTCAGCGCCATTGCGCTTTTTATTGGTAGCTCGACGAGGGACAGTGGTTAAGTTTGTTTGCTAAACGTTATTGAGTAAGCGCCGTTGCGCCACCGTTATACAGAGACTGTTTTGAAATAACGTTACGCTGGTCAGAGTGTGGCATAAATCCTACAAGCCCTTCAGTCTTCAACGTGAGGGTGAATAATTCAAATTGAGGGGTGTGAACGCTCAAGGGAGAAGCCCCGACCGTGGCAGAGAGAAGCTTACCACTGAAATGAGTAAGAGGAAATTCGTACTCAACTGAGGGGAGAAAATAAAGAGAAGAGTCAAGACAAAGTAACATCAGCATCACACAGTTTATTTTTTTTATTTATTTTTTTTTGTTCTGTAAAAGAGAATCCGTTAAGCATTACAGAAGCTACAGAAAAGCATAACCTGAAGAGTACGTCAGCTCCTATCAACCTGATCTATTCAGAATAAGAGACTTAAGGTAGGATAATAAGACCACCAAGAGAGGGAAGAATATTTCAAAGGAAAGGTCAGAAGAAAGAAGTAAATAAAGAAAAGAGACTATAGAGAAAATCTCTAGAACAACAAGAGAGACGAAAGTCTGAGAAACAAACCTGTAATCTCTTACCTGAACTTTGTCCAAACGCCATCAGCCTGGAGTTCGAAGACCTCAAGAGAAAACTGTATCCTTTCATTATCTAAAAGAAAAGAAAACAGTTATTACTTTAATAAAAGAATTGGGTTCCCTTTGTAATCCAAACAACCTACGTAGTGGCTCTGAGTTTCATTCATGATTTAAAAGTGACAATTTCACAGTTGGTGTCAGAAGTGGGATAGTGAGAACGCCATGGAGGACCTTATCAAGACCCTAAGCGAGGGACAACAACTATTACAACAGGCCTTACAGTTGCAGACCCAACAGGCTCAGGCCGTCAGACTAGCGTTTCAACAAGCGCTACAAATGCAACAAGCCCAATTACTAGAAGTCACCAATACCAGGAACAACACTCCAGTACCTACCTCTGTATTACAAAAATATTCGACAGGGGAAGATCCCGCACATTTTTTTGTAAATTTCGAGAGAGTAGCTCGAAATGCACAGTGGCCAGCCGAGAGATGGTGCCATTACATCGCACCATTGATGACCGGGGAAATGCAGTCAGCTTATCAAACCGCCAGTCCATCAGGAGATACTACATATGGAGATATGAAGAAGGTGGTATTGGAGAGAATGGGGCACGATGAGGAAATGTATCGTATCAAATTCAGAGATATCAAGTTGGGTGGAGAGGAAACTCCTAGGCAGTTTTTCTACCGAGTTAAAGAACTGGCAGAGAAATGGTTACAGCCTACTGTATCCTCTCCCAACGAAATAACAGAAAAAGTGATATTAGAACAGTTCATTGAGGCTCTTCCCGGACCTGTTCAAAGATGGGTCAAACAACACCATAGATTATCTCTACTGGAGGCAGTTGATGTGGCTTCGGCTTATCAAAAAGCTGGACGGGGCCGGATGATTGCATACTCAACAGCTAACAAGTTACACCCACCTGTGAATAAAGCTGTACCTCAACCGAGGTGGCCTCATTCTATGCTGAGGAAACCTGAAGGGGAAGTCTTACGATCCCGACCTAACAGTGAGGGCCCTAGCAATTATCGTTCGTCTACCTCCACAGTTCGAGGACCTCAATGTTTTGATTGCGGTGACTGGGGTCACCTTGCTAGGTTCTGCCCAAAGAAACCGAAAGCTGAACCAATGGATGTGGGGGTTTTCGACTCTCTAAAAGAAAATGAATATGTAGAACAGCTACCTGGGAGACAACCCCAATACTTATACACTTGCGAAGCAGAGGTGGATATAAAACCTACAACTGCGTTGATCGGATCTGGGAGTCTACAGACCGCCATAACACAGGAGTTGGTAGGTGAAGCTTATCATTCCTATGAGAAAATTCCGATAAGGTGTGTACATGGGGATGTAAAAACGTACCCGTCAAAGAACATCCAGATTAAGTTGGGCGGGGAGACCTTGGGCGTGAAAGCAGCTGTACTTCACAGTTCACCAAAACCATTATTAATTGGGTCCGATATACCTGAATTGCCTAAATTGATTCATGAAATTGAGAAGAGCTGGTGGGAAACTGCCCCTTTCTTTGAAGAAGAAATCTACCCACCAATCGATAAACCATTGAAGAGTAAAAAGCTAAAGAGACTTCAAAAAGAAGAATGGAAGAGCAAGAATGTGCTTCCAATAGCAGTGGACTGGAAGATAGAAGAGGATGGTGATAGTTTCAGGACTGCTCAAAGTCTGGATCCCTTGCTTCAGTATGCTAGAGAACGAGCTTTGGAAGATACTAAGGGTCAAGGTCCACGTTTCATCAAAGAGAAGGGGTTGTTGTACCGAGTGAGTAAGTCCCGGACTGGGGATGAATTGAAGCAACTTTTAGTCCCTCAGAAATATTATCCAACCGTACTATAAGTCGCTCACGTTCAAGTTGGAGAGGGACATCTCGGAACAGAGAAAACTACTAAGAAAATTTTGGACAGATTTTATTGGCCAGGATTTTGCCAACATGTGGTTAGATTTTGTCAAGCCTGTGAAGATTGTCAGAAGAAGAATAGGGCCAACGTAAAGAAAGCCCCTCTACAACCAATGCCCCTAGTACGAGAACCTTTCAGCAGAATTGGTATGGATATTGTCGGGCCTATTGATCCCACGAGAAGATGTCATAAATACATCCTCGTTTTGGTGGACTATGCCACTCGTTACCCAGAAGCTTTTCCCTTAAAAGCTACTAATGTACAACAGATATGCGACGTGTTAATACCCTTTATTGGTCGAGTGGGGATCCCACGAGAAATCGTTACAGACCGGGGGACAAGTTTTATGTCCAATGTCATGAAACAAGTATGCGATACATTGAAGATAGAACATCTGAAGAAAGCGGTATACCATCCACAAACGGATGGGCTAGTAGAACGCTATAACCAAACTATCAAGCAGATGATACGGAAAACAACATCTCCCGAAGACAAAGACTGGGACAGGGTATTACCATGGATATTAATGACACTAAGAAATACTTCACAATCTTCCACAGGTTTCTCACCCTTCGAATTACTGTTTGGAAGACCAGTGAGAACGTTGTTAGATGTGTTGAAAGAAAATTGGGAGGAACAACCAGAACAAGAGCTATCAATAACTGAATATGCATCTCAGCTAAAGGAGCGGATAGAAAAGCTGGGAGGTGTAGCTAGAGACAATCTTCTCCAAGCTCAGTTAAATCAAGAAAAGTATTACAACCAAAAGACTCAACTTTGTACTTTTAAGAAAGGAGATCAGGTCCTAATCTTAATGCCCACCTCAGATAACAAGATGTTGGCCAGTTGGAAGGGACCTTTTGAGATTCAGGAAGTTTTGGGGCCTTTAACATATAAAGTAAAACAACCCGGTAGTAGGTTCATGAGTCAAACATATCATGTAAATTTGCTTAGAAAATGGATTCCTCCCATACAGGATGTTGCTATGATCACTAACAATGTATCGTTAGAAGGAAACTTTCCACAAGTAAAAGAGAAAATAGGTACGGAAGGGTTAAATATCAACATGGAGTTAACAATGCTACAGAAATCTGAACTGGCTCATCTCTTACAAGATTTTGCGGGCATATTCTCTTCACTTCCAGGAAGAACTAACCTAACTTGCCACCATATAAATACTAAACCAGGGTCTATAGTAAGACTTAGACCTTATCGGATACCTGAATCAAAGGTAAAAGCCATCAATCAGGAGGTACAAGAAATGCTGGATTTGGGGATCATCGAACCATCGTTTAGTGACTGGAGTTCTCCAGTAGTCCTGGTCCCGAAGCCAGATGGTACTGTGAGATTATGTATGGACTTTCGAAAATTGAATGAGATTTCTATATTTGATGCGTACCCGATGCCAAGGATCGAGGATCTCTTGAATAATCTAGGAAAGGCCAAGTTCCTGACCACCATCGACCTAACCAAGGGCTATTGGCAGGTACCGTTATCACCAGCCGACAAAGAGAAAACAGCCTTCGCTACTCCGACCGGACTCTACCAGTTTACGGTATTACCCTTTGGCTTGCATGGGGCTCCTGCTACATTTCAAAGGTTGAGGAATTACTTGATAAAAGGACATGAAGGATATGTTGGCGCATATCTTGATGACATCATTATCTATAGTCACACCTGGCAAGACCATCTGGTTCATCTAAGAAAAGTATTCGCTACGCTAAAAGGGGCTGGATTGCATGTAAACCCTAAGAAAACCCATGTAGCTGAATTCCATACGAAATATTTAGGGTATTATGTTGGATAAGGGTTGATTAAACCCCAAGAGGAGAAAGTCAAGGCTATCAAAGAGCTGAAATTCCCGGAGACTCCAAAACAAGTACAGGCCTTCCTTGGATTTGTGGGGTACTGCAGAAAGTTTATTCCACACTTTTCCACTTTAGCTACTCCACTAACAAATCTGTTGAAGAAGCCCTCGTTGCCAAAGAAGGAGTGGCAGACTACCAAAACTATGAAAGACTTTACTGCTTTAAAAGATGCTCTCACCAGGAAAGCAATGTTACATTGCCCTGACTTTAACTCTCCATTTATTCTTCAGACTGATGCTTCAGGAACGGGACTTGGGGCAGTCCTTCTTCAGAATCAAGGTAACGGCGAAAGGCCAATATTGTTCATCAGTCGTAAATTGTTGCCTCACGAACTAAACTACCCAACAATAGAAAAGGAGTGTTTAGCGGTTAAGTGGGCCATTGATGCTCTTAGATACTATCTACTGGGACGTGAATTTACCTTAATAACAGATCATGCCCCCTTAGTTTGGTTAGCACGTAACAAGGACTCCAATCAAAGAATACTAAGGTGGTTTCATTCCTTCAGCCCTTCTCCTTCGAAACCATTCATAAACCTGGGAAGCTGCTGTCACAAGCCGACTATTTATCTAGGGCACAAACCCTTCCCGAACGTAAGGGTTTAGTAGAGGGGGTGTGACGTTCTGAAGCTTCTCACAGAAGTTCATCCAGGCCGTGTTTAAGACGAGGAGAACCAGGAAGTCTTTACTGTAGGGACTTTCCTCTAATGCCTGTAATGTTCTTGTTGGTTACCTAGGAGATCGCGCCGCGAGAGGAGGAGAGGGAGATCAAAGGTTTGTCCTGGGCATACTGAGGGAAGAGAGAGAGAAACACCCAGCGGAGTGAAACGCTAACTGTAAATGATAGAAATATTACACCCAGTCGAATGAGAGGCTTCCGAGCATGAAGCGTTGATGATCCGCTCAGGCGCTGTGCCCTGACTGCCTTCACCGTGAACACAAAGGAACGAGTGAAAGGGACGAGGCGTTCGTTGCCGGCGAATCGCTACAAGGTTGATTGTAATTGACTACTTTGCATGTAATTGACTTCGCCGAAACCCGACAGGAACTACAAGGGCGGAGGTGAGTGAAATGAGAGAGAGGGAGAGCGGGAGAGAAAGGAAGTTCAACCGTATTGAACCCAGTTGTAAAATCTACCGAAGTCAGCGCTGTTGCGCTTTTTATTGGTAGCTCGACGAGGGACAGTGGTTAAGTTTGTTTGCTAAACGTTATTGAGTAAGCACCGTTGCGCCACCGTTATACAGAGACTGTTTTGAAATAACGTTACGCTGGTCAGAGTGTGGCATAAATCCTACAAGCCCTTCAGTCTTCAACGTGAGGGTGAATAATTCAAATTGAGGGGTGTGAACGCTCAAGGGAGAAGCCCCGACCGTGGCAGAGAGAAGCTTACCACTGAAATGAGTAAGAGGAAATTCGTACTCAACTGAGGGGAGAAAATAAAGAAAAGAGTCAAGACAAAGAAACATCAGCATCACACAGTTTATTATTTTTTGTTCTGTAAAAGAGAATCCGTTAAGCATTACAGAAGCTATAGAAAAGCATAACCTGAAGAGTACGTCAGCTCCTATCAACCTGATCTATTCAGAATAAGAGATTTAAGGTAGGACAATAAGATCACCAAGAGAGGGAAGAATATTTCAAAGGAAAGGTCAGAAGAAAGAAGTAAATAAAGAAAAGAGACTATAGAGAAAATCTCTAGAACAACAAGAGAGACGAAAGTCTGAGAAACAAACCTGTAATCTCTTACCTGAACTTTGTCCAAACGCCATCAGCCTGGAGTTCGAAGACCTCAAGAGAAAACCGTATCCTTTCATTATCTAAAAGAAAAGAAAATAGTTATTACTTTAATAAAAGAATTTGGTTCTCGGTGTAATCCAAACAACCTACGTAGTGGCTCTGAGTTTCATTCATGATTTAAAAGTGACAATTTCACAGCGTGTTATAAATGCCATATCATATCATACATTGAAGTTCAATCAGCTGATTCTTTGTACAGCTAGATTTAGACATTTAGTGTAAATGGACTCTGTTAACTAGTCTTTAGGGTTACTTGTTTCGGACCATTCTAGTGTGTTTGTAACAGCATGGGCTTTCATTTTATTATTGCCTTTCCCTTGTCTTATATGTTTTTCAATTGTATATGTTGCATGGCAAGTAATGTATATGTGCCTTACAATAATAATGTTTTTCTTTTTAACGAAGAATATTTTAAACAAATGCAAGGAACTGCAAGGGGGACGGCCTTCGCACCATTGTATGCAACTCTCACGATGGGAGCCTGGGAGGAATTGGAGGTATGGACAGATGGTAATCAAGATCTTACAAACAACGTTGCATTATGGCTAAGATACATAGATGACCTATTCATCATCTGGAAGGGGACAGAGAGGGGGTGGTCAGATTTTGTCAAGAAACTAAATCTAAATCAAAACAACCTCAAATTCACAGTCAGACACTAATAACTTTCCTAAAGACGTAAATATAAGAATTGTCAACAACACCATAAACTGTGAACTGCACAAAAATAGCACTGGTTCCAACACACCACTACACACAACTAGTGGGCTCCCAAAGAATCTGACATGGGGTGTCCCATATGGTGAATTTGTTAGACTCAGAAGAAATTATACCACCATGGCAACCTACGACCTGGAAAGCAAAGTAACGGCTGCTGGATTCCGGAGACAAATGTACGCCAAAAAGATAATTGAAAGAGCGTATCTAAAGGAAAGAATATTAGACAGACATAGCCTCCTCTCTGGATCACACAAGAAGGAAAAAATGGAGGAGGAAAAGGGATGCACACGTCTGATTCTAACATTCGACAGCCAAGCAACAACCATCAGACGTATTCTACAAAAACACTGGAACATCTTACTCGCAGACACAGTTTTGTCAATTAGCCTAAAAAAAGGCTGGAAATCAGTTTCAGAAGAAACCACTCTTTAAAGGACACCTTAGTCCAAAGCTTTATGTCCAAAGATCAAGAAATGAACCAAAAGAGTTGGCTGATAACACAAAAGAAAGGATTTTACAAATGCACAAGGTGCAACATCTGCAAATAAGCAACCAACTGTGGAACTTTCCAACATCCAGTAACAGGACAGACAATGACAATATCAGAAAGAATCACCTGTGAGACAGATCATGTTGTTTACGTTCTAAGTTGTGCCTGTAATAAATGGTACATAGGCAGCACCAAGTGCAAATTAAAAATACGATACAACAACACGTAAGAGTGATCCAACATCATGATGTCAACTACCCAATGGCCAAACACTTCAGTGAAGTTCATAAGGACAACATGAATGGCTTTGGATTTTTTGGCATCCATAAAATTGAAACTGGGCCAAGAGGTGGAGATAAAGAAAAACTACTGCGACAACAGGGAACTTGTTGTATTCTTGATTTCGAGACTAAACAGCCATTGGACACAATATAGATGAAGAACTGTACACATTCCTGGGATAATGAGTTTTCTTTAGAGAGAAAACATGAAGCGCAATCAAAATAAAGATATGGTTTGATTTTCAACAGATTCTGTATTTCGGTCCTAGACTGCACGATAATTGGCTTTTTGGCACCTATGGGCTTAACTAGCAGTTGTTATTTGCATATAGGTGTCTATTGGTTATTCACAACCTTCTTCAGAAACTGACTCTATTCCGATGAACGCCTCATGTAACGATCATGTTTTATTTTAATTGTGTCATTGTTGTGTTGTTTGTTTATTGCTTTTAATTGGTGACTGTGTTCTATTCATTATATTCAATGATGTACAATTTAGAAAGAAAAGATTGATAAGACTGAAAGTGCAGTTGAGACTGGGGACGATGTAGGAGACACATAAGTGACGACATTTGGCTAGGTGTGGCCCCATACGGTTACAATCTTATGGATCAATTTGTTGATCTGGATATAGGTATACCATATGGTCCAAAGCTTCACTGTACTTAAGAAAGGCATCATATGATGCACTTCATGAAACTTCGTGAGGCTGCTATTGCATTTTGCACTTTAGTATAAGTCAGCAAAGATAGGCTGCTATTGCACTATGCACTTTAGTAAAATAGGTTGCTATTAAACTATGCACTTTAGCAATTAACATTATGGTACTGTAGCACTTAACACTTTAATCTGCTCTTACGTAGAGAGTGGTCAGCCCTCATTACAAGTCAGGCGTTAAGGGGTTAACGGCGCCATAAAGAGCGTCGGCGCCGTTAAACCCTTAACGCCTGATTCACACTTTAACGCCTGCTTTTTGCAGGCGTTAAAGTCCAAGGCGCTAAGCGACCTTGGTGCTAATTACGGCACCGTAATTTACGGTGCCGTAATTAGCGCCTTCCCCATCCCCATTATGCCCTATGGGGCAAAAAAGGGAATGGGGAAGGGCAAATGGTGAATGGGGAATTACCGCCCCACTCACCTTGGAATGGGGCGGTAATTCCGCCATCCACCATGGCGGAATCCGGCACGGACCATGGTGCTAATAGCACCATGGTCCACCGCCTGACTTGTAATGAGGGCCATTGTCTTAGGACATGCTGTTAATGCACTATTCACTTTAGCAAATACTTAAAGTGTAATTAAAGCACATATCACTTTAATTTGCCTCGATGCTGAAGAACTATGCACATAGTGTGCAGGTAAGGTAACATGGATGTACATCATGAACAGATAACATGTGATGCAGCTGAGGAGCTGTGATTACATGTCAGCATTTTTTGCTACGAAAAAGCCATTGGGCCTCATTACGACCATGGCGGAGGACCATGGTGCTATTAGCACCATGGTCCATGGCGCTAAGCTGCCAACTCCGCCATGGTGGTTGGCGGATTTACCGCCCATCCCGACCTTGGCGGGGCGGTAAATCCCCAATCCCCATTTTACCCTTCCCCATTCCCATTCTTGCCCCATAGGGTATAATGGGAGTGGGGAAGGCGTTAATTACGCCACCGTAAATTACGGTGGCGTAATTAACAACAAGGTCCCTTAGCGCCATGGATTTTACCGCCTGCAAAAAGCAGGCGTTAAAATCGCCATGGCGCTAAGGGATCTCGTAGTAGGGCGGAGGGGTCGGCGCTGTTAGCGCCGGCGTAAACCCCTTTCCGCCAGGGTCGTAATGAGGCCCATTGTCTAAATATTATGCACTTCTGTATATGTAAATAGAAAATGGGCTAGAGTGCGTTGTAAAATGATGAGAGGATGCATCTGCCTCAGTTGCTAGGAAATCACACCACATTGTAAGTTATCCTGTGATCATTCCATTTGTACTATGGACCCAACCTCGCGCGAAAGTGCGAACAAGTCAGTGGGAATTATAAATGGGCTATTATTAACGCTGTGACAGCTGTTTTTTTTTTTTAGCCTACTTTGGCTTGTCTTCTACACTTGGGAATAAAGCGCCATAGTGTTTCAGACCGAAGTGGTAAACTTCATTGAATATACCGTACTACTGCAAATGTAGCCCCTATTCGCCACAGATGGAAATGTGTTTGTTGCTCACCATATTCACTATGAATATTGGAGGAATGGTACTGTGCCTAATGGCAAACGACAGAAAATATGTAGCAATGACCTAGACATGTCCACATTCAAAGATGGCGGACATGCCTGACACGAAAGGCTGTTGGCCATTGAACCCAGTCCTCTTTCTAGCACCAACACTCTCTTTCTCTCTTTCCTTAAATGATCTGTGTAAAAGAGGCATTTGTTGTTGTGAACAAGCGGCAAGTCAGCTGTGAATCGCATAGACGCCTCAGCAAAATAATTTTGCTACTTTTTGAAAGGACCGAACTATGACAGTTTTAACTCTTTTTTTGTAGATCTTTTTTTTTTATGAGCCGTGGCTTGTTTCCCCAACTTTTTTGCAACTAATAAAGGAAGAAATGGAGAAATTAACAAAGGTGAATCCTGATCATTTTATTTTGTGATCCTGTGGAGAGTGCTGCTCACTCAATTTTAAAGGAACAAGCTAATTCTAAACATATATATATATATATATATATATATATATATATATATATATATATATATATATATATATATATATATATTCAGTGAAAAAACTTTGTTAAAGGGACGTTATAGTTAAGTTGCGCTACTGAAAACCTATGAAATTCAGTGAAAAAACTTTGTTAAAGGGATGTTATGGTTCCAAGTAAAACCGAAAACCCCCTGAAATTCATTTGTGATGTCATCTTTGATGTCGTGGGTGTTAGTCTTAGCAGTGCACAGTGGTGGCGCAAGTTATGGCTTCTTAGCTTACCATAACTGGCGAATTTCAGGGGTTTTTGCGGTTTTACTTGGAACCATAACGTCCCTTTAACAAAGTTTTTTCACTGAATTTCATAGGTTTTTAGTAGTGGAACTTAACCATAACGTCCCTTTAACAAAGTTGTTTCACTGAATGTCATAGGTTTTTAGTAGCGCAACTTAACCATAACGTCCCTTTAACCAAGTTCTTTCACTGAATTTCATAGGTTTTTAGTAGCGCAACTTAACAATAATAACTCTGACTTTATGTACATGTAATATAGAACATACTGAACTCCCTCTACTGAATTTGATGTCCGCAAACTCTTTTAATGTCCGCGGACATGTTCGGACAACAGTACCACCACCCAAAAAGTCTGGGGGGTTATGTTTAATTGTTATGTCATAACATATGAACATTTTACAAATTCACAAACCAGCACACATACACATTATATTTAGTAATAAATAAGAAGTGCAACCCATATATATAACACACTAACCATTCATTTAAATACAATATTTTCTAAAATGGAATATACCAAAAGAAGAAAGATAGGCTTCTAACATGATTATCTCATAGAAACTCCACAACTAAGAACAACAGCAGATCTACAGACCACTCAGAACACACCCTACCTGAAATAGTAAGTATACTGCATTGTATTAATATATTTATAAACGTTCTGTAATAGATACAAAAAAGAATGATATTGGGTTTTTTTTCTCACAGAAATGTCTAGTACTCTGGAGTGGCTAGAGGAGCATTTCCCACGTGTGGAAATGTCAGAAGATAGTGAATCTAATGGTAGACACTTTACTATATAAACCAATTAATTAATAATATTTCATATACATTTAACATAAATCTATTTTTTTTGGTACAGACCATACAAAAATTGAAAATACTAATGAAAAAGCTGTATTGGATAAGACTCTTCAGCATATAGAAGAACAAATTGACCTACTCTTGGCAAATTTTAATAATTTGAAAAACTTTGTGGAGGATCACTTCAAACAAACAACTACATACCATTGTCCCACATGTACCTGTCCCCCCTCACCATATCCCAGTCAATTATCCCCAAACCCTATCCATGAACCAAAACGTTTTGATGAGACTTCCATCGCTTATTCACCTCATATAAATCCTATTGAAACCCCTAATTCTCATGTTTTTGTTTCAGTTTCTGCCTCACCTTCTCTGTCATAAATTTAACATATATGTAAAATAAAGTAAAATTATTATATTGTGTCCTAATTCATTTCTTGTTTTTTTAAAAAAAAAAAGCAATTCAGGTGTCCGTGGACAGCACAGGTGTCCGGAATGTCCGTGAAGAAATGAAAATGGAGGTGTCATAAGAACACTATTGGGGTCATTACGACCCAGGCGGTAAGTACACCAACTTTACCACCATGGTCTAAACTACGTTTACACCATGGTGGATGGCGGATTTACCGCCCCATTCCAAGGTGAGTGGGGCAGTAAATCCCCATTTCCCATTTACCCTTCCCCATTCACATTTTTGCCCCATAGGGCATAATGGGAGTGGGGAAGGCGCTAATTTACGGCACCGTAAATTACGGTGCCGTAATTAGCACCAAGGCGGTTTAGCACCATGGATTTTAACGGCTGCTAAAAGCAGCCGTTAAAATTGGAATCAGGCGTTAAGGGTTAACGACGGCGTTAACCCTTAACGCCTGAGTTGTAATGAGGCCCAATATCTGTCCATACTGTTCGCTAGCAAGTTAAAAGTGTTCTAAGAACAAACGCGGTGTCCTGAAATGTTCGTCAATGGACGTAAATGTGGGTGTCCTGACGACGCTGTCCGTATTGTTCACTGGCAAGATGAAAGTGTTTTTAGAACATATTATGTGTCCTGGGATGTTCGTAAATAAACACAATGGGGGTGTCCTGAGGACGCTATGCCTCTCCGTATTGTTCTCAGGCAAGTTGAAATTGTTCTAAGAAGACAGGCTGTGTCCTAAAATGTTCGTAAAGAAACAAAATGGGAGTGTCCTTAGGACGCTCTGCCTGTCCGTATTGTTCGCTGGCAAGTTAAAACTGTTCTAAGAACACACCCGATGTCCTGAAATGTTCGTCAATGGACAAAATGTGGGTGTCCTGAGGACGCTGTCCGTATTGTTCGCTGGCAATATAAAAGTGTTCTTAGAACATATTATGTGTCCTGAGATGTTCGTAAATAAACAAAATGGGTGTATCCTGAGGACGCTTTCCCTGTCCGTATTGTTCACAGGCAAGTTAAAACTTTTCTAAGAACACAGGGTGTGTCCTAAAAACTTCTTAAAGAAACAAAATGGGAGTGTCCTGAGGACGCAATGCCTGTCCGTTTTCTTCGCAGACAAGTTGAAACTGTTCTAAGAATAAAGGCTGTGTCCTAAAATGTTCGTAAAGAAACAAAATGGGAGTGTCCAGAGGACGCAATGCCTGTCCGTATTGTTCGCAAGCAAGTTGAAACTGTTCTAAGAACACAGGCTGTGTCCTAAAATGTTCGTAAACAAACAAAATGGAAGTGTCTTGAGGACGCTCTGCCTGTCCGTATTGTTCGCAGGCAAGTTGAAACTGTTCTAAGAACACAGGCTGTGTCCTAAAATGTTCGTAAAGAAACAAAATGGAAGTGTCCTGAGGACGCTCTGCCTGTCCGTATTGTTCGCAGGCAACTTGAAACTGTTCTAAGAACACACGTGATGTCCTGAAATGTTCGTCAATGGACGAAATGTGGGTGTCCTGAGGACGCTGTCCGTATTGTTAGCTAGCAACATGAAAGTGTTCTTAGAACATATTATGTGTCCTGGGGTGTTCGTAAATAAACAAAATGGGGGTGTCCTGAGGACGCTATGCCTGTCCGTACTGTTCGCAGACAAGTTGAAACTGTTCTAAGAACAAACGCCTGTTCATAACTGTTGATTTCACTTGTGACGCATTTTTAATCACTTCAGGACCCGAACAGTGTCCGTAGAACACCAACGCGTATGCGCAAAATAGCTTGAATGCATTTGGTGTCCTGCGGACACCCGCTCCCTTCGCGGACATGTTCGTGAAGCTATTATGTGACCGCGCCCACGATCAGCGTATGTTCTGATTGCGAACACTGTTTATGTCCCCGAACAATTTAAAACTACATTTTCAAGTAATATTTCCAACAGAAACTCACCATAGAACAAGTCCCACATAGTAATCCTGAGTTTCTACATACTTTTTGTGACTTTTTGTAACCTTTTTACTGTTTGATCTGTCCGCGGACAGCGCGCATGCCCGCGAACCGCGCACCAGCACCCCTATAAAAGACCACGCCCTAGAGCTCATTCTCATTGTGTTTCTGGCTATCCTACAGAGCACAGCGAATTTTCCTGCTAATTTGCAGATTTTCAAAGCCAAGCTGATGGCTTCCGTGGCTCCACTACTGCCACCTAGTGCTGCATCTGCGTCCGCACCACCCCCGCCCCCTCCACCACCACCACCTCCCCAAGGGTCTGAGGATGCACAGGAAGAAGAAGAGGACGATGACAACGAGGTAGTGGAAGTCCCTACTACCAGCACTCGACGTGAGTCTTGGGTGTGGCGGTTATTTACTATTCGTGGTAATGGTCCTAAGGCGCGTGCGAACCAAGTCACCTGCAATGAGTGCAAAATGGTACTCAGTCATGGGAGGCATGGTTCATACAGCTTTGGGACAACTACCATGAAGCAACACCTAAAGTCATTCCACTCGTGGGCCGTTCGCAAAGTTGCACCTTGCGAGGAGCGTAGCAGATTGACTTCCTCTACTTCATCCTCTGTTTCTGATCCTGTCACCACAAGGAACACTCCTGTGGGACAGCGTATTCCTCAAGCTGCCTCACAGGCCGTACGCAATGCTGATGACCCTTACCTTTTGAGGGTCACAGTTGTGTGTATGTACTGCGACGCAGTACTCTGCAGGGGGAGAGACTTCGTAGTGCTTTTGAGGCTATCGTTTCAGAGCACGAAAAAGTCTGCTCACTACCCAAGTGAAACCCACTCTACATCTTTCTCTCTCAGCTCGCCCTTTCTTATCCCTGTGGTTGGTGTCCTCCCTTACCCTCCTTTCCCCTCCTCTCCTTGTATGTCTTGTATAAAAAACCCACAAAAATTTAAAACAACAACAATCAAAAAAATAAGGTTCTTTTCACAGCCGCCTTTTACAGTTAAAAAATAGAAGTGAAAATAAATGAACCAGGACTCTGTGTATTTTTTCAGAAGTCCGCGGACAGTCCGCGGACAGTCCGCGGACAGTCCACAGACATCTAAAATTTTGGGGTGCTACCCTATCATAACCATTGCAGTTTTATCTGGAAGAAAGTGGTGGCTCTGAAAAGAGCCTTTTGGTGGTGTTTATTTGTGTTTGAAAAATGCTCAACACCTACTATAAAATGGATGCTGTAATTCCAAAAAAGGTTGCAATGCATTTTGTACATTTCTCAAAAAAATCTGATTGCCAGCATAAGTAAGATGGACTCCATCTCTGCGAAAAATGTATGTACTACGAAACATAATATTTTCATTGTGAAAAGAGGACATGCCAAAATCTCTTATAAAGGCACAAACAGCCTTATTGACATTGCGCCTTGCTTTCTCCATTTGTGGACCAAATAAAGAAGAACGAAGCCACATTTGTCTCTGCGCAATCCGTGAACAAATTACTTGAGAATTTGGAAACATGTCCATGAACTTCCCAAGTCCTTCTTTCATTGCAAATTGCAAATAAATTCCAGACACATGTCCTAAACTGTTCCCTCCACAATGAATTACAATTATGTCTGGATGTTGCTCTGTCTCCAAAGTAGCACAGAGAGGTAGCAAGTCCAACCACTTCATTCCACGTACTCCATGCCAGTGCACTTCCACATGTGGGAATCCAAGATATACAGCTACTCCACAGTTTTCTGCATGCACCTTCAACCAATGTATCCACGAGTCTCCCAAAATCCAAACAATCTGTTTTTTGAAACACACAGCCATAGCTATCTCTTCTTCTCTCAGCAAAAAGAGTATCTGAGAAACTCTCTCCTGGCACAACACACCCACTAAACTTTCCTGACCAATCCCTTTCTCTGCTCATTCTCATTTGCATGGCTCCCCAACCCAAAAATCCCCTGATGTAACACCCGATGTCCGCAAACTACCGCTATGTCTGCGGACATAATGTAACATGAACAGTCCTTCTACCATTTCCTTTTCGCTTTCTGTGCCATTCCCTCATTGGATATAGCTAAGAAGTCACATGAACATCCACCAATCACATCCAAGACCTCTACATCTAACTGCATCATCATAGATCACCACTTTAAATGTACTGTTAATCTCTCTGAGTACAAGTGTCATATCATTGGAAAGCACCTTCTACAAGAAATACTGTACAAGTCTCCAAGATTTCTACTTGCAGCTGCATGCATATCCATATGCATGAACACAAACTACAGGTATGCATATTTTCTATATAGTACATGTACAATTTTTATAGATTCATATAAACAGATTCACTGACTTTTAGCTTGTATAATCTATAAAATGAATTTACTGTCATTTTTTCCATCTCCTAAAATCAACTCTCACTTCCAAACCTATCTGCTATTTAATTTCTTTTTACACACACATTTTCAAAGCATGTTGAACTAACATATTTAAAGTACAATATGAAGAGTTAACATACTCAAACAAAATTGCATGCACACCGTATGTTCAAAAATCAACAACAATACTTGTACAAAAATGTAAACATTTATTTACTTATATTTATATACTGCACAAGCAGCCCATGGCATTGAGGCGCTGTTACTTACAAGAGCTTAGTTATAGAAATAGTGGTATTCAGTGGTACATTATGAATTCCAAAAGGCATACAAATGATATTTTGGTTGGTACAGTTAGTCATTACAATACAGTTTATGCATTAAGAACATATGATATGTATTCAACTGGTGCGATGCATCTTATGTGAATAAGATCGTTTTCATGATTTTGAGGAAGGCGCTGAGGGTCAATGTCAATTAAAAAAATCAATGTCTAAATTAAAAACAATGCTATATACAAACAAAATTATTTATTTGTTTTCTTTACAATTGCAGAGAAGACCATTCTCCTGAAAAGAAGCAGCCAAATTTGAAGTACAAAGAACAACTAAGAAGAAACCTGCTCATTTAAAAAAAAAGTAAGTTGAATACCACCATATTATTTGTACTATTATTCAAACACACTGTAATGTTAATTCATGCTATTTCTGTGTCTAAAAATAGAGATTGTGCACCATTCTGTCTACAAATCTCCACTTCTTAAACAGAGATTTACAGGCAGAATAATGCACAATTTCTTAGTTTTCGACACACAAATAACCCAACTCACCCCCTAGAATTTTCATATTATAGAACAAACAACTGTTTTAATTGTATACCATTAGATTTACTATTTCTACTTCTCCACACCACCAGCTTACTTTCTACTATCATCTGAACCCCAGTTTAGTAGCACATAAATTCAAGAATAGCCATCCCAACTAGTTGTAGTTGCCCAATGCACAATCACACACCATTACATACATCTTTATTATCTTACTCGCACACTCATGCAAACAGCACACATACATTAAGAACACCCCAACACATACTTTCTTTATTTTTTTCAACAAACCCTAAATAATGCCTACCAAAAATCAAGTCCGTAGAAAGCAACGCAGAAACAGAGCAAATGAAAATAGGAATGTCCAAAACAAGCATCCATCTCTAGAAGAATTTGTAAAGAAAGTTAAAACAAAACAGCTAATGCAGTCATTTTAGCGAAACAAAACAAGCTTCAAGTACAGAAACTTTGCCTCCTCTAACAAAATGTAAAACAAACCACAAAACAATTAACAAAAAATCAGCTACCACTACAGATGAAACTGCTCCTATAAATCTTGATATAGTGCAAACTAAGCATACCAATAAAATTATTTTAGCATAAATGTTCTGTCACAGAGTCCTGCAAAATGTTATAAAAACAGGAGAGAAATCAAATTCAACCCTTGAAACCTATCGTAGGAAATTAATCTTAGAAGCGTTGGTAGACAGTGCAATCCTTCTCAAAAGAAACTTATTTCTTTTAGTGTTAAACAAAATGAAACCACTAACAAAACTAATGGCTAAATTAGAAAAAAGACTTCTCAATAAACGAAATGTCAACAGAAATAACTTCTTAAGTATCTGTGGAGGTGAATGTAGTCACACTACATTCACAGAACCATACTTTAATAAAGAAGCGTACAAGCAAAAGCAAACAAATACAATTGACATAAATAGTAGTGAACGAGGTTATGAAAAAGTTAATAATACCATAATGGAACAAGAAATACTACATACAAAAATATCCCCAGAAAACTTAGAATTACCTCTCCATTCAACTGAATCAGAACGTCTAGTATACAAATGGCCATGCACGTCAATGTGTAACATTCCCAAAGAATCTTTCAAGTCTTTACGCCAATTCTTCAATCAATATGTGAAAGGCAAAGACAAAATGAAAATTAAACTACTGCAAAATATGGATACCTGTCCAGTGCGCAAGTACACATGACTACAAGGACATTCATTGGCCTGCATTTCAGGACCTACTTGCAAAACCACCTTCCATTATATAAAAATGATATCAACATATCATTCAACTATAAGAAATCTAGTCTATAAACTGTACTATGCTAAAAGTCCTGCTTTAGCACTAGCCGATTTAAATAACATTCTTCTACATGGTACAGCAAAAGACCTACTTGAAGAAATCAACTATATCCAGAAAACATATTTTGCAAGTGAAAGCCACTTACAGAATGAAATAGCTTTAAAGCAAATTAGCAAAAATTCTATGCATGGTAACCTTCTACTACACACATACAAAAAAGAAATACTGAAATGTAAAAGAACATTTGCTGAAATACCAAACTATGTGTGTGTATGTTGCCGTAGAACTTTCTATAAAAGTAACACAAAAACTCTAGACCTAACATATAAAATAGAAAACAATGAAGATTTTAAATGGTTTGAATTAGCTCTCTACCTTATAGCAGAAAACAAATATGAAATAACTGCCCCCTTAATACTTTGCAATTACCGCACTACAAAACTTGACAACAACCAAACTCCTTCACATGCTATCACAAATAATTTGGAATTATAACCACTACCAAAACCCCTACAACAACTCAATTTACATGAGAGCATCATAATTCAAACAGTGCACCCCTTTCACGCAATAATACGCCTTCAACCAAAAACAGCAAAATTACCTCCCTCTGAATTAGTGAAAGGTATTCGTTGAAAAGTAGTGTATTTACCATTAGATCTAAAAGAAAATGTGCACACTCTAGGAGTGCAACGTCCAATGGAGCAATCTTTAATTATCTTAATAAATGGTGTACCTACAAAAGACAAAACAAATTGGCAACAACTGGTAGATTTACATAAAGTTAGACAAGCTTTGCAATATCTAAAAGACAATAATGATTACTACAAAGAAATTAATATTGAAGAAAACTTGAAGGATACCACTGAAATAATTCAAGAGACACAAGAAGCTGGTCAATTTGAGCTTCTAGATCCGGCTACAATATCCAATACTTTAGACCATTATACAATTCACCCATTGCATTCTAATGACACCGTAGAAGATGCACTAGAAACGTACCAAATGCGTCAAACAAAAGGATCACCAATCAGCATATGGGAAAGAAGTATAGAAGCATGTGCTTTTCCTCTCCTTTTTCCTACTGGCAAAGGAGGAAGGTACGATGATAGACCTATTCAAATAACAGCATCAGAATATCGCTCATTACGGATGTATTCTGAAGATCCCAGATTTAGACAAAATGTGGAATACATATTCCACCTACTCTTTGAAAGTGAACTAGCAACTTTATGTTACGGAGTTGCACACACATTAAAATCAGGATCCCACTTTCAAAATATGTCAGCTACACAATTATTACAAAAGGTTCAACAAAAAGATGAGGTTTTACAATCAAATATTACAAATCTATTAGCAAATATGCGTGGTACTAAAGAATACTGGTTTTGAAGTCACAGAGATGTACATTGTATGATAAAAAACCTTGGCCCACCCACTTGGTTTGTTACATTAAGTTGTGCAGAATATGCATGGGAAGATTTACATGATTTCCTATGCATATCAAACAAAAACAAAACAAACATAGATATACTAACACATGGAAAATATTGTTCTCTAGATCCTGTTAACGTTTCAAGATATTTTCACCATTGCTTCATAGCTATGCTACACTTTATTTGTAATAAAACTGCTCCTCCCCTTGGAGAAGTGCAACACTTCTATTGGAGAAAAGAATACCAAGCCAGAGGAGCACCATATACCCACATGCTTTTATGGATCAAAGATGCTCCTAAATTTGGTCAAGACAGCGACGCCACTATTTTACAATTTATTGAAAAATATTTCACATTTCAAATTCCATCAGAAGCAACAAATAGTGATCTCCAAGCACAGATTTTACAATTTCAAAGACACAAATGTGGCAAATATTGTCGTCGCAAATACAAAAACAAAGGGAAATACTACACCAAATGCCGCTTTGGTTTCCCTAGACCGGTTACAAAAACAGGTCAAGTGAACAGCTTCATGTCTTCAGTTAGACATAGTGTTAAAGGCAAATCACCTACAAATACATATTACATGAAAAGAACATAAGAAGAAAAATATATCAATGATTACAATGCAATCATGGCCCACTTATGGAATGCAAACATAGATGTGCAGTACATTGCAGACAATTCCACTGCAGTTGCACGATATGTTACAGCATACTTAACCAAAGCAGAAAAAGCAGAGCTGCAAGTCCTCTGGAATGACCTGTCATCAGACAAAACACTGTCTCAAAAATTATACAGCTTGGGCATAAAAATGCTCTCCCATAGAGAATGTGGCTCCTATGAAGCAGCAAATCGTTTAACTGGTACTGCTTTGTATAGAAAATCTGAAAATATAGTATGGCTAAGTCTTGGTCCTGCTAAATCTAGAAAAAGAGTTCTAAAATCATACGAAGCTTTAGAAACAATAGTCAAACATGATCCCAACAGCCAAGACATTTTAAAAAACAATTTGCTGGACAAATTCTACCCAAACAGAAGTACCACTTTGGAAACCATGTGTCTATACCAAAACTTCACATACAAAAATAATATGAAACCCGATGAAAAAAAAGGTAAATACAGAGTGTCAAATTGTGAAGGCAGCTTAGTAAAACTCACCAAACCAAATTTAATTAATCATATCAAATTGTCATTAAAGACTCCTCCACATAAAGAACTATCTTACATGTCCCTGCTACAACTCTTTAAACCATGGAGAAAAGAAGAAGAAATACTAGATAACTCTGACTCCTATGAAGGCGCTTTCAAAGCAAATGAAAGCACTATAACTGATGTAAACTTTACACAGTACAAAACAATGTTGCACAATGAACAGCAACACGAAGAAGAACTGCAGGCCCAACTAGATAAGGACACTCCTGACAGTAGTCAACCTTCTGTAACAGGAAGCCAAGAATCACTGGGAGAGCCACTAATAACAAATGAGGCAGAATTAGCTATGACAGAAGTAGAAAACACCATGTGTCAGTATGAAGATAAAGAAGACTTAACTATACTACAATCAAAACTAAACAATGAACAACGTAACATTTTTGAAAAAGTAACAAAAGAAATTGCACATGGTGTACAACATGAAAACAAAGAATGCACCTGCCAAAATTACAAACCTATACTACTATACGTCAGTGGTGAAGCTGGTTCTGGCAAAACATTCTTAATCAAAATAATCAGTAAAGTAATTCAACAATTGACAAACAACAAACTGTCAGCTGTTGTCACTGCCCCCACAGGTTTAGCTGCCTACAACCTAGGCGGTGTCACTTTACACTGATTACTACTCCTGCCAGTAGAACACCAAAACAAATTAGACTATTACAACTTTTCTACAGAAGCTGCAATGGAACCACGCAGAGTATTAAAACAAATGAAAATGCTACTAATAGATGAAGTGAGCATGGTCTCCAACCTAATGTTGGCCTTGATTCACCTCAGATTACAAGAAGTACTCAAAACAAACTACGAAGAGCTCTTTGGAGGAAAACACATTATTGTTTTCGGAGATCTTCTTCAATTAACACCAGTGAAAGGTTAGCCTATTTTTAAAATCTTAGGACACAAACTCTGCCGTAAAACTGTTGGCAGCATTGGAAATATCAACCTTTGGCAACATTTCCAATACAGAGAATTAACACAAAATATGCGGCAATCTGCAGATCTCCCTTATGCCAACATCTTAAAAAGTATTAGAGTTGGTATATTTTCTCAAGAAGCACAAAAAATATTGAAAACCCGGCACATTCATGCCTTTTATGGCCATAATTCATGTGCTACAGATGTTATGGAACAATTATCCCACAAAAATGTAAATTGTATGGCCTTAATGTCAACTCTTGCAAGCTGTTTCAAATTCAATGAAACAATGTTAAAAAAAGAAATGCAACCGATAATTGAAATTAGCGCCACAGACAAACTAGACATACATAGTATGACACTACCCATGTGTGAACAAGCCACAACGAGACTAAATAGTTTAGAAAATTCAATCTCCAACACAGCTGGATTGGAAAAAATATTAAGATTATCCTTAAATTGCAGAGTAATGCTTAAACATAACCTTGACGTGGATCAAGGACTAGTTAATGGAGCACTGGGTACAGTTGTTGGCTTTCAAACATACCCACGTGACAACAACATTCAGTTTGTCAATATTCTCTTTGACAAACTTTCAGAAGTGAAAAGGATAGGACGCTCAACAGCTCGATTCCTTCTCTTCAAAGACATGTATGTACGAAGAGAACAATTTTCTCTAACTCTTGCATACGCAGTCACCATTCATAAATCACAACGTTTTACTCTAGACAAAGCATTGATAGACATTGGTAACACAGTCTTTAAAGAAGGCATGAGCTACGTAGCACTATCACGCTTACGTACACTTGACGGCCTATTTCTAATCAACTTTGATGCAAGTAAAGTAAACACTGATATTCCTTGCATTTTAGAATACAATAGTCTGTGTTCACTATACACCCCCCATCTAAAAACATACCCTAAACAGAAATGCAACAGGATGTCACTGCAAATCCTCCAAAGAGATTAAAAGAAACTAATAGTTCATCAAGTACCACGATCAAAAAAGAACCTACTAGGGAAAGTAAACCAGGTACTTCTTCAAAAAAGGAAGACAAACTCCAAAAAAAGCACTCAGATACACAACTACCTGGTCCATTTAAACTTTCAAATGTAAATGGTGTAACTTGCTACGCAAATGTAGCAATGAATATTCTATTTCAATTACCACCAATAGTTGACAACATTTACTTACACAGTACAGACCAATTGTGTTTGCAAATGTTAGTACTTCATAGAAACGCAACAAACAATCCTGACAACACGTATAGTGTTTATGGAATACGACAACATTGGGACTACTGTGCTGGAATGGTGAAATTCACTATAAACTCACAGGAAGATCCACAAAAATTTCTAATGTACTTACTATAAGTACTGGAAAACAAAAACATACCTATAAATGAAATCTTCCAGATTTCATAAATGTGGAAACATACATGCACTCTGTGCAACATTGTGACACAAGAACAAATCCCCCATGAGCGCTTTGTGTACGTATCAATACCTAATTGTGAATCCGTTCCATTTCAACAACTTGTACAAAATGCAAACCATCGTAGATTATGTACTACCTGCAATTCAGATAATCGCTCCACCTTACTAATACAAACACATAGTAAATACGTAATACTAATGCTTCTACGTTACAATGCAAATGGTATCAAAAACAACTGCAAGCTGACTGGAATCACACATGGTCAAGTATCACTGGGTAAAAAAACATTCACAACAATAGGTATAATCTACTACGCAGGAGCCACAACCAATGCAGGTCACTATACTGCATATATAAAAAAGAATTGTGGATGGTTCGAATGTAATGATAGTACCATTACTCTAAAGCAGTGATTACCTGCAAATCTTACAAACGCTTATTTAATCTTCTTAAAACCAAAATTTATTAACTAAACTGTACTTAAACAGTAACTAAACTTTTATTAGAAAACTATAAACTGTTACAATATGCCAGCAGCTATACAACTGCCCCAAGATTCTACAACAACTAAACAGATAAATGTATACCACTAAATTATATCAAAAAATAAACAGTTAGAATACGCCAACTGGTATCTAACTACCCCAAGAATTTCAATAACCAAACAGATAAATCAATACCACTACATTATTACAAACAATAAACAGTTAGAATATGCCAAATGGTATATAACTAACCCAAAATATTACAATATCCAAATAGATAAATCAATACCACTTCACTATAACAGAAAATAGACTGTTAGAATATGTCAACAGGTATCTAACTGCTCCAAAAATCTGCAACAAGCCAATATATAAAGTATTAGACAGAAACAACAATTGAACACTGAAAACAAACAGACTGTAGCATAACAAAAAAAGTTTTTTTTTTTTTAATCCAACATGGATTTTTTTTTCTCCCACAGACCCAATGATTTTAGCAACAAACACAGAAACTGCGCGAATTGCACAGTACACTGGTTTGTAATCTACTAAATATGAGGGTAAATAAAAAAAATGTTGATTATTCAATGTTATAAATTGTTAAAAAATACCAATACTAACATGATCTTTTCTTTTGTCACAGAAATAAACAAGAAATACATCTACTACAGTTACTAAACCAAACAGTAAGTATATTATATTAAGTACAACCATCACAGCAAATCACACCCATAGTGACTTATAACTTTGCTGTCTATAAATGTGATCTTGTCCATGCACCCAAGACTATAGACCCTGCCCACAACCACCACAGCATATCACACCCATAGTGGCTTATAACTTTGCTGCTTATAAATGTGTTCTTGTATCCAAAAGTTATAAGCCACTATGGGTGTGATATGCTGCAGTGGTTGTGGCCAGGGCATAGAGTCTTTGGTGCATGGCCATATGGCCATGCTCCCAAGACTCTATGCCCTGGCCACAACCACCGCAGCATATCACACCCATAGAGTCAAACATTTTAACTATACCATATGGACATCATGAGTGTTCTTAGAACAGTTTCAACTTTGCTGCCTGTAAATTTGATCTTGTCCATGCACCCAAGACTACAGGCCCTGCCCACAACCACCACATCATATCACACCCATAGTGGCTCATAACTTCATTGCTTATAAATTTGTTCTTCGATCCCGAAGTTATAAACCACTATGGGTGTGATATGCTGCAGTAGTTGTGGCCAGGGCACAGAGTCTTGGGTGCATGGCCATATGGCTATGCACCAACGCAGCATATCACACCCATAGAATCAAACATTTCAACTATGCTATATGGACACTTTGAATGTCCGCGGACATCATGAGTGTCCTTAGAACAGTTTCAACTTGCCTACGAACAGTACGGACAGACATAGCGTCCTCAGGACACCCTCATTTCGTTTATTTACGAACATCCCAGGACACATAATGTGTTCTAAGAACACTTTGAACATGCTTGCGGACATGTGTTCTTAGAACAATTTGAAATTGCTTGCAAACAGAACGGAAAGGCATACCGTCCTCAGGACACCCCCATTTTATTTATTGACGAACATCCCAGGACACATGATGTGTTCTTAGAACACTTTCAGCTTGCTTGCGAACAATACGGACAGGAGTAGTGTCCTCAGAACACCCACATTTTGTTTATTTAGAACATTTTAGAACATCTGCGTTGTCCACGGACAAAGCGAACCCAACAGGGGGGTCTACCACCTAAATAAATAAAACATTTAACCCATTTCTTACTCCCCCACCCACCCCAAACACTTTCACACAACAACACACTGTACTAAATAGTATTTTTCAACAAAGTCTCACTGCGTTGTCCGCGGACGTCCGCGAATCCAAGATGGTGGGCGTTCCCGAAAATCTGACGCATTTCACGCTCTTCACCGTCCAATCAACGAGCACGTTGCATGTCCGCGGACAGGACACAAGCCGATTGGCCAATCAGGACACCGTCCGCGTACCGAACAGCGAAGTGTGTCCGCGGACCGAACATAGATAACACTAATATTTTGTGACCTACTTTTTGGTCATTTTAAAAAAAACAACTGGGCGGATTTTCACCAAATTTGCAAAAGCTGCTCCTGCTCCAAATTTGGTGAAAATCCGTCCAGCGTTTTGGGCTGTAGGCGTGAGCAAAGTTTTTTCCCCATTCAGTCTATGAAAAATAAGTTTTGGGACCCCTCCATAAATCTATAACTCTATAACTTTGCCCCCCCTGAACCAAACCTCACCAAACTTTGCAAAGAAATTCAGAGTGACTCATATACTGTTTTTGCAAAGTTTGGTGAGGATTCGTCCAGGGAGAGCGAAGTTATAAGCCGCCCAAAAAGGGCTCTTCCTACGGAAACAGCAACTTAACCATAACTACACAGCCACTACCGTGGCTGTGTAATATATATATATATATATATATATATATATATATATATATATATATATATATATATATATATATATATATATATATATTTTTTAGTATGGTTGAAAATAAACAATGTTTCTGGTTATTATTATTTGTGACTGCTGATCTAATTAATTTGTGATAGACAGCACATTCTGTGATGTTTTGCACTTGCAATTAGTGACTTCTCCACGAGACAGATTGCTATTAATTATCCTATTTAGGTTTTGTTTGTGTATGAGTCAGTATAGATTCAGTGAAATAATTCCTGGTGGGAACATTTTCTGTTTTGATTTAGTTTATTCCCCAGTTCCTACCGGAGTCAGGGGTAACCTTTCAGTTGGTAAGCCTTTTTCCCATATTGGCAAATCCATGATTCATTCTGGTTAAATAAGATACGATTATTTTCAGGGTGCCAAGGCTCACCCACCACAAAGAGCTCTCATGTGGTTGACGACATTTTGTAGCCCAAGATTCTTTCTCTATTACAGGAGTCACTTCTTGGATAAGGGTAAACTCATCAAGTCTTTGGACGTGAGCTGATTTTGATTGCCCTATATGTCTTAATACATACTAAGCTTGAGAGACGGATATTGCTGCAAGTTGAGCAGTTGAGTCTGCTAAATCATTTCTGTGAGCAGACTCACTATCCAATGGTTGATGTCCTGCACACTTGATTAAGGCAATCTGCTTGGGCAACATGATAGCTTTCAACAAGACCTCTACATTACCAATTTACGTTATGGGTAAACCAGATGATGTCAGGAAGCACTTTCTGCCACTTCGGCAGTGTACATAGTTCATACCCCAACAACAACTGACCGTCTTTATCCATATAGCAAGAACCATCCACAAAGTACACTAGGTCAGCTTTGTGTATTGGTGTACCTGACATATTCCTGCTGGGTGTTAACAGGTAATCAATACCTGCTACACAGTTGTGTGGTTCACCATCATGTGGCTCGCTATTTGTTGGAAGCAGCAACAAAGATGCTAGGTTCACCACACGGCAACAGGTTAAGGTAATGTTGAAAGAACTCAGAAGTAACACTGTATTTGTTTGACCTTGATACAGACATGTGCTTCATTTAACTTTTCAACAATAATGCAACTACCGAAGGGGGAATTCAAAACTATGTTGCACTGCTATAGCTTCAGCAGCTTCTGAGCAGAGACACAGAGAATTTCTTGCTGCTACTGGAACTCCTTGCAATAATGTGTAAGGGGCCTCTGGTACTGACCATATGTTTGTGTAAGAAATGCTGATATGTCTTCAAGTTGTCAGGGTGGCTTACTGCTGGTGCACTTGTTAAAGGTTTATTTATAGCATTGCATTCCTTATTTTCTTCTGGTGTCCATTGATACGCTTATGGTGTATTGATCACTATATAGTGTTGTAATGGTGTGACTATCTCAGCATAGCCCAACACCCACTCTCTACAATAACCTACCACACATAGAAATGCTCTAATTTGCATTACAAATGGCTTAGAAATATTATATACGGTTTCCTTTTTGGGAGTCCGCTATGAACCTATCACCAATATAATATGCACCAGATACTGTACACTTGCCCTGCATAATAGCACTTTCTGCTGGGATGCTTTGTGCCTCTTTATTGCTAATGTTGTTAGTAGTACCTAGGTATCCTACTTGCTTGATTCATATGAGGAGGGGGCTAGCAGCTCATCTGCATAATGAACCAGAACTGATTGTCCAGTGAATGTAATCATCTAAATCCTTCTCCAGTTCTGAAAAGAGAGTGGGCGATTTGGTGTACCTCTATGGGAGCCTTGGCCACATGTACAGAATTCAACCATAGGAAAGTGAGAATAAAGACGGACTTTCTCTGTGTATGAGTATGGCGCAGAAAGCAGAACACAGATCTACCACAGTGAAGTGTGAAGCAGTTGATGGGGTCAAGAAATGATCGTAGATGACAGTAATGATGCTCCCTTATGTGCCTTAAGGGATTGCACACTTGATATGAAGAGGCCCACACCGCCGTGACCTGTCTCAACTCTTTATTGACAAAAACGTAACAGGCGCCCCTCTCTAGAAAGAACATGGCATGATAACCTGTTTTGTGTTTTTTGTCCCACTTTGAGAGTTTGCAGCCACTGCTTTTTGCTCACTGTATCTTTCACAATGGAGGATTATCCATTTGCATATCAGTTTTTGTCCTACCCACAAGGGAGGTCCAGCACCGAAATGCCAGGCAAACCTCCTTTGTACATGAGTATCAACAGCAACCCCAGAGATGGGCGCCAGCTCTGTCTTTATTTAACCCAAACTCTCGAGACTTGCTTGCTGTCTCATTCCCCATCACTACTCTCAACCTGCCCCCACCTTAGACCCGCCTCCACATAACGATGTGTAGTGTCTACAATATGACACCTTCCCCATTCTTAAACAAACAGTCAACACATCAACCCATTTCTTCAATAAGTCTCTCCGGTTTGATCTTGGCCCTGACTGCATCTCGAGGGGCTGGGCCCCAGGTCTCCCCATTCTTCATCAGACGCCGCCCCATCTCCCAAGCAAGAATCATCTTACTCTTCTCGGGACCAGACATTTTCCATGGGCTCATCCAACTGTTTCTCCAACTCTTCGATGCATCCCCTGTATTCCCTAAAGTGGGATATGTTTCGAGTAACTTTCTGTCCATCATTGTCCTCTGCATTGACCATGGTGCCCTTCACTTGTGTAATAGTGAGGGGTCCCGGTGCAAACCAAGATTCTTCTTTCCATTGTTGTACCTGAAGTACCACTCTGTCTCCTACTTCAAATGTATTTTCTCGAGCAGCCCTTCTCATATCAGCCGCTGCTTTCATCTTCACTTTCTCTCTAGAGTCCTTCTCTTGAATTTCCTGGTCAGAATGTGCTGACTCCTCAGTGGGGGACCTTGAGGCAGCCGAGTCCTCAATCTCCGGCTGAAAATAAGTTCTGCCGGGAATATGCCGGTGGTGCTGTGAGGCGTTTGTCAAAAGTCTCTCAAAAGTTGGTATAGTGTATGTTCGAAAGGCTTGTGGAACACATGAGCGGCCCGCAGTGATATTCCCCATGAAACGCTCAACCATGCCATTGGCCTAAGGCCACAGGGGTGTGATCTTTCTGTGTTTGAACACCAAGTATTGTGCAAAGTTGGCAAAGTCCAAACTGGTGAACGGTGAACCATTTTCAGATTTAATGGCTTTTGGAGTACCATATGCTATCAGTATCATGTGGTCCAAAGCCGGTATGACAGCCGCCATCCCCATGGATCGCACAATCTGCACCTCTGGGAATCTTGAATATTTGTTCATCACACAAAGGAATATGTGCCATCTCGGAGTGGGCCAAAGAAATCGACCGCCAACTCTTCCAAGACTCCTTCCGGCAGTGGGGACCTCTGTAGAGGGTTCAGCCGTGGGGGTAGTGCTACTACATGGCAAAAGGACACAATTCTTCAGGGTTTCTGCAACATGCTTATCCAGGCCTAGGGACCATATCTTTTGTCGGGGCAGCTTCTTTGGGGACACCACCCTGCGATTCCCTTTGTGTGCCAGATCCACAACTTGCTGTCACAGTAACTTGGGTAAAGCGATCTTCCACCCTTTCATGATGACGTGGGTGGACTTCAGAGATGGTGAACTCTTCCTACACCAGCACCATATTCTTGACATCTTCTCATGACATGGCGTCAAGGTAATTGTAATTGGTTATTTATAATGCGCTTAATACAGAGAAGTTTCTAAGCGCAGACACGGGGATCAAAGCTGTGTTGCTCTGGGCTGTCTTGCTTCCAAGGCGAGTGGGTTGCCCCTGAGCTATCCTCCCGGCAAGGTGTCTGGCCATGTCTTTTGCATGCTTTAGTCTCCCCTGGCCGATGCACTGGGCAATATTGGCAAGGGCCTTGTCGGCTGTCGATTCCTGTTGGAGCGTTTTCTATGCCGCAGGGAAGGGCTTCATGGGGTGAATGACATAGTGAAGGTAGGCGTCAACAATGGAGTGCTCTGGTTGTTGGGTCTCTGCGGGATGGCGTGAAAGGTAGTCGGCTGGGTTCTTGTCTTTCCCCAGTCTTTGAGAGATGATGAACTTGTAATCTTGAAGCCGAAGACCCCATCTCGCAATGCGTGGGGGCATTCGTGCTTTTGGGATCCCGTAGATGGCAATAAGGGCCTGGTGATCAATGGTGATTGTAAAGGTCTTCCCAAAGAGGAAAAGATTAAAGTGCTTTCAGGCCCAGACAAGTGCCAGGCTCTTCTTCTCAGGCTGCAAGTATTTCTGTTCAGTGGTCATCAGGCTGCGGCTCGCAAATAACACAACCGTTTTGATGTGCGGGGTCTTGGGGTCATATTGGGCCAATGCAGTGCCAAAGCTCACCGGGTTGACATCAACAGTCACCTCAGTTTCCATGGATGAGCTGAAATATGCCATATCTGTGGAGGATGCAATGTTTGCTCAATTAGTCTTGAAGCTGGATTCGCACTCAGGGGACCAGACAAACACCTGGTTATCTCTGGTCAGCTCACGGAGTGGGGCGCTCACTGTAGCCTAGTTCCCCAGATAACGGGAGCAGTAAATATCCAGTCCTAAGAATGATCTCATGTTGACACATTTGTTAGATGCAAAGCCCCTTCTATAGCCTCAACTTTGTCCGGGTTGGGGCTCATACATTGATCAGAATATATGTGTCCAAAGAATTTCAGTGTTCATTTTATGAACTCACATTTGTACTTGTTGAAGGTCACCCAGGCAGCTTCCAGGCCCACACAAACCCTATATAGCATTTAATCATGTTCCTGGGAGTTTTTGCCAAAAACAAATATTTCATTGCTGTAATTAAGGCAATTTGGGATCATGTCTGTAATTCTGGGAAGCTGGTGATGTTCTGGCTGTATGGCTACATTTGGTCTGCGCATGTCTACGCAGACTCAAATGGACCCTTCAGCCGATTTCTTCAGGACCACTACTATCGGGGAGACGCAAGGGGGGGTCTAAATGCCAGTTTGATGATGTTGAGGTCCAGTAGGCATATCATTTCTTCTTCCACCTTCTTCTGGATGTTTATGGGGATGCCCGGATAGTGCTGTGCAACAGGTTTGACCACTGGGTCTATGTAAAGTAGCACTTTGCAATTCTGCAGCTTGCCAAGGCCTTTGAAGAGATTGGGGAATGCCTTTACCACATCACCATCAGGGGCCAGATATTTGTGGGCCATCAAGTGGTACAAGCTGTGGACAAGGCCCATGTCAAAGGCAGTTCGGAAGCTCAGGGTGCACCGACTGTTGGCTTCGGTAGAGAACACGTGCAACTGGAGGTGGGCTGTATCAGACTTGTGAGCACAGACTGTCGTGAACATCCCTTTGCTCAGCAATTGTATATTAGAGTTGTATGGGAATATGTCGACCGCAGATGGTTTTAGCATTGGTGGGTCCATCAGTCAGTTGTAGGCTTCCTCACTCATGACATTCACCGTCACACCCGTCTCAATCAGGAATTAAGTCGGGTGTAATTAACTTGTAGTACCAACGTGGGGCTGTGTTCTTTGCCTACCTCGTTGCCTAGTGCCCACGCATAGCCCCTCTTCTGCCCGTCATCCAGAGAAGATTAGGATTCACTCCCTGAATTAAACCTTACTTCCACATATCTTACATTTTTACTCATCCTGTAGGATCCTCCTCTGTCTCGGGATCTGTAGGACCGTCGAGATTGCTACCTGTCGCTTTCTCCTTCACCCAGGCGGTACTTCCAGTATTCACGACTCGGCATCCTGTTATCAGAGCAGTGTTTCGGAGTCTGCTGCTACTAGGGGAGGTCCATTGGGGTGCCAGTGTGGGGGCATTCCTGCATACCACCCAAAAGAGGTCATCGCCTCCACAGGCAGGACACCTTTGGCCCAGGTCAGGGAAAATGCCCTCATGGGGAAACTTGTATCTGCACCAAAGAAAACAGGTTTTTGTTGGTGCTCTTGGTGCTGTCTTGAGATGCTGCTGTTGGTTTCTTGACTCCTGATCTCTCAGCGATGAGGATACCCTCACCCTGCCCATGTTAACAACATATTGCAATATCACTAAGTAAGTCCGCGCCATGGCCAGGATCTCATCTAGGGATTGTTGTATTTGGAGAAATGTGTTCCTGAATTTGGGGCACTCACATCCCGCTATAACTTGGGAGAAGAGTGCTTCTTTGTTTGAATAACAGTGGAATGTGCAATGTATGATGCGGATGCAGAGTTGCATAACAAAATTGTCCAGTGTTTCGCCCCTCTTCTGCATGGTGGTGTGAAAGATGTGTCTTTCATAGTCTACATTTTTATGGGGGGCGAAGAATGTGGCGAGTGCATCTTGAATCTCCTGAAAGGTGGCTTTTTCCTCATCTACCAGTTCATATAGGTTGTCTCGTACTGATGCCCCTACTGCCAGGGTCAGTATGTTCTTCTTTCGGTCATCTTCCATGGGGCCCTTGGTCCCTACGTGTACTTTGAAGTCTTTTACCCTACTGACCCCCCATGGGCTAAGGTTACTGGTGTCAGTGAGGTCAAATGCTGTGGGCAGTTGCCAAGGTGGGACATTCCCTTGAGCAACCTGAAACACTTCCGATGGGTGGGCAGGCACCGTGACTGGTATGTCACCATCAGAAATTTTAGCTGTGGTTTGGTCCTATTTACTATTCACTAAGATGTCTCACAGTGGTGCACTGGTCCTCCTCAAGGGTGTTTCCCTCTACTAGCTATTTTATTTCTTTGTATGTTGCGAGGGCTGGACTGCAGAACGCCTGGTGGATGATCCCTCTGTCCATATGAGGCTCTTGGATCATTCTGTGTCGTGCAGGCTACCCATCCTCACCTTCGCAGGCTTGGCCTAGCAGAGCTTTTACTGCCTCTGCCAGTAGCAGCGCATGCATCACTGCAGGCTTTCTGAGGGCCCACAAGTAGTGCTGGGGTGCAGGCTGTAGGTGCAGGCCAAGCTTGTTGTGTCTCCATGGTCATTGACATACACAGTGCATGCCGGTTTTCCAGGGCCCAAGGGATGGGCTCGTAAGACTTCCCTGCCACCGCCTGTGGCATAAATAAACCCATGCCACTTCAATGAAGCACTTATTCATCACCACCATCGCCTGGGTAAAGTTCACTGTGAGCTGTGACTCAATGCAGCAGCCTGGGAGTAAAGAAAAAATGCAGGCCGCTCCTGTGGCGAGCGTTGAGGACAGCTACCATGTTGTCAGACGCCACCGGGGCATCGGGGTGGACCTCCTTGTCACCAATATTGTTATCAGAGGACCAGTCATGCAGCTCCCTGGTGTGCCTTAACTGTTTGCACACTTGATATGAAGAGGCCCACACAGTTTTGACTGGTCTCAACTCTTTCTTCATTTAACCTGAACTCTCAAGGCTTGCTTCCTGCCTCGTTGCCCGTCACTTCACTCTACCCGCACCCACCCTAACCCTGCCACCCCATAGCAATGCAGAGTGTCTACACTATGACGGTAAATGTGTTAGGAACCACTAGAAAATCAGAAATAATTACCACATTTACAGACCTTAAGTCTTGAACGGGTCTGTAAGTGTCAATTGCTGACTTTTTCACAAGTACATTTTGAGCATTACTGGGCTAAACATTGGCATTAAAATTAATTGCTTCAATAGGGAGTCTATCAAAGGTGCTGTACTCTCTTCAGCTTCTAGGTGTAAAAGGTACTGGACAATATGCTGCAATTTCATGGACTGGTCTATACTGATCATAACAGGTTCAGCATTTCTAATATAGCGTACTTCACTGTTGTGTAATGTACAAAGTGATTTAAGAGATGTATTAATTGTGTTGCGGGTCTGGAGACCAGCTAATACCTGTACTCTGTTCTAATTTCTCCTGTAGGACATTTAATATAGACAGAGCTGCCTCAGTGTTCTTACTGGGGACAGTCCGTTTAGTTTAAATAATAGGTGTCTCTGGAACAGGTTAACAGATGTGCAAGGACTAATGAGCAAAGCCTGTTTGTTAGTGATTGACCCTAGAGTAACAGATACTGTTTTAGAAATGGAGTGTGGAACTGGGGTGTTGAAATGCCCACCCCATTCCCTGTTTCTGAGGATAAAGGAATGTCTGGGAAGCAATGGGATCTAATAGCTGATCAACTGGCACCTGTGTCTACTAAAGAAGAGATTGCTTCCCCATCAACTTCACACTGCATGCATGGTCTGTCTTGGTTTAGGCTATAACGTTCTAAATAGTGAGGTCTTCTTTCGGGATCGCTCAGTATGTTTCACTTCTTTTTGATTCTGATGTGTTTAATCCTGTGTGAATTTTTATGCATTAGGGTTAGGGAAAGTGCCCTATACAAGAGGGGCAGAAGGATTGTTCCACTAGGGCTTGTATAGGCCTTTGTTATTACAGTACTCCACCTGCATGCAATAATTAGAGGCCATAGGATCTGGATACTCCCCAGGCTGCCCTGCTAGTTCTAGACCGCACTTCTCCTCACCTCACCCTTCTTTTTCCTTCAAATCCACCCCATAATCCACATCTACCCACAGGGGGTTCATGACCTCTAAAGTCTGTATCAGTAGCACCATAATTTCGTTTTCAATATTTTATTTCCTCTGTTCTTGGCACAATTCACAGTCATTCGCTACCATGGTCAAATATGAAAATGGCGTATTTTGCGACAACACAAATAGTCTTCAACTGAGCATGGAGTTAGGTTGGGGGTATATTTCTGTGGCACACCTCAGGGATAGTTATTAAGATTCTATTTCAGGTTTGTTCTAACATGTCCTCTATCCCATGATCCCATGATCCTTTGCTGGCCACTGGGCCTGCAAAGAAAGTCTCTATCTACCCTCCACAGGCATAACAATACTCAAGCCCTGGCATGATTGTAACATTGAATACCAGTTGGAGTTCATTGATGAAAGGCTTAGGCTCATCCCAGATGTTGGGGAAATTTTAGCCAGGTTTCTCAATTCGCCTGGAGCCCATGGGACATGGTCTGTCACAAATTGTTTATCATCACTGTCACATCCTGTCACCCCAGTGACCTATCTAAGGGGAGCCTTACAGGTTATTCTGTCTGTCCATAGTTTGTACCTCTCCTAGTCCGGGAAGTGGAAAAAAGGTATGCAACAGGTATTTGTCCAACCTCAGACCTGTGGTCACTTGCAAATCTTGGGGCAGAGGTTCATGACTACTCACTATGGGCTGATGTATTACTGTTATTGAAGGTGGTTGCTGTTGAGGAAAAGCAGTCAGAGCAACTACCGGGAGTGTGACATATTTTTCCCCTTCTTTGATTCTAATGTGAGCTTCAATATGGCTAACCATTTCAGATGGAAGGTGCACTCCAGCCGAAATGACGTGTGTTGATTCTCCCATGCCAGTCGGTGCCAGGCTTCAATAGGTTCACCCATGGCGCTACTGTACTTAGTGAACATGAAGTGACCCGGTATACCTTTAGGAATAGTCACTTGCTTTGACTGACCCATGCCCATGGCTATCCTTCGTTTTAGTGTCACTCATTAATAACTTCACCCGTGCTTGCTCCACGCATATTGCGACTCTGTGTCCTCTGTGATCTAGAGAGGGAAGATGTTTACAGACCAGAAACATTGTTAGGTGGTCTGGAAAGGAATTGGGAGCTTGCTCATTACTTGCCTCAATGTTAGAAAAGATTTCCATTTATGTGCAATTTTCCCTCCAGTTGTGAACCCCCCAATATTTTGCTGTTGTCTGACCATCCTAGCCTGACTTTTTCCAGTGTATCCCAGCCTTCTGCTGTACTCCGCTGGGCTTTTGCTCATTTTGTTATTGGGAAACTGACATGTCCTCAAGACAGTCAATACTGGGAGACTTTGTTTCCCTTAGTCTTTCACTTGTTGTTGTTCTTTAGCAGCATTTTATCAGTGCAGCACGTACCTTACAGTACAGTGCACTGAGGTCCCCTTTTCATTTTCAAGGCCCTAGACACCCTAAAAGGATATTTCAGTGAATGTACAAATGTGCCTTGGACAGAGCTTGTGTCAGCTGTTACTTTTCGTGTATTTTTAACCCATTTCTATGGTCCGTACCAGGTTTACCACATTTGGCCGAGGACAGTGGCCAGTGCAAAATATGGCCATGTCACGAGGTCCGTTGTTCTGTCCTTTGGCCACCTTGTCCCTTTGCCTTCCCCAGGTCAAGCAGACCCGGGAAATTCCTTATTTGGTCATGCAGACCCCCACGCAAACCAAAGCTTTTGCGGGATTCTGCATGCCTTGTGTTTGTGCGCCCAGGATGTGGGCTGGACTGTCTAGTTCTAATACACAAATCTACTAATACTCAATGAGACCATGCACCAAGGTTTATCACCATCACCAACATTTATTGGTCTAGTCGTGTGTGCCCTTGGGATGTCACGTGTTTCGGCATTTTGCCTTTCTCAAATCCAGGCATATTTCATTATTGTTCTATTTAAAGTACAGGTGAGTGTATTTAAGACATAACAATAAGTCAAACTACAACACAGTTGCAATATTTGATCATTTGTAAAAAAAGAAATTATAAAATCATAAGAGTGACAGACAATTAGGGTTGGGATCAGGGAGGAGTGGTGGGAGTTCAGAGAGAAAATAATAGGATAATCAATGATTACACAGTAAAAACATAACATGAGCAAATTTGGGTGAAGTGTTTGTTAACCTATTTCTATTAGTGGTTGCAGTATTTTGGTGGATTCTCAAATAACCTTATATTGTGTTAATATTGATTAAAATTAAGGCATAACTGTGGATTTTTGGTGTGCTGTACGTGCTCCTTAGTTATTACCTCGAGAAGAGTGATCAGAGGCTTAACTCTTAGGATTGCCCTACTTAGATCTTAAACTGATACAAATGATCTATTTCACATTTGTTTGTTATGAATAAGTCTTACCCCTTGTTCTTTTATGATTTGGTTACAGTCAGATAACATTGGCTTCAGAAAATGTGGAACATGCACGATGTGCAAATCCGCCCATGAGAAAACAAGTTCTTTCATTGACAGAAATGGCAAGACAATCAAAATCAAAGAAACAATCAATTGTAGGACAACATTTGTGATATATGGTATCAACTGTAAATGTCCAAACTATATATTGGAAGTACAATACGAGAATTAAGAACAAGAATTAGAGAACATTTAGCTAGAATAGACAGCCATGATCCGAAATTTACCATAACACATCATTGGCAGAAACAACATCAAATGGATAGGAAGACGGACAATAGATATATTGGACTTCAAACAGTCACTCTTGGCAGAAGAGGCAGTGACAGAGAAAAAATCCTCAGACAGGCCAAAGCAAAACATATATGCCAATTGAACAATACTGTAACTTGTTCAAATTCAGACAATGAAATGGTGTCTTTTTTTATGATATTAGGAGAACAAAATGCAAATAGTTACAAAGAAGAACTGCAAGGATACAAATCTATTTGCTTTGAAATGATAAGTGCTCATTGCATCCAACTACTGTGTAATACTGTTTACCAAGAACTGCTAAGGCAAAATAAGCTGATACTAATGTGTATACCATTAGGCATAGGATACATGAGTTGATTAATTTGGGATATATGTACTAATATATGGCATAAAGACCATTCCTACTATGCAGTATTTTGGCTGCAATTTTCAGAATTTAACTGTCTTTGTGTTGATATCGCATGTCAATTACCCATGTTTCAGGTCAAGCTGATAAAAGGTGGAAAATATATTCCACTAGTGTTAATATTCAAGGATTTTAATTTAGTGTTAGTATTTAATGCGTTCAAGATGGTACTCATCCATAATAATATATACGGAATCGCTGAAACTCTGCAATTTAGAGATGGTACCTACGCGTAGCGGCAAAGAAATGGATAGAATAGACCATAAAAATCAGCAAAAGATTGAGTATATGAGCATAAATCAAAACACAAATTATCAGGAATATCAAAGAAATAGTTTGTTAAACACATGCAATTTCCAATATCTAAAATACCAGAGATTGGGCATCTACAATACACGTTTCAATTATAATGTAGGTTTCTTTCCCAAAACATGGCGGCCGTGATGTAAGTATGGAAAGAGAAAATGGTGACAGTGCTATATGGTCGCTATGGGAACACATCACAACATATATGCAATGGTGCTGGCCGCATAAGCTAATGGAGCAGATATTTGACTCTACTTAGATCATGCCGCGCCACGGTTATAAAAAGTAATGTGTCCATATATCTTTCCATCGCACAAGCTAAGCGAGGAGCAAATGCAATAGATGATCGGTGACAGAT
This sequence comes from Ambystoma mexicanum, assembly GCF_040938575.1. Lineage (NCBI taxonomy): Eukaryota > Metazoa > Chordata > Amphibia > Caudata > Ambystomatidae > Ambystoma > Ambystoma mexicanum. The sequence continues at coordinate 873,450,582 of NC_090930.1, forward strand.
TAATGTGTCATAGTAGGACTTTGAAAGGAATAAATACTCGTATCATTAGAGGAGCGCTTAGCTCGACAAAATACTTCCTCTAACCCAAATATAGTCACCATTACTGAGATACTAGTGGGAGGTAACAAGCATACATTATAGAGTAATGAGGAAAGACTATTAGGAATTTACGATGTTCGTTTGGATTCACTAATTTGGGAATAGCAATGTTAGATAAGACTTACCTGAGTGCCGCAAATCCAATGATTGAAATTAGGTATTTAAGGTGTGATAAATTTAAAGAAGATGCAATCTGCGAGGCATTTGCATGGCTCATCTGAATAATTGTTTGTTCTTCAGGAATCTAACCCATTAAATTATGAGACCACTAGAGAATCATAAAAGAACGAACGATAAGATGTATTCATAAAAAACATAACTGAAATAGATCGTTTTTATCACTTTAAGATCTAAGTAGGACCCTCCTAAGAGTTAAGTCTCTGATCACTCTTCTCGAGGTAATAAACCACACTTATGATTTGATTTGAATCAATATTAACACAATATAAAGTTATTTGAGAATCCTCCAAAATGCTGCAACCACTAATAGAAATAGGTTAACAACCACTTCACCGAAGTGATACATGAATGGCTTAATTCGCTCATGTTATATTTTTACTGTGTAATCATTGATTATCCTATTATTTTCTCTCTGAACTCCCACCACTCCGCCTAATCGCAACCCTAATTGTCTGTCACTCTTATGATTTTATAATTTTTTACAAATAAAAATGATCAAATATTGTGACTGTGTTGTAATTTGACTTATTGTTATGTTATAAATACACTCACCTGTACTTTAAATAGAACAATCATGAAATATGCCTGGATTTGAGAAAAGCAAAATGCTGAAACACGTGTCATCCCAAGGGCACACACGACTAGACCAATACATTTTGGTGATGGTGATAAACCTTGGTGCGTGGTCTCATTGCATAATAGTAGATTTGTGTTTTGGAACAGTTATTTGGCCTTTCACCGTCATACTCTTTTTGAGACGTGACAAGAAAGAACACGTATTAAAAAACTGAGAAAAAAGCAACAATAAAGGAGTCGCAAACCAGTTAGAAAGAAAAGAGCCCTAAGCTTACTTCAGCTAGTTCTAATACAAATCCTGGGTGCCAGGATGCCTGGTGTGTTGAGAATGACTGGGACCACTGTGGTCCGTTATTGGTCCACGTCTGGGACGGCTATACATGAGCAGATCTCTCATTGGGTCCTCATTGTTTTGACGCAAAGAGATTCTGGATAAGAGAAGGCATCTTACACCCATTCCACGTCTATCTCTTAAGTTCACACTGTACTTAGGAAAGGAGCCAAGTATCCTGAAAGCAAGAAGCAAAGCCAAGGAACCACTGGTGACTCGCTGGAAGGGTTGGCACCCTGAACCCGCTTTCGTCCCGTTGGATCTCCTGTTTCTGATCGAACCTAGAAGGTCTGCAAAGGTGCTTCAACCCATTGGAATAGTGTGACTAACAATTCTCGGCACCTCCATCTTAACCTGTAAGTGAGCCTTCTCTGAGGTGTTCCTGGACCACCCAGTGAACTGACCAGCTTGCACAGGACCTTTGCCTTGGAACCGGCGCTGTCTCAAATTAACACTTGAGCATTTGGAGACTGTAAACTCTGTTTGTAAGGGATTCTCCCATTGAGTTTCGTATACCTAGCATTCCTAGGTGTGGAATTAGGAGAGTACTCCTGAACCCGAGCATACGTTGTCACCATGTCGCCCAGCTATGGTGACAAACGTTGTGGGTGCCTTGCTGCTGCCCCCTGTGCCCTCAGACTTGCTGCAGCGGAATTGGCCTGATCCCTTCACCAGGAGTGGAGATATCACCACTGTCCCATCACAGAATCATTCCTGGAACGCCGCCCCTGAAAGCTGCAGAGCTGCGCAACTGTAGGATTTGAAGTTGCGACGGAAGTGAACTCGACTGCTGAAGTTTGATCCGCAGTACGCTGAGGGTCGGTGATTACATGCAACCCTTCCGGTGGCTCCTGGCGCATCCATCCATTTTTACGCACGAGTGTCCCTTGAGTGCCACTCTTCTTTATCGAAGTAGTCTGTGCTACTGACCTATTACCTACCTATTACCAACTCTTGGATCATATTCTGCCCACTTGGGGAGACCCTCCTTGAATAGTGGGAACTTATTCTTCACTGCCTCACCCACATTCCTGAGTCACTTCAGCCCCTGCAAGAGACCCCACCAGGTCAAGTTCAGGCATCCATCTTAACATTCAACTGACCCTTTTTAGAATGTGAACCTGTTTACCAATTACTGTTTCTTAGAGTATATATTAACCTCATATCAGAATAGTTTACTGAGTTCACCAAGAGGTTTTTAGACCCTTATCAGGCTAGAATAAAAATATCAGAGTAACCACAACAGATTACCAGAAGGTTATTAGACCCATATCAGACATAAAAATAAAATACCTGATCGAGTACCATTCCAATTAACCAGGTCACCAAGATTACCAGAACAGAATAACCAGAATGTCAGATAAATATACGCATAAGCGTGAAAGAACTCTTTCATCGTAAAAACCCTCACCTCCCTTGAGCCGCTACGCAAGTGCACAGCCTCCTCTGATAACGGTTTGAAAGGCGCTGTAGAAGTTCGGGAGGAAGCGGTTCACACGTCATCGGTGCTCCCGTGCTCCAAGTGCACGGCGCCAGCACTGTCAGAGAGACCAGGCTCACAAATGAATTTTGGGTGATGACAGAGAAAGCTTTATAGTTTTCTTCCAATACAAGAAAAAAGGATCCTACCACAACTGAGAAATGACTGCTCTAACCGGAACTACCCTCCAGACCCCTCACCTTTATAGGTCTCTAGTAAACTTCAAAATGTAGTGCCTTTAGCTTTGCCTCCCGTTAAAAATCAGGGGTCGGGTTATTGTCCCATGATAATGCCGCCTACCTTGGACTGTAAAATGAAAAATCAGTGCGTCTTATTTTTCACTCCACACCTTCTTGTATGCCAAACCATATATTGGCACCCAAGCGCAGCCATATCCATCTCATTGGAAAGCGCAGCAGCACTACCAATCGACAGTAAAGTGGGGAACACTCGGGGTTCTGCAAAACATTTGAAACATATAATCGCAGATTCATTTATGGCCTCGCTAGGATTCGTTTTTAAATATTGAGGTATTTTGGTGAAATGCTAGCGCACTGCAAACATCAGTATGAACACACACGCACTGCCGACTACACCCTTGCATATCCCAGTGTGACTAGCACACAGGCTACTCTCCCTTGCAGCTTCAAGGCGTACACCATCCCATCCCTCCAAACGCTCCCTGGCTCTTCGCACAAACACTCTTGAGTGTCCCGTGTCTGAGCAGAGCAAACCCGCTGCATGGAGGAAGGCTCTTTGAAATGTTAAAAGTAGGATAGAAGCAGATGTGCTACAGGAAACAGCCCAGACCTTCTTGGCAAGAAATACCTCGCGCACAGTAAAAAATCGATTGCTCGGTGTGCGCAGCTTGTCTGCGCTGGGACCAGAATTGGGCCCAGTTAGTGCAGCCAGCCCAGCAGCCGAGAGCGTGCTTTCCACACTGCACATGTCATTGATTTCCACGCTCACGAGCCGTTAGCCATGGGGATCAGGGCCCAATTAAGGCTCTGCGGTCCTGGAAGCTCCTACTTAGTGAAGTTAATAAGTACGTGCATGCGTGTGATTTTATGGCATGGGGAACGGGACCGGCCTTTGAGCGCAGCAGTTAGGCCCTGGGTTCCTGCTAATTTCGTGCCAAGTGCCGGATTTCCGTACAGTTGATGGACTGGGCGCCTGCCGCTTGGGTGCCTTCTAGTGCCACATCCAGTGAAGCCAAGTCCAAATTCGCAGCCCTCTCAAGCCACTCCATTCCAATTGTGATCCTTCGTGTATGTTTTTCCACGGTTGTAAATCAAGCCTTTGTTGTATGCATGTAAGGAAAGAGGAAAGGACAGTTTTGACTGGTTTTGTGGTTATGCAACCAACCAATAACTTTGAACACAACGTAATGCATACATGCCAACGTTCTGTGACCATAAATCGGTGTGAATCTTAGTTTCAAAAATAGTAAGTCGCATAATAATGACATCACCGGAAATGACGTCACAGTGTTAACCGCCGCCGATTAACACAAGATGGCCAGGCAGCAGGGAGCTGAAACAAGAAATACCCGCCAGGGTCAGACTGGGACAAGAAATAGCCCCAGACACCCCAAAAAAAGTGGCTCAACCCTTGCCTCGAAAAAGTGGCACACACCCTTGCCTAAAAAAAAATGGCCCTCCAACCATCATCTGTGAATCGTGTCAATTCACAACGTTACAGAAAATGCTACTTATGGAGGGTTCATGTGTCTGTTACATTACAACACAATTAATAAAATAACACAACTTTGCATACAGTTCTGTGACAGGGTCCAGGGACAGGTGACAAAACAAACAATGTGGCAGCCCCCTGCTCCTCCTCCGTGCTCCAGTGGGGCCCCTTTTGCAGGAAACAGACAATAATAATGGTAAAAAGCGTTATATAAATGACTACAATACAATATAAATCTGATATCAACATGGGACACTGATTTTGGAGCATTACTTGTGCTTCACAGGAGAGGGCCTGGATTATCTTGGTAGTAAATGCCACCTAAAGTGCGGGACAAGAAACTTCACAAGGAATGCCCACTCTGCCTCCACCCGCATTTAAATGGGACAGATCTGGGAGAACCACTTGTATAAAAAGGCTAAAGACAGAGCTACTTCAATCAACACCTTAAACCAGAAAACACTGATAAGCCCTGTTCCATGAATGCCAATTGTGCCTAAAAAGGAAATTGCTCACGCTTGTACTATTCCTCTCTGACTGCCACCAAACTCCCAACGCACGCTCTCCCACTTCCTCCACATTTCTGTGTCTCGAACTACAACTCTCAGAATGAACCTAACTAAACATCCTGAGCTACAATAGTCACAGAATTCCATAAAAACACGTGACGTGAAAAAAGTTAGCCGAATTCAGCTTGCACGACACCTTATCGCTCAGCACCTCTTACAGCCACCGTGGTCCTCTCTACTGGGTGGCTGCAGTGCACCACCGTGGCCCTGGTGGCCTTCATGAAGTGTTCCCTGCCTTGGCGGGCCCCCTGCAAGCGCGCCTCTGGATCCTATGGACAGGCCAAGGTGGACAGCTAGTGGCTGACTCCCCTCGGTGATAGCTTCCTCATGGAAGGCCCTCAGTGCAATGTATGTGGCCAAGGGTGATATCCGTATGTAGGCCATCGATAGAGTCTGGGCCTAGCTGGGGAGTTGGAAAGCGTTGTACACGGGGACTGCCTCCGGTAGTTACAAGTAAGTCCCCCACTAGAAGAGCCGGGGTAACACAGGAGCTGGGATGGATAGAAAGAGTGATAGCGGGGGAGAATTGGGGTTGAGTGAAGCTATCAGCCATTGGCCAGATATTTCCTGAAGAGTTGGAGAGTGGGGTCATCAGGTCCTGACTGCCACAGTTTCCCATGAGAGCATGGCCCAGGGCCAGCTCCTGTTAGGAAAACAGATTATCAAATGTGCAGGCTTTTCAGTTTCCATGTATCTTCTGAGAGCAGCTGGTGCATTCCATGGGACAACAAAGCTCAATATCCTTCTATCCCAAAAATTCACCCCTGGCACCCTCTACCCCCCGCCCCCACGCTGGACCAGTCCAAGCCCCTGGTGGGGATATGACATCATCATCCTCCGTTTGGATGGGAGCTATGAGCTGAGGAAGCAGGCAATAGTAAACTGAACCCGTCACTCTGCAAGCTCTCAGCATGGCAGTCACAGCTACTGATTAGCAGGCAACACTACTGAGCCAAATTTAAGCTAAACCGCGTGAGCTTCTCTGAAAAGAGAGCACACTGTGCACACATCCCCATGGGAACATAATTTGCTTTAACCTGGGACACCACTTACCATTACTTATATGTTATGGATTAAAACACCCTATACGTGTACGCTTCAACCAGACCTGCCCAGCACCAGCAGGGGCCCACACTTACTGCTTGTGCTCTTAGTTGCCGCTCCAGAGAAGCTGTTGCATCCACGCCCGGACGCCAGCCAAATGTTACGCTACTGATGGCATTGCTCCCGCATCAGGATCGCGCGGTCTCCGTGGCTTTCGGTGCTGCTGCGGTGTGGCGCTGGTGCCAGTGCCCAACAGCCCAAGTCAAGAAGCAAGAACTTGGCGTGGTGCGGGGGCGGGCGGTTAGGCCGGGCAGGGGCGATGCCGGCGCTACCAGTCTCAGTCAGTGGCTGCCTGGCTGCTGTCTGCTGGCTGCTGCACTGTGCCTGGCTGCCTGCACCTCTGCTACGTGCACATTCATACTGCCTGCCTGCCTGTCACTGCCTGCTGGCTGCTGCTGCTGCACTGTGTGCATTGCTGACTATCTGTCTCGGAGTGAGACTCCGTAGTGTCAAATCATGCACAGACAGGCGGCACGAAGAGGCCCAGGCGGCACGAAGAGGCCCAGATATCCCACGTGATGCACTCACACAGAATTGACCGCCCCTCCGGGCGCCACTGAGTCTCTGTGTGCGGGCACAGCCTGCATATTCATTGGTTCTCCTTCCCTTCCCAGGCGGCCCCTAGCCAGGGGGCCGGCCGAGGCACAAGTTGCTTTCAACTTTGCATGCAAGTGCAACACATTTGTTGTTATTTCCTGCAAAGTTGAAAGCAACTTAACGGAGATGTACTTTATTGCCTGGCCTCAGCCCAGCCCAGCAGTCAGCCTGCCCTGGCACGCACGGAAACAAGGAAACAATTCAAACAATTTCATTTTAAAAAACACCTGCAAAAAAACGGCCCAGGTGTGAGTTTCAGGAACCGGTCCCCAGGGCCTCGTCTGCCTCAATTTGATTTTGGTTCGGCCACGATGAGCCAATTCGACCCTGATACCCACTGAAAAGCTATATATACTTATATGTCAGCAAGTGCCTGCTGTGGCGGAACCAGTGTGAAAAGCCAACAAGGTGTAAACACTTCTGCATAACCCAAAGGGAAGTGACAGCTGTGAGGACTCCCATAAATGCAGCTTTTGAGGCAAGCCCCAGAACAAAAGTAATATAGAGAGAAATGTATTGCTGTGTTATAAGACTGCTAACTGGCAACACAGGGCAGTTTCTGGGGGCATCCTTGAGGACCATGGCCCCTTTCAACTGAAAAGATTGAAAGACCCTGGTGCCGTCCCTGCCCTTGACACGTGAGCTTTTTGTTCCACCCTTCCTGGATCCATTCATTAGTTTAACTTCTTTTTTGTGCACCAAGTCTGTTTCACGCCATCTGTGGTCAGGCACACATCCATCAAATGAATGGGCCATTTAAAATGCCCACCTTCTGAATGCCGGGGATGGTCCTCTGCTTACGCTGGGTTGGCTGGGCCTGAGGCAGGCAGGCCTTGAAATCCGTAGGATTGGACACTGAAATCTGTAGGCATTAGAAATGCGTAAAAAGCAGAAGCCTAGCCCTCAAATCAGTAGGGTTGGCAAATATGGTAATGATTTTTTTATTAATGCTCATGGTGGAAACAACAGGACCTGCAGAGAGTCAGTCAACAATCAATTTTATCATTATTAGAATTATTATTATTTGAGTTTGCAAATATTGCCCGCTACATTAGCTTTAGATAATTGTGTGATGCTGGAAAGAGCAGGTATATACTGCTCCTACTCAATTTACTGGCGCTGATGTTAGACCTAGAAAACATGAACTGGTCAGATGCTGGTACTCAGAGATCTCCGCAGAGGGCCCATAAACCCTGGGCCGTTACACGACTACTGAGAAAAACAAAAACTGATGGCTGGAAATGCTGTATGCACTAGCCCATTACATCCTTGTCTAGCTCATCTGAGAGGTCATATATTAATTAATTACTATAATTTAGTATTTATATAGTCCTACGACCTCTGAGGCATCTGAGTGTTGCTTATTATTACCCACTGTGTCTGGTGCTCATTTATCAACCTCGGAAGGATGAAAGGCTGAGTTTGGCACTGCTGGGATTCGAACCTGTGCCAGCAGGCACTGCACAGATCTATGCAAATCAGTCATGACGCTGCCCCCAATAGGGAGCAAATTAATGAAACACATGCCGCTACACGGAAGCACAGGCAACTCCAAATGTGTTTCAACTTAGTTGTGCCCCCTCAGTAAGCTGAGGTTTCCTGCTCTTTTCAGCGCTCCCTATTGTACGATTGGCAGTGTTTCGCCAGTAACACTCCAATCAGTGGTGGCAGTAAATATTGGAACTGCCGAGGTGATGCTCTTCCCCAAAGCTAGTCGGATGTGTCAACCAGCTCCCCAGCTGCAATGCTCTATGTATGTGCAGCTTCTACCATGCCAGGCTTCTTAGATGATATACTTTTTTAGCACACATTTGTTTGTAGAAGCAGGACATTGTGCCTCATTACGAGTTTGCTGGTTCGGATACAACGGTACCAGTAATCTTACTGGAACCGTTGCATCCGGACCGGCACAAACTCCAAATTGTGCTCATGGGTGCCTTTCATTCTGCCAGTTAAGACTGGCAGAATGAAAGGCACCCGAGAGCAGAGCAAGCCTGTAGCACAGGCACTGTTATAAACAGTTCCGGTGCTACAGGCATCCCCATTCCCATTGAGCCCTAGGGGGCTCAAAATGGGAATGGGGATCTACCGGCTTCAGCACCTGCAAAAGGGCAATTACTGGGTCTGACGGGGCCGGAATACCCCGGTAATTGCCCATTTGCGTGTGCCGGACCATGTTGCAAGTTTGGAGGTAGCCTTGCCGGTTTTACCGGCAAGGCTACCTCCAACCAGGTAATGAGACCCATTGTATTAGAAGATGGTCAAAACCCTTCTCCATTTGCACTTTACAAAATGTGTTGGCAGATGAATAGGAAGCTTAAGTCAATTTAGCCAATTGGCAATTTGGTCCCAAATATCCACAACTGTTTTGTACATTTCAACGGGATTCCAGAAGCAGTTGGAATATGTTGTGAGTAGAAATTGAGTCAGTCCTGATGGTCTAAAGATCAAGCCCTGCAACATTAACCTGTGCATATTGTAAATATACATTGGCCAGCATCTTTGGCCCTGTCTTCGCTCTATGCAAAACTGTTACCACACCAAACTGCAAAAAGAGCACCTTTAATCAGGATGTTTGTCTTCTTGTCCTTAAGTGGGCCAGGGCCTGCTGGCTTCCTGGCCCTGCAGAATTTTGTCCTTGAGACACAGTCCTGTCATGGCCCCCAACGACAGATTCCCACCTGGTTTCCCAGCATGCTGCTGCTCTTCCAGGCACGGCTGAACCTGCAATTCCTGGAAAGATTTGTTCACAAATGAAAAAGTTATTAAGAAAGCAAAAAAGCACCATTTTCTGCATACTGCTTTTCATTTTCCCATTGAGAAAAAGTCCAAATTCGGTAACGCTGATATGCAAAAACTGCGCGGATTTGGGCCAAATAGGAAACAACTTGGGGAGAAATCCTTGACTTAATTTCCAGGACAGGAATATGGTTATTCCGTCCACTAGTTTTTAAAACATTTGACAGGGAAGAGGGTGCCCCCTGCTCCTAAAGAAGTAGCTATATCCCCCATGTTCCTCTGTAGGAGAGAGACTTTTCAGAAATGAAAATCCTGCATTTTTTTTTGCTTCATGCGTCTACCACTGAACATCCGCAGCCTGCACATCCTACAAGTGATATGCCATTTAATAACCCCTGTAGAGCATGCAGTGCACATTGGAATGGCCCGCTTGAATGTTCTGGAGAGGGGAACTAAGAAAACTCTTCCCTAGCAATCTTGTAGTTGAATGCAACAGTGCATGCAACAGTACACCTCTTGTAAATGTGCCAGCACATGTGAATGAATACACCAATACAGGTCATCAATGCACCACAACAAGTAATTACACAAGTAATTACACGAGTAAATGTTAATGCACCCTTATTTTGTATGAAGAGAACTCGTACAGGTAAATAGCCCTTTCAGTGTAAATATAGGAGTTCAAACAATAGTGCCCGCACATTTTAGTGCAGACAATTGCAACAGTACAAACACGTGCATCAATCACTACGAGTAAAGGTTTCAGTTCAGTTCACTGGCACACTAAACAAAAAATGACTGCTGGGTGAAAGGCGCAAGGACAAGAAGGCAAATGCACCAGAGAACGTGCAATACGTTCATAAACACAACTAAGTGCACCACTAAAGGCAAACAACTATTACAGAGACATGCCAACGTGCAGATACATTCCACAGTCCCAGTAAATGAAACAAAGCCGGAAAACATGCCAGCCCCAGTATGAAACAGTACAGAAAAATACACCAGCACAGACATGTGTCCCATAGAGGTTAATGCTCCAGGACATGTGAAGGAAGACACCAGTGAAAGCACCAGGGAAGGGAAACGCACAGCACTGACGTGCACCACTGCAAGTTATTTACCAAACATGCAATAAATAATCCATGTTGTACGGATACATTTCTATAATTCTCTGCGAATTTTGGAGGATATTGTAGTTTGTTGCTGTCCTTCACCTAGCTGCAGTTTTGCACATTGCGGACTATTTTTCTCACATCACAATAATAGGGTTTAGAAGGTCGTTCTTAGAAGTGTAGTGGGTTCTTTAATGCTCCACTGCCCTCTAGCGCCGAAATTTTAAACAAGTATATTTTACATAAGTGTTAAAAAACGAAACTCAACACTTGAGCAACTTATTTCCATTTCAGACATTTATAACAGGAACACAATGTTGCAAAATAGAACATGAACAGAGTTTTTAATTGCTGCGTACAATATGTAAATTCTGCTACTTGTAATTTGTAGTTTGTATGGCAAATGTATGTTTTCGATCATCAGTAATTACAAACAATTAGCCTTTCTTTACATAATCGCAGCTTTTAAATGAGTGCGTAGCTCCCCCCCCCCCCCAGGTCCTCCGCCATTTGAGACGGGAAATGTTGATAGAACGATTGCAACCACTACTTTGTGAACGGTGATGCTCTTCATGCCAGATTTCCGTCATTCCCAGAATGCACTGCTGAAAACCAAGAACTCGGGTGGGCCTCGAGACCTAGACCATTCACTGCTACATCCAGTAAATTCATAGCAAACTCAGAGGTCAATGTGGGAGGGAACTAAAGGGTACGACGTTCCCTTCTCAGGGAAATCATAGTTCCCTTACTTTTATGTGACCTGGAGTGACGTTCCAGGACGGCAGGAAAGGCCACTTTAAAAAATAAAAATAAAAGTTCCTGAACTGGAGACTTGAGCCTATGCTGTGTTATCAATCTTGTGTCGAACCACATCTTGCTATCTCGCAAGTGGCGGCTAAGCTTCCTTTATTTTAATGGCCTGCTTGCGAATGAAGCCCATTCCCAGGCGGTCACGCAGCAACCAGGGAATTGCTGTAGACGCAGGGGTGCTTGTGTAGGCACAGAGGTGTCTGCAGGTAATGGGAGGGGCTCATCAGTGGCTATAGTCGTGGGCAGATCCCTTCAGAGGTGCGAATATTGGGTGAAAGGAAGGGGAGGCTACATAAAGCTGCACGCATTGTCATTTAATTGTATATTGTTTCACTGCCTTTTCTTTAGTCTTGCAAGAACTTTTGGGCATCACAGCTTTTTGGGGTGGAGGGAAGGAAAGGAAGGACCCAGTTAGGGGGGTTGAATTCTGGGGGTAGGAGGAGGGTATGGAGCAAAAAGGGGTTGGAAATAACAAGGGGCTGGGGCACATCATTCGACTACTTTTTTTGTACACTTCGACCACTGAGTAAGCTCCACCCACCTCAGCGATGGTGCTCACCACTGATTCCTATGGGCAGTGCCTGCTTTTTCTTGGCATACGAAAAGTGGGCACAGTTTTCAAAAAATCAATTAATGCTGCAGGTTTCAAAATATTGATCCCTGTACACAGGGCAATAATCTAAATAATATGGTGTCTGCCAAGGGCAAAAAAATAGCATGTTTCTCCCATGCACTGTTCCCATAACACAAACTCAACTCTGCAATCCCTCCCCAACATCCTTAGACCATTGGAATGTACATTTCTACTGGCTTATACTTAAATGTAATACGTTTAAAACAACGTAGATCTTAATGTTACAAACGGAAATTAATTTGTATCATCTCTTGTATATGTTAATTTTCTAAATGCTTAGCCCTCTCCTAGATTTTGCTGCCGCAAATCAGCGGTGATGGGCTGCCTGCAGGGCATGGGGAGGGTGGATGGTCTGCCTGTGGGGCATGTCCAGGGGTGATGGGCAGTCTGCAGGGTATGGTCAGGGGTGATGGGCTAGCTGCGGGACATGGTCAGGGTGAATGGGCTGTCTGTGGGGCATGTCCAGGGGTGATGGGCAGTCTGCAGGGTATGGTCAGGGGTGATGGGCTAGCTGCGCGGCATGGTCAGGGTGGACGGGCTGCCTGCAGGGCATGGGAAGGGTGGATGGTGTGCCTGGGGGGCATGGTCATGGTGGATGGGCTGTCTACAGGGCATGGGGAGGGTGGATGGGCTGCCTGCGGGGCATGGGGAGGGTGGATGGGCTGTCTGCGGGACATTTCCAGGGGTGATGGGCTGCCTGTGTGGCATGGGGAGGGTGGATGGTCTGCCTGCGGGGCATATCCAGGGTTGATGGGCTGCCTGCGGGGCATGGTCAGGCGTGATGGGCTGCCTGCAGGTCATGGGGAGGGTGGATGGGCTGTCTGCGGGGCATGTCCAGGGGTGATGGGCTGCCTGCGGGGCATGGTCAGGGGTGATGGGATGTCTGCGGGGCAGGTCCAGGGGTGATGGGCTGCCTGCGGACATGGTCAGGGTGGATGGGCTGTCTGTGGGGCATGTCCAGGGTGATGGGCTGCCTTTGGGGCATGGTCAGGGGTTATGGGCTGCATGTGGGGCATGGGGAGGGTGGATGGTCTGCCTGCGGGGCATGGTCAGGGGTGATGGGCCACCTGCATGGCATGGGGAGGGTGGATGGTCTGCCTGCGGGGCATGGTCAGGGTGGATGGGCTGCCTGCGAGGCATGTTGAGGGTGGATGGTCTGCCTGTGGGGCATGTCCAGGGGTGATGGGCTGCCTGCAGGGCATGGTTAGGGGTGATGGGCTACCTGCAGGGCATGGGGAGGGTGAATGGTCTGCCTGCGGGGCATGGGGAGGGTGGATGGGCTGCCTGCGGGGCCTGGGGAGGGTGGATGGGCTGTCTTCGGGACATTTCCAGGGGTGATGGGCTGCCCGTGTGGCATAGGGAGGGTGGATGGTCTGCCTGCGCGGCATATCCAGGGTTGATGGGCTGCCTGCGGGGCATGGTCAGTGGTGATGGGCTGCCTGCGGGGCATGGGGATGGTGGATTGTCTGCCTGCAGGGCATGATCAGGGTTGATGGGCTGCCTGCGGGGCATGTCCAGGGGTGATGGGCTGCCTGCAGGTCATGGGGAGGGTGGATGGGCTGTCTGCGGGGCATGTCCAGGGGTGATGGGCTGCCTGCGGGGCATAGTCAGGGGTGATGGGCTGCCAGCGGACATGGTCAGGGTGGAGGGGCTGTCTGCGGGGCATGTCCAAGGTGATGGGCTGCCTGTGGGGCATGGTCAGGGGTTATGGACTGCGTGTGGGGCATGGGGAGGGTGGATGGTCTGCCTGTGGGGCATGTCCAGGGGTGATGGGCTGCCTGCAGGGCATGGTCAGGGGTGATGGGCTACCTGCAGGGCATGGGGAGGGTGGATGGTCTGCCTGCGGGGCATGGTCAGGGTGGATGGGCTGCCTGCGGGGCATGGGGAGGGTGGATGGTCTGCCTGTGGGGCATGTCCAGGGGTGATGGGCTGCCTGCGGGGCATGTCCAGGGGTGACGGGCTGCCTGCGGGGCATGGTCAGGGTGGATGGGCTGTCTGCGGGACATGTCCAGGGGTGATGGGCTGCTTGCGGGGCATGGTTAGGATGGATGGGCTGCCTGCGGGGCATGGGGAGGGTGGATGGTCTGCTTGCGGGGCATGGACATGGTGGATGGGCTGTCTGTGGGGCATGTCCATGGTTGTAGGGCCTCTCCTGTGTTGTGGGCTGCCTGCAGGGGGTGCATGTGGCTCCTCACCACATGGGTGCGCGAATATGGGGGTACGCGAGTGCGCTTTTCACGTGATTCCACTGGTGCGAGCGGGGTACGCATATTCCGGGGTGCACGAGAAGTATTACACGCGATTGGGCTGGCGCGAGCAGGATACGCATATTCCGGGGGTGCACGAGGAGTTTCACATGCGTTTAGGCAGGCACGAACGTGGTATGTGTTCCTCGCGCACCCCCGGAATACGCGTACCACGCTCGCGCCAGCCCAATTGTGTGAAAAAGGATGCGTTTGCTCGGATCACCCGCAAACGAATCTCGCATGCAGGCCATGCCACAACTGAGCCCTCCTTCACCCATGAGCATGCCAGCAGGCCGCCCACACCACAACGGAGCCCCCCATCACCCGTGAGCATGCCAGCAGTCAACCCACACAACAACAGAGCCCCCCATCATCTGTGAGCATGCCAGTAGGCATGTCTCCAATCATGCTCACCCCCAGTGAAGGCAACCTGCCAGTAGGCCTTGACTCATGTCCCCCCACACCAACCCCAGTGACGGCAACCTGCCAGCAGGCCCCGACTCGTGTCCCCCCCACACCACCCCCAGTGATGGCAACCTGCCAGCAGGCCCCGACTGTCCCCCCACAGCACCCCCAGTGACGGCAACCTGCCAGCAGGTCCCGACTCATGTCCCCCCCATACCACCCCCAGTGACGGCAACCTGCCAGCAGGCCCTGACTCATGTCCACCCAACCAACACATTGTCACAACATACATGCATGTAGCACAACATACATGCATGTAGCAAATGTCCACCCAAATCCCACCCCACGCTGGCCCCCCACAGTGCAACTCCACACCCATCCATTGTCCCCACTTCCCAGTACAGGCCCCATGGCATGTCATGCACAGAAGCACACAGGCATGCACCCATGGCCACACAGCAGCGACAATGATGACTGACGCATGCACCAAACTAATGAGAGCAGATAACACAAATATGTGAACTGATGAAAATGTATTAAAAAATAAAATCAACCAAACAAAAAGAAACCATGCCAAGGAAAAATGTATGAATGTGTACATAACTGAAATGCAAAATCCATAAAAAATGTGATCCCAAAAAAAGCAAATGCTCAAAGGGGTCCATGTCCAGAAACGAAAATTCAGAATCCAAAGGGTAAATAAAAGAAAACCATTCCATCATGGGTGTGAAAAATATAAAAGAAAAAAATCCTCAGTTCCAGCACTATTCTTAATTAAAGTTGTTAGGGTCCTTGATCCCAAAACCAAATGAAACCTAGTAAAAACCCTACAAAATACAACTATGTACCAAAAGTGGAGCAATGTCCATCGACTCCAAAATAAAAATAAAATGAAAGGAAACCTGAGCCTAATAAACTATATACAATAGCAGTGGGATAGTCCTATGGCTCACCGTTCTTAACAAGAGTCTTGGCCAGGGCATCATCGAACTCTGAGTCTATGTCCAGGAGGCGGGACTGGGCTCTGTCCTCGAGGGCTCGCAGGGACGCCGACATGCTCTCCACCAACTCCCTGTGAGTCTCCTCTAGAAACTGTGCTCGGCTCAATGCCCGCCCCATGGAGTTCTCCGCCATGACCATCATGAGCATGCCCTCTCTGCCCGCCGCCGCTCTGCATCCATTTGCTGGCCCATGCGCTGCCACACGGAAGACACACATAGTCCAGGGTCCTCCATCCCTTCGGCCAATACCTGTCCCCATAATGTTGTATTCCCCGAGTCCAGACGCTTCCTACGTCAAGCCTGGTGCTGCTGCCTTGATGTCATCTGCCAGTGCCACCACGACTGGCTCTGGCATGCTGACGACCCCCGGGGCTGTTGTGGCCGTGCCCTGCTGGAAGTTGCCTGCACATCCTCCATTGCCAGGAAACCTGTTGCTTGGGTGACCACCTCTGCTGAACCTCTGACTCCTGACTGTGGCAGGGATGGGATCTCCACCAGCCTGGCCATGGTGGATGAGGCAGGTCCACAGGGTGCCCTGGTGGCATCTGGGCCGGAAGACGGCATGGAGGATGAATGGTGCATAGTGGGTGCAGAGGAGCAGAGGGTCGTAAGAGCTGCCAGCACATGGAGGAACCCTGCGACAATGAGCCATTTTAGCCAGTTCAAGATGGCACACAGCTGTTCGTGATGATGTGTGTTGTTCTTCCTGGAATCACGCACATCATCACGAATCACACGTGTGCGCATCAAGACACCAACTAGGACAGGATCAACCCTGTCACAGATTGCCTCGTCCGCAGGTAGAGGAAGGTCAATTGATGTGGACACATCCTCTACCTGCGGACGGGCCTGGAAAGAGGCATCCCTGCTGGTGCAGAGAGATGCAGTCACAGAATTAGGGACAGGATTACGCACAAGCACCTCCGCGGCAACCTGTGTTGCCTCCTGCCCCTGTCCCTGGACTGCACCACTTCCAATAGTGGAATCACCACCACCACCAGGCCCCATGTGTGGATTCAATGCGGCCTCCTCCTCCTCCGCACACACCACCAACCTGGATGCCTCCGCACCGTCTTCTGCATTGTCCTGCCCCTGTGGGTTCTCACCTGCCCCTTCCACTGCCGAGAAGCCCACTCCCAACCATGACCTCTTGGGCATCCCCTCGGCAGCTGCGGCCATAGTGGCGGACACGGCACCAGTCCATCGCTCCCGGAAGATGCCATAACCTGGGAGGGTGACTAGGCCTTGCGTCTCTGGCCGGTGGCCCTCTTCTTCACTCGCCGCTGTGGAGAACAATCAGGTTACTGAACGTAAGTTTGCTAGACACAAAGCAAATACACATGAGTGGCACTGTCGTATGTCATAGCCATCATCACCTTCCACAAAACACAGGTCCTTGCAAGCAACACACATGCACATACACCACCGCACAGTCATGCATCCGTCCGTGTCCACCTCCCATCACAGTGCAATTATGGACAGCTAGGCCACAACAGTCAATGCACGCATCAAGATGTGCATGTGTCATGCATCCATGGCGTTTCCCAGTCACACACTCACCACTCAGTAACACGCACATGTACACCATAAATGTCCATGAGGGTGACATCAGAATCCATGATTCACACAACAGACATGGCCAGGTACAGACACAGGCATGCAATCATGTGTGCGTTGTCACATCCAGGTGCACATCATGCATAGCAACACACACACTATTCTCATTGCATACACTTGACCTGACTCACATGCTTCACTGTCATGTCCCTGCACACAGACATTCATACATGGGGCATGCCAGACATACGTCCAAGGTGCACGCACCAGACACACCTCCACATGCACTACGCTGGAGATGAACACATGGACACTTATCACTCGACTCCGGATAGGTCTGCATCTCAAGGACCTGGTGATGAAGCGCTGGGTTAATGCGCTCCAGGACCCTCATCTGGATGTTGGTCAGCTGGTCTCCGTGCCCCACTTCTCCACGAGCAGCAACGTGGCGCCCGGCCTTCCCGAGGGCCCTGCACCTGAAGTACTCCCAGCGCTTCAGGACACAGTCGTAGTTGGGAGATGCCACCCCCTCCGCGTTGATGGCATCCACGATGTCCTTCCAGATCCGCCTCCGCCCATCCCTGTCGAGACGCGAACTTGAGAAGAGGGCATCATAATTCCCCTCTGCCTCTCTGACTGGGGGTAGCAACTGGTTGAGTCGGACATGGCAACCCCAGAGGATGGTGTGGGTCTGCATCTTGGTCCTGGGGCTGGGCTGTGGAGCGATGGTACACCAGTCGGGATTCTTCTGGGTCAGCAGAGGTGGTCTCAGGTACAGGATCCCTGGCTATGGCTTCTGTGCAGGCACCAGATATCAGGGCACATGGGCAGCAGGCAGGCAGGCAGCAGCAGATGGCTTGTGGGATGCTGCTCGGGGCTCTGGAGGGCAGGAAAATGGCCGTCTGGGCAGGAGCGTGGTCTTCCGTGTGTTGTCGCGTGGCTACCTCAATGCAGAGTGATTTAGCATGTGAAAAAACAGCACATCACCGTATAATTCTAAGAAAGGGCCTTAGCGCATAAGCGCGTGAGTGACGTGATGCGCGCAGGCATTTTCCTCGGCACGGGTTAAAGGTGAGCGTGGGCCAGCAGTTCGCTGTATGTGCTTTTTGTGGCAACCGACACGTGTGTTGCTACTTCTTGTTGCTTCACGCGCCATCACTTCACAGCAGATCGAGGACGTACCTCTACTTTTGGCGGGGGTCTTGCCTACGCAAGTTTTTCTTTCCCACGTTAGTCAGGAAGTGAGCCGCGCATGCTATTTTTCCAATTGTGGGTCCCCCTGTGTATCACGTACCTGTTTTTGAGGTCATAGTAGCCTGTGTGTCCCACGCGTATGCATTTTTTGTGTCCCTGGGTGCCACTGCATACTGTGGGAGGTTAATTCCACACATGTGGGCTAACCGGGCTTGCGTGCACGGTTTTATTGCATATTTGGGGTGCCTGAGCGTTGCGTGACCCATCATTTTTTCACAGGGGTCACATACAGCCTTGCAGGAGCACAGGGGTGCTGTTTACATCACGTACCCCACCCCATTCACCCCAATTGCCCAGGACAATTGTTGTGTACACCTCCCATTGGCACTAGTACATCAGTGCCATGTTTGGGAGGCCACAAAATGTGAGGGGCGCCTCAGTTGGGCATCCTCCATGTGGTGGGTGTGGTCAGGGTCATGGCCAGGTTGACCAGGGAGCAGGGGGAGTCAAGGGTGGCCAGGGTGGCTGCAGAGGGGGAAGAGGCAGGGGTGCACCACTTTGGCAGGATGTTCTGCCATGTGTTGGTGCAGGCATGCCACCACCCCCTGCAGCTCCAGGAGATGCAGCTCTTGCATCTGACACTGGTGCCCATGTCACCCGGCAGTCATTTTCATCTACTGTCACGGGCCCAAAGGTAGTGGTAGCTTTAGGTGCAGCTGTGGCGACAACCACCCAGGCTCAGGGTTGGCAACCGCATGATTCGTTGGCACGTGAGGACTCCCAGGTTGAATTCCAGGTGGTCAGGAGACACAAGCAATGTGTGCGCAGTGATGCTCTGACAGTGACACATTTCACTGGGGCAGTGTTGTCATATGCTGACAATAAGCAGCCGAGTTTTGGCAACTGCATGGGCAGATGCAGCCAACACCACCCCAGCTGTGAGTCTGCCAGCCAGGACTGTGTCGGTCACAGACCTTGGCACAGCAGCTGTTGCTGCGCTGGGTCCTGTCAAGAGTACACAGCAGCCACTGACGAAAGTCAGGGCTTCCGTCACAGTTCCACCTGCCACTCACTTGGTCCAGTCTACCAGCGCCACTGCCCCTACTGATCGGGGCGGGATTTGCCAGTCAGGGTCCGTACCACTGCCCAAGAGGAGGAAGGTTGCTCCTGCGCAAGAGGCTGGGACCCCAGACACGGCTCCGGCCTCCGGCATGTCGAGGAAGAAGCCTTTCAACAAGCAGGAACTGGACTTCCTTGTGGGCTACGTGTCAGAACACGAACGCAATATGCTAGTGGGCCCAAATTGCCATACTATGCCTGCCCAGCTTTGGGCACACTGGAAGCATGTTGCGGATGGTGTTAGTGCATTTCGGATATGAGGTGCGCACAGCTCAGGACTGCAAAAAGCATTGGGATGCTAAGCAAAAGCATGCCTCCAATTATGGCATGACTCAGTTGACTGGCAGTGGGCCACCACCTGAGGAGGAAGAACTCACTCTGCATGAGGAGATCGCTGTGGAGTTCATCCTGGCACAATTGATCAAAGGGGTGGGAGAGATGCATGATTATGATGCCCTGTCCGGTGAGTGTTGTTGCTGATTTGTCCAGCCCATGTGTTGTTTGCTTGTGTGATGTGATGTGCTTGACTGCCACTACATCCTATGTGTACATGGTTCTCATGTGCGAGTCATGCAATGCTTCACTAATGCGTGCCTGTTGTGATGCATGCTGGACATGTGAAGCAGACGGGGACTGTTCCCATCACCACACATGCATCCTACTCACATGCTAGTCACCCGGCTGCCCCTCTTGTCCATGTTCCAGCTCACTGACCTGTCTGCATATAGCCTGTGGTGTCTTTCAATTCAGCACTCGGACTATGTCATTGCATGACTGATGTGCATGTGTGTTCAGCCTACATGCGGGTACTCCACACGGGCATGCTTCCTTGCCCCTTCACCCCCATGCACCACAATTTCACCATGGCACTGGTGGGTAACATGTTGGACTACTGCAATGGCCTGTTCCACGCTCCAGTGTACATGCACACTTCCCCCTGCGAACCTGACAGACACATACTGTGGGGTACATCCTTTGTCCTTGATGCAGGGTGTCTCACTCAGACTGTGCAGATGGCAGATGCTCCCCAGGGGCAGGAGTGCCCATTCATGCTCCATGTGCATTCAATGCACGCACCTACGTGTCCTTGGCAGAATGATCATTGTAGTATGTGTCTGGGATTACATACGTATCATGGCATTTGGTCATCCATTCCATGCTCACTCTGGCTCTGTCCTGTATCACGCACATGTTTAGGGTGTCATTGTCTGTGTGGGGCACAGGCCTCCCCCTGTTGCAGGCCCCCTGACTCTGTTCAACTGGTGTAGTGCCTTCTGCATGAATGGCTGCACTACTGACGGTTCATCATGTATCCTGCTTACTGTCCCATTCTCATCTGCTGTGGTGTCAGTTGACTGAGATGATGCAATTGACGGTAGCCAACACGGTCTTCAAATACAATGCCTCCCTGCATTTTCACTAAAGGGGGGGGGGATTAACTGTAGCCATGCAACCCAGTGCATGCACATTGCACATGATGGCTGAACCTGCCCTGACACTGCCATCATGTTAAGTGATTGACATCAAAATGTACTTGTTGATGTAGATTGTTGTTAACTTACACATGTACTGCACTGCACCCACCCACTTCTGAGCCATGTTACCCCGTTCTACATGCCTACTCAATGCTGCAATGTGAAAGTGACCTGGCATGTATGTTCAGATTTTCATCCCTTCACTGTTATGAAACACACTAGCAAAGGTGCATCCTGTGACGCATGTACTCTGTATTGGAACACCCTAGCGGGGGTTTAGCAAAGTTGATTGGTCAATCTGCGGGCGATACTAACTGGTCTTGCCCGCAGATTGATTATAGTCCGCAAATTGGGTTGTAATTATTGTGGAGCTGCCTGTACATGTGTATGTGCACACTTTCACATACATCAAAGCAAGCACCATTGAAGCTGCTTGCTTTGCTGTATGGAATGCTAGTCATATACACCATACGGGTGTATATGAACACGGGTGTATTGAACACTTTCACATATACATTTGCAAGCAGCTTCAACGTTGTGTAGTGCAACATTGCAGCTACTTACTTAGGTGTGTGTGAAGTGTTTATTTACACATGTGTTCTCAGCAGCATATTTGTTAAATAACTAATATGTTGTTATTTTATGGAAATGCTGCTGAAATCTCAGCATTGCGCTGTTTATGTTCAACTGGCACAATCCTGAAGGTGCACTGTTGTGCAGTCCGAGTACGCCCAAGCCCACTTAGCAATACTGATGGCGCCTGGGCGTAGTGATTTGACACACCGAATCATGTTCTTTGGCACATTCAATGCACAAAGCAGCTCGGACCGTACTGTGCGTTATGGTCCCTCATACCTCATCGAAGGCCCTCGCTTTGCTTGGGACATTCACTATGTCTTCAGGGCCCATGACGCCCGGTACAGGCTGAGCTCGATGAAGCTATATTGGTGATGATGATTTAGTGATGCATGTCTACATGCATATTACGTGTGTCATGGTGTGTTTTGATTCACTTTCAGTTGTGGCCATTTGGCTGTTCAAACATGCTTATGCTATGTGCCATCTCTTTGTTGCCATCTGTCATTTCTGCCTGTGATATGTGCCTGACAGAGGTGGTGTGTGATGCAGGTGATATACTACATTCAGTACATGTGTAGGCTTCACAATTTACACTCATCCATTTCTGCTTTCGGGATGCCATTGCATATCAATGCCACTGGATGCATGCCGGAATTTGAGTTGTGTGTGACATGTCTGCTTCATGTGTTGGCTGTCGATGTTGTGATGTCTATGTGTGTGGGTTAAGTGCTGCTGACATGTTTACTCATGTATATTTTGTTCACGTTACAGGTGGTGATGCAATGGAGCCAGAGGATGGTGATGTCATTCCAGACACGGGGTTGCTTCTACATCAGCAACCCGGCACAAGTGAGGGTCGTGGGGTGGTAGACCACGAGAACCCATTTGTGCTCCAGACTGTTGAGTCCAGGGCTGGCAATCAGTCAAGATCTGATGAACACTCTGAGCACAATGTTGAGTTGGATGCACATCATGATGATTCGTTACCGGTGAGTGATCCTGATGTGGATGATCTTCTGTTCGCGATACCTGCACTGAGGGGCCAGGCAGTGTTGGAACGTCCACCTGTGGTGGTTCTGGACGCACAGTCACATTCCAAAACAGTTGCTGATGTGCCTGGGGCATCATGTCAACGGAGGGATGCAGCCCTGCAGCTGTGGGCGGTGCCAATCCAGCAAGGACCACGGCTCCTTGGGGCCCGCAGGTGTAATGTCCGGCAACGCAGTGGCCGCGCGTCGCCAGGGAATACTGAGTGGGAGCAATCCATGTATGCCAGTTCATAGCAACAGGGGGCATCTATTGAGAAGATTGCTCAAGGCATGGAAAGTGTGGCCCAATCCATGCTCCCCCCCTGATAGGCAGGTGGAGCTCCAGCAGCAGGTAGCGCAGTCCACATGCCGTTCAATCAGGCTAGGCATGGTGGCCTCAAACAGGGCACACCGGGCTGAAATGGTGTCTCTGCATGAAGCACTTTCTGCTCAGGTAGAGGCACACAGGGAGGTCCTGAGGGTTGAACACCAATCCTTCAGATCTACTCTGGGTGTGCTGAACATGTCCCAGAGGCAGCGGTCAGAAGTGAGGTTGGAGCAGCTTGAGAACACCCTCTCGGCTGAGCTACGTGCGTGCCGGGAGTTGCTCCAGATGTCATGTGAGGCCATGCAGGCAGAACTCTGTGTTATATGTGCTACCTTGCAAGAGGAAGCATGTGTATCACGTGAGGTGTTGCATGCTGACCTACCTGCCATTGCCACACAGGACCAGGCTTACCAGACCTGCATGCTTCCTGCCATAGAGGGGCAAGCTGCGCATAGGCGTGGCCATGCAACTGTGCCACATCCACCTTCTGATTTCCATCCAGAGGCTGAGTAGGACAACAACTTATCTTCCACACAGGTCGGGCCGTGCAGGCTTTGAGCCCATGGAGGTTTTTTTTAAATCTCAACATCATCGCATGTCGGTGTTGAGGTGTACCCTGTACCACCCCCCTTCTGGGTCCCCCCACCCTCCTGGGTCGTATGTGGCCATTTTATTTTTATTATGATATTGTTTGTCTATTGTTCATTCATGTGACAGTGTGGTGCTTTGTGGCTTTTGAAAGCATCCATTGTGTGTTCCAACTGGGCCCATACAAGATTGTCTTGTGTATGTGTTTGTGGCTTGGGGTTCTGACACATATGCCACTCCTGCTTCCCCTTTATATGGGCTTGCAAGGATGGTCCGGTGTGACAGCAAATTACACATGGGCATTGGACCTTCATCATATATGTGGCCAGTCTGCTGTACTACTTGCGTATACACCCCTAGTGGGGAGTATGGATGTTTTCTCCACGGCATGTCTGTAAATCAATTTTGGTGAGTACATTTTTGAACTGTGCTTTTATTGAAGTTGATTGTGATGTTTTTTTAATTTCTTGCCTGTATACGTGCTTGATGCACTTCATGCTGTAGACGGCAGCCTACACCCTTTAGCTGTCAAAGCCACACTGATGGTGGGAGGAGGCTGGCTGGTGACAATGTCAAGATGGTGCGTGTTAGGTTCACCCCGTGGGAATTGTGCCAAAGGTTGAAGTATTAGGAACGTGACCCAAGAACCATAACTCACGGCCCAGTCCTCACCTGAGATGGCCGCCTAGACTACTTAAACGCTCCGTTCCATTTGGATGGCATGTTGTATCTGTCTTCCCTCTTGGACTTCGCCACTGCGTGACAGCGCAGTTTTCCTTCTGGACTACAGCTCTTTTACTTTGGTGCCTTTGGTCCCTGGTTTTTCTCCTGCTACTGTCCTTGTTGCAGATCTATCCGCCCAGTCTCTCGGGCAGTTATTTCCGCATACTCGTACGCTGCCTCGTTTAGCCTCTTTACACTTCTGTACCACAGCATCTCTCTCTCTCGCTCTCTCTCTCTCTCGCTCCTCCTATCTTTCATCTATTACATCCATACCTTTATGTTGACTTCGGCCTTTTACCAAAGCTATTAAACTATTCTAGCTCTTAACTTGCTGTCAGCTTTTTCCAGCAATCTCGCATTCACTCTGCCTTTCCAGACCTGTGCTGTCTCTGCCTTTCTCCATTCACACTATCAAGGATTGATTTAGTTTCAGCAAAACCATCCAGTTGTGCCAACCTCCTTGGTTATGTTCTACTCAAGTTTTAGCTCTACCCATCAGTTGTGGCATCCTCATTGATTATTGTCTACTCAAGTTCCTACCCATCCTGGTGAACCATTCTACAACTGTGCAACCTTGGAAGGTATTCTATCATTCAGGTTGGACATGTATTTGGCCATATTCTACAACTTCAAGTCATCTACTGGAGACTCTTCCAGGGTTTTTTGGTGGCTTGAGGCTATTTCCCTGGTTTGGGGGTTTGGCTCCTTGGAGCTCTCTGCGATTTGGTATTTTTACCGGTCAAGGTGGCCTCTGAGGGAGCTAGACCCTATTTGCACAAAAGGAAGAACAAGAAAACCAAAGGCAAGGGGGATCCTGAAGCCAGGTAGACTAGAAGGAAGAAGCCGACGGACCCCCAAGACAGTTCTTCTGAAGGTCAAGGTGATGAGGAAATGAGGGAGGGGCTTTCGTTGTCAGACAGTACACTTGGGCTACATTGATTGGTCACTGTCTGACATTGTCAATGTGGGGTACTATATACATGATGTGTTCTGCTGGTCAATGGATGTTCCTGTATTGGGTTTACTTTTCATGTGTCAGGGGATTGGTGTGGTTTGACACACTGGGGTGTCCACATGGGCAATGTTCACATGTGATGTGTACAGGACACTGAGGGTCACTTCTTTTCACATGCATGTATTGAGTGCATGTCCCTACTGACACACACAATTACACAATGCACCACCACACATTCAACCAACCATACATGCCCACACGTGCACACAGATTGCCTTCTCTACCATGCTGTGTCCCTGCAGTGCATGTACACTCACAATTTTCGGATCGTGTACATGCGACACTGGGTAATTTTAGTTGCTTGTCCTTTTTTATATGATGCTCAAGGTGTACTCCCAACACAATGGCCGCTCACTGTGCTGTGTGCTGAGCGGTGTGTTGCAGGGGACACACACAGCACATGGTTTTGGCATTTGAGGATTTGCATTGCCTATGTGCATGCCAACAGGCATTCTGTCTTTTGTTGATGGTACCGCTGGTGGCATGCATTTGTGTATGACTTTTTATGTGTGGGAGGTTGTTGGTCAGTCATTTCATCTGATTCCATGTCAGGCCTTCCATTTATCATGTGGCACTATGTAACTAATTTGTCATATGTTGTGCATTTGATTTGCTCTTTTGCTGTTGCATGCCATGTCATGGTGTGTCCGACGAGGGTAATGGGGGTTGGGAGGGTTTGGGTGACATACCAGTGATTTTCATGGCCTGTTTTGCAGGGGGGGTGGTGGGATATGTACCTTGCATGTGTTCCTTTTGGTCACACCGGATTGGTTATGTTTAAGTAGCTAGGGATGCCCACAATGTGGCACTTCCGTGGAAACATTCTCAGGGTGGTACGGTTGTGACAGTTGACTGTCTCTTTGTCATCATCGATTGTCACCTGGTATGTGCCAGGCCTGTGTGCACTCCGCAGGGGTGGGAGTTTAGGTGAAAAATATGGCCACAAGCTGGGTCCGGACTGCCTTGCCACATGCCCTTTCCCCTCCCATGAGCAGCGCCTGTGCGTGTGGTTGGAGATTTGGGGGCACCACCATGTCCCCCGGTACTCCCCGGCGTGTTGCAACATTGTGCAGGACACATGCTGCCACAATGATCCTGCACACTACTGTGGGTGCATATAGTAGCTGCCCACCAGAGAGGTCAAGGCAGTGGAAGCGTGACTTGAGCACTCCGTCCAAATGTGCGCTCCACTTAGGCCCTGGTTGCAATATGGGCTGCGTTGTATCTTACCTGGGGTGGTGTGGTGGGGTTCCGTATTAGCATCATCATGTCGGTGCTCAGAGGGTAGGCACTGTCCCCTGAGTAGGTGATGATGGTTGTCATTAGTTGGGTTTGTGTATTTGTCTGTGTGTGACATGCATGCATGTGCACAGACATTTCTTCTCTTAGCCATGTGTTGCCATGCTTCCCAGCTTCCAGGTCGCATCTATGGGCAGACATTCTGTATATGAAACTGTCATGGGTAGACCAGAGATGTTGATTCCATGGGAATCGCATGCAACCTGTACGTTGATGGAATGCCAGTGCTTGCGGTTGCGGTAGATGTTCTCAGTGGCCCTAGGTGGACGTAGGGCCACATGGGTGCAATCTATGGCACCAAGCACTTTGGGGAAGTTTGCCACCTTGTAAAAGTCCTGGACCAAAGCCTGCCTTTCTGTGGGTGTTCTGGGCATCTATATGTGCCTGTGGACTGAGGGGCGTGCAGTCATGATTGCCAACACCTGGTGTAGGCAGCGTGACTGCGTGGGCTGTGAGACACCCCCAACTATGGCAGTTGTCTGCTGAAATGACCAGGTGGCCAAAAAATGCAGGACATTGATCACCTTTTCCAAGGGGCTCAGTGCTTGGGAGCACAAGGTGGGTGATGTGAGGTCATCCTCCCACTCAGTGACCAGGTCTAGGATGATATGAGGTGGAAACCTATACCTACTATAGACCTTGTCATCAGGCATCCCAAAAAGGCTGGTCCTGCGCAAATAAAATGTGGGGCCTGGCTATTATCCTCCTCCTGCGGTGTCCCACAATCACTGCTGTGAAAAATGGGACATTCATCGTAGCTGTACATGCGTGTTTGTTATTTGCCTGCCTTCGTGTAGCAGACGTGTTTACGCCTGTGTGTGTCTTTTGGTGTACACAGGTTTCCCCTATTCAATTCCATGAATACGTGTTGTTTGCACGCTTGTGGGCGTTCCATGTATTTCCCAGCAGTACTTTCCCAGTTACGGCCTCATTTCCACACGTTGTTCCCCATTCCTCATGTTCCGCCCCCTTTTTGGTGTGTGTGCTACACGTTGTGCACTTTCGCTGTGCACGTTGCACACAGCTTTCGGGATGTTGCAGTGACGTGTGTGCCACGCGCGGTTTTGGCACAGCTCCCAGGAAAAACACGTGCACAGACTTCCATGAATCTCTTGCATGCAATTGCACGTGCGCACTGGATTTTTCTCGCTTGCGCCTCCGATTTCGGTGTACAATTATTCCAAGAATCGGCCCCTACGTGTATGTTTGAACTGGATAGAATGATCTCATATGCTGTGGCTCTTTGTGTTGTCAGTGTGGACTTCGACCTTTCGAGAATGGCAAACAATGAGTGCTCAACAAACAGTGTTACTGAACATCCCATTACCATGGTGGCGCTTTTTTCAATGGTGAACGTAGTGGCTGCAAGAGCCTGTTCACACGCAAAGTGTCCTTGCATTACTGCATCAAGTGTTCCACTGTAGTAAACTAGGGGCTTGTGTCCTAGTGACGTTTCTGTGTCAGTACTGCTGTCATAAGTGTTCCATCACAATGTGAGAACAAGGAAAACCTATGGTCATAATCAGGGGTGGCGAGAACTGGCGCAGATGAAATCAATTCTTTAAGTGTGTCAAAGGCTGTGTTCATTTCTGGGGTCCATGCAAGAGCAGTGTTTTCTCTCTGTGCTTGTTTGAGTGCTTGCAGTAAGGGCCTCATGTATGCTGTGTTGTCTAATATCCATGCTCGACAATAATTACATATGCCAAGAAATATTTGCATTTCTTTCACTGTGTGGGGCTTGATAGCAGTGCGCACTGCAGCGGCTCTGTCTGATAATATTTTCTTGCCATCTTTCGATATCAATTGTCCCAAGTACAACACTTCTGTTAAGCAGTACTGTAATTTGTTTTTTTGTCTACTTTGTACCATTTGTGGGCCAGTAAAGTAAGCAGTATGATTGAGTCGTGACTGCACTCTTCCTCACTTTCTCCATAAATTAATAGATAATCTACATACTGAATGATTGTGCTCTTTGTGTCAATGTGCCCAAGATCTTCATGTAGTATCCTGTTAAAAATGCTTGGGCTCTCACAATACCCCTGGGGCAACCGACAATGTTCACACCTTCTACTCCCCAAGGTAAATGCTGTCAAATATCGTGACTCTGGGTCCAATGGTACTGAGAAAAATGCATTTTTCCAGTCTACCACTGTGAAACATGTTGCTGACTTGGGGATGCTACACAAAATGGATGCATGGTTTTGGGAAAAGTGGAAATTCCTTTTGTATGACGTCATTAAGAGGCCTTAAGTCCTGTATCATCCTCCAAGCCCCACCCTTTGCTTTTTTGATTGGATAAATGCAAGTATTACAAGGTGAATTTGATGGCAGAATAACGCCCTGTTCTAATAGGGCATGTATCGTCTCTTTTATCCCTTCCTCAGCTTATCATGACAAAGGATACTGTTTTACTCGGGGCAATATCGCTCCTAGTTTGAGCTTACTTTTTACTGGGGTAACTTCCTGCAGGAGTCCTATGCCATGGGGACCTGTGGTCCACAGTATTGATGGTACTTGTTACATGTCTTGGTAAAAAAATGTTGTCAGTGCACTGACAATGGCCATGAGGGGGTTTGTCACTTGTCTGTGTTGAATCATTATTTCACATGGGATACAAATTTCCATTACAATTTCTCCATCATTGTCACTATCAATGAACAGCTCCTCATCTAACTAGTCCCGTAGTGCTATATTGGGATCTATGCACAGCACTGTCCGCCACTAACAGCCATGCGTGTCCTCTCCCACTACTTTTATTTGGTTTACAGATACTTGCACACCATGCAGATCTGTGGACATTATTGACCCAGGTGCCGCCACAGGATGAAAAACAAATTCTGACGGTACTCACCACTCCTGGCGTGTGATTTCAGGGACCACTCTTGCCAGTACTTGTATCCCCTGTACAAACATGTCTGGGTCTACTGGCACTCCGCGGACTGTTAATTCACTGGCTTTTGTGTGTATCAGTAACATTGCTCTTATGGCACATATGCCTAGTGTTGAGCATACTATTCCTCTCTCTGTAAAAGAGATGGTCATATTGAGCTTCCTGAGGAGGTCCCTCCCTAGTAAATTTATTGGCAAGTCTTCATAATACAGTAGGGGTGCTCGCACTGTTTCCCCCCCCCCACCGTTATGTCCAAACCTTGAGTGTATGGAACCTCGACCACCGCCCCAGAGAATCCCTGCGTTTCCAATTTCCAGTCCGATAGCGGAAACCGGCCTTCTTTTAGACATGATTTTTCTGCTCCCGAGTCCACCACAAAGATGAACTGCTTGTTTCCTATCTTCGCCCCCACCAGTGGTTCCTCATCTGGTCTTACGGTTGTTGACAGGATTGGACATGCAAGTGCTCTCTGTGTGCTGTCCTATGCTGGATGTCTTGTCATCTTGTGGTGGTTAAAAACATTATCTCCCACCCCAGCTACTCCTTCAAACGGCACTAATGCGCCATTTGCCATGGTGACAAATGGATTGCTGCATGCGTGTATTATGTGATTCTGTTGTCGTAGTCGCTGCTGGGTGCCCTGCGTCGGCACTCTGTGTTCGTCTGTGTACCGGGGGTCAGTTTGCCCTTCTTGTCTATAACCTCCCATTGGCAGGCCATAGGGGCTACATGGGTGGGGGTGGCCATACTGCTGTTAATTCTGATAAGGTGCCATGGGACAGGTGCAACATTCCGTTGCAAAATGCCCCCACCAACCAAATGCCCAGCACACTCCTTGTCCTCCTCCTCTGGGCCCCTGGCCCTCATACCCCCCTCTTTGTCCTCGGTACCCACCTCATCCTCCTCGTCCAGCTCTCCCTTGCCATTAGGGCCCTCCATACTGTTCCCGAGCAGCCCATTGCTCTTGTCCATTTGCTTCTCAATTTGCCGCCATTCTTGCCTGTGTTGCTATTTGCCCCTCTTCCCCATCTCCTTGCGGTTCTGTGGGGAGGGCTGCAGCTACTGCTGCGACCTTCACCAATTTCATTGGTAGAAGCTTTGTTCGTCTGCCAACCTTTTCTGTGCTATCTCCTTTTCCCTTTCTTTGATCCTTCTAGTGTGGTGCACTATAATGCTCTGTATTTCTGGCCAGCCTTTGGCTTCTATCCCAGCAATTTTATTGAGGGCCTTCTGTACTTCTTTCGGGAAAGCCTTACTTGATTATGAAGTAGAAAAGAGAGGTGGATTGGTCCCGAGCCGTGCACGTCTATGCCCTCCTCATATCCTGCACCCAGATAATGGAAGCAGCTGGATCTTCGCTCTCCTCCATGGTGCATTGTATCACTGATTGTAAGTCGGGGGTGTCTGGGAATGTGCTCCTCAGTGCATCCCACACTTGAGCCTTCACAGTATTAAATGACGCTCCATCATGACGGAAAAAGTCCAACGTCACTCCATGGAACCCTGCTTTCACCCACACCCTGTTAGCTTGATCACCTACTGCTGATACCAACAAGCTTTTGACATCACTGATCACTAGAGGAACCCCAGTGGTATTTTTCTCAAAGGCGTATATCCATTTACTCACTCCCCCTGAGAGTGGGGGCAATGTTTTCAATAGATTGGCTTTATCCATCTTTGCCCACGGAATATAATGTGTCCTCCCCCCTCCCTTGTGTATTAATGGCATCTGTAAGTTGTTCTTCTCACTTCCCTTACTCACCTTTTCTCCCTTCTTCGTGCTACTGCCTTTCTCTCCATTCTGCTCCTTAATCTCCCTGGGTGCCACCCTTCCTCTTCCCCCTGTTTGCTGGGTACTGACCCTCTGGGAAGTGACACCCCACCTGCTCCCTCCCCCTCTCCATCCTCATCCAGGTCACTCCAATATTTCTCTTCCCTTTCTGATGTCACAATCCCCCGTCCTGCACTCACCTGTTCCTCTGCTCGCTCTACTCATACTATTTTGATAGGGGTGTTATCAATGCAGAATAGAAAGTCTCCTGCTTTCCAGTCATCCCCTAATGTACTTACTCGGGTGTTAGGTATTGGGGGTGGCAGTGTTTGCCCGCCCCCCTGGTGACAGCTGGCCCCTTTTGCATATCCCTCTTAACCTCATTAGTTCTGCTTGTGTCATTGTCAGTTGTGTTTCTAAGTCCTGTGTTAACTGCCCTAGCTGACCGGAGGGATGCACGTTTGTCCGTATGTCCCTTTTGTATCATAAGGGGGAGGAGCTGTTGCTGATGGTTTGGGGGGAGCGCTTCGCTTCGGTTCATACATGGGGTCACTATATCCATCTGTGGGCTTTGTTAGCAGTGGGTATAACTTTTTAGGCTCTGTTTCCTTTTCCATATTATCTCCCCCTTCCTGGGTGCTGTTTACTACCTGGGATGGTGAACCTTTGCCACTATTCTTGCTCGGGGGTATCTCTTTGAATAACCTCCACAAATCCAACACGTCTCTTCTGTTTTAGAGCTGTTTACCTTTATATTTGATGGTCAAGTATGTTGCTACCATGTCTAGCATTGTTTTATCGAACGACCCACCTTCTGGCCATATCTGGGGCATTCCCTCCCTTTCATTTCTGTTCGCTACTGTTCATGGTATTTCTTTATTTTCTCACTGTACACAGGTAGGCTCTGACATATGTGCATGAGTGGCGTCTCTACCCCCATCGTGTGTTTATTATTGGCTGTGAGGTACGTGCGTGTAGGTATGAACACTCTAAGACCTCTTTTAATAACCTTTGGTTGTAAGGTCCTCTTTTAAAGAAGAAACTTTTCAGCAATTCTGCAGTACTACTTTCACATTATGCTTTTGTTGAATCATTGAACACTACAAACCATCAAATTTCATTCTCATCAAAAAATATAAGAGAACATTGGCCAATTGATATTTAACGCACAAATTGACATACACACATATACCATGGAACATTAGACACGAACATGAGACATGAACATGAAACACAACCCTATCTCCCTGTTCTCACTTGCCCCTTTACTTCACCCAGGATTTTCCCCCTTTCCTGGTCCCTTCTGGACCTCCCTCTAGAGACCTTATTTCCTCAAAAGAGAAAAGAAAATAAAGCAATACTAATTCTATTCCGAGTCTTCTCCTTATACGAGACTCCTACCTTGTTTATTTTTTCACCATTTAACCTCTTGTACTATGCAGCACCGCCTTCTACCCACTCGCGGAGCTAGATTCCTGTACCTCTCTTCACCTTATCACCTCTTATAAAATCCTTATGGTCCTATGCAGAAAATAATAGTAAAGAGAAAAGACCCCTCGCTCTTACCCCCATCAAATATCCCTAGGACACCGCAATCTGACTCCTTTCCCATTTCCCCTACCTTCTTTTACAATCTCTCGCAATTGATACTCACGTGTCCGTATTGATCCGAGAGCCTCCGGACCCGGTCTATCAAGGTGCCGCCCCACACTCAAAGGCCCGGCGATCGGTACAGCCGGGTATTTGCAAAGCCGGGACCCGTGGAACTTTCTCTCCTAGTGTGCGCACTTCTACAGGGTACCAGTTGATTAGGTCGACAGCCTTGACGGGGGCACCCTGGATATCACCCCTGTGGCTGGGGGACATTTTGTGCCAAAAATGAAAGAACGCTATTGCGTCGGGGGTCACCAAATGAAAGCTGGCACTCTCCACTCATACAATGAAATAACCAAATAATAAGACACCAATGGACACACACCAGTAGGGAATGAGACCAGGACCAATTGCGAGTGAGTAAAAGAGATTTCTTTATATAAAGTTAAAATGGGACATGCAGAGAACTCTGCTTCTCCGAGAGCGCTCTGCCCAAGATACAGAAAATACACATTATATTACAAAAACACGTCATCGATGACGTGTGCTATAGGGCATACAATAAGTATTGCTCATTGGTTGGAGAAGGCAAGGCATTACACATCATATAATCGAGTTGCTCTAGGATTGGTCAGCGCTGAACTTGCACCTTCTTGGGGCACATGGGTCAGTTGGGCTCATCTGGGAGCGGTACGGGGACAGGCGATGTTCGTGCAGTCATATTTTTTGCAAACTAACCCTTCATACTAAGCTGTGCAAGATTTAATATGGTACATAAACTTTGACATAGTATATATCACATAGACATTTTGACCTGGGCCACAGGGAGAGCAAAGCTACATAGGTCCAGGTGCTTTATCTAACGCAGTATTTCAGAATACATTGATCAGATGTTTCTTAGATCTAACATGGATGTGTTACTATTTGTTAGTATAGGATAAATATATGGCCTCACAGGATTAGATACATGGTAGTGAACTGTGGTGGCAAATGAGCGGGGGTCTTGTAAACGTTACATCAAAGGCACATAATTGTTAGGGGGTTCAAGATGGATAATTCTCAAGGAGGGGTTTGTCAGAGCAAAGGCAGATTTGTGGAGATGGATGGTTTTTCTATGGCCAGGCTTTAGACAGGTCACCCACAGGACAGTGATCTCAGAGAAAGAAGAGAGATACAGGGCCTCATCACGAGTTGGGCGGTAACGCCGGAGGTATTACCGCCGGCGGTATTAGCTCTACCGCCAAACCCCTGGCGCTATTAGCGCCGGATCACGGGTTTGGCGGTAATGGAATTCCCCACTGAGCCCATTCGGGAATGCTCCATTCCCCATTGGGCTCAATGGGGAATTTTCGCGCTCTTACAGCCGGCGGATTTCCCGCCGGCGGTAATAGCGCAAATTTTCGGCGGATTCTGGGGATTCTGAGGAGAAATCCACCAAAGCCCTGATTTGGCAGACCCTTAAATCTGGCGGTAATAGCGCGACCGCCGGATGTAAGGATTACCACCAAACTCGTGATGAGGCCCAGCGTGTAAGCTTGCAACAATTCACGGCCAAGCTTCCGTGAGAACAGGGCAGCTGTGGAGCGGCAGAGGGGAGGAGGTGGGGTGTGGCTGCCTAGCTGTGCGCAGCGAGAGAGGGGAGAGTTGCATGCTTGCATTCATTGTGTACGTGCGGCCTAATAGAAAATGGAGTCTGCAGTTCATACAAAATGGAGTCTCGTGGCTCATAGGCCACACAAAGTTATGTATCATTCAGTAGCTGCCTCACACCTTGGCCAGACGTGCGCTGTCAACCGTGGAATGGGCATATTGTGTGCATCATCAGGAATGAATGGGGGCCTGGGCGACCCTTCCTCCCTTACACTACCTAGAAGGAAGAGTTTCACAAGGCCAGTTTGTTGTTTATGGGGTGAGGCACTCATGTTGGCTTCGCAACCTTTTCAAATGAGTCTGATTGGCCTCCACGCATGGGCCCTCACAGTGAGTGAGTGAAAGAAGAGCATAAGTTGAAAGCTATTGTTTATATTAAGCACATTCAATGTACACCTGTGAAAGACCCTCTGTGGCCTTTAATAGTAAAATTGGCACTGCAGTGGCCCATACAAAAATGGCCTGTTATAATCCTCAGTGGCTTCACACAAACCTTTGTTGCTGAGGCAGTATCCATATCCCATTACAGTTTGCCCTCAGCTTCCCCTATGTTGTGGTGAATTTCTTCATCACTGATGAGTTCTTTACAAAAAGAGTTTAATTGCATCCCAAAGAGCTCCCGCAGACGTTAGTATATGGTGGTTATATTTATTAATGGCATTTGGATTGTTTGTGGTGCTGTCTTTTGGGCATTATTGGCAAATATATGCAGAAAGATGTAAAATCCAGTTATTAATTATCTGTAGACCTCAAAATGAGTCTGATACAGTTTTTCATTGTCTTGTCTAGATCACCCTTTTATGAACACCAAAAGACACACCAACAACTCACTAAAATATACAGATACACAATGTATGACTATGCAGATATTATCTTCCACATATAATTTAGAGTCATAAATACTCATGTGAACTAGCTCCTTGGAGTGTATCTTATGCGCACAATGTAAATACCATAGTAAATGACCTCATACCCAAATAACTAGACTCAAAGAATATGGCAAAGTACTACTTCATTGTCAGCTTGAATAATGTAGGGAAATCTGGTGACCATACAAAATGCCTCTCACTCACTCTCATCAAAGTTTTAATTACACAAAGACTTTATACTTCGATGCATGTCAGCTATGACGTAATCCTACGTGGCAAACAGTAAAACCTGTCGAGGGGAGGGATTGGTTGGGGTAACATATATATATATACCTGTAGTATGTATAAGTGTTAATCACATGTGTGCCTTCCGCTTATCTAGTAGGCGCGCCTCGGACTACCACTAAATATATATAATACTGATTATAAATATAATAACAACAGATTGGCTTCTACAACATTGTATAGTATGTCACTACATAGCTACTCATAATTGGTTGAAATAATCTCCCATCTTGGACATTCGGCTCGTTAGCAGCATGTGAACAGAACAAAACCCAGGTGCAGAGAACAACGTTAGACCACGGCCGACTTTGGTCAATTAGCCTACCATCTCTCATCAGTCAGACCATGAGCCAAGGTTTCTCCTTTGTTGTTGACGTTGTTGGCTGTTTTCTTCTCTGGAATGTTTAAGGGAGTCAGAGTACACTGCTATCTTCGTCTAAGGCTTAATGAATAGACCTTGGCCCTCATTACACGGAAGGCGGTAACCATGGTGCTATTAGCGCCATGGTTGCCACCGGTATTTTACCGAGTCCGCCATGGTGAATGGTGGAATTACCGCCCTATTCCAAGGTGTGTGGGGGTGGTAATTCCCCATTCACCATGACACTTCCCCATTCCCCTTTTTGCCCCCATAGGGCTCAATGGGAATGGGGAAGGTGGTAATTACGGTACCGCAAATTGCGGTACCATAATTACCTCCAAGGTCCCTTTGCGGGTCCCATCCTTAACGGCTGGTAAAACCAGCCGTTAAGGTAGGGACCCACAAAGGGACCTCGTAGTAAGGCGGTAAGGGTTTACCGGCACTGGTACCCTTACCGGTACCGGTAAACCCTTACCGCCATCCGTGTAATGAGGCTCCTTGTTTACAAATCCTGCATTACGTGTCAGAAGACCACTAATTTGTTTATTCCAACCTGTTATTTTCTGCTATTAGATTTAATAGTGCTGGGTGCTATTGCTGCTCTAGGCATCTGGAGACTTGGTTGCTCCATCTTACTTGTGCTTTCTGTTCACTTGATTGTCCAATACTTGGCACTGCATATGTTGTTGCTTCTGCTTAATCTAAGAGAAATCTGTGCTTAATATATAGCTTATCCTGGTTTACTCCCTTTGTACTTTCCAAATATGTCTTGCTGTGTCATCCTTAGTCTTGGTAAAACAGATAGGGCCTCATTACACGGACGGCGGTTACCATGGCGCTATTAGCGCCATGGTTGCTGCCGGTATTTTACCGATTCCGCCTTGGTGAATGGGAGAATTACTGCCCCATTCCAAGGTTGGCGGGGCGGTAATTCCCCATTCACCAAGGACCTTCCCCATTCCCATTTGAGCCCCCATAGGGCTCAATGGGAATGGGGAAGGAGCAAATAACGGTACCTCTATTAGCGGTACCGTTTTCTGCCTTGAAGTCCCTCTGCGGGTCCCTTCCATAACGTTTGGTCTGGTCACATGTTAAGGACGGGACCCGCTGAGGGACCTCGTAGTATGGCGCTAAGGGATTACCGGCACCGGTGCCCTTACCGGTGCCGGTAATCCCTTAGCGCCATCCGTGTAATGAGGCCCATAGTTTTTGTTTCTTGCATGAAGCTGTTTTCTGCAGCGTGTCTGATCTGTGGCCCTGGTTTGTCTCTGAGGTAGTTTTGACACAATTCGACATCCATCTTTTCATAATGGCTGCTTTCCTCACATAATAGTTTCTACTGCAGCAAGCTTCTATGTAACTCAGCTACCTTGCGTTGCTGAATATATACATTCGTTGAGCTTCATCTCACTTGTCTTCTCAGCATAGATGATTTCTTCATCTCATTACACTTGATTACTTTGTTACTTTGATTACACCTTCATTCTTTAAGTATATCGTTGCTGTGCGTCATTGTGACTTCTCTTTGTGACGTCACTGTACTCTCATCTGTTTGCACTTACAGCTCTTATATGTCTGACATGTATGCCGACATCCTTCCACCACTTCAGTGCAAGGGACAGTGCATATCGTCTCTCATATCTTCGGTGTGGTATTGGGACGATACCTGGTGCCATGCACAGAGTCTTCCTGCTATGCTTCGAGTATGACGGAGGTGAGGGGGCGGGTACTAGAGATGACCTCATCTGCTGCTCTATTCACACAACACTTAAGCACAGCTATATAGACTGAAATATAAACACACACATACACACACCAGTTTCCTTGTGAACAAAAATAAGTATAATAGGTCAACTTTATTCCCTCTGTTTCACAAGCTCCCAGGGGGACTTCCCTTGAAGTCTCCTCGTCCTGCCTTAATTGACATACGCAGCCAACTTTCCAAGAAAGTGCAACCAGGGAGCAAAATAATAAAAGCCAAGTCCACTCAGTAACCTGAGAGCTACAGTGCCCTAGAGCAGGCCTCAGTGTCAAAATTACAATGAAGACAACAACCATGGCACCATGTCATGTCTGCAGAGACTGACTGGCAAACCAAGGTGGTCTACTGTCTACATGTGAGCCAGGGCAATGGAAGATGGCAAGGGGCAAAGGATTTAGCTTGGTGTGATGGGTAATTAAAGGTCTGAGTGGCATATAACTGGCGATTTAGCAATATAGGAAAGGCAATGGTGAGTATGAAGTAAGGGAAGGGCCTGGAGTTAAGGGAATAAGCTAATGGAGAACAGAGGTCTCAAAGTTAATTATAAGGGAAGGTGAGGAGAATAGCATTAAGTATAGTGTACAAGGGAAGGACAGTGGAGGTTGGTGGGCAAGGGTAATATGGTGTATGAGAGACAGCGGTACAAATGTGGAAATGTATCTCAGCAGATTGGTGAAGTGGTTCATGCTTACTTTTAAACATGTGTTTCTATGAAGATTTCTCTTATATTTTGACAGGGTGCAGTGAAGATGGAGTACGAGAAGACAAAGCCACATCTGCTACCTAATTTGTAAACTGTAGTACCCGGAACCCAGTGATCAATTCCTGCCTTCCACACTTCACACATTATTTGATCCTGAGCAAATCGCTTTACCTCACTGTGCCTTTTTCTCTTAAGTAGCAAAATCAGGATTGCCGGGCGCTGATTTTGTTTTATTTTTGCTACGGGGAAACTATAGTGCTACACCATTAATAATTATAAAATTAACCATTTACATGATGCATACTAGTGGGGGGACAGGATTCAAGTTGTAGGTTTTTGTTGTGTGGAGGCTGGATGCCAAGTAAGGGTCATTTGTTACAGGGGCTGGGTAAAAAGCATGCCAAGTATGGGATTTTGTATTGTTTCTGGGAGACAGGAGGCCAGGTATAGGATTTTGGACATGTTGGCTTGTGTTTTGCTCTTAAGTGAAGCCAGACCACCTGCCTCTGCTCCGACTCAGCTCTACCAATGCATTTTCTATATTTGACTCCACAAAACATTGGTTTCAAACTAAAGATGGGATTGGATAGGATGAGATGTAGCCTGCTATCAAATTGAAAACTTTGACACCAATAAACATGGGCTTAAATCACAGCTATCCCCAGATTTATACAAGACATAAGAGCGTTAAATGCAATGGTTTCCCTCATGTTCCCAATAGTGCCTGATCCAATGAGTAGATGAGTAGGTTAATGTGTAGATATATAGCACCTTTCAAATTTTGGAAAACAAAAAAACTAGTGTAATCATGTCAGTAAACAAAAAGAAATGATCCAGATGTGTGATGTCATCATTCATGTCCTGGGTGTTAGTCTTAGCAGTGTGCGGCGGTGGCGTGAGTTATGGTTGCTTAGCTTACCATAACTTGCGAAATTCTGTGCGTTTTCGTTTTTTCTTGTAACCATAATGTTCCTTAAACAACATTTTTTCATTGAATTTCATAGGTTTTTATTAGTGCAACTTAACCAGAATGTCCCTTTAACATAGTTTTTTCAGTGATATATTACACGGCCTGCTGTAGCGGCCCTGTAGTTATGGTTAAGTTGCTCAACCCAAAGGGAGAGCACTTTTTGGGCGGCTTAAAACTTCACCACCCCTAGACGAATCCTCACAAAACTTTGTAAAGAAAGTATATGGCCTTTTAGATCAATCCTGCGTAGTTTGAAGTGGTTTCATCAAGGGGTAGCAAAGTTATAGGGCGTCCCAACATGTGTGGTTTTTCTCATAGACGCAATGGAAAATAAATGTTGCTCACCCCTACAGCCCAAACCACTGGACAGAGTTTCACCAAATTGTACCAGTAGCTGCGGCTTGATCCCAAAAGCGTGCTTTCGTAAATTTGGTGTAAATCCGTCTAGTCGTTTTTTTTAAATGACCAAAAAGTAGATAAAAAATAATTAGTGATATCTGGGTTTTTGTCCGCAGACTCACTTCCTTGTTCGGTCTGGGGACGGGCCTCCGATTGGTCTAGAGGACGATATGATGTCAGCAGACATCGGACGCACCCGCTGATTGGATGGTGACGAGCATGAGGTGCGTCAGAGTTTTGGAAACGCCCGACATGTTGGATTCACAACAGCACCCGCTGTTCGCAAACATGCGGTAAAAACATATTAAAAAACACAACATTGCACTGTCAAACTTATCAAACAATCTCTGGGGAGGTGAGGGGTGATGAGGATGGGATGGGATATGGCCTTAAAATGCCAAAAACTGGTGTGTTTCTTCTTCGATGTCCACAAAGAATCCAGGGCAGTCCTGTGATGTTATTTTGTGCATGACAGGGTTGGTGAAAAGCCGTTTTTGGATGGCTCATAACTTTGGCGCCACTCAATGTAAAACTGAATTAAATTTTGGAATGCCATTCTAGACCTGATTCTGAAAGTATGGTGCTATTTTGTCAAGAGGGAACAAAATTAGAGGGGGGGTCACAAAATATTGTAAAGGCTTATAAATGTGGTGCTATTTGACAAATATGCACACAAGTTTGCAAAAAGATTTTAAATCTAGATATAAATGGTTTTGCAAAGTTTGGTGGGATTTTGCCAGGAGTGGGTAAAATTAGAGGGGGGTCAAAATATTTTTAGATGGCTTATAACTTTATTGCTGTTTGCCGAATGTAGAGAAAAGTTTTCATAGCGATTAGAGATCCAACCTTGAATGTTTGTGAAAAGTCTGAATGGATTTTGTCAAGTGATGGCTAGGTTTTATGACTATTGTATGTACATATATTTTGACACTTCAAAAAAAAAAACATGGGTGGATTTCCAGCAAATTCATGTAAGGAGCATTGGCAAGTACCTGAAAGCATGGTTTTGCAAATGTTTCATATTTTTATTTTTTTACAAGTGTTATAATGTTGGTACAAAAAATTGTGATATGCCTTTGGTGACTGAGGTATAGCCTGTGGCCATGGACAGTGGGCTGATTGTCTGGGTCATGGCATAAGGTAAAGTTTTTTAAAATTGGGATGGATTTGAAAGGGAACAAAACTTGCTTGTGGTGATATAGTCATCGGGTTCTCTCTTCGCCTTCTGCAGGTCACCGTGGAAAGGGAATAGGAGCTCTGTACAGAGCCCCGCCTTCCCTTTCCATGGTGGCCATCTTGAAAAAGGATTTTCCTTCCTACTGCGGGATGTTGAGCGCAACCTGGTGTAGGAAGACAAATCTTTTTTTTAGCACTCTGAGTTACTGCTTTGGCAACCCGGGGTGGTAATGGCCTTCACTTCATCTCCCATTGCAGGGGCTTGAATGGGGGATAATGGTCCGGAGCCCTCGTTATCTGCCCTCGCTTCGCTTGGGCCAATAACTTGGGCTGGCGGGTCGTTATCCCCGTTCCAGTCCCTAGAACGGGGGATGAACGCCACATAATTTCATTAGCATAACACAAAATGCTAATGGAAATGTTGGAAAATCTTATTTAGCCTATGTACTTTACTGAGAAATGTAATGTACATGGAGTCTATAAGATTTTTTTTTTTAAGTTACATTTTTTTTACTGTGAAAGGTGGTTCCTAAAGGAATCTTTTTTTGTTGTTTTTTTATTTTTTTGTTTTTCTTTTCAGGAGAGAATAGAACATAAGGTGGGGAGGGAAATGAGGGAAGAGGCACCAAGTACTAATATGGAGGGGCAGGCGGATAGGGGAAGGAGTTGCGCTTGTGTTACATCTAAGGTAAGGGGCAGTGTTTCTCATGCTCCTTGATTACAGCTTCAAAAGCACTTCAAAATAGCTCCCGTCTGCAGAGTGGTGTGTTGCAGTATATACAGAGGACTGTCCTCTTCACAAGAAATGGATCAAAAGCCTCTTTTGTTGCTTGCAAGGTAGCTGGTGGGATTTTGTGTCCCACAGAAGTAGGCTGTGTGGTTACAGTATTGTTTGAGGAAGATGAGGTGGTGGAAGGCAGCCTACTACTTGCTAAGAAAGGAACAGCCTTTCTGAGAGCATTGCAGTGGATGGAATGGGTGTGGCGGTGCATGGAGTTGGTCCCGTAGGAGTACTGTCCAGGTAGTCTGTGACTGAGTACAACGTTGCACTCACTCAGTGTATTTCACTTTGGCAGCTTTAGCCTTTGGTACATTCCCAACAGTGGTAAAGAACTGCCACACCCATAATTATCTTTTGGTGCTAGAGGTAGGCACTTCCTCTACCTCCTCTTCTTGGTCCTCTGCATTGCCTTTGGAAGTACAGTGCTTTTTTTGTTGTGTAGATTTGTTTGTTTGTTTGTTTATTTATTTATAATGCACACCACACCCAAAGGTATCTGGGTGCAGTACAGGATAATGCAGTTTCTTAGTTACACTTGGTTACAGAAGTAAAAATCATTCACATATATACAAAATAGAGATACAGGAACATATGTTCATATTTACAGAGATGAGGCATTATAGCAAATATAACTACAAGGAAAGGGAGAAAGTAGCAGGAGAGCATGATAGAACGGGTGCACTAGTAGGGGTTATCATTAGTGATAAACCAGTTCATATTGTTTCTGAAACTATAAAGGGATTGATTAGTTCTGAGGTTCAAGGGGAGAGTGTTGCAAAGTTGGGCGGCGAGTATAGGGAAGCTGTTACCCCCCTACTTTTTTTCAGTTTGTATCTGGGAATTTGAAGATAGCCAGAGCTAGCTGCTCTAGTGAGTCTGGCATATTGTTTCAGGGCAAATATGTCCAAGAGATAATGTGGGGCTGAACTGTTAAGACATTTGAATGTTAATGATGCAGTTTTATGTTGAATTATCTCTTTTATGGAGAGCCATTTGTGCTCCCTTCTTAAGGAGGAGATGTGCTGTCTGCAAGGAAAACTCAAGACTGTCCTGAGGGCATTGTTTTGCAGAATCTGCAGTTTTTTGGTGATATATTTGTTGGCTCCCAGATAAAGTCTGTTGCAGTAGTCAATTTTTCAGAGGAATAGGGTTCTAGCCTGGGTGGTGCAGCTTTAGTAGTGAGGAAGGGTTTTCATGCTCGAATGAGCTTACATGTGCAGGTACAGGCTGAGGCAGTAGTACTAACCTGTTTCCTCAAGTGTAAGGAGGAATCCAGGTAAAAACCCAGAGTGTTTACTTCACTGGCTACTTTACAAGTGTTGCTGTCGATTTCAAATGATCGATATTGGTCATCAAGTTTAGTGATGTTGATGGGAGTGGCTAAGAGGAGGAGTTCTGTTTTATCATCATTCAGGCATAGGCCATGTGTGAACATCCATGCCTGAATGATGAGGTAGATTCTGTTAATCAAGGTTAGGTCCTTGGCATAGTCACCTGTCAGTGGGATAAGGATCTGGGTGTCATCTGCATAGTTCGTGTAGGTGACACCCACGTAGTCCAAGTCATCAAACAGTGGTTTGGTAAATGCGTTGTACATAGTTGGTGATACGCAGGATCCTTGTGGCACTCCACATGTAATGGGGAACGGGGTTGCAGCCTCTGATGCCGAGAATACTCTCATCGACCGGTTACTTGGGAAAGACTTGATCCATGCTGTGGCTTCTGGTGAGAAGTGTGATGTGGAGCAGAGGTGGTTGCATAGGATCTTGTGGTCAACCAAGTCAAATGCTGCCGATAGATCCAGGAGAAGTAGGAGGGCTGAGTTGCCTTTGTCTTTAAGGTCATCAATTTGTACTTTTAGGTCAAGCCATTGTGGCCTGAAGCCTGATTGACGGAAACCTAGTAGTTTGTTAGACTCCAGGAAATGTTGTATTTGGTTTTAGGCTGCTTTATCTAGGATCTTAACAGGAATGGGACTGTGGTAATGGGTCTAAAGTTAGTAGGTATGTTCGGGTCCAGAGATATTGTTTTTAGAAGGGGTAGCACCCATGAATTCTTCAGGTTGGTTGGAACAGTGCAGGTATGGAAGGAGGTGTTAATCAGAGATGTGATGAATGGCGAAAGGATGCTTACTGCGTCCTTGCTGACAGCAGATGGACAGGATCGCCTTGGCAATTGGATGGTTTGAGAGAATCTATGATTTTGAGTACTTCTTGGGGTGATAC
The DNA here is from genome assembly GCF_040938575.1 of Ambystoma mexicanum. Taxonomy (NCBI): domain Eukaryota; kingdom Metazoa; phylum Chordata; class Amphibia; order Caudata; family Ambystomatidae; genus Ambystoma; species Ambystoma mexicanum. The sequence goes on from NC_090930.1 coordinate 873,494,497, forward strand.
TGGAGTGAATTTGAATCCTTGCACGGAGGGGGGGAATGTTAGTTAGAGAGTTGTTTAGGGGAGTTATCTTGCGGTGGCAGGATACGTTTTTTGTCAGCGATTTTCTTTTGAAACATTGTAGTTTTGTTGGCAAATGCCTCCTGGATTTTCGTGCACCTGGCTTGGTCCTTGACACAAAGCTCTGTAGGAGGGGTGGGTGATTCAAGTTCTCTGAGGATGACAAAGAGTTCATGGGTGCTGGAACTGGCCTTATCGATCCTATCATTGTAGGAGTTATGTGGCTGCTAGGATTTCATCTTTGCACGTGGCAGTCATTTTTAACAGGATATCTTTATTGATGGTAGAAGGGTTGTTTTTCCATATGTCTTCATGTTTCCTTTTTTCTTTTCAAAGGGCTTTAAGTTCAGGGGTGAACCAGGTGTTCACATGTGCTATCGGTTTACTTTTGCACATTTTCAAGGGTGTGATGGAGTCTATGGCAGTATTGATAGTTTGATTGTACAGTTCTACTAATTCCTCAGGGTTAGAAGGAGTTGCAGGGGCCAGCAAGGGTCAGAGAGTCAGAGAAAAGGTCTAAGATTATTAATCATGATATTTTTCTTGTTTCTCTAGGTCTTCCAACTGGTGGTGTTGGTGGCTCTTGGGGGGGGGGGAATGCAATAGCTGATGCCATTTATTATGATAAATAGCAGTTTTTCTAATATTCTTCCAAGTATGTCCTCTGTACTAGATTGTTAATGGATAATGAGTAAGAATGGGTGTAGGAGCCATGTAAGGGGAACATTTTGAGCTTGAAAGTTCCCAGATCAGTAGAAAGAGCAGTTCTGAACTGTCCACAAAGCACAGACCCGATCGCGAAATGCAGATGCGTTCATGGACACATCATCATGCTGTGCACAAGTGCGTGGTCACGTGATACTGTCTGAAAAGTCTGCTATGATGACAGACATTCGCGGACGAAGACAAATGTGGAAAAAGTGGCAAGAAGTGTATAGAAGTGCTAAAAGTTATGCTAGAAGGTGGGAAATGGCAGAGTTTTAAGGTGAAACTTTGTAAATTGGACAACAATGTTGCTATATTGGGGAAAGTATGATATTAATAAGTTGAATGAAATTAGCATGCACTGGTAAAAACCCATGAAAATCATTGAAAAAACTTTGTTAAAGGACATTATGGTTAAGTTGCACTAATAAAAACATGAAATTCTTGAATGCACTAATAAAACCTATGAAATTCACTGAAAGATCTTTCTTAAAGGGACTTTATGGTTACAAGTAAAACCGAAAAACCATTGAAATTCACCAGTTATGGCAAGTTAAGCAACCATAACTCGCACTATTACTGTGCACTGCTAAGACTAAACCCCAGGACATCAAAGATACCATCACAAATCCCAATTAGGTGTGTGACGATGCCGCTGCAATAATCAGAGGGGGGGGGTAGTTATATTTTCTGGATATCGTGTAATGGTGCTGACTGGCCAATTGAGAAGTGTAAGGTGCGTCAACAATGTTCAAAACAGATGCATGTTGGATTTGTGAAGTGCACCTGTAGTGCCCAAAATATTCAAAAACACTGCATTACACTTGTCTTACATATTAAGCAACCTCCTGAATTAAGGCAAGTGATTTGTCTGCTCTAAGGTAGTCTTCTGTGTGAGCACATCTGTCATTACTGCCCCATTCGTGTGTAAAAAAAACAAATACAACTCAGCACTACAATCAGGGATCCCTAAGACTCGAGCTGTGCAGATTGCCCAAGTCCTTTTGGAACTGTTCTTCTTTCCGGCTGCATATTAAGATGCTGTCACATAGTAAATGACTGTGCTGTCTAGATTTACATTCCCCAAGTCTATTTGCAGGACCCTATTGAATATGGAAGGAGACTCGCAGTAACCTTTAGGAAGTCTTGTAGGTGTCCACTTTTTTATTTCTCTATAGAAATGACATCAGATACTGTGACTCTTATTGAAGTTGGATAGAGAAGGAAGTGTTCTTCAAATCTATCACTGTGAAATGGGTAGCATCCGGCGGAATACTACACAGTATTGTCGCTGGATTGGGAACTAAAGGAAACTCTGATTTAAAATTATTGTTTAAAGGGCACAAATCCTGAAATAAAATGCCTCTGAAAGAACAAAGAAATATCGAGGCTGAGTACCACAAATGAAATACACCAATCACGGGCCAAAACGATACAAGTATCTTTTATTACTGTACAGTTTACAAAGCAAAACAGATAGCTATTTGGCCCCAACACCTCGCAGTGTGTACCAGCCAACACAGTGAGTAGAGTGAGGTACTGGACATCTAAACACTGGCATTTTTATACATTTCCTACAATATTGTCCAGCCTCTCTTCATGTTAAAAATTTGTGTCTAGAGTTTGTGCCTAATTCATATGACAGATTTTACAATATTGTGCAAAGGATTACATGAATTTACATTTCCATAACTATACAATGGTGGTCAAGGTTCTCGAATCTGCGGTAAGCCTTGTTTCAAGAATCTCTTACAATGTAGTTCAGCTAAAACATACGATCGTCGTTTACTTTTCATTGTTTCAGTGTTTATACAAGCATGAGGCTTGTGCATGCAGACAACACTTGAATAGCAGTTCATATGGAGCACAAGGTTTCTTTGCCTTTCTTAAACAGTCGGCTTGCAGACAACCTAAACATTAACAGAACTCAAAGGTCAGTGAGCTTGACTGCAAAACGAAAACACAGACCACCATTTTAGAATATGGAACACATGTTAAAAAAAATAGTGGACGAATCTTAAAATGGCGGCGAAGTTAAACTAAAAAATTAGAACTTTGCAACACAGTTTTCCGTGTAACGCGATTGGGCTAAGGCCAATATTTTCCTTTTAGCTTACTAAAAATATTTGCTTTACTCGTAACTCCACATTTCAATGTCCATAGATCCCGAATCACATTCATCAGATATATCGATCGCCATTACATCCTTGACAGTAATATCCTCCATTACAAAAATGTTAGTCATCTTTTCGGGTGCACGTATTTTTGGCCCTAATGTACCTACAGTTTGCGCACAACATTCCCCTAACATCGAAAATATGTCAGGAAGACATTGTATGCAACAACAACTTAACAATAGAATACCAAGGATTAACACTAAAACCGAGAAGAGTTTCCATCCCCAAGACCGCAAGAAGTCCCAAAACCAAGCACTAAGATCCCAATTTCCCCCGGGAACATGTACTTCTGTACTTAAGACGTGCAGATTTTGTATTGCCTTGAATATGGTTGGGGCAGAATCAGGTACGAAAACACAACCATGCAGATCCCATTAATTTATATACTCCACCACGCTCAACCAGGATGACGTCTAACACCATCCAGTTCTGTAGAGCTATTAATCTAATTGCTTTCTGTTCTAACGTCCTATTGTAGAGTATGTCTGTGGTCCAGTTGATGGTTTTCTCCAATACTCTTGCCAGTCTCCTAATATCCTCAGAATTCATGATCTGTCCCAAAAATGGCACAAAGGATTTTGCTAAATCAGCCATGACCTGTGAAGAAGTATCACCGTTCTCATCCCGCCTTGGATGAGCTCTAGAGACCTCAGAGGTGCTAGCTACAAATACCCATGGCAGCAAAATACCTAAATAACAAGTACCCCGCCAATCTCTAGGTAACCAACGATAAGCTTCATTACTGCATTTTAAATAAACAGGATCACCTACATACAAAGGTCTGTTCTCAATCGTCAAATTCACAATATTGGTACAACCCTCAAAAGTACCCATTGACTAAGAACCATTCCTTTGTCTGCAGAAGGAAACAAAATGGGGGCTGAGATGAATAGTGTAAGAAGGAGGAGTGGCATCCCAGTTGCCTATGGGAGCCATCTTGAAAGAGATTAACGATTGGAAAGGTCTAGAAAATCTATCAGAAGGCCTAATAGAAGCAACATTAAGCTTGCTCCTTTTAGCAAAAAGCGAACATCCTAGAGGTGTCAGGACTCGCCTTTCAAACTCGTTCAAATTAGTCCCATCGAAATTCCCTGTGATGCTATCATTACAACGACCAAAGAATAGTGCCATTAGAGCGGCGTAGCATGCAGTAGTTAAAGGCAAATGATGAATATACCAGCCCAACCCTTTTTCCCCATGTTGTGGCAAATGCGAACATTTCCAGCAATTAGTTCTATTCAGAATTGCATGGGTCGCATTCATAATTAACAAAAGTGTATTGCTGTGATAACTCTGCCTTTGTTGGGAATAGCTAGGAGATAGAGTGTGCAGATGCACGAAAGAAGAAGACGTAGTAGGAACATAGGAACACTTTCAGTGGGTATCAAAGTTTCAAGTGGATTCACCCCACAATTTACCAAAACCCTAAAGCGATGATTACCGTTAGACCAATTAACAAAATCAAGAGAAAACAATCAGTCCTCAAGGACCATGAATTTTTAAGTCCAATGTCTTTGTTAGCCACACAATCGATCGGTTGCTTCGTACGAGTAGGAGGAGTAGCGACAGGCATTGTTCCACAAAAGTTCGTTCCGGACGGTTTTTGCGACAGACTTCTTAAGTTTGTTCGTTGGTGATCTCCTGACCACGTGATGCATCTTGATTGAAGATAGCTTTGCCGGTCCCATCCACTTACTTATGTTTCAATGAGAGAGTGGCAAAGGACTAGCTCAACAGTCATTTCCTGAGGGCACAGCCGTGCTGTGCTGTAAGTCTAGTACCGTGGACGCAGATCGTACCTTAAGACTCCAGGCACTGCACGATCTGTGAACAAAGTGTTGTTGCTTCCTGATGAAAGTGATGAAACAGAGGAAAGATTGCTCAAGGGTGCAGAAAGATCTGAATAAGAATTCAAAGATAAAGTGGCCATCTCCCCAGGCCCCACAGGCTCAGGAAGTATCTACGAAACACCCCTTGATGTTGTTCAAGACAGATTGATCACCAGAAACAGAACATGTGGTTTCCTTCTTTTCTTCTTCATCGAGTGGCAAGGTAAAAGGTATTTTCTTGGTGTGTGTCGCCTGGATCCAGTGTCACCTGCCTGCTACTTGTACAGCAGTCTGTGTGGCAAACAGGACCTGGAACGGTCCTCTCCAGCGTGGTGTGAGACTGGATGCTCTCTAAAACGACTTTGTTAGCACCCAATCCCCAGGTCAAATTCTATGACCTGGCCCCTCGTATTTAACTGGGAGGGCTTCTCGCACCTGTTGGTAAATCAAATACAAATTTTGAGTTAACTGGTCATAATATTCGGCAAGAAGCAAATGCTCCACATCTTTCAATTCTCTGGGTTTCGGCAGGTTCCAAATGTTAGCTTGTCTCCCCATTACTATTTCATATGGGGAGAGTCCAGTTCCAGTCTGTGGGGTCGTCCACGTGGACAGTAGAACTATAGGTAAGGCGTTTGGCCATTTCAAATTACTGCTGGCACAGACTTTTGGAAGCTTGTTCTTCAAGATACCATTATGGCGTTCTACGAGTCCAACACTCTGAGCGTGTCTAGCCTAATGGAACTGTTTATCGATCTGTAATCCTGCACATACTTGCAAGAATACAGCAGTGATAAAATGTGGACCATTATCAGACCAGATGACCCTCGGCAATCCAAACCTAGGAAAATATTCCTTAAGCATGGTTTTCGCCATTGTCATTGCTGTGGCATCTTTCACAGGGAAGGCTTCAACCCACTTGCTAAAGGCACAAATCACCACTAAGACATATTTGTAGTTATAGCAGCGCTCCATCTCGATGAAGTCGAAATGAATCACCTCAAAAGGCACAAAGGGGGAGGCAAAACTAACCCTTAGTGTTGTTGTACCCTTCCCTACATTATGCTGTAAGCATACCATACAGCTTTGAACAAAACACTCAGCAGTGTTTGAGATTTTTCCGTTTACCCAGACAGGTTCTAACAATTTACTAATTTTCCTAGCACATATGTGAGTAGGACCATGAGCCATTGTGATCATAGCAGTGACATATGCATCAGGTAGCATCAATCTTTTCGTTTTGTTGTCCACCCAACAACCTTCCTTATCTAAACTTGCTAAACCCTCAGCCCAGTGTTTAAGTTCTTTTAGAGTGGCATCAGCTTGAATATTCTTTATCAAGTCAACCCCTTCATTTACTGTACAGATATTTGTGGTTTCTTTCCTGACATACATTTCTGAGTATAAATCAGTAGCGGTCCGTTTAGCTATCCTGTCAGCCAAAGCGTTTCCTCTCCCTACATCATCTACTACCTTTTGATGTGTGGTACACTTCATGATTGCTAGTTGAGTAGGAAGCGCAAGTGCTGAGAGTAGCTGAACTATCAAGGTGCCATGTTGGATTTTTGTTCTGTGTGAGGTTAAGAAACCTCATTCTGCCCATAGTATCCGAAGGTGTGAACCACCCCAAAGGCATACTGGCTCTCTGTAAATATGTTTACTCTAAACCCTTCGGAAAGTTCACAAGCTCCAGTGCGATAATCTCTGTGGCCTGCGCAGAGTTATGCGAAATTCTCTTGGTTTCCACAATCGTGCTTAGCGTAGTGATGCCATAAGCAAAAGTAGATGTACCATCCGGAGGTTTGAAGCAGGAGCCATCACAAAACAGCTCCTCTTGTGGATCCTTCATAGGTGTATCATTTAAATCAATCCTGCCTTTAGTTTCTTGCTCTCTGGTATAGAGGCGTTCATGTGACATTTCGTCACTGCACGCAATTTCTTGTGGAAGAGGTAACAATTCAGCCGGATTCAATATGCAACACCTCTTAATTTGGATATGCAGTGCAAATAGGATTAGTTCGTATCTCATTAATCGTGCGGAAGTAAGGTGTTGTGTTTGCGTTCTGTTTAGTAGACCGTCTATGGAGTGGGGTACCATTACAGTTAAAGTGTGACCTAAAACCATACCCTCACTTTGTTTTACAGATGCAGCAGCAGCAGCGACAGCTCTCAGACATCTCAGCAAAGCGCATGCAACAGGATCAAGTGTGGAGGAAAAATAACCGCACAGTCTATTCTTCTCCCCATCGCCCCATGTTTGTGCGTTAACACACCCAAAGCACATCCATCACATTCATGCTCATACAACACGAAGGCCTTATCATAATTTGGTGTTCCCAAAACTGGGGCTGAACACAGTGCAGTCTTGAGCAGATCAAAAGCTTTCTGGTGTTCCATGTTCCACAGTAGTGGCAAAGAAATGCCATTCTTTGTCAATGCCAACATTGGTTTTATCACTAGTGAAAAGTTTGGGATCCACTGTCTACAGTAAGAAGCTATTCCTATAAAGGCTCTAACTTCTTTCTGTGTATTTGGGACAGACATGCTAGAAGTGCTTCTTATCCGCTCAGGTGTCAATCTTCTTCCCTCCTTTGACAGGAGATAGCCTAAATAGGCCACCTCCTGTCGACAATACTGAAACCTATTTAATGAAGCTTTATGCCCATGCTCTGCTAGATGAATTAGCATTAACACAGTACCCTATTTGCAAGCATTTTCTGAGTCTGCAGCTAAGAGAAGGTCGTCAACATACTGCAACAATGTACAAGTGGAAGGCAACTCAAGTGTGTCGAGCTGCTCTTTCAAAGCCCTACTTTAAATGCTCAGACTCTCTGTTTATTCTTGTGGTGCATGTGTAAATTTAAACGAGCGTCCCCCTAGGGTGAACGTGAACAAATCCCTACTATCCACGTGTATGGGAATGCTAAATAATGCATTCTTAAGATCCACCACACTAAAATGAGTAGCAGAAGCTGGGATCATTGTTAATATCATAGTTAAATCAGGCACAATTGGAGATTGCAGAGCAACAACCTTATTGATAGCGCATAAATCGATAATGAAACGAAAAGGAATCGCATTATCCCCTTTCTTGTACACTGGTAAAATCGTGCTATTGCACAAACTTCCTGCAATTTCTTCAATTACTCCACGATGTACAAAATCGGAAACTATACTCTTCAACGCTTGCTCACCATCAACTGAAATCTATATTGTGGAATATGTGGCAACTTAACTCCTGGTTTCAAAACAATTTTAACAGGCTCAATTTGCAAAACACCAACATCATTGTCGTCAACTGCCCATAAACACACGGGTGAAATCGTCAAACTGAAGAACAATAAATTACTGCATTTAATTCCTTCAACATATTCAACCCCAACAAATTCTCTCCATAGTTCGTTGTCAGAAGAAATGGACAGTGATTTATAAATGGCCCCAGTGAAATCTGTACCGGCAAAGAAACAGGACTAACCACTGGCGTGCCAGAAAACCCTACAAAAACGTTATTCTGCCCTGACAGTGGGATGTCTGGAACCTGTGAATGATCAATGGGACATTTCTGTGCTCCTGTGTCTATCAAAAATAGATGCTTCCTATTCCCCTCTATCATTTTAACGTAGGGACCTGTCTGATCGACGGGAATATGCATCTGTTCCAGACCCTGCTTCGGGATTTTCTAATGACACAATATATCATTGAAGACAAGAACTTCAGAAAGATAGGCAGTTGAAGGATTATAACAAATAGTTCTGCTATCTATACTAGGTTGCTTATTATCTTGCGAGAATGACTGTGGATTTTGAGTGATCTGGCTTCTACCAGGACCCCGTAACCCAGGGCGGCCTCTGGATCATCTACCCATGACCCCATATGTGTAATTCGACGTCTGTTGAAGGATCGGGCATTGTGCTCTCCAATGACCCTCTTGTCTGCAATAAGCACATTGGTTCACGTGTGCAGGACCCAACTGCACATTACTTTGTGGAACAAACTGATCTAGAAACTGAGTATTCCAACCTCTAGTCCCTCTCACTATCTGTTGCAATAATATTTTGGTTTTCAGGTCTCCCTTTTTCTTTTCAATCCTCTCTTTTTCATTATTGACCCTATTTTTGCAATATTGAGCCATATGCAATACTTCCGGCAGTGATTTAGCTTGCCAAGCACTCTCAAAAGTCATGATTTCTGACTGAATATCAGGCAACAATCCACACACAAATGTATACACAAATAATCTTTTCCCTGACTCAGTACTAAAATCCTGTCCACTAAAATCTGAAAATACTTGTTTGAACCGATTAAAGAATTCGTTAGCACCTTCAGAATTTCCTTGGGTACAAGCAGTGAGTTTGTCCCAAACAATCCTTCTCTCGGGAACCAAAGTTTTTAACTTCACTACTATTCTGTCTGATCAATTCTGCGGGACAACAAATCATTTCCTTCATACACTCATCATGCCGGTATTCTACCAGTACCTGTAATACTTTCCTCTGCATTTCTGGAGTATACTGACTATACGTATCATATACTTCTATGGGAGATATCAACATATCCAAAATCCATCTAAGCGCATCCCTTGTGCAAATTCGTGTTTCTGCACTCATTGACTTACAAGGAGGAAGGATCCGTTTCTGCACATATAAAGCGTCCAAACTATCACCATCTATTTCATCGTTCTGTAGCCATTCTAAATCTCTTATTAACTCAAAAACCCTCTCGACATGCTCATTTACTTTCTCCGCAGAATCCCTTGAATAGGCTAAAACATTCAAATCCCTCAACCCTTGTGCGACATCTATGTCCATCAAATTATTCCACATTACAGCCAGATGTATTCCCATACCCTCAATAAAGACATTCTGTTCAGGAATACTTACTAGATTAAGAAGTGTAGCTAAGACAGTGGATTTTTCACCTTTCTCTATACATGGTTTAGCCCATGCATACAATTCTCTCTTCTTATCTCAAGAAACTGTACTTTGAGTTACTACCTTTGGTTCAGCACTCGCCTCTTCATCAGCTAAAGTGGAACAGAACCGCTTGGGAAAGAGAGAGTAGACAGATCCTGTACAACAGGTAGTGGAGGCACTACCGCTGGTAACAAAGACAGAATTACTGGAACAGTAACAATTGGCAGAGGTACAGACGGAGGAACAACAATAGGAAGAGGAGCAATAACTGGAGGAACAACGATAGGAAGAGGAGCAATAACTGGCAGCAGAGGAGCAACGGGAAGAACAGGAATTGCTACGGGGGAGGTGCGACAGCAGGAAGAGGTAAGACAACAGAATAGGTACATAAGAAGGTGGTGCAGTGGCACCAGGCCTATGTTAATTTAGGAGTTTATTAATTAGTTCATCTGAGACATGAAAATCTTTAGACGGATACATTTTCTGTAGACCAAGTTGAAAAGCCCTATCCATGTTTCTAACAGACTCTGACTGTTTGTGTTGCTCATACAATAATGTTTTTTCTGAATTTGACATATGACAATGTGTATGCTTCTCTTTACTCTTAGGTTGCTGCATTGCTTCTCTTTTCCAATTCTGAATTACATTAAATGCTGCTGGTCTTTTTATTTAACAATATAGTTTCTAAATACTTTATTCAGGCAATCTCAAAGCTACCATAGATTGGCCACTGAAATTTGGAAGCATGTCTAGTTTGTCTGTGCCAAATATTGTTGAATACTATACTACCAATGCCGTACTTACAGTACATAGTACATGGTGGTGACCCCTTCTGTGGCACCAGTGGCCAAATTCCAAAGATTGTCTATCTCTGCGGAATAACGCCCTGAACCAGGCAGACAATTTCCCAGGCATGTCAGATTACTGGTGTTACCTGGCGTCGTCTGTGCTTGTGAGTACAGATCTGCAATCAAATATCAGGATACTTAGGAATCGGGACACGACTCACCTGATTACAAAGGACTAAGGGGGTCCAATTGGATTATAAAGGACCCTGGCAGTTGGTGATTTTGGCAAATCTGCCCACCTCGATATGTGGACCCTCGTCAAGATGCCATCTCGGACTGCGCGCTCACCATACAGGGATCGGATTGTGCAATACTGTTGAAGCATCATGTCTCATCCAAAAGGGGCACCCTTTTTCTCACCATCCGATCCCGGTCCGATAGCTGCATCTTTCCTTCAACGAGGTGGCATCAATCTTGAGAGTCCCTATTTGGGTGCCATCTGAAAGAACAAAGAAATATCGAGGCAGAGTACCATAAATGAAATACACCAATCACGGGCCGAAAAGATACAAGTATCTTTTATTACTGTACAGTTTACAAAGCAAAACAGATAGCTATCTGGCCCTAACACCTGACACTGTGTACCAGACGACACAGTGAGGAGAGTGAGGTACTGGACATCTAAACACTGGCATTTTTATACATTTCCTACAATATTCTCCAGCCTCTCTTCATGTTAATAATTTGTGTCTAGAGTTTGTGCCTAGTTCATATGACAGATTTTACAATATTATGCAAAGGATTACATGAATTTACTTTTCCATAACTATACAATGGTGGTGTAGGTTCTCAGATATGCTGTAAGACTTGTTTCAAGAATCTCTTACAATGTAGTTCAGATAAAACATACAATCGTCATTTACCCTTCATTGTTTCAGCATTTATACAAGGATGAGACTTGTGAGCGCAGACAACACTCGAATAGCAATTCATGTGAAGCACAGGGTTTCTTTGCTTTGCTTAAACAGTCGGCTCACAGACAACCTAAACATTAACAGAACTCAAAGGTCGGTCAGCTCCTGGAAAACGAAAACACAGACCACCATTTTAGAATATGGAACACAAGTGAAAATCAAAATGGCGGATGAATCTTAAAATGGCGGCGAAGTTAAGCTAAAAAATCAGAACTTTGCAACGTGGTTTTCCGTTTAACGGGATTGGGCTTAGGCCAATATTAAATATAAGTAGGTACTATATAATTATGGTTTAACACCGCGATCCCCATGTCGTCTTCTTTACCGGGTATGCAACAGTGTTACATTGAGATTCAGTTGGTACCAACATTTCCAGCTGCACTAGTGCAGGTATTGTCTCAAAAATATCCCTGTCTGTCTCCCTAAATAGAGGATATTGCTTTGCAATTGGCAAGGACTGTGGTGCTTTTTTCATCAGGGCTATTCTCCGCAGAACTTCCCTGTAATTAATTCTCACCCAATATGTAGTGCTCATAAAGAACACTATCTCAATGTCTGAATAGTCATTCTTAAACAATTCTTTGTCTTTCAAGTCAGTCAGTCTGTGCCCTTCTCGTACTGTGATTACTGCTCTCCATGCTTGCCCTATATCATGCATACTGTGCAGTAATAGCCTTCGTCTCTTACTATAACTGTTTCCAACTCGAGTTGAAACACCTGTTTTTCTTCCTCGTTTAAGGGAATTTCTGATCTCAACAATACTTTGTTGGGCAAGCGAAGCAGCTATCCTTGTATCCCTGGAAGCCATGCTAACAGCACTTCTTTCCCATATTGGAATAGCTATGGGCCTACAGGCACCCCCCTCTGCACAGTCTGACTGCAGAATGTATGAATACATTCTTGTGGTTTCACATAGTAAATTCACAGGGTAGAACACACTATCCCTTGCTCAGTGAATGAGATGGTCATGTTGAGTTTACTCATCATGTCCCTTCCCATAATGTTAACTGGCGTCTGGTGGGAATATAAGAGTGGTATGGTGAGATCAGGTTCCCCAATGGATATTGGCAATTTGCCAGTAAATGGAACCAAATAAGTAGCCCCAGAGAAGCCTTGAGCATTTATGGCACTGCCTGACATCGTGTACCTCCCTTCCCTAATACAGGATCTAGTCGTCACCCATATCTACAAGAAAAGAGAATGTTTTGTCTCCCATGTTTACCCCTATACATGGTTCCTCATTCGGGTCGGGTATAACGGATAGGATTGAACACATGAAGTCAGTCTGTCTGCTGTCCTATTGTGGGTACAAAGTAATTGCTGTCCCTATAAAGGGATTCTTCCGAATTACGGTTCCTCCTCACTAGTCTCGCTGTGGAAGTCTGCATTGCAGAGTGTGTATGTCTAACAGCTACAACGTTCTGCTGTGCTGGTGCTTGCAATGCTGCTTACAATGGCTGTGTGTACATCCGAGCCTGCAATGTATACATCATGGGATGTTGTGACTGGGCCTGTGCATGTTGTGCTGGAGCCATTTGCGGCACATATGTCTGTGTCAGTGTGTGATCCCAGGCATAGTAGTCGGGTTGCTCCATATTATGTGTAGGCGGGCATGTCACCTCCCCATCCTGCTGCACTCTCTCTCTCTCTGTTTCTACACACAGGATATATGGCCTAGCTTCCTGCATGTCCAACACTGTGGTGGACCTCCCATGGGTCTTAGATGTTCCCTGTTAAACCCGTCTCCCGCTGCTGTGTTGGGTGCCCTGATCCCCTCCCCTGGACATGCTTCCTCTTCCCCCCGGCCAAAATTTAGTGTCTTCCCTTCCTTCAAAGCTTCCCCCTGCCATTGCCTTTTGATACTGAGTGTTCTGGATAATCACTCCCTCTACACGTGTCAATATCGCCCCTTCCTTTGTATACTGTGACAGTTTTTTCTGAACTAACTTTGCTTCTTCTTGTTTTCTTTCCTCACGTTATTTTCTCATATTCTACTGCATTAGTCAACAGTAATGCACTATAGTCAAATTAATTTCTGATCATGACTTCACCTCCATCCCCACTAATTTTTTCAATTGCTTCTGTACCTGTTCTGGTAATTCCTGGCTTAGTATGTGGTAGAATAAACCCACCGCTCAAGACGCCAAAGTTCTTCTATCTCCTGAATATATTGAAGTAGGTCTTCGTTCTCATGCATTTTGCATGCCATGCTTGTGATGATGTCAGATGTGTCTCGGTACTATACTCAGAGAGCCTGGCATACGGCTGCTCTGCAGTTACTGAACAGCGCTCAATTGTGCGCTGTGTTCTGTGCTGTCACTCCAGGATACATTACCCATTTCAAAGCTTTGTCAGCTACCTCCCAAGAATGGCTGAAAATAAGCTCTTCGTGTCCCCCACTGCCAATATCGAACCCTGCCATCAATCTTTCTAGCTCATAAATCCACTTTCCTGCTCCTGCAGTGAGGGTAGCTTACACCTCAAATTGCCCGTGTCCATCTGTTGCCTCTGTATGTATTGTGGTTGTCCACCACGCTTTTCTAGCAATGGAAACTGTGTCAGCCCCACCCCTTTGTCATGTCTCCCTGTGCCTTTTGTAATGGTAAATGCTCCCGTCATGCTTGTCCTCCTTCATCTGTGTAATGCCCTCAACCTTTGTGCATATTCAGTAACTTTGTCTGCTCTATGCAATCTACCTTTGGAGCACCCAGGGGTTCTTTCATAGTCCAGCTTTCCCCTTTCTGTGTCTTCCCCTTCATCCCACATTGTCTACAGCTCTGGACTCCCTCTCTCAAAGGGGCAGTATAGCCTTCTCCCCTCATCATCATGACTCTCCCCTAGTTCTTCGTATGACCCCATTGTCCCTATCCTCTCATCGCTGTCCTCGCCCCCATTGTCCTCAAAGTTAAGCCTCCTCAGCATGTTCTTCCCTTGTCGTCTAACCCTTCTGCTTCTGGATAATATCTCAATTCTTCTTCGTATTCCCTCTTCCTCATTGTCATTTAAAGGTTTTGGTTCTGTCATTATTTCCTCTACCTCCTTGAGGCATCTCTCTCTACTTCTCTCTCTCTCTTTCTCGCTCCTGTCTTCTGTGTCCCTCCTCTTCTTCTCTATGTGGATGTTCTTTAAAACTCTTTCAATTTCCAGTTTTCTTTTTTCCCTTCTTAATTGCATCTGCCTTTCTTTCTCGCCTTCCGCCTTTCTCTTCTTCTTTGCTATTTCTTTCTTTCTGTCTTCTCATCTTTTCTCTTTCCTCTCTCTCTTTCTCTTCCACTTTCTCTGCCTCCTTTCTCAATTGTTCCTGTTCCTTCTTCTCCTCTCTTTCTCTTCTCTTCACTTCTTCCATTACCCCTGCTCATTCGCTGTCTTCTTCCTGTTTCTGCCATTGTTTCTAAGCTTCTTTCTCATTGTCTCTGAGTTTGGTTACACTCCTTCCGTCCAATATAGTCCCTCCCACCCACTCATTTGGTGGAACTGTCGCCTCTTCATCCCCATTACGCCCCTCAGTTATCTCATCACCTCCTTTCAAATTCACTTGTTCAAATCACTGCGCTCCTTGCGTTCATCAATAATAGTCCTTATTTTTATTCGCCAGCTTAATGCCACTAAGTGCGTCTTTGCTACTATACGCAGCAGGTGCATAAACGGGGTTAGTGTATGCTGCCACTGTTTTAGTTACTTCAGAGGAAAACATCCCATGCCTCCTGTTGGAGGATCTGTGGTCTAAGGAGGAAGAGGAGCTGTCGGCGCTTCGCCCCTACATCATGCTGACTAAGCATCCACTCCTTCTTGAGTGGGTCCTCTTATCCTCAAACATTTTCCATAACTCCAATATTGCTAATCTGCTGCTTAATTTCTTCCCCTTACATGCAACATGTAAATATGTGGACATGTGTTGCAGCACAGATTTTGAAAGAGAGCCTTCCCTGGGCCATGTCTTTGCCATTTCTCTATCAGTATTGCAAGTCCATTCCGTGCTATACTTGCCGATTTTGTCTTGATGCAGTCTTGATACAGCGGAAGGGACTTGCACAGGTTCTTGAGGGGTGTGTCCCCCATGGTGGCACATCACTGTCAGACTGCTGATACTTACTTGACCTCAAATCGTGATCTTGTGCACTTCAACAGCTCCAAATTCGATATCACAATTATTGTCAACAATTAAAGACCTTCTCCAAAACACAACCTCCAGTTTGTTCCACCAGCCTCTTCGGCTCACCTGCTACCAGCAAGGCCATGTTCCACACACCGCCCACAGCCTACAATCTGCTTCAAAGGCCAAGCCACAGTTCTTCCACATACTCCTTGAGCCCAACCCAAATGGTACAACACTCCTCGGAGGCTCCAACACCACCTTGTCCAGTTATAAAACACCATCTTTTTCAGGGTTTATTTTCTTTTCCTTTGCCACCAGTTCTCTGCTCCACTGTGGGCCTTCACCCACGCATTAATGTGTTATGTCCTATTAACAACCTTTTGTGCGTCACCAGCCCTTATGAAAAAAAATTATTTTGAGTGCACTCTCAAACCCCACAATACACCAGAACATGACAACACTAATACCCCAAGGCCGTCATCCTGCTTTTTAACTCACAGGGGATACCAACTCTTGAAAATGCATGTTTCTTCTTCTACACCACAGCATAGGAATACATATATAAAGATTCACTAAGATACAACATTCTGTGACCTGAGCTACCACCTAGACACAGGGATCCATCTTGTCATCCGTAAACTAAGCTGACTGCTTAGAAACAGGTATACATCCCGTCATCAATTATAACCGCCTAGAAACAGGGATATTTTCATAAATAACACAAAAACAGATCACAAAACAACAATTTTCCTCCCCAATATTTGTCAAATGACTGGACCGATACTTACACTCTCTGGATCCACTGAAGCCCTAGGGCACCATCACTTCCACAATCTTCCACTCTGCCATCCAATCTTCTTGGTGTCCAACGGGGAGGTGGTAGGAATTACTCCAAGGGGGCTCCTGAAGACCTTCTCAGTTTCCATGCATGATCATTAGACTGGTTCTCGTGTGTCGCGGTGCATCCCTTTTGGCATGCAGCAGGAAAAAACAGTAATTGCCGGGGGTCTTAATGACCGTTCTCTGCTACAACCTGAATTAAGGCAAGAGATGTGTTATTTTCCCTGATTACGAGCAATTGGAACTAGGCTGAGGAAATCCCCTGCACTCAAAACACGGAAGTGGACTCTTTTATTCAAAAATCATCAACAGGGATCAAGACATGGACGATGCAGCATTCTCCAGTACTTCCTCAGCAATCCCAGGCCTGTCGTCCCGTTTTGAGGCTGCGCGATGTCACAAAATAAAGAGTGATCATAAAAACCTATGGTGGAAGGGGATTAATTAATAAGTTACATTACATGTACAATGTATAGGGGATTAATACATTGATTGGATGAAACATATCCTATGGCTCCTCCTATGACCATCTCCTAAATATTGCAACTACAAATATTTCCGGTTAGTCTGCTGTGATTGCGTGGTTTAGTTTAGTTTAGTTTATTGTTTGCTTGTGAGGCACTTATATAGTAAATAAATTATGTTTCATAGCACACACAGTGCAACAGAGAGAGAACATGGGATTGCAGTACACTTCAAATCTACAAAATAAATACAGTGGGGGGAGGAACAGATGAACCTATTATGCCTCGTGAGTATTCAGAACATGCAAGTGCAGCAAGGAAGAGGGCAGTGAGATAGGTGCTGGGGTCTCCATGCTCGTGGCTGAGCCACATATGAAGTGAAAGGTATGTTAAGTGCTATGCGGCCAGGAGCTGCATTGGGTAGAAAAGTGCAAGTCTCCAGTATGGAGGGTGTGCCAAGGCAATTGATGAATGCAGACAGGAGCTGGGAAGATTGAGTGTGAGTGGTCAGAGGCCCTGAGGATGCATAATGGTCCAAAACACCAATCGCAGCAACTGTGAGATTAGCAGAGGAGGGGAGAAGGGAAGGAGGATGAAAAGAGGAAAGTCTTGAGGTGCTTTTAGAACTTAAGAAGGCCCTGCTCAAGACGTAGAGGGAGTGGGATGCTGTTCCATAGGAGGGAACCAGCTGAGGAAAGCGAACAACCTCCTGCTCTTTGTTTAGCAAAATGCTTTACACACATGGAGTTGGTGCCAGAGGAACGTAGAGGTCTAGAAGGAGAGTATTTTGTAAGTAAGTGTTGCAGATAGTGTGGTCCATGGCCCCAGACAGCCTTGTCGCTGATGCAGAGGGATTTGACTTTGATACATGCATCAACCGGGATCCAGTGGAGACTTTTTAGGGCAGGAGAGATGCGGTCCCTGCGCTTAAGGCCAAGGATAAGTCTCACTGCTCTATTCTGGATTAGATGAAGGGGACACATAGTGGGAGAAGGTAGATTGAGGATGATGCTGTTCCAATAGTCAAGCCTAGAGAGAACCAGGGCTCGGGAAACATTGAGCTTCTGTGGGAAAGTGAGAAAGTGGAGAAGTCTTTTGAGAAGGAAAAGTTAAAAAAGGGACTTCTTAGCAATGTTCTGAGTGTGAGAGAGGAAGGAGAGAGAGGTGTCAAAGATGACTCCAAGATTACTGAGTTCAGAAGAAGGAGCAGGAGGAGAGTCCAAGGTGGGAGGCCAGAGAGAAGGGAAGAAAGAGAGAGCAGCCGTACCAATCGAGATGGATCTCAGTTTTGCAACAACGTGTGAGCTTAGCGTGGATGGTGAATAGCGATTGGACAAAGAGGGTCTTCTCAGCCTTGGAGCTTTGGAAAGTTACCAGCAACTATTCAAGGCAGTGAGACCAGCCCAGAAAGTGCTGCATGCTCTCAACAAGTTTCCATCTTCGATCCACTAGGCCTTGAGACAGAACATCATGTTTTGATCCCAGTATTACTTTTTTTATCATACCTTCCTTAGGGTGGGAACAACTGTCTCAGTCTGTCTCAAATGAATAGGCCTTGTCTCTGAGATTCAGATCTTGAGTGCAGGCACCACAAACGTGATTTCTTCTGCTTGCATTTATGAGGATGTTCAGCTTTTACTCATACAGGTGTCCTATCTCATTTGCTAATATGAAACATTTCTCCCTCTGTGTCCTTGGCAAGAATATGCACAGTGGCTGCACTGAAATCCTGGTCTGCATGTCTCTGCAAAATCAGCATGTCAGCCTCTCTCTGTATTCTTGTGTCCTTTCAGCACCTTCCATTCACTTCAGTGTAATCGTGGCTTCCATCTTAATTTACATGGCCGCCCATGTTAGTTGCGCTTAGCATCAGCAAGCAGTTAATATGTATTCTTGTGCAACCTATCGACCAACAGTTGCACCACTCTGGCTAGAGTCCTAATCCTATCAAAATTAGATTATTGCAATGCCCTATATCTAGGCACTAATAAATATATTATCAACAAAATTCAGATCTTACAAAATAATGCTCTCAGAGCAGCACTAAACTGCTTGAGGAAATAGCACATCTATGACACAAGGAGAGCAAACAATTGGCTTAGGACACAGGATAAAATCTCTCTCAAAGTTGCATCCCTCACTCACAGGTGCCTCAATAATGCTGCCCCACGTTACATCATAGACAAATTCAAGAGACACTCCTCCAACCGCCCCACTAGAATGGCCAATTTGAATCTCCTTACTGTGCTGAGATTTAAACTCTCCAAAACTGGAGGCAGCAGCTTCCCGGTGAAAGCAGCCCAGTTGTGAAACTCTCTCCCACCGGCCTTAAGGATAGACCAGACCTGTTCACATTTTAGGCACAACATCATTCACTGGATCAAGGAGAACGACCGCAAACTACCTGACCTACACACGTCCTCCTTTCGCTTGTATATACTGTCCCATTGTATTCTATTGTATATATCGTCCCACTGTATAATTTGACCATTCCCTGCCTGCATCTGGGAGGCTTTTTCCCTCTGTGATTTCTGTATGTTAAACTGCATTTATATGTTTTATTACTGTACAGCACTGTAACCAAAGCTTACAACTTTCTTGCTGCCTACTGCGCTCTGATACCCTCTGGTCTGGCGCGCATTACAAATAATAAAACAAACAAACAAACTTGCGGTTACTGCATAGCAAAAGTGTGTCTGTCCTCTAAGTGAGTCATAAGCATGTTCTTCGTGTCTGCAAGCAATGCAATCTAAATGTCTGTGTAGCTTCATGCAGGGATGCATATATGCTTCATTTCTAAAGCATCTATGTCATAGTTTCAGTCGTGACTTCTTCGGCTTCTGCATGGCCTCAGTCAGTTTACCTTCTCCTTTGACTGCAAGCTTATATCTTCAGTAACGTCATCAGTATAGGGTCTAAATTGCTGTCTGAGTGAGCAGAGTTTCTCACACCTGCGATTAATTGGCAATGAGGGGCCCAAGAACGATGTACACCTTTCATTTCTCTGCTGCCGAGATGAGAGTGGGATAGGTGCAATGGGGTCACATTTGGGTCCCCCTCTTCACTCTGGGCAGGCATGGGGTGATGAGAATGGAGTGGAGTATGTCTAGCAAAGATGAAAAATGGGTGTTGTTTCTTTTCTGATGTTTGCAAACATCTCAGATGTGCAGAGATTACTGTGATGTTCGCGAACTTGACAAATGTTGACATTCTTGCTTATGTTTGCATGTATACAGTTTTGGTTCAGTTGCATGACCCATAGGTAGAACACTTTTTGGGTGGCTTATAATTTTTGCGCCATGTGATGAATTTGCATGAAACTTTATAAAAAATATAGACTTGATTCTGAATCTTTGTGAAACATTTGAGACAATTTTGTCAAGGGGGTGCAAGTTTATAGGGGTGGTATCAAGTTTTCAAAATTCAGATTGACTCGAATCTGCTGGATCAATTTTCACCAAACGTGTGTGAGGGGCTTTACCAAGGTTCCAAAAGCGTGCTCTTGGTGTTAATCCATTTATTTTTGTACAAAAATGCCAAATTTTAGGGTCAAGAAAATAGTGAATAGTGATACAACTTTGGAGCCTGTGGCTGGCCTGCAGCCAAGTACAATGGTCAGGTGGTCTGGGGCATGGATGATATATCTATACATCAAAACAAACAGGTGATGGCTGGAAGGTTTAAAATTAATTTTAAGTCTCTGACAATTGCATTGGGAAACCCTCTAGACCATTTTTTCAAATGCAAGGCCATTACACAAAGGGGAAAGACCATATGCAATTCAGGTTTGGTCCCACTCTAAGGGAAAGTCCATCCCTAACCTCTAGGTCACATCCCTTCTGCATGAAGCAATCACAGACTTTTTTCAGCCTCATTGGGCCTTATCCGTGAGGTGTACCTTGGGTCCCTAGACCCATCAGGCATGGGACCAACGTCTGGGCATAACCCTCCCACTTGGGGTGACAGAGCAAATCGAAGAGGTGATGACTGGTATTTATATAATAAATTAACTGACATTGTTATCCTTTTCTGTAACATAGAGCCGCCAGGTTCGGACTCGCCTATAGGGCAATAGGGCAATGCCATACCGAAAATACAAAATGCTAGTGTGGGCCTCTCACAATGGGCCACTTTTTTGGCCAATGGGGCCAGTTTGACGAGTTACTTCACTATGCAGCTGGTAGTTTTGACCATTGTTGCTGAATACATATTCTTTAAATATCACAATTTGCTTACATTTTAACAAAAAAACATCCCATTGGGTACTATTCAAACAGTCTGTTACTAAAGGAATGAATATCTATTTGCAACTGTGGGCCACTTTTTCATTGGTGCCTGAGACAGATTTATGCTCCAGTCCGACCAGGTGATCTGCCCCTGCCCGATTCCTGCAATTTCATGCTGGGCTCTGCCCATCCTCCCCCTGGGATGCAGCGCACGCCACAGTTTGAAGACCTCTGCACTGAATGGAGCCAGGGTTCTGAAGTTTTGTTGCTCTTCGTGTAAAAAGAAGTCATTGGGAATGAGCTCTCCTGTTGGTGACGTTGCAAACAGGTCCGAGCAGCTAGTCTCTAGCTTGAACTTTGGGCAAAGGTTTTCAACATTTGATAAGTAAGAAACAGTTTTCAAAGAGCTCTGCCCAGAAGGAAAAGCAAGCCTATATGGAAAAGCATTAGAGCAAATAGGAATTCAACAGTCGTTTCTAAATAAAAGAAAGACATGTATTATATCTGAGAAGAACTGACTTGAGTAATTAAATAGATATATATATAGTTTAGAAGAGAAGGAACTTATCAAAGAGTTTGCTTGTGGACAACCTCTGAGATAGCTTCAAGCCATTGCTATTCCTCCCTGCTCTTCCAGGTATTTATTGTGACTGAGTGTCTTGGGGGTGGGATCTCTGAGGAGGTGTAGAAATAACTTTTTTACTCCTGTGATTACTAGCTAGTTGAAGAGAGGAATCTGTTGTTTTTTATTTTCTCCACTTCCCCTTTCCCTTTGAGGTGTTTTGGATTTCAGCTGTAGTCAAGTCCAGTTGTTGACCAAACACCTTAGAGGTGTCTGTAGGATTCAGCAGGTCCTGTGGGCCATGACCAGCAGGACCGGACATGTATACAGGGGTATTCATTTGGGGCAGAAAGTGTGGAATACAGAGTCAAAACAGCCTAGTGTTCCCGACAGATGCGCACTTCATGCACATCACTTACCAACTACAGTCTTATTAGTGCTAAAAACGAGGGCACTCAATGATGACGGGGAACAGACACTATCAGCTTTCAGTAGATGTGACTTTTGAGCTGTTTTTAACATTTCTACTTATGATGAGGAGAAATGAAGAAGAAGAATTCCAGGGGAGATAAAAGTATTTTGAATTGGTTTGCTTACGTGCAAAGAGGATTGGTGAGTGGAGATGGAAGGGTCTGGAGGCTGCAAATGTGAAAATTAGAAATAAGGCATCGAAACTAAAGAAACAGAGTAAAGAACAAGAGAGGATGAAACTACATTGCTATACTCACAACTAACAGATAAGGTTAATGCTGGCGATCAGGATAAATAAGAGGGAAAGGAAGATGTTTTTGAGATGCTGGGCACTTCAGCCATGAGGGGGGGAGGCTGTGTGGAAAGCAGGCAGTGGGGGAACCAGATGACACAGGGGCAAGCGGAGAGGTTGCAGACCTGATGCCCCAACCCAAAAAGTAACCAGAGTGGATGGGAATTAGGTGTCTCACTATTGCAAACAGGAGGAATACTGGAATGCTGAATGCCCAAATTGACCACATCTTCAAGCTGCGAGAACCACTGCTTCCTGTGCACATTTCTTTCCAAACTTGAACACAAAGAATTCCAAGCAGCACTCTGAAAAAAAAATCAATGCTTGGTGATGCCAAGGGAAAAATGATGCAGTTTTAGATACATTGGCGGTCATTACTGGCATGGCGGTAGGGGGTTAACGGGGCCAGTAGAGCTGCCGGCCCCGTTAACCCCCTACTGCCTCATTACAAGGTCTCCTCGTGGGACCCGCTAAGGATGCCTGGTTTTACCAGGCATCCTTAGTGGGTCCCGCGAGCAGACCAGCATGTCCCGCGAGTCCCGCAAGCAGACCAGCATGCTAACAACGGGCCCGTCATAGACGGGCCCGTTGTTAGCATTCTCCCCATTCCCATTGAACCCTATGGGGGGGTCGAATGAGGATGGGTTCCTGGAATGGGGAAATACTGGGCCCTCCAAGGTCGGAATGGCCCGGTACAAATGAAAGGTGTAGAAATAGCAGCATGGCTACCTCCAAGGTCGTAAGGACCTCCATTGACTCGAGTAGACCAATAAAGGCCTTCTATTCAATGTGAGATCCATGGGGACAACAACCATGTTTAAGAGACTATGGGGTAAATCGTTCAGCAATCAAATGTAAAGATTTCCCAAATGTTCCACTGTACAATTTGTTTCACCAAATCATATTTTCCTGATCAAATAATCTTACTATATTTGGAATGCGACCCCCAGGAAAGATCACATATCCGAAGTTAGAAGGCTAGGCCCACTGGCTCCCTGTCAAAGAGAGGATTGTGTTCAAAACCTTAGCCATCACGCATAAGTGCCTCCATGAGCTTGTTCCTCCATACCTTGCTCAGCAAATCACAAAGCACACCGCCACTAGACCCCTCAGGAAGTGCTATTCCAACATGATTGTCACGGCCAAAACTCAAAAAGCCCGCGCTGGAGGATCTATCTTCCCCACCCTGGCAGCCACCCACTGGAATGCACTCCCCTTTCACCTAAGAATGATAGACTCTCACCAAGCCTTCTAGAAAGCCATCAAAACCAAACTCTTTATCTAGAGACATATTATCTTCATGCAGGCTGTATACCTAACCACTGTTTATATGCTTTTGCCTGTAACCCTGTTCTTCTCTGTATGTCACACTGTCTATGCCTTCTGTAACTAAGAGACTGCTAGTTGCCTGTAACCTTAATCAAAAGCTCTTACATAATCCTGTAACAGCGCCTCGATGCCCCCGGGCTGCAAGTGCGCTTAACAAATGCAAATAAACAAATAAAAAATAGATTAAGTTTGTAACCAAACTATTACCCATCTTCTCTTCTCAGTGCATGCAGAGAATGGGTATGATGATCTTGATTGATCGTATATTCAAAGGGTGCTGTCAAAATTTGGTTTGCCCTAATTTCTAAAAAAGGATTCTCTATAATTGCAAGCATACTTTGGCTAGACTTAAGGGTCATTGAGAAGTTTCAAAGTGGATTCCCATTTTCGGTATGTAGCCCCCTTTTTGTTTATTTTTGCACTGACAATGGAACCCTTAACAATTATACATCAACATTCTAATGTTCAGGCACAATTGATAATGTGAGTCTTAAACAGACTGTTTGTCAATGATTTCATTTTTATCATGCAATACACTACCTCAACCCTTCAACAGAGACAGTACAAGAGTTCCTATCCTTTTGAAGAGTGATGGGGAAGTCTACCCCCTCCTACGAAATTCATGACGAAGAAGAAGGACAGGAAACACTGCAAGCACCCATTCTATTTCGGACAGATTCCCAGTGGTCCAATGATTGACAAGTATGTCGAGACATACCTCATCAGCCAGCCATACACCCTCTACCAACCTTACAGATCAGGTGCAGTATGAATTTACCCAAGCGTGGTTGAGGAGCCCCAAGTCATAACCAAAGACACCTCAATTGACAGTCTTGATTAAAGCACCAACAAGCCACCAAGAAGCCACGTTGCTGATGTCATTAGAGACACCCAACATAGATGCGTTAGACATGAAGCACACATGCCAACCACACTTTGGGACACAAACACGCACTCGAATACATGAAGAACACAAGCATACTGTTCTATAGGTAGAGGACAGACACATACACATACTGTTATTGCTTTTATTATTTTTGTCACTAGCCAAATGCAGCAACGCAAAAACCGCAAGAAGCAAGAGATCCTGAGCAAAGCTTGAAGATGCTTATATGCGAATAACCCTATGGAGCCTCAGGAGCGCCTATGGGACCTGACAGACATCCAACATAGATGCGTTAGACATGAAGCACACATGCCAACCACACTTTGGGACACAAACACGCACTCGAATACATGAAGAACACAAGCATACTGTTCTATAGGTAGAGGACAGACCCATACACATACTGTTATTGCTTTTATTATTTTTGTCACTTGCCAAATGCAGCAACGCAGAAACCGCAAGAAGCAAGAGATCCTGAGCAAAGCTTGAAGTTGCTTACATGCGAATAACCCTATGTAGCCTCAGGAGCGCCTATGGGACCTGACAGAACCAAGTGTGACTAACCTATGGAGAATGTAGTTTAGCATGCATATAGTAGAAACTATACTATTATGGTTTATCAAAATTAAAGCAGGCCATGGGCCTCTCAGCAAGAGCTGAGCTGAGCTGAATTCAGGCTGGACAGAGAGCAAGACATGTGATACAGGACCCACAGCCTAGGCCACAAGATACGAATGATATTCCACTCCCTAGATGACAAAAGTATGAGCTGCAGTAAATACAAATATTTCCTCATAATTCTGAGCTGCACAGCTCAAATTTGTGGTCCCGGAACAGGTGACTCGGCCGAAGCAGACAATGCACAGCAACCAGCACTGGCAAAGAGAGCCGATCTCAGGCTACCAGACAGAAGACTGCCACAAATATGCTACCATATGAGACAAGTGTTGCACCAAGCAAAAGAGCACTCTCGTAGACTAAGTGTTACGCTCACCTGGTCGCTGTGGAAGCATTGGGGCACGGTTGCAGCCCTTCCTGAACTTGAATCACCCCCTTCAGGTCTCTCCATCAGTATAAAAGCTGTGAGTGGTGGTACGTGGTGATACTGCTCCTGCGTGGAGATAACAGTGTGTGAGTGCGCCAATCTGTGATTGTTGTACCTCTCGAACCCTTCACCCCAAAGTATGGTTTCTGTGAGCATACGCCGGCCGATAAAGCTCACCTGTTAATTATGGAAGATAAGCTCTCCGTCCCGCTACTTCTGCCGGGGCGCGTCAAATGGGATCTAGTTCCTTCACTGATCACTGATAAGGATTAGTCCAGTCCAGCTGGGACTATTCTTCTCCTTTTGATTGGTAAGTGTTTGTTCTGCTTAATTTCTTTATATGTTGCTCTTATTTATGCCCGCAATAATGTCTCTCTTCTGTTTTCTTCCCTTAGATGGAAATGCAGCCTCAATGCAGCTGTGAGACGTGAGACATGGCCGGATGGAAGATAGATGCTACTGCAATGTTCGACAGCAAGTAAGTGATGGTTTAAGGAAAAGAATGGCAAAGCGCAACCTTAAACTGACTGTTTTTTCCGATGTCTAACCTTGTCTTCTGTTTTTCCTTGCAGGCGCTGCTGTCGACGATGGAGCGTGTCGTGCTGTGGTGCAAAGATGAAGATTTTGGCATTCGGGAAAGTGTAAAGATAAATACTTGGTTCGCTGAAGACAGGTACAGGTAAGAACAGCTTCCCCCAGTTGGTAAGTATGTTGGCAGGAAGCAGGATGTCCAGGAAGCAGGATCTTCAAAGGTAAGTCTGCCCTCAAGCGACGGTGAGCGTTACGCTGCCTGCAAGTGCAGAATAACGCAAAGTGTCTGTCTTGAGGATCGGGGCATCTTATATAGCTGAGATTGTGGGCACGCCCATTAGGGCCAGGCTTACCAGCCACACCCTGCCACTCCTAGAGAGTGAGCACGTGCAAAGGCAATCCATTACCAGCCACACCCAAGAATACACTTGGGGCTGCTTAATGGATGGAATGTTCAAGGTTAATGCATCTGAAGTGCAATGTCCATAATAAAAGCTTTTTGGTGTTAAATGGATGTTCTTGCTTACTTTTGTTCATGAACCTGGCGCCAAAGGCGCCAGGACAGTGTCCACCCAGGTCTACTGTGCATGTGACCCCCTGCATACCTGTGCCCCTGACTTCATGACCATGACAGCACTCCCCCCCAAGGCCCCTCTCAAGGGTGGTTCTCCTCCCGGTCTTGGTTTGGTGGGATTATTGCGATGTAACTGTTTGATTAAACGTGAAGCATGGACATGTTCACTGGGTTCCCAAGTTCGGTCTTAAGGTCCGTAACCTTTCCAGTCAATTAGGAAATACAATTTTGATCGAACCACCTTGGACTCCAGGATGGATTTGACTTCATATTCTGGTTCTCCATCTATTACTTCGGGCTCTGGCGGAGCACTTAACCGTGGATTGGATTTCTAAGCCGTGTATTGGGTTTGAGGAGAGAGACATGAAATACTGGGTGAATTTTCATGTGAGATGGTAACTCCAATTTCATGGCGACAGTATTGATTATGGACTTTATAGTATAGCGGCCCAGGTATCTTGGGCGGAAAGCTCTTGGCCCCTTCAGGGGTATATATTTGGATGCTAACCACACCTTTTCTCCAATCTGGTAGGCGGGAGCTTCCTTCCGATGTCGATCAGCAAACAATTTTTGTCTTTCCTTAGCCTTGGTCAGATGCTCTGTCACCTCCTTAAGAACCTGAGTGATGGTTTTATGCAAGTTATTTATGGCTGGCATTTCCAGGGTATTGGGTGCATCAAATACTGATGTCCTTGGATGTCTTCCGTGCGCAGTGTAGAATGGAGTTTGCCCTGTGCTTGTGTGGACTGAGTTGTTGTATGCATACTCAGCTATCCAGAGTATATTTTTCCAAGAATCCTCGGACTGTTGCAACATACACCTGAGATATTGCGCTAAAGTTTGGTTGGTTCGTTCAGTTTGCCCATCAGTTTGAGGGTGATGGCTTGTGGACAACTGGAGTTCGATTTTGGCAATCGTACAACACTTTCTCCCAAACCCCTGCATGACGGTGCCCCTGACTTCATGACCATGACACTAAGGTGGTACACACAAGTTACAATGCAGACATATAGTCATTCTTATTACCTTATTTACACCGAGAGCTGAAAATCTTTGCAGATCCCAGGCCTGGCGACGTCCGCTATAGCCAATCACTGTTTAGTATCCAAAGGGTGGGTAGCAGTGAGCAAGAACCAATGGTAAGTCCACCACACTGCAACATTGTGATAGATAGTGACTTGGGGATGGACCTGCCACCTGACATGCGAGGGCCAGTGCAATAACACATATAGTGTTTACTGTAGGTGGTAAGGTACTCAATACCCAATTAGGAGGGCCGTTTTCTGGGGAACGAACGAGACGTGCATGGATTTCTCCTGCTTCTGTGCTGATCACTGTTTGTTTTGTCTGTATTAAACCACAGTTTGAATTTGTTGTTGGCTGAGTCCCACGTTTATCCTGGGGAGGGTTTTGGTCCTTCCAAGAGTCTGCAGACTTCCAGTGTCCCTCTTATATACCTAGGAGTTCTTCCCAACACTTTAATGATGTTTCCGGATTTAAAATGAACCCCTTGAAATCAAAACTGCAGAATATATCTGACACAAAAAGCATCAGATTGGGTGTTACAATTAGATTTTGAAATTCACTGAGATAGATCTAAACTCAAATATCTAGATATACTTTTTACAAAATCATATCAATATTTATATCCCCACAATCTCACTGGGTTGGCGGCATCTTTCATGGTCTAGAGAGGAGGTGGAAACTTTCAATATCTAGTGGGTATATTTCAGAAAGTTAAGTTGAACACATTTCTCAGCTGCCATTTATATATTCCAATTAGAATTCCAATATTCAACTTGAAAGATAATTCAACATATTTAACAGAAAATATTTAATGCAATTTGACAAAACAAAATTCCAAGTGTCTCTACTAGGACACTCATGTCTTCGACATTGAAAGGAAGCCTGAGCATCTCCAAGACAGCTTGGTATCCATTTGCTTCAATTATAACTGAAGCATATAATTGACCCTTTCAAAGCCAGTACAATAGATGACTTGTGATTAACAGTATGGGGTTTTCATTCGACTAAGGCACCTGAGTTAATGGTATCTCTTTATCTTTTTGATCATTTACATTTTTATTAAAGCATCAAGCATTTGGTAATACAATCTTTACTGTTGCATACATCATCTGCATACAGTAATCCACAACAACATCATGAATAATGTACAAGACTCTTTGCAATGTAAGTGGAACATACATCTGGTTAGAGGCTTAAATGAACAAGCTATTAAACCAAAACCAACAAAGTATTTGCCTTAATTGCCTCCTCTTGCTATGAGGATAGCAATGGAAGTTCTTCACAAACATGACATCCAATGTCTACCTGACAGTAGACTTGAATTTTGATAACCAGAATCTGCACGTCATCTCTATGGACAATGTTAGCCTTGTAAAAATCATTTATTTTGATTGTGCACAAGTAAATAAAAAAAATTAAAAAAATAAAAATAAGTCAACGTAAAATAAAATAAAATAACTTGAAGTGTGGAGATCAGTGTCCTCTGGGTTGCTCAGAACAAATGTTATATTATAACAGTGTGAAGGATACCATCTAATGGGGCTTATGATGAGTACCAGGGTTATCATGACGGCTCACAAATGAGATTAGGCAACCCCATTCCTCTAAATATTTCGCCAGCCATTGCTGCATCAATTTTGCTCATAGTGGCCACAAACCAAACCCTAACCCATCAATCCTTCATATTGGGTGTGTCTGAGGGCTTACATTGTTTGGCCACCACCAGTCGTGCGGCTACCTAAAAGCCAGTTATCAGTCTGGAGATCTTAGTTTCTAGTTTATAGTGACCCTGCAGGTCTACGGCTCTCAGCAACAAGACCTGAGGATCCATCACTAAATCTACCCCATAAATTCCCTTTATCTGGGCCAAGACTTCCTTCCAAAACACTTGGATAAGGGGACATGTCCACCACATATAGAAAAAGGAGCCAGAAGCAGCCGAGCGCCTCCACCAAGCAGGGTAAAATGTCAGATTCATTCTGTGTAAGCGTTTTGGGTTGGGGTAGCAGCGCCGCATTACCTTAAAATTATTCTCTTTGAGCTGTACTGATTTAGACAATGTACTAGCCCTTGTCCAGATGTTATGCCAGGCCAGATCGCTTAAAGGGTTCCCCAAATCTTCTCCCCACTTAACCATGTACGCATGAGGGGGCTTAAACCAGTTGGAGTTTAACACTTTATATAAAGAGGAGACCTTACGATCTGGACATCCCCAATAAATAAAATCTTCAAATTGGGAAGACACACTCCTCGCCTGTGTTTCAACTTTCGAGGTGGCTAGCCAATGTCGAGCTCTACGTAGCCAAACCTATCAGCATCATTTACCATGAAAGCTTGTTTGTATTGCTCAAAGGTAAGGGGGTGCTGATCAACAAACATATGACCCAGTCTGCAAAAAAACATCCCTCCATCCAACAAGTAAATTGCACTGCATCCCACCATGGAGGGAATTCCTGAATGTCCCGTATACCCGTCATGGGGGAAGGGAAGGTGGTAGTGGCATATCTATGGGCCGCCTTGTCCCAAAAATCAAGCACAGTTATAGTTGTTGGAAGCATAAGTCCCACTTCCTTCCTCATCACTGGGGAATGCCAGCTCCACTGATGTAGGGGGAGAGGGGGCAAGAAAACCCTGTTCAATATCTACCCAATATTTGGGATTTTGTGTGGCTGCCAGACTTTCTAATAAGGGTGCAAGTTGAGCAGTATACAAATAACTCTCAATGTCGGGTAGAGCTAATCCACCCCTGGTCCTTGCAACCATAGGGGTATGTATAGCTAATCTGCTTTCACCCAAATAAATCAAAGCATATGTGATTGGTGGTCCTTGATTATTGCCTGCGGAATCCAAATGGGCAGCACCTGAAATGCATATAACAGCTTAGGTAATAAGGTCATCTTGGGGGGGCGCGACTTGGAGGCCATGTGGTAGGAGGCAAAGGTTGTGAGCACCTGCGGGATCCTGAACAACATCTGTATAATCTGGCGAGAACTACTAGGACATATAGCTGAAATGAAAGTGCAGGTGTCGGAGCACCCAGGCATCATGTGGGGGGGGTTTGCAATCAATAACCAGAGAAGAAATTGCGCAGAAATCACTGAATAAAGAGTACGCCCACCGAATCCAAGATGGCAGGCGCATGTCGAGGGATCCATGGTGGAGAGCAGTTGCATTGAAGGACCCAAGGGCAGCCAACGGGAAGCGGAGCAGCTGGAAGATGTCAGCTACCTGCACCAAGGTGGAAAGAGCACCCCAAGAACTGAACTTGCTAAGAACAGTCAGTGCCACACAGCCCGGAAGAACGGGGGACCAGGAACCGGGCCGTCAAGTGCAGCCACAGTGCCAGTGGTGAGACAGCCAGTGTGGGGCGGTGCACGGGCTGTGGGAGCACCGGAAAAGAAGGAGCTGGAGGGAGAGGCGATCCATCTGCTGCCCCCTCTGGCTGCGGTGCAGGGAGCAGTTCACTCCGGAGCCGATCCGGCAGGCCGGCCTGGGCGGAACAACTTGGATCTACACCACGCAGCAGGCGAGGAGGAATCAGCGGTTACTCCACCCCCGGGAGAGGTGGACACCAACCACAGTGGACCCGGGCTGCTGCGGTCCGGGGCTCTGCCTTGGGGCTTAAGGGGTCCAGTGTACGGCTGTGAGTTTAACATGCAGCAGTACCTGGTGCGCACTGCGGTAAGCCCCGGCGAGTACATTCAGAGCAGAGATTGTATCCTCCAGCCGAATCATGAGGGAGGTGCAGCTCATGGCCACGCCACACTGAGGATCCCGTCCATGATCTGACGAGAGGAGCAGAGCAGATCAGGTGAGGTAAGGGAGCGGACTGGAGACAAAGTACCGTGGTCCGGACCCGCAAGTAGGGGGAGGCACGCAGTGGTGCAAACTGTGAACTCAATAGGGGTACTTGCCTAAATTGGGGTTTAAAAGTCACTGGGTAGCCCCCCCAGGCAAGCCCAGTGGCAAATAAAGATAACCGACAGGGCTGAAGACAGAAATGAACAGGCACAAGAGCTGACATTTGGGGAGGGAGGGGAAAATAACGCATGGAGGCCCAGTGCTGAATTGCAGGGGTCAGAGCTGGGTACCATCAGACACACGCAAAAACAGGCAACAACTTATGAGAACAGGAGGACCAGCGACAGAGTGTAACAGGGGTTGCGCCATCATGCGAAGAACCACCCAGGAGGGAATGAACAAGTAGCTGAAACCAGTTGACGTGGGAGAGCACAACCCACTCTGAGACAATAGGGAGTCTTGGAACCACTTGAGGGCTTGGAACGCATCCACGGGGTAAAACGTCCATTCATCACGGGATTTTTTTTTACAGGGTTTCTTACTGCAAATTGTTTTTTAGGAAAAAAAACATTGCATTTTTTAGGGGGGGTTAGAAAATTATATATATAGGGTATGGGTGTTTAGGAATACATAAAACATTAAGGGGAATAAGTGGGTCTGGGGGGAACCCCCTCAAAAATAATTTGAAAAAAATCAATGGGTTTTTTCATTAAAAAAATCACAGTAAAAAACCCAGCGAAAAAACATCCCGCAATGAAATGACATGGAAGCATCCACGGGTGGGCCTGACCTGGCCACCCGCTGGGACACAATCATAAGTCAATCAGACTGGATACTTGCGAAAGCATAATCCATACCCTGCCCATCAAAGGGGGTCAGAGCAGGAGGGGAAACTGGAGAAGGTGCTCAGCAGAACCAAGCCCGTGGAGTGGATCTGACATAGGATCACACCCGCCGGAGTTACCACTCAGAAGGGCCAATTGCTGGGCCTGCCAGAACGGATGCAAAGCAGGCAGTACCGCTTAATCCAGCAGACTGCAGCGATCGGCATACTGCAACCTCCTCACCCCTAGGGTGACCCAACGCCAGAGGGGAAACAAGGATGGACAAACCCACATAAAGGTAGGGGACAGGCCCGCAGGAGCACGGCAGCACACATACGAGAGGAGCAGAGCGCACAAACAAAGGGTGGACACCGAATATTAGCCCCCAAGAGAAATCAGTGGGCACACAAAAGAACCCTGTGAGGTCGCGTGGCAAGGAGATTTAGGTGAAGACGCTATACACAGCTAGCAAAGCATGCCAAGTAAATCGAAAAGGGGAAGAGGTAGACAAACCAGCATCGATTCTTTCGCTAGGAAGTCGGACAAGAGCAAGCTCACCCTTTCAGTGGCAGCCATGGCTTCGCCCAGCTTCATGAAGCAGGGGGAAGATGATGGCAAGAGTCCAATCAATTTTGGGGGCTATTGCAGCCCTGAAGGCACCACTAGAAACCAAGCTGGACACAGCAATAGCAGCCCTGAAAATGTCATTGGAACACAAGATGGAGACAGTCATGGGGGACGTGAGTCTCCTCCGGCAAGACATAAGTGTGGACAGAATGGGTATGGCAGAACAGCAAGTGCAGCAAAATACCACTGATATTGCGACCACTCAGACTCAAATGACAGATGTGATGCAACAGGTGAAGATCCTGGAATGGAGGGCGGAGGATGCGGAAGGGAGGGCCCGAAGAAAGAATATTCGGATTGTTGGGCTGCCAGAGGGTGAGGAGGGCAACAACCCCACGAACTACGTCGAGAACCTGTTGCTGCAGGATAGTAGGACAGCGGTACTATCCCAAGGCTTCGTGGTGGAGAGAGCCCAGAGGGCCATGACCAGAAAACCCCAACCGGGCCCCCCCCCCGAGATCTATGATCACAAAAATATTGAATTTTAAAGATCGGGAGAAATATTGATGTTTTCAAGAGAGGGGGGGTGATAACTAGAAACTCCCCCAGAATAATGATATACCCAGACTACACAGTGATGGTACAGAGGCAAAAGGCGCGATATGGCCCCACCAAAGACTGCTTGAAAGAAGTGGGTATATGCTACTTGCTGCTGTACCCAGCAAAACTCAAGGTAATATGAGATGGCAGGTCACACTTTTTTGAGACAATAGAGGAGGCCCACGCATGAATGGATCAATAGGGTATCCCACAACAAAGACTCAGGAATGCTGATAACAATGACGATAAACTGTCTCATAGACAGCGGGAATGAGCCTATCATGGAAAGAGACCGCCCCGACAACACAGACATTATGCAAGCCAGAAGGAAGAAAATAGAGGAGCAGAGAGCCTTGGTCCTGCCATGGGAGACGACAGGACACGTATCCCTAAAGAATGTTAGTAGTTAGTATGTCAGTTTCAAGGCATCAAGCTGCGGCGGGACAGTCCCACCTGGGTGGGTGAAGCAAGAGAAGCAGCGAGGCCAAAGCGGGGGAGGGTAGCTGGGCTTTTGTTTATTAGTTGTAGTAAGGTGATTGTTTATTTGGTTGGAGGAAGGCACGAGTAGTGGAGGAAGCCGCACACAAAGCAATGAAAGCAATGAAAGCACGGCGACAGTGGCAAAGGAACCGAAGTGGACTGAAAGAAGTCAACAAAGCCCCCCCACGACATCGGCGCAAAATGGCATCAATGAGTGGAGGAGGACAATATACTCATGGGGTGGTGGGACAGCACAATACGGGGCCAGAGCGATCAGCAACAGGCAGGCAGACACACAAAAGGACAGGGGAAATGCAGATCCACAAGACATAAGGGGAAAGGGGTCCAGATGAGGCAATCATCACAGCCTGGAATGTCAGAGGGCTCAATGCTCATGTTAAGAAGCTCAGAGTGTATGCATGGCTGAACAGGATGAAGTTTAAAATAGCTTTGTTACAGGAAACACATTTCACGCCGGAGAAGCTAACCAAAGTATCCAAGAAGTGGGGGGGTCAAATGTACAGTTCAACATACTGTAACTACGCCAGGGGAGTGCTGACATGGATGACCCTGTGGGTTCCGTTCCAAGTGATCAAACAGGAAAACGAACCGGAAGGCAGATTTGTGATAGTACACACAATGCTGGAGAACAGGGAGTTATGCCTGATCAACACGTACGCCCCGAATAATGACACAACAGAGTTCTTCAAGAAAATAGCACCCAAGCTGGCCCAATATAGAGAGGCGACATTCATCTGGGCAGACAACTGTAACTGCACAATGGACCCACTCATGGATAGATCTGATGATAAATACAGGAAACCGGCACCACAGCGAAGTTCCTGCAAAAGATCCTGACCCAACTGCACCTGGAGGATGTCTGGAGGAAGGTACACACAGGGACTGACATTAAGGCACTGACACTATCAGACCACACACCACTGCTTGTGACATGGGCACCCACTCATAGGAAGGCCCCCATACCAACGTGGCAACTGAGGGCAGAGGCATTGAAGGAGGGTGAGTTCCAGGACCATATGCAAGGCTCAATGGATGATTATTTCAAGCATAACGTGGGTAGTGTAGAAAGCACTGGTATACTCTTGGATGCCTTTAAAGTGGTGGTTAGAGGAGCAGCAATAGGGAAAACAGGGGGCCTGGACACTAGGTGGGTATAACTGTAGAGGAGCCCGGGGAATTTACGAGGTTGAGACTAAAATGTGTCGAGATCTGGGAGAGATTGGGGAGAATCCATTAATCTGATAAAAGATGAAGCCGGGCTAGAGGTTAGAACCCAGGAGGGTATTAACAAG
Organism: Ambystoma mexicanum; assembly: GCF_040938575.1. Lineage (NCBI taxonomy): Eukaryota > Metazoa > Chordata > Amphibia > Caudata > Ambystomatidae > Ambystoma > Ambystoma mexicanum. The sequence continues at coordinate 873,529,867 of NC_090930.1, forward strand.
ATATTCTTTGCAATTCTATGAACAATTATATGCTTCTACCCCAGCGGCAGAGATGGGCGATATGGCTGACGCCCTGGCAGAGATCAGACTCCCAAAGCTAGCAGAAGAACAGGTCCAGATACTTCATGCTCCCCTCACGGCGGAAGAGCTAGAGACCGTAATTACTGAGCTACCCTCAGGCAAAGCCCCGGGACCTGATGGGCACCCAGGTGAGTTTTATAAAGAATACAAGGGTGCCTTAATAACGAGACTGTTGGATACGTACCAAGAGGCGTTAAAAAAAGGGCAGTTGCCAGATACCATGTCAGAATTGGTCATTTTACCCATCCTGAAATGGGGGAAAACACCACTAGAATGCGCCTCCTACAGGCCGATCCCGCTGATTAACCAAGACTCTAAAATCCTCACAGCAGTGCTTGCCAACTGGCTTAAGCAGGTGATACCCACATTGGTCCATTCGGACCAAACGGGCTATGTCCCAGGATGGAACACAATGTGGAATTTACGAAGACTCTGCCACATGGCGGAACAAACAAATCGAAGGCGGGGTGAACTAGGAGTGGCTGTTGAGGGACCTTGCACACTTTGGGATATTGGAAGGGTTCCTCTGATGGGCCAAGCTACTTTATAAGAACTCCAGAGCGAGGGTGGAAACTGGGAGGCATATCTCGGAGGCCTGGAGGATCTCAAGAGGCACAAAGCAGGGTTTTGCACTGTCACCATTGTTGTATATATTGGCCCTTGAGCCTTTGGCGGTCTTTCTTAGAGCCGAATATGGGGACACCGGGATAGACATAGATGAGAGTCGTACATCAAATCTCGCTATATGCAGATGACATGCTCCTCTTCGTGGAGAACCTGCGGGCAAACCTACCATGCCTATTGGAAGCGATAGACGTGTACACCAGGCTTTCAGGAATAGCTGTAAACAAAGATAAGTCCTCACTATTCCCCCTGGCTGATCTAAGATGGGTCCCCCTGAACCAACTGCTAGACTTGGGACTCACGTGGGCACCACACTTCTTTCGCTATCTGGGGATAGAAGTGCATCACTATACCCTGAATACATATAAATTCAATACACGGGTGGCCCTTGAGAAGACGCAGAAGGCCATGACCTTCTGGAAGACACTTCTGCTAGGGATGATGGGGAGGGCGGCCTTGCTGAAGATGAGTGTATTGCCACGCATGCTGTACTACTTCACAAATATCCCACAATACATACCCAAGGCATTTCTTACACAACTGAACACAAGGGTACGGGAATTCCTGTGGGGGGGAAATGAATAGGATTGCGCTGAACTCTTTGCAAGGAGACTATGAAGCAGCGGGCATCAGATTGCCTGATTTTGAGCGGTATTACTTTGCTGGGAAACTGCAATTTGTGGTCAGATGGTTGCGGGACGAGACCACAGTAGACTCATTACTCTTTCAACCGTCATTGAAGCAATATTAACTGAGGGAAATCATATGGATCAATAAGTCCCTGATCAAGACCCTACCCAATATGGTCAAGCTGGGCCTGACCCTGTGGAACAAAGCATGGAAACTCCAAGGGGCACAGGACCCCTACTCTCCACAGATCCCCTTGCGGGATTCGTATGTGGATGTACAGGTACCCTCGCAATATATAGATCCCAATGGGAAGTAAAAGGCATTGCTCAGATAGGAGATTTTAGGGAAGAAGGGCAATGGGCGGAATTCCAATAACTGATGGAGGAGCACGACATACATAGCAGGAAGTTCATACTGCGTAACAGGATAGTCCAGAAAATCAAGAAAAGATGGTCAGAACTTCTGGAGGACGAGGAGCCGAAGGGGATGCTAGATGCATGGTTTGACGTGTCTGAAGGGGGGCACACAGTCTCCAGACTGTATCAGCAGATGCTGACATCTAACAACAAGCAAGTTCTGCAAACGAGGGAATGTTGGGAAGAGGAGCTCCAAAGGCCCTTCACTGACTATAAGTGGACCAGGGTCCCGAAATACCCAAGAAAGTGTCCAGGAATGCAAGATTTAAGCAAGCACAGCTATACCTTATGCTCCGCGTGTATCTCACACCCAAGAGAATGATTGCAATTGGGACTCGAGTGCCCCGTAATTGTCCACATTGCCCAGAGGAGGTTGCTGACATGCTGCACATGTTTTGGACCTGCCTGGTAATAATGACTTTTTGGGAGGGAATCAAACAAAAGGTGGAGGGGGGCAGAATTCAGATGCAAGCATGAGCCACCAAATCCTATCTATTGGGCCTCTTCCCTAGAGGCGACAGGCAAAGAACACACCTGGTGAGGATGAAGGATCTGGCGTGCATTCTGGCAAAGCGTTGCATAGCAATGGCATGGACCTCCAACTAGGGGCCGAGCAAAGGCGCATGGTGGGCAGATCTTCAAAAATGGTTGTGTGGACAAGGGCGGTGTAGAGAGTGGAAGGGGAGTGCGGACATAAAATACTTGCATGGAACACCCTGATACAGGAGTTAATTTGACAAAGGGAAGAGAGCGGCACAGATGACACAGAAGGAGCGGGGGAGCACAAATAGGAGTACTGGTGGGGAGAGAAATACTCCCCCCGACCAAGGGGAAACCAAAGATATGAACAATACCTGAGATTGGTCTAGATGGAAGCGTTAGTCGTAGACTACGGAGCAGGGCCACAGGACCATGCCAGGAAGAAGGACGATGCAAGGCGGAATCCACAATGAGTGCCAGTGTGATTGTTATGTTTTGTTTGTTGTTGGTGTTGGTTAATGTTGTAAAACAATAAAAATCTTTTTTTAAAAAGGTATTCTTAACTGCCATTACTCTACCCACCCAAGAAATTTCAAACATCTCTGAACGCGCCATCTCCTGTTTCGCCAAAGCCAAAAGAGCCAGAGCATTTGCCGCATATAGATTAGCGGGTCGTGCTGTCACATGAACACCCAAATACTTCAAGGAGTCTGAAGCCCAGGAGAATGGAAAAGTGGCCTTCAATCAGGCAACTGTCTCCGGCATTTCCGAGACATTAAGGATGGTGGATTTTGTATGATTAATCTTAAACCCAGAGACCCTGTGAAATCGCTCTAATAAAGAAAATATGTGAGGTAATGAGGCCTGGGTGTCATACATATAGAAAAGGAGATCACCTGCTTATAATAGAATTTTATGTTGATGCCCAGCAATATTTAGTCCCTGGATGTCTATCGACGAGCGAACCAGATGCGCCAGGGGTTCCATAGATAGGACGAACAAAAGCGGGAACAGCGGGCATCCCTGCTGGGTTCCCCTCCTCAGGCCCACTGGATCCAATAGAACACTTTTCACTTTGATCCGAGTAGATGGGAGCACATTGGTCAATACCCATTTAAGAAATGTAGGGCCGAATCCAAAACCTTTCAATACTTTTGAAAAATAACTCCAATCCATCCGATCAAATGCTTTTTCAGCGTTGATAGAAAGAAGGGCCATTTCCTGTTTGTATTCTTGTGCCCATGCGACAACATCAACAGTGCAACGGATATTATCGAATGCCTGGTGTCCTGGGATGAACCCCGTTTGGTCTCCATCCACAACCCCAGCAAGGACTGTAGCCAAACATGCAGTCAAGACTTTAGACGAGATGTGGGAATCATCATTAAGGACAGTGATAGGCCTATAATAAGCGCAAAGGGACCAATGCTTGCCTTTCTTTCCTATCAGTGTGAGTGTCGACTCCCCCATAGACGGTGTAATAGTCCCCGCCTCTACAAAGGAGTTGAGTAACACTGCTAAATGGGATGAAAGTATGTTAGAATTTATTTTATAAAACAGGGCTGTAAACCCATCCGTGCCCAACAACTTATGAGCACGGAGGGTGTGTGAAGATCCACGGGAGGTGAGTGCTCTGAATAAATGTTACCTGCTGGGCCTCGTCAAGGGGCTCAGCTGATAACAGTGCCATGTAGTATTAGGACAGTATACGTATTTTAGCAGGTTCATCACCACGCAATGCACCTGTATCATCCCTCAACCCTCCAATTGTGGTACTGGTTACCTGGGCCGTAAATTTGTATGCCAGAATACGCAATGCCTTATTGAATGTGCTATAGTAAGAGTGCTTAGTATAGAGCAGTTTATGGGAAATGTCTTCCGGCCATAGCGCCTTAAATTCTGATCTTGCAACTGCTTATAGGTTTTCCTAGCACCATTCCATTTATAGTGGGCTTCCCACTCTTGTACCCTTTCCTCAGCCTGTGCTCCCTGAACCCTTAGGACCCTCTTACGTGCCATGGCTAAAATAATTAATTCACCCCTTAACGTAGGCTTAAGGGCATCCGAGACAGTCGCTACGGAGACTTCACCCATCTGATTGTCCTGGAAATAAGAAGTGATCCTGTCTGAGATGGTACCACATACAGCAACCTCGACCAGAAGGGAATCATTCATTTTCCATAACGTGGATTTCCTAATACCTAACCCCGGGGTATCCAGCTGTATCATAATTGTGGAATTATCTGATATCAAAGCTAGTTCTGTACTGGTGTTGCTGATCTTTGAAAGCAAAAGCTGAGAGACCAGAAAATAGTCCATTCTAGAGTGGCTAAGGTGAAGCTGTGAAAATTGAGAATAGTCATGTGTACGCGGATGAAGATGTTTCCAGACATCCACTAAATGCAAATCCCACATAGCCTTCCTAAGAGAGGCAGTTTTCGATGCTTCCAATGGAACCCTTCGACTTGATCTATCGCCCCTGGATCTAATACCACATTAAAATCGCCTCTGATCAAAATTTCTCTGGGCAATATGTGGAAACACCCGGGCAAAGAAATTATCATGCTGTTGATTAGGACCATAGATTGAAACCAAGGTTAAATCCCTGCCCCCAATCTTTATGTGCAGCCCCAAATATCTACCCATGGCATCTCGTACCACCTTCATCTTCTCGAAATGAAGGGATTTGGCTATTACAATTGTTACTACCATTTTTTTCTGAGGGGAAGAGTCAAAATATTGGTGGGGAAACCATCTCGGGTGTAATCTCAGTCAGTCCCGTTGTAAAATATGAGCTTCCTGGACGAAGGCAATATCATCCCAGAGATCCACCAATTTATTTTTTTCCATTTTTATTTTTCCATTAAATTTAATTTAGATAGTACACTCTTCCTCTTTTTCTGAGAGTTCAACCCCTGAACATTCATCGAGATTATTCTTTAGGCAGCCATGACCCCAATTCAGTTCTTTGCAGTGCCAACTCAAGACCCTCGAACTCTGAGCGGTACCTATGCCCCACAGCCACCCCGAATCTCCAGCCAGAGCAGCCAAAGCAACCCTCCCACTGTAACCACTGTAAAAGGCAAGCCTGTACAAAAGCCTGCAAAATAAAAAAAGGAAAGAAAAAAGAAATAAGTTAGAAAGTCCCATCTGAAGTAATCATCAGGTCAAAGTTAGTAGAGGAATACTAACAAATACGGCCGTAAAAGCCTCATCACCCCACCACAAGCAATCACTCAGAGTCAACCCAAAGGAAACAAAATGTAGCACTCAAAGCAGTGCTCCAAAACTGTTTAGCGCTATGACATGCAAACCCAACTATGACATGCAAGCTTCCGAGTTCACACTTTTCTCCCTTCTGTCCAAGGAGGGTCGTCAATGATCCCTCCTTCTCCCCCTCTTCGAACGCACACTGGACCGGTCGGCCGCAGAGGCTTGATTAGCTCACCCTTCGGAGAAATGTTTTTCAGTGTCTGGGATCTTTAGTGTCTCCCTGGCTTCTGGGAAGGGGGTAAATTGATGCCAGACCCCATCCAGCTAAAACAGAATGCCTTTATCAGTCTTCCAGTTGGTTAACATTCTCATCAACCAGAGCTTCTGAATCATCCCTTGTGACAAGTACTGGAACAATTTGAGGGAATCGCCTTTGTATTGCGCTCCCCGCTGTCCTGTGGCCCTTTGAAAGATTCTTTCGTTTTAAAGAAGTGAGACCTCATGAGGGAATCCGGGAGGCAATTTTGCTGTAGTTGAAAGTTTGAGTACACTCTATGCATACGATCAAGGGTGAGATCCAGGTCAGCATCCCCCAAAATCTACTGGAACAAACCTCGGACGCATGACTCCAGCTCCCGATCTCCTTCAGAATTCCCCTGACATAAATATTGTTCCTGCTGGAGCGATTTTCGGTGCCTTCTTGTTTCTCGTCAACTGCACTACAGTCAGCCTCCAGCACCGCGAACCATTGTTCCAGTTGGTTCTGAGAGTGTGCCTAGTTGGAGAAGGCAGTCTCCAGCTAACTGAGCCTGGATTCATTCTGTTGACCATTGTGGAATGGTTCTTGGAAAGATCCTTTTCAGCTGGAGCAATGTTGTGGCCATTTCCTTTTGGATGGACTGCAGCAGCTGATTAATATCGCCCTTTGTCTCTGGTTGTGCCTCCAGCTTCATGGAGATGACGGTTCACAGGCCGCAGGACTTGAGGAGGTGGATTTCAATTGTTGGCACATATCTTTGATAGAGAACATTGACTTGTCCTTGTCTTTGCCAGACTTCATGTTGCGGGTAATCCAAAGGAGGTTGATGTACAAACTAAAGAGATCTATACCCAGTCTGGGATGGGGCACAACGTTGCACACTAGGAGCGGACACTGACCAAGCCGCCAGGCATGCTCCCTTTGGGAATATCAGCTTGTGCCATCTCTGCACACTATTTTCTCCCACTAGCAGTGGAAAAGCTATATGATGCAGTATCTTTCTAGGATGGGGAGGCTGAGTAAAGGGGAACGCTGTACCCTCCGAGAGTCAGAGACGTGCTCACTGCGGCTCAGGGACGTCGTTTAGGAGTCGCCGGAGGTCGCAACTGTGACCTCTGAGGTCTCCCTTGCGACCTCTAAAAAAAAATATGTTTTTTTTTTTGTAATGCAAGCTCCTGGCCTGTGGCTTTTTACTTCTGGGGTGGCAGGGTTTCTTGTTCAGGCCCCTTAAAAAAAAGAACAAAAATAAGAACAGGAGTGCCACAAGTCTAACACTTTCAGCACTGATCCTAAATAAGAAAGAATAGGAATACCAAATAATGTGTCTTTCTGGAATTCTATACAATAATTGCTAGGCTCATTAAATGTTTATTTCAGGTACACTTCAGGGGGTGAGTCACTGATTTAGTCTATTCTTAAACACCTCACTCAGCCTTTCATCCTTCTGAGGTCGATAAATGAGTACCAACACAGGTTGGGTGATATTGGGTGTATATTTTGTCTATATAAAGCGCTTAAGCGTAAATCCTATATAATAACACATCATTATCATTTGGTCATGGATGTCTGCTTGCATACACAGTAATTTGGTAATATGGGCCTACACACACTGATCTTAATGATGCATATGGTGATCCATTCTTGTATGAAATGTACATCACATAGTGATATCGTAACTAAATTTTTCTTAGTGTACAATGCTATGTGATACCACTTCCTGTTTTGTCAACGGGTGAAATGTCATGTTCCATCACTACCCACGATATCACTTCGGGGCGGGGTCAAATGTCATCACTTCCTGTGATGTCATCAGGGGTCAAGGGTTGTGTGATGTCACTTCCGCTACCCCTGGCATTTTGGGGAAATGACGTCCCTGCTGCGGCTCCATTCTCCCAATGCGCTCCCCGGAAGCCACAAAATCCTGTCCATGGTATTTGGCAGCCAGAGTCATTAGGCACAACCCCCACACAGTGGCCCCACACAGTGGCAGAACCTAACTGTGGTGGCCTCTAAGGATGACAGGACGCTTAGATTGATTCTAAATGCCTTTATTTACAAGACAAACTGGTGAGCATGAATTGTTCTTGTGCAGGGCAGGGGTAGTTACTCACAGTTCAGTCTGGGTCCCCCAGTTACTTCACTGGAGGCAGGGTGTGCACATGGGTGGCACGCTGTAAACTTCCAGGGCCTCTATGAGTCCTCCTGTGGCTTTGGATTTATGCCCTAGAAGCTGAGTGACATAGGCTCTTCTGGGCCTCAACTTCTGTGGCTCCTCATCAGGAGCAGCGCTGTCTGCCAGACCGCTAGTCTGGCGCTCTACCAACTTCTGGCGGCAACGTTCTCTTGCGGAGCGCGGGTCCACGAGATCCCGTTGTGCCCAGATCTCGCGAGACCGCCAGACCGAGGGTCACTTATAGAGGCTACAACACATTCATCTTCCAGGAATGTGGTCCCAGGGACATTTTGGTTCAGGAGCCTGGACATGCTGTCGGCTTGCGTGTTTTTCCAGCCGGAGATGTGGGCTACCTCGAATGTGTACTCTTGAAGTTTTGCGGCTATCCTGGCCAGTCTCAGGGTGGCACTCTTGGTGCCGTCCGGGCTCAACATGTGAATGAGGGGTTTGTGGTCGGTGACCAGTCTAAATTTTGTGCCCCAAACGTAAAATCTGAAGAAGTCGACGGCCCAAGCACATGCCAACATTTCTTTCTCTACGGTGGAGTAATTCTTTTCCACTGATGATAGGGCGTTTGATGCAAATGCCACGATATTTTCAGTGTCGCCCTTCTTCTGGGTCAGAGTGGCCCCCAGCCTGTACGCGCTGGCGTCCGTTGTGATACAGGTGTCCCATTCAGGGTTGAACGGTTTCAGGCATGTTGCATGTAGAATCCTTCTTTTGGTTTCAGTGAAGGCTTCATTTTGCTCTGGTCTCCAGGAGTAGGATGTCCCCTTCTTCAGAAGTTCTCTCATGGGGGACGTGGTTTCAGAGAACCTTGGGACGAACTTTGCGTAGTACTCGGCTAGGCCCAGCAATGAGCATAGTTCTTCTCTGGACATTGGGGCCGGGGCGTCTGTTATGGCCTCCATCAGGTTCTTCTTAGGGCTCACCCCTTCGCTTGAGATGCAGTACCAAAGGTATTCTACCTTGCTCACTCCAAATACACTTTTCTCGTGGCGTAGATGGACGCCTGCCTCTTGAAACTTGCTCAGGACTGCCCTGAGTGCTTTGTCATGGGTCTCGTTGTCCTTGTCATACACGAGGATGTCGTCCTGAAAGAATGCAACATTTGTGAGTCTTTCGAGTAGGGAATTCATCATCCTCTGGAATGCGGATGCTGCCAAAGACAACCCAAATGGCATGCGGGTGTATTGAAAAGTGCCGAAAGGAGTGATGAACGCTGTAAGGGTACGTGAGGATTTGTGTAGCGGAATCTGGTGATAGGCGTCACGCATATCCAGCTTCGAGAAGATTGCCGCCTCTTTCATCATGAGGAAAATTCTGCTGATGCTGGGGAGCGGAAATCTGTCGGTAACAACCTCCAGATTCATACTTCTCAGGTCGATGCATATTCTGAGGTTGTTACTGGATTTCTTTTTTAACTAGAACCACTCAGAGGATTCCACTGTCTTGATGGTTCCTTCTTCAACCATTTTATGAAGGTGGACATCTGACGCAGGTCTCGCCATAGCGGGTACTGCTCTAACTTTGTGTCTTGTGGACAAAGTTCCTCACTCTCCCTGGTTCTCGGAAAACAGGCTAGGGAAAATCTCCTTGAAATGTTGCGCTGCTCCTGAGGAGACCCTGAGTACCTGTTCCGGGGTGCTGGGGTCCCGTTTCATACTGAGTCTGTGTTGGTCATCCCATCCAAGCACAGCTGGGCCTTTGGGTGAGAAGTACACCTTGGTAGATCTCCCCTTAAATTCAATCCGGGCTCTGATGTAACCCAGCAGGTTGACGGTTGCCTCTCTGAAGACCATCGGTTTTTGCCTGGTCGTTCTGATTTCCACTTGGGCTTGTCCCATCATCTCGTTATACGTGTCGATGGGAAGGGCAGTCACGATCATTCGCCATGTGCTTGATGCTGGCACATCTGTAGGATTTCGGCATATCCTTTTGCCTGGGGCCTTTGTCTCTGGGGCTGTTACGGGACTGCTTGTCTCTGCGCCCTCTCCATTGCAACGCCGTAAATTCGGGTACGGGCAGGTGACTTCCCACGTCTTTGCACCTGCTGGAGGTTTCTTCCTCCGCCCTGGCAATTTGGATGGCCTTGTCGAGGATCACTTCCTTTTCTTGGATGAACTTGTCCTGCGCTTTCCTGGAGTTAGTGTGAATGACCAGCATGTCGCAGATAACTTGTTCTGCGTTTTTGCTGAAAGCGCAAAGAGACGACAGCTCCCTCATCCTGGTGATCTAGTCGTCCACGGGTTCGCTCCCTTCTTGTTTACGGGTGTAGAAACTCAGCCTGTGTAGCACCACGTTCTCCTTATTGGTGAACCTCTTCACAATGCGTCGGGTTGCCTCCTTGTAGACGTCGTCGTCGTCATCGACCACTGGTATGGCTGTTAAACTGGCAAAAATGCGCTGTCCCTCAACCCCCATTGCGTTCAGCAGCATCACCTTCTTCCTGGCAGGGGTATATCCTGTGCCACCTACGGCCTCCAGATACGTGGAGAAAGGGGCTCCCACTGCATCCACGGAATTGCCGGGGTCCCAGGTGAGGGGAGAAATGCAGGGGGCGGTGTGGCGCCTTGCATGGTGGGCCCGTGGGTCTTTTGGTATCCTCATCGCCAATTATGTGGTGGCCTCTAAGGACGACAGGACGCTTAGATTGTTTCTAACTGCCTTTATTTACAAGACAAACTGGTGAGCATGATTTTTTCTTGTGCAGGGCAGGGGCAGTTACTCACAGTTCAGTCTGGAGCCTCCAGTTACTTCACTGGAGGCAGGGTGTGCACATGGGTGGCAGGCTGTAAACTTTCAGGGCCCCCATGAGGCCTCCTGTGGCTCTGGATTTACGCCCTGGAAGCTGAGTGACATAGGCTCTTCTGGGCCTCAACTTCTGTGGCTCCTTATCAGGAGCAGCGCTGTCTGCCAGACCACTAGTCTGGCGCTCCGCCAACTTCTGGTGGCAACGTTCTCTCGCGGAGCGCGGGTCCATGAGATCCCGTTGCACCGAGATCTCGCGAGACCGTGCTCCCGCGATCACGTGACGTCCCCACATGGACCCACCACTGCAGGGCTTTCTTCACACTGTTACACACCACCATGCAATGCAGCAGTTCAATACCCAGTGGGTGCTGCACACGAGGATCAGGCATATCATTGCATTTCTGAGGCATTCAAAACAAGCATCTGAGTGCTTGACAGTGTCATGGGCCTTGCATTGCTTATAATGAGTGTCTCCCAGGCCCTTGCTGTCGAGGCAATGTGCCGGGTTGAAAATCTGATGGAGGCAGGTGATCTGATGAAGGGCCGAGCTGGGGGGATGTAATGGTCTTATTCGCATCTTCACAGCGAGAAAACTTGCTCTCGGTTGGGGGTCCCTTGACACCACCGCAGCAGCGGGCTCACCTCATTAGACTCCACACGGGCTGCTTGGTACATAGGCAGTGCGACCCGCTGCCTCCTGGCTATAGAGGCGAGGAGATAATGCAACACTGTTCTCAAAGTTGCATAGGCATTCAGCAGTCCAGATGAGCCCGGAGAGCACGGCCTCAGAGTTGCAGCGAATTGTAGTACCATGCCCGCTCATCAAAGCTTAAAACCCAAACCATGCTAAATTGAGGGGTTCTGACACCTGCTCCGAAGGATTTAGCGCAGTCGCGTCTGGATCAGAGGCATTCTGTGGTGTTTTCTATGCACAAGGCTTCAAAGCTCGTAGGGCTACATCACCATCTGGCTCCTGACAGGCCACGCCCCCACAGTATCTCTTTATCAATGTGTTTGTCACCCTCCATTCCACACTCACTACACTGTATTACTGGGCTATTGCCATAAAGAAGCACTGTGTAAAATCCTTGGCCCTCATTACAAGTCAGGCGTTAAGGGTTTAACGGCGCCGTCGGCGCCGTTAACCCTTAACGCCTGATTCACACTTTAACGCCTGCTTTTTGCAGACGTTAAAGTCCAAGGCGCTAAGCGACCTTGGTGCTAATTACGGCACCGTAATTTACGGTGCCGTAATTAGCGCCTTCCCCATCCCCATTATGCCCTATGGGGCAAAAATGGGAATGGGGAAGGGCAAATGGTGAATGGGGAATTACCGCCCCACTCACCTTGGTATGGGGCGGTAATTCCGCCATCCACCATGGCGGAATCCGGCATGGACCATGGTGCTAATAGCACCATGGTCCACCGCCTGACTTGTAATGAGGGCCCTTTTCTTCCCCAGTAACTCTGGGGGTCATTCCGAGGTTGGAGGTAAGTATTGGTTTTTACCGGCATGGCGGAAAGAGCGAGTCCGATCTGGTACCACAACGCTATTTACAGGCTATTCCGACCTGGCGGGCACGAGCTTTCCGCCATGCCGGTAAATCCCCTAGCGGCATACCGCTAAAGGGCCCGTTAAACCCCTCACCGGCATGAAGCGAGACGTTCTTAACAACACCGCCATCGAAGCTTCGCCGTCCGTAATTAGCGGTGACCGTAATTTACGGATACCGTAAATTACGGTCACCGCTAATTAACGGATACGGAAATTACATCATCGCACAGGAACGGGAAGGAGCGCGGCGGCCATCTTTAAAAACACAATCCATTGCCATCCTCTCCAGGCAGCACCCTTGGGACGAACCTGAACCTCGGAAAAGGCCTACACAACCACCAGCTATGCCCAAAGCCCCGAAAAAGTCAGCGGACCGCCTCCGCAAGCAGCGCTTCAGCCCCGAGGAGCTGCAGGCCATGGTGGGCCACCTGGAGGAGCACACAGATGTAGTGTTCAGCAGCGACATGCGCAGAGAGGCAGTGGTCCAGAAAAAAAACATATGGGCAGAACTTGCTCAAAGGGTGAGCGCAGTAGGCACCACCCCCCGCATCCCCAGGGACTGCCGCAAGCGGTGGGACAACTTGCGGTTGAGGGTGCAGAGCATCCTCACAGCCAACCGCAGCCAGGCACTGCTGACTGGAGGTGGACCAAGTTCACCAATTAAACTAGCGCCATGGGAGGAGACATGCGCTGCATTGATTGGCACAGAATCAATCAAGGAAGTCGGTGAAATGGAGTGTGGGGCTCCGTCGTCTGCTGATGGAGGTGAGTGTCCAAAGTCAACACCGCCAATGGCAAATACATGCTGAATACACTACCAAGCCCGTCCAATGCACCATGTCATACTGCCCTCCACCCATTCTGATAATGGCAAGACAACTGCCACCAAGGGACAAGTGCTACCACATAATGCCCACCAACCACAGTGCAGTAACTAGCACATCCCAATAAGCAAACTGTGCAGCAGGCTTGGCAGTGTGCGAGTCAGACTGCACATGACCAGGCCAGGATTAGTGACTCCCACACCTGCGTACATATCCGACACATCCGTAGAAACCAGTGATGTAGTAACGGCCAAAATGCCACCAATCCAAAATGACTGAAATGTGAATGCTGCCATTAATGACATTAGCGTCTCACACAACCACTCATGTTGTACCTTTGTTCTACACCCACAGGCAGTGAGCATGAGGGCGATGAGCCTGAGAGAAGCCGTCCCACCACATCCAGTGCCAAAGGCAGGGACCACCGCGTACCGGCCAGGAAGGACAAAACCACCACAGCTCCACCAAGGCCCATTGAGGTTGCACCACCCCATCCCTCACTGCATCAGCGCCTGCAACAATCACCACACCAAGGTCAGAGGAGTCCAGCATCTCTGGGGAGATGGCAGCCACGGCCCCTCTGCAAATCGTGGACAGCCCCTTGTCCATCTGTGGGGCATCAGAGGAGGACTCCTACCCCACTGTATACTCCCCCGAGCCCTGCAATGTCCCCCAGGTGTCGTGCAGGGACTCTGGGGAGGGTGACACACCAGTCCGAAGTGCACGTGGCGATGCAGCGGGAGACGCAGATCCCGTGCCCAGTACCCCATTCGAGTCCCTTTCAGGGCATGTCGACCCAATACCCAGCAGGGATGATACACCATCCCAGGAAGCACTATGTGCAGGACAACTCACTGCCCTCATCACTGACTTTAATGAGGAAAACCGCCAGGGCAGGTTGGAGTTACTCGAGGAGCTCAGGCGAATGCGTCAGGTGTTCACGGAAAGCACCAACCGTGTGTGGTAGGCACTTGGACGCATTGCAGACGCCCTTGTGGCAGCACGTCCCATTCATGCGACTCAACCAGTCCCCCAACACCGGCAAGCCCAGCGCGCCGCTTTCTGCGTTCTCAGCGGCACAGGAACATGCCCCCCCCCGCCGGGCACCGGGAGCATGGATCAATATAAAATGCTGCTACATGTGGCCTCATTGTGCCACACGGGACTACTGTTGTGGAGTTGGGGAGGAGTGGGGTGAGGGTGTGTATGGGAGTTGGGGGCAGGGGGGTGAGGGTGTGTATGGGAGTTGGGGGGAGGGGGGTGAGGGTGGAGGTTTTGTTCAAGTGTGAACCTACTAATACAATACACCGGTTGTGCATAAAAAATATCAGAGTGGACATTAATCAATGTGCATGTGTCTTTTAATGACTCACAGTGCATGGTGTACATGTATCCCCATAACCAGTGCCCGATGCCCTGTCATCCTGACACCCTCAGCTGACTTGAGTGTCAGAAATATTGTCCAATCAATGATTGCCACACGGCACATCCCTCCTGTGCATCTGCACTGTGATGTGTCCTGCCAATTCTTCATCCACCCCCTCATCATCATCATGTGGTAGCAGTCCAGGTCAGGGGGCAGTGGCACGTTCCGACGGATGCACATATTGTGCAGCTTTACACATGCCATGGTGATCCTGGCCACCTTCTCGTGGCTGTTGATGAGTGCTCCACCCGAACGGCTGTGGCAACAAAATGGTGCCTTCAACAGGCCAAATGTCTGCTCTATGGCCACCCGTGTACGGGTATGGGCTCGATTGTAGTCCTCCTCATGTCTGACTGTGGGTTGCGGATAGGGGCCATGAGCCAAGGCTTCAAAGGGTAGCAACCATCACCTGCATGGAAGGGGAATGAAGATAAGTGTTTGTACATTGATGGTGGCGAACTGTAGCAGTCTTGCATGGCAGCTGGTGATTCCTGGCCATACACACATGTCCCTGGTTGCATCAACCCCATTACTGGCCCGGCTATGTGTCCTGTGCCTTGGAATGATGGAGGGGTAGCTTCTTCAAAATGGCTTATGGTGTGCACTCACATCTTGTTGCACGTGCACCGTATATGCGTGCAGCAGTGTTGGCCTGAATTCATTGATGTGTTGGGTTCTGTGAGATTTGGTGGCAGGGGGTGTTGACTGTAGTCAGTAGCATACTTGTCTTACTGCACTGATCAGTACCATGTTGACTTGCACCACTACTATGGGTGTGCGGAACCAGTGACACGTTGGTGTATCCCTGTTGGGCTCACTTCTATGCACTCCCAGGGACGTCTGTCTTGTGTGGTGGGATGCAGGAGGCTGCGAGATAGTGCATATGCAGTGCATGGTGCAGGATGCCCTTACGGTGTGTGAGGTCCGCCGATGAGTGGTGCTTGTGTTGTGGTATTGGGCCAGGTTACCTGTCGGACGAGTAGTGTTGTATTTTCTACATTCTAGCATCGCTGTGAGGTTAGGCAGTCATGTGCCATATCGATTGCCTTGGGGCACTGTGTTCTGTGGGGTGCACATCGTGCACCGGCGTCAACATTCCCACACAGGTGTAGTATGCACCCCCCCCTTTCCCACCAAGTTGGGGTATGCATCCACCCTACTCATGGCCCCAATGCGCTGCCATGGCCCAATCAGGTGACTCACCAAGCAGCCAGGCACGTTGTCCAGCATGTTGCTCCATATAGCGTGGTAGCGTGGAGTTCCGCAGGACCAGGGGGTCATGTGTTGATCGGGAGTATCGGGCACAGCAATGTGTGATGGCTTTACTGGCATTTCATACCATCTGGACGTCAATGGATTGGTATTGCTTGCGGTTGCGATACGCCACCTCCATTGCATGTGGAAAGACCAATTCCACGTGGGTGCAGTCGAGGGCACCTATGCAATTTGGCATGCCTGACAGTGCATGGTAGGCAACTTATGTATCCAATATCTCCTGGGGTGTCCGGGGTAGGGATATGTAGTCCCTTGTGTGTTTGACGAGGGCATCCAGCACTTTGTTGAGTATATGTGAAAATATGGCCTGTGGTATGCCATGCATGTGCCCCACTGTATGCTGCTACGTGCCTGTGGCAAGGAAGTGGAGAACAGACACTACCCT
Organism: Ambystoma mexicanum; assembly: GCF_040938575.1. Classification (NCBI taxonomy): domain Eukaryota; kingdom Metazoa; phylum Chordata; class Amphibia; order Caudata; family Ambystomatidae; genus Ambystoma; species Ambystoma mexicanum. The sequence continues at coordinate 873,545,962 of NC_090930.1, forward strand.
GAGTAGAGGGGGGATTGCAGTGTGGATTTCTATGAGGCTCACTATGTCGTCATGTGTCATGTCCACTATGGTGGTGATGGTGTCCCGGTCAAGGCGGTACAGGGTGTGGATCTGCTCTGGTGTGAGGTTGAAGGTGGAGGCTCTGATGCGAGGGATTGGGGGCTGCCGGCGTGGTAATGGTGGCTGCACCGGTAGGGCATGCTGGGCCTGACTCACCCTCCTTCTCCTCCTGTGTATCCTCTGTGGTGGGGGCTGTGGTTGTTGTTGTTGCTGTTGTTGTCGTTGCTGCCTTGCAAGCAGGGCCTCCAGCTCCAGTAATACTGCTACAATTGGTATCATCTTGGTGTGGGAGGGGGTGTGGGGAGTGGGTGTGCTCCTTTTGTGCTGTGCCAGACTCCATTGCCTCCACCTGTGCTGGTTGAGTGCACCTGTGCCTCTTGGAAACACTGCTCAGGGTTCTTAACACCTTCTCGGCGCTGCCGGTATTTACTCCATGCCGGTAAGGTATTTTGTGGCCTTGTAGAGGCCGTTTTTTGCATGTCCGCATGACTTGGGATCAGCTCCGGTTTACGCCATGCCGCTAATTTCGGCATGGGGTGTCGTGCCCGTGCCACAAGACCGCTATTTACGGCCTTGTACTTTACGGTGCCGTAAATAACGGTCTAGAGGGTCAGAATGGCCCGTAAAGGTAAACGATGCCGGTAATCCTTTACTGGCATCGTTTTTCCCTTAACGCCCAACTCGGAATGACCCCCTCTGACTCCGGCTGCATGCCACTTAGCGTGACTACTTATACAAGAGATGGATTGCAAAGACTGAGTAAACTTTACAATAATGACGACCCTCTAGATTTTGACCAAATATTGCGTCAAGGTCAAGGGAGCAGATAGGTACACAAACTACACATATATTCAATGCCAGCACACCTCTGTTAAAACATCGGGTGTGAGAGATATGTATATAGGGGTCGAAGTGGGCGGAAGCGGTGGGGAGCGGTGCTCCTTTACTTTTTATTTTTAAGTTTCACTGTTCCTATACTTTTATTTTAAAAAGAAACCGTTCCGGAAAGGTTTCGTTTTAAAATAAAAGTGTAGGAAGAAGATGAAGCTTGCACTTCAGTGCACTGCACTGAACATTCCCATAAACAGCAGGTGTGTTTGTTTGGGGGTGTGGATTGTGTGTCGGAGGGAGTGTGGCGATGCGGTTTGTGGGGAGCTCGGCAGGCCAGCAAGGACCATAGTTCCACTACTTCTTTTCGTACACTTCGACCACTGTATGTATATGTATATTTTATTTATTTATTTATTTATTTATTTATTTATTTATTTAAAGTGTTCATATAGCACACCATAGCCCAAAGGCAACGGGGCACTGAAAGAAATGTGCGTCTACAAATAAAATACATTTCAACTAACATGCGTTTGAAGATTTATTTCCTGAGGTTCCTAGGGAAAGCTAGAATCAATATAAAGTATTCTGTGTTGGATATTAACTCTGGCTCTTCTTCTAACCCTTTCATGTTAAGATGTATGGAAGACTTGGTGGCGGGTCTCTCAGAGATGTTTTTGCATGACATCTAGATGAGAGCAGCTAAAACATTTACCTGGACTTATATCAAGCGGAAAGCCTATACTCGGCCCTTCTGATGGTATATCACTGTAGTGTGCCTCAATAAAATATGTATCAGCACACTCTCCTTTTGCTGGTGCTGTATGTTAGCACACCGCTGCTCAGTGCATATTCAAAAGGAGTGATGTTATTCTGGGCCAAATCATTCACAATATTTTACTAATAACTGGAATTACTCAGCCAAGAAATCTTCTGGTACTTGGTTTGGATGATATAGATTCATATTTTGGAGGTATTGCTCAAAATCATTCTCTCAGATGTTGGTAGCTGCTAAGATTATGTTTGCCCATCAGTGGAAGAACCCAAGTTCCCTAGATATAAAAGAAAGATGGACTATACTTTGAACTATAATTGGTATGGACAGAAATACAGCATCCGTCCATAAACATTCCACCAAAGAACAGATCTTACTTAAAATAGAAATCATGTAATAGATTCTGGGGTCAAAGAGGGGAACCTTATGGATATACTGTTAGTTCAGACGTCCACGGTTGTCATATGTTTTGTGTTGACATTTCAATTAAAATTGCATATGAAATGTTATTTTATTTATATATTTAATATACTCAATAGCCTTTCGACTTTGTGTATACAACAATGCACAAACACAAACTTACATATAATGACATACAATCATTTCATCAATATCATAAAATCATCAAGATGGACACAATCTGTAATTAATATAGCCATACACTAATTAAAATGCTGAATACAATTCCTTAAAAATATCTACAACTCGCAAATAATAAGGCACCATAAAATAAATAAGATTGCAGTCACTGCTGTCCATGAACGTTGACCATAGCATTGTTATGTTACTGCTATCCACTATTGTTTTAACACTCCAATTGTTCCCAGTGCAGTATTTTTTTCTATGGCTGCAAAAGCACGTATATGCGATAAAATAATGTCGTACCATAGCTTGATCAAATTTTTGTAGCTCATGGCGCATCTACTTATGTAGTCGGCCTGTATGCATTTGATTTCAAATTCTAGATACAAATACTCCACCGAAATGGACTCAAATTTTATTAGCCGAGGGATATATTTGTGATATGAAATGTTATATTGTACTAAACTGCCAAGACTCATATATTAGGGAAATTCAAAACATTGGACCTCATTACAGGTTTGACAGTAATTTGGTGGTAATTCCACAGTGTTACTACTGCAGCCATTTACTGTTACCACCACATTGTCCTGTGGATTTCCAGGGGAGTCCAAGCAGCTGCACAGCAGTGTAAACCCCCATTTCTGCAGTCTATATGACTCTAAGTGAATGTTGGCTGATTTCCTGTAAGCAGAACTTCTGCCATGGTAAATTGGTTGATTTTTGGGGCTAAAGTGGAGAATTGTGATTCGTCTGAGCTGTAAAAGTAGCTGTAATTCTATTACCACCAAAAAGTAGAGGTCATTCAATTACTGCTACTTTTTTACTGCACCGCCAAACTCGCAATGAGGCCCATTATTTATTATATTATTCAACAAGCTAAAGTAGCATGCTGGGGAATTTTTGAAACACTTGCAGATTACTGCAACATCTCATGTGAATACTTTGCTGATGAATATGGAGCTTAGAAATCACAATGTTTTAAATGTGTAAATGCGTCCTCTATGAGCTGAAGTTCACACTTTGGCTTGTGTGACAAAGTCCCCAGCCTGATTTTGGGGAGCAACAAGGAGATTGTCCAAGTGTGTTGGTAGCTAGTGGATGTTGGCCCATAGGAGGTAAGCAGAGGATATCCAAGTCACCCTCAATGGGCCACCAAACTTAGGAAGGTGACACCTACACCCTTATTTCCCCCACTGATTGCCTGGAAAAGAAAGCTGACTTTATTCAGGACACCCTTAACAACCATTCTGGTGAGTCACTCCAACCGACTTTCTAAACCTAAACCAGTGACATTACAAATAATATTCCTGTTAAGGGGAAGTTCTCTCAGGAATTGTATTGGCCAAATTGATTGGGTATGTATTTTTGAGCATACATCGATCATTCTAAAAAAAAATGCCTATGTTATTTTAGGTAAATTTCTATAGCGCGCGGTCACCCAAAGGTATCATGGCACTGAGGAGGGAGACCATGGTCAGCCAAGTAGTCAAGATCTCATAAAGTATATTTAGAAGAGCGTGGTTTTAAGCGCTCTTCTGAAATCCAAGTGATTCGAGATGTTCCTGATTGTGAAGGGTAAACCGTTCCACATGTTGGCCGCAACTATGGAAAAGGCACGACCACCTATCCTAGCGCGACGAAACCTAGGGACAACAAGAAGGTCTGCAGTGGAAGAGCGCAAGGGGTGCTCAGGCTGATATCGGAGAAACTTGGATTGAACAAACTCAGCACCTTGAGAGTGGATGGCTCGTTGGACTATACACATGGCTTTAAATCTAATATGCTGGCTATTGCATTCTTGGTGAGGGACTGTTTGTGATGACACCTGCTGCAGTACCTACGCGCCCCGTTAAATTAAAAGGGTTTGTCCATGAGAGTTGAGGTGATGTTAAAGATCTTGCGTCGCACCAGGTTTAGCTACTACGGAGACTTAGAGTCCCTCCACTCCGTTTGTGACAATATATAATGGTTGTGTTGAGCTATCCCTTGATAGTGCGCCGAAAAATAATGGAATGGCAAGTAGTGATGATTAATCAATTCCTGTTTATTTTTGTGATGTTAGAGCCTTTGTGGATTGTTTCACAGGCATGTTTCTATTGCCTTTTTTGTAGCGTCTAATCTGATTAAGGAAACCATGTCCCTGTTTCTTGGTAATGATTGAAGTACTTGGTTCATTAGATTCAGCTTCTTCTTCAGCTTCTGAACTAGCTGAGGAGGTATTGGGAGTTGTCTCCTTGGATATTGGTTTCGTGAATTTGTTATATTTCTCCTGGAAAGTGTACAAGATCTTTAACATCACCTCAACTCTCATGGACAAACCCTTTTAATTTAACGGGGCGCGTAGGTACTGCAGCAGGTGTCATCACAAACAGTCCCTCACCAAGAATGCAATACTTGTCCTTGTGACATCACTGTACCACGCAAGACCCTCAAGCTAATTCTATCTAAACCAACAATGGCGGAATACCTAGAAAATCGAGAACAAGAAGCAGATACCCTTTTCACCCCACGGGGTAATAATACACATGCATTTACCTCTACTACCCCTAAAAGAGAAGATCTCAGATCTAAATTCATTAGATTAGAAAGGGTATCTCGCCGCGAAATCGACAAATTTTGGGAGATTGTCTCGCTAAAAAACTATCTTTCTAAAGATCAAATACCGAGAGGTTTACGTATTCTCATTTTTCCTGATTTCAATAAAGATGAAGACCATGACCTAGCCAATAACTGGGAAACTAATCTTAACCATTGCTCCAAACAAATGCTCCAGATGCTTATTGAACATGCTGAAAGAGAACAAGCAAGATCTATAGCTCAAATAGATTCTATTAAGAAAGAAATACATGAAGCCAAAGCTCTTGAGGTTACAAAGGAAAAAAACTTTCTCAAAATGTATGAAATACTAAAAGAATATCAGGATGATATAAAACTGCGAAAACTAAGAAAATTTTATAGGGACGACCGGGATTATAGTGAAGACAGAGTGTACACTTTCCAGGAGAAATATAACAAATTCACGAAACCAATATCCAAGGAGACAACTCCCAATACCTCCTCAGCTAGTTCAGAAGCTGAAGAAGAAGCTGAATCTAATGAACCAAGTACTTCAATCATTACCAAGAAACAGGGACATGGTTTCCTTAATCAGATTAGACGCTACAAAAAAGGCAATAGAAACATGCCTGTGAAACAATCCACAAAGGCTCTAACATCACAAAAATAAACAGGAATTGATTAATCATCACTACTTGCCATTCCATTATTTTTCGGTGCACTATCAAGGGATAGCTCAACACAACCATTATATATTGTCACAAACGGAGTGGAGGGACTCTAAGTCTCCGTAGTAGCTAAACCTGGTGCGACGCAAGATCTTTAACATCACCTCAACTCTCATGGACAAACCCTTTTAATTTAACGGGGCGCGTAGGTACTGCAGCAGGTGTCATCACAAACAGTCCCTCACCAAGAATGCAATACTTGTCCTTGTGACATCACTGTACCACGCAAGACCCTCAAGCTAATTCTATCCAAACCAACAATGGCGGAATACCTAGAAAATCGAGAACAAGAAGCAGATACCCTTTTCACCCCACGGGGTAATAATACACATGCATTTACCTCTACTACCCCTAAAAGAGAAGATCTCAGATCTAAATTCATTAGATTAGAAAGGGTATCTCGCCGCGAAATCGACAAATTTTGGGAGATTGTCTCGCTAAAAAACTATCTTTCTAAAGATCAAATACCGAGAGGTTTACGTATTCTCATTTTCCTGATTTCAATAAAGATGAAGACCATGACCTAGCCAATAACTGGGAAACTAATCTTAACCATTGCTCCAAACAAATGCTCCAGATGCTTATTGAACATGCTGAAAGAGAACAAGCAAGATCTATAGCTCAAATAGATTCTATTAAGAAAGAAATACATGAAGCCAAAACTCTTGAGGTTACAAAGGAAAAAAACTTTCTCAAAATGTATGAAATACTAAAAGAATATCAGGATGATATAAAACTGCGAAAACTAAGAAAATTTTATAGGGACGACCGGGATTATAGTGAAGACAGAGTGTACACTTTCCAGGAGAAATATAACAAATTCACGAAACCAATATCCAAGGAGACAACTCCCAATACCTCCTCAGCTAGTTCAGAAGCTGAAGAAGAAGCTGAATCTAATGAACCAAGTACTTCAATCATTACCAAGAAACAGGGACATGGTTTCCTTAATCAGATTAGACGCTACAAAAAGGCAATAGAAACATGCCTGTGAAACAATCCACAAAGGCTCTAACATCACAAAAATAAACAGGAATTGATTAATCATCACTACTTGCCATTCCATTATTTTTCGGCGCACTATCAAGGGATAGCTCAACACAACCATTATATATTGTCACAAACGGAGTGGAGGGACTCTAAGTCTCCGTAGTAGCTAAACCTGGTGCGACGCAAGATCTTTAACATCACCTCAACTCTCATGGACAAACCCTTTTAATTTAACGGGGCGCGTAGGTACTGCAGCAGGTGTCATCACAAACAGTCCCTCACCAAGAATGCAATACTTGTCCTTGTGACATCACTGTACCACGCAAGACCCTCAAGCTAATTCTATCTAAACCAACAATGGCGGAATACCTAGAAAATCGAGAACAAGAAGCAGATACCCTTTTCACCCCACGGGGTAATAATACACATGCATTTACCTCTACTACCCCTAAAAGAGAAGATCTCAGATCTAAATTCATTAGATTAGAAAGGGTATCTCGCCGCGAAATCGACAAATTTTGGGAGATTGTCTCGCTAAAAAACTATCTTTCTAAAGATCAAATACCGAGAGGTTTACGTATTCTCATTTTTCCTGATTTCAATAAAGATGAAGACCATGACCTAGCCAATAACTGGGAAACTAATCTTAACCATTGCTCCAAACAAATGCTCCAGATGCTTATTGAACATGCTGAAAGAGAACAAGCAAGATCTATAGCTCAAATAGATTCTATTAAGAAAGAAATACATGAAGCCAAAGCTCTTGAGGTTACAAAGGAAAAAAACTTTCTCAAAATGTATGAAATACTAAAAGAATTTAATATCAGGATGATATAAAACTGCGAAAACTAAGAAAATTTTATAGGGACGACCGGGATTATAGTGAAGACAGAGTGTACACTTTCCAGGAGAAATATAACAAATTCACGAAACCAATATCCAAGGAGACAACTCCCAATACCTCCTCAGCTAGTTCAGAAGCTGAAGAAGAAGCTGAATCTAATGAACCAAGTACTTCAATCATTACCAAGAAACAGGGACATGGTTTCCTTAATCAGATTAGACGCTACAAAAAAGGCAATAGAAACATGCCTGTGAAACAATCCACAAAGGCTCTAACATCACAAAAATAAACAGGAATCGATTAATCATCACTACTTGCCATTCCATTATTTTTCGGCGCACTATCAAGGGATAGCTCAACACAACCATTATATATTGTCACAAACGGAGTGGAGGGACTCTAAGTCTCCGTAGTAGCTAAACCTGGTGCGACGCAAGATCTTTAACATCACCTCAACTCTCATGGACAAACCCTTTTAATTTAACGGGGCGCGTAGGTACTGCAGCAGGTGTCATCACAAACAGTCCCTCACCAAGAATGCAATACTTGTCCTTGTGACATCACTGTACCACGCAAGACCCTCAAGCTAATTCTATCTAAACCAACAATGGCGGAATACCTAGAAAATCGAGAACAAGAAGCAGATACCCTTTTCACCCCACGGGGTAATAATACACATGCATTTACCTCTACTACCCCTAAAAGAGAAGATCTCAGATCTAAATTCATTAGATTAGAAAGGGTATCTCGCCGCGAAATCGACAAATTTTGGGAGATTGTCTCGCTAAAAAACTATCTTTCTAAAGATCAAATACCGAGAGGTTTACGTATTCTCATTTTTCCTGATTTCAATAAAGATGAAGACCATGACCTAGCCAATAACTGGGAAACTAATCTTAACCATTGCTCCAAACAAATGCTCCAGATGCTTATTGAACATGCTGAAAGAGAACAAGCAAGATCTATATCTCAAATAGATTATATTAAGAAAGAAATACATGAAGCCAAAGCTCTTGAGGTTACAAAGGAAAAAAACTTTCTCAAAATGTATGAAATACTAAAAGAATATCAGGATGATATAAAACTGCGAAAACTAAGAAAATTTTATAGGGACGACCGGGATTATATTGAAGACAGAGTGTACACTTTCCAGGAAAAATATAACAAATTCACGAAACCAATATCCAAGGAGACAACTCCCAATACCTCCTCAGCTAGTTCAGAAGCTGAAGAAGAAGCTGAATCTAATGAACCAAGTACTTCAATCATTACCAAGAAACAGGGACATGGTTTCCTTAATCAGATTAGACGCTACAAAAAAGGCAATAGAAACATGCCTGTGAAACAATCCACAAAGGCTCTAACATCACAAAAATAAACAGGAATTGATTAATCATCACTACTTGCCATTCCATTATTTTTCGGCGCACTATCAAGGGATAGCTCAACACAACCATTATATATTGTCACAAACGGAGTGGAGGGACTCTAAGTCTCCGTAGTAGCTAAACCTGGTGCGACGCAAGATCTTTAACATCACCTCAACTCTCATGGACAAACCCTTTTAATTTAACGGGGCGCGTAGGTACTGCAGCAGGTGTCATCACAAACAGTCCCTCACCAAGAATGCAATACTTGTCCTTGTGACATCACTGTACCACGCAAGACCCTCAAGCTAATTCTATCTAAACCAACAATGGCGGAATACCTAGAAAATCGAGAACAAGAAGCAGATACCCTTTTCACCCCACGGGGTAATAATACACATGCATTTACCTCTACTACCCCTAAAAGAGAAGATCTCAGATCTAAATTCATTAGATTAGAAAGGGTATCTCGCCGCGAAATCGACAAATTTTGGGAGATTGTCTCGCTAAAAAACTATCTTTCTAAAGATCAAATACCGAGAGGTTTACGTATTCTCATTTTTCCTGATTTCAATAAAGATGAAGACCATGACCTAGCCAATAACTGGGAAACTAATCTTAACCATTGCTCCAAACAAATGCTCCAGATGCTTATTGAACATGCTGAAAGAGAACAAGCAAGATCTATAGCTCAAATAGATTCTATTAAGAAAGAAATACATGAAGCCAAAGCTCTTGAGGTTACAAAGGAAAAAAACTTTCTCAAAATGTATGAAATACTAAAAGAATATCAGGATGATATAAAACTGCGAAAACTAAGAAAATTTTATAGGGACGACCGGGATTATAGTGAAGACAGAGTGTACACTTTCCAGGAGAAATATAACAAATTCACGAAACCAATATCCAAGGAGACAACTCCCAATACCTCCTCAGCTAGTTCAGAAGCTGAAGAAGAAGCTGAATCTAATGAACCAAGTACTTCAATCATTACCAAGAAACAGGGACATGGTTTCCTTAATCAGATTAGACGCTACAAAAAAGGCAATAGAAACATGCCTGTGAAACAATCCACAAAGGCTCTAACATCACAAAAATAAACAGGAATTGATTAATCATCACTACTTGCCATTCCATTATTTTTCGGCGCACTATCAAGGGATAGCTCAACACAACCATTATATATTGTCACAAACGGAGTGGAGGGACTCTAAGTCTCCGTAGTAGCTAAACCTGGTGCGACGCAAGATCTTTAACATCACCTCAACTCTCATGGACAAACCCTTTTAATTTAACGGGGCGCGTAGGTACTGCAGCAGGTGTCATCACAAACAGTCCCTCACCAAGAATGCAATACTTGTCCTTGTGACATCACTGTACCACGCAAGACCCTCAAGCTAATTCTATCTAAACCAACAATGGCGGAATACCTAGAAAATCGAGAACAAGAAGCAGATACCCTTTTCACCCCACGGGGTAATAATACACATGCATTTACCTCTACTACCCCTAAAAGAGAAGATCTCAGATCTAAATTCATTAGATTAGAAAGGGTATCTCGCCGCGAAATCGACAAATTTTGGGAGATTGTCTCGCTAAAAAACTATCTTTCTAAAGATCAAATACCGAGAGGTTTACGTATTCTCATTTTTCCTGATTTCAATAAAGATGAAGACCATGACCTAGCCAATAACTGGGAAACTAATCTTAACCATTGCTCCAAACAAATGCTCCAGATGCTTATTGAACATGCTGAAAGAGAACAAGCAAGATCTATAGCTCAAATAGATTCTATTAAGAAAGAAATACATGAAGCCAAAGCTCTTGAGGTTACAAAGGAAAAAAACTTTCTCAAAATGTATGAAATACTAAAAGAATATCAGGATGATATAAAACTGCGAAAACTAAGAAAATTTTATAGGGACGACCGGGATTATAGTGAAGACAGAGTGTACACTTTCCAGGAGAAATATAACAAATTCACGAAACCAATATCCAAGGAGACAACTCCCAATACCTCCTCAGCTAGTTCAGAAGCTGAAGAAGAAGCTGAATCTAATGAACCAAGTACTTCAATCATTACCAAGAAACAGGGACATGGTTTCCTTAATCAGATTAGACGCTACAAAAAAGGCAATAGAAACATGCCTGTGAAACAATCCACAAAGGCTCTAACATCACAAAAATAAACAGGAATTGATTAATCATCACTACTTGCCATTCCATTATTTTTCGGCGCACTATCAAGGGATAGCTCAACACAACCATTATATATTGTCACAAACGGAGTGGAGGGACTCTAAGTCTCCGTAGTAGCTAAACCTGGTGCGACGCAAGATCTTTAACATCACCTCAACTCTCATGGACAAACCCTTTTAATTTAACGGGGCGCGTAGGTACTGCAGCAGGTGTCATCACAAACAGTCCCTCACCAAGAATGCAATACTTGTCCTTGTGACATCACTGTACCACGCAAGACCCTCAAGCTAATTCTATCTAAACCAACAATGGCGGAATACCTAGAAAATCGAGAACAAGAAGCAGATACCCTTTTCACCCCACGGGGTAATAATACACATGCATTTACCTCTACTACCCCTAAAAGAGAAGATCTCAGATCTAAATTCATTAGATTAGAAAGGGTATCTCGCCGCGAAATCGACAAATTTTGGGAGATTGTCTCGCTAAAAAACTATCTTTCTAAAGATCAAATACCGAGAGGTTTACGTATTCTCATTTTTCCTGATTTCAATAAAGATGAAGACCATGACCTAGCCAATAACTGGGAAACTAATCTTAACCATTGCTCCAAACAAATGCTCCAGATGCTTATTGAACATGCTGAAAGAGAACAAGCAAGATCTATAGCTCAAATAGATTCTATTAAGAAAGAAATACATGAAGCCAAAGCTCTTGAGGTTACAAAGGAAAAAAACTTTCTCAAAATGTATGAAATACTAAAAGAATATCAGGATGATATAAAACTGCGAAAACTAAGAAAATTTTATAGGGACGACCGGGATTATAGTGAAGACAGAGTGTACACTTTCCAGGAGAAATATAACAAATTCACGAAACCAATATCCAAGGAGACAACTCCCAATACCTCCTCAGCTAGTTCAGAAGCTGAAGAAGAAGCTGAATCTAATGAACCAAGTACTTCAATCATTACCAAGAAACAGGGACATGGTTTCCTTAATCAGATTAGACGCTACAAAAAAGGCAATAGAAACATGCCTGTGAAACAATCCACAAAGGCTCTAACATCACAAAAATAAACAGGAATTGATTAATCATCACTACTTGCCATTCCATTATTTTTCGGCGCACTATCAAGGGATAGCTCAACACAACCATTATATATTGTCACAAACGGAGTGGAGGGACTCTAAGTCTCCGTAGTAGCTAAACCTGGTGCGACGCAAGATCTTTAACATCACCTCAACTCTCATGGACAAACCCTTTTAATTTAACGGGGCGCGTAGGTACTGCAGCAGGTGTCATCACAAACAGTCCCTCACCAAGAATGCAATACTTGTCCTTGTGACATCACTGTACCACGCAAGACCCTCAAGCTAATTCTATCTAAACCAACAATGGCGGAATACCTAGAAAATCGAGAACAAGAAGCAGATACCCTTTTCACCCCACGGGGTAATAATACACATGCATTTACCTCTACTACCCCTAAAAGAGAAGATCTCAGATCTAAATTCATTAGATTAGAAAGGGTATCTCGCCGCGAAATCGACAAATTTTGGGAGATTGTCTCGCTAAAAAACTATCTTTCTAAAGATCAAATACCGAGAGGTTTACGTATTCTCATTTTTCCTGATTTCAATAAAGATGAAGACCATGACCTAGCCAATAACTGGGAAACTAATCTTAACCATTGCTCCAAACAAATGCTCCAGATGCTTATTGAACATGCTGAAAGAGAACAAGCAAGATCTATAGCTCAAATAGATTCTATTAAGAAAGAAATACATGAAGCCAAAGCTCTTGAGGTTACAAAGGAAAAAAACTTTCTCAAAATGTATGAAATACTAAAAGAATATCAGGATGATATAAAACTGCGAAAACTAAGAAAATTTTATAGGGACGACCGGGATTATAGTGAAGACAGAGTGTACACTTTCCAGGAGAAATATAACAAATTCACGAAACCAATATCCAAGGAGACAACTCCCAATACCTCCTCAGCTAGTTCAGAAGCTGAAGAAGAAGCTGAATCTAATGAACCAAGTACTTCAATCATTACCAAGAAACAGGGACATGGTTTCCTTAATCAGATTAGACGCTACAAAAAAGGCAATAGAAACATGCCTGTGAAACAATCCACAAAGGCTCTAACATCACAAAAATAAACAGGAATTGATTAATCATCACTACTTGCCATTCCATTATTTTTCGGCGCACTATCAAGGGATAGCTCAACACAACCATTATAATATGCTGGCTAACCGGCAGCCAGTGAAGGGAGCGTAACACCGGGTTAATGTGGGCTCCATAGGGAGTGCCCACTGCTATCCGGGCAGCCAAATTTTGTAGACGCTGCAACCGCTGTATAAGGCCAATCGGTTGGGCCAGATAGAGCAAGTTGCAGTAGTCTAGATGAGATAGAACTAATTCCGCAACCACCGTAGGGCGGAGAGGTTTTGGGATCATAGGGAGAACCTTCTTCAGGACCTTAAGTTGGTAATAACCTGCCTGGCACACAGCCACAACTTGGTTCGCCATAGACAGGGAAGCGGAGAGGATAACCCCCAGATTTTTCACCTTGCCAACTGGACTGTAACGCTCACCTGATTCCAGCAGAGGCGCCGGTCTTGACTGGGTGAATGCCGTATCTTCAAAAGTGATGTGTAACACACGGTTGGCTCTTTGGGCTGGACCTCTGTGCACTGTATGTCTGACTCGAAGAGTAAGATGTGTGCAGATAGAAAATATGGGATTAATGAACTGGGGTTATTGGGTGCCTCTCTCCTCTTCCCTTTCTCTTCTCTTGTAGAACCCCAAAGGTTAACGCCCTCACCTTAGGTAAGTGAACGCCGAGCTCTCCATCTGGCTCGGGGCAGGGTGCCGTAACCAGTTTCTTCACTGGATAAGGGTGCAGGCCTCTTGACCTCAGAGGACTGCTGTCCATCGTTAACTGCACGAACGGTAAGTTCTGGGCACTTCAAATGTCTTAAAAGTCTTTTGTAATGATATCTCTTGTTTTGCAGGGTTCCGGCGATGGCGGATGGCGGGCTGATGAGAGTTGAGGATCGAACCCGCGTGAGGAATAGAAGCGCCTGGAAGCACGTAAGTAAGCGCTTGTAGCCTGCTTCACGATGCGCACTAACTGTCCCTTTTATCTTGCAGGTACAAGTTCGGAGCTTTAGAGAAGCTGAAGGGTGCTGGAATACCCACTGGATTCGGCGTGGGAAGGAGTAATGGCACGTGAGTAATAAAGTTGCCCAATGTCTTTAAACGCACCTTCTTTTGTCTTTCAGATGCGGGATGCAGCGCCGAAGGCCTCCGGAGCGTGCAAAGAGCTGGTAAGCTTTTGTCTTTCAGATGCCGGAATGCAGTGCGAAGACCTCCGGAGCATGCGAAGAGTAGGTAAGCCTTTGTCTTTCAGATGCCGGAATGCAGCGCGAGGCGTTGGTGACAGCCGATGGACCAGGTAAGAGATGCGCTACCACTGAAGACCGTAGTGCTAACCTGTTCTTTCTTTGTCTTTATAGGTGCTGCTGAAGACTGGATTCCAGGATGGTAAGCCTTTGTTCCCTTAGGCCCAGGATCAGAAGCAGAAGACACGATGAGCGTTCTGCTGCAGAGAATGCAGAATAACGCAAAGCAAGATTCATCCATCGGGTGTGGTTTAAATAGCCTCCTGTAGTGCTTAGGTGTCTCCTTCCACAGCCACGCCTAGGTAAGAAAAGAGTTCCTGCTTTCCAGAAGAGTTCCAGTGTTCTGAACCTAGGGAGTGGCTCCTGCCCCAGCCAACAGGAAAAGTAGTCCCAAACAGAAGAGGATCAGGGGTTCAACTGGCAGGTAAGTAAGCAGCATGGTCTGCTGCAGGTAAGTCCACCCAAGCATTATGAGCCCGGAGCTTCCAGCGCTGGGACTTGGCATCTTTATGAGCCTGGTGCCACTGGCGCCAGGACAGGGTCCAAAAGGTCCCAATTGGGACTGGCTGGCACTTGGAACCGGGGTTATGGGTCTGCTTCCAAGGGAGTCGGGCAAGTCCTGATCTTTTGGAAGCAGAGATCATGACAGCACCCCCCCTCAAGGCCCCTCCCAAACCGGGCTTCTCCGGGGGTTTGGGCTTGTTAGGAAATGTTCGATGAAATCTTTTGATTAGACGAGGGGCGTGGACATATTCTGCAGGTTCCCAGGATCTTTCTTGGGGACCGTAGCCTTTCCAGTCAATCAGGTAAAATAGTTTAGATTTGGAGATCTTGGAATCCAGGATGCTTTTGACTTCAAACTCGAGTTCTCCATCAACTAGAATAGGTTTTGGAGATGTAATTAGTCGGGTTTGAGGTTGCACGGGTTTTAATAGAGAGACGTGGAAGACCGGATGTATCTTCATGTGAAGGGGCAAGTCCAACTTGACCGCTACTGGATTTACTATGGTAGTGATGGAATAGGGACCAAGGTATCTTGGGTTGAATGTGCGTGGTCCTTTTAGAGGTAGATATTTGGTGGATAACCAGACTTGATCTCCTACTTGATATTGGGGGGCTTCCTTCCGATGTTGGTCTGCTCCTTTCTTGTATTGTTCTTTAGCCCTTTGAAGGTGAGAAACGGCTTCCTTAAAGGCTTGGGTGATTGTAGAATGCAGGTGGTCTACTGCTGGTGTTCCAAGATCTTGGATTGGATCCAACTCCGAGGTTCGAGGGTGACTACCGTATAAAAGAAAAAACGGGGTCTTCCCAGTTCCCGAGTGGACAGAGTTATTGTAGGCATATTCGGCTATCCAAAGGATATCTTTCCAAGTTTTTTCAGTTTGTTGTAGCATGCAGCGCAAATACTGTTCCAGAGTTTGATTGGTCCTCTCGGTTTGTCCGTCGGTTTGAGGGTGGTGGCTGGTCAAAAGTCTCACATCAATTTGAGCCGACCGACAGCAACTTCGCCAAAAATGAGAAATAAATTGACTACCTCGATCCGAAATTAGAACTGAAGGAAAACCGTGCAGTCGGACGATGTTTTCGAGAAATTCTCGGGCCAGAGTTGCTGCTGTTGGTAAGCCTTTGAGTGGAATGAAATGCGCCATCTTGGAGAATAGGTCCACGATTACTAGGATCGTATTGTATCCGGAGCATGGAGGTAGATCGGTGATGAAGTCCATAGAAAGCGTATGCCAAGGGCGAGGCGGGATGTCAATAGGGTGTAAGAGGCCGGCTGGTTTTTCCTTTTGACTCTTGTTTTGGGCGCATACTCCACAGGACATTATAAAGTCTCTGATATCTTTTTTCCAAGACGGCCACCAGAAGTAGCGCTTGATCTTTTCCGAGGTCTTGGTCATACCGGGATGTCCTTCCATTAAAGAATCGTGATAACAAGAGATTACCTTTTTCTGTAGATCTGTGCTGGGCAGGTATAACTGTTCTTGGAAATATAATAGGTTGTCCTTCACCGTAAAGTCCTTTCCCTGAAGATGCCAATTCTGTATGTCTGCTGGAGTTACCAGTAGCCTGGCTTTATCCTTCACTTCCTCTATGGATTGTGTGGCGATTACACCTAGAATTCTTTGTTCGGGAATGATAGGTACAGGTTTAGGATTGATCAAATGTTCTTCCACTCCCATCCGAGAAAGGGCATCAGCTTTACCGTTTTTTGTACCAGGTCGATAGGTAATTATGAAGTCAAACTCGGCAAAGAGTAGTGCCCAACGGAGTTGCCTGGAGGATTGAGCTTTTGCGGTTTTCAAATATTGCAGGTTTTAGTGATCTGTAATCACAGTAACGGTGTGTCGGGCCCCCAGAAGATAATGCCGCCAAGCATTAAAGGCGGACTTGATAGCTAGAAGTTCCTTATCAGTAATAGTGTAATTGATTTCAGGAGGCGAGAATTTGCGGGACCAAAATGCCACGGGATGCAACTGATTGGTTACTGGGTCCTTTTGTGATAGAACTGCCCCCATGGCAAGGCTTGAAGCATCAGTTTCAACGATGTAGGGGAGTTCTGGGCGAGGATGTTTTAAGATCGGTGCAGAGATAAATCTAGTCTTCAAATTCTGGAAAGCTTGTTCCGCCTCGGTAGACCATTCAAAACGTTTGTTTTTCTTTAACAAGGCGGTGATGGGCTGGACTATTCGAGAGAATTCGGGGATAAACCTGCGGTAAAAGTTAGCGAAGCCTAACATGCTTTGAACACCTTTTACGGAGGATGGCGATGGCCATTTGAGAATTGCATCGACCTTCTTTGAATCCATACGCACTCCGCTAGGTGATAATATGAATCCCAAGAATTCAACTTCAGTCACGTTGAAAACACATTTTTCCAACTTAGCGAAAAGTTTGTGTTGACGCAATCTCTCGAGGACCATTTTCACGTGTTTCCGATGTTCAGTTTCCGATGAAGAATAAACGAGGATGTCGTCAATGTAAACAACAACACACACATCTACGAGCTCTCTGAGGACATCGTTCATAAAATATTGAAAGGCGGCCGGGGCATTGCAAAGTCCGAAGGGCATGACCTGATATTCAAATAGCCCATACTTGGTGCGGAAGGCCGTCTTCCATTCATCGCCCTCTTTTACTTGTACCAAGTGGTAGGCTCCTCTAAGATCCAGCTTTGTATATATGCATGCTTTTCTGACTTGGTCCAGGAGTTCAGGGATCAAAGGTAACGGATATCTATTCTTAACGGTGATCTGGTTCAGGGAGCGATAATCTATACAAGTTCTAAGGTCTCCTTCCTTTTTTGGAACGAAGAACAAAGCTGAAGAAGCAGGGGACTTGGAAGGACGAATAAACCCATTTGCCAGGTATTGATCCAGGTATTGCCGAAGGTGAAGGTTCTCAGGCTCGGTGAGGGCATAAATTCTACTACAAGGAGGAGTAGATCCAGGTATCAGGTCTATCTGGCAGTCATAAGACCTATGAGGAGGTAGAGAGTTAGCCTGATCCTTCCGAAAAACATCTTGGAATTCTAGGTATTCAGGAGGTAACTGGGGAGCCTCCGAGGAAATTGCTGCCAGTGCAACACCAGGTCGAGGGTGACAAGTAGAGACACATTCTGGAAACTGAACCGTTCTTGCTCGCCAATCGATCTGAGGATTGTGCTTCTCTAACCAAGGAATTCCTAGAATAATCTGGAACTGAGGGGCCTTGATCACATCGAACACGATCTTCTCATGGTGTCCATCTTGACTTACTAGCGTTACGTCTTGGGTGGTATGCGTTACTGGTCCGGAGGCTATCTCCGTACCATCCACCGTAGTAATGACGTCCTTTACAGCCTTTGGACAAAGAGTCAGATTCATCCTCAAAACCATTTCATGATCCACATAATTGCCGATGGCACCGCTGTCGACGTAAGCTTCAATCGCATGTAATCGATCCGGATGTTCAGGGCTAATGAGGACCATAGGTATCACGAAATGCGAGGTCACGGAACTGGTTTTAACGCTCGGCAAGAGGACCTCTATTCTTGTCGGGCGAGGTCGTTTCCCTGCTCAGAGTTTGTGACCCTGGTAACTGCAGCTCCTACTGTCTTCTTGGCTGGTTTCACCAGACAGTCTCGAAGAAAGTGCCCCGAGTTTCCGCAATAGAGGCATAATTGCAGCTGTTTTCTCCTTTCCCGCTCCTTTTGTGTTAGTGGTCCTTTCAGGCCCCCTATTTGCATGGGTTCCCCGGAGTCTACTCCTTTGGTAGGAGTTGGTGGTTTGGAAAATACTCGAGCATCAAACTTGGAACGATCGGCCTTCCTGTTCTGCAGTCTGTGGTCAATTTGAACGACTAAGTCAATATAGTCCGAACAGTCTTGCGGGGGATTCACTACTTGGGCTAACACATCTTTGAGCTCTCCACGTAGACCTCTATAAAACAGCGTAATCCTTTTGTCCTCAGGCCATCGAGTTTCCACTATCAGTCTGTTGAAAGACGCAATATAAGCCAAAAGGTCTTGATTACCCTGTCGCAATGAAAGGAGCTCATTGTCCAAGGCCTGCCCCTGTGAATGTCTTGCAAACAGTTTTTCCATACTCAGCTGAAAAGCTTGAAAATCATGGAGAACCGGATCATCTTGATTAACTAGAGGGATCGACCAGTCTGCTGCATTGCCACTAAGGTACGAAAGCATGAAAGCTACCTTAGCTTGATCAGTTGGAAAGGCTGCTGGCCGGCATAAGAAGTGCAACCGGCACTGATTAATAAATACTGCAAACCTCTTTGGGTCACCAGAATCGGGCGGAGCCAGAGGTACATTCCCAGGTAGGTTGATCTGCACTGGGTTCGTAGAGGATGTTGAAGGAAGATTTGCCCCTGATGCGGGTAACAGAGTTTGTCCGGCTTGTGACTGTGGCAATTGTCTAGCGAGATCGTCTGTTCGCTCCTTGGAAATAATCAGTTCCCTTCTTAGAGCATTCGTTTCCTGACGGGCTGCATGCCCTTCTGCTCTTAGTTCCCCAAGTAACTGGGCTAGCTGGTCGGTATCCGAGGTTTCCATAGCGCCTGGGTGGGAGTTTTGCGGTAGGCTTTGCGTTCTGTAACGCTCACCTGATTCCCGCAGAGGCGCCGGTCTTGACTGGGTGAATGCCGTATCTTCAAAGGTGATGTGTAACACACGGTTGGCTCTTTGGGCTGGACCTCTGTGCACTGTATGTCTGACTCGAAGAGTAAGATGTCTGCAGATAGAAAATATGGGATTAATGAACTGGGGTTATTGGGTGCCTCTCTCCTCTTCCCTTTCTCTTCTCTTGTAGAACCCCAAAGGTTAACGCCCTCACCTTAGGTAAGTGAACGCTGAGCTCTCCATCTGCCTCGGGGCAGGGTGCCGTAACCAGTTTCTTCACTGGATAAGGGTGCAAGCCTCTTGACCTCAGAGGACTGCTGTCCGTCGTTAACTGCACGAACGGTAAGTTCTGGGCACTTCAAATGTCTTAAAAGTCTTTTGTAATGATATCTCTTGTTTTGCAGGGTTCCGGCGATGGCGGATGGCGGGCTGATGAGAGTTGAGGATCGAACCCGCGTGAGGAATAGAAGCGCCTGGAAGCACGTAAGTAAGCGCTTGTAGCCTGCTTCACGATGCGCACTAACTGTCCCTTTTATCTTGCAGGTACAAGTTCGGAGCTTTAGAGAAGCTGAAGGGTGCTGGAATACCCACTGGATTCGGCGTGGGAAGGAGTAATGGCACGTGAGTAATAAAGTTGCCCAATGTCTTTAAGCGCACCTTCTTTTGTCTTTCAGATGCGGGATGCAGCGCCGAAGGCCTCCGGAGCGTGCGAAGAGCTGGTAAGCTTTTGTCTTTCAGATGCCGGAATGCAGTGCGAAGACCTCCGGAGCATGCGAAGAGTAGGTAAGCCTTTGTCTTTCAGATGCCAGAATGCAGAGCGAGGCGTTGGTGACAGCCGATGGACCAGGTAAGAGATGCGCTGCCACTGAAGACCGTAGTGCTAACCTGTTCTTTCTTTGTCTTTACAGGTGCTGCTGAAGACTGGATTCCAGGATGGTAAGCCTTTGTTCCCTTAGGCCCAGGATCAGAAGCAGAAGACACGATGAGCGTTCTGCTGCAGAGAATGCAGAATAACGCAAAGCAAGATTCATCCATCGGGTGTAGTTTAAATAGCCTCCTGTAGTGCTTAGGTGTCTCCTTCCACAGCCACGCCTAGGTAAGAAAAGAGTTCCTGCTTTCCAGAAGAGTTCCAGTGTTCGGAACCTAGGCAGTGGCCCCTCCCCCACCCAACAGGAAAAGTAGTCCCAAACAGAAGAGGATCAGGGGTTCAACTGGCAGGTAAGTAAGCAGCATGGTTGCTCCAGGTAAGTCCACCCAAGCATTATGAGCCCGGCGCTTCCAGCGCTGGGACTGGGCATCTTTATGAGCCTGGTGCCACTGGCGCCAGGACAGGGTCCAAAAGGTCCCAATTGGGACTGGCTGGCACTCGGAACCGGGGTTATGGGTCTGCTTCCAAGGGAGTCGGGCAAGTCCTGATCTTTTGGAAGCAGAGATCATGACAGCACCCCCCCTCAAGGCCCCTCCCAAACCGGGCTTCTCCGGGGGTTTGGGCTTGTTAGGAAATGTTCGATGAAATCTTTTGATTAGACGAGGCGCGTGGACATATTCTGCAGGTTCCCAGGATCTTTCTTGGGGACCGTAGCCTTTCCAGTCAATCAGGTAAAATAGTTTAGATTTGGAGATCTTGGAATCCAGGATGCTTTTGACTTCAAACTCGAGTTCTCCATCAACTAGAATAGGTTTTGGAGATGCAGTTAGTCGGGTTTGAGGTTGCACGGGTTTTAATAGAGAGACGTGGAAGACCGGATGTATCTTCATGTGAGGGGGCAAGTCCAACTTGACCGCTACTGGATTTACTATGGTAGTGATGGAATAGGGACCAAGGTATCTTGGGTTGAATGTGCGTGGTCCTTTTAGAGGTAGATATTTGGTGGATAACCAGACTTGATCTCCTACTTGATATTGGGGGGCTTCCTTCCGATGTTGGTCTGCTCCTTTCTTGTATTGTTCTTTAGCCCTTTGAAGGTGAGAAACGGCTTCCTTAAAGGCTTGGGTGATTGTAGAATGCAGGTGGTCTACTGCTGGTGTTCCAAGATCTTGGAGTGGATCCAACTCCGAGGTTCGAGGGTGACTACCGTATAAAAGAAAAAACGGGGTCTTCCCAGTTCCCGAGTGGACAGAGTTATTGTAGGCATATTCGGCTATCCACAGGATATCTTTCCAAGTTTTTTCAGTTTGTTGTAGCATGCAGCGCAAATACTGTTCCAGAGTTTGATTGGTCCTCTCGGTTTGTCCGTCGGTTTGAGGGTGGTGGCTGGTCGAAAGTCTCACATCAATTTGAGCCGACCGACAGCAACTTCGCCAAAAATGAGAAATAAATTGACTACCTCGATCCGAAATTAGAACTGAAGGAAAACCGTGCAGTCGGACGATGTTTTCGAGAAATTCTCGGGCCAGAGTTGCTGCTGTTGGTAAGCCTTTGAGTGGAATGAAATGCGCCATCTTGGAGAATAGGTCCACGATTACTAGGATCGTATTGTATCCGGAGCATGGAGGTAGATCGGTGATGAAGTCCATAGAAAGCGTATGCCAAGGGCGAGGCGGGATGTCAATAGGGCGTAAGAGGTCGGCTGGTTTTTCCTTTTGACTCTTGTTTTGGGCGCATACTCCACAGGACATTATAAAGTCTCTGATATCTTTTTTCCAAGACGGCCACCAGAAGTAGCGCTTGATCTTTTCCGAGGTCTTGGTCATACCGGGATGTCCTTCCATTAAAGAATCGTGATAACAAGAGATTACCTTTTTCTGTAAATCTGTGCTGGGCAGGTATAACCGTTCTTGGAAATATAATAGGTTGTCCTTCACCGTAAAGTCCTTTCCCTGCAGATGCCAATTCTGTATGTCTGCTGGAGTTACCAGTAGCCTGGCTTTATCCTTAACTTCCTCTATGGATTGTGTGGCGATTACACCTAGAATTCTTTGTTCGGGAATGATAGGTACAGGTTTAGGATTGATCAAATGTTCTTCCACTCCCATCCGAGAAAGGGCATCAGCTTTACCGTTTTTTGTACCAGGTCGATAGGTAATTATGAAGTCAAACTCGGCAAAGAATAGTGCCCAACGGAGTTGCCTAGAGGATTGAGCTTTTGCGGTTTTCAAATATTGCAGGTTTCGGTGATCTGTAATCACAGTAACGGTGTGTCGGGCCCCCAGAAGATAATGCCGCCAAGCCTTAAAGGCGGACTTGATAGCTAGAAGTTCCTTATCAGTAATAGTGTAATTGATTTCAGGAGGCGAGAATTTGCGGGACCAAAATGCCACGGGATGCAACTGATTGGTTACTGGGTCCTTTTGTGATAGAACTGCCCCCATGGCAAGGCTCGAAGCATCAGTTTCAACGATGTAGGGGATTTCTGGGCGAGGATGTTTTAAGATCGGTGCAGAGATAAATCTAGTCTTCAAATTCTGGAAAGCTTGTTCCGCCTCGGTAGACCATTCAAAACGTTTGTTTTTCTTTAACAAGGCGGTGATGGGCTAGACTATTCGAGAGAATTCGGGGATAAACCTGCGGTAAAAGTTAGCGAAGCCTAACATGCTTTGAACACCTTTTACGGAGGATGGCGATGGCCATTTGAGAATTGCATCGACCTTCTTTGAATCCATACGCACTCCGCTAGGTGATAATATGAATCCCAAGAATTCAACTTCAGTCACGTTGAAAACACATTTTTCCAACTTAGCGAAAAGTTTGTGTTGACGCAATCTCTCGAGGACCATTTTCACGTGTTTCCGATGTTCAGTTTCCGATGAAGAATAAACGAGGATGTCGTCAATGTAAACAACAACACACACATCTATGAGCTCTCTGAGGACATCGTTCATAAAATATTGAAAGGCGGCCGGGGCATTGCAAAGTCCGAAGGGCATGACCTGATATTCAAATAGCCCATACTTGGTGCGGAAGGCCGTCTTCCATTCATCGCCCTCTTTTACTCGTACCAAGTGGTAGGCTCCTCTAAGATCCAGCTTTGTATATATGCATGCTTTTCTGACTTGGTCCAGGAGTTCAGGGATCAAAGGTAACGGATATCTATTCTTAACGGTGATCTGGTTCAGGGCGCGATAATCTATGCAAGTTCTAAGGTCCCCTTCTTTTTTTGGAACGAAGAACAAAGCTGAGGAAGCAGGGGACTTGGAAGGACGAATAAACCCATTCGCTAGGTATTGATCCAGGTATTGTCGGAGGTGAAGATTCTCAGGCTCGGTGAGGGCATAAATTCTACTACAAGGAGGAGTAGATCCAGGTATCAGGTCTATCTGGCAGTCATAAGACCTATGAGGAGGTAGAGAGTTAGCCTGATCCTTCCGGAAAACATCTTGGAATTCTAGGTATTCAGGAGGTAACTGGGGAGCCTCTGAGGAAATTGCTGCCAGTGCAACACCAGGTCGAGGGTGACAAGTAGAGACACATTCTGGAAACTGAACCGTTCTTGCTCGCCAATCGATCTGATGATTGTGCTTCTCTAACCAAGGAATTCCTAGAATAATCTGGAACTGAGGGGCCTTGATCACATCGAACACGATCTTCTCATGGTGTCCATCTTGACTTACTAGCATCACTTCTTGGGTGGTATGCGTTACTGGTCCGGAGGCTATCTCCGTACCATCCACCGTAGTAATGACGTCCTTTACAGCCTTTGGACAAAGAGTCAGATTCATCCTCAAAACCATTTCATGATCCACATAATTGCCGATGGCACCGCTGTCGACGTAAGCTTCAATCGCATGTAATCGATCCGGATGTTCAGGGCTAATGAGGACCATAGGTATCACGAAATGCGAGGTCACGGAACTGGTTTTAACGCTCGGCAAGAGGACATCTATTCTTGTCGGGCGAGGTCGTTTCCCTGCTCAGAGTTTGTGACCCTGGTAACTGCAGCTCCTACTACCTTCTTGGCTGGTTTCACCGGACAGTCTCGAAGAAAGTGCCCCGAGTTTCCGCAATAGAGGCATAATTGCAGCTGTTTTCTCCTTTCCCGCTCCTTTTGTGTTAGTGGTCCTTTCAGGCCCCCTATTTGCATGGGTTCCCCGGAGTCTACTCCTTTGGTAGGAGTTGGTGGTTTGGAAAATACTCGAGCATCAAACTTGGAACGATCGGCCTTCCTGTTCTGCAGTCTGTGGTCAATTTGAACGACTAAGTCAATATAGTCCGAACAGTCTTGCGGGGGATTCACTACTTGGGCTAACACATCTTTGAGCTCTCCACGTAGACCTCTATAAAACAGCGTAATCCTTTTGTCCTCAGGCCATCGAGTTTCCACTATCAGTCTGTTGAAAGACGCAATATAAGCCAAAAGGTCTTGATTACCCTGTCGCAATGAAAGGAGCTCATTGTCCAAGGCCTGCCCCTGTGAATGTCTTGCAAATAGTTTTTCCATACTGAGCTGAAAAGCTTGAAAATCCTGGAGAACCGGATCATCTTGATTAACTAGAGGGATCGACCAGTCTGCCGCATTGCCAGTAAGGTACGAAAGCACGAAAGCTACCTTAGCTTGATCAGTTGGAAAGGCTGCTGGCCGGCATAAGAAGTGCAACCGGCACTGATTAATAAATACTGCAAACCTCTTTGGGTCACCAGAAAATCATTCGGGCGGAGCCAGAGGTACATTCCCAGGTAGGTTGATCTGCACTGGGTTCGTAGAGGATGTTGAAGGAAGATTTGCCCCTGATGCGGGTAACGGAGTTTGTCCGGCTTGTGACTGGAGCAATTGTCTAGCGAGATCGTCTGTTCGCTCCTTGGAAATAATCAGTTCCCTTCTTAGAGCATTCGTTTCCTGACGGGCTGCATGCCCTTCTGCTCTTAGTTCCCCAAGTAACTGGGCTAGCTGGTCGGTATCCGAGGTTTCCATAGCACCTGGGTGGGAGTTTTGCGGTAGGCTTTGCGTTCTGTAACGCTCACCTGATTCCCGCAGAGGCGCCGGTCTTGACTGGGTGAATGCCGTATCTTCAAAGGTGATGTGTAACACACGGTTGGCTCTTTGGGCTGGACCTCTGTGCACTGTATGTCTGACTCGAAGAGTAAGATGTCTGCAGATAGAAAATATGGGATTAATGAACTGGGGTTATTGGGTGCCTCTCTCCTCTTCCCTTTCTCTTCTCTTGTAGAACCCCAAAGGTTAACGCCCTCACCTTAGGTAAGTGAACGCCGAGCTCTCCATCTGCCTCGGGGCAGGGTGCCGTAACCAGTTTCTTCACTGGATAAGGGTGCAGGCCTCTTGACCTCAGAGGACTGCTGTCCGTCGTTAACTGCACGAACGGTAAGTTCTGGGCACTTCAAATGTCTTAAAAGTCTTTTGTAATGATATCTCTTGTTTTGCAGGGTTCCGGCGATGGCGGGCTGATGAGAGTTGAGGATCGAACCCGCGTGAGGAATAGAAGCGCCTGGAAGCACATAAGTAAGCGCTTGTAGCCTGCTTCACGATGCGCACTAACTGTCCCTTTTATCTTGCAGGTACAAGTTCGGAGCTTTAGAGAAGCTGAAGGGTGCTGGAATACCCACTGGATTCGGCGTGGGAAGGAGTAATGGTACGTGAGTAATAAAGTTGCCCAATGTCTTTAAGCGCACCTTCTTTTGTCTTTCAGATGCGGGATGCAGCACCGAAGGCCTCCGGAGCGTGCGAAGAGTTGGTAAGCTTTTGTCTTTCAGATGCCGGAATGCAGTGCGAAGACCTCCGGAGCATGCGAAGAGTAGGTAAGCCTTTGTCTTTCAGATGCCGGAATGCAGCGCGAGGCGTTGGTGACAGCCGATGGACCAGGTAAGAGATGCGCTGCCACTGAAGACCGTAGTGCTAACCTGTTCTTTCTTTGTCTTTACAGGTGCTGCTGAAGACTGGATTCCAGGATGGTAAGCCTTTGTTCCCTTAGGCCCAGGATCAGAAGCAGAAGACATGATGAGCGTTCTGCTGCAGAGAATGCAGAATAACGCAAAGCAAGATTCATCCATCGGGTGTGGTTTAAATAGCCTCCTGTAGTGCTTAGGTGTCTCCTTCCACAGCCACGCCTAGGTAAGAAAAGAGTTCCTGCTTTCCAGAAGAGTTCCAGTGTTCTGAACCTAGGGAGTGGCTCCTGCCCCACCCAACAGGAAAAGTAGTCCCAAACAGAAGAGGATCAGGGGTTCAACTGGCAGGTAAGTAAGCAGCATGGTCTGCTGCAGGTAAGTCCACCCAAGCATTATGAGCCCGGCGCTTCCAGCACTGGGACTGGGCATCTTTATGAGCCTGGTGCCACTGGCGCCAGGACAGGGTCCAAAAGGTCCCAATTGGGACTGGCTGGCACTCGGAACCGGGGTTATGGGTCTGCTTCCAAGGGAGTCAGGCAAGTCCTGATCTTTTGGAAGCAGAGATCATGACATGGACTAGGAAGAGAACCAAGAGTAGAAGGCCAGAAAGCAGTTACCCAAAGTGAAGGGTCTGGGGGACACCCAACCAACAGGACTTACGTCATGTTTGAGCCAATTGTGGTCCATCCATACATCAACGGCCATCAAGCAGCTCTGAAGGCACGACGACACCTCAGCCTGATCCTGATCTAACCGGATCAAGATCTGGGTGTCGTAGGTATAAGAGTAGCAGTTGAAGCCATGGGAACGGATGAGACACACCAAGGCCCAAATATAGATATTAAATAAGATGAGAGACAAAGATGAGCCCTGGGGAACACCACAAGTGACGTGACAGGGAGAAGAAAGGAAAGCCGACATGGCAAGAGTTTGTGTGCGGTCCGCCAGGAATGAAGTGAACCAGGATAGTACCTGGCCAGATATTCCTATCTGGGCCAGGCGAGAAAGCACGATGGGGTGGTTGACAGTGTTGAACGCTGCTGATAGGTCTAATAAAATCAGGGCCCCTACCCCACCTGCATCCACTAGCCTGGACAGGTCATCCTGGATGGATACAAGCACGCTCTCCGTGCCCCTGCCGGGTCTAAAACCAGCCTGTGCGGGGTTAAAGATATTAGAGAGTTCAAGAAAGAAAGACAGTAGGGGTGCAACCAATGACTCCAGTAGTTTAGAGAGAAAGGGGAGCAGAGAGATAGGGTAAAAGTTGGCAAGGACAATTGGATCGAGTGAGGGCTTCTTAAGGAGAGGAACAACCCTGGCAGATTTCAGCTCAGGAGGCACACTCCCTGATTGACAAGAGTCATTACGGCTATTGTTAGGGCTTCTAAGAGATCTGGTGCATTTTACCTTTGTTTGTCTCACATTTACACATACAAAGCTCACGGTTTGGGAACCACCATCTTGTGCTAACCTTATCCGTTGATCCATTGACTAAGTTCAAGTGACCTTGCAGCAGTAATTCAAATCACCCACCCCTCAAGCTGACATTGTTAGACGCGTATGCCCCTTTGCACAACACCAATGGACGTCTCATGTCAAGGTACTCTGGGCGCAATCCATTGATGTGTCTCCATGGATATTCTAAGATTCCTCTTACCTCCATAACTATCAACAAACCCTTTCTGATAAGATAACATTGGAGTTTATTGTTTCTTAGTGTCAGTGTATTTCTTAATGAGCTTCCACAAGTTCTTTTTGCTCTGTTCAGCTATTTACTAAGAACAACGTATTGAGAAGAGGTACTTACACGACTTCTTTTGTACATGTGTCAATACATAATGTCAATGTTTGTGCCTATTCCTCTTGTATTTGCACTATGGGGTTTTTAACAAGCCTGTTTCTTCTCTTATTTTTCTTTTACATTGCATTTTAAAGTAAAACCTCTTTTCGTTACTTTTTGCAGTGTTGATTGTATACTTCCTTAATACTCAGGAATTATGGCAATAATGTAGCCCTTCCTCTACGAGCCCAAATATACAGAAGAGGAAATGGTTGAAAGCGAGAGAAGCCAAAATGATGGGGAATCTGATAAAAGTCGTGACAATCAATAACCAGAGCCTGATTCTAGCTGTATGGAAGACGTTTCCGCATGGTGTACCTGTCATCAATGTGAGGTGTTGCAGAGAAAACTCTGGCTGCATGGCATACATCGCTGAAGAAGACACACCAGCACTATGCATTACACAGCTGCATGACTCCAGGGCAGCCTGTCTTACAAGATCTTTATTGCAAATGATGATGGTCCTAATGCACAGACTTAGAGTAACAGTTTGCCCTCAGAATCCAAGTAATGAGTATGTTTCCTGGTCATACCTTGTATTTATGATGGCCTAGACTTCTAGCCTTTTATGCTGTTTTCCTTCTACATTATAACTTCAATGTTTCGCTGGGACTCACAGAATTCTGTCACACTGAATTTATATTATATTTGAAAAAAGGTCTCATTTTAATCTCAAGTCAAAGTATTCAACATTATATTTAACAACCTAACAATTACATTTCTTTTACTTTAAAGTTAAAAACAATATTTCCCTATGTCCCAAGACTTTTTGCTGGAATAAGTGTTTGCATTTCTAATACATCCCTACTTGAAAACAATAGTACTGTTGGTACTTTGCTTTCAAAGGTACTTTTTATAAGCATAAGAATGCCTTATATTTTAGAAAATAGTCTAAACAAGACAAATGCATTTATTGGATTCATTCAAGTGAACTATTTCTCTTATCTCTACACAGAAGGTACAGGCTTGTGGCCTATCGAACCTTTAAATGGTGGATTCATGGAGGACTGTGATTCTGCTTTTGATGAGTAATACCTGCCTGCGTGGTTCGAGCCATTCGTGAGAAGTTTCCCAGTGACTCCGGACAATATAAGGGATTTATACAGACAGTAGCTAAACCACAGCAGTACAATATGTAGTTTGTCATGCCATCAACCTTATGTTAAAAAAGTGGCTATTTACACAACTATGTTATTTTTCTATTAAAAGTGTATGTGTATAATATTTCTACATTGTATTTTTTATAAAATATTTATATTGAGCCTGCATTTCATTTAAAAGTTTACATTTTAATCTCAAACTGTCACCATCAACATATAACAAGGTGCAAATGCTACCGTCAAAATAAAATAAGAGTACTTGCATTTAAAGGTCAATTGCAAATCATAATTTTATCATTTACCAATATGTTTCTTTTTGCATTCATTTACTCTGTATTACATCACATTCTGTTTCAGAATAAACTACTCTTTCAGTAAAAATGAACAATCAGCAAACTTTCAGTGACATACTAAATAAAATAAATGAGGTAATATTAAAAGTGATTAAAACTAAATTGTAAGTCACCAACACATCCAAACATACAATAATCTAAAATGTATGCTATACCAAGACGATCAAGAAAGAGTATTGTTAATTCCATGAAGAATTTTTAAATATCATTCCACGTATATCATACTCAAACCAAAGAGCTATCCCTTCATAATGCACTTGTGTAGTCAATATCTTTTGTGAATGTGCTACTCAATGTGTACTAATGTCTATCGACAATTGTCCACCTAGGACCTGTTGTCTACATACACACCTTACAAGTCCACGTCCCTGCAGTAAACATATATTTGTGTCCTTTAATAAGGTTCCTGGCATATTGCACTAGTTTCATCATTATCTATCCCCCCTCCTTTACCAAAGGAAGTTGTAACCTGGGACCATGCACTCACAAGGGGGGGATGTGGATGGGAATGAAGAAGGTGCCGAATACCATGTACACCTCAAAGGAGTCTTTCGCATGGGGACCATTGGCCACATGGTCACCCGAGACACAGTGTCTCCAGACTCCCCTTTGAACACCCGACCCTGCAGTCAACATATGTCTGTGTCCTTTGAATAGGTTCTGGGCATATTGCACTTGCCTCATCCACATCCATCCCCCTCCGGTATCAATGGCAGTTCACACCTGTGACTGTGCACTCACAAGGGGGCTGGGTGGGTGGGAACGAACACGTCACGCAATCATATACACATGCATTTTTCTAAGCATTTATAAGTACCTTGAAAGTTATCAAGAAAGCTTCTCTGCAATCTACAATGGATATCGTGCTCGAGCTGCTTGTTACCTTGGTTGTTGAATCGGCTCATCTATTTTTCCAACTTCAGGTTAGTGAACTCTTGGTTTTTCGAATGCCATCATTGTCAGCTCAGTACTTTACTAGGGCTTTTTACTCAATGTACTACTTATTTTGTTTTTCATGTATTTCAATGACTTCACCATTATGAACCTTTCTATGTATTTTTATCTCTGGATTTACCACATCACATGACAGTGTATCATTTGGAAATGTAATGTTTCGTAATGCCTGTTTTCAATGCATGTTTTCTTTACGTGACTAAAAGGATGATCAATGTACCAGTAATACGTTTCTTATTGTGGTAGACCAATGCTTTTTTAATCGTTTGATTGTTGTGATGCTTAGACCACGTTACAGGGCATTTTTCAAACTCTAAAAAAAAATTTGCTTTCAAAGCTCTGTGATGGTTGAATTACTTGCTGTGATACTTTATTAAATGGAATATTTTCTAGATCTTCTGGACAATCAAACAATGTCTTCATGCAGTGCTTTAGGTTGCCCTAATATCAGCCATGTCAGAACTCCCAGTGCAGTTATGCATATTTTCCCAAAGTATATGACATTAAAAATCTGGTTGCTAAACTAAGGGGTTTCCAGTATCTGAGATGGAAAGCAGAGCCAAGGATGTATTTGAGGAGATAAGGGGCAATCAATTCCGCATCTGCAGCATGCACTTCTTGGAAGATAGGTATGAACCATCAAAGTACACTAGAAAGCATCATCCCAGTTTCAACTGAGTAGTGCACTCTGAAATATTTATGTATGTATCTATATTCATATGTAGACAATTTGTATGTATGCATATTTCGTCAAAGTGACCACATAATCTATTGAAATAGTGAGTCAAAAGGTAACATGATGAAAGGTTTGGAGTTTTTTTTGTAATATTGGTATCAATATTTCGTTGCCCAATTTTCCACTGCGACACAATTTTCAGTAGTTTATAAATGTTACACTTTCTTCTTGAATAAATACTGGCTTTAGGGATACACAAATAGTTCAGTGCAATGTGAGCCTTTCTAAAAACTTTAATAGCGTGATCTGAAATTTGTCTTTATGTAGACCAGATTTATGGAAGTCTAGACCAGTACCACTGAGGAAATGACAGACACCTCAAATATTGAAATGGTGAGTACAACTGACATGCAAATTGTCTAATTTGTATTACTAATGTATGTTTTCAATTGAACACTGTTATGAATATATAAATTGCAATAAGGGCCAAGATTCAACTTTGACAACTATTCATCAATAACCATCAACCTCACTCCCCTTTCAAGTATTTATTTGTATACTAACCAGTAAGATGCAACTATAAAATACATGTATACGGTCAAGTTCAACTTTAAACATACTTATCATTGGTATTGATTATATTTGTGATTGATATAAATTGGCATGCAGGATCTAATCACAATATCATTATCTTTTTCATTACATGTTCTTGCTATATTTCTCATACATCACTATTGTTATAACAACAATTATTTTGAGACAGGGGAATGTAGGAACTTCAATAATGTACTATTCTTGTATTGCAACCAGTCAGGGGGATGAGATATGAGACGTGAGATTTTATTGAATGATATTAATGATTGTTGGTTAATAATATTTTGTTTAAAAGTAATAAGAAACATTATAATTTATTTACAATTAATAATAATTTTGACAAATAGGAAAGCCTTCAATCGAAAAATCTTGTTGTGTCAGTCACCTGCCCATATGCAACAATGACAGTAATGCATCAATACAACTTTGATTGTAGAAGAAATACATGGGATATTTCATTCTCTGAATGGTCTATGTATGTACCACACCCAAGCTCACCTCCTTCTCCAAGTGCCACAGGTTCCACATAGACAATCATCTCTCCTTCAAGATACACATAGCTAAGAAAACTCAGACAGTTTGGTATCAGCTCTCCCTCCTGTGAAAGGTCAAGTCCTTCCTCCCTCCAGACAGCTTTAGATCCACCGTTTAAGTATTGGTCATATACCACCTCAATAGGGGCAATGCTCTCACCAAAGGCTTCCCGCCATCCTCCCTTATGCCCCTGAGAAGTGTCCTACACGTGGCTGCACACCTCATCAAGAGTCTATGCAGATACGACCACATCACCCCGGCCACCATCGACCTTCACTGGCTCCCACTGCAAGCACAAATCACCTTCAATTCCTGCTGCATCATCTAAAATGCAGTTGCCCTAAAGTCACCCAACTACCTCGCAGAGAAACTCAGCATCTCCAGCAGACAGTGTACCACCAGAAGCCAGGATGCATGCAGACTTGAAATCTGCCACCGCGAAAAGGAAATTACCAGAAAACAATCCTTCTTTGCCTACACCCCATAACTATGGAACCTCCTCCCTGTTGGCATCAGACTCGCCCACACACTTCTACAATTCAGAAAATAACTCAAGACCCACCTCTTCAAGGAGTCTCTCCTCCTCAACAAATAGGCCAACACATTGCCCCTTGTGCCACCTGACTCACTAGTTGCCATCTGGCTCTCTCCTCCTCACCGCCCGATACAGATTAACCCCTCCTCTGTGCACCTCTGTATCCTATCCCCCACTGTATATCTGTTCTGTTGTTACCACTGAAAAGCATTGTGTTATGCACCTGTAATGTTTTACACCTCTGTGAAGCACTCCATTATGTATCTATATTGGTGTATACCTTTGTAAATCGCTCTGTTGCTTCTCAAACCTAGGTCTGTGCTCAATAAGTATCATAATAATAATAACAATAATAATAATAATAATAAGTGTTAATAAATTGCCACTGCCTACCTAAAGCTCAATAGATTCAAAACTGCATTACAATACAGCATACTTTTGGTGGGAACAATGTATTCACTTTGTTTTGCAGGATGATAGTGTAGTGCTAACTCTCACACCAATTCCCTGTGACACTTTTGAAGTTCACCAGGTACAATTTCAAGTATATTTTTTAAAACATTAGAGTTACACAGTGTTTGATTTTATCTTCTTAAAAAATACATTTTTATAAAGGTTTTGACTAAAACATTTCTTCAAGGGATTTACCGTCTCTGTTTTCTTTGAATAGTTGATGTTGTAAAGTCGACATTCATAAAAATGACATTTTGAAGATGTACTCTTTGTGATTAAAGAATTTAACATTACATTGTTTAACTATTAACCTACTTTGGTTACCTGTGTTATGTACAAGGAGTGCAGTACTGAAGGGGTTGAGATTGAAGAGACACAAGGATCACAGGAAAATTATGATATTGGAAAAATCAGTTACCATCAAGCTCGGCTAACTATGGTCCAATCTCCATCACTCCTTTCCTGGGCAAACTCCTGGAAAAGCTGGCCATCTCCCAGCTTAACCTTCACACTGAATCTCTTGGTTGTCTCAATGGCCATCAGTCTGGCTTCAGAGCTGCCAGAAGCACAGAAACTGCTCCATGAAGACCTGCTCTCCAACCTCGATTCCAACACCCCCTGTGTCCTCATATTACTAGATCTCCCTTCAGTCTTTGACACGGTCAACCATGCCATCCTGCTCAACCGTCTCTGTGATAACCTGGGTATCACTTATCAGGCCCTGGCCTGGCTGACCTCCTTCCTCTCCGATCGACCCTCCCAGGTCCAACTTGGGTCCTTCCTCTCCTCTATCTCCATCTCTACCTGTGGTGTTGCCCAGGGGTCTAACCTCTCTCCTTGGCTGTTCAACCAATACCTGGCACTTCTTGCCCACCGCATTGCCACTCTCTGCCCCAACTTTCAGTGCTATGTGGATGTTACTCAACTCATTTTCAGGCTCCCTTCTGCCACCTCTTCTCCTTCTCTCATCTCTGACTGTCTGTCCGCCACCCAGAAGTGGTGTGTAGCCAATGATCTCTGCCTCAATGCCAGTAAGACAGAGATTCTCATCATCAGTACACCTGCTCCCTCCTGTCCCGTCACTCTCTGGCCGGCCACTCTTGGCCCTCTTCCTGCTCCTCCATGTGAGGCTAAAAATCTGGGGGTCATCTTTGGCTCCACACTCTCCTTCTCTCACATCATCTCTGACACCTCTAAGAAGTCACACTACCAGCTGCACCTCCTATTCTTCCTTTCCTCTCTTTCTTCCAGAAGCTCACTGTCTCCAGAGCTCTGGTTCTCTCGAGGCTTGATTACTGCAACAGCCTCTTTCTAAATCTTCCTACCTCTACTCTCCGCCCTCTGCAAGTCATCCAAAACACGACTGCGAGACGTGTCCTTGGCCTCAAGCCCAGGGATGGTATCTCTCCAGGACTGAAATCTCTGCACTGGCTCCCAGTGGCGGCAAGGATTAAGGTCAAAACCCTTTGCATTTTCCACAAGGCATTCTGGGGCCTGGGACCTCAATACCTTCAACTCTCTCTTCCTAAATATCTTCCTTCTCGAGCTCTTCGCTCATCCGCCTCCAACTCCCTCAGGTTAAGTCACTTCTCCAAGCAGCGAGTTGGTGGTAGATCACTTTCCTCTGCTGGGGCCTCCCTCTGGAACAGCCTCCCTGCCTCTCTGAAACTTGAAGAGAACCCTCTCCAGTTCCGGAAGCACCTCAAGACCTTCCTCTTTGCTACTGCTTTCTCTCTTCCTCTCCCCTGCTGATCTCCTGGCTGAATCTGAAACTGCACTGGATACCTGACTACCCTCATATCTCTTGTCCAGGTCCCCTTCCCGCCAGTTGCACACATGCACTGCCCCCCTGGCAATCCTACAGCCCCTACTAGCACTTGACACCCGTTATCCGCACTTACCCTTGCACTTGCCACCAGCTGGCCACATTCTTATTTATTGTTTTATTTATTTTACTGTTATCTTAACTGTTATTTTACTGTTATCCTATGTACTGCACTGCCCCCTCCCCTCCCCCCCTGCACGTTTCCCCTTCCCCTCTCCCCTGCACTTGTGCAATCTGAATGTCACCTGGCCTAGTAGGTTTGCTGTCTCTATCTTCCCTCTGGTTTCCCTCCCTTGCCTCGTCGCGTCTTGAAACACTTGTGTACAGGCGCATTATAAATGCCATATCATATCATATCATTTCATATCAATTTTAATTTCCATGTAATTTTTAATATGTGGGAAGGGTTTTTCATATGGAAATCAGGTTCTTTTTGTAATTGTACATATGTATCTTGAAATGGAAGTGTAAAATGGTTGGTTTCTAAATTTTCCAAATGCTCTTTTCAGTTGTGTGATAAAGTTGGCAAATCAAAATTCTCTGCATCAAAGCATACTAGGAAACCAAGGGAAAAGCACATCCTGACTTTTTTTTATTGGTTAGTTTAGAATTTATTTAATTGATTTTTTTATTTTGAGGCTGGAATTCATATGTTCAGTAAGTGAGCAAAAAATGCTTCATGTTTTTTTGTCATTAATTAGAGGCCTAGGAAGCAGAAAAGCAGAAAGGCTCAGACCACACCACTAGCTAATGATGTTGCTTGCCAAACCAATGTCACTTGGGAACAACTAACATTTTAGGTTCATCATGCTTGTCTCAAACTTCAGAATCGGGATGCAGATGTCCAGTGGCTAGAATTTACCAGCGAACAATGGAAAGCAACGATGGATCATTGTTACAGCACACAACATCCCCCAGAAGTGAAAGACAACTCAGAAGATGTTTCTGATTTACTTGCAGACCTGCACACACAATCCACACCCTCTCAACAATTTCAATCAGAGAAAGACATAGGGGGTAATTCATAGAATTCAGCGCACAAGTGGCGCACGCGGCTGGCGCACAGTGTGCGCGTGCGAATCCCTGCGCCAGCCGCGTGCGCCAAAACCCATTTCCGCGCACAGCGTATTCATGGATTCCAGCCACCAAAACCAGCCGTGGCGCACAGTGGCACAGCGACCTTGCAGCAGCGCCAGTTACGCCCCCAAGAACGCCTTCCGCGCAGGGAAAAGCCATCAAAATCCCCAATCCAGCGCAAAGGGCTGCGCTAACCCTGTACCAGCACGGCAAGCGGGCTACGTGTATTTCAGGGGTTCACGTGAAGTTTCTCACGCGATCGGGCCTGGGGGAGCGGGCTACGTGTATACCAGGGGTGCGCGGGAAGTTTTACATGCGAATAGCCTGGGCGCGTGTATTTCATGGGTGCGCGGGAAGTTTTACACGCGAATAGCCTGGGCGCGTGTATTTCATGGGTGCGCGGGATGTTTTACACGCGAATAGCCTGGGCGCGTGTATTTCAGGGGTGCGCGGGAAGTTTTACACGCGAATAGCCTGGGTGCGTGTATTTCAGGGGTGTGCGGGAAGTTTTACACGCGATTTCAGCAGGGTACGTGTATTTCAGGGGTGCGCGGGAAGTTTTACACGCGAATAGCCTGGGCGCGTGTATTTCAGGGGTGCGCGGGAAGTTTTACACGCGAATAGCCTGGGCGCGTGTATTTCAGGGGTGCGCGGGAAGTTTTACACGCGAATAGCCTGGGCGCGTGTATTTCAGGGGTGCGCGGGAAGTTTTACACGCGAATAGCCTGGGCGCGTGTATTTCAGGGGTGCGTGGGAAGTTCCACACGCGAATAGCCTGGGCGCGTGTATTTCAGGGGTGCGCGGGAAGTTCTACACGCGAATAGCCTGCGCGCGTGTATTTCAGGGGTGCGCGGGAAGTTTTACACGCGATTTCAGCAGGGTACGTGTATTTCAGGGGTGCCGGGGAGTCCTACATGTGATTTGACAGTGTGGGTCCTCCCAGGTGTTCCCTGTACACCCTCCACGGCCCCTGCAGGCAGCCCACACCACAGGGGACTACCCTGCATCCCTGGTCATGTCCCGCAGGCAGCCCACCCAACATGGGCATGCCCCCCAGCAAAGGCACATGTCTCCTTGAACTAATGAACACCAACTCATGTCCCCCACCACCCCCACCCCCGAGCACTGTGGAGCACCTGCCAGCAGGCCCCCACCCATGTCCAACTCATGTCCCCCACCACCCCCACCCCCCAGCACTGTGGGGCACCTGCCAGCAGGCCCCCACCCATGTCCAACTCATGTCCCCCACCACCCCCACCCCCCAGCACTGTGGGGCACCTGCCAGCAGGCCCCCACCCATGTCCAACTCATGTCCCCCACCACCCCCACCCCCCAGCACTGTGGGGCACCTGCCAGCAGGCCCCCACCCATGTCCAACTCATGTCCCCCACCACCCCCACCCCTCAGCACTGTGGGGCACCTGCCAGCAGGCCCCCACCCATGTCCAACTCATGTCCCCCACCACCCCCACCCCCCAGCACTGTGGGGCACCTGCCAGCAGGCCCCCACCCATGTCCAACTCATGTCCCCCACCACCCCCACCCCCCAGCACTGTGGGGCACCTGCCAGCAGGCCCCCACCCATGTCCAACTCATGTCCCCCACCACCCCCACCCCCCAGCACTGTGGGGCACCTGCCAGCAGGCCCCCACCCATGTCCAACTCATGTCCCCCACCACCCCCACCCCCCAGCACTGTGGGGCACCTGCCAGCAGGCCCCCACCCATGTCCAACTCATGTCCCCCACCACCCCCACCCCCCAGCACTGTGGGGCACCTGCCAGCAGGCCCCCACCCATGTCCAACTAATGTCCCCCACCACCCCCACCCCCCAGCACTGTGGGGCACCTGCCAGCAGGCCCCCACCCATGTCCAACTCATGTCCCCCACCACCCCCACCCCCCAGCACTGTGGGGCACCTGCCAGGAGGCCCCCACCCATGTCCAACTCATGTCCCCCACCACCCCCACCCCCCAGCACTGTGGGGCACCTGCCAGCAGGCCCCCACCCATGTCCAACTCATGTCCCCCACCACCCCCACCCCCCAGCATTGCGGGGCACCCTCCACCAGGCCCTCGCTCATGTCCCATCCATGCCCCCAAGCACCTGGGTCCCAACAATCCCCAATCATGTCCGTAATGGCCATCCTCCCCTGCCAAAAGGCCCAACCAACTATCACATCCACCCACATATCAAAGGCAATTACATGTTACACACCCAATGTAAATAATGCAAATGAACACATGTCTGTCACACACAATGGCTGCAAGTGAATGTTAAAACACCCAACATGACATGCATGAAAGTAATGAGATGATACGACACATTGAAGGATGAAAATAAAAATGTATTGAAAATAAACTAGAATGGAAATGTAATTAGAAAAACCACAAAGCAAAACAACAAAAAGAAGATGAATGTCCATGAAAAAAATCCAAAAAATCAAAAAATCCATAGAAGAACTATTTACAAGACAATCCCGGGTCCATGAGCCCAACCAAATGAAACCTAACTATGTCAACTAACTAAAAACTGAACTATATACAAAAAAGTGGCGCATTGTCCAATCGCAACCAAATAAAAAAAAAAAAATTAAAAGGAAACCTACCACTAACTATATAACTATATACAATGGCAGCGGGCAAGTCCTGCGGCTCACTCTGTGATGTTGCCGGCCAGGGCATCATCGAACTCCATGTCGATGTCCTGGAGACGGGACTCTGTCCTGGCCCCGAGGTGTCGCAGGGATAACCCCATGTTCACCTCAAACTCCCTGCGAGCTTCCTCGAGGCACTCAGCCCGCCTCAACGCCCGACGCATGGAGAACTCCGCCCTGACCATGGTGAGCCGCTCCTCTTCCGCCCGCTGCCGCTCCGCACCTATCCGCTGGACCAAATGCTCCCACACGGAAGACACTACCATCCCAGGGTTCTCCTGCCCTCCGGCCGATGCCTGCCCCTCTGATCTTGATGGCCCCGAGCCATGATGCCTCCCACGTCGAGCCTGCTGCTGCCTCCGACGCCACTGCCTCTGCCAGCACGACGGCATCCAGGATGATGGAAACCACCGACGCCGTCGTGCACGTGCCCTGCCCGATGATGCCGTCACATCCTCCATCTGCTGGGGTCCAGTTGCTGTGTTGTCCACCCCTGCTGGACCTCTGACTCCCGACTGTGGCAGGGATGGGATCCCCACCGAGCTGGCTGCATTGGTCAGGGCAGGTCCACAGGGGGCCCTGGTGGCATCTGGGCCGGACGACGGCAAGGAGAACGACTGGCGTATAGTCTCCACAGAGGAGGAGAGGGCCGCCAGATTGGCCGACACATGCAGGAAACCCCCGAACATGGCCGATCCCAATTGGGCCACGTCGGCACGGTGCTCTTCGTGATGACGTGCGTGCTCCTCCTGGGAAGCACGCACGGCATCACGAATCACAGCCTTGCACATCGCGACCCCAATCAGGACCTTCTCCACACGGC
Source organism: Ambystoma mexicanum (assembly GCF_040938575.1). NCBI lineage: Eukaryota > Metazoa > Chordata > Amphibia > Caudata > Ambystomatidae > Ambystoma > Ambystoma mexicanum. The sequence continues at coordinate 873,585,619 of NC_090930.1, forward strand.
CAGGGGTCCCCTCGTCCGCAGGTGGAGGGGAGTCAGATGACATGGACATCCCCTCTACCTGCGGACGGGCCTGGGACGGGGCATCCCTGCTGGTGCAAGGTGGTGCACCCACAGGTTCAGGGACAGCGACATGCACAGGCCCCTCCACGGTGACCTGTGCTGCCTCCTGCCCCTGCCCCTGGACTGCACCACTTGCACCAGCAGGGATGCCCCCACCAGGCCCCATGTGCGCCTCAGTGGCGGCCTCCTCCTCCTCTGTGGAAACCACCAACCTGGATGGCTCCTCGCCGTCTACCGCCATAGCAGGCCCCTGTGGGGGCTCACCCACCCCTTCCGCTGCAGCCGTGGGGGCATCCCCGCCGCCTTGCTCCACAGCGCCGCCTCCGCCCTCTCCTTCACTAGCCGCTGCGTAGAGGGAGACATAGAACACAAGCATCAGGGTACTGTACAATGGTCCCCTAGACAGGAAGCAATAGCAGATGAGTGCCACTGTCAAAGTACACTTCCATCATGTCACACCACAACACATGTGTCAGTCCAGGCAAAACACACACAGTGACAGTCATGGTGCGTGCCATGGACATTTCAATGCATGTCCAATGGACTCTCGAATCATACAAAGTAATGGGACTCACATGCATCATGGGTCATGCCTATCACATGCACACACTTCACCTCAGTCACATCCATCTGGCCCCGTACACCCCAATCACAGTGCATACAAGGATGACTAGGCTGCATCAGTGAATCTGTACATTGTCACAGATATGTGTCATGCATCCATGGCACTCACAAGTCACAGACACGCAGGTCAGGCACACACACATGGATACCACATATGTATCTGGCATCAGCACCCATCCCTCGCCCCCACCCAATTCCAGGAACAGAGACTGCCATGCTCTCATGTGTGCAATCTGCACAGGGCTCCCCATGTCGCATTCAAACACATGCAACAACCGTGCGGTTCACACATTACAGGTCGCACATGCATTCCCATGATGTCCCTGCACACATACATGCGTACATGGCCTATGTCACACATGCAGGCAAGTATCAGACAACCAGCACACTGCAACATGCCCTGTCACACACAGCAATGCTTGGCCACTTACCGCTCAACTCCAGACGGGTCTCCCTCTCAAGGACCTGGACGTGGAGCGCTGGGTGTGCGCGTTCCAGGACCCTCAACTGGATGGTACTCATGCGGCCCCGGCCCCCCTCCACGAGGCGCCGGGCCTTCATGAGGGTCCTGGACCTCAAGTCCTCCCAGCGCTTCTTGACCTTCTGGATGGTGCGGGTTGCCACCCCCTCCGCGTTGATGGCAACCACACAGTCGGCCCAGATCCTCTCCCGTCCTTCCCTGTTGGCGCGGGACGATCCGAAGAGGGCATCATACTGCCCCAGGACTTGCTCCACCAGGACACCAACTTCGGTGGCAGTGAAGCTGGTGCCCCTCTGCCCCTCTGGCCGGGGGTTGCCACTGGGGTCAGATGTGGATGTGCCCGACATGGCAACCCCAGGGGCAGGAGTGGGTGGGCAACTGGGTCCTGGGGCTGGGCTGTGGAGCGATGTTATTCGAGTCGGGAGTCTTCTGTACCAGCAGGGGTGGACACAGCAACTGGACCCCTGCAGATGGCTGATGTGCAGGCACCAAATGGCAGGGCACGGTGGCAGCAGGCAGGCAGGCAGGCAGGCAGCAGCAGATGGCACGTGGGAGGCTGCTCGGGGCACTGGGGGGCAGTGATTCGGCCTTCTGGGCAGGAGCGTGGTCTTCCGTGTGTTTTCGCGTGGCCAGCTTGATACGGAGTGATTTTGCACGTGAAAATCCTGCATGTCAGCGTGAAAATCGAGGAAAGGCCCTTAACGCATAAGCGCGTCAGCACGCATACGCGATTTCATTGGACCAAAGGCCCTTACAGCGTAAGCGCGTCTGTGACGTTTTGCGCACGGGCGTTGCCCTGGCAGGGCTTGGTGATCCCGCGTGCATTTATGTTCTGTACGTGCTTTTTGTGCGGTGCGTGTGTTTTCCATCCGTTGGGGTTCACACGCTATTACTTCACAGCGGGTGTTGGCTACGCGTTCTTCTACACGCAAGGCAGACGGTGAGTGGTACCCCGCTCCCCCAGGCCCGATCGCGTGAGAAAGTTCACGCGAACCCCTGAAATACACGTAGCCCGCTCCCCCAGGCCCGATCGCGTAAGAAAGTTCACGCGAACCCCTGAAATACACGTAGCCCGCTCCCCCAGGTCCGATCGCGTGAGAAAGTTCACGCGAACCCCTGAAATACACGTAGCCCGCTCCCCCAGGCCCGATCGCGTGAGAAAGTTCACGCGAACCCCTGAAATACACGTAGCCCGCTCCCCCAGGCCCGATCGCGTGAGAAAGTTCACGCGAACCCCCGGAATACACGTATCCCGCTCAATCGCGTGTGTAACTTCACGCGCAACCCCGAAATACACGTGCCCCGCTCGCACAATTGCTGTATGTTGCCACTTTTGTAATGCGCAGGGACGCTACCGCCTGCCTTTGTGTGGCAGACGTGTATCGGCTTGTGCGTGTCTTTCGCTGTGCGTGGCTTTGCCCTATTCGGTTCCATGAATACGTGTGGTTCGGCTGCGTGTGGGCATTCCCTCTGCTTCCCTGCAGTACATCCCCAGTTACGCCCTTGTTTTCGCAAGTTGTTCCCCATTCCGCGCGTTACGCCCCGTGTTCCGCCCACTTTCTAGTGTATGCGCAGAGGTTGTGCGCTTTCACTGTGCGCGTCGCGCACGTCTTTCGGGATGTTGCAGTGACGTGTGCGCCATGCACGGGTTTGGCGCACATCCAGAGGAAGACACGCGCAGGGACTTCCATGAATCGCACGCGTGCGCGTGCGCCTGTTTTTTTCCGCTTGCGCCTGCTTGCGCGTAGATTTTCGGCGCACGTTTGTTCCATGAATCGGCCCCTTAATGTTCCCTGTAAACCCAATACATTCTGAAAATCCAGAAATATCACAGATTGAAAACACTGATGCATCTTGGGAATTGGTGGACGACTGTGTTCAGGATCCAGGTTTCACTCTTTATAGTGTGGAAGACTTGTCCACCCCCATAGAATCACAAACCACTGTACTGCAGGAGGATTGGTTATTAAGGTAGGCAAATTACCTTGTATTTGACTGTTGCCTGCTACAAATTATCAACATTATTAAATGAAATCACAAATTAAGGAGGAGGATTTGTGGTGAGACATTTGTTAAGTTTGTTCATGTAGTCAAAGGCACCAACCTGAAGATTAAGAGTGGCTTAGTCCACCAACATAACCCATTTTCATGGTCCGCTCATCCTATTCTTAGAAAAGTGCCTGCTGGAAATGTACTTTGTTCTTCTGCTTTATTGTTTAGTGGATCAATGTTCAGTAAGATTTCTTAGTGTCTGTACATTTGTAGGACTTGAATTCCTTGCTAAAACGGCATACTACAAATATCAGAGAAATGTTTTGTTCCCCGTTATTAGGCCTGGAATCCGAACAGATATCAATTGACAATGCTCTCACAGGCAAAAGGCTTAGGCTTGCTTGTGTTGGACAGTGCAGTCTTTGTGCAAGAGTTGTGAGAACCCTGAATGCATCCTCAGTTCCCTCTCCCCAGAATCCTCTACTCAGGTCACCAGGGAAAGGCCATCGCTTATAGATACCTAAACTGAGGGTGGATATGCAGGGGGAGGATCACCTGGGTTGAGAAATCTTGGGGAATGGAAGGAGGGTATCTTTAGGTGAGACATAGTATCCCCGATTTCCAATCCACAATGAAAACACAGTCGATGAAACCTTTATAGGATATTGCCAAACCCCCCCCCATCCTTCTTTACAATACAAACATCAGGTTAAGCATCCGTACAAAGGAACAGGGAAAAGAACAAGAAGGAGAACATCTTCTCTTATGGGCAGATAAGACCCACATTCATCTCCTTTCGGTATATCATGAAATGGGCAAAATACATCCTACCCATCCCCAACCTTGATAGATTATTACCACTCTTCCCCACTGACACACATTCCACATATATCTTATTCAGGTCCCTTTATGTCTGGGACGAGGAAGAAGTGACTAGGAGGAATGCACATTTCCACTTATGCACACCACTTTGGTACTGGGACGAGGAAAAGGACTGTAGAACACCTTTCTGAAAGTCAGGCATGTCCCAGTAATAGAGTTAATTGTAGTCAGGCAAAGGACTTGCACCTGCAGCCCCTTAAGAGACTACAGGGGCATATAAAAGGGAGTGACCTACATGAGAGGAGAGTACCGCCTGGGAAGCAAGGACGCCATGGAGCAGGTTGGAGCGGGCAAGCTGGTGAAAAGGATGCTAGCGGATGCAGGAGAGCGGGAAGGATGCCGAGGTTGGCGAGAGCCACGAAAGAGTACAGAGCCCTGCAGAGCTGGAGGACACAGAAGCTACCACTTTGCTGTAGGGGGCAGCATGAATGCCATGAAGATGCAAACACGGCTTGTCAGTGCTTTCTATGTCAGAGAGGGGAGCAAGCGAAAGCAGAAGAGGACCACGCAAGCATCCAAAGGAGCTGCTCCATATCAGTCAGTGACAAGGAGAGAGAGCACTCGAATCGGGGCGCTCAGAGGACTTAATCTGGGCCAAAGAATGGGCTGAACAATTAAATGCATATAATGAATGGGTTGCAGACCCGAAGAACAATATTAAGTGTTGACAGAATTACCAAGTACTTAACCAATATTGAATACCGAACTAAAGAAAGGTTATGCATAAGTGAAATGAAAATACCGCTCAAATGGAGAGAATGTGATGTTCATTTACGAACGGAGTGAAATTAGGGAAAAAGCATTTATGAACGATGTGAAAGTAAAAAGCCAAGTGAAAACCAGTAATCTAGAATTGGTGAAACACGTGAAAGGCAAATAGGAAGCACCATTGGTTAGTGTGAAAGCAAGGTGATAACAAGGATTAAATACAGCGAAGTGAAGTCTGTGGAAGGCATGTGTTGGCAGAGTCAAGAAACTGCCATGAAGAAACAAGAGTGCAAATGGACTGTCACACGTGCAGAAAGGAAACATATGGTGGTAAAGTAGTCCAAAGAGAATCAATTAACATTATAAAATGCAAAGGGTTATCGGTTGCGTGACCTTTGATGGGTGGACTGTGTGGTCTGACAACGGCGCCTAGATTGAGTAACCCCTACATGGAGTGAGCCAAGGAAAACAAAGAGATTGAAGTTGTTTTGTTTTGTTTCATCAGTCTGGAAGTGACTAAAAGAGAATGAAGAGCCACGCAAATGTTGAGGAAGACTAAAAGGATACCATTCATACTGAAAGCTAACAAAGTTGAATTAACTGTGAACTGTTTTGAACTTGGGGAAGGGAACCCCAAGGTTGTTTGCAACTTTGTTGAACTTGGGGAAGGGAGCTCCAAGACCTTTTTGTGGAACTGCTTTCAGTCTAAGGAAGAAGAAGCTGGAAAATAGCAGGAGTTGAAAGGAACTCACTGTTTCTTTGGTTGCTGACATCCCTACACATTGTATAGATTTAGTTGTGAGGGCAAGCATAGGTTTTGAATACAGACAGACTTTTAAGTTGAACTTTTCGACACAGAGGACCTCATTATGGGCCTGGTGGTAACCCTGCCGGTGCTACCGGTGGGTTGCTGCCAGACCCGTAAATAATTACCGGCGCCCGACTTCCCGGTGCCACTGGGAGATTACAACTCTGGCGGCCGGGAAGTCAGGCGCCAGTCATTTTGTTAATCCCCATTCCCATAGGACTTTATGGGAGTGGGGACATGGACCTTGTTAACATTGTTAACAGTGCCAGTGCTTCTGTAATGGCTTTGCTTACCATGACCGCTGCGCCCGGCAGGTTCAGACCTGTTGGGCACAGTGGCTCCGGTAGGCACACTGAAGTTTGACTGTCCGGAAATAAGGGTGCCAGTGAGCATACCGGCACCCTTGTTTCTGGACCGGCAGGGTCATAATGAGGCTCAAACTATCCTTAGTTTCTTAAAGTAGGGAACGCCCACCTTAGCATAGGGCAAGCTAGGACTTAATCCATCCTAATATTGAGAAATAAAAAGCTCTATTTTAGAAATGTGAATCCGTTGTCTGTGTCTTACTTCATGATGGCATCACAGTGTCTGAAGGTACATCTTCTTTTGCCATGGAGAAATATGGTTTCATTAAATCCACTGAACATCTGCAATTAAGGGAAATGCAAATAGAACTGATAGCCACTGACAGGGACATTGGAATAGCAAAGGCAATGCAAGAGCAGTTCCCACACATAAAGCATCAATTAAATTTATGGCACATCGCAAAATCAATATCAAAATTAATAACAGCTGCTGGTAAAAAAGGGTATAGAAGAAATCTTAAAATGGTCACAGTCTATCAGCAACCATCTTTGGTTGAGGTCAAAAACTTGTGAGGAAATTGTAGATATTATTCTTGAAAAGTGGCGTTCAACGCTGTACCATTGCTCAGACATGCAGTCATGGGAAGTAAAACAAGCATTTTCACGAATGTCTACATGGACGCAGGAGCACAAGGAAAAGTGGTCGATGCCAGGCTCTCTTCCTCAGTGTCCTGATTAAGGGACTAACCTTCGCCCCCACTACGAATACTGACTGGTTTTCAGTCCATGCAGACATACGCACATGTTTGAGAAAGATCAGATTGCGCTGTTTCTTTAGGGACTCAGACCCACCAGAAAGCATCATAGATACAGGCTTGAGGTGCCCCTCCACCTTTACACCTTCTGATAATAAAGTCCCAAAAGAAAACATAACATTCGAGAAATGTGTCCTTATGGAAGTAAGAAAACTAGAACAGAATAAACAGTCATTGAGAAACAATCTAACTAATGCTGAAACACATGCCATCAGAACATTATCCAATGATACCCAACTCGTAATAAAACCTGAGGACAAAGGGGGCAGGATAGTGGTGTTTAATCAAAAACAGTATCATAGCATGGTGATGGACCTCCTTGATCATAATGACAGTTACAAAAAGCTATGCAAGGACCCCTGTCATGATCTAAAGAAAGAGATATTGGAAAACACATCTTTTGCACAACAGAGAGGTTGGCTCACAAAGGAAGAATTTGATTTTATTAATACTTCTGAGGGTCGTACACCTGCATTTTATGCTGCACCTAAGATTCATAAGGATGCTACCAAACCACTAGAGCGCCCAATAGTCGCGGGCTGTGGATCGGTTTTGGAATCGATTTGTAAATTCATTGATACATTCTTACAGCCCCTTAGCCAAAAAATGGGCACTATAATTCAAGACAGAATGTCAGTTATCCAGCTGTTTGAAGGAAGAACTTTCAATTAGACTCAGGACATTTTGATTACTCTAGACATACAGGTGCTATACACGACTATGCCACATGGGGAGGCAATCCAGTGCATTCGGGAGATATTTACCACTGAACCCCCACCACGGGATGTCTCTGCTGAATTTATTCTGGAATTGTTAGAGATCACCCTCGAAAAAAATTACTTTAAGTATAAAGATCATTTTTTCTTGCAAACACAAGGTATGGCGATGGGCGGAGATGAAAAAAACTTGTTTTTGGCTTTTTATGGCTATATCCCATCCCATTCTCATCACCCCTCAACTCCCCAGAGATTGTTTCATTAGTTTGACAAGTGCAATGTTGTGTTTTTTAACATGTTTTTACCACAATGTCTGTGGACATTGGTGGCTTTCCGCTTATCCAACATGGCGATGATTTAAAAATATCTGACACAGCTCCCGTATTTCACCATCCAATCAGTGGTCGCATCCGATGTCCGCAGACATCACCCCAGGCACTTATTGGTCCAGTGGGGTGTCTGTGGACCATATTGGGAAGTGAGTCAGCAGACCGGACTCAGATATCACTCATTTCTTTGTACCTACTTTTTTGACATTTTAAAAAAACTACAGGGTGGATTTAAACCAAGTTTACAATAACACACCTTTGGGACCAAGCCGTTGCTACTGGTGCACATTTGGTGAAAATCTGTCCAGCGGTTTGGGCAGTAGGTGTGTGCAATTTATTTTTTCCATTGCGTCTATGTGGAAAACCACACTTTTTGAGACCACCCCTATAACTTTGCCCTCCCTGGACGATACCTCACAAATCTTTGCAGAATTAATCTGATGGGCCATACACTTTTCTTTCAAAGTTTGGTAAGGATTCGTCCGGGGGGGGGGGGTAAAGTTATAAGCAGCCCAAAAAGTGCTCTTCCTACAGGTTGAGCAACTTAACCATAACCAAACGGCCACTATTGCAGGCCGTGTAATATAGAAAGAGACAAATACATTCACATCTATGAGTTTATCGTTGTCCATCCACATCTCTATGTACATTCGCTTTATGTATATTAAAGGACTTCTCCATCACTTTCTGTCTATATACTTTGATCCATAGGCATGTCTCAATGACTCTATCCATCTGTACCTGCAAATATTTTCTTTGTTTTTGTGCATAAATTAATGTATAGCTTGATTGATCTATATCCATGTACATGTATTCTTCTGCATGTATTCTTCTTTATATATGCCTCTATGGATTGGTCTGCATACATCAATTTCAAAGTGTTTGTCACTGTCTTCATCTTTAGATATCTTTCACTCTCTATGCAACCATCTACATCTGTAAACATGTGTCTGTTGATCTACCCAAATGTTTGTCCAAGGCTGTAGCTCGATAGCGCATTCTCCGATGGAAACCATTATCCTACTATCACGATGTACAGGTAGGTTTGTAACTTTCTATTTCTGTGTGTAGTATTGTGTTTATCGACTGTTTGGAATGTATTTCAAGATCTAAAATCCCATTGGTGTATCCAAGAGGTGCTGTGTACTTGAACGGCCATTTGAGGACCATACTCACTCACGGCAGACATGAAGAGAGGGTTTGTAAAATAAGTTTGTGAGTTTTTGCTCAGCGCAGATGGTGGGTAGGGACTAGCGAGGTAGCTAACAGCAACACATACCTATCAGGCAAAGGAATAGGTGCATTAAGTAATTTTGCAATATGTGGCAGAGTCGCAAGAGTCAAATGATTTAACCGATGGACAGAATTTCAGAATTGTGTCAAGGTTGAATTTGGTTTGAGTTGTCAATGTGTGTTTTCATGGTGTATATTTGAATTAAGTTTTTTGAAAAGTGTAGAGATGGGCTGGCTTTGTCAAGGGGAGGACAGGAGACATTTGGGCGGAGAAGCAAGTTTACTTTTCTGGCCATAGTGCAATAGCCAAAGCACAAAGTGGAGCAGCCCCAACTTCAAGTAATCTCAATGCCAACTTTTTCCTCTCCCACACATTCTCAAGTATATATAGTAGACATTACTTACATTACTTTCCTTTTTTGCAACATATTGTATGTTATGTTTGTGATTTCCTAGAGACCTGGACCGTAGGAAATACTCCCAATTACCAAACACAACACACTTATTTCACCAGTATAATGTAATTGGTGAACTGGGAACACTGGGATTTGAGCCCAGTTTTCAATGTGTTACAGTTTTTAATTTGACAGGAAACAATGTCTCCTCCCATCCCATCTCATCTTCAGGTTTAGAACAATGTAAAGAGTTGGCGAAGCTAGAGAATTCAGTGGTAGAGCAGAGTCATTGCTGATTCAGTAGTCCTGGGCTTGCTCTCAGAGTCAAATGTGGGCTGGCATGGCAGAAGACCCACACCTGGCTTTCTGCACCCCCCCACCCCACAACATAAAACTTTTACCTGCACCCTGTGTACCCACCCCCCACAACATAAAACCCTCATTTATCAACATGCCTCCTGACCACTACACCAGTATGTTTAAAATGAATTATTAAAATGATTTATAGAGTAACACCATAGAGTATAAATTAATATCAATGAGACTTTCTATACAAATAGTTAAGGAAAATAAGGCACCATGATAAAAAGTGATTTGCTCATGATCACATAATGTAGGAAGTCTGGAAAGTGGGAATTTGAGCCCTGTCTTCCTGGTTCTGCCGTTCCCAATTAAGAAAACCGGGGAGACTTCATCTTCTCTTATTCCATCGTCAATATTTGAAACAAAAAAATCTGTTCTGTAAAGACATTATTAGTCAAAAGCTAAACGAGTATAATGTTCAATAAATCTGATTTTCAAAGCACCAATGTATCTACAAGGTGGAATCCTATTAATTGTCTATATCCTGAGGCAAATACAAAGCTCCAAGTCACATGATAAAGCAACCTGAAAAATATAAGCGAAGTAGTAACTGAAACATATGTCATAAAGCAAGTATGTATCAATTAGCAAGAAAAAAAGAAAGGGTGCCAAGGCAGTCCCACACTCTGGTGCAGTGACATGCAAGTCAGACATAGATCTCAGCAACAGTCAACCTGCTCACCTCCATTCTAGATGTTTACCTATGTCTCAATTACACTATTTTCCTTAGCCATTCTCCTCTGTGCCCTTCCCTTGCACCACATTCTCAATGCTCCTGTTTCTTACAATTAACTCTGTTCCCCTTTTGAGCCATCCTTTAACTATTAATACAATCCTCTTACCTTGCACGCACCTCCTTCCTTTGCCCATATTGCTCAGTCTCCAATTCCTTGCCACTCGCACCCTTTAATTGCCCCTCACATCAAGCCCATTTCCTGGCCATTACCACCTTCAATTGCCCTGGCTTACAGTTAGCCAGTAGGCCACCATGATTTGCCAGTCATCCTCTTCTAGACAAGACAAGAAGCTGTGTTTGGGGTCTTGCTGGTAATTGAGAATATGGGGTCTGCACTTGGACAGACTGCGAGGGAACATGGCTTTTTTTGTGCTCCCAAGTTGCACTTTCTTTGAAAGTCAGCTGTATAATTCGACTCACGGAAGCAGAGAGAACTGCAAGGGGAATTTGCCTTGGACCTGGTGATGGAGCGATGGCAAGGGCGGCCTATGATATATATGTGTGTTCTCAAATAAGGTGATTTGCGTGTGTTTCTGTTTCTGGGAAATGTGTTTTGGTGTATTTGTGACGGTGTAAAGTATATGCGGAAGGATGTATCTGCATTCATGTGACTTTGTATCTGTATGCATGTGGTGTTGATTTGCATGTGTGGTTTTTGTTGGTCACTTAAGTGTTCTGGACAAGACAAAGAAAAATTAGAAGACAGTCATTCAGTGTTGGGAGGTAACAGTAAACTCGTCTGTATTTGTCAAATAACATTGATTGTACTGACCATCCAATTCAGGGTTTAATCACATACCATTGGTGGTATTCCATGGGAATAGTGGCAGTGGTATTTTAGGAAGACCTTTCGCAGAAAATCCATCTTTGTTCACCTCCACCTTGCGGCTGGCGGTAAAAAACAAAAACTGACCCCAACAATTTAAAATATTTGTTTTTACTGTAGAGAATGGAAGCACAGGTGATGTCGTTCAATAGAAAATAATGTTTGTACAAATGGCCATGTTGAGGGGGTACAAGGTGGACATTTATTATTATCTCCTCTTACCCCCTTACCCATTTAATGCATAAATCTGCCAGAAGTGACCCTTTTGTGCAGAAAGAAAATCAACAGTGGCCATAAATGCCAAGCAGAAAGATAGGATTTCCTGGTGCCTGGGGTCCATGAATCTAATAGGAAGCCCAGGGGAAACTCTGAAATTCCCTGGGCAGTTCAGTGAACCCTGACATTCTGACACCTAAAACCCATGGGATACCAAGCGCGAGCGGGCCCATCAAGAGTTACCAGTTCCAGATATTTCCTCCTCTTGAGGCACTCCAGCAGGACCTTTTTAATGAGAGAAAGGGGGGAGGGGGGCAAATCATAAAAACACTGTCATTAAAAGGTTGAAAACAAAGCATCTGTTGCCATAGCATCTTTGGCAGGCCTCCAACAGAACAACAATGGCTGATAGGATGGGACACAGGGATCAAAGTGCAAGCTGCAGAAAGGTCATACGATGGATCCTCTGAGCTTCATTGAGCACCAATCAGATCTGTTGCATGATCCTGGATAAGATTCCGCTCTTACCTAGACCTGACAGGACAGGCAGAACTCCCAGAATGCTCTTGCCAGATTTGACATATATTTGGACTTTGTTCCCCCAAGCTAATTGATGTACCTCATGGCCAAAATGTTGTCCATTCGGAGAAGACTGGAGCACTGCACCTTCCATTTTATGAAAGTCTTTACAGCAAAGGGACCTGCTTGTAGCTTCAATAGTAGATGTGCTCCTTCAACTCCACCTGTGACCAAGGCCTACAAGTCAAGATAACATCACATCGGGCTTCACATACAAACATCCTTGCATCAGATTCTAATAGAAGATATCGGGCAGACCCAACAACTGTTCTCCTGCTAGATGTGTCCATGTGGTGTAACCACCAGTGCATCTCTTCTTTTCTTTCCTCTGACAATGGAATCCTGATTTAATAAGTTACCCCTTCTTGGACGTGCTTTATCGTCATTCTCTTCAGAGCCCTCTACTGCAGGCGTGCAAGAAACATAGTATCTTTGGGGAGAAAGGAGGCAACCACAGATCCCTCCTGACCTCTCTCTTTCTCTTTTCAGAATTTTACTAGGGGAGGGATAAAGGAGCACCCCAGGCAGCAGATCTGAAACCCCAGGACTTGCATGGACTGGGAGGGGCATGTGTCAAATGTGTCCAAATGTACGAAAGACCTCATCCTCTGCAGGCGAAGCACTGGCCATCGGCTCCTGAAACATTAACAAAATGTTGTCCAGATAAACAATGAAGTGAATGTTTCTGCAGTGGCAATACCCCATTACTGGATGGAACATATTGATAAAGTACCAAGGGAGGGATGAAAGGCTGGACACGAGATAAATGAACTGATAATCAAGCCTTCCCCATCTGCACTGAAGATGATTTCTGGATCTGGGATGGGTGGGCATTTTATGGTAAGCATGTCCTGTGTTGTCCTGACGCACGAGACAATCTCCTGGATTAAAATGTCCCAATGAGTAGCAATAGTTTTCATTTTGAAATAGTGAAAGACTAGGACATGATTTGTCCTGAGATGTATCATTGGCCGGAAAGGTTCTGTCCTTCTTCTGCACCAAAACACTTTTTCAAAGGGAGAAATCTTCACTATAGCTTCTCTACCCAGAAGACTAGTCTGAACTTCCAGGCAGAGCAGATCACCTCCACTTGCTCTGGAATTATGAATATTCCATGGAAAAAGAACTCGTTTTGGAAGCTGTGTAAATTCCAGAGAAATTGTTTCATGAATTGCCTACAGGCCCGATTTGCCAGGTACAGTTTTGGCACTGCATGGAATGTAATTATATTTTCTGACTCCCCTTCCCTAGCCTCATCTTGAGGGGGGAAAAAGTTATGCCCCCTCCCTGAATCCCACCTACACCGTTCTCTTCTGCAGGATACACCCCAACAAGCCGAGATCTCCACCAGGCCTCATTTATTCTATCCCAAGTGCCCACGACTTTCTGCCTGTCCCTGTGCGCTCTCGACATATGAAATCCCCTCTCCATTCACTCCGCAGCCCCATTCCTTACCTCTCAAAACTCCCCCAGTCTCCCCCAACCTCTTCCTACTTATTCCCGTATATGCAGCCAAGCGCATGTGGCATTCCTGGAATTCCTGGAAACCTTGGGTAGAACAATACAGACAGTCAGGTAAAGGGCCATGCAAGAAATGGCATTTCCAGAGAAAACACTTGGCCGCTTTGAAGGAAGAAGTTGTTCTGAGCATCCTGAATGACAGGGAATGATGCCACTGGCAAGTCAAGGGCCTTCATGACAGTGTGTTTGGCTGGCAGAATTCTGCCTACCTTGACCAGACCTGAAAGAGACCTGCTGGTAAAATAGATGCTTCATAGTCTCTTGGGCTTTATCTAGGGTGAAGGTGGGTCTGTAATGGATCACCTCCTTAACCTGCTTTTTCTCTAAAAGCAGAACTTCTGAACGAGGGTGGTTATCCGCTAAGTTACCCTGTTTGGGGCTGATATTCAGGACAACACCCTTCGTCCTGTCTGCAGTTAGGGACCCATTAGCATTGCCAAGAAAGCATTGGAACTATTGAGCTCGCCCACTGAGTACTTCTCGCTCATTAGGAACACTATCCAGTTCGGCTTGCTCAAAAAGTTCAAGCTCATTGGGCCCACAGTATCCAGCAGTTTCCCCTGACAGTCCTACCACGCATTGTCCACACCTTTACCGGTGCACTTTAAAATACTTTGTTAAAAACATACCAATCTTGGATACAGTGAGGTAGTGGCCACACATTTAAAAGGAAATGCAAAGCTAGGACGTTGAAATCTCTTCATGTCCCTAGCCGAGGAATCTATTCTGGCATTAATGTGGGGCTGTACATATTCAACAATATGAGGAGGAGGGGGTTGGAGTAAGTATGTATTATTGCTGAAGAGTGCGCGTTACAAGTGGTCTTAACATAACAAAACATGACTGAAACATGCAGCTGCCTTATGGGTGAAATACCACACTGGCATCTGGGATGCTATCTCCATCAGGTAAATGACCGAAATTCTCAGGAAAGAGCTGCATATCCCAGGCATCAGAATATATGTGGGACCCACCCCCATGGTCCACAGACAATGCAACACAAGCTAGACCGTGCTCTCTTAGTCAGAATTGGACCTTTATAGTAAGATGTAAATAAAGGGGTTCTACCCCTTCTCTGCAGAGCAGACGCTACATGTGCCCCAGGATGAGAGCTTGGGTGTAAATACACCACACTCATCCCTAGCAGCTTGAACGTGTTTCTCCATCTGGTTGTTAGTTGTGGGCCATGATGGTCATCGCTCCTCACCTGCATCTAAAGGAAGTCCACTATTCTGGGAAATGTGTGGGCTTAATGCCGAGGATAGGACATGCCCCAAAGTTCACAAATGCAAAAATAGGATCCTTCCAAGAAGATTGAGGGATCACATCTCCCTGCTTTCCTGATATTCTTCAATAACATATTCTGAAACTTCCTCCATTTTTGCCTGCTGCTGAAGCTTTACCTGCTGCTGCCCAGAGACAGTAGACAGCATTGCAGCAGTCCAGAAATTGAGATTACAATTGTTTGTAAGAATGATACATGTTCCAGGGAAGAAGCTGGTGCCCATGCTTTAAAACTACTATTTATTCTGGAGCATCTCGCTTTCAAACTGCATACCCAAAAACAAACCACCAGGGTTAACACCTCGTGGGAATGAGTCTAGCTCTTGCTACAATGGGCGTCTCACCAGAGTGAATCCTCTGGTAGAACAGAAGTGTGCAGTCTTACATCACCCCTCGAGACAGGTAGGAAGGGGACGTTACAAAGATCCACATTCCTCTAAAAGGACTGCTCACTTTTCCTGGAGATATTTCAGTGGGCCTCTTTTGTGTGGGTATCCTGGTTTTCTGCTCCTCTTTCCCAGTCATCACTCCCTGTTACTTCCATTTCTCCTCATTCTTCACATCACTTTGAAGCACATCATTTGCTCTAAAGCTTCCAGCATATTATTCTTCACTCTTAACATATGTTTTATGTACATTTTTCTCTCATGTTTACATTTTTGTTAAACCATCTATTGGGACAAGTGTGCTTTAACATGTGCTATTTGGACTAATTTTTCCACAGAACCCCCAACCCCAATTTATTTAAAGGGGATTGGCATGCCCGCTACATTCCCCAGTACTGTGTAATCTGCGGACACTTTAAAAAACATTTCCAAGCCCACTTTTGCTTCTCGGCCTACCACTGCCTTTATGCAGTTGACCTCTCGGCCAGAACTGCACACTTTGCTGACCCTACAAAACTGAATGTACATCGTGACATTTCTGCCAAAATCACATTTATCAGAGATGAATATAGATGCTGCCCAGCACCACCAGGTGATATTAGTGCTAAATGTATGCTATTTAAATAACCTGTAACAACACATACGCATAACATAGCATAATATAACATACAGTCTTCTTTTGGGGGCTTAATCCTTTTAGGATCTGCGCACACTCTCATCTATGCCAACCCTTAAGCAGGGCTCAGGTCGAGGGTACATGTGGGTGGACGGAGTCCCCCGCTTTCTTCAGACGGCACCTTGATATGCTAATTTCTGGTGACGCCACATCCAATTGGTATGTTAATGAGTCCCCCCACTTTAAGGCAGTGGTTGAAGTGTATGAAAAGCAGTAGTGGAACTATATTCCTGCTAGCCTGACCCACTCCCCCAAAAACCCCATCACCACACCGCCTCCCAGACACAATATAAACCCCCAAACACATGCATCTGCTGTTAAAAGGAGCGTTCAGTGAAGTGCAAGATTCAACTTCTTCCTACACTGTTCTTTTAAAACGAAAGCATTCCGGAACGGTTTCTTTTTAAAATAAAAGTATAGGAGCAGTAAAACTTTTTTTTTTTTTTAAAGTAGAGGAGCACCGCTCCCAACCACTCCCGCTCACTTCGACCACTGCTTTCAGGGCTAAGGTTTTGGCAAGTGTTTTGCAGTGAGACCAACCCCATGTCCCAGGCCTCCCAGGGAGACGCACAGTCTGGCCTGGCAGTTTGACTCCATTGGACATTTGACAAACCCCTTGCCTGTCTGTTTCCATTTCCTTCCCACTCTGCCCCTTAATTCCTTGATATGTTTTAGCTCTTGCACTATTTGAAATTTCGTCAGGCAGGGTATGATAGTTAATTTCACATCCTTACTGTTCATGGCCTGTAAGAATGTCATTGTATTTTCCCTTGTTCCCTCCCTTGCCATGAAGCGCTTTGAAACACATTGTGTGTAGGAGCCATATATATAAACTATCATATCATATCATATATCTGCTGTCGCCAACTGTAATCAATTCTGTTGCCCCGTCGTGCATTTTAGAACATGTGTGCAGAGAAGAGTGATGCACTCCCTTTCCAAAACGAAAACAATGCTGCAGGGACCATCATGCAGAATACCACCAACCCATGACCAGTCTGAAACACACGATTACATTGGCCAATACAAGCCATATATAATTGTACCAAACATTATTTAAAGCCAAAATAGGCGTTTCGACCTTGCATCTGAATCACAACAAGAGCTATAGATCATTAGAAACGTAGCTTTCGAAATAAGTGGGCATCCACCGCCCTTCATCCTATACATACAACTACACGCCATGTAAGTGCCACCGTTAACTACTGAAGACTTGTTTAAGAGATTTTTTAAGATGTGAAAAATTAAGAAAATTAAGAAAATATGTCATTGGAATATACTAGAAAGGGCTAACGGCGTGGCACAGACATGATGTGACTGTCTCAGGTAAACCAGAGTTTTAAAAAAGTACCTGTCAAGATTACTCAATGTTTTGAAATCTTTTGTGAAAATAAAAAAATGCATTATCTCTACTGGGGAAAAAGCTACAATCTTTGCATTCATTTCGTAATCTCAATCAGACAGTCAACGCGTGTAAAAATGGCACTCTTAATATTGCCTGGAGGAACATTCGAGCAGTTGAAGGACGTACAGCCCCATCAACCGTGGTTCCTTTACCCTTGGTTTTGCCGAACAGAGGTTAATTCATAGAAGGAGGGCCGCGAACGCAGTGTTTGTTAGTGTGCTGAGAGTTTGGAAGTCTGGAGATAACTTCCAGCAACATCTTCACACGGGAATTCAAAGCCATTTCCCACAAAAGCACAAGCGTGTCATTATCTGTTCAGCACTGTGCTAGTCCAGTTTTCCACAATGACCCTAACATATGGCGCACTCCATAAAGCACAGGTTTTCATGCTGCAATTTCTCCTCGAATAAACTGCTCAAAGGGGAAGTAGGCTCACTCTTCTGACTGGGATTCTTACATTTGGGGATTGTGCACAGCCGCAGTCCCTTCACTTTCTTCGCATCGTGTTCGACTGAAGTCACATGTGGCTAGACCAGACCTCTGAAAGTCCAACTGTTTTTTCCTATTTACGCATGTTACTAAGAAACATCAGCAAGCGATATGTTTTTGCAAATTTAGGAATGACCCCATCCTTGGACCGATACCAAACTAAACATTTTATTTCACTTAAAAAAAACAAAATGTGATACAGCCAGTAGTTTGGATTTTTGATTGGCAAGAACTTGAGAAGTATAAGGAGCTCAGCGCCATGAGGAAAGGCAGAGAGGGGTAATGCAAATACTGCTCATTAAAGAACAGTCAGTAATTCCTCAAAAGAAAACGTGGTGACATAAATGCATGTTTTGCCTTGTTCCAAATCTTATTTTAATGAGGCGACTTGAGTCGTTTAAAGCCGGGATCAATAGTTCACTTTTAAGTAGATTGCAGGGTCAGTGCAAATATCAAAACAAGCACTGGAAAAGCCAACAGTTTTGTCTTCTGTGTAGATATGGGCTGCACATTTTCCAGGCACACCATAATGGTACAGCCTGGCCATAAGATGGCAATAACTGGCAAATGGGCCTAACATCTGGGTGTGTTAAGGCAGTGCCTGAGAAATGCCTATGTACAAGAGCCAAAACTGTTGGCTTTGCCAATGCTTGTTTTTAACAAGAATTCAGTATAAAGAACAAATGCAAGCGTACACCTACTAGATGGAAATCAAGTGGTGGAAGCACTTTCAGTTAAGACAGCTTTATTCCATCAGGAGATGGTTTAGATGGTATGGCTGAAAATAAGCCACCACCTTTCAGAAAGCTGCACAGAAACCACACAGCTGGACTCAAAATGATCCCAAGGAGATGTGGTTTGGGCAAGAAGGGCAATAAGGGGCAGATAATGGGTGTGAATGGCCATAGGACTATCATGGCCACAGCCGGTGAATGGTTGGGTAAATAACCAAGCAACACCTGTATGCTGTGTATCCCTCCTCACATCGCATCGCTCTCATATCTTAACTTCCTATGACAATAATTTCAGTTTATAGGAAGCACTTTCAGCACCCCCAAGACCCAAAACTAAATATAAAGAAAAGAGAGACAAAGCAGTACGGCAATATCCTTTAGGGCATAGTTTTATAAGGTGGAAGTTTACAGAAATATTTTCATCACTGATCCTTTGCCTGAAGAAAGCATCACTGTGGTTGTTAGTCTCCAGAGATAAACCTGCTTGGGAATAGTAGGTCCGGTAACAACGGTGCTGGTAAGCCTGGCCTGGCGGGTCAGACCTGGGGGGCAGGACGGCACCAGCTCGCAGACTTTCCGGGAAGCACTGGCACCTTTATTAACGGTGCCGGTGCTTCCCTCATCCCCATTCCCATTGAGTCCTCTGGGACTCAATGGGAATGGGGATTTACATTTTTCCAGCACCTGACTTCCAGGGACACCGGGGTCGTAATCCCCTGGTGTTTCTGTGGCGCCAGGTGCCGTAAAAAAGCACGAGTCCGGCAGCAGCCTGCCGATTTTACCGGCAAAGCTACCGCTGGACTCGTAATGAGACCTACAAAAACTGTGATACTGACAGTATCTGAACTGCCCTGAAGCTGAAAATATGGTAAGTGCTAACAGCATGAAAGAGATAAATGCATTAGATTTGTGATGATTAAAACTGAAAGGGAAAGAGAAGAATAGCAGAAGAAAATATATCAAGCGAATCCGAAAAACAATTCACCCACACAGTATCACTTAATTTTATGCCCGAGCACTCAATTATTCCTATCTGTTCAGTGGGACCAGTTACTCATTTAACAGCCGCAGGCTAATGTCGTTTTTTCTTTCTGGATAATGAACATACTGGGGCTAATGTTCTATGAGCACGAACGTAAAAGAATGCTGTAAAAGCCCTGTGTAAGGCTTTTGCGCCATTCATTCATGTTACAGCTCATAGTGAATCATGTGTATGGCAGAGAGCAGGGGCAGAGAGCAACTTGCGTTTCTGCCACCTCCCTTCCTCTCCGGCATACAAATGCTCCAGCCTTTTCAGGATTTTCATATCGGCGCAAATGCTGGAGATCCCTCTGGGGAATGGCAGCCTTATGCACCAGCAGAAAGCAGGCATACCCAATAGGGATCCATTGCATCAGCAGAGACGACATTACCGGCACAATGAGAGCTGGCTGCTCTGAGTATCATGACCTCTATGAGTACCAGAAGGAATGTGAGGAGGAGGAGGACATGGACTTGGAGTCTGGCCAATGGCAGCTGGTTTAAGTGGTGGGGTATAAATATTTCTCACAGAAATGCCATAGCGACCGAGGGTAGTGAGGGAGCCTGAACCATTCATGGGTGGTTCGAGAGGGCCAGGTGGGCCTCCCCTCAGTTTAAAAAATAAAAAATTGGTCAAAATGGTGCCTTTTTAGAGCACACTTAAAAAAAAGGTGGTAAATAAACAAACAGTTTGCATTTGGTTTTGTACAGCCTACCTCTCACTCCACTTACCTACCAGCTCACCTGGCCTTACAATACATTAGTACCGCAGTCAGTGGGAGCAGGGTCATCAATCTATGTCAAAAGCAGCCACTGATGCCACGCCGCTAGTTTATTGCAATACTCTATCCCTCATTAAGCGTATGCATGCTACGTTGCCCAAGACTGAAAGTGTTGTTTGCTAAAAGAAAGTCATATTTATAGAACACAAATATGCAGGTAGTTTCTGACATTTTCAAAATTAGCATGTGACTGGTAAAATGTGCATGCAACATCGAAAATGGGTGCTCATTAAGAGGTCTGCGTTCTGCAATAACATCTATACCACATATTAGCACTATACCTGGTATTAAAGAAACTGTCGCAGGGTTATCTTGCAGCATATTTCTTTTCGCCTCTAGATTGCAGTGGGTTTAAAAAAGGGGAGTTATTTATTTGTTTGTTTTATTTACTTCCATAGAGCTTCACACCAAAGAATGTTACAAAATATGATTAATTGATACAATTAATTAAGTTCTGCAAGGATGAAGTTCAAAACCCTCTGCATTGTCTACAATGCCTTCTGGGGCCTGGGGCCTCAAAACCTTCAACTCTCTCTTCCTTCCTAAATATCGTCCTTCTTGAGCTCTTTGCTCATCCGCCTCCAACTCCTTCAGGGTCAGTCGCTTCTCCAAGCAACGGGTTGGTGGTAGATCTCTTTCTTCGGCTGCGGCCTGCCTCTGGAACAGCCTCCCTGCCTCCCTGAAACTTGAGGAGAACCATCTACGGTTCTGGACGCACCTTAAAATCTTCCTCTTTGCTTCGGCTTTATCTC
Organism: Ambystoma mexicanum; assembly: GCF_040938575.1. NCBI lineage: Eukaryota > Metazoa > Chordata > Amphibia > Caudata > Ambystomatidae > Ambystoma > Ambystoma mexicanum. Next base: position 873,606,736 of record NC_090930.1, read on the forward strand.
CCCCTCTCCCCTGCTGAATTCCTGGCTGAAACTGAAAATGCACTGGTTACCTGCCCACCCTTCCGATCTCGGGCCCAGGCTCCGCCAGTTGCACACCTGCACTGCCTCCCTGGCAGCCCCTGCACCTGGGGACTGTTTTCTGTATCCCTACAGTCCCCTTACCAGCACTTATGTCTGCACTTACCCTGCACTTGCCTCCAGCTGGGCGTATTTTTTATTTATCTTATTTATTCTATTATCCCATGTACTGCACTATCCCCTCCCCTTTCCCCCCGCACACCTTTCCCCTTCCCATGCACTTGTGCAATCTGAATGACACGTGGCCTAGTAAGATCGTTGTCTGTCTTCCCTCTGTTCCCCCTCCCTTACCTCATCGTGCCTTTAAACACTTGTGTATAGGCACGTTATAAATGCCATATCATATCAATTTAGTGCAATGTTAACAAGTAGTTCCAAATGACCGATAAAGTAACTGAAGCCCAGCAGCCCAGTAGCACAAAATTAAGAACAACACCAGACAATTAAAAGTTTGAGATGGGTAGACTCAGAACAGGCAGTCAGATGGCTCCCTTGGGAATGGTGACAACACCATAATTACACAAATCTATCTCTTGCATCTAGCCCTCCCTCCCCATCAGCCTTTAAGGGTGCAGCACTGGGTGCCTACCCCTGCAGTGGGGTGCCTCTTACGGACGATGTACTTCTGACAAAATGCAACTGCTCTCCAGGAGTACAGGGATGGGTAATGGCAAACCACCTACTTAGCCCCACACTACTACTAAACCATCAGTGAACCTAATGATAAATGTGAAATAGGCACATCCCTAAAGGTATACCTCATTCACCTTGTGGGGAGCGCATGTTGAGGGCAGGCTCCATCAGGAGGGGTGTGAGCGGATAAAAGTAATAGCCCTAACAACCCTAGTACCACCACTCCAAAATGAAAGAATGTCCAATCAGTGTTCTATAAAAATTGCGACTTCAACACAAACAATAAAATGCAAACAACTAATCATTAACCACAAAAAACATTCCTGTAATGGAAACCAGAGAATGCATACTCAAGACCATCCTCATGAAGGTATGTATGGCTCTTCCCAAACTGCTAGGTCCACACACACTCACCACCTAACCTGTGATAGGGAATCTGCTACGCTGTTTTCTCCCCTGGCTGCTTGTAGATCCCTTGCTACGGAATTGCCCCCCCCCCATTGTTAGCTCACTGTGTCCTTGTATCTCTGCTTCCTTTCCTGTGTAGTTCCCCTTATGACTTGGATATTGTTCTGTTGCTTCCCGAAGTGAGGCTCATGCTGGATAAATACACTAATAAGATAATAATGAGATAAGGAACTCTGGCTAGATGAGCTTGGGTGTTCAGGCACAAGATTGGCACAATGTCACTGTGCAAAGGATATGTCTTTAACAACAAGGTAGATAAGGGGGCTCAAAAATCACTATGGTCCCAAATGTCAAAAAAGTGTCAGGTACTCTTCACAGTACGTAATGTTCTTTCTTTGGGGCTCAACATCGTTGAGCCTTGCTTTTCAGTGCTTTTCCAAGAGCCCTGTTGCTTTTGGCACTGGGCATGTGCTGTGTGGAGGAGAGGCAGCACCAGATTCAGTGGTGCACTGCTGTTCAGTAACAGTAATGGCCTGCGGGTGGAAAATGCTGGAAGCAGCAGGTGATAGGTCAGCGGCAGTTGAAGACACATTGGCTTCTGGTGTGGAGAAGGGAAGACTGGCCTTTGGCGGAGAGTGGGCTTGGCTGGCACAACACAGAGTCAGTGTACTAAAGTGAAGTTAGGCTGAAGCTCGAAGAAGCTTGTGACCAGGCAGCGGTGTTGAGGTTCGGATGTTAAAAGATTTACTGGGACTCAGATGTGGAGACAGCAAAGCTTCAGCATCGAGTGAATTCAGATATCCAATGGTGGTCTGACATCGAGATTGGAGATTACTTTGGTGGTTTATATATTAGCAGGCTGGAAAGAATTGAAGGTGGCCAACACTGTGTTGAGGTGGTTCAGACATGCAGGGAGAGCCATGGGTTACCTCCTTGATTCTGTTGCTGCTGGGAGTCCCAATGCTTGGGCTACAGGACAAGGTGAGTCCTTTCTGTCTGCACTCAGATTCCAAGGAGCTTGACTGGCACCTCCAGTTACCAGGGAACAGGGTCCAGTGCAGCTGGCAGATGAAGTCTTTTTACTTCAGCATTTCACCCCCAATGTTCAATGGGGATGGGTAGGGGACAAAGCTTTCCTCTGCCTTGAATGCTTTCTGTCTTCATCTCTATGGCAGGCTCCTTTGAAGTAGCCAGTACTTCCAACTGAGTGCCAGTGAATTCTTCATGTTCTTATAGAGGTCCAAAGAGGAATGAAAAAATTAGGGTTGTTCGTGTCTTGTAAAGGCGAAACATCATATCGGATTGGTCCAAAGCAAGCCTACTGCAAGGTGTCCAATCCAGGGGGTTGTAACAAGTGTCCTTTGCCTTATGCCATCACACCCAGAATACCTTGCCTGGATGTAATGGAGCAGACAAGAAAAAGGAAGCAGGCCCTATTAGAAACCAAGTTGGTGGAACCCATCTCCTGGCCTCCATTTCCTTTCTGGTACTCTAATGCCACCCCCTTCCCATGCCAGCTGACATCAAAGGGACTCCAATGATGAGCACCCTCGTGTGAGGGAGACTTTTTTATGCCAGTGCCATCTTTTAAAGCACACTTCCAAAGGTATCTTTTAGTGGAGGCTCCTTTGCCCTGAGGAGAGGTGTTAACTTTCCTGAAAAATAATCAATTGGGCAGCATCCTGGCTATTTTTCCACATGGCTGTAGTGGAGACAGTCAGAGCAGACATACAATTCACATTAGTACTCTCGAAGCTAGTCCTGCTCTCAAAGCTGCCAGTAGTGTGATATCAAATTAATGTGGCTGGATAATTGTGTGCTCTTATTAGTCAGTATGCCACAATAAGCATGGATTATATTTAAAGATGTACGTGCCACCATAATGACTAAGGCAAACAATTACTACCATTTAGATCAGAATTACAGAAGATTAAAAAGCCACCTCTTCTAGCAGGAGCTTTCTGTTCCAGCTACTGTGGGGATGCACATGTCACCTTTGAAGCCGCAGTGTGGCACAACAGAGCTGGATTCGCAGGGCCCCTGTATGCTGTTCCAGAAAAGATACATGTGTGCATTATTATTTTAGCCATGGACCATTTATGAATGGGGAGTCTGATTGTGCAACCTCACTTTCAGCAACAGAATTGCCTGCATCATGTTATGTGAATAAAAATCAAAACTCTCAAGCTAACCCACCCTTGCAGAAGGCTATTTCATGTTGAACCCATCACAGTGGCTGTTGTTCATGTTTTGACTATTGAGCCTGTTGACATCCTCAGGGCCTGCCTTCTAGCCTTCAGTGGCTAACGCCAGAAACATCCAGCATGTCATAGTGAGTACATTGCCAGACCCAGGGGTGGCTCATCCATAATGGCCGAGGGGTGTAGACCCACCCGGCCCCCTTGCCCATAATGGAGGAGCTGAGGAGTCAGCCCAGTGAAACACTGAGCGCTCCCTCAGCTGTTTTTATCAGCTGAGGGAGAGCTACTTTTCTGGCTGAGCTTTCAAAGGGGAACTGAATTGTGTGCGTGTGAGACACTTGGGCCCGGTGCAGGCATGGCATTCCATCCTGGGTATGACCAGTAAAGAATGCCTGCCCCATCTGCTGGGATTCCGAGCGGTCTTGCCTGACCCCTAAACCCTCCAGCGCCTCACATGCACACATAATTGATTATCTGAGCATGTGAGGTACTGGAGGGACCAGTGGCTGACCTGGATGACTGTTCTACCAACATGCTACTTCAAAAGGACCTGCTTCAAAGGTACTTGATATTGATCTGTAGAGCCTGTTTCAGTGGGAGGGTAAATCTGCATCTGCTATTCATTTATTTATCACATGGTTGCAGGCTTGTTTGTTCTTTGTATGTCTCAAATGCACACCAGGGCCATAGACAAGATACTATGTTGTGTCACTGGGAGTTATACAGTCCACCACTACAATTTGTATGGCCCCAGGCAATCTGGCACATCTGATGTAGAAGGGGTTGGTTTTGTTAGTGGGCGGGGCGTGAGACTACTTTGTAAGATACATTTTGAATAACATGTTAATAATTGAGTTGTTCATTAGGTGGACACCCCAATTTCATACCCTTACCCCCAAACTGTTCCATCCCGCAATTCTGGACAAGAAACATGTGGTTTGCTCAAAAGTTCTCCAGTTTATTGCGGGGGAGGTCACCACAATTTACACTCACTATCACAAGCACACATACACTAGACATTATAATTATACTTCTATCACTTGTCGCTTAGTACATCAACATCCTTGACTTAACTTTAAAAAATTTCCAAATTGTAAATTAATCAATAATGTTGCTCCCGTTTCCCCATTGACACTAGTACAAGCTGGAATCAAAGAACCATTTCTGGTTTCCCGCTTTTCCCATAAATGTGGTGCTGTGGGCTACGAACATGCTTGTGCTATGTACACTATGTTTACAAAAATTTGCAGGTTTTGGGTTTGTGAAGTAATAGTTTCAATTTAGAACGCACAAACTGTTTTGATACATCCATCCAACCTGAGAAAATGTTTATTCAGGTTTTATTGAATACATATAAATACCCCTCCCATTCCAAATCCCATATGAGGGGTAGTATACGAATAATATGCACACAGTTTTTATTGGAATATATTAATCACTCCTTTAGACTTACTCTAATTTTAAAATGTAGTTTAAGCAACCACAGACTTCACAGAACATATATAATGAAACTGATCTTCATTAGAATGTGCTATGGATGTCATCATATCACAGACCATTGTAACATTATCAGTGAAAAGACTTTGGGTACAATTTAATGAGATTATGATTTTAAAGAGTGGGGGGCCAACCTGCAGAGAGTTGTGATATCTATATCATTGTGCACATAACTCAGAAGTTGAATTGAATTGAACTGATATATCACTTAATTGTACATGCAGTGAGATTCCACTCTTTACTTTCCATTTAAATAAATGTATTCTCATGGCACCTTCCCAAATAACCCTTTGTCAGGGCTTGGCAGGAAAATAGTTATAGAAAGTGTGTATCAATTCTTTTGGGGAAATCTCTTACTAACGTTTGGCTAGTTTTTAGATATATGAAAGCAGGAAAAAATCCTCATGTGTTCCGAGGGGAGTCTCAGTCATTATTGGCTTCCCATGTGCAGACCTCATTATGTACAGAAGTAATCTCCTGGAACAGGAACCTTTCCTTCGGCATACCTTCAATTGGTCTCCTCTAATCCACTGTTCTTCGCAGTGTAAGAGTCCCACTCTTCTGCACTCAGACTGTTTTTTAAATCTCTGTTGTTACCACCTTATGTTATAATTATGTCACAGTATGTGATTGGCTACCTATAGTTTGACATTCCTGTTCAATATACACCCCCAGTCTTCATTGGATGACTATTATTTGTATACTTGGGATCAAAAAATGGCGCTGGTCAAAACGGCTTATAATACTTTTGTACGACATTTTAATTTTCTTTCATAATTTATGACAGTAAAATGAAGCCAAGATGAGTGGACTCCGGATTTGCAGACATACATGTAGATATGTGATATTATTGTTTGGCCTTTGGCTTTCTTCAATTATGAGTATTTCTCATTTTATTAATCATGAAGTATCATATAAAAGTTGAATTTGTTGTCAAATCGAAGAGAAGTCCTTGAGCTTTATATCACTTTTGGTTTCTTGTTGTTCCTATGTTTTGTTGTTAAAAGGACATGAGTAATATTCCCCTTCTACATGTAAAGTCAATGATAAATGTGTGCTTTTTAAAATTAAGGGAAATATACTTGCCTAAACTTCCTTGTAATTCCCCTGAGAGACTCTTACTCAGTGCATGGGAAGAGTTCCTTCTGAGGCCTTGATTAATGGTTAATATATGCCAGTCAACAGCGTTAATTTGTTCCCATTGCATTATTCCAATGGATATATTGTATTTTATGGTGATAGATAATAGGTTGCCAACCAATGTACTATTTTGCCTTTCAGGCTGGCCATAAAGTTGCATGGGTCCAACCATCTGGCGATCTCAGATCTGAATGTTTTGTGAAGCCCTAAACATTCTAATTCCTAAACATTCTAAAATATATTTCAACATCCTCACCTGAAAGTCATCCAAAGGTGGGAGGGATTAAGCACAATGTTGGCTGGATTGATACTGTGTTATACAAACCAACATAACTATTGATTGTTTATTCTCATCATTTATAATTGCATCCTTTTTACATTCAAAATTGTTTGACATGATTTCAATGAAATACATTGCAGGACACAATCAACTTATGAAATAGTTGTGCTCCATTTGAAATCAAATAACAGGTTAGTTTAGAAAATCACAGGTGAAGAGGTTGGCTGGTGCATTGTGTGAAATAAATATTAGAATTATTTCCTCGCTGGTTCAAATCTGCACACTTGGGCCTTGATATGCTTGTATTGAAGAGGGCCGAGATTACCATAATAGCATTAAAACAATACTCAATAAGGCAGTACTCAAAGTGCACAGCAAAAACAAGCTTTATTCGATTTACAGAATAAGCAGCCAGGACAGCATACAAAAATCTCTTGGTTACACAATGGGTGTGAGCAGTTTATAAGGTACAAATTTGTCACTACTGATGTCACATTAAAATCTCAGTTACAAAGCCTATGAGTGTTTGTAATTGGTTGTTATCTCAAGCTACATGTGCAATGCATATGGGTTAGTTCTATCACTGGTTAGAACATATCTGATGTCTCCACATGTGCCCATCCTCTTACAGATAAAACATTTACTACATCACTATGTTGGTCACTAATTGGCTGACATCATTCATCTTGGTCGGTGTGGCTAGATTCACGCTGATTGGTTGGCACCTTGCTCAACAAACTTGGACACTGTGAGAAGATGTCAAGATATAGGGCCTCATCACGAGTTTGGCGGTAAACCTTAAATGTGACAGTAGCACTATTAACACCGCATTTAAGGGTCCTCCAAATCACGGGTTTGGCAGATTTCCCCCCAGCTCTGAACTTGGGGGAAATCCGCCAAAATTTCGCGCTCTTACCGCTGGTGGGAAATCAGGTCCAAGCAGGTCTGGTGTATCATTGAATTAGCGGCTGTTATTGTTATTGAAGCCTGTTCAGGATCCTCTTTTAGCAGAGGTTATGCCAGGAGCTAGGCGGGCACGCCACTAGCCAGCCTGACGTTCAGAACATTCTCTCTCATAGCAGGTGACAGGCTGCCCCAGCGTGTCACTGTTGTTCTTGAATAGTGAAGCGTGCGCTCTGTATGTTATGTTATCCATTATTTATACTCCATCCATCACCCTCATAGTGGTTTTATGGCACTTGGCCCTGACCGAACGGTTATGATCAAAAAACAAGGATCACAGACTTCCTCCTTTTTTTAAGGAAGAGCACTGACTGGAGATACGGTCACCGCTGCCAACCGCTGAATACAATAAACACCATCCCAACACAATGCTGATATTTTTGTAAGCCTTTATCAAAAACTATTTTTATTGATTAATCACATTTCTCTTAGCTGGATAATATCATTATATTAAAAAAGGCATGTGTTGTCTTATACATTCTAAATTCTCAAACCTCAGTTAAACAACAAATAAACACATTCATATTCGTATTGGGTTAGTATACAAAACGAGAGAACATGGCTTAATTCCGAAAGGTGGCATATTGTGAACCTGCCTGGTTTCTGCCATATGCTAGTCTGTGGAAGGGAAGGGTTGGTTTGTGGAGGAAGTGTTTGGAAAGAGAAACTAGACAAAAGACTGACCAAAAACAAAGAGGAAAAACAGTTGCTCTAAGTAAAAGGGGATATGGTAGCCTAAGTAAGGATGTTTGTTTCTCAAATGTGATAAGTTATTGGTAAGCATCAATATTGGACTCAGGAGAGTACAGCTCGGATAAGAGCAGTGTTGATTGTTATTGCAATATCTAAAACCAACAAGACATGGTACTAGATGTAGTTAGATGGTGAGTGGTTGGTCACCAGATTAGTTTGTAAGAAACAATCCCTATATCTGTATGACAGGCGTTACATGAACAGAGCCTGAGGCATAGACCACATGTGTCTGTACAGCAGGTTTCCAACAGTATCACTAATAGTCCATTTTAGGATTCAGACGGAAGATAATCATCAAGAGCTCTCTGGGACCCATGTCAGCTATATATGATGTGATTGGATGGGTGGTAAAACTGTCTGTATTTTGCCATCAGCCCCTTAATCTTGTTATGTACTCAAATGTTGGGTGATGTGACGAAAAACAGCACACTCACTGAACATGTCATATCTGTCATCAGATAAATCAAGATGTCTTACTTTTTTGGATGAATTTCTAAACTCCAAACATTTTACGGAACCATATGCAACCTTTGAGAGAAGCGCGGAGTGCAAAGAAAGAAGTTCAACACCATGTCAGTTCCGTTTTAAAATGAGACAAGTTGCAGGTTTTGATGCCTTTTAATGAACTTTATGAAAATACTGTTCGGAAATGGTACAGAGGATTAGATTTCAAAGTCCCACAGACCTCTTTGTCAGATGGTGCAGTGTGAAATGATTCATAAAGAGAAAGCCACGGCAGAATTTCTTCTCATTGGCCGAGGGAACAGTATGCGTGGAATGGGGTTCTGGAAACCGCTGTCTTATCTAAAAGACCAAAATAATTCCTTGAAGCAGGAAACAAGGGGTTGGAAACAGTACACATTCAGATAGAAATGTGTACGGTTTCCAAACCGAGATGTCCCTACAAATGCATATGGTTTCACCAGTCCCGCAGTTTTAGAAATTAGAAGATAAACCCTTAAAGTCCAAGGAACAGGTACATACATAAGGCAGAATTGCTTATTTTTTAAAAATGGAATGCCATAAAAATGCTTAAAAGTGTAACATTTGATTGGATTTTTAATTCCTGTTTATATTTGTTATGTTCATCTTTCTCTAAATCGATTTAGTGCAATCTCTTTTATTACGCTGCATGGAGTAACCCTTCTGACATGTTAGGTACCTGAGTTCAGTTATCTAAGGTTCAGAGGTATTCACAGGCATAGCTCTCAATGTTACTAAATTATTTTATTAAAAATTAACAGGTTGCTTTCCTTGAACCACCAAATGTCCGACCAAATTCTGTGATGTTTATGAACTTCAGATGAATGCAGGGAAGTTAGCCCATCCCTGGATATCAGTGCCACTCTAACTCCACTTCAATATCAAAAGGGAATTACCAGAAAATACGAGTGGCTCATGAAATCCATGTGAAGGGGATTTTGGGTAACAGGATGTGATGGTCCATGCTGCCTTCCGCAGAGCAGATACTACGTATAATGACAAGATGTACAGAGACTTCTTCAAGGGAGAGGAAGAGAGAAAGCGGAAGCGAAAAGGAAGGTCTTGAGTTGCTTCCAGAACTGGAGGTGGTTCTGCTCAAGTTTGAGAGAGGCAGGGAGGCTGTTCGACTGGGAGGCTCCAGCAGAGGAATGAGATCTATCCCCCATTCTCTGCATGGATAAGCGTCTGACCTTCAGAGAGTTGGAGGTGGATGAGCGGAGGGCTTGAGAAGGAAGAAGTTTAGGAAAAGAAAGTTGGAGGTAGTGTGGTCGCAGGCTGCAGAAAGTATTTTGTACGATGCAAAGGGGCTTGACCTTGATCATTGCAGCCACAGGGAGCCAGTGGAGAGATTTCAGAGCTGGAGAGATATGATCCCTGGGTTTGAGGCCAAGGACAAGTCTCACAGTCCTGTTCTAGATAAGTTGTAAAGATCGAAGAGTAGAGACAGGCAGATTCAAAAAGAGGCTGTTGCAATATTCTAGCCTAGATTGGACCAGGGCTTTGAGACAGAGTGAGCTTCTGGGGAAAGTGAGAAAAGGCAGAATACCTCTGATGAGGTGCAGCTGATAGTGTGACTTCTTAGAGACGTCAGAGTTGTGAGGAGAGAAGGAGATGGTGGAGTCAAAGATGACATATAGACTCTTAGCCCCACAGGAAAGAGTCGGAAGAGTGCCCAAGGTGGGTGGCCAGAGAGAGAGAGAGGAAAGGAGGGAGCAGGTGTCCTGATGAGGAGGATCTCAGTCATACTGGCATTAACGCAGGGATCATTGGTGGCACACAATTCCTGAATTGTGGCCAGACTGGTATGGGAGAATGAGCAGAGGTGGCTGAGGGGAGCCTGAAGGAGAGCTGGGTGTCATCTGCATAGCACTGTAAGTTAGAGCAGAAGGCAGCAATGCAGTGGGCAAAAGGTGGCAGGTAGTTGTTGAAGAGACAGGAAGAAAGTTTAGACCCCTGGGGAACACCACAAGTAGAGAGAGCGATAGAAGAGAGGAAAGACCCAATTTGGACATGGGAGGGTTGGTCAGTAAGAAGCGAGGTCAACCAGGCCAGGGCCTGACCAGTGATACCCAGGTTGTCACAGAGGCGATTGAGCAGGATGGCGTGGTTGACTGTGTCAAAAGCAGAGGACAGATCAACGAGAATGAGGACAGAAGGAAGGTTAGAGTCAAAATTAGAGAAAAAGTCTTCACAGGTGTTCAGGAGAGCAGTTTCCATGCTTCTGGCAGCTCTGAAGCCAGACTGGTGGTCGTGGAGACAATCAACAGAATCTGTTTGCAGATTAAGCTGGGAGATGGCCAGCTTTTCCAGGAGTTTTCCCAGGAAAAGAGTGATGGAGATCAGGCGATGGTTAGCCGGAGAGGAAGGATCGGCAGAGGGCTTTTTTAGAAGGGGGTGCACAAGTTAGTGCTTAATGGGGGGAGGTGAATGTTCCAGTGTAAAAAGAGTGATTGCAGAAATCGGCCAAGGCTGAAACAAGGGTGTCAATATGGTCCTTGATGGTTCTTGATGAGCAGGGAGAACCTATTGGAAAAAGCAGGCAAATGTCATAGGAATTAATTGTAAATTGTTCCCACAATCATGAATATTGTGAAGCATTTACATGTTTTCGAAAATGGAGTGGAAAAGTGGAGAACAAAGGTGAAAGGTGATTTTTCCTCTTTACATTTCCATTCTGTTTTGGAAATGTGCAACATTGCTAGAAGGCATCGTTGTGCATCTAAGTGCAGATGTTGACAGCTGCCTGTGAATTTTCCAATGTATTTAAATTGACCTTTACAGTGTATTTAATTCAAGTTAAAACATACATTTTTGTAAATTAACTGTCTGCCAAAGTCTGTCAAATGCACAGGGCTTAGTCTTGATGTTTATGTGAAATCAGACATCTGCACAGGAAAATGTGAGCCATCACTGACTATCTCTTTCCACATAGAACAGCAGCTCTTCATAGCGTGGACCAAATATTTTATTACATCCATCTTACAAATTGGTAATACTACTGAAGCCTTACACTAGGCATTTTTTCAAGACTTACCAACGCTGAGCAACAAAATGAGTAAACATTTACATACGCACACACCCATACACACACTTTTTGCATTATCACATTAGCTGATATATGTGCATTGTCCAAGCTTGCTTACAGGTGACACATAATTAGGGGGGAGTGGATCTTTTTTTGCACAAACGTGATTTCACAGATTGCATGAAGATAATGTAAAATAACACCATATAGCACAAACCTAGCTCAAGAGCAGCAGTGCACTTTACAACAGGATTGTGCCAGAATTGGGCCTGGCAATGTATACAATAATGCAGTAGTGTTGGTGGAGGGAGAGAGGAATTTTTATTCCTATGGCAGGTATTGTTGAAAGAGTCCCATTTTTGTGTTTTACAGAACTGGTGGATTGTTAGGGCAATTTGAGCCTCTATTGGGATTGTGCTTCAGATATTCAGGGAGTGGCAGGAAAAGCACTGTTCGCGAGTCTTCTCTTTGCAGGCTAGCTTTGCCTCCAACCTTTTATCGTTTTGCTATGTGAGGTTGCGAGAGCCTCCAGAGGTGTGGAGTTTAGCCACCAAGTATGTTGGTGTTTTGTTTGAGACTGCTTTGTAAGTGATACATGCAGTTTTTAATAGTTATTTATTTAAATGTATATAGCATGCAAACAGCCCTTGGGCATCGAGGCGCTGTTACATGTGATGAGCTTAGATACATGAGGCATCTGAGAGGCCTTTGGGGTCAATACATATTAGATACATACATTATACATTGTAGGCAAGCAATATATGTTACAGGCAGGTAATATTGAAAGCATTGTATAGATGTAGCATATGGTGATGATTAGATGAAGAGTAGCATCTTGAAAGCTCTGCGGAAGGCAATGTGTGAGTTTTAGGATTTTAGGGATGGCGGAAGGGCATTCCATTGCAGGGCTGCTAAGTAGGGGAAGCTGCCTCCTCCTGCTCTGACACGCTTGATTTTGGGAAGTGTGCGCATGTTAGAGTAAGGCGTCTGATTGGTCTTGTGGATGCAGATTAGTGTATTTCTTGGGACAGGCAGGGGGGCACTTTGGTACACACATTTGTGGGTCAGAGCGAGGGTCTTGAAGAGGGCATGCTATTTAATAGGTAGCCAGTGTGCCTGTTTTCTAGCGGCAGTTATGTGTTCCCTTTTGGGGATGCCTATCTGATCCTATATGATCCTATCAGGGAAGGGAGCCAATGAAGCGTGCACAGCTTTGGAGGGATGCAGTCAAATTTGCGGGCACCTGTAATGAAGTGGTCTGCAGCATGTTGTGCAGTTTTGAGGGGGGCTGTTGTGAGGCATGAAGCTCAGTAAGGAGGGCATTTCCAATCAATGTGTGAGATAACAAGGGATTGGACTACCGTACGAAATTCGTTTGGGGGAACAAAGGGGCTAGTTTTGCATAGTGTGTGGATCTGTAACCATGCAGTTTGTGTCTTTTTGTCTATGTGCTTTTGGAAGGAAAGGCTAAAGTCAACAATGAAGCCCAAGGATTTTGACAGCTGAGGTGTGAATCCCTCCAGGCACATGTCATCCAGCCATTGTTGCACGAGTTGTAGTTTGGTGATGGGACCAAATAGGACACATTTGGTCTTGCAGTACTTGCAGGGTCTGCCACATCCCATGAGCAGGTTCCTGTGTACCCGTGGTCTCAGCTTCCATTAGGTCTTATCCAGTCAACAGGGCATCCCAAATATTCCCCTGGGATTGTTCAGGGAAAAGTATTTCTCTTCACCTCTGCAGAAGGGGACCTTTGTGCAGCGTGCACCCCCAGTAAAGTTTCAGGTGTAATCCTTCTTCTTCAGTGGTCCATAGAGGATTCAATGGGAAGTGGCTTCACTCTCTTAAATAGGCAATCTTCTACTGCAGCATGTTTCCCTTCTAGCCTTTTGTAAGATATCAAATCCTGGCACCTGTTTCCAAGTTTTCTGCATGGATATATCATTCCCGACGTGCTTTGTCTACAGGAAGTGGGGAAAAGGCACAGGGCATTTGGGTGCCATGAGAGAATGCAAGATGGCGGCACCCTTCTGTGTACTAGTGATTCTCGCGTAGCTACTCTCACTCTGCCCTCTTCTCCTGTCTCCCTACATCAAAAAGAGTCTGGTAATTACCACCCGGGTGTGATTTGCTTTGGGTTGGCAAAGTGTTGTAATATACGATCCGCAAGACGGCTCGCTCATCCACGCAAGTTGTCTCACGCACTGATGCTTTGACGTCACAGGATGTCATTGACAGTTCAACTGTTATATTGTGTTCACCTTCTCCCTATAGAGAGGGTCTTTCTATTACCTCTCAATCTATTAATAAATAATTACAAGTAACTACGCATCCTCTTTACTTATCACATTACTTCACAACGCTTGTCCTTGGAAGCACTGGCCCTTTTATTGCCCTCTAGGGGCAGTTCCTGTCTTCCTGGAGGGTGACAAGCCTTTCCAAGAGAAGACACCATTTTTCAATAGGGGAGAGCCCAACTAGTGTGTTTTCTGTAATACTCTGTCCCAGACATTGAATACAGAGGAGGCCCTGACAGGAAGGGCACTAGATACCAAGCTGACATTAAAATGATTCCAAATGAGTTTGTCCACTATAATTTTTGATTCCCAGATACAATGTGGCTTATTCTCCTGCCAGGTCCCGGGAGCATACAATTATATGCTTTTGGATTAGGGATTCCTATCATTAAAGGGAGATACTGGCTACTGGAGGTTTGGGTACCATCATTCTGCTGCCATGAATACACATGTCACTTTGTACTGCCATATGGCCACAAACTACAAGCCACTGCTGATTGGAGTCAGTAAGCAGCCCATACAGATCTACATGTTTGCACTATGGTTTTCAGCATGGAGCATTATCAATTGGGGGTGGGGCTGATTAGCAGACCTCACTTTCAGAGACAGATCAGCCTGCCCTCATAGTTGGCATTCTGTCACAGGTTGATATTGTCCTAATTAATAGAATTGATAATATCAACAAAGGCCTTTTATAATTAGAGCATCGGCTTAGTGATTTGAAGTCCACCTGGTCCCTCTTATACTTGTCTTGGTGGGTACCTTTGGAGACTATTAAATGATGTCATCACCTATTGTTCTGTATTATTTACAAATGTTTCCAGTCCCTCTCCCATCCTCCATCTTTAAATCTTTTAACTCAATTCTGATCAATTTTCCATGGGGGCCTGACAAAGAATGAGAGAATTACCATCAGCAATCTTAAGGTGCCATATGAAAAAGGGGTTTGGGGGTCTGTTTCCCAGACCTCGAATGCTATCACATTGAATTCTTATTGAAACAAGTGCATATCTGCATATCTGATTCGCGTTCACTGACAATATTGATACCCCCACATGGCTCAGTATAGAAAAACACATGATTTCCCCATCTGTTTTTATTTTGGTCATTTCTCCTCTACATTTTCCAGCCCCATTAGGGCTTCATGTAGTGCCCTAAAGGGTCTCCTCTTCCATCTTACAAGGTCGTCCACACATTTTTTCTCACCTTACTTGTGGCAGAATAAATCCATTACTGCTAATGGAAGAACTTTGTTTCAGAGGCCATGACTTAGCATGGGTATTAGGTATGTTCATCAAATCTTTTCTGGATTAAATGTAAGATCATTCAATGATCTTAAACAATAATTCCCTCTTCCTATGGCTGACTTTTATTTCTACAATAAATTGATTAACAATTGCCTTCACTATTTTGATTTATATGTCAACAATGATTTAATACCTGATCCCAATAGATTGAAGATATTGGCGATGGCATTGATCCAAAAAGGTTGCTAAACTGTATAAATTGATATTGCAAAATAGACCTTCCCCAATGGGAAATGGATTGTCGTACTGTGTTTGCTAAAAAGATATGGAGACTAATTTGGTCTAAAGTGAAATGTACATGTTCCTTGTCCAACATGTCTCAAAGTATCTTTTTTTTTTTACTTAGAGCATGTATTACCCCAATGAGAATTCAAAGGGGTTACCCAAGATTTGCTGGCAATTGTTGGTTATGTAAGAACACCTTAGTATCCTTTAAGCATATGTTTTATGAATGCCCCTGTATTTGTAAAGTTTTGCCAAGATATTTGGGTTCAGTTGAGAAATATTTTTCAAATGAACATACCTTTATCCTTCACGAACATCTTATTGGGCAACGCTGCTTTGGACATTGTTGGTGGGGATGGACTGGGCAATCTCTATGATATATTCATCGTTATTGCCATTAAACTAATTATTGCACATTGGAAACAATTTCAAAATGTATCTACTAAAAGCTGGTGGAATAACATTTGTCATGTTCATAGACTCAAATATTGCATGGCCAAACGTCTCAATTTATTAGTGAAACAGGATTTCAAAGGGTACATTTGTTTATGCGTGGCACTTGCTTTTTCAGTAGCAACTGAATTATAACTTTTATGATATTTGAACCATTATCTAGATGTGGTTTGTTGCATCTATATACTCTGTATATTGGATCACTCTCCCTTCCTCTTCATGTTTTGTGTAGTTTGTCTCTGTCTTCCCCTTTCTGAATGTTGGTCATTTAGTCTCTATTGCAGTAGATTCTCCTGTTATGTATGTATAAACATGCTTGCATAGATTTTACATTCGTTGTATGCCATTCTTGTTCTCTCATGCTTTGCTTTCCTTTTGTTTATTGGCTTATCCTATATTGATTCATTTATAGTCTATAACTATAGTAATATATTTTATACATTGTACAGTTAGTTTGCTTTCATAATCCTTTTTCTATTGATTTTGCAGGAATTCTGTACTACTACGTGTTTTATCCTGTTGCTCATATTTCAATAATCTCAATAAAAATGTATTAAACAAAAAAAAACATTATGTCCAATCAAGTAGTATGTTCAAAGACAGCACATAACAAGAAACTCAGCAGCAGCACAAGAAATCACTCAGACCCGAAGACAGACACAACCATACAGACAGAACAATGAAAGTGTGCATCAAGATAAGAATGAGCGTGCAATACATTGTGAACCCTCAGGATCTGATGAAAGGTAGACAAAGGAGTAAAACAAGATTAATCTTACTATATAAGCAGATCCTGAAAGCCCTTTTACTCTCACATTGGCGGATAGTACTCTGCAGCGTTTCATGATAATCCCTGTCGTCCATCACAGGATGGCATGAAGGAGGCTTCCAAAAATTCATAGGAAACAACACAGGTAAAACAGAAAACCAGTATATCAAGCTATATAATTAATCCATTATGGAAGACAGTGCTTCTGGGATGGAAGAGGTGGCAGAGACATTGATAACTCCTGTGCCTGTTTTTTTAGATCAGGAAATTAGGTAATTGGTATAGATTTCTAGGTTACAACAAGATAGTAATGCAACAGTTGGTTTGCCAAGTTGGCCTGGGTGGCAAGGAAAACTGGCTCAGGTGCCACGAAGGAGAGACCATGGTCCTTCATACCCTGTTCTTCTTTGTATTTATGTGAAATTTCCGAGGAACAATTTTCCATAACCAAACGATCTAGGTATAAATAGTAAGGAGGGGTCGGTGAATCACTCAAGAGTGAGCAATTTAATTTTGTAGTTACTGATCCAAATGTTTTATGATCCATGAAGGTGTGTGGGGCACTTTTATGAATGTGCACCGGCCTCCTCACTTGCACATGTCTGTTTATACCCTTCATCACCCACCCACCAGCACCCAAAGAATGGAGTACACCTTTTTTTTCTGCTGCGAGAGTACTGTAAATCGAGAAAAAAAAGGTTTTACATGGATGGTCGTGCAGCCTGCCAGAACCTCCTACAGAACTCCTTCTGAGCCCACAGCATCTGCACACGACTCGTGCTCCACACTGCATGTGAATCTGTGCACAAATAAAGCAATCAAACACACAAAACGAATGTCCAGATCTGAATTCATATGCAGAACCATGTGTATTGGTGTGTAAACAATTAAAAATTAACTTGTGGCCCACCACCACCAGCCCCTACTCTCCCACCCCAACTCCCCAATTTACCCTCTGCAATTCACACCCTCCCCAACTCACGCTCCCGTACACACTATCCCAACAACACATTTGACATGATGCCTGTGCATGGTGTCTACAGTTCATGTATTGATGGATCATGTGTCGCATGTACAGAAGTGTCATCAGGCACCACAGACAAGAAAGAGGTGGATACGGGAGGGCAAATCAGGAGATACTGGTGTGCTGGGCCTTGTAGAAAGAAACTGGGCATTGCCACTCAGTTGGCTGGGTGCTCTCAATGTGCTCTATGCATAAGCTGCAACTTTTGTGTCGTGCGTTTCAAACAACTTTCATAATATTGTAGATTCATTATGGCATGAAGAAATTCAAGAGTTGACCATTTGTCAAATGCCCAATTGTACTTTTAATTCTCATTTCATGAAAGGCAATGGCAATCTGGTCAGTGTTCAATGGTGTGCCAATACATTTCGGAATGTCATTCCATCGCCAGGGCTGAATACTGTTAATGTCACAACATGATACAAGTACAATATATAGGTCCAAATAATACACATACCCACAAGGCACTGGTTCAGATACATCAAATAATATAAAAATGAAAAAAGGATGAATGAAAAATCAAGACAACGGGCCTCATTATAATGTTTAATTTTGGCGGATACGGTATGAATTGTGCTGGTAAGGCACTGGCACCGTGCATACCGTACTGCCGAATTACGAGTGCTGCTTGCGGGTGCCTGACAGCCTGCAGCACCCACGAGCATAACTCATAATTGCACCGGACCCGTTATCAATGGTGCCGGTGCAACCATGCTCCCCAACCCCATTCTGCCCTGTAGGGCAGAATGGGGATCAGGAGCCCGGCAATACCGCCACCCACGAATGGGCAATAACCGGCTCATTCAACTCGTAATGGGCCGGTTATTGCCCAATCACGGGTGGCGGTACCAGTAGCGAGCTTGGCGGTAGCCGTGCCTGTAAAACTGGCACGGCTACCACCAAATTCGTAATGAGGCCCAATGTATCCACATTTTAACAGTTCAATACAGCTTCTTTGATATATCGAAGGACTACCTGTTGTGCGAGGCCTATACATGCATCTATGAAGGAAATCAGAAATAGGAAAATGCCAAATTGCTCTGTTACCTTGTACTATCCCATGATTTACATAGATTACCATGTATATGGTGGCTCGCAGCCCTTACCTGGGCAGTTGCTGCAAAATCTTAATGCGGTTCCATCACAGTCCCTTATATACAAAAAATAGTGTATTTAGAGTTGAATACATGCAGAAGTGTTCAGTGAATGCAATGTATGGTGCTGTCTCGCATGAGAACGCTGTTAATGTTTGTTAGGTATCCCTTGGTTAGCGCATGGTGTTGTGATGTCACACATGTGGGCATGTGATGACATTGCTGACACCCCACACCCCGCGCTGCCTGTCAGAAAAGAGAGTATGTGTGGAGATTAAATTGGGGATAACGTACTGCATTAGTGATGCTTTTGTATGAAAGCCTTTTGGTGGATACAGAGCAGGAAGACAGTGCATGTGTCTAGAAATTCACATGGCTTACTCATTTACGTTACCATATCCATCCTTCTTTGTGGATACACTCATGTAGAGCAGGAAGACAATGCTCATATCTAGGAATTCACATGGCCTACTCATTATAAATTGCTGGTACGAAAATCATCTCTTGATTTGATTAAATGATTGCAGTGGTGAACAATATCTAGACATTGTGACAGAGGGTGACACGCCAACAGGCCAACGTCATACAGGCTGTTGGTCCACAGTATGCTCTGTACCTGTGCTTGATCTTCCTCAAGAAATTGCAGTGGTGTTTTTTTCATCAGGGCCATTATCTGTGCGACTTCCCTGTAATTAATTCTCACCCAGTAAGTGATGCTCATGAAAAACACTGTCTCAAGATCTGAATAGTAGTCCCAAAACAATTCTTCATCTTTCTGGTCAGTCAGTCTGTGCCCTTCTCCTACTGCAATTACTACTCTCCAAGCTTGGCCTCTATCATCAGTCCTACGCAATACTAGTCTCTCATCCCTTACTATAACTGTCGACAATTCTAGTGGCAACACCTGTCCTTCTTCCTCGTCCAAGGGAATTTCTGGTCTGAACAACACTTCATTGGGCAGGTGAAGCAGCTTGCCCTGTATCATCAGAAGGCATGCTAACAACACTTCCAGCCCTTATGGGAATACTTCGGGATCCAGGGGCATCCCCCTCTGCACAGTCTGAATGCAAAATGCATGAATGCATTCTTGCATATTCATATAGTGGATTCCTGGAGTAGAACACACTATCCCTTGCTCAGCAAACAAGATGGTCATATTGAGTTTACTCATCATCTTCCTTCCCATTATGTTAACTCTTGTCTGGTGGGAATATAACAGTGGCATAGTGAGGTTATGCTCCACAGTGGCAATTCGTCAGTAAATGGAACCAAATCTGTAGCCCCAGAGAAGACTTGAGCATTCATGGCAATGCCTGGGATAGGGTATCTCCCCTTCCTAATACAGGAACCGGTTGCCCCCATATCCACGAAAAAAGAGAAAGTCTTGTCACCCATGTTTAACCTGCATGTGCATTGCGGTGTCTGCTTGCCTTGTGGCTGCAGTGTTCTGCTGCACCGGATCTCGCAAGGCTGCTTGTGGTAATCGTGTGTAGACTGGCGCCTGCAATGTATATGTCATGGGCTGTTGTGACTGGGCTGGTGCATGTTGTGCTGTTGCCATTTGCATGCGTCTGTGTGTGATTTTGGGCATAGTAGTCGGGTTGCTCAGTATTGTATCTTGGTGGGTATGTCACCTTCCCACTCTGTTGCATTCCTTCTCTGTTTCGACACACTCGGAATATATGGCCTACCTTTCCGTACATCCAAAACTGTGGTGGACCTCCCATGGGTCTAAGCTGTCCCCCGTTAAACTCGTCTCATCGCTTCTGCGCTGGGTACCCTGATCCTCTCCCCCTGGAAACACCTCCTCTTCCCTGGGGCCAATAGTTAGTGTCCCTCCTTCCTACAAAGCTTCACCCTGTCATTTGCTGCTGATACTGCATGTTCTGGGTAACCACTCCCTCTCCACTGGTCAACATCGGCCCTCCCATTGTATACTTTGATATTGTTTATAGAACTAACTTCTCTTCTTCCTGTTTTCTCTCCTTGCGTTTCTTTCTTGCGTTCTCCTGCATGAGTCGGCAATAATACACTATAGTCAACTGAATTTCTGACCATGGCTTTGCCTAAACCTCCACCAATTATTTCAATTGTTTCTGCACCTGCTCTGGTAACCCCTGGCTAATGTGGTAAAATAAACCCACTGTTTTATCCCACGGTTCACACGTCTTTGGATGCCAAGGTTCTTGTAGCTCCTGAATATGTTGAAGTGGGTCTTTGTCCTCACACATATTCCATGCCATAATTGTGGTTATGCCAGATATGTCTGGGTACTGTACCCTCAGAGCTTGCCATATGGCTACTCTGCAGTTATTGAACAGCACCCCATTGTTGCCTGTGCTCTGGGCTGTCACTCCAGGATATCCTGCCCATTTCCAAACATCATCAGTTACCTCCCTAAGAATGGCAGAGAGTAAGCTCTTCATGTCCCCCACTGCCAGTGCTATCCCTGCTCTCAATCGTTCTAGTTCATAGATCCATTTCCCTGCTCCTACAGTCAACAATGACAACATACACCTCAAATGATCTTTGTTCATCTGATGCCACGGTATATATTGTGGTTGTCTGCCACCCTTTTCTAGCAGTGGAAACTGTGTCAGCCCCACACCGCTGTCATATTTCCCTATGTCCTTTGTAACTGTAAATGCTCTCATCATGCTAGTCCTCTTTCGTCCTGGTAATGCTTTCAGCCTCTGCTCATATGGGGTGACATCATCTGCGCTATGCAATCTGCCTTTGGAGCACTCAAGGCATCACTAAAGTTCTCGTTTTCCCCTTTCTGTATCTTCCTCTTCGTTCCACAGTGCCTCCTGCTCTGGGCTTGCTCCTTCGGAACGGAGACAAGGCCTCTTCCCTTTGTCACCATCAATCCCCCCTAATACTTTGTCACACCCCATTGTCCCTAACAGGCCGATTCATGGAATTAATGTGCGCCAAAAAAACGGCGCACGCGTGCGAAAACGTGCGATTCGCAGTGAAATAGCGAAAATCGCAGTGCAAGTGCGATTATCGCACAGAAAACATTGCACATCTATTCATGGAAGTCCGTGCACGCGCAAAATGTGGGATGTGCGCTGAAAAAGTGTGCGGCGCACGCTGGCGCACGCTGGCACACAGGTCATCGAACGCCGTGCGATAAGGCCACAGCGAATTCGCACATAGCTCGGCGCACATAACAAAAGTAGGCGTAACACGGGGCGTCACACGCAGAATGGGGAACAACTCGTGAAAATGTGGGCGTCACGGGGGAAGTACAGGAGGCAAGTGCGCAGAACGCCCATACGCTCGCCTACAACACGTATTCATGGAATCGAATAGGGAAAAACAGCGCACGGCCAAAGACGCGCACAGGCCCATACATGTCCGCCACACGAAAGCAGGCGGTAGCGTCCCTGCGCAGGAATAAAATGTGCGCCAAAGTTCTACACGCGCGAGAAGGCCCACACGCGATCGGGCCTGGGGGAGCGTGTGCGTGTATTTCAGAGGGGCGCGAGAAATTTCACACGCGATCGGGCCTGGGGAGTGTGTGCGTGTATTTCAGAGGTGCGCGAGAAGTTTCACACGCGATCGGGCCTGGGGGAGCGCGTGCGTGTATTTCAGAGGTGCGCGAGAAGTTTCACATGCGATCGGGCCTGGGGGAGCGTGAGCGTGTGCGTGTATTTCAGAGCGAATTCGCACATAGCTCGGCGCACATAACAAAAGTAGGCGTAACACGGGGCGTCACACGCAGAATGGGGAACAACTCGTGAAAATGTGGGCGTCACGGGGGAAGTACAGGAGGCAAGTGCGCAGAACGCCCATACGCTCGCCTACAACACGTATTCATGGAATCGAATAGGGAAAAACAGCGCACGGCCAAAGACGCGCACAGGCCCATACATGTCCGCCACACGAAAGCAGGCGGTAGCGTCCCTGCGCAGGAATAAAATGTGCGCCAAAGTTCTACACGCGCGAGAAGGCCCACACGCGATCGGGCCTGGGGGAGCGTGTGCGTGTATTTCAGAGGGGCGCGAGAAATTTCACACGCGATCGGGCCTGGGGAGTGTGTGCGTGTATTTCAGAGGTGCGCGAGAAGTTTCACACGCGATCGGGCCTGGGGGAGCGTGTGCGTGTATTTCAGAGGTGCGCGAGAAGTTTCACACGCGATAGGGCCTGGGGGAGCGTGAGCGTGTGCGTGTATTTCAGAGGTGCGCGAGAAGTCCCACACGCGATTGGCCTGGGTGCGTGTATTTCAGGGGTGCGCGAGAAGTTCCACACGCGATCGGGCCTGGGGGAGCTTGTGCGTGTATTCCAGAGGTGCGCAAGAAGTTTCACACGCGATCGGGCCTGGGGGAGCGTGTGCGTGTATTTCAGAGGTGCGCGAGAAGTTCCACACGCGATTGGCCTGGGCGCGTGTATTTCAGGGGTGCGTGAGAAGTTCCACAGGCGATTGGCCTGGGCGCGTGTATTTCAGGGGTGCGTGAGAAGTTTCACACGCGATTGGCCTGGGCGCGTGTATTTCAGGGGTGCCCGAGAAGTTTCACACACGATTGGCCTGGGCGCGTGTATTTCAGGGGTGCGCGAGAAGTTTCACACGCGATTGGCCTGGGCGTGTGTATTTCAGGGGCTCGCGGGTGGTTTTACAAGCAATCAGGCCTGGGGGAGCTGGGTACGTGTATTTCTGTGGCTCGCGGGCGGTTTCACACGCGATCGGGCCTAGGGGAGCAGGGTACCACTCACCGTCTGCCTTGCGTGTAGAAGAACGCGTAGCCAACACCCACCCGCTGTGAAGTGATAGCGTGTGAACCCCAACGCCTGTAAAACACACGCACCGCACCCCACGAAAAGCAACGCCCGTGCACGATACGTCACAGACGCGCATACGCGCTAAGGGCCTTTGGTCCAATGGAATCGCGTATGCGTGCTGACGGGCTTACGCGCTAAGGGCCTTTCCTCGAATTACACGCTGACGTGCAGAATTTTCACGTGCCAAATCACTCCGTATCAAGCTGGCCACGCGTAAGCACACGGAAGACCACGCTCCTGCCCAGAAGGCCGAACTACTGCCCCCCAGAGCCCCGAGCACGCTCCCACCTGCCATCTGCTGCTGCCTGACTGCCTGCTGCCCATGTGCCCTGCCATTTGCTGCCTGCACATCAGCCAGGGGTGCTGTTGCTGTGACCACCCCTGCTGGAACCGAAGACTCCCGACTGGGATTCCATCGCTCCACAGCCCAGCCCCAGGACCCAGTTGCCCACCCACTCCTGCCTCTGGGGTTGTCATGTCGGGCACTGCAACATCTGGCACCACTGACAACCCCCGGCCAGAGAGGCAGAGGGCCACCAGCTTCAGTGCCACCGAAGTTGGTGTCCTGGTGGAGCAAGTCCTGGGGCAGTATGATGCCCTCTTTGGAAGTTCCCGCGCCGACAAGGAAGGACGGACTCGGATCTGGACTGACATCGTGACTGCCATCAACGCGGAGGGGCTGGCAGTCCGCGACTTCCAACATGTCAAGAAGCGCTGGGAGGACTTCAGGTCCAGGACCCTGAACAAGGCCCGGCGCCTCTTGAAGGCAGCGGATGCCAAGGGGCGCCGGGGCCACTTGTCAGAAGATCAGATGAGGGTCATGGAACGCATATCCCCAGTGCTCCACGTCCAGGTCCTTGAGAGGCAGACCCGTCTGGAGTCGAGCGGTAAGTGTACATGCATCCTGATTGTGAGCTGTGCGTGTGGTGATGTTTCAGTAGTGTGCAGGTTGCACATCTGTTTGTATGGGGTCGAGTATGGGTGGGGTGTACAGGGCCGTGGGGCTAACACATGCGAGGGCTGGAATGTGTGAGACATGGATGGTGCTTGTGTGTGTAGGCTTGCATGCCAGATGCAGTTGTGTGGGCACACATGTTTGGATGAATGTGTATGTAAGTAGACATGTCCGTGATGTCACGCATGTATGTTGTTTTCAGCTGCATGTATCAGCACAGTGTACATGTGCATTTGTGTGTATTTGACAAGGGTGCAACAGTGATGCAACATGGATGCATGTGATAGCGGGATGTGGAAGCCTGATTGCCAGATGTGACATGGATGCCCATCTGTACACTGCGACACTTGGCAGAGGTGTACACATGCATGCACGTGTGGTGGTGTGTGTACATGTGTGGTGCACTTCCTGTGTTGCATGTGATGTCTGGCTCAGCTTTGCCTGCTCATGATGTTGTATGGGTATGGATGGTGCTGGCAGTTGCGATATGGCTGTGGTATGGCTCATGTGTGCGAGTTGAAATGACATGTGTGTTGGGGATTGTGAAGGCATGTCTGAGGTTTGCCAATGCCACTCATGTACAACTGTCATGTGTGTATGTGTCCATTGTACAGTGCCCTGATGCCTGTGTTTTATTTCTCCCTGTCTGCAGCGTCAACTGATGAAGAGGGCGGAGAAGGTGCTGTGGAGCACAGCGGCGGGGATCCCACCGCCAGCCGGAGACGCAAGGCCCGGCTCCCCTCCCATGTTGTCATCTCGTCGGGGAGTGAGGAGTCCGGTGCCGCGTCCCAGGCCGCAGCTGCCGGGGGGAGGTCCAAGAGGCGGAGGTTGGAGTTGGACTCCTCGGCAGCAGAAGGGGCAGCTGGGACCCCACAGGGCCCAACGGGGGAAGATGGCACGGAGACATCCAGGTTGGTGGGGGGTTTGGTGGAGGAGGAGGCCGTGCAAGCAACAGAGACGGGGTCTGGAGGTGGGGATCCCACTGGTGCTAGTGGTGCAGTGCAGGACCAGGGACAGGAGGCAGCACAGGCCGCCGCGGAGGTGCCTGTGTGCAATCCTGTCCCTGATCCTGTCCCTGCATCATCTTGCACCAGCAGGGATGCCTACGTCCAGACCCGTTTTCAGGCAGGGGATGAGCAAACGACAACTGGCCTTCCTCTGCCTGCGGACGTGGCTATCCGGGTCCGGTTTGAGCCTGTCCTGACTGGTGTGGCGTTGCGTCAACGGGCCATGCGAGGTGACCTGCAGTCTTTTCATGAGGAGACTGCACGTCATCTTGAATGGCTCGTTGACCACGTCAGCCTGCTGGGACAGGTCACCCAGGCCGGATTCCTCCGTTTAATGGGGCTTGCTACGACCCCCCTCCTCAACTGAACCCCCTGCGCGCCAGTCGTCCTCCGTGCCATCTTCCCACCCATCAGTCACCTGGGTGCCCTGTGGAGCTGCCTCTGACGGTGCGGCCAGGCTGGTGGAGGAGGCATCCCTGCCACAGTCGGGAGTCGGACGTCCAGCAGGGGTGGCCCCATCAACGACTGCACCCCAGCGGCGGAGGATGTGCAGGCAGCAGGAGGCAGTGCACGGGCAGAGGCACAGCAGCAGCAGCAACGTGGTGGGAGCCATGAAGGCTCGGGGCCTTCAACATCGGAGGGGCAGGCATCGCCGGAGGGCAGGAGGACCCAGGACAGAGAGTGTCTTCCGTGTGGCAGCGGTTGGGCCACGCCATAGATGCGGAGCGGCAGCGGGCGGAAGAGGCACGGCTCACAATGGTCAGGGCGCAGAACTCCATGCAGAGGGCCCTGAGGCGGGCCGAGTGCCTCGAGGCAATCCGCAGGGGGTTGGAGGTGGTCACGTCGACGGCCCTGCGGACCCTCTGGGCCATGGAGGAGGACCGCCTCCGGGACATTGAGCAGGAGTTCGATGATGCCCTGGGCCGGGACATCCAAAAGTGAGCCGTCAGACTAGCCCGCTGCCCTTGTACATAGTTATGTAGGTAGTGTTAGGTTTCCTTTGTTTTTTGATTTATTTTGGACCTTTTGGACATTGGCCACATTTTTGTATATAGTTTATTTTATTAGTTAGTGTTGTTAGATAGGTTTCATTTCTTTTGTTGGGATAATGGACCCTGGCTTGTTCGTCTGTACATAGTTCACTGTTGGATTTTATTTTTCTTTCACAATTTACCCATGGAGCAATGGCTTTCAATTATTATTTCCCATTGGATTTGCTTTTGTGGACAGTGACTTTGGACACCATTACTTTGGATTATGATTTTTGGTTTTGCTTTTTTTCATGGACATGTTTCTTTTCATTTTTGCACATTCCCATTTCTGTTTCTTTATTTTTGAATCTATTTATGTTTCCTTTAATACATATTTTTTTTATCGAACTTCAGTGTGTAGTATCATCTCATTGGTTTCATGCATATCATGATATGGGTTTTGAGATTCACTGACACCCATTGGGTGTATGTGAGGGACATGTGTTTGTTTCGAAACCTGCAATTGGTGTTCTGTCATGTAATTGCCATTTCTGAGTGGGTGGATGCAATACTCGGGTGGGTGTTTTGCATTTGGAGGCTGACCATAGGGACCAGGGATCTAGATTGTGATGACATGTTGGCTGGGGAACATGAGTTGGGGCCTGCTGGCAGGTGCCCCACAGTGCTGGGGGGTGGGGGTGGTGGGAGACATGGGTGGGGGCCTGGTGGAGGGTGCCCCACAGTGCTGGGGGGTGGAGGTGGTGGGGAACATGGGTGGGGGCCTGGTGGAGGGTGCCCCTGCACTGCGGGGGGGTGGGGGTGGTGGGAGACATGGGTGGGGGCCTGGTGGAGGGTGCCCCTGCACTGCTGGGGGGTGGGGGTGGTGGGGACATGAGTGGGACATGAGTGGGGGCCTGCTGGCAGGTGCCCCGCAGTGCTGGGGGGTGGGGGTGGTGGGGAACATGAGTTGGACATGGGTGGGGGCCTGCTGGCAGGTGCCCCACAGTGATGGGGGGTGGGGGTGGTGGGGACATGAGTGGGACATGAGTGGGGGCCTGCTGGCAGGTGCCCCGCAACGCTGGGGGTGGGGGTGCAAGGGGACATGAGTTGGTGATCATTAGTGCAAGGAGACATGTGCCTTTGCTGGGGGGCATGCCCATGTTGGGTGGGCTGCCTGCGGGACATGACCAGGGATGCAGGGTAGTCCCCTGTGGTGTGGGCTGCCTGCAGGGGCCGTGGAGGGTGTACAGGGAACACCTGGGAGGACCCACACTGCCAAATCACATGTAGGACTCCCCGGCACCCCTGAAATACACGTACCCTGCTGAAATCGTGTGTAAAACTTTGCGCGCACCCCTGAAATACCCGCACGCAGCCCAATCGCGTGTGAAACTTCCCGCGCACCCCTGAAATACACGCGCCCAGGCCAATCGCGTGTGAAACTTCCCGCACACCCCTGAAATACACGCGCCCAGGGCAATCGCGTGTGAAACTTCTCGCGCAGCCCTGAGATACACGCGCCCAGGCCAATCGCGTGTGGAACTTCTCGCGCACCTCTGAAATACACGCACACGCTCCCCCAGGCCAATCGCGTGTGGAACTTCTCACGCACCCCTGAGATACACGCGCCCAGGCCAATCGGGTGTGGAACTTCTCGCGCACCCCTGAAATACACGCGCCCAGGGCAATCGCGTGTGGAACTTCTCGCGCACCTCTGAAATACACGCGCCCAGGCCAATCGTGTGTGGAACTTCTCGTGCACCCCTGAAATACACGCGCCCAGGCCAATCGCGTGTGAAACTTCCCGCGCACCCCTGAAATACACGCGCCCAGGCCAATCGCGTGTGCAACTTCTCGCGCACCTCTGAAATACACGCGCCCAGGCCAATCGCGTGTGGAACTTCTCGCGCACCCCTGAAATACACGCGCCCAGGCCAATCGCGTGTGGAACTTCTCGCGCACCCCTGAAATACACGCACCCAGGCCATTCGCCTGTAGAACTTCTCGCGCACCCCTGAAATACACGCACACGCTCCCCCATGCCCGATCGCATGTGAGACTTCTCGCGCACCCCTGAAATACACGCACATGCTCCCCCAGGCCAGATCGCGTGTGGAACTTCACGATCGCGTGTAGTACTTCTCGCGCACCCCTGAAATACACGCACCCAGGCCATTCGCGTGTAATACTTCTCGCGCACCCCTGAAATACACGCACACGCTTGTTCCTGACACCCGTAATACGCGTTCCCCGCTTTGAGTTTGCTGTTTGCCAGTCCGGTAAACTGGTACAGGGTTGGCGCAGCCCTTTGCAATGGTTTTCCGATCTTGATGGCTTTTCCTTGCGCGAGGGCGTTCTTGGGGGAGTAACTGGCGCTGCTGCAGGGTCGCTGCGCCACTCTGCGCCACGTCTGCTTTTGGAGGCGAGAATCCATGAATACGCTGTGCGCGGAAATTGATTTTATCGCACGCGGCTGGCGCAGACATTCGCACGGACACGCTGTGCGCCAGCCGCGTGCGACACTTTTGTGAGGAATTACATGAATCGGCCTGTTAGCCTCCTCAACATGTATTCCCCTGTCGCCTCCCCACTGCTCTGTCCAGTGAGTCACTTCCCCTATCGGTGGGGTCCACACTATGCACCTGCTTGCCTTAGAGGTAAAAGCGCTATCCCTCCTGCTATCCCTCCTGCTCCTATCCTGATCCTCCTACGTATTCATGCTTCCTGGTTGTTGTCTAAATTTTAGAGCCCCATCATTATGCCCTCTACCTCCTTAAGGCGTCTCTCTACTTCTTTCTCTTTCTCTCTCCTGTCTTTTGTCTCTCTACTCTTCCTCTCTGTGTTGAAGTTCTTTAACCATTCTCTCAATCTCCATGTTCCTCTGCTCTCCTAAATTGCAATCTGCTTTTCTTTTCTTCCTCAGCCTTTCTCATCACCCTCTCCTCTATTTCTTTCTGTCTTCTCCTCTCTCCCTTTCATCTCTCTCCTTCTCTTCTACTTTATCTGCCTGCTTTCTCAATTGTTCCTGTTCCATCCTCTCCTCTCTTTCTGTTCTCTTCACTTCCTCCATTGCCTCTTTCCATTCTCTGTCCTCTTCCTCCTTCTCCTTTTACCTTGGTTTCTTACCTTCTTTCCCAATGTCTCTGGGCTCTGTTACTTTCCTTTCATCCAATGTAAGCAATATTTGTCCTCCCACCCACTCATTCGTTAAAACCATCACCTCATTGTTCACTTTTTGTCCCTGAGTCACCACGTCACCCCCAGTCAACTTCGCTTGCAGGCCGCTGCGCTCATTGTGCTAATCAATCATGGTCCCTCATTTCTTATTCACCAGCTTAGCGGCACTAGGAGCTTCTTCGCTACTATACGCAGGAGGTGCAAAAATGGGATTAGTGTACCCTGCTGCTGCTTTTAGTTCTTCCAAGGGGTAGAATCCCTGGCCTCCTGGTGGAGGGTCAGCAATCTGAGGAGGAGGAGCTGTGGGCACTTTGCACCCCACATCATGCTTGCTAAGCATCCACTACTTCTTGGGTGGGTCCTCTTCCTAAATGAAACAAGAAAAGATTGCTGCAGAAAATGTGGTACTGTTGACCTTAGAAATGTGCTAAATGAGTCAAGTACATCTCTCCAGGGTTACACTAAATCTAATCCCGGACTGCTGATTCAGAAACAACACGTATGCTGTAACATTTCAGATAAACGATTATTATAGTTGTTACTCATAACAACTTGCATAACAAATTACATACGAGACAATAACTAACAGTGGATAACTAAAAAAAATCCTATCTCATTCTCATAAAGGGGGGAAGGATAGTTAAAAGTGGACAGAAACCCAGTGTTTAAGGGAGGAAAAGTAGTGTCTCTAGATACAGTAGAGAAGAAAAGAATTAATTATCTTTTTTTGGTTGAGTTCTAAACAACATAAGAATGATTTAACAATTGCATAAAGACAGTATTGATCTCAATCCAATGTATTAAAAAGTATCATTTTTGTTCCAATAAATAGTTAACATGAAGAGCCCTCATTGGGTCTGCTTAGCTTTGTGGAGTCCAATTGATGGTTAAATTGAGGAGCCCTCATTGGATCTGCCAGTTCATGACTGAGACTTCTAACCTGTCTGCTAAGGAATATTTAGGTGATATTTGCTAAAAAAACAGGTTCTTAATTTTGCGGAGTCCAATTAATGGTTAACATAAAGAGCCCTCTTGTGTCCTCTTCCTAGTCATCAAACATCTTCCATAACTCTAATATTGCTAATCTGCTGCTTAATTACTTTCTATTATATGCAGCATGTAAATAAGTGGTCATGTGTTGCAGCACAGATTTTGAAAGACTGCCTTAACGGTGCCATGCCATGGTCATTTTGTCCTCTGTATAGTGCTATAATTGCATATTTTGTCCTGATACTGTGAAAGCGTGTTGCACAAGTGTTTAAGGGGTGTATCCCCCTGGATGGCACGTCACTCCCTGACTGCCGATACTTACTTGACCTCAAATCGGGGTTTTGCCCACTTCGACAATACCAAATTAATTATTGTCAACTATTAATCAACTTCTCCAAAATACAACCCCCCATGGGACTCAAATGGGAATGGGGAGTGACATTTTCCAGCGCTTGGCTTCAGGGACCGCTGGGGCTGTAATACCCCGATAATTACCCAAATCCAGGTGCCGGAAAAAATGCATAACTCTGGCGGCAGCCTGCCATTTTTACCAGCACGGCTACCGCCGGGGTTGTAATGACCCCTATTGTTATGTTTAGTTTGCATAGCACATACCTCCCCAATAAATTGACAGGGAACACTGCTGAAAACAATACTGGTGCTCACACTACTCTGTTACCTACCTTGGTGGGTAATTCCTCTGTAAACAGAGCCGATTTTACTGCCCCAGAGAACCCCTGTGTGTCCATCACCTCACCTGATAAGGGGCAATGCTGCTCCGGTAGCTCTGGTATCTACCATGCTACGGTGTCTACCATGGAAAAACAATAGTTTATTTCCTATCTCCATGCCCACCAATGGTTCCTCTTCTGGGTTGGCAGTGACTGACAGGACTCGGCAAGCTAAAGTTCTCTGTGGGCTGTCCTGATCTGGGTATGTATTCTTCCATGGGAATGTAAAAAGACACTGGCCCCCTGGTAATTGTTGACCATCCTGTGGTGTACCGCATTATTATACGGCACTTGAGGGGCCTGTGGCGGTGCTGGATGTATGGCATATGTGGGTGTCCCGGTGGATGCTGGTGGGGGAATTTGTGGATACTGGGTCTGGACAACAGGTAGGGGTAGGGCAGCATTCCTTATAGGGCAATCGGAGGTGCTATAGCAGGTGGCTGTGGTTAGGGATCTTGTCCTCCTTGTGCGTATTGAGGCACACGTGGGTCATATGCAGCCACTTGTCTGTTCCTAAACTCCCGCGAGAAGTGGCCCATTCTCCGACAGGTCCAACACTGCCCCATATTTCCACCTCTCAGGACCATTACGCAAAATGCTCCTGTGCCCCCAGAAATCCAGTAAATGCTCCCCTTCCTCTGAAATACCCACCTTGGGATCCTTCTTGATATTGCCCTCGATACCCAGTGTTCCAGACAAACCCTCCACTTCAGGTAGAGGCTGCTCGTATATCTCCTGGTATAGCCCTTTGCTCCATGTGCCCTACTTGTTGTGCAGTTACTACCGCTCCCTCCATGTGAACTTTGCTTTTTCTGCACTAGTTTCACTTCCTCTTTCTTTTATGTCTCTGCCATATCCTTTGCCTTTTCTCTCGCTTATTCACTGTATCTCCGCCCATCCTTTTGCTTCGATGCCTACCACCTTGTCTAATGCCTTTTGCACATCTTTGGGGAGGCCCTTTTTTACTGTGTAATAGAATGCTATGCACTTGTCCCATGGTTCCCCCGTTTCTGCCCTCCACATCTCCTGCATTTGCAATATATACTGTGCTGGATCCTCATTGTATCGCATGGTTCGTGTCATTATAGACTGCATGTCTGGCATGCTGCGGTATATGCATCGCAGCACCGCCCATACTCGGGCCTTACAGTCATTAAAATGGGACAGTTGTGGCTGTCATCCCCTATCCATTCCCCAGGATACCCGACCTTTACCCAGATGTCATCTGACTGGTCCCCTAGTATGACAGTGAATAAGCTCTTCATGTCACCCAGAGCTAGGGTAATACCAACTGTCTGCTTCTCAAACGCATTTATCCATTTTCCTGCACCTGCAGTAAGGGACAGTAACATTTTAATAAAATGATTCCTGGTCATGTGTGGCCAAGGTACATACAGTGCCCTCCCCGGACCTTTGTGCAATAGCAAGAACTGAGTCCCTGCGGGCCTCCCGCCATCTTTTTGCCTCCCCGTTTCACTTTTGCTACCCCCTTGTGCCCATGGAATGACCTTAACCTGGGAACCCACAAACCTTCCACCGATATCATCGGTTGCTCCTTGTCACCTCCCTGCTCCTCCTAAGTGTCCCATTCTTCCTCTTCTGCAACTGCAGAAATATTGGCATCGGGCCAAACTGATTTGTAATCCAAACTCCCTGTTTGCGATCTTCCTCTATGAAGACCCTCAGTGTACGGTCCTTTACCTTCTATCTGTACATGCACATCCCTAATTGCCGTACTATCAATCCTGAACAATGTGTCCCATGCTCTCCATTCATCTGCGCCAATAGGAACTCTCTGCCCATCTCCCCTGTCCAACTTCAACCTAACTAACTCTTCTTCTGTCTTCCTTAAACCCTCTTGTAAGTCCATCTTTTGTCTCTGCTCTGCTTCCCTACATGCTTGAGTTTGAGTGGCTGCAAATGCTATGGGGTGCTATGGGGTTCGGTTTATTCTCATACTGGGCAGGCATAGGAGGAGGAGGGGCTGTGGCAGACAATGGGATGTTGATTTTTGGTATGTTTGTTATGGAATGTAAAGTGGCGCAAATTATGTCACACGTTGAATACACGTGACGTCACTGTCACTATATAAACAAACTTTCAAAATGGCGCTCGCGTGAAATTGACACGCGGCCCGCCATGCAAAGGATGATTTCTTACAGGACATCCAACTGAACCCATTATATGCTGTAACCAGGTAAATTACCTTTAGACTAGGGCTTATTGGATTTAATCAGAAGCATAATAATGCTATAAATTGAGCAACTGGTTCAGGAAATATTAAATTTCGATCATTTGATCTTCATTATAGCTATACCATATATATAATTCAAGTACCTATGACAGTATACATTTGAATTTGAATTATTTGAATCATTTGAATAATCAAGTACCTAATTGGATCACCTCATGAGGTGGAAGGGAGAGCATTTTGAATGATCATTTCACGGTGGCAGAAGAATGATTATGTACAACAGTTGTACTAATTAGACAATTTTTACTCCCAATGCAAAATGTCTGCATAATCTCTGCTTGTATAATAGAAACAAGGAATTAGGGTGAGTGAATCACTGATAATACATGATTCACTGATGACACATCACAAAACCCAGTGAGTGAATAATAATAGTGGATACTGGATTAATGGGGACTGTTAACCCACATGTAAATACATCTACTAATTAATAGTGAGCATGCTAGCACATAATTGGGCACACTTTGAGTGTTGACCCATGTGATCGTTTTGTTGGAGAACCTTTCTCAATCTAGTAATTAACAAATAATTACAAACTTTCACCAAAAGGGACAATTGTAGGAAATGAGTTCACATCATTGTTTAAATTATGTTGCAGACTTGGTGACGGTATCTATTGACATTACACTATGTTATGATACTAGAACTTTGGCAGTATCATGTGACCAATTGTGTTTCTTTATTTTTCTCTCTTTTCTATGTCTCGTTTCAATTGTTTATGTTGTTCTTTTTCTCATCTTGTCGCTAATAATATATTATTATATATCTTTTTCTTATGTATACCTGCGTTTAATGTATTGTCTCTGCTTTACCAAAAATCTCATTAATTAAATTGTAATATTTATGATGGCTTCTTTGTGTTTTTCAAAATAATGTCAATAATTTGAATAATTTAAATGCCTACATATGGTTACAAATATGATTTAGAAAACAAAGATTTTGTTAAATTGTTAAAAGGGCATGTTCAAGCCCTGTATCGGCTGCGCACATCGGAAATTCTAACTCCTATATGAAAGGAGAATAATAAACCAGTGATTGATTTCAATACTACATTTTGTATTTGGTTCATACAAGACATAAGAATATGATCAATTAGACTAGTTTAGAACGGTTACCAGTCATTTGGTCGAAAATAAATGGTCGAATGACCATTTGATCGATGTAAAATAATTGGAAAAAAAAAAGGTCAATTCTTTTTACATTTTTTTATTTTATTTATGGGGGGGTTCCCCCCCAACCCCTCTTTTTCTTTATTAAAAAATATTTTTTAAGCAACCAAACTAAAAAGAAATATATAAATAAATAAATAAATAAATTCGACCTTTTTTTTTCGACCATTTTGATTCGATCAAATGGTCATTCAACCATTTATTTTCGACCAAATGACCGGACACCGTTTAGAACAAGCACAATTTTCTGGTGAACACCAGTTTCCATGTTATGTTATGTGATTTTTATTTATTAAGTGCACCATTCACCAACCAAATGGGATCTTTGCGCTACTCCAGAAGGCAGCAAAGTAACTAAAGAGAAAGGTCTTCAAGGCATGACAGAAAATAAGATGGTTCTCAGTAGCACAAAGTGCTATAAGGAGAGAGTTTCGCAACTTGGCTGCTGCCCTCAGAAAAGACACGGGCACCTGCGCATGTTCGTCGAACCTGCAGAACTTGAATAGTGAGAGATGTTTGAGAACGTAGGGGCTGCAGTGGTACATAAGGACAAAACTTGAAGATATTCAGCAGAGTCTTATAAAAAGACTGGGGCGCAATGCACAAAGACTTGAACTGAATTTGTGTATCTACTGAAAAGCCAATGAAGTTTGCACAGCGTGGGGGAGATGTGCGCAGTCCAAGAAACATGTACCATAGATCTTGCTGCTGTATTCTGCAGCAATTGTAGCCAGCAGATCAAATAAGGCGGGCGAGCAAGATAAAGTGAATTGCAGTATTCCACCTCACTCATAACAAAAGAACTTACCACCGGGGCATGACATTGAGAAGGAATGAAAGGTAATACCTTATGAAACATTCGCAATTTACAATGTCCACTCTGACATTCAGAAGCTACCTGTTCTTTCATTGAAAGAGATGATAGCAGTTTTACACAAAGATCCTTCACTGCCGAAAGAGGCATAGGAGGCTGACCAAGAGCTGTTAGCCAGAAATCTGTAGTCAAAAGGAAAGAAAGTGAGGGAAAAGAATAGGGAGGGCCCATACCCAGTACCTCTGTCTTGTCCCTGTTCAATCTAAGCCAGTTGTAGCTCTTCCATTAACCCACGTCCTCCAAGCAACCCTGCAGCTGAGACACATTGTTCAGCTATGTCAGATCCAGGCAAACTGAGCTTCGGACCCTTTAGAAATGTGCATGTAATGGATGGGATCACACAGAATAACTCCAAGTCCAAATAACTGAACCAACTCAGAAAGATGGAAAAGTACTGTTTATTAACAATTATCTAAAACAGGGAGTTTACAATGAACATCAACAGATGTACGCTCAGGTTCCCTCAGCTATCTTTACACAAACAATAGCCTTTATATCAAAAATACGATAGAGGTTACGTCATAATATGTGGCAATAATGAAAAACCTATCCAGGGCCGGAATTGGCTAAGGGGAACATCTAAGTACATATTCTATAGGAACAAGGACTGCGATTGGCTGTCCACTATCAGGTGAACAACATAAGCCTACCTCTAAAACATGTAATCTTCAGAAACACAGTTTCACATTGGTCTTCAAACTATAAGGTCCTTTGATATATGGACTGATATAATTGTTTGGCACACTTGTACCATGTCTGGAACATTCGGTTCACTTAGCAGCATGTAAGCCCAGACCCAGGTGCAAAGAGAAGGGGCATTCCACTACCTCTCCACCCAATTAGCCCAGCATCTCTCACCACCCATGCCTTCTGCCATGAAGATTGTCTTTGTACTTGGCCTTGCAAAAGTATCCTTGACTTTGAGAATGCACAGGAGTGAGAGCACTCACTTTCGGGTCTAGGACTCCAAGTTCAAACTCCATTGCCCATCCGTGGCCCACATAACATGAGACCATAATCTGGTCCATTTTGCAGGTTTTTAATGGTGCAAATGAATAAAACTTGGCATTCTTGGTTTTCTTTCTTTGCACCTTAACAAGAGATGTTTCATCTTCCACGGATTTGTTTCTTTCCAGAATAGATTGCCGACCTTGGCTGCTTCAGTCTTGACTCCAGGCCAGATTACCTTGCCATGCAGCTCCAGAATACTGCTTATTCTTGCTGCGACACTGTTTTCCCTTCCCTCTTCATGTGTCCTGGCTTACTAAATCATTGACACCGGTGTCCAGCTTCTATACATTGTCGGCTTCACCTGCATTCTATTTAGTATGTATAACCAGCTTCTCTTGTGTCTTAGTTTACCTTGCGTTTCAGCATCTGTACAATTGTTGATCAGTTGATTTTCTGTAACACTTTGTGCATGTGTAATCTTCTTCTTCGTATTTGAAAGCTCACTTGATTCTTTACTCTGTCATTAGTTTATGTAGGATCCATTCATCCTCTACAGCCAGTATCTCGGGACGTCGTATATGTCTCTTTTGACGTCACTAGCTTCTTTCTTTGATCTTTTTTCATATTCCTTCAGGGAATTCCTTTCTTAAATTGTCATCACTTCGGAGATACATTCGGTTAGGTTGTCTCAAAGGGCATCTTCTTTCGAACACATGCTGCGGTATTGGCACAACGGCAGGTGTCAAACACAGCACAGTCTGATTTCTCCAACATATGGGAGGAAGGGGTGTGGAGTATCCTGCAGAGGTATACAGCTGCTCCTATACAGAATAATGATTTGGGTTCCATCAGCACAGGAGTAGCCACAGAGACTATGGGAGTGGATAAGCTCAACCAGAGGTTGAATGTACATATTTAAGAGAATGTGGACAATAAAGAGCCTTGAGGGACCCTGTATGTAAGAGGCACTGGTTTGGAGTGAAAAGGAGGCAAAGGCAAAGACTGAGCACAATCAGTCAGGAAAGACTGAGAACCTGACAGGATAGACATGCGCTAACCAAGCTAACAGGGTGGACAGGTCGACCGGATCAAAGGCAGCTGACAGATCTAACAATATCAGCGCCCCACTCCACCCTGAGCCACTAGACGCGCTAGGTCATCAAGCACAGAAACAAAAACACTCTCCATGCCCCGGCTAGGGCGAAAACCTGATTGAAATGACTCAAAGGAATTCATAGATTCAAGAAAAGAACTAAGTAAAGCAGAAATCAAAGACTCTATCAATTTAATAAGAAAAGGCAAAAGTGAAATAGGACGGAAAGTAGATAAAACAGTGGGATCAGACAAAGATTCTTTTAACAGAAGGATAACTGAGGCTTGTTTTAATTCAGCAGTTTTGAATTGCTCACTGATCATCACCAATTTGCACTGTCCATACCTGGAAAAAGAAGTTACTTGATTCACAAATTGTACATTTAGGGGGAACCAACTAAGGCGTGTGCTCATCTTTGACATATGTTTGGCCTATTCTACACTGGGTTGCATGAATAAGGCTTTGCTGTGGAAAACGTCTTTTAACTGGATGTCCAAGGTCAAATTTCTGCTGACATGCCAATGGCGCATGTCTTCAGAATTTCACAGCGATTACAATATTTACTTAATATCCTAACATTGTGTTAATATAAAGACTAGAGCAGGATACATTCTGACCAGAGTTTGCATTTCACCTGAGCACTTCTGAGTTGGTGATACTGAAAGTTGTTTGACAGTTTAAACAATGCTAGATCTTTGATGAATGTGTTTGAAGTTATCAACCATGGCTTCCTGCGTTTCACTGGCAAAGGCATCAGCTAACGGATGATAGTGTGTAAGACATTTAATCACTGGGAACGTCTGAAGGTAGCATGATCTTCCATTATGCTCTAACCAGTCATCATCACTGCCTAAGGGCAGCAACCACATGCACATTGTAAATAGGCTTTGCCTTTTACACAAAGGGAATCAGTCCATCCAAACTGTTATGTCATGTCCTCTCTGAAGACCAATAAAAGCTACCACAGACATGTTTTAACCTTGCTGGGCTTAATCCATGAAGTGCATCGTATAGTTCATAACCATTGTGGGCGTGGCACCCAATATGATCACACTGGT
Source organism: Ambystoma mexicanum (assembly GCF_040938575.1). NCBI lineage: Eukaryota > Metazoa > Chordata > Amphibia > Caudata > Ambystomatidae > Ambystoma > Ambystoma mexicanum. The sequence goes on from NC_090930.1 coordinate 873,645,381, forward strand.
GCCCTTAGAAAGAAATCCTCCCCTACTGGGAATTTCTCTGAGTGGCATTCTGTCCATTGCTCTTCAGCTCATCTGTGCCAGTATAGAAGAAAACAACACACATGCAAATCAACTTTGTTCCTGCCCTTGATGTGAGCAGTATAGTCAGTACTACTCAACCACTCCCCCTCTGCATACGGACACAAGCATCTCCAGGCATGTGCTGGTTGTATTTTGCCTCCTTACTAAGGCCCATGGCAAGACAGGGGTTCAAGACACCACGAATCAGACAAACTATGTCTCACTAATGGAACAATGACCATAAAACATGCCTGTTCTTTACTGGGGCGTATTACGAAAATACGCAAATCAACAAGGTAGCACACTTTAGGGTACTCATTTGTTCACAAACATGTTTTTGTGCTTTCTAGCTGCTGGAGGACATTTTAAACCTACATCTGTGCCAAGGAACATTTGTATGTCACAATGCTCCAAATCTGAAATTAAGAAGAAACTAAGCCCTGGAATATCACTGACCACTTAGCACATCCAATAACCCATTTGGGAAGGAAGCCTGCATACAAGATCATAACAAATAAGGTATGCTATTGAATCACATTGCATTCTTCTGTCCACCAAACCCTCTTTAAAGTTTTTCTGGATATGTTATGAACTCAAGCAGTCCTCCAAATGTGCTTTATTGCGGATGGCCTAGCCAGCTCTTGCAGACTCCCTCTGCTCGTTTTGTTATACAAATTAAATAAACCACTGTAAGCCATCCACTTCCTGACTAGATCATCTTCTTCACCTATCACTGATTACTCTACAAATGCTGCCTTTCTACCCTTCACTCCTATTTCCGAGCCTGGTCTTGTCTTGCTGATCACAAACATGAAAGCCTGTTCTGAGCAGATACCTGTCCTACCGAAACTATCAATGACACTATCACCACGCTTGCTTCAGCCTTAAAAGCCCTGGTCAATCCAAAACTGCAGGTGGGTATTTTCCACCATGGCCAACAAGATTCACATCTCTTCCTAAGAAAGTCAAAGATGATTCACATTTATTTTCCATCAATCGATTGTTTGATCACCAATAGCCCTTTTATTGGCAACGTCATTGAGATAGTGACAACCCAATAACCTCTTGTTTACACCAAGGCACACATGCTCCTCCAAGATCATTAATCTGACTTCAGACCAGCCAGAAGGCTGGATTCAGCTTTGCTCATTATGAGAGATGACATCCTGAGGTCTCGCAACACCAAGAAACCAACAATTCACATCCTCTTGATACAGTTAATCAAGTCACCCTCCTTAGCCATCTTGATTTGTCATTTAGCTTGGGTGACTATCCACTTGAGCTGATATCATCCTTCCTGGCATACAGGAAGACACACATCAGGTCTGGCCCTCCTCTCTCCTATTTGGCCTGTAAACTCCTATTGGTTTATGAACCATATTAGGATTACTCAAAACCCAAAGTGTCCCGTAGACAATTTTTTAAAATTAAGATGTGACATTTTACCTTTGGCTGCTCATATGTTCAAATGGGGTTTTATGCCAGCAGAATTTTGCCCCTATTCTATTGGCATGAGGGAAACCAAAGTTACATTGTTTTGTTAATTTGTCCTACATATAAAAGGATGCAAATTCAATGTTTGAAACTGAGACTGGATGCAGCCAGGATTCGGAATACAACATAAAAAACAGAAAATCCAGTATCTGTTCACTCTATGGCAACTTATGTATTTCGGCATAGATCCTGCAAAGTAGTAAATTGTGCAATTCGTTTTTTAAATGTGTTTAACATATTTTATGTTGAATTGATTTTCCAATACGATGACAGGTTATTTAATGGTTTACTAATGGTTGGGATTTATTGTTATCCTGTACTGTGGAACATATCCCTGTTGCAGTATTATTGATTGATATTCTCCCACACATTTTTATAAATATTATATATATCATGTCTATTCAATTAATTGCAATGTCTTATACCTATTTACATGTATTTTATCATTTTATAATTGAATGCATCTTAATGTTGCTACTGACGTTAACTTTTATGGCTTATTGCTGAATAAAGTACAGTAAGTAAGACATAATGTATCTTAGAAACTCTATCCCTTCTTGTGATCTCTACGTCTGGCCATTTTCCATTGTGCAATCTACCATGCTCTCTATATCAGCAGCTAGCAGTTGTGATTTATAATCATTTACACCAAGATCAAAAAACTATTGAGGAAAGCTCATGTACTAAAGCTCTTCGTCCCTCTTCTGAACATGACTCGATGTGTCCAACTGACATCTACCATGGTTCTTTCATGCCTAAGCTATGTAATAGCCTGCTGTTGTACCTCCTTAAAAATATCATCCATCAACTGTAAACTAAGCAACCAGTTTAATCCTTGGCCTTAAACCATGCACCCATATTACTGTTGCACTTGCCTTCTTGCACTCTCTCCTGTCAGTGCCCACAATAATTGCAAAACTCCTAGTAACAATCACAGAGCCTACTGGAACAAAATCCCAGTCTGTCTTTGACAGAAAATATAGAAAAACCCTTCCTCCAAAGCACTTTAGGGTTACAGGTTCAAGGTCTCTGTGGATGGTGGCCTTTAGTAAGAACATATAGATGGGAGGAATCCTGGTGTGGAGGGAATCACCTTCTATAATGATCTACCTGAATCTAAAAGAGCAGCAGCAGCAAATCGCTTGCATATCTGCATGAATATTAAACTGTTCCTCTTCAAGTGGCTCCTACATTGAAGACCTGCCTGTCCTCCTGGGCCCACAGCAAACTCTGACTCCTTCAATATTGTGGTTAGCCCTTATCTACCTCGGTTGTTGCTTATGGACTGTCTGCATTTATCAATATTTCATATTGTTTATTAGCACCTATGTGGTGGCCAGTCAGAAGGACTGAGAGCCAGGTGTAATCCAACAGTGAACAGATGTGTGCTCTACGGGCTACTTGTTCCTCTCCCTTGTATCCACCATTTTCATTGTCTTAGTCACTGGCACATCTTATCACTTCCCTGCTATCAGAACCTGCACCCGGAATGTACTCTCACATCTTCTCTCCACCTTGCACCTGACCACAGTTATCTCCACATACATCTCTGCCCTATGTGACCAGCCTCTTCCTCAGTGAGCCCGGGTCTAGCAGGCACGGCTGGAAAACTGTTTCCAGCACTGTCCTCATCCCAATGAGGGGGTGAATGTTATATTATTTTGCACTTCTCCATCTTAGCCTGCTTCACACTTATCTGACTTGTTTCTGGAGCCTGCGAAGATCAGCCCCATTTCCATTTCATATTCTGTAGAAGCTCTACAAAACCACTCTACTTGCAGTTGGCACCTTTTAAAGACTTGATCATTTAATAGTTAGAACATGCTTTCTTCTATTTAGACAAGCAGGAATAATAGAATACAGGCTCTAACCTCCAACAGAAGCCGGCATTCCATGCTTCTCCTTTGTTCTGCTCAGAATTTCCAGCTCTTTGGCTAATCGGCACCTTTGGGATTGGGACCTCTAACTTCCTGAAAAGGCTGCATTCCATGCTTCCCTTTGAAGTGTGTACTCACTGGGAGTTGGGGAATAGGGCATGGACTAGCTCTGTCACAGGAAGCCCCAGGCGAAGCTTCCCCTGCATGAGTTTAAATAGTGTTAGAGCCCTTATAGGATATAGTATTCTTCATAATACCAACAGCAAATCAAATAAAGCATTACCTATTTTCAATTGAGTTAAAAAATAGCAATGTATTGAACACATTTCCATTAAATGTTTTAGATTTAAATAATTCCCAAGTTTTGCCCTGAGTGTGGATTGATAAAGGGCCTGCATGTACGCCTTGGAGCAGGAATGTGTCTTTGACTGAAAATTGGCCTATGACCAGAGAAAGGACTACAGGCAGGAAAGTATCCTAGTGTCATGGATGGGCCTGAAGAAAGGGATGAGTCTAAAAGCAGGCTTGGTCCTTATATTTTGACTCAGGCTCAAAGTGAGAATATGCCATGAAGGAGGAAAGCCAAGATTCAAGGATGCTCTCAGAGTAAGTATGGTATCGGGATGGTAAAATCATCTTGTGTTATGGCCTATAACTAACAAAAAACAATTTTATTGACATTCCAATTAAAGATGGAAGAACAGCTCATTGTTAATCTGTCATTAATGAGAACAACAATCAAGGTAACTTTGGAAATACAATTAACAGTGATCACTCAAAATATTAATTAGCAAAAAGACACTTTATAAAAAGACACTATAGTGAACGTAGACATAGGGCCTCATTCCGACTTTGGAGGTAACCACGCCGCTATTTGCGGCATGGCTGCCTCCAAAATCATTCCGATTCCGGCCTGGTGAATGGAGTCATTACCGGCCCATTCCGCGGTCGGAGGGACCAGTAATTCCCCATTCACCAGGGCCATTCCCCATTCCCATTTGAACCCCTATAGGGCTCAATGGGAAGGGGGAAGCCGGCAATAACGGTACTGTAAATTACGGTACCGTTATTGCCCCGGTGTCCCTTTGCGGGTCCCGTCCTTAACGCCTGCTGAAAGCAGGCGTTAAGGAAGGACCCGCAAAGGGAACTCGTAGTAGGGCGCAAAGGGATTACCAGCACCGGTGTCATTACCGGTGCGCGGTATCCCTTTGCGCCCTATTTGTAATGACCCCCACAGAAACTGTTAAGATAAAATCTACATTTTATCAAAAAAGAAGATTCACGATTCATCACAAATGTATTTATGCTGGCATTACTTTGACATTCAGGGCCCGATTCACAGAATTATTTGCGTGGAAATTCTGGGATTTGCACACCATTCTGGGTGTGAAACCCCGTTCGTCGATTCATTGAATCGACTGCGCAGCACTGTTTTGTAACTTGCAGGAACCTCACGCAGGCTCAGTATGTCTCTGTGAGTGTCCGAGCACCTTGTGCGAGACACCAAGCAGAGAATGGGCGTAGGCTGCGCAGAGAGCAGGAAAGGGGGCGGAACTCAGAAAATGAGGCAGATCAAGGGAACAGCCCGCAAGCAGTCCATCACACACCCACTATTGCGTGGAATAATACATATTCAGGGATCCATCCACACAACCTCCCGGCAGGGAAATGGACACGCAAAGCATTCATACTATCTTCCACCCAAAGGCATACGTACGGGCACTTGCGCATAGGATCTACTGTGCAGATGTAAGATCGGCTGTCAGATTTAGGGGTGTGTGCACCCAACCGGGGTTTCCGATCTAATTTAGGGGTGTGCATACACAGTGTAGCGGGGTGCAGGAATGGTTTACGGGGGTTTGCACGCAGATATTCTGCGTTTTACTTGAGTTACGATAAATCATATGCCTGTTGTCAGGGTGCTGGTAAAAGTTACGGGGGACCCCGTGCAGGGCCACAAAATGCAGGCCTGTTTGCGGGGGACCCCACGCACTGTTTTCAGGGTGCATGTATTCGCACCCAGGAACCATGCAAAAGTAGTTGTTTCTGGCTGTTTTTGCTTTGCGTGGAGGCGTGTCAGAGGCATTCCAGATGCGACTTGGGTATACGATTACTTTGTGCAAAACAATTCCATGAATACGCAGAGCGTGCAGATTTACTCCTGCACGTAGGCTCGCAGAGAAACGTTCTCAGCGTGCTGCCTTTGTGGGATATCTGTGCACTTTTCCATTAATCGGGTCCTTAATTGCTTTGTTTGGTAACCTCCCAGAGAAAAATAAATCTTTCAAGGTGAATGGTACACAACTTGACGTAAAATTCTGATATGTAGAAATTCATGGTTGCAGAAATGTAAAGACACTTTGGTTGGGTAAAGGCAATCTTTATTAATCAATGAAGTTATTTTGTCCCAATACCCCAAGTGCCCAATCGCATGGTTTGAGGAAAACCCTTGTTATGGGAACTCAGGTCCTGACTGTTGACTCAAGGTCTTGACCTTGAGTAGCTGATGCACACATGTGTTTGGGCTCCTGTCTTCATTAACTGTACATGCAAAGTTATGCCTTAATGCTTATTCCAAACCTGAAGTTATACGGGCATGCGGGGGGGCGCTCGAGAGCCCGACCAATATGGCCGAAGGTCTGTGAAGCTCCTCGGCACCCCCGGCTATCCGGCACTATATCCTCTGGACTCGTGAGGTTTTTCACCGTTTGCTGCAGTGTTTCGGTGCCTGAATCCATTTGGCCCCTGCAGGCACTGATTTGGCCTTTGGGAAGGAGCGCAGTTCTGGACTGGCGCCCGTAGCTCCAGCGTGGCGTGGAAGCGGAGCAGCCTTGAAGAAGCGGGGCTGCCGCGCGGGAAGGCCGCTGGCTGTGGCAGGGCGGTCCAGTCCCTGTGCTGGTGGGCGACCGCCGTGTGCCGGCGCAGCCGCAAGGAGCTTCGGATGGGCACCCAGGTACCCGGGCGGGTGCACCGCGACTGCGGTGAAGGGTGGAGGCGGCGATGTGAGTGGCCCGGGAGGAGGTCCGCCGGGGTGACGCTTTTGGCGGGGTGGACTCTCCTGGCTGCGGCGGCGGCATAGCGGCGTGGCACTGCTGGTGGGATCCGCGGCCGGGATCTCTACATTGGAGGAGCTTGTTGATCCCTCCCCACGGCCGAGAAGCGTGGATCCTGGGGAGTACTGGTGCTGCAGCAAGAGCTCCTGGCGAGTTCGGGGTGCAGACTGCTTGGGTGGCCTCGGGGGCTGAAGGAGGGCCAGGGACCTCCCCTGTGCTTAGGGGCCCTGCGCACGGGCGAGGTGACCTGGCTGCCCTGTAATCTTCGGTAAACCTGTGTGCTTAGACTATACCTATCGCCCACGGGTTACAGGGCATTTGTTGGTGGTGCTGCGGCCGCTTTGCGCCTGCCTCCTTTTGTTTCACGGCCGGAGGCCTGGTGGCGGAGAGGTCCAACCAGCGCATTGGCGACTCTGGGAAGGGCCTGCCGGTGTGGAGGGGGGGGCTCTGCTCCGGGCGCATTCTTGTTTGTGGGACCTTTGCCCTTTCTCCTGCCCCCCCGGTCCGCCATGTCAAAATCGGAAAAGAGTGAGAAACATCAAGCCAAGCTGCACTTTGAGACGCCTATTCAGGCTAAACTCGGAGGGGCGATGGTGGACTCCTCGGAGCAGGGCATCCTGACAGCGGGGACAGATCCTTCTTCTGCTTTTCAGGATATCAAGGCAATGTTTCTGCAACTGCAATCCGGGATTTAGTCTCTTGATGGGAAGATGGACACCCTGTCCTGCAAGGTAGATCATATGCAGGTCAGGTTGGATAAGCATGGGGAGAGGCTGGATGAGGCAGAGGAACGGATTTCCGGGGTGGAGGATGCTGCGAACTCGGTGTCCGGAGCGATGGCGGAGGTGCAGAAAGTCCTGAAGGAGCTCAGGGAGAAACATGAGGACTTTGAGTCGCGGTCGAGGAGGCATAATGTGAGGATTGTTAGATTGGCGGAGTTGGTGGACCGGAGGGATATGGAAAGCCTGGTAGAGGACATTTTGAAGGAGGCGCTGGGCTCGGAGGGCTTCACTCAGGTGTGAGTCGTGGAGAGGGCTCATAGGATACCTAGTGTAGAAGGCCGGTTCCGGGAGCCCCACCGAGACCATTGATAGCTCACCTCCTGAACTATCGGGACAGGGATGCTATTCTTCGGAAGGCAAGGGAGAAGGTTACTGTGTCTTATAAGGGGGATGTCATCAGGTTCTTTCTGTATTTTTCGGATAAGGTGCAGGCTGTTCAGAAAACCTTTTTTGATGTGAAGAAGCGGCTGAGAGCCAGAAATATTAAATATGCTATGCTGTTCCCGGCGAAGCTTCGTGTGGAGCATGGGGGCAAAGCGCTGTTCTTTCAGTCTCCTGGGGAGGGAGCCTCCTTTTTGGATATGTTGCCGGAGAAGCCTGGCCAGTGAGGCACTACATTGGGCTAGTTTGGGGGGCGAAAAATGCTTGGCTTGCTACATTGTCGCTGACATGATCTTTGGGACTGGTTTCTGTGGAATGAGTCGGTGAATCAATGGTGGGGTGCCGGGGGGTCGGGCTGGTAGATCCCCTTAGCATGAAAGCTGGTTGCTTATGTTGTTGGGGTTTGGGGTGCCCGAAGGTTGGGGTCTCTGGCACGTTGGGGGAGGGAGCTGGGTGGGCGTTTGGGGGAGTAGGACGCAGGGGTGACACCGACAAGTTGGGGTGTTGTCGGTAGGGGAGGGGGGCTGGGAGGATGTTGGTTGTTGGTAGAAGGGGTCATGACACAGGATACGCAATGCTGCTGGAGGTCGGTGGCTGTTTGATGAGTTTTTGGTTGCTCGGTGATGTAGTCGCTTAGGCTTTTATCCTGGAATGTGAGGGGCCTTAGCAATCCGCCGAAATGCCATAAGGTTTTACAATATTTGAGGCGTCATCGGGTGGAGGTAGCCTTTCTCCAGGAAACCCATCTGACAGTGGACTCAGAAGCGAGAGGTTGTACACGTTTATTAGTTATTATGGCCCTAACCAGGACACGATTAAGTCACTGCAGTGGATTGCGCAGCAATTGGGGGATATATCCACGGGGGAGGTACTATGGGCCGGGGACTTCAATGCGGTGCTTGACCCCTCTCTGGATCGCACTGGGTACCATTCTCACTCTCACAGTCAGTGTTCTGTTAAACATCAGGGCATGCAACAGGTTTGGGGATTGGCGGATGTTTGGAGGGTGCAAAACCCCGGGGCGTGCCAGTACACTCATTATTCTGCACAACACAATTCGGCCGCACAACTAGATTATTTTCTGGTGTCTGAGGCTCTTTTGGGGCAGGTGTCAGGGGTTTGGACCCTGGCTCGCACTCTCTCTGATCATGCCCTGGTCTCCATGGATGTCCGGTTGAGGGGTCGGATTGGGGGGAGTTTACCGTGGAGGTTTAAGGGGACCGAGCTTCAGGATGTGGTTTTTTCGGGAGGAACTGGGGAAGGCTATTGACGACTATTTTGAGGTGAATGAGGGATCGGTGTCCTCTGTGGGTACTCTGTGGGAGGGGTTTAAGTGCGTGATACGGGGGGAGTGTATTTCCAAGGAAGCCGGTATATTGAAAAAGATCCGTAGGGATTTCGAGAGGAAGGAGGAGGAGATACGTGCGTTGCAGGAGGCTACCCCAGTTCCTTCCAGAACCCAACAGGGGGAGATAATGAGGTGTCTTCAGGAGTTTCGTACCCTAGCCCAGCGGGTGGTCCAGTATTTATGGGATAGGTCGGCCCCACAGAAATATGGTGAAGGTCAAACTCCGGGTAGGCCATTGGCTAGGGCCACGCGGCTGCATACCTCGGGGGGCAGTGTGGAGGTCATCATGGACGAGGATGGGATGAATCACTTTGAGGATGAGGCGATCCTTAATGAGTTTCACATGTTTTATACCCCGCTGTATGCTTCTCAGTCCTGCACTTCGGGTATTACCCAAATTGTTCATTTACAATTGTTCGAATGAACAATTGACTGAATTTAAAGGGTCACAATTGACCTTTTCACAATTGACCGAATATATATATTATCGGTTTGGTAATATATATATATATATGGGTGTTGGGGGGTTTAGCGTTGGGTGGGGGGTTGTGGGGGGTTCCCCCCCCACATATATGGTACAATTGACCTTCACAATTCGGTCAATTGTGAAAAGGTCAATTGTCATTCGAACAGTTGTAAAACGAACAATTTGTATACAACCGCGCTTCGCAGGCGGATATTGATGCGTTTCTCGATCAGGTTGGTCTGTCAGTCGGAGGAGCAGAGGGAGTGGCTGAATAGGCCGGTGTCGTTGGAGGAGGTGCGGGAGGCTATACGGTTGTTGCCCAATGGGAAGTCCCTGGGCCCAGATGGGTTCACCTCCGAGTTTTATAAATGTTTTGCGGACAAATTAGCTCCCTATTTGCTGCTGGTGTACCAGGAAGCGGTACTTATGGGTCAGTTGCCGGAGTCCTTGAGAGAGGCCTTGGTGGTAGTGCTCTTAAAGCCGGGGAAGCCTGAGGGGGATTGCTCCTCTTATCGCCCGATCTCCTTGATAAATTTGGATAATAAAATTTTAGCTAAGATCTTGGCGTCCCGTTTGTCACCGCTGATGTCCACGCCAGTGAGGGCAGATCAGGCGGGCTTTATTCCGGGGCTTTCAACGTCGTTTGGTTTGAGGTGGATGTTTGGGTTGATGGCCGCCCTCCCGAGGGCGGATCCGCTGTGGCAGTCCTATTGGATGCCACTAAGGCCTTTATTCTATCGAATGGCCCTTTTTATTTACGGTCCTGTGCAGATCGGGTCTCGGGGGATCCTTCTTGGCCATGGTATCCCTTTTATATGAAAAACCGATGGCAAGGGTGAGGGTCAATGGGCAGGTTACTGCACGGATCCCACTCAAAAGGGGGACGCACCAGGGGTGCCCTTTGTCCCCTCTGTTGTTCGTTTTGGCCATAGAGCCTTGGGCTGAGAGAGTGAGGGAGCTTCATCTCCATCGCAGGATCCAGTTGTTTTCCCATAGAGTAGTTATTTCGCTGTACGCGGATGACATGGTCTTGTTCCTGCGCCGCCCTGAGGACAATTTAAATCCGGTTATGTTAAATGTTCAGCAATTTGGGGAGCTCTCTGGGCTAAAGGTGAACCCAGGTAAATCGGTGATATTTCCTTTGACGGACAGGCAGGTTCGCTTTCAAGATGAGTGGGGGTTTCAATGGGATATGCTCAGTACTCGGTACCTGGGTGTAACTTTGGCTCGATCTAGGGATATGGTGTTCCACAGTAACTATGAGGCAGTGCTTCAGCAGTCTAAGGAAGCGATGCAGAGGTGGGCTTCCCTTCCGCTCAATCTGTATGGGAGGATTTCTGTGGTCAAGATGGCCATCCTGCCCCGGTTTTGTATGTGTTTCTTAATGTTCCCATACCGGTAGCTAAGAGTTTCTTTCAGGCCCTCAAATCGGCGGTGATTCGCTTTCTCTGGGTCGGGAAACAAGCGCGGGTGGCGTGGGATACGCTCACCGCATCTGTCCGTCGTGGGGGCCTTGCGTTGCCCGAATTTGAATTATTTTACTGGGTGGCTCAGGCCAGTTACTCACGGTATTGGTATGGACTGGTGGCAGAGCATAGACACGTAGAGATAGAACGGTCCACTGCGTCCCCGGCTTTGCTCCGGTCGGTTATTCTGATGTCTCCGATGCACTCTGGGTTGGTGCGAAACATGGTGGAGTTAACGCGTAGGGCTTGGTCTCGGTTGGAGCGTGCGCCCGCGAATAGTATACTTTACTCGCCGGAGCTCCTGGTCATATTTGTCCCTGGTATACCTGTGACTAGTGAGGCAAGTTATGGTGCCATGACTAAACGACTGGGTCTCGTTAAGTTTGCAGATTTGTTCCCGAACGGCACATTCCTTACCGTCAGCTGCGAAATAATGGGGTTCTGTCTGCACTAGATGTCTTTACATATTACAGGCTCCGGGTGGCGCTGAAGCGGCTCTTTCCGACCTTTACCGAGCAGCCCCCGCTGGCACAGCTGTTAGTGTGGTCAAGGGAGACTTGGATCGTGGATTGGTCAAGCGGCTTTATGCAGCGGGGCTAGAGGGCAGATCGATGTCTGTATCATCTCCACGTGTAGAGTGGGAACAGCTGTTGGGAAGTGAGGTTTCGGAAGAAGTGTGGCTAGACTGCTGTGAGGGCACGAGGAAGGGGGCTATTAACACCAATTTCAAGCTTGTACATTACAAATTTCTACATCAATACTATTACTCTCTGGAGTGTCTACATCGTTATTTCCCCCACAGGACCGTGGCCTGCAAGAGGTGTGGGTATGAACCCGCAGGGTTTTTCCATGTGGCATGGGACTGTGCATCGCTTGCCCAGTTTTGGGGTGGGGTCAGCGGTATCCTCCGGATCCGATGATGGGCTTGTTGGGATACACTGCCCAGGTACAGAAAGGGTTTTTGAAGTTGGTTACTCTCCTGCTGATCCTCGCCAAGCGGAGGGTTGCTATGGGCTGGGGCAGTGCCATGGCTCCGACGATTGCCCAATGGTCTCGGGACATCATGTACTGTAACGATATGGAACTGAGATGGGGTGTGATGAAGGGGAACACCTGGGGGGACACTGGGATGTGGGATGCATATACGTCGTATCTCCTTCATGGGAGTGATGGGCGTTTGTACTCCACTTCACCAAGGACACTCATGGCTTTGCCGTCACCGAGCTGAGAGGTCTGCCTGCTGTGGGCAACACGGGACAGGTTTATGATTTTGAACTGTTGGTCCACTAAGGGGGAATGAGGGGCTGTGCTGTCTTGTGTCCCCCGCCTAGTTATGCATGTGCCTAGAGGTCTGCCGCGGAATGGTATATAACTCTGCATTGTTGCACTATGTGGTTTACTCCTATGCCCTTTGGCCTGACTTTGGGTTTGTGGAATATCTCGTGTCATGTTGGGTGGGGGGTTGGTGGTTTGTGGCCTGGTTTGCTGTTGCTGTTCCTATGAAAATGCCAATAAAGAAATTTACAACAAAAAAAAAAGTTATACAGGCATGCACCTTCTTGAACACCAAGGTGTGTCTCTTGCTCCAGGCACAACACTTCCAATCTCCATAACATGCAATAGCTTCCAGGGAGGTTTGGCGATTGGTTCAAGTATTGCTCATAAGTGCTTGTAGGGTGATGAACCACTGTAAAAAGGGGTTGTGGAGCATAAATAGCTAATGGCAAATGTACTCTGTATTGATCAGGGCCAGGCATTTGTGCTGTGAGGAATGTCCACCAGACAATGCTCAGTTGGTGGTCTTCTGTGTATTTCTCCAATATGTTACCCGCTCCAAGTAGCTGTGCCTTATTTGCCTATCATGATTGATAACATGTAATGGTCAACACCTTCCGTCGGGAAATTCTCTTTTTGGTGTTGAGGGAATGACGTTGGCGTGAGAGAACAGGAAGTCATTTGCTTTATTTTTATTTCTGCATGCAGGCATTTTGCATAATGGAGGGAAAATCAAGATTCTCTGCACGCATGCATTCAGAGAGCTCCCTTACTGAATCTGCAAGGAGGGCATTCTGTGGAATTCTGTGGAATATCCACATGACCAAACCGGCCCATTAATACAAAAACGGTTGGGTTCTTCCAGGGATGTAATTTAGGGGTCGCCAAGGGTCACAACTGTGACCCTTGTGGTCTCCCTGGCTACCCCTGGAAAAAAACAGTTCATTTTTTATTTTATTTTTTAAATGCAAGCTCCTGTGGCGAGCGCCATGTCGCTCTTTGCTTCTGGAGTGGCTGACTCTCTTGGCCAGGCCTCTTAAAATAAAAAAAAAACGGGGTTCCACAAGTCTAACACTTTCAGCAGTGACCCTAAATAAGAAAGAATAGGAATACTAAATAATTAGTCTTTCTGGAATGCTATACAATAATTGCTAGACTCATTAAAGGTTTCTTTCAGGCACACTTCAGTGGGTGAGTCACTGATTGACAGGGTAATTCATAGAATTACGCACAAAAGTGGCGCATGCGGCTGGCGCACAGTGTGCGCGTGCGAATGTCTGCGCCAGCCGCGTGCGCTAAAATTGATTTCCGCGAACAGCGTATTCATGGATTTTAGCCTCCAAAACCAGCCGTGTCGCAGAGTGGCGCAGCGACCCTGCAGCAGCACCAGTTACGCCCCCAAGAACGCCCTCGCGCAAGGAAAAGCCATCAAAATTCCCAATTCACCGCAAAGGGCTGTGCTAACCGTGGACCAGTTTACAGGGCTGCCGAACAGCAAAGCCAAGCGGGGAACGTGTATTACTGGGGTGCGCGTGAAGTTTCACACGCGAAAGGGCCTGTGCGAGTGGGGTGTGTATTACTGGGGTTCGCGGGAAGTTTCCCACGTGGTTTCAGCAGGGTACGTGTATTACGGGGTTTGCGGGAACTTTCACACACAAAATGGCCTGTGCGAGTGGGGTACGTGTATTACAGGGGTGCACGGGAAGTTTCACATGCAATTGGCCTGGGTACGTGTATTTCAGGGGTGCGTGGGAAGTTTCACACGCGATTGGCCTGGGTACGTGTATTTCAGGGGTGCATGGGAAGTTTCACACGCGATTGGGCTGGGTACGTGTTTTTCAGGGGTGCGCGGGAAGTTTCACATGCGATTGGGCTTCGTATGTGTATTTCAGGGGTGCGCGGGAAGTTTCACATGCGATTGGCCTGGGTACGTGTATTTCAGGGGTGCGCGGGAAGTTTCACACGCGAGTGGGCTGGGTACGTGTATTTCAGGGGTGCGCAGGAAGTCTCACATGCGATTGGGCTGTGTACGTGTATTTCAGGGGTGCACAGGAAGTTTCACACGCGATTGGGCTGGGTACGTGTATTTCAGGGGTGCGCGGGAAGTTTCACACACGATTGGCCTTGGTACGTGTATTTCAGGGGTGCGTGGGAAGTTTCACACGCGATTGTCCTGGGTACGTTTATTTCAGGGGTGTGTGGGAAGTTTCACATGCGATTGGGCTGGGTACGTGCATTTCAGGGGTGTGCAGGAAGTTTCACACGCGATTGGGCTGGGTACGTGTATTTCAGGGGTGCGCGGGAAGTTTCACACATGATTGGCCTGGGTTCGTGTATTTCAGTGGTGCGCGGGAAGTTTCACATGCGATTGAGCTAGGTACGTGTATTTCAGGGGTGCGCGGGAAGTTTCACACGTGATTGGCCTGGGTATGTGTATTTCAGAGGTGTGCGGGAAGGTTCACACGCGATTGGCCTGGGTATGTGTATTTCAGGGGTGCGCGGGACGTTTCACACGTGATTGGCCTGGGTATGTGTATTTCAGAGGTGTGCGGGAAGGTTCACACGCGATTGGGCTGGGTACGTGCATTTCAGGGGTCCGCGGGAAGTTTCACACGCGATTGGGCTGGGTATGTGTGTTTCAGGGGTGCGCGGGAAGTTTCACACGCGATTGGCCAGGGTACGTGCATTTCAGGGGTGCGCGGGAAGTTTCACACGCGATTGGCCTGGGTATGTGTATTTCAGGGGTGCGTGGGAAGTTTCACACGCGATTGGGCTGGGTACGTGTATTTCAGGGGTGCGCGGGAAGTTTCACATGCGATTGACCTGGATACAACACTTCCAATCTCCATAACATGCAATAGCTTCCAGGGAGGTTTGGCGATTGGTTCAAGTATTGCTCATAAGTGCTTGTAGGGTGATGAACCACTGTAAAAAGGGGTTGTGGAGCATAAATAGCTAATGGCAAATGTACTCTGTATTGATCAGGGCCAGGCATTTGTGCTGTGAGGAATGTCCACCAGACAATGCTCAGTTGGTGGTCTTCTGTGTATTTCTCCAATATGTTACCCGCTCCAAGTAGCTGTGCCTTATTTGCCTATCATGATTGATAACATGTAATGGTCAACATCTTCCGTCGGGAAATTCTCTTTTTGGTGTTGAGGGAATGACGTTGGCGTGAGAGAACAGGAAGTCATTTGCTTTATTTTTATTTCTGCATGCAGGCATTTTGCATAATGGAGGGAAAATCAAGATTCTCTGCACGCATGCATTCAGAGAGCTCCCTTAATGAATCTGCAAGGAGGGCATTCTGTGGAATTCTGTGGAATATCTACATGACCAAACCGGCCCATTAATACAAAAACGGTTGGGTTCTTCCAGGGATATAATTTAGGGGTCGCCAAGGGTCACAACTGTGACCCGTGTGGTCTCCCTGGCTACCCCTGGAATAAAAACAGTTCATTTTTTATTTTATTTTTTAAATGCAAGCTCCTGTGGCCAGCGCCATGTCGCTCTTTGCTTCTGGAGTGGCTGACTCTCTTGGCCAGGCCTCTTAAAATAAAAAAAAAACGGGGTTCCACAAGTCTAACACTTTCAGCAGTGACCCTAAAAAAGAAAGAATAGGAATACTAAATAATTAGTCTTTCTGGAATGCTATACAATAATTGCTAGACTCATTAAAGGTTTCTTTCAGGCACACTTCAGTGGGTGAGTCACTGATTGACAGGGTAATTCATAGAATTGCGCACAAAAGTGGCGCATGCGGCTGGCGCACAGTGTGCGCGTGTGAATGTCTGCGCCAGCCGCGTGCGCTAAAATCGATTTCCGCGAACAGCGTATTTATGGATTTTAGCCTCCAAAACCAGCCGTGTCACAGAGTGGCGCAGCGACCCTGCAGCAGCGCCAGTTACGCCCCCAAGAACGCCCTCGCGCAAGGAAAAGCCATCAAAATTCCCATTTCACCGCAAAGGGCTGTGCTAACCCTGGACCAGTTTACAGGGCTGTCAAACAGCAAAGCCAAGCGGGGAACGTGTATTACTGGGGTGCGCGTGAAGTTTCACACGCGAAAGGGCCTGTGCGAGTGGGGTGTGTATTTCTGGGGTTCGCGGGAAGTTTCCCTCACGATTTCAGCAGGGTACGTGTATTACGGGGTTTGCGGGAACTTTCACACGCGAAAGGGCCTGTGCGAGTGGGGTATGTGTATTACGGGGTGCACGGGAAGTTTCACACGCAATTGGCCTGGGTACGTGTATTTCAGGGGTGTGTGGGAAGTTTCACACGCGATTGGCCTGGGTACGTGTATTTCAGGGGTGCGTGGGAAGTTTCACACGCGATTGGGCTGGGTACGTGTTTTTCAGGGGTGCGCGGGAAGTTTCACATGCGATTGGGCTTCGTATGTGTATTTCAGGGGTGCGCGGGAAGTTTCACATGCGATTGGCCTGGGTACGTGTATTTCAGGGGTGCGCGGGAAGTTTCACACGCGATTGGGCTGGGTACGTGTATTTCAGGGGTGCGCAGGAAGTCTCACACGCGATTGGGCTGGGTTCGTGTATTTCAGGGGTGCGCGGGAAGTTTCACACACGATTGAGCTGTGTATGTGTATTTCAGGGGTGCGCGGGAAGTTTCACACGCGATTGGGCTGGGTACGTGTATTTCAGGGGTGCGCGGGAAGTTTCACACGCGATTGGCCTTGGTACGTGTATTTCAGGGGTGCGCGGGAAGTTTCAAACGCGATTGGCCTGGGTACGTGTATTTCAGGGGTGTGCGGGAAGTTTCACATGCGATTGGGCTGGGTACGTGCATTTCAGGGGTGCGCGGGAAGTTTCACACGCGATTGGGCTGGGTACGTGTATTTCAGGGGTGTGCGGGAAGTTTCACACGCGATTGGCCTGGGTACGTGTATTTCAGGGGTGCGCAGGAAGTTTCACACGCGATTGGGCTGGGTATGTGTATTTCAGGGTGCGCGGGAAGTTTCACACGCGATTGGCCTGGGTACATGCATTTCAGGGGTGTGCGGGAAGTTTCACACGCGATTGGCTTGGGTATGTGTATTTCAGGGGTGCGCGGGAAGTTTCACACGCGATTGGGCTGGGTACCTGTATTTCAGGGGTGCGCGGGAAGTTTCACATCCGATTGGCCTGGGTACCTGTATTTCAGGGGTGCGTGGCAAGTTTCACACGAGATTGGGCTGGGTTCGTGTATTTCAGGGTTGCGTGGGAAGTTTCACATGCAATTGGGCTGGGTACGTGTATTTCAGGGGTGCGCGGGAAGTTTCACATGCAATTGGCCTGGGTACGTGTATTTCAGGGGTGTGTGTGAAGTTTTACACGCGATTGGCCTGGGTACGTGTATTTCGGGGGTGCGCGGGAAGTTTCACACACGATTGGGCTGGGCACGTGTATTTCAGGGGTGCGCGGGAAGTTTCACACGCGATTGGGCTGGGTACGTGTGTTTCAGGGGTGCGCGGGAAGTTTCACACCCGATTGGCCTGGGTATGTGTATTTCAGGGGTGCGTGGGAAGTTTCACACGCGATTGCGCTGGGTACGTGTATTTCAGGGGTGCGCGGGAAGTTTCACACGCGATTGGGCTGGGTATGTGTATTTCTGGGGTGCGCGGCAAGTTTCACACGCGATTGGGCTGGGTACGTGTGTTTCAGGGGTGCACGGGAAGTTTCAGACGCGATTGGCCTGGGTATGTGTATTTCAGGGGTGCGTGGGAAGTTTCACATGTGATTGGGCTGGGTACGTGTGTTTCAGGGGTGCGCGTGAAGTTTCACACGCGATTGGCCTGGGTATGTGTATTTCAGGGGTGCGCAGGAAGTTTCATACGCGATTGCGCTGGGTATGTGTATTTCAGGGGTGCGTGGGAAGTTTCACACGCGATTGGAGCAGGGTACGTGTATTACTGGGCTGCGCATGAAGTTTCACACACGATTTTTCTGTCAGAGCGGGGAACGCGTATTTCGTGGGTGCGGGGGGAGTCCTACACGTGAATTGGCAGTGTGGGTCCTCCCAGGTGTCCCCTCTACCCGCTCCACGGCCCCTGCAGGCAGCCCACACCACAGGGGACTACCCTGCACCCCTGGTCATGTCCCGTTGCAATATAATCACCACCCCATGTCTCCCGGCACCCCCACCCCCCAGCAGTCAGGAGCACCTGCCAGCAGGCCCCCACTCATGTCCCCCAGCCCCCCACCCCCCATCATTGACAGGCACCTGCCAGCAGGCCCCTACACATGTCCCCCAGTACCCCCACCCCCCAGCAGTGAGGGACACCTGCCAGCAGGCCCCCACTCATGTCCCCCAGCCCCCCCACCCCTTCATCATTGACAGGCACCTGCCAGCAGGCCCCGACACATGTCCCCCAGCACCCCCACCCCCCAGCAGTGAGGGCACCTGCCAGCAGGCCCCCACTCATGTCCCCCAGCCCCCCCACCCCCCAGCAGTGCAGGGCACCTGCCAGCAGGCACCCACTCATGTCTCCCAGCCCCCCCACCCCACAGCAGTGCAGGGCACCTGCCAGCAGGCCTCCACTCATGTCCCCCAGAAGCAGTGCAGGGCACCTGCCAGCAGGCCCCCACTCATGTCCCCCTGCACCCCCACCCCCCAGCATTGCAGGGCACCTGCCAGCAGGCCCCCACTCATGTCCCCTTGCACCCCCAACCCCCAGCAGTGCAGGGCACCTGCCAGCAGGCCCCCAATCATTTCCCACACATGTCCCCTTGCGCCCCCACCACTCAGCAGTGCAGGGCACCTGCCAGCAGGCCCCCACTCATGTTCCCCAGCACCCACTCCCCCCAGCAGTGAAATGACGATCTCATGACACAAACCAAAAGTCAACTCTGTACATCAACACATGTTCATCACACACATACACTGATTGGCATTGCTTGTGTAAACCCACATTTTCACATGCATCAACCCAATGAGCAAATCCTACACATGGAACTAAAAAATTAAAATGTATTATGTACATAAAATCAAAAATGAAATGAAAGGATACCAAAATATGAAACATGAAATGAAAAGCATGTGAAAAAGATGATTGAATGAAAATGATAACCAATCCAAAAACATTAGAAAGAAAAACAGTCCAAAGTCACCCTCCAACATAGCAAATACAAAGGAAATGTAAAAAAAAATCTCCATTGCTTCATGTTCATAATAAAAAAAAAAGATAAATCAATCCATAGTCCAACTATTTACAATCCATTGTCCGGAAAAAATAAATCCATTGCTCCATGTCCATAATGCAAAAACAAATGAAAAATTAATACATGATGAAACCATATACAATCCATTGTCCAAGGATGTAAAGGGTCCATGATCCCAACCAAACAAATGAAAACTACCTATCAAACTACCTAAAAATATAACTATATACAAATTTGTGTGGCATTGTCCATTGACCACAAATAAAAGGAAAACGAAAAGGAAACCTAACTCTAAAAACTATTTACAAGGGCAGCGGGCTAGTCCGACGGTTCACTTTTGGATATCCCGGGCCAGGGCATCATCGAACGCCTGCTCAATGTCCTGGAGGCGGTCCACTTCCATGGCCCCGAGGGTTCGCAGGGACGACGACATGTTCTCCTCCAACTCGCTGTGAATTGCCTCGAGGCACTCGGCCCACTTCAGGGCCCTCTGCATGGAGTTCTCCGCCCTGACCATCATGAGCCGTGCCTCTTCTGCCCGCTGCCGCTCCGCATCTATAGCATGGCCTAACCGCTGCCACACGGAAGACACTTCCAGTCCTGGGTCCTCCTGCCCTGTGGCCGATGCCTGCACCTCAGATGTCGAAGGCCCCGAGCCATGATGACTCCCACCTTGTTGCTGCTGCTGCTGTACCTCTGGCTGTGCCCTGGCTCTTGCTGCCTACACATCCACCACCAGCCTGGCCGCAGGGTCAGAGGCAGCGCCACAGGGTACCCAGGTGATACATGGGTGGGAAGATGGCTTGGAGGATGACTGGGGCATAGGGGGTTCAGTTGAGGAGGGGGTCGGAACAAGGTCCCGAAAACGGAGGAATCCGGCCCTGGTGAGCTGTCGCAGTAGGTCAGCACGGTCAACGAGCCAATCGAGAAGATGTGCAGTCTCCTCATGAAAAGACTGCAGGTCACCTCGCATGGCCCGTTGACGCAACGCCACCCCACCCAGGACAGGCTCAACCCGGTCCCGGATAGCCACGTCCGCAGGGAGAGGAAAGACAGTTGTTGTAAGCGGATCCTCTCCCTGAAAACGGGTCTGGACGTAGGCATCCCTGCTGGTGTGGGATGATGCAGTCACAGGATCGGGGACAGGATTACACACAGGCACCTCCGCGGTTGCCTGTGCTGCCTCCTGTCCCTGCCCCTGCACTGCACCACTAGCACCAGTGGAATCCCCACCTCCAGACCCTGTGTCTGTCCCTTGTACGGCCTCCTCCTCCACCAAACCCCCCACCAACCTGGATGACTCCGTGCCATCTTCCTCCATCGGACCCTGTGGGGTCTCAGCTGCCCCTTCTGCTGCCGAGGAGTCCAACTCCAACCACTGCCTCTTGGACCTTCCCTTGGCAGCTGTGGCCTGGGACACGGCACTGGACTCCTCATTCCCCGACAAGATGACAACCTGGGAGGGGAGCCGGGCCTTGCGTCTCCGGCTGGCGGGACGATCCCTGCCGCTGTGCTCCACAGCACCGTCTCCGCCTTCTTCTTCAGTTGATGCTGCGGACAGGGAGAGATAAAACACAGGCATCAGGGCACTGTACAATGGACTGATACACACATGACAGTTGCACATGAGTGGCATTGTTTAACTACAGACACAGCATCACACTCCACGACACACATGTCATTTTAACTCACACACATGAACATTTCAACAGCAATATTGCACCAGGCAGCACCATCCATACACATACAACAGCATGAACAGCCAAAGGTGAGCTTGACATCACATGAAACACAAGGAGTGCACTAGACATGCACACACGCCACCACACTTACTTGCATGTCTACATCTCCTCCAACTGTTGCAGTGATGAGATCGCCATACATGTCACATCTGCCATTCATCCTTCTACATATCAGTGTCACGTGCATCCATGTTGCATCACAGTTGCACACTTGTCAGAAACACATACATGCACATGTACGCAGTGCAGATACATGCAGCTGGAACCAACATCCATGTGTGACACCACAACCTTGACGAGTTACATACACAGTCATTCAAACATGTGTGCTCACACATTTGCATTTGGCCTGCATGCTTACCCACACATACTCCATCCATGTGTCTCACACATGAGAGCACTCGCATGTGTCAGCCTCACGGCCCTGTACATACACATCCATACACGGCCCTACAAAACCACATGTGAAACCTGCACACTACTGGCACACCACCACACGCACAGTTTACAATCAGTATGCATGTACACTTACCGCTCGACTCCAGACGGGTCTGCCTCTCAAGGACCTGGACGTGGAGCGCTGGGCATACGTGTTCCAGGACCCTCATTTGGTCTTCCGACAGGTGGCCCCGGTGAGGGTCCTGAACTTGAAGTCCTCCCAGCGCTTCTTGACATGTTGTAAGTCGCAGACTGCCACCCCCTCCGCGTTGATGACAGTCATGATGTCCGTCCAGATCCTGGTCCATCCTTCCTTGTCGGAGCATAAACTCCGAAGAGGGCATTATACTGCCCCAGGACTTGCTCCACCATGACACCAACTTCGGTGGCAGTGAAGCTGGTGGCCCTCTGCCTCTCTGGTTGGGGGTTGCCATTGCTGCCAGATGGAGGTGTGCCCAACATGGCAACCCCAGAGGCAGGTGTGGGTGGGCAACTGGGTCCTGGGGCTGGGCTGTGGAGCGATGGTATCCCAGACCAGAGTCTTTGGTTCCAGCAGGGGTGGTCACAGCAACTGCACCCCCGGCTGATGTGCAGGCAGCAAATGGCAGGGCACATGGACAGCAGGCAGTCAGGCAGCAGCAGATGGCAGGTGGGAGCGTGCTCGGGGCTCTGGGGGGCAGTAATTCGGCCTTCTGGGCAGGAGCATGGTCTTCCGTGTGTGTACGCGTGGCCAGCTTGAAACGGAGTGATTTGGTACATGAAAATCTTGCACGTCAGCCTGTAATTCGAGGAAAGGCCCTTAGCGCGTAAGCGCGTCAGCACACGTACACGATTTCATTGGACCAAAGGCCCTTAGCACGTAAGCGCGTCTGTGACGTGACACGCTCGGGTGTTTCCCTCATAGCACGTGATGACAGAGCACACATGGGAAAACTGCACGTCCGAGTGTCATCGCATGTAATTGGAGGAAAGGGCGCGTACACTCGTAAGTGAAGTGTACGTGTGGGCCGGTTTAAAAGGTACGTGTAAGACGCCATTTTCTTGTACGTGCTTTTCGTGGAGAGCGAGTGGGTGAAATATGTACTTCTTGTCGGTTCACACGCGATAGGCTTTGGGCGAGCGGGGTACATGTATTTCTGGGGTGCGCGGGAAGTTTTACACGCGATTGGGCCTGGGCGAGTGGGCTACCACTCACCGTCTGCCTTGCGTGTAGAAGAATGCGTAGCCAACACCCACCCGCTGTGAAGTAATAGCGTGTGAGCCCCAAAGCCTGGAAAACACACGCAACGCACCCCACGAAAAGCACATACAGAGCAATCGAAATCCACGTGGGATCTTCAAGCCCTGCCGGGGCAACGCCCGTGCGCGATACGTCACAGACGCGCTTACGCACTGAGGGCCTTTGGTCCAATGAAATCGTGTATGCGTGCTGATGCGCTTACGCGCTAAGGGCCTTTCCTCGAATTACACGCTGACGTGCACTTTTTTCACGTGCCAAATCACTCCGTATCAAGCTGGCCACGCGAAAACACACACGGAAGACCACGCTCCTGCCCTGAAGGCCATTTTCCTGCCCCCAGAGGCCCGAGCACGCTCCCACCTGCCATCTGCTGCTGCCTGACTGCCTGCTGCCCACATGCCCTGCTATTTGGTGCCTGCACATCAGCCATCTGCAGGGCTCCAGTTGCTGTGTCCACCCCTGCTGGAACAGAAGACTCCCGACTGGTATACCATCACTCCACAGCCCAGCACCAGGACACAGTTGCCCACCCACGCCTGCCTCGGGGGTTGCCATGTCGGGGCAAACATCATCTGAGACCACTGGCGACCTACAGCCAGAGGGGCAGAGGGCCACCAGCTTCAGTCAGAAGGAAGTTGGTGTCCTGGTGGAGCATGTCCTGGGGCATTATGATGCCCTCTTCGGAACATCACGCGCCAACAAGGAAGGACGGGATAGGATCTGGGACGACTTTGTGGTTGCCATCAACGCGGAGGGGGTGGCAACCCGCAACATCAAGCAAGTCAAGAAGCGCTGGGAGGACTTGAGGTCCAGGACCCTCATAAAGGCCCGGCGCTTCGTGGAGGGGGGCCGAGGCAGCATGAGTACCATCCAGATGAGGGTCCCGGAACGCGTAGGCCCAGCGCTCCACGCCCAGATCCTTCGGAGGCAGACCCATCTGGAGTTGAGCGGTAAGTGGCCAAGCATTGCTGTATAAAACAGGGCATGTTGCAGGGTGCTGGTTGTCTGATACTTGCCTGTATGTGTGACATAGGCCATGTACGTATGTGTGTGTGCAGGGACATCATGGTCATGCATGTGAGACCAGTAATGTGTGAACCACATGGTTGGTGCATGCGTTACAATGCAACATGCGGAGCAGCATGCGGAATGCACACATTAATGCATGCCTGTCTCTGTTATTGGACATGGATGGGGTGTGAGAGATGGGTGCTGCTGTCATGGACATGTATGGTGTCCATGTCTGTGCGTCTGACTTGCGTGTCGGTGACTTGTAAATGCCATGGATGCATGACACATGTCTGTGACAATGTTCAGATTCACTGATTCAGCCTACTCATCCTTGTATCCACTGTGTCTGGGGTGTACGAGGCCAGATGGATGAAACTATGGTGAAGTGTGTGCATGTGACCCATGATGCATGTGAGTTTCAAACCAGCATTGTATGTTTCAAGAGTCCCTTGGACATGTATGCTAATGTTCATAGCATGTGCCATGCCTGTTACTGCATGTGTTTTGCCTGCACTGACCCATGTGTTGTGGAGGGACATGATGGAAGTGATGTTTGACAGTGCCACTCATCTGCTATTGCTTCCTGTCTAGGGGACCATTGTACAGTGCCCTGATGCTTGTGTTCTATGTCTCCCTGTACACAGTGGCAAGTGATGAAGAGGGCGGAGACAGCGCTGTGGAGCAAAGCGGCGGGGATGCCTCCAGCGGCCGGCGACGCTAGGTCCAGTCACCCTACCAGAAATTACCATCGTCCAGGAGTGAGGGGACAGCTGCTGAGTCTGCCACTACGGCTGCAACGGCGAAAGACGGTGTGGAGCCATCCAGGTTGGTGGTTTCCACAGAGGAGGAGGAGGCTGCTACTGAGCCACACATGGGGCCTGGTGGGGGTGGTACCACTGGTGCAAGTGGTGCAGTCCAGGGCCAGGGGCAGGAGGCAGCACAGTTCGCCGTAGAGGGGCCTGTGCATGTCACTGTCCCTGACACTGTGACTGCACCACCATGCACCAGCAGGGATGCCCCATCCCAGGCCCGTCCGCAGGTAGGGGGGATGTCCATATCATTTGACACTCCTCTACCTGCGGACGAGGGGACCCCTGACCGTATGGAGAAGGTCCTGACTGGTGTCACGTTGCGCACGCGTGACATTCATGATGACGTGCGTGCATCCCGGGGGGAGCACGCACGTCATCACGAAGAGCAGCGTGCCAACGTGGCCCAGTTTGGAGTGTCCATGGTCGGGGGTTTTGTACATGTGTCGGCCACTGTGGTGGCCCTATCCTCCTCTGTGGAGACTGCGCCAGTCGTTCTCCATGCCGTCTTCCAGCCCAGATGCCACCAGGGCCCCCTGTAAACCGGCCCAGACCAACGCAGCCAGCTCGGTGGGGATCCCATCCCTGCCACAGTCAGGAGGCAGAGGTCCAGCAGGGGTGGACACCCCAGCAACTCGACCCCAGAAGATGGAGGATGTGCTGGCATCATTGGGCAGGGCATGTGCACGACGGCATCGGTGGATTCCATCAGCCTGGATGCCGTCGTGCTGGCAGAGGCAGTTGCGTCGGAGGCAGCGGCAGGCTCAACGTGGGAGGCATCATGGCTCGGGCCAATCTACATCAGAGGGGCAGGCATCGGCCGGAGGGCAGGAGGACCCTGGAATGGGAGTGTCTTCCATGTGGCAGCGGTTGGGCCAGCGGATAGGTGCGGAGCGGCGGCAGGCGGAGGAGGCACGGCTCACAATGGTCAGGGCGGAAAACTCCATGCGCAGGGCGCTGAGGCGGGCTGAGTGCCTCGAGGGAATTCGCAGGGAGTTGAAGGTGGACATGGCGTTATCCCTGCGAGACCTCGGGCCCATGAACAGGCCCACCTCCAAGACATTGAACAGGAGTTCGATGATGCCCTGGCCCATGACTTCAACAAGTGAGCCGTTGGACTTGCCCGCCGCCATTGTATATAGTTCATTAGTGTTAACTTTAATTTCTTTTTTCTTTCATTTGGGGCGCATGGACTATGCCCCAAATTTTTTATATTGTTAGTAATTAGGTAGGTGTTGGCTGGGGGACATGTGTCGGGGCCTGCTGGCAGGTGCCCTGCACTGTTGGGGGGAGGGGGTGCAGGGGGACATGAGTGGGTGCCTGCTGGCAGGTGCTATGCACTGCTGGGGGGTGGGGGTGCAAGGGTACATGAGTGGGACATGAGTGGGGGCCTGCTGGCAGGTGCCCTGCACTGCTGGGGGTGGGGGTGCAGGGGGACATGAGGGGACATGAGTGGGGGCCTGCTGGCAGGTGCCCTGCACTGCTGGGGGGTGGGGTGCAGGGGGACATGAGTGGGGGCCTGCTGGCAGGTGCCCTGCACTGCTGGGGGGTGGGGATGCAGGGGGACATGAGTGGGACATGAGTGGGGGCCTGCTGGCAGGTGCCCTGCACTGCTGGGGGGTGGGGGTGCAGGGGGACATGAGTGGGACATTAGTGGGGGTCTGCTGGCAGGTGCCCTGCACTACTGGGGGGTGGGGGTGCAGGGGGACATGAGTGGGGGCCTGCTGGCAGGTGCCCTGCACTGCTGGGGGATGGGGGTGCAGGGGGACATGAGTGGGGGCCTGCTGGCAGGTGCCCTGCACTGCTGGGGGGTGGGGGTGCAGGGGGACATGAGAGGGGGCCTGCTGGCAGGTGCCCTGCACTGCTGGGGGGTGGGGGTGCAGGGGGACATGAGTGGGGGCCTGCTGGCAGGTGCCCTGCACTGCTGGGGGTGGAGGTGCAGGGGGACATGAGTGGGGGCCTGCTGGCAGGTGCTCCTGACTGCTGGGGGGTGGGGGTGCAGGGGGACATGAGTGGGGGCCTGCTGGCAGGTGCCCTGCACTGCTGGGGGGTGGGGGTGCAGGGGGACATGAGAGGGGGCCTGCTGGCAGGTGCCCTGCACTGCTGGGGGGTGGGGGTGCAGGGGGACATGAGTGGGGGCCTGCTGGCAGGTGCCCTGCACTGCTGGGGGTGGAGGTGCAGGGGGACATGAGTGGGGGCCTGCTGGCAGGTGCTCCTGACTGCTGGGGGGTGGGGGTGCAGGGGTACATGAGTGGGACATGAGTGGGGGCCTGCTGGCAGGTGCCCTGCACTGCTGGGGGTGGGGGCGCAGGGGGACATGAGGGGACATGAGTGGGGGCCTGCTGGCAGGTGCCCTGCACTGCTGGGGGGTGGGGGTGCAGGGGGACATGAGTGGGGGCCTGCTGGCAGGTGCCCTGCACTGCTGGGGGGTGGGGATGCAGGGGGACATGAGTGGGACATGAGTGGGGGCCTGCTGGCAGGTGCCCTGCACTGCTGGGGGGTGGGGGTGCAGGGAGACATGAGTGGGACATTAGTGGGGGTCTGCTGGCAGGTGCCCTGCACTACTGGGGGGTGGGGGTGCAGGGGGACATGAGTGGGGGCCTGCTGGCAGGTGCCCTGCACTGCTGGGGGGTGGGGGTGCAGGGGGACATGAGTGGGGGCCTGCTGGCAGGTGCCCTGCACTGCTGGGGGGTGGCGGTGCAGGGGGACATGAGAGGGGGCCTGCTGGCAG
Organism: Ambystoma mexicanum; assembly: GCF_040938575.1. Taxonomy (NCBI): domain Eukaryota; kingdom Metazoa; phylum Chordata; class Amphibia; order Caudata; family Ambystomatidae; genus Ambystoma; species Ambystoma mexicanum. The sequence goes on from NC_090930.1 coordinate 873,672,705, forward strand.
GTGCCCTGCACTGCTGGGGGGTGGGGGTGCAGGGGGACATGAGTGGGGGTCTGCTGGCAGGTGCCCTGCACTGCTGGGGGTGGAGGTGCAGGGGGACATGAGTGGGGGCCTGCTGGCAGGTGCTCCTGACTGCTGGGGGGTGGGGGTGCAGGGGGACATGAGTGGGGGCCTGCTGGCAGGTACCCTGCACTGCTGTGGGGTGGGGGTGCAGGGGGACATGAGAGGGGGCCTGCTGGCAGGTGCCCTGCACTGCTGGGGGGTGCAGGGGGACATGAGTGGGGGCCTGCTGGCAGGTGCCCTGCACAGCTGGGGGTGGAGGTGCAGGGGGACATGAGTGGGGGCCTGCTGGCAGGTGCTCCTGACTGCTGGGGGGTGGGGGTGCAGGGGGACATGAGTGGGACATGAGTGGGGGCCTGCTGGCAGGTGCCCTGCACTGCTGGGGGGTGGGGGTGCAAGGGGACATGTGTGAGACATGAGTGGGGGCCTGCTGGTAGGTGCCCTGCACTGCTGGGGGGTGGGGGTGCAGGGGGACATGAGTGGGACATGAGTGGGGGCCTGCTGGCAGGTGCCCTGCACTGCTGGGGGGTAGGGGTGCAGGGGGACATGAGTGGGACATGAGTGGGGGCCTGCTGGCAGGTGCCCTGCACTGCTGGGGGGTGAGGGTGCAGGGGGACATGAGTGGGACATGAGTGGGGGTCTGCTGGCAGGTGCCCTGCAATACTAGGGGGTGGGTGTGCAGGGGGACATGAGTGGGAGCTGTTAGGTGGAAACCTGTGCAGTTCCCTCTGGGACCACTGCAAAAGATTTAGGACTACAGGTGTTCGGCAGTAAACCCACTTGGTAGCAGTCTGTACCACACAGATTCACTTGGTAGCTGTGACTGAGCAGTCAGACCTCTCTCAAGAAGAGTTAAGCAGTATGTGGAGTATACAAGATAGGGCAATTCTTCACCGTAAGACAAGCAAACACACAACGAGGCTCAGTGTAAAGATATTAAGGTATTTATTTATAACAAAACATCTATCAAAAACACTATAGCAATATCACGGCAAACAAATCAAACACAATTACTCTACGAAGAAGAAACGATCAATCCCCCTAACAATATTTCGACAAGTCTAGGTTCTACCGGCACCACTTATTTGCAGACAGAGGTGTATGCCTCAACCTAGATGGCACTCTAATAGTAGTTAGGACGGGAAAGAAAAATCAGTAGGTTAAGAAATCAACACAGTTCAATACTTCACGGGAAAAAAATGCAAGGCAAGAAGGCAAAAACCACAATAGATCATAAATTTCAGAGGCCAGGCCCACTCGGAGAGAGGCAAGGCGATATGTCCCAAAAGTCTCTAGTGGAGATGCGTTCGAGACTTTGTAGCAAATTGTTATCGGCAGATTAGAACTAGTTCAGAACAAGAAGTGAGAAAGCTTGGAGGCGACCCAACGGAAAGGAGAGGATTAAGACTCCTCACTCGAACCGATCAAAAGGGAAGCCAGGCGGACACGGTACCTTGTTTGTGGAGAGACAGCTCCGGCGTGGGCAGTTGTTCCTGGTGGTGGATGCATGTCGGGTCTTTGCCAAGAGTAGAGATGATCTCGTCGTCGAAGAAAAGTGAAGTCCGGTGCACCACCAGGGAAGAGACCAGCCGCGGAGTGCTCCGTCACAAGGCACCACCTTTTGGTCGCGGTACAGGGGTAGTGGCTATCCAGTTGCCGAGGTGCTCTGCACGGGCAATTCGACCACTGCGTCCTGAGGCGAATAAAAAGCAAAGGGGACTGGTTGTTCCCACCAGCCAGGGGAAGAGACTCTCTCGCAGGGAGATCTCCTCTGTCGTCGGGAAGTGGTGAGTCGGTTCCGCAGGGCTCCACCGGAGGTGTCGTCGTGCAGGTCGGCTCAGCGTTACCCTCGTCGGATTTTAGGTCCTGTGGCGACTTCTGAAGATCCAGTCCCAAAAGCCCTGCTTTTATGCAGAAAACCCCCATTCATTCAGCCTAGCTGTCAATCAACACATGCTAAGTGGTGAGCGGGGAGGCTCACCACTTGGGCCAATCACTCCAGAGTGCGACTGGAGTTGGCAAGGCAACTCGGTCTAGGGTGCCTAAACCCCCTCGCACACCCCTGTGGTAACCCAGACAGAATGGCACCACTTTGGAGGGTCTCTGTCCAGAGGCCCGCCAAAAGTGGAACAAAGGGCTCAACCTTTGGTTTAGGAGTCACAGAGACGAACACAGACGCCATTTTACAAACCGAGTTCTGGCAGAAAATACCATCCGATAAACTTATTTAAGATAAGTAGATCTGTGGTACATTAGAGATTAACGAGAAAAAGTATCAATCTCCAACAATGGGACGAGTCCCATAAGGTTATGTTCGGGGTTTGAACATAACAAATAGTTTCCACTGCCACCAGTCAAAACTCGACGAGGGGGGGCGGGACAGTGCCCCCTCGAATAACAGATCCAGGAGTAATTGAATTACCCCTACTAGTACGTCCACAATAAGATGGTTTGTACTAGTTCTGTTAGTAAATTTAGGTCTAGTAAAGCCAATGGTGACTTTACATGCCCGGGGAGACAGTAGTCAGTCCCTGGGTATGGAGTCTATGGTGGGGGTCCGCTAGGACGCCCCAGTGCTACGGCACATAGGGTGCGGTGTAACACGCATGGAAAAACATATGTGACCCTATGGAGTAAAAGACCCCATAGCCCATCAAACACATTGACATTCAAAGGAATTACACACATACATGTCCAAGAGTGGGAGAAAAAGAGTCTCACTCTTGGCAGGATGGAAAAAAACAAACTCCAGAAATCCAGCAAAGCTGCTGGGGGACTCACTAGGTTAGGAAATTCAGCCTAAACAGATAATTCTCCCTAACACTCGCCCCCCCCAGACTAAGGGACAGGAGGATTTAATCCACTCCTGGATGAATCTCATACCTCTAGTCGATGATATACATCCTAGAGAGACCATCAGCATTTTGGTGGTGACACCCTGACCTGTGCTCAATGGTGAAATCAAACCCTTGCAGGCAGATTGACCATCTCAGTAGTTTTGGGTTTTCCCCTTTCATTTGCATTAACCATCTCAAGGGTTGGTGGTCAGTCTGAATAACAAAAGTAGAACCATATAAGTATGGCCTAAACTTCTTCAGAGCCCACACGATAGCAAAGCATTCTCTTTCGATTGTTGCCCACCTTGTTTCAGGATCCTTCAGCTTGCGGCTGATGAAGCGAACGGGGTGCTCCCTACCTTTCCCATCCAGTTGACTGAGTACTGCACCTATTCCTACTTTTGAGGCATCTATCTGCACAATGAAAGTTTGGTGGTAATCAGGAGCTCTGAGTACTGGGGCTTGGCAAAGAGCCTTTTTCAGGTTTTCAAAGGCCTGATTGCACTCCTCGTTCCATCTAACCTTTTTAGGAAATTTTGGAGAGGAGATGACATTCAGAGGAGAAGCTATGGTCCCATAGTTCTCAATGAAATTCCTGTAATACCCAGTGAGACCTAAGAAGGCTCTCACCTGGGTCTGAGTAGTAGGTGTTGTCCAATTTTGCACAGCTTCAATCTTACTGAGCAAAGGCCTTATTTCTCCACCTCCTACCTCATGTCCAAGATAGACTACCTTACTCTGTCCAATTTGGCATTTACTCGCCTTTATGGTCAGATTGGCTCGTTCAAGAGCCTGCAAAACATCTCTTAGGTGGGTTACATGTTCTTCCCAGGAATTGCTGAACACTGCTATGTCATCTAAGTATGCCATGCAGAAGTCCTCCATCCCAGAATTGCTGAACACTGCTATGTCATCTAAGTATGCCATGCAGAAGTCCTCCATCCCATTCAGAATCTGGTATACTATCTGTTGAAATGTAGCAGGTGCATTTTTCAATCCAAAAGGCATTACCTTAAACTGGTATAAGCCAGCTGGGGTAGAAAATGCAGTTTTCTCCTTGGCATGGTCTGTCAGGGCTATTTGCCAATAGCCTGACGTCAAGTCAAATGTGCTGAGGAACTTGGCTGAACCAAGTCTATCCACCAACTCATCTGTTCTTGGCAAAGGGTGGGCATCAGTCTTAGTGACTGCATTAAGAGCTCTATAGTCCACGCAGAATCTAAGTTCTTTAGATCCTGCCTTTGGTACTAACACAACTGGGCTAGACCATGGACTAGTAGAGGGCTCTATTACCCCGAGATCAAGCATCTTGCTGACCTCACCTTTGATGTGGGTTCTTACACTTTCTGACATTCTGTATCCTCTGCTTTTGACTGGCAGACAGTCACCAGTGAGTATGTCATGCTGGCCCCAAGGGGTCAAGCCTGGTGAAAGTGAGAACAGAGAGGCAAACTGATTCAACATAGATTTGCACTCTTCTTGTTGCTCAGGTGTCAGATTTGAAGAGAGATTTACCCCTTCAATTTTTTCGTCTAAAGGTAAGCCTCTGAGGAGATCCGTAAGAGCTTCACTCTCTTCTTCTTCCTCTGATGATGCTAGAAGCAACGCTCCTACATCAGGTCTCGAGACATACGCTTTGAGTCTGTTGGTGTGGAAGACTGTCGGAGCCTCCTTGGGATTGCCCAAGTCCACCAGATAGTTGACCTCTCCAAGTTTACCCACAACTCTGAAGGGTCCCATCCATTTGTCTTGCAAGGCCCTCTGCCTTTTTGGGATCATAACGAGAACTAGCTGGTCTTGAGTGAACTCAACCACGTTAGCCTTTTGATCATGCCAGTGCTTGACCAATGCTTGTCCAGCTTTCAAGTTATCACTTGCTTCCACCATCATGTGTGACATTCTCCTCCGGAGATCTATCACATAGTCAGTCACTCTGACTGGCTTGGGGGAAGGAGCACTCTCCAACCCATCCTTAATCAGGGCCAATGGACCTCTGACGGGATGACCATAGAGAAGCTCAAAGGGAGAATAACCTGTTCCCTCCTGAGGGACTTCTCTATAAGCAAAGAGAAGGCATGGCAGTGGAAGGTCCCACTTCCATTTAAGGGGTTCCTCTAAAGCACCTATCATGCTCTTCATGGTTCGGTTGAACCTTTCTACCAACCCATTGGTTTGTGGGTGGTAAGTTGTTGAGAACTTGTAAGTAACTCCACAGGTTTTCCACATGGCTTTCATGTAGTGGGACATAAAGTTTGACCCCCTGTCAGAGATTACTTCCTTAGGAAACCCGACCCTGGTAAAAATACCAAGGAGGGCCTTAGCCACAGCCAGAGCTGTAACAGTCCTCATAGGAATTGCCTCAGGATACCTAGTAGCATGGTCTACTACAACAAGTATAAACCTGTTGCCTGAGGAGGTTGGAGGATCAAGGGGACCAACAATGTCAATCCCTACTCTCTCAAATGGGACTCCCGCAACTGGGAGAGGCACTAAAGGTGCCACATTCTTGGCGCCAACCTTACCAGAGGTCTGGCAGGTGTGGCAGCTCCTGCAGTGTTTTTCTACTTCGGCCCCCATCGTTGGCCAATAAAAGTAGAGAGAGAGCCTTTCCTTAGTCTTCTTGAAACTCAAGTGACCAGCCAAAGGAATCTTGTGGGCTAACTGCAAGAACTTTTGTCTGTTTTCTTGGGGTACTACAAGTCGTTTGTAGTCTCCAGGCTCAGACTCGGTCGGTTCACTGTAGAAGAGGCCATCTTCCCACTGCAACCTGTATTTCCCAGGCTCTTGCCCTTCAGCCTGAGCTTCTGCCTGGTGGCGAAGACCTTCCAGAGTTGGACATTCTCTCTGTCCCTTACTGAAGTCTGCCCTGTTGTGTCCACCTTCTGCCAGTAAAGACTGCAGCTCAGGATGGTCAACAGGATCCAGATCTCCAATGAGTTCCTGGCTTTCCATTAGCTCTTCTTCAGAGTCTAATTCTACCACACAGGGTTGTACCACCCTCTCTGCTGGAGGGGGAGTTACTGGTGTAACTTTGGACAACCGAGGGGAAGTCCTTGTTGGCCGCACGGAAGTGCTGGCTGCTGGTTTCGGTATAGAAGTTTTAGGTTTCCCTTTCGCTTCTGATTTCTTTGAGACAGCAGCTGAAAAATCCAGTGGAGCAGGAGTGATATCCTTCTTCATTATCTCCTCAGGAGTACCTCTCATGGTTCTCTCCCTTGCAGGTCTGGTTAGCTCCTGTAACCGTTTACTAGGAGGTCTGGGGGTATGAGACACAACTCCGAGAGTTTTTAAATCGTTACCCAACAGAACTCGTCCTGGTACCTCACTCTGTATGCTGACAGGTATCTTCACAGTCATGTCGTTACACAGGATGAGAACTGGTAATTGGGGGAGCATCTGCACAGGCCCTCCAGCTAACTTGGTGAGGAGTTTGGGTGCTTTCGCAACATCCTCAGCCTGAAAAAAAGATTTATCCTCCACAGTTATGCTGGCCCCAGTGTCCCTGATGGCAGGAGTCTCCTGACCATTCACCTGGACACTGTCCTTATAGTACTCTTTAGTATTATCTGGGATAGAATTATAGACATCTAAATTTTGTTGTTCCCACAAACCCAGAGACACTAAAGAAACACTGTCTGAGACTCCAATGGGTTCATCAGCCAGCAGTAGAAAGTTTCCACTTGCCATTTGGACTTCCTCCTCTGGAGCGAAGGCTAAGGAAACAAGCTGGACCCCTGAAGGTTTACCCTTGCATCTGGGATCTCCTTTCACATGGTCAGTAGAGCCACAAACAAAGCATTTACCAAATGCTTTCTGGAATGGTGGCTTGTTCTGGCCTCCCTCTGGTTTGGCACCAGAAGGTACACTATTCTGCTGCGGTTTTCCTTGTGGCTTACCCTTATGGTTTTGCTTGGGGCCCTCTTTGGAATTTGAGTTATTAAAATTCTCTTTTGAGTCTTTTTTAGGCTGTTTTCCCTCATCCTTTTTCTGAGTTGCCCCAGAATCCTTATGAGTAGCCCTATTGGCAACCCACAAGTCAGCAGCCTTAGTTAGCTTCCTGGAATCCAATTCCCTCGAATCAGCCAAGTGCTGTCTGAGCTCAGGAGAACAGGCATCATACATAGACTCCAACATAAAAAGATTCTTCATGCCCTCACAAGTGTTCACCTTGTAACCCTTAATCCATCCCTCTAAGTTTTTCAACCCTTCACTCACCCAGGTAGCCCAAGGGGTACCATCATGCTTTTTGAGGGTTCTAAACCTCTTAAGATACTGGGAAGGGGTCTTCCCAAATCTAGCTATCAAAGCTAGTTTCACACTTTCGTACTCTTTCCTATCCTCCTCCCCCAACTCCATTACCACATCAGTTGCAACAGGGGGGAGTCTAGAGGACAACCAGGTAAGTAGCTCATTACCTGTGATGTTCTGGAGCCCATGATTGTACTCAAACAAACTCAGCCAATCCAACACATCCAACCTTGGTTCATACATACCAATTAATTCCTTAGGCATCCGGGGTCTTTTGGGACTGGAACTTCTAGAGGAGCCAGAGACAGAAGCAGTTTCGACAGACAACTTTTTCATTTCTAACTCATGCTTGAGCTCCATTTCTCTGAGCCTAAGAATTTGTTGCATTTCTTGGTGTTTCTGTTCAGTTTGAGCCGTAACCCTTCTGAATTCCAAGTCTATTTTCATTTTTTCTAGTTCAAGGACTTGAGGACTTAGTGCGGGACCTGCTATAGGCCCAGTAGGTCCAGCTGGTAAGGCAGACAGAGGAGCAGGGGAGACAGTTTCATTAGCCTCTCCTTCCTCTCAGCCTCTTCATCACTATCATCAGAACTTTGATTTAGATCAACACCATCACTGTTATCTACATTTGCTGGAGAAGTTGGTTCCTCTGAACCAGTACCCAGACTTTGGTTTTCCAGCAATCTCGCTATCAGTTCTACTTTCTTGCCTCTTACAGAAAGATTCTCTTGTCTACAGAGAGCTCTCACACTCTCAGTATTTTTTCCTGACAAGGACTCCTGACTGTAAACTTCCATAGTAGACACGTTTTTAGAAAGTTGCTTTTTAGTGCTAAGCTTTGTGGTTAGTTATCCTAAAGTGTTGAAAAGCACTCTAAACTGTATACTCGATACAAATCCCACCGCTGTACACCAGTGTTAGGCAGAAACCTGTGCAGTTCCCTCTGGGACCACTGCAAACGATTTAAGACTACAGGTGTTTAGCAGTAAACCCACTTGGTAGCAGTCTGTACCACACAAATTCACTTGGTAGCTGTGGCTGAGCAGTCAGACTTCCCTCAAGAAAAGTTAGGCCGTATTTGGAGTATACAAGATAGGGCAATTTACACAGTAGAACAAGCAGACACGGATCAGAGCTTGGGTGTAAAGATATATAATTATTTATTTAAAAACACATCTATGGAAAACACACTGGGACTAATATGGCAAACAACTTCAATCACAGTTACTATATGTGTAATCAATCCCACAACAATATTTCGACAAGTCTAGGTTCAACAGCACCACTTATTTGCAGACAGAGGTGAATGCTTTAACCTAGATGGCACTCTAGTATTCGTTAGGAAGGGAGAGAAAAAGGCAGGGTATGAAACCAACTCAGTACCAACACTTTTACGAAACAAATGCAAGGCGAGCAAGGCAGGGTCTACTGTAAATCACAAAGTTCAGAGGCCAGGCCTACTCGGAGAGAGGCAAGGCTGTATGTTCAAAAAGTATCACATTGGAAATGCACTTCAAGTCTTTGTAGTAAAATGTCACAGAAAGGTTGGACCAGTTTAGAACAAACGTTTAAGAAGGTCTGGAGGCGACCCAATGGAAAGGTAAGGATTTAAGACACCTCACGCTAACCGTTTCAAGGGAAGCCAGGCGGACACAGTAGCTTGTAAGTGAAGAGCCAGCTCTGGCGGGAGCAGTTGTTCCTGGTGGTGATGCAAGTCGGGGCTTTGCCAGAAGATGAGAGGATCTCGTCTTCGAGGAAAGTTGAAGATCGTTGCACCACCATGGAAGAGACCAGCCGCGGAGTGCTCAGTCACAAGGCACCACCTTTTGGTCGCGGTACAGTGGTCAGTGGCTATCCGGTTGCCGGGGTGCTCAGCACCGGCAATTCGACCACTAGACGTCCTGGAAGAAAAGAAAAAGCAAGGGACTGGTTGTTCCCACCAGTCAGGGGAAGAAGACGCTCCAGCAGGGAGATCTCATCTGTCGTCGGGAAGTGGTGAGTCGGTTCAGCAGGGCTCCACCGGAGGTGTCGTCGTTGCAGGTCGGCTCAGCTTTACCCTCGTCGGATTCTTAGGTCCTGTGGCGACTTCTGAAGATCCAGTCCCAAAAGCCCTGCTTTTATGCAGAAAACCCCCATTCATTCAGCCTAGCTGTCAATCAAACATGCTAAGTGGTGAGCGGGAAGGCTCACCCTCGGGCCAATCACACAAGAGTGCGACCTGAGTTGGCACGGCAACTCAGTCCAGGGTGCCTAAAACCCCCTCCCACACCTCCTGTGGTACCCAGACAGAATGGCACCACTCTGGAGGGCTTCTGTGCAGAAGCCCGCCAAAAGTGGAACAAAGGGCTCAACCTTTGGTTCAGAGTTACAGAGGCGAACACTTACGCCATTTTAAAAACCGAGTTCTGGCAGAAAATACCAACCGGTGGATTTATTTAAGACAAATAAACCGGTGGTATGTTAGAGACTAATGTGAAAAAGTATTAGCCTCCAATAATGGGAATAATCCCATAGGAATATATTCGCGGTCGAATATAAAAAGTAGTATCCACTGCCACCAGCCAAAACTCGACGAGGGGGGCGGGACAGTGGCTCCTCGAACAACAGACACAGGGGTAATCAAATTACCCCTACCAATACGTCCACAATAGGATGGTTTGTACTGGTTCTGTTAGTAAATTTAGGTCTAGTAAAGCCAATGGTGACTTTACATGCCCTGAGAGACAGTAATCAGTCCCAGGGTATGGAGTCTATGGTGGGGATCCTCTAGGACACCCCATTGTTACGGCACGGAGGGTGCGGTGTAACACACATAGCAAAACACATGAGGCCCTATGGAGTAAAAGACCCCATAGCCCATAGAACACATTGACATTCAAAGAAATCAACCACATTCATGTTCAAGAGTGGGAGGAAAAAGAGTCTCACTCTTGGCAGGATGAAAAAAACAAACTCCAGAAATCCAGCAAAGCTGCTGAGGGACACACTAGGTTAGGAGATTCAGCCTAAACAGAGAATTCTCCCTAACAGGACATGAGTGGGACATGAGTGGGGGCCTGCTGGCAGGGGTCCTGCACTGCTGGGGGGTGGGGGTGCAGGGGGACATGAGTGAGACATGAGTGGGGGCCTGCTGGCAGGTGCCCTGCACTGCTGGGGGGGTGGGGGTGCAGGGAGACATCAGTGGGGGCCTGCTGGCAGGTACCCTGCACTGCTGGGGGTTGGGGGTGCAGGGGGACATGAGTGGGACATGAGTGGGGGCCTGCTGGCAGGTGCCCTGCACTGCTGGGGGGTGGGGGTGCAGGTGGACATGAGTGGGGGCCTGCTGGCAGGTGCCCCTGACCGTGGGGGGTGGGGGTGCTGGGGGACATGATTGGGACATGAGTGGGGGCCTGCTGGCAGGTGCCCTGCACTGCTGGGGGGTGGGGGTGCAGGGGTGCAGGGGGACATGAGTGGGACATGAGTGGGGGCCTGCTGGCAGGTGCCCTGCACTGCTGGGGGTGGGGGTGCAGGGGGACATGAGTGGGGGCCTGCTGGCAGGTGCCCTGCACTGCTGGGAGGTGGGGGTGCAGGGGGACATGGGTGGGGGCCTGCTGTCAGGTGCCCTGCACTGCTAGGGGGTCGGGGAGCAGGGGGACATGAGTGGAACATGAGTGGGGGCCTGCTGGCAGGTGCCCTGCACTGCTGGGGGGTGGGGGAGCAGGGGGATATGAGTGGGACATGAGTGGGGGCCTGCTGGCAGGTGCCTTGCACTGCTGGGGGGTGGGGGCACAGGGGGACATGAGTGGGACATGAGTGGGGGCCTGCTGGCAGGTGCCCTGCACTGCTGGGTGGTGGGGGTACAGGGGGACATGAGTGGGGGCCTGCTGTCAGGTGCCCTGCACTGTTGGGGGGTGGGGGTGCTGGGGGACATGATTGGGACATAAGTGGGGGCCTGCTGGCAGGTGCCCTGCACTGCTGGGGGGTGGGGGTGCAGGGGTGCAGGGGGACATGAGTGGGGGCCTGCTGGCAGGTGCCCTGCACTGCTGGGGGTGGGGGTGCAGGGGGACATGAGTGGGGGCCTGCTGGCAGGTGCCCTGCACTGCTGGGAGGTGGGGGTGCAGGGGTACATGAGTGGGGGCCTGCTGGCAGGTGCCCTGCACTGCTGGGGGGTGGGGGTGCAGGGGGACATGAGTGGGGGCCTGCTGTCAGGTGCCCTGCACTGCTAGGGGGTGGGGGAGCAGGGGGACATGAGTGGGACATGAGTGGGGGCCTGCTGGCAGGTGCCCTGCACTGCTGGGGGTGGGGGAGCAGGGGGATATGAGTGGGACATGAGTGGGGGCCTGCTGGCAGGTGCCCTGCACTGCTGGGGGGTGGGGGCACAGGGGGACATGAGTGGGACATGAATGGGGGCCTGCTGGCAGGTGCCCTGCACTGCTGGGTGGTGGGGGTGCAGGGGGACATGAGTGGGGGCCTGCTGTCAGGTGCCCTGCACTGTTGGGGGGTGCAGAGGGACATGAGTGGGACATGAGTGGGGGCCTGCTGGCAGGTGCCCTGCACTGCTGGGGGTGGGGGTGCAGGGGGACATGAGTGGGACATGAGTGGGGGCCTGCTGGGTGTCATGCGTTGGTGATCAGTAGCGCAAGCCGACATGTGGTTTGGCTGGGGGGTATGCCAGTGGTGGATGGGCTGCCTGCGGGACATGACCAGGGATGCAGGGTAGTCCCCTGTGGTGTGGGCTGCCTGCAGGGGCCGTGGAGGATGTAGAGGGAACACCTGGGAGGACCCACACTGCCAATTCACGTGTAGGACTCCCCGGCACCCCCAAAATACACGTACCCTGCTGAAATCGCGTGTGAGACTTCCAGCGAACCCCAGGAATACACGTACCCCACTCCACAGGGTCAATTGCGTGTGAAACTCCACGCGAACCCCAGTTATACACGTACCCCACTCGCACAGGGCCTATCGCGTGTGAAACTCCATGCAAACCCCAGTTATACACGTACCCCACTCGCACAGGCCCTTTCGCATGTGAAACTTCCCGCGCACCCCCGAAATACATGTACCCGGATCCAATCGCGTGTTAGACTTCACGCGAACCCCAGTTATACAAGTACCCCGCTCGCCCAAGGCCTATCGCGTGTAAAACTTCATGCTAACTCCAGAAATACACGTTCCCCACTCGCACAGGGACAATCATGTGTGAAACTTCATGCGAACCCCAGAGATACACGTACCCGGATCCAATCACGTGTGAGACTTCACGCAAATCCTAGTTATACAAGTACCCCGCTTGCCCAAGGCCTATCGCGTGTGAAACTTCCCGCGCATCCCCAAAATACATGCACACGCTATTTTTCACACAGGGTGTGTCCGTGTTTGTCGCGTACCCCTTTGCACGTCATTTGTGCTAGAGGGACACAGTATGGGACATTCATCATAGCTGTATGTACATGCTTTTTGTTAGCGCACATTTTTTTCATGTGCAGGGACGCTACCGCCTGCCTTCTTGTGGCGGACGTGTTGAGGCCTGTGCGCGTCTTTGCCCGTGAGCTGCTTTGCCCTATTCGATTCCATGAATATGTGTTGTAGGCAAGCGTTCCACGCACTTGCCTCCTGTACTTCCCCCATGACGCCCACATTTTCACACGTTGTTCCCCATTCTGCGTGTCACGCCCCGTGTTACGCCTACTTTTGTTGTGTGCGCCACGCTATGTGCGCTTTCGCTGTGCGCTTAGCACACGCTGTTTGAAGGCGTGTGCGCCAGCGTGCGCCGAACAGGATTTCAGCGCACATCCATGGATTTCCACGCGCACGGACTTCCATGAATCGCTGTGTGCGGGTTTCGCTGCGATTTTCGCACTGGCTCTGTGATTCGCACGCTTTCGCACATTAATTCCATGAATCGGCCTCTTAGTCTGTTCTTAAACAGCTCAACTCAGACTTTCATCCTTCTGAGGTCGATAAATGAGTACCAACACAGGTTGGGTGATATTGTATGTATATTTGTTCTACATAAAGCGCTTATGCATAAGTTCTAAATAATAAAACATGGTTATGATTTGGCCATGGATGTCTGCTTGCACTCACAGTAATTTGGAAATATGGGCCTATACACACTGATCTTAACAATACAAATGGCGATCCATTTTTGTATGAAATGAATATCACATTATACTGATATCGTAACCATATTTTTATAGTGTACTTAGGAACAATGCTATGTGATGCCACTTCATGTTTTGTCAAATGGTGAAAGGTCGTGTTCCATCACTTTCTGTAATATCACTTAGGGGTGGGGTCAAATGACATCACTTCCTCTGATGTCATCAGAGAACAAGGGTTGTGTGATGTCATTTCCGCTACCCCGGCATTTTGGTGAAATGACGTCCCTGGGTTCTTCAAAACAGATTATCCTTGTATGAGATGGACGAGCTACAAAGTCTTCCATCTTGACCAATGTTTTGGAAAGCGACATGTGGGTGTGCTCGCATAGGATATCATTTTGTAGAATTGAGTAAACTGCGCGTAGGATACTGTATGTAATGTTCATTTTCCATCATATGCACTACAAAGTGCACACATGTGTAAATGTAGGCGAAATCGCATTTAAGCCTTGTTTTTGCATTTCAAAGTGCAAATAGTGTAAATGTTACCTGTCTTATTGGAGATGAATTGTACAATTGATCCTATGCAATCCATCTGCTTTTAGCAAATGTACAAAAAAACAGGTGAATTCCCTCCAGTGCATTCGGTATTTGCAGGCAGAGCATAGGGGGCAGGCAAACATTGAAATCCCGGTCTGTGCTAAGGCTTCACCGGCAAAAAGGACGGCGATGCACCCGAGAGATAAAACAGGTATACAACAGTTACAATTATGCTTTGTTTTTAGGCCTCGTGTACTGCTCCAGAGACTTAGAAAATGAGGCCTAGATAAGTCATTTTCATAAAAAAAGCAGTGTTGGGTATGTTCATCACCGAGGCTAATGTGCAATTAAATGCGTCTGTCTGCATTGCCACACACTACACACAGCTATAGCAGACGCTAGCAAAGATAATCATTTCTGTTCAGTTATCGCAGAATTATTGGCCTTAGCCTGAACTTTGATAAACTGCTGGTCATTTTGTAGGTAATTTTGTAGGAAGTTGTGTATATTTTTGATTTACAGCATGTCATATACATGGTGCGGCTATGAAGTAAATGGGGAGTATGTGTGGAAAATGACTCATAATAACCTGATAATAACTTCATTACATACACAACCCCTCCTGATTTAAATACTTCTGTATACCAAGCACATAAATAAACCACATAGCACAGCTTGCAAATGTCAGGCATATCATCAGCACATAAATGCCACAGATGGCATCGGTTCATGAAGTGCCTTCCTATCATTAGCACATCATTTCCACAAGCCCATATTGCAGCACCTCACTAAATACAAAATATCACAAGTTATTTAAATGCCTTCACCACATGAGTTAATAGCCCCTATCCCATCCCACAATCCATCGCTATATTTCTTATCTCATCAGCACATTGATGGCCTGACCACACATTATTGATTTTGTGTTCATTCATGTCATCCTATGCTTGGACCGCTTACTTATGTTTGCCGTGTAGATTAGCAGAGTCTTGTCCAATACATTAACTCAAAATGAACCCAGATATCTCAGTAATGGCACCAACCGTTCTAACTTGGGATCTCACCATTTGCTGAGGTAGGTTAAAAGTCACCATTTGGGCTCAGGAAACATTCTGTAGATCACCTGTCAATGTGCCATCAGAGGTAAGTACATCAGTTTCCGCACTTATCACCTGAGCAGACATCTGATTCATCAACACACAGGCAAGAAGATGTTGCTGGTTCTCCTTGTCCACACCTTGTGCCTCCTCGCCATACTTCTACATTAGCTTGCAAACAGGTGACGGGCTCGGGCTTGATGAACACTGCCAACTAGCCAAACGTTAATGCATACTGTACACACTGCAAAAAACCCCAGTGTGCCGGCAAACATAACTTTCGACCCACAACATCTACTGCTCTGGTCCTTCCGATTCTACTAACCCACCTATTTCTTTTATTTATTTATTTTATGTATTTATTGTTTGCTTGTTAGGCGCTTATACAGTAAGTAAAATACTGTTTCAAAGTGCCCGCAGGGCAGAGGGAGGGAACAAGGGAGTGAAACACATAAACAACACAGTATGAAAAGCAGTGGAGGGAAAAGGAAAAAAGGACAAACCTACTATGCCTTGTGAGTATTCAGAACGTGCAAGTGCAGCAAGGAGGAGGGAAGAAGGGTAAGTGCTGGGGTGTCCGAGCTCATGAGTGAGCCACAGATGAAGTGCATGGTATGCTGAGTGCTATACCACCTGGAGACGCGTTAGGTGTCAGTGTGAGCCTCCAGAGCGGACGGTGTGCCAAGGTAAGTGCTCAGGGCAGATAGAAGCTGGGGCGATTGGGTGTGGGAGTTCAGGGGCCTGAGGATGCATAAGGGTCCAGGACACCAATCACAGCAACTGTGAGATTAGCAGAGGAGAGAGGAAGGGAAGGAGAAGGTAAAGAGGAAAGTTTGAGGAGCTTCCAGAATTTAAGAAACTCCTGCTCAAGGTGCAGAGGGAAGGGGAGGCTGTTCCAAACGAGGGAGCCAGTTTATAACCTATAACCACAACATTTAACTTGCAGAATCTGAAGTGCAAATAGGCTACACAAATGGCAAAAGTTGTGCTGTGGCAAGGCTGCATAGCATAGATGGAAAGGATGAAAGATGACTTTCTCTTTTGTACATGGAAGCAAAACAAATGTAGTACATGTAGACTCCTGTGATGACCACTGTGCACGAGTGACATGAGCAAAGTAACCTAGATTCTGGCTATCTTGTGCACTCCCCACCCTCGTACTGTGCTAGCAATGTTTTGTACTAAAACATGTACAGTGCTTCTTGCTCCCGAGCTAGATCCATGCTATATTGATAATAATAATACAAGTACTAATAATAATAACAATAGAAGTAGAATTCACACTCTTTGTCAGATTGCCATACTGACTTGTTGTTATTTCTGACACTATTATTGGCTAGATGCGAATATTTTTCATTGGCATATATAATGTGATATTGCAGAAATCAATTGAATTGGATTCTGACACCAATCTCAGGATTTTAGCTCTGATGTTTCTTAGCCAGGAAAGCTTGATGGCTGGTTTCGACATGTTGGGCTTTTTTCCAATTTTGGGCCAGAGAGAACATGGTTTGTAGAATTTATCTTTTCAGAACAGTGATAGCAAATGTGCTTGTCAGGGTATTTACAAGGGCTGTCTTACAATGTACTGCTTTTTTTCATAGGCTTTCATTGGCCATAGTTGAGGCAAGGTTCAAGCATTAAAGTGAATAATGAGATCACTAAACCAAGATGCGGTGTTCTCAGAAGCTGTTTATAGTGGTGCTGATTGATTGGCAAAGTGTATGCTAGTAATCCAAAGTATAGCTTGAAGTTTGGACAGACATAGACACATCTGTGTATAAGGACAAATGTACAGGGACATCATCAGTCCTCTTAAGATTGATGTCATTCACAAGGCCGTTTTGTGAAGAGATAATCAGTGCATTGGTTACAGAAGGTTGGGTCTAGTTGGGTGTGGTGATCTACCTGAACATTATTAGGGTTATTTTATGTTATGCTGTGTTTCTGGGATTCATAACAGTGAGAACTGAAATTTGCATGATCTCCAAGTGTTTTTGAAAGAGAGGGGTGATGGGTTAGGTTAGTGAAAAGAGAGAGAAAATGGCAGATAGCTTTTGCTGTGTTGTTGATACGTGCTGCCAGGAAGTACCCCGAGGACTGTGTGTGGACCTTTGGCTAGACTTTCTGAATAAAGAGCCTAGAGGCATTTGTGTCCAGAGGTAAGACTTGCACACCTGTTATGCTGGGATGAATTGGCCAGGTTTGTGCTCTGTAAGTTGGTTTTAGAAGTATATTATTATGTTGCTTGATGTCTGTTGGGAGGGGTGTTAGAGTGGCTTAATCCATCTCAGTTTAATGTGTCTGAACATAGACGTTTTAAATGTTAGAGCTGCGAAGTTAGTGGAGAGCCACATAGCAAATTTTGAGTCTCTGTTGCATGTGTCTATGGCAATGCCTCCGTGGGGGTGTCCTTCAGGTAAAATGTTTGTGAGAAGGTGTCCTGAGAAATTCTAGTGTGCACTGATATCCCTGGCAGTGGTTGGTGTGCACATAATTGGTTATGGATGAGAGTGGGTAGCATAGAAAGTAGGTAAATAGGGGAGCATGCAGCAGTTTACCAAGCAGACAATCCTCAAGAATGATTCTCATGGATGGTATAGATCAGGATATCAACAGGGAGCACTGTCCAAGTGTGTAAAATATCTTTGGGCATTCCAGCAGCCCCGAATTTTGTCACATAATAAGCAGCTATTTTGTTTTTTATTTATGCCTTTCCAGACTTAGCATCAAGGAATAGGGGTGGTGAACCTCCAACATGTCGTTAGTTTGGAAGTGACCAAGATCATTGGATGCCTTTGTTCAAATGTGATTCACCAAATAACAGTTTTTTTTCCCAAGGCCCACTCCGTTTTCACAGACCTTTTAAAGGCGTGTAACAGTTCAAGAAAATCAAAGTTGGGCATACGATGAGCATACCACTTCACATGTGAAATAATTACTAGAGTTTTATCTACTGTTGAATATCACCTTGAAGGCTTACTAAGCAAGCAGGCAAAGCCTGATCAAAGGGAAATTATTTTTTGGTGAATGGAGAGAAAGAGGATTGGTATAATAGAAATTGTAGAGTAGGAAAAACAATTCCTCTGGAACAAATAGAGAGGGAAGCTAGAGACAATGCCTTAGTTAGTAAAGCAAAACAGGGCCACAAGGATATATTGCAAAAGAGAAGGAGGGTTTATCAAGAGGAATTATGATGCCACATGGAAATAACCAAAGGGGCTTTTGGATATGGCATTACCAAATGCGGAATAGAACCACACAATGAATGCACAGGCATCGATGCATAAGCCTGGGTTGATATTTCTGATCCATTGTATTCCTTGCTGTAGAGATGTCGCGAGAGCCGTAACTCTCGCGAGATCTCGGCCCCGGCCACTAGGGCCGCCCCCGCGCGCCTGGCGCGCATTTCGGGAGCAGCAGAGGACGCGGGAAGACGTCCTCTCCCAGCTCCTCCGAGAAGTAGGCCCCGGCCTGCACAAAGACATTACAGCCTCCCAGCTGCATCCATTATCACCGAAGCAAGCTGCCCAAGAGGCCTTACCTATCATATATGCATATGTATGTTGAATGATGTTGCATGCTGATTAAAGGACATCACTGTTACAAGAGGCCTCCTGTCATCCTTGCAAGTATTACACTACATAAATTGGCGACGAGGATCACCACTACAACCCACGCGAACCATGCAAGGCGCAACACCACCTCCGCCCTTCCTACAAACTCCAGGTATACCCGCCATCCCGTGGCCGCAATGGCAACCGTTATTTATGACATACGTAGAGGCAGTAGGCGGTGCAGGATTTTCGGCGGCACGGCGCAGGGCAATGTTACTTAACGCCCTAGGGGTAGAAGGACAGAGGGTGTTTGAAAGTCTCACCCCGGGCCAGGTGGTTGGTGACAACGATGACGTATTCAAAGAAGCAGTTAGAAGAATCGTAAAAAGGTTCGCCAGTAAGGAGAACACGGTTCTGCACAGAATACATTTTTATAGCCGCAGGCAAGAAGCCTCAGAACCTGTTGACGACTACGTCACAAAGCTACGCGAATTGGCAGCGCTGTGCAACTTTGGCGCCAATGCGGAGAGCCTCATCTGCGACATGCTGGTAGTTCACACCAACAGCAGGAAAGTGCAAGATAAATTCATTATGGAGAAGGAACTACTGCTAGAGAAAGCAATGGAGATTGCCAAAGCAGTCGAAGAAACAGCTGGGAGAAGAAAAGAACTCACGGGAAGCCTTAGCTCCACTGAAATACAAGCAGTGGCGTTTCGCCCGAAGAAAGAGAGACAAGCATCGAACATGAAAGAAGAAAAAGGCAGCACGAGAGAACCACTGAAATGCCACAGGTGTACCAGCACGAAACATCTGGCGTTCGACAGGGAGTGCCCGGCCAGAGATAAGGAGTGCTCTATCTGCAAACGCATTGGCCATTTCTCGATTGTGTGTCGCTGGAGAAACAAGAAAGTCACAAACGTCAACTTGAGTCGCAACACGGAAAGAGAGTCGTCCTCGGAAGATGAAGGTAGGCCCACCGTCATCATGGTGAACAGCACACGGGCCAGGAGAGAAAAACCCCATTGCATAATCAAAATAGATGGGATGGAAACAAAAGTCATGGCGGACTCAGGGTCGGACCTCACCATAATTCCCATTCGCACATACAAAGAAATGATGGGGACGGAAAAGGTTCGAGTGCTCACCACACGGCACAAACCCACGGTTTTTGGAGGTGCGTCAGTTGACCTACTGGGCTACATCAATGGGAAAGTAGAGTTTAAGGGAAGGGAAACCACCACCAGAGTATATTTCAGCCAAGAGGGCCCAGCTGTATTAGGATGGGACGACCAAGACAAATTGAAAATCAAGCTGGATCCCAGTTCGGAAGACCAAGTACTCTCTGTCTGCGGGAGGAGCGTACCTATAATAAAAAGTGATTATCCCAAACTCTTCTCGGAGGAGCCGGGGCACATCAAAGGATTCGTCCACAAAATTATGCTTAAAAGGAATGCGGTTCCAATCAAACATCGTGTGAGGCCAGTACCAGCAACCGCGAGAGACACACTCAGGAGTCAATTGGACAAAATGAGGATGGATGGCGTCATCGAAGAAGTAGAAGCTTCAGAGTGGCTAAGCCCAGTCGTGCTCATAAAGAAACCCAACTCTCAAGAGCTAAGAGTTTGCATTGACCTTCGTAGTGTGAACTTGGAAGTCATCACGGACAGCTACCCACTACCGAGCATAAATGAACTAATTCTTATGATGAAAGACGCCAAAATATTCTCAAAACTGGATATGAGAAACGCGTATCACCAAATACAATTGCACAAGGAATCCAAGCCCCTCACAGCATTCATCACTCCGTTTGGCACCTATCAGTTCACCAAGATGCCATTTGGCTTATCCTTGGCTGCGTCGGCGTTTCAACGAATGATGGATGTCCTGCTACGGAAAGTCAAAAACGTGGCATACTTTCAGGATGACATCCTCGTCTACGCAAAAGACGAACAGACCCACGATACCACGTTGAGAACTGTCCTGACCAAGCTGCAAGAAGCGGGGGTGAGGTTACGCTACGAGAAATGTGTATTCAAGGCGAAGGAAGTTGAGTACTTAGGGTACAAAATATCCGAGCAAGGGATAAGTCCCAAACAAAATTTAATGCAGGCCATAATTAAGGCACCAGAACCCACCAACAAAGAAGAAGTACTGTCGTTCCTTGGACTGGCGGAGTACTACGCAAAGTTTATCCCTAAGTTCTCGGAAACTTCAGCACCTCTCCGCGAACTCCTCAAAAAAGGGTCGGAGTACTCGTGGCAAGAACCCCAAAAGAAAGCGGTGGAAAGTATAAAACGCCACATAATGGAAGCACCGTGTCTGCAACCATTTAACCCCGAGTGGGGTACTGTCATCACCACAGACGCCAGTGCATATGGATTAGGAGCAGTTCTAACACAGAAGAAAGGTGACACAGAACACGTGGTAGCCTTTGCCTCGAAAGCCTTATCCTCGGCCGAACAGAACTACTCCACCATAGAAAAAGAAATGTTAGCATGTGCATGGGCCGTAGAACATTTCAGAACATATGTGTGGGGCACAAAATTTAGGTTGGTAACTGACCATAAACCCCTCATCCACATGCTCAGTCCAGGAGGCACCAAAGCGTCAACACCCAGGTTGGCACGCATAGCAGCCAAACTGCAGGAGTACACATTTGAGGTATAGCACATCTCAGGATGGAAGAACTCGCAGGCAGACTGCATGTCGAGATTACCTGAGGGTAAAGACAAGGCCACCACGTTTTTGCAAGAGGAGTGCATTGTGGCATCCTTTACAGATCTCAAAGATCCGGACTACTTAGAACTCAGTGAGAAGCATTGGTTGGAAGAAGACGGAAAGGACCCGACCATGGCGAGAATACGAGAGTGGATCAGGAAAGGGTGGCCGAATGAAAAAGCGATTCCAGAAGGCATGAGGCCATATTGGAAGGTGGCAGATGAGATATCAGAGACAGATGGAATAATATTGAAAACGGACCAGATAATCCCACCTGCAGGTATGAGAAGAACCATTCTCTGCAGAGCTCACGCGGGCCACCTAGGGAACACTATGACCCGTCGCAGAGTGAGAGAGGCCTACTGGTGGCCGTCCATGGACCAAGAGATTCGCATCATGATAGAGCGATGTCATGAATGCCTCAACAGCGACAAGCACTTAAAGATCAGACAGGCGCCGTTAATTCCCACAGAAGTACCAGAGGCTGTGTGGTCAAAAGTAGGTATAGACTTTATTGGACCGTTGGAGGCGATGGCGCCCGAACATCGCTATGGCGTAGTACTAGTGGACTACTTATCAAAGTGGGTTGAGGCAGAGTTTGTCCCCAACATCACCACAGCGACAGTAATTGAAGTCCTCACAGAAATTTTCCAATGGGAAGGACTCCCCGACGAAGTGGTAACGGACAATGGGGTACAACTAGTCTCGAGGGACATGGAACAATTCCTGAGGAAGCATCACATACGCCAGAAGAAAGCAGCGTTGTACCATCCTCAAGCAAATGGACTGGTGGAGAGAGCCAACAGGTTTATAAAAGGTGCCATCCAGTTAGCAACTGCCTCCGGAATGGACCCGCTCAAGACCAAAAAGGAGGCCATAGCGGCCCACAGACTTACTCCCAACGGGATCACTCAAATATCCCCGTTTCGAATGTTAAGAGGGAGAAGAGCAGCTTCGACGCTTATACCACCATGGCTGACTAAAGTAAGAGAAGATGAAGAAGTAGACATGACAGAGGTAGTGTGGAGAATGGAGAACAGCAAGACACGCATGAAAACGTGGAGCGACAGAAGGAGAAGAACTAAACAAGCGTTAGACGTTAATGAGGGAGATTGGATCAAAATACGACTGCCGACAAAGGATCAAATCACGGGCTCTCGATACAGTAGACCTATAAAAGTGATCCACAGAGGAACCAACCACGTCCGCACCGAAGACGGGCGCAATTGGAACTTGGAAAGAGTAGCCCTGTTCCAGAAGAGACAAGAGAGAGCAAAGACCCCGGAGAGATCAGAAGCAGAAGGAAGAAGGGACTGCGAGAGAGAAGAAGAACGTGAGCTGGAGAATGATGGCGAAGAAAGGGAGGAAACAGAGATGGAACCGGAGGCACCTACAGCAGATCGAGAACCTGAACACCAGGATGCCCACAGCGAGAAAGAAGACCGACCAAGAAGAGAACACAGAAGACCGGTGAGATACAATGACTATGTATTGCAATGAACTGCCGTTGCATTATCAGGGGGAGGTGTGTAGAGATGTCGCGAGAGCCGTAACTCTCGCGAGATCTCGGCCCCGGCCACTAGGGCCGCCCCCGCGCGCCTGGCGCGCATTTCGGGAGCAGCAGAGGACGCGGGAAGACGTCCTCTCCCAGCTCCTCCGAGAAGTAGGCCCCGGCCTGCACAAAGACATTACAGCCTCCCAGCTGCATCCATTATCACCGAGGCAAGCTGCCCAAGAGGCCTTACCTATCATATATGCATATGTATGTTGAATGATGTTGCATGCTGATTAAAGGACATCACTGTTACAAGAGGCCTCCTGTCATCCTTGCAAGTATTACACTACACTTGCCTAAAGCAGTTCGTGAAAGGATGGGAAAAATACCCAAAAGGAAGATTGATATAACTGTGTGTTAGGTGATTGGCCAACATAGTAACACTGTTCATGGAAAGATCTAAGACCTACTCAAAATCAAATCTCATTACTAGATATGCATGCTAGGTCCTTCACAAGAGATTCCTGGATTGGGTGGTATAAAGATACAACTTACTGAAATGTCGACTAGGCTTTCAGAAAAAGCAGACTACTTTAGATTAGTGGTTGACACTGTATCTCCTGATGGTCAAAATCCTGCATCTAAATGTGGAAATGTTATATCTTTCATTAATAGATGTTAGAATGGATTTCTAAACTCTTATCTGGTGAACAGAGGTTTAAGAGGCCACCCTTGTTAATGAAACAGGGAACACTCCTGGGAAGATAGCCAGACCAATTCATGGTAGCTTGGAGAGCAGTCAAGGCTAAGTCTCAGGAGGAGTGGGGGTGATCTGAGGTCTTTGATGAGCACACACGGTAAGACACCAAGAATTACCCTTAGACAGTAGTATATGAAAATATACAATGTATTAGGCCCAAGAAAAAACACAAGCGAATAATGAAATGCACAGTAAAATCACCACCCAAACAACATTCTTTGTAAAATATATACAGTGCCCTACATGAATGTGGTAAAGTGCGGAACACCGGCAAAACCTGTAAGGGAAAAGGGCAGGCAAACTTTATAGCATAGACAGTCTTCAGAGATGGATAACCATTACTTTATAAGTACAGTCCTAAGGTGAATGGAGCCTTGTGCTCAATGTTCGATATGTGCACCACAAAAGCACTTGGTTGTGAGTAAAGTCACAAAGTACAATTTCGAAGGAGCTGGCAAAGTTAGATTCTGAAGGGTGAAAACAGGTTCCAAGAGTCAAGGGAGGATCTGCTGCAATGAACAAAGCTATTCCCAACTTTTGAAGGACTTTAGGAAGCAGAGGCTACCTAAGCCAAAGAGCAGACCACAAGAGTTCCTCCATGCATAAAATACAGTGGATGAACAAGGGGCCACAGGTAAGTGGTTTCGGTACTCACCGCCCTTCGCTCGGTTTGGGTCTGAACTTGCCAGGTCTGTAGGGGGTAGCCAGAGGTATGATTTCCCACCCTTGATTTGGCTTCAAAGGGCACAGGCGCTGCGGGTGCAGATGCAGGTCCGGTTTACACCAGGAGCGGTATCTCTTGTCTCGGTTGAAGAACAAAGAAAACACCAATGCAGCTGCTCTCAGGGCACAAAAAGGAACAAAGGACAACCTTCAGCGACAGTCACTGTCGCACAACAGGGGCACTCAACTCTCATGATCAGATGCCCGCTTCTCTCTTGCAACCCAAAGCAACTGGGACAATTGAATGTATTTATTTATTTATTTTTGCATTCATTGCAGCGCACGCAACCCAAGGGTATATAGGTACTAATTTAGCAAAAAGATGCTGTGTAGTACGAGCTACGATTCCCCAGAGTTTCAAGACAAAACTAGATGTGGCGGGGCTCCTCCATAAGTGGCAAGGTTAAAGCTGGATAGTCCACTGGATGGCCCAGGGACAATTCCGAACAGACTCTTTTGCAGGGCAACCAAGAGGCAGGGCAACCAGGAGGCATTGAGAGTGTGTTGAAGCAGCTTCACAGATCTTTGGAGATCGATTGCAAAGCAGGGCTCTACCGGGACAACAATGGGCTCTGTGTGCTAACCTTCTTCTGCGTAGTTCCAGATAGTCTTTGGGTCTGCTTGGCTCTTCTTGATTCTTGGCTCCATCTACAGGACAATTTTGACCTGTTGCTGATCTGCGGGTATGCATTCTGGACCCCTCCTCAAATCCAAAATCCACGGATTGCTCGCACCCAGCCAGCCAATGAGGGGATTTGCCCCACGCACGCGTGCCAGCAGTGGTGGAATAATCAGGGACCACTGCAGCTACTATGCCCTCATGCAGAGAAGACATCCTCACCACTAATAAATTAAATATAAGCGTGCGAAAAGTATTGCTGTTCAAACATTCAAACTTGACATATGATCAATGACATCAATGTCTATTTCATTGCAGGTGATACCCACAGCCACCAACCAGAAACAGAACCCTGAGAGACACCACTATTTTCAGCACTGACTCTATGAGTGCTACTTAAGAAACACAGACATAATTCTCGTGTTAATTGTGCAACGTTAGATCTCAATGCTGCAACAATTGGTTTGCCTTGTGTATTAATTTTATGAAACACAGTGCATTGGTAGAATTGCAGACAGTTCCCTAATGAATTTCCGATCAACTCTTCATACGCTTGCGGATAGAAACATGTTGGAGTGAAAGAATGATGATGAATGAATGAGTTTCAGTGAGTAATGATGCGATTGAATGGTGAAAATGTATGGCACATGACACTTTATATACTCTATTTACTGTGAAGGCTGCACTTTGATAGTGTTACGCTCACCTGGTTCCCACAGGGGCGTCTATCGGACCCGGACAGCTGCGGTCTCCACCAACGTGATGCGTAGTGCAAAGATGACTGTCTGGACTGGCCCGCCTAATCTTGTCTGCTGGACTCGTAGAAGTATTCTCCTGCAAGTGGAGAAAGGGATTTAGCCACCCGTGGACTTTAGTGATGCACCCCCCCAACTGTTCTCGTTCTCCCCACTAATCACCTCCGATATCCCCTCTTGGTAACCTCACCTTATGTTTTTAAATGATGAGCTCTCCATCCTGCATGGCATGCAGGGGCGCGTAGATACCAGTTACTTCACTGGTTTGAAGGTACTGGAGGAGTTCCGGAGGAATATTGACTCCAGTGTCTATAAAGTTCAAAGAGTTCAATATGTCCGATGTTCACTCTTGTTCCATTCCCTCGTTAGGTTGCAGCTGGGTCCAAAGAATACTGCCTGGAGGCAGCTGATGGCGTTCAAGTAAGAGTATGTATTACCAAACACTGTCCGGTAAAAGTTGCATGAGTTTAATTTGCTGTTTTCTCTCCCTTTATAGGTGCGGCATAGGAAGATGCAGCGAATTAAAGGATAATACCTCCGGTGGTAAAGCAGGTAAGCCTATGGTGGCAAGAGATTGTCTTTGTCAGTTTTCTCGGCTCACCTTGTTATTCCTTTTGTTTTCCCCCCAGGTGCTGGGATTTGACGAAGAAAATGATGGAGGCAGTGCCAAGTTGAAAGATGCGGTGGACTGGTGAGTATAACGTGGCGTTGCTGCTGGCGAAGCGACGCGTGCTGAAATAATGTCCTTTCCAGGCTCGGAGCTGTGTTGAGTCTGGAATCAGGTAAGGAATCAAATAGTGTCTGTGATCTAACCTCTTCTCCTTTCTTTTCCTTTTGTCTAGGAGCTCCGGATTCGAGGCGGGGGTGGCAGAAGACTGGATGCTGACTTGCAGACACAGTGAGCGTTACGCTGCTGGATGCAGAATAACACGAAGCATGGGCTGCTGTTCGGGCGTGGTTTAAATAGCCTGCAAAGTAATCCCAGGTAAGAAGTTACCCAGAACCACACCCGAGTGAAAAATAGTCCCTGTAATAAAATAGTCCCATCCAGGCCTCATGTTGGCTTGGACTCATTTGCAGCATGGTCTGCATAAGGTAAGTAAAGTCTATGAGCCTGGCGCCTATGGCACCAGGACTGATTTCTATGATGAGCCTGGCGCCTAAGGCGCCAGGACTGAATCCAAACAGCCCCCAGCCGGGGCTGTTGGGGTTTTAATAAGTATCTGGATGCCTGCTCCCGGGGCTGATGGACTCGATCCGGATGCCTGGGGGTAGGCATCATGACAGATAGCCCTTGAAATTGTATTTTCTGTTTGCTCTATATACAGATGAAAATGTATGTGCACTGTGCATCCCTTTTTTAGCAAATGAATTAAGAGATGTCAATGACCCCATAGAGATCGAGAGTGAATTCGATTTCAAGTGTGTACAATTTTAAATGTGTTGCATATTTTTGTGATACTAATAAATTGATACATTTTTTGTATAAATGTGGCTTCATATGGTTGATTGAAGCAGTTGGGTTTCTGGTTTTCGGCTTAGTGTGGTACACTTACGCAGTGGAACTTATGGCCTCCCGACACTGTTTGTTTGCTTCCAAAGGTTATTGAACCTCTCTAAGGGATTGTCGGGTTGAGGCCTGAATCTCCCTTTGCCTCTTTGTGTTCTTTTAGAGCAGACATCCTGCCACTGGCAGTGTGGATTGGGACCAGACTGTCCCAGCCCACTTCCTGGGGACCCATACACGTGACATGTAGTAGCCAGTGAAAGACGCAGCTTTCACGAGCAACTGCATGCCTAAATAAGGGATTCCCACGTCACAAAGAACAGGGGGCAGGCCAATGGACAAAATGGCCAAAAGAGTAGACAAAAGACCTTGTGGCATGGCCATGATGGACAATAGCCACAGTCATGAGCCAAACCCGGGACCCACTGTATGGTGTGGTAATATATTCTAAAATTACATGAAAAAGCTTCTGCTGTCACCAGTCCACTCCTAGGCACATTGTCGAGTCACCAATAAATCCTCAGTAGATGACCAGGTTCCGAAAACATAAGGACCCCATTGCGCTGTACAGTAATGTACTTTGTGCAATGATAAAATGTTATCAATAGTGGCAACAAAGTTGAAAGACTAAGAGAAAGAAAGTTCCTCTTTACTGTCAGCCTGAAGGACGTGTCAGTTTCCCCGTAACAATGAGCCAAAGCCCAGTGGAGTGCAGCTGAAGGCTATGCTTCACTGGCAAAAGTCAGGTCAGGTTGCTGAAACAAAAGCAAACATTTGGGGTCGGGGGGTCCACAAATATAGAGGTAAAATAGTTGTAAGAGAAATGTTCCCTAACAATGGATGAAAACATGCTCTGTGAGAACCTCAATGATCTACGGGTTGTTTGTACCTTTATTAACTGTGTCACACCCTGAGTAATGCTTGCTTGAGATTCAGGAGAAAAGCCCAACATACACTATTGTTCCCTGTTACCAAAGCAGTCCATCAGTGATGAGTCTTACAACACTTTTAATCATTTTGTATATAAATCAACCTAGATCCGTGTTCATGCAATCAAGCCACAAATATCACACAAATTAAAGACCACAGGATTTATTGCAGGCCTTGCTTTCTTCTTTTCAAGAATGGACCATACACATAAAAACATTCTTGCTAAATGTGTTGGCTTCTGTGACCACCATAGCCTTGTCATCAGCAACAAGTGGATACATGGTAATGCTGAAGGGCAGAGGAAACCCCCAGAAGAGCACTTTTTTAAATCAATGTTAACATCGGGAGGTAGTGACCACATATTACAATAAAGGCACTCGGCTTCATGCAATCAAGCAGACCCATGTTCACATGAGATAGGTTTTAAAGTCAGGACAAATCCCAGCATTTCGAAGGATTAGGACAAATCTAAGGCTAAAGGTTACAACAGTAATGCAAGTATCACATCAGATCACCATTTTGGGGATTATCAACAGGCATACACATGTTCCCAGTAAAAATATATATTTTTTAAAATGTTCAAAGCGTATGAGTAAATTTAGAGCAAATGTGATTGCCCACAATGGGCTTTGAGTGACTTAGATCTTTGATGAATACTATTCAAGTCAGTATTCTTTTGGGTGTGGTGTTGACAACATGAAGAATCATCATTGTGTTATGATATTTCACTTACCCATGCACATAGAGTCCCATGGCTGGAAGCCATGAGAGGTGTTGTGTCCTCCTTTAATTTCGAGGATTGGTGTTTTAATCCTGGGTCCATCTGAGCAAATGCAAAATCAATGCTGAAGCCAATCGTGGTTTTTTGTAGGATGTTTTAATTGGGCCACATCCACTTCGGGGGAAATTTCCACCCACCTCAAACCAGGTGTGAACGATTTGTATGTATAGGCTAAAGTTCTTTTTATGAATGTATGAACCTGGGACCCCCAATTTAATAATATAGCTTTCCAATAGCCTCCTTCCCATTTTAGGACAAGAAACACGCAGGGTTGCACAGAAGGTCTGCTTATTAATATAATAGAACATCAATTTAAGAATAAACTAATTATACATTGATAAAATTCCAACATTCCTGATATAAATAAGATATAAATATGAACATCGAACAAAACATATTAATTGATATAACATTTCATTTACTCTCACAATGAAGAACTAAACAAAAACAAACACCATTGAAAATGTTTTTGTTGAAAAAAACGAAAGAGGCGAGGCACCAGTAAAGGTCATCTCGCAAGTTTAAATTTTCCCCTGCTATACAGGTATTATGACATTACACATAAATCCATGGAGAAGAGCACTAACATCTGGCATAGAAAATTCCAGTCTGATTCAAGAATGAGAAGATGATTGAGCTGGGGGTCTATTAAGAGCACGTCAAATAACTGATTCAGTATGTTACTTATGCTCTCATCATTTCACTGAAGTGTGTGCTTCACTTTCAGCCCTTAATTATAATGGTTAGTAGAATACCCAAAGCTGTAAGTACCCTCAATTGATATGAAAAGTACAATCTTCCGATTAGCTCTGATGACTGTATCATACAGAGTAACAACTTGGCTTTTCATAGGCACCTGCATAAGTGATGACATCTCCTAGTGTTTTGTTATCTTATCTGGCTGTGGGATCATGAATCATTCAATTTTAAGTCATTATTCATCGATCGTGGTTGGAATCTTACAGGGGTGTTGCTAGGTCTGGAAAAGACCCGGGGCTACGCTAAGGTCGGAACTGTCTGGACTGGGGGCTAGCTAGTCTTTTGGTTGTAGCTCCTGAGATTCTATCCGGGGCTAGAACCAAAAGACCAGGGGCTATAGCCCCCTTAGCCCCCCCCTAGCAACGCATCTGGAATCTTATAACCTCAGCTGACCTTCCTTGCAGTATAGAGTTTGCAGATTTGTACATTCCTAAGTCCACCTTTTTATTTCCCTCTACCTGTTGCCAGTTGCCACAATCCAAAGGGAAAGGCCAGAATGTTGTGGCTTCTCTGTACTTTCCTCTGAGTATGGAACTTGATGACCCCCCAATATGTGATCCCACTCATTTTAACACCCTTCCAAAGAGCAACTAAGGCTTGTTTCTTCACATCCATATAGACAGTTGATCTTTCTCAGTTTATAATGCCAAGAAACCGTTCAACAAATCTTAGGCTCAATACATACATAACCCCTCAATGGAATACATTATCTACCATTACTACCCATTTTACAAGAATGTAATGTTCTCTCAGTTGGCAGTGAATCCTTTTAATCATCAGCTGAGGCATGTGTTTCCCAATTATCATTATCTATATATTTATTCAGTGAAACAACTTTGTTAAAGGGAAGTTATCGTTAAGTTGCACTAACAAAAATCTATGAAATTCAGTGAAAAGTCTTTGCTAAAGGGACATTATGGTTACAAGTAAAAGCGAAAACCCCCATAAATTCACCAGTTATGATAAGCTAAACAACCATAAATCGTGCAACCACCATGCTTTGCTAACACCAACATCCAGGACATCAAAGATGACATCACACATGCCACTGATGACATCACTGATGACATCGCATATCTAGGCCACTTGTTTTTGTTCACTGATATATATAGGCCAGGTGTTTTTGTTCACTTACAGTCAGAATATAAAAAATGAAAAGGTGCTATATATCTAGACATTAATCTTATTATATGTTCTTAAAGTACTTTCCTTAGGGTTTGGTCTCAGCTTATGGTGCACATACATAGGGCAATAAGCAGGCCTCAAGCACACAATTTCTTTGTTTATATGAAGATGAACTTTCATGTTATTGACATTTTCTGGTGATGTTGTTTCTTTCTTCCTTATTTTAGTTTCCCTGTATGTGCCTGTGATTTATATGCATTATGGGTCTTCATATGTTTTGTTTGTACTGACACAAGTGTGTAGTAAGCCTTAAATCGTTATCTATTTATTCCATGTTTCACATTAATCCAAACCCTGATAAGGTAGAATCCATTATTTACTGTCCAAAATTACCAGATTAAAAATATTGTACTTCTATTGTGTGTGGTGCAGCCATTACCTATGTGTATTTATAATTATGTTGTTCTATTAACAACAACACTCCAATTTAATATGTTGTTTAGATGAGAACACTCTTTAATACATGAAGTACTTCATGATTGGTCTACTAATCACCTCTGACATTTTGCTACCAACATTGTAAACATCACCTCTTGTAGGAACTTGTTATCACAATTAATTTAATATGTGATGTCATCAGTGATATCATCATCTCTGATGTCCTGGGTGTTAGTATTAGCAGAGCACGTTGGTGGCGCGAGTTATGGTTGCTTAGCTTACCATTACTGGCAAATTTCTGGGGGTTTTCAGTTTTACTTGTAACCATAACGTTCTTTTAACAAAATGTTTTCACTGAATTTCACAGGTTTTTATTAGTGCAACTTAACCATAATGTCCCTTTAACAAAGTTTTTCAATAAATGTCATGGGTTTTTACCAGTGCGCCCTAATTTGCTAAAACCTCCTAATATTATACTTACCCCCAATATAGCAAAATTTTCTGCCAATTTAGAAAGTTTCACCTTAAAACAGTGCCATTCCCCACCTTCCAGCAACATTTTTAACACTTCTATGAACTTTCTGCCACTTTTTTGCACCGTTTTCTGTTTGTGACATTCGCGAATACGTGACATCAGCACAGACTTTCCCGACATTGTCACGTGACCACGCATTCATGGAGTGTGATGAAGTGGTTGCAAACGAGTCTGCGCTTCATGAACAGGTCCATGCTTTGCGAACAGTTTGAAACTGCATGTTCATCTGATGTAGGAAGTTTCAAGCTGAAGATTTACCCTAGCAGAGCTCCTGTACCTATTCTTAAGGATTTTCCATGTGCAATGAAGGATAGAACATATGCTTGGAAGAATATTAGAACAACTGCTGTTTAACTTAAAAAATGGCATCAGCCATGGTCATTATGTCTCCCCAGGAGCCGCCGACACCACCACTGCCACCACAGGAGGAAATCCTAGATAGCAGCAAAAGTGCAATCATGCAGAAAAGAATCCAGAGGACCAGGAAGATGAGATAGAGGAAATGCCTACCTCCAGCACCCAAAGAGAATTATGGGTGTGGTGGTACTTTACCACCTTTGGGGTGTACCGAAGGCTAAGACTACCCAGGTGAAATAACAGCCCGTACGTACGTACGTAACAGTCACAAAACAGAAGCTGCCCTGATAATCAACCACATCTTCTTGCGTTTTGGCCTTCCCCAAAGGATTGAGTCAGACCAAGGAAGTCACTTTACCAGAGAAGTGATGACAAAGATGTGGGAGGTACTTGTGGTAAATAGAAAACTCCATATTGCATACTTCCCAGCCTCCAGTGGGGGAGTTTAGAGGTACAATAAAACCATTGTGAGCATTCTTAAGAAGTTTGTGGAAGACTCTGTGCCTAGTAGGGACATCCGATTACCACTTGTCATGATGGCCATCAGCCTACATCATCTTCTGCGACAAAAATGTCTCCATTTCAACTGATGACTGGATGAACAATGGTGCTTCCCCAGCATCTGCTCTTTAGAACACAAGAGCAGACACTGATTAATGCATCCACAACTCATGAATATATTGAGAATCTAAGAAAACACCTTTAGCATGCTTTTGCGTATGCTCAGCGGAATCTGGAGAAATTGGCAGAGGGGATGAAAACCCACTATGATTTAAAGACAATTAAAAAAGAATATCAAGTAGAAGACAGGGTCTACTTGTACAATTTTCAGAGGAACCAGGCCAAGGAGCAAAAATTCCTCCTCTCCTGGTGCGATCCCTTTGAAATTGTAGATGCAATTTCACCTGTCGCTTATAAAATCTGCATCCCCAAAGGAGAACTGTTAGAAAAAAAATGGACCACATCAATCAATTAAAAAGCTGTCACCTCAGGCACACTTTGCAGATGATTGATGAGCCAAAGGAAAATCAAGCAGAGGAACCTTCTGAAGAGTGAGAAGAAAGGGGAAGAGAAAGCAGAATTAAGTATTTAGATGCATATGTATATCTATATAACAGGGAGTATTTTACTTGGTGTTATTGTAAAAATAAGAAAAAGATGTTATAAAAGTCAAGTTGTTGTCCTTATCCTGTTGAATTGTAAATGGTAATCATTGTTCCACTGTTCTAAATATTCCGGGAATAATGCCAATGAAAAGCACTAAAACTTGTTTTTAATCTCTCTTCTATTAGATAATTAACATAATTACCTTCTAGGCTGGTGAGGATCACCCAGGGGACCTGGAAGGGAAGGAAGGAAAGAGGGTGCTGCCCCATACCCTCCAACTTAAAGAAGGAAGGGTATCCTGGAGTGCCGCTCCCTGATGAAGGAGAATACTGCCGAATAAACCCCACTCTGCCCTACTCTTCCCTAACAAAAATTCAAGGACAAAAAGTCAAGGAAGAGCAGGGGAGGAATCTGTGGGGTACATTTAAGAACCTAAGCAGAAATCCCCTTCAACCAGAAACAACATTTAAACAGTGCCACAAAAACGGCTGTGCGTTTGTCTTCCTGGCACATGTATGGCGAGTATTGAACACTGCCACCCAAAGAACGGCTCTGCATTTGATTACTTTCATTTGAATCATAAGAACATGACCTGCATTCAGAACGGCACTACATTTACTGTTCTGTCATCAGAATACTAAAGTTGTGAATGGCATTCGAGACAGACCTGCATTGTTCTTTCTTTCATCTAAAACACCACAAAGTTGTGCACTCCATTGAAACGGCCCTGAAATTGCTGCATTTTCATCTGCATAACTACAAGTATGCCCTGCCTTCAGAACAGTGCTGCAGCTGTTATCTTACATTTGGAGAACTAAAAGTATGCATGACATCTGAAAAAGCCATGTTTTAGTGATAAACCACATGAGCGGTAAAGAGTTATGCATTTCACCCAACACAGCTTTTGTTTCCCTTTGATGTGAACTCTCATGCTCAAATATCTTCAAATGAAAGAAATAGCACGCTTTTTCTCCTTTCTGTGTCAAAGTCAAAGAAATTATGTGCAGTATCCCTCTGTGTTCATGAACCAACAATACATACAAAACCCCCCAAAGACTAATTGAGAAACAATCATGTGGCCTGCAGAACTGCATTTGCAACGTGAAATGAAATGCCTACACACGTGTGAATCTGGACTTTGGACAATAAGGAAAATGTTGTTTAAAAGTTAATGTCAAATGACAGTTTTTGCTTGCACAGAGATATCATTGAATATGTGGGTGGGGGTTTGGCTACATAATGTACATTATATTTGTCCCCAAAAGATTTGGTTGCCTTGGAAAAGACTCAGAAACCAGTCGAACTGGGTTTTTGTCCCAGGCACAGAACTTAATGGCAGGCCTTGCCTCCCACGGAAAAGTCACATTCATAAGTGAACAGACTGAGAGTGTGAGGATTCACTGCCCTGCTAGACTTGCATATATTACTGGAAGCAAAAACGAGGGAAGCCAGTGTGGCTAGTCCGTGACCAAGAAGTGCGATTTCCTCCAGCACTGACTCTGAAGGAAGAACTGTCAAAATGGCATCATAAAAGTCCTTTGTTGCAGGCAGATCCAGGAGGAGACAGTTTGCTGTGGGGGCCTGCAGCACCGCCCCCATAATTGACTAATCCTCCACATTGTCATTAAAGGAATTCTGCATTTTAAGAAATTTTTCCCAGCACCCTGAATAAGTAGTAAATATGTATTATGCTAGTTTTCATGTGATTTTTAAAGGGATGTAAAGAGACCAAGTGCATGTTTCTAGCACTTTGTGAACTGAAATAGCCAGTCAAGACTCGTTTCCGGCTGATTTTAAAATGGAACACATTTGACAGTCAGTAGAAAGATGGAGATGTACATCCTGAACATGTTGAATTATTTGCAGAATTGTAACTATTATGTATTTTGTGAAAGTGACCAAAAGGTTCCAAAGGCTATAGTTGGCAATCAGACTGTCTAATTCCCTGTGGCCCACTGAAACCACCTATCTACTTCTTATGGCAGTTATTAGTATACATTTGAAGTTATGCTGCTAAACTAATTTTTGCTAAAAAAAATTGGACCTGAGGGAAAAAAGAACTGTCCTAAATGTCGAATGGACAGATGGCGCCCCCACCCCTGAACAAGCGTCGCCAGGGGATGGGGAAAGGGATGGTCAGCTGTCCTATCCCATGGCAGGAGCAATTCTAGAACACCTCC
Source organism: Ambystoma mexicanum (assembly GCF_040938575.1). NCBI lineage: Eukaryota > Metazoa > Chordata > Amphibia > Caudata > Ambystomatidae > Ambystoma > Ambystoma mexicanum. Next base: position 873,707,916 of record NC_090930.1, read on the forward strand.
CACAGACTTTAAAATAAATTATGTCATTTTGGGCTATTTAAAGAAGGACTGTGCTAGACACAGGATCAGACACCCACCCAAGAATTTGGGGAGGCAAGAGAAAGAGGATGTAGGCAGCTGATCTCATCCAAGTGAGTGCTGAGACCAGACCCCTTGCCTAGCTGCCCAGCTGATCCCATCCAAGAGAGTGCTGAGACCAGATCCCTTGTCCTAGCTCTCCAGAGTGACCAGAGACCCTGTTGGCTTTCCAGAATCCCACATTCAAGCTTACATTGTAAGTAGCAAATAACCCTAGTCTCAAACTGCATACCCCTCTCTTTTGTGACATAAATCCCTATTGAAAATCCCATTGAATGTCCAAATTGCCAGTATTAGTCATTCACCTTTCCATAGAAGAATTCATATTAGCCTGTGTATGTTAGCGCATTCCTTTGATACATTTTTCAGTTGTCTGTATAAATCCTTAGCATTATTTGAAAATAAATCAATTAATTCCCCTGTAAGGAAATTCACAGTGTAAGCTGGTTGAAATTCGAAATTAACCCCCTTGCGCTCAGTGTCTTTCTTTAATAACTATATTCTTTAAAATATAGACTCTAAGAAGTAGGATCCTTGTTACTGAAAACTGTATTGTCCGTGTATTTGTGGGCATTTCCCATGAACTCTTAACTTGCATCTGTCACATTGAAAACCCGAACAGTATTCACATTGGGAGGAATCCATTGGACCTAGCATCTTACCTGTTATGATATGATATGATATTTTATTTCTATCGCGCTCGTACACAAGAGATTCAGAGCGCGACAAGGCAAGGGAGGTGAACAAGGGAGAACAAAACAGTGATCTTACTAGGCCCAGTGACATTGAGAACGCGCAAGTGCATCAGACAGGGGGAGGGGAAAAGTGCATGGAAGGGAGAGAAGTGGAAATTGAAAGCAGAGGAGAAACAGATAAATAACAATAAATAAATAATAAAGGCAACAAACAGTTTTAGTGCAGCCAGCAATTTGCAAGTGCTAGGTTTAAGGCAGCAGACAGGGTAGGTCTGATAAGTGCAGGAAGAAAAAGGGGGGCTGTATGGGTACAGATACTGACTCCAGTGCAAGGGGTGGCCCGGAGGCAGTGCGGGAGGGTGGCAGGGTGAGCAGGTACCTGGGCCTGGAGGACAGAGGGTGGCCAGGTTAACAGTGCCAAGAGAGAACAGATCAGCAGGGGAGAACAACTGACCCTGAGGGAGTTGGAGGTAGAGGAGCAAAGAGCTCGAGAGGGGAGGTATTTGCGGTGGGATAGCTGAAGGTATTTTGGACCCAGGCCCCAGAAAGCCTTGTGGACAATGCAGAGGGTTTTGAATTTAATCCTTGCATCCACTGGGAGCCAATGGAGAGATTTCAGGGCTGGAGACATACGATCCCAGAGCTTGAGGCCAAGGACAAGTCTTGCAGTCATTTTCTGGAGTAGTTGCAGAGGGCGGAGAGTTGAGGCAGGTAGATTTAGAAAGAGGCTGTTACAATAGTCAAAACCTGAGAGAACCAGAGCTTGGGATACCCTGAGCTTCTGGGGGAAGGAAAGGAAAGGCAGAGTACCTCTGAGGAGGTGCAGTTGGAAATTTGACTTTTTAGAGACCTCAGAGTTGTGGGCGGAGAAGGAAAGGGTGGAGTCAAATATGGCCCTGAGGTTCTTAGCCTCGCAGGTGGGGGCAGGAGGAGGGTCAAGGGAGGCCGGCCATAGAGTAAGGGAAAAGGATGGTGAAGGTGTGCCGATGAGGAGGATCTCCGTCTTGCTGGAGTTCAGACAAAGATCAATGGCGGCACACCAATCTTGAATGGCACTTAGGCAATCAGAGATGAGAGAGGGAGAGGAGGTGGCAGAGGGCAGCCTGAAAATGAGTTGAGTGTCATCAGGGTAGCACTGGGAATTTGAGAAGAAAGTGGCAATGCAATGGGCGAGAGTTGCCAGGTATTGGTTGAAAAGCCAGGGCGAGAGGTTAGACCCCTGGGGAACACCACAGGTAGAGAGGAAGATAGATGAAAGGAAGGACCCAAGTTGGACCTGGGAGGGTCGATCTGAAAGGAAAGAGGTCAGCCAGGCCAGATCCTGATCAGTGATACCCAGGTTTTCACGGAGACAGTTGAGCAGGATAATATGGTTGACCGTGTCGAAGGCAGAAGAGAGATTGAGGAGGATGAGGACAGAGGGAATGTTAGAGTCAAGGTTGTACAGCAGATCTTCACGGATGTTCAGGAGAGCAATTTCCGTGCTTCTGGCAGCTCTGAAACCAGACTGGTGGTCATGGAGACAGCAAACAGAATTAGAATGAAGGTTAAGCTGAGAGATGGCCAACTTTTCCAGGAGTTTGCCAAGAAAGGGAGTAATGGAAATTGGGCGATAGTTAGCTGGACAAGAAGGATCAGCTGTGGGTTTCTTGAGAAGAGGGTGCACAAAGGAGTGCTTCAGAGGGGAGGGGAAGGATCCCGAGGCAAAGGAGTGGTTGCAAAAATCAGCAAGGCCCGGAGCGAGGGTATCAATGTGGTCCGTGATGGTTTTAGAGGAACAGGGATGAACCTGTTTTGACGAGGCTTTCATAGATCGGACTTGTCTAGCGACCTCGTCAGGGGAGAAAAGAGGAAAGGATGAGAAGGATGGTGCGGGGGTGGCTAAAGGGGGGTCAGCAAGCACAGATGGGGAGGGTAGGGGTGTGGGCGAAGAGGGTGGACAGAATGTCCTGGGTTTTTTAAATGAAGTGAGAGGCAAGGGCATTGCAAAGAGCCTGGGAGGCAACAGGTGGGGTAGAGACTGCAGCAGGGTTGGCCAGCTCATTGAAGATTTTAAAGAGTTAGGCCGAGTTGTTAGATGCCACAGAGACACAAGCTTGATTGTGGACTCTCTTCCTGGTGAGGACAGAGAGTCGGTATTGCCTTTGTAGCAGGCGACAGGCCAGTTTGTCAGAGGGTGAACATGAAGTCCTCCATTTCCTCTCAGCCACCCTACACTTACGTTTAAGTGTAACTAGGTCAGAGTCATACCAGGAATTGCACTTGGCTTTGGTCTTGAAACGGATCCTCATGACAGGGGCAAGAGAATCAAGCGTATCAGAAATTGAAGAGTAGAGCAGAGAAAGGGCTTTGTCAGGATTTGAGACAGCCAAAGGTGGAGGGGGGCAGAGAAAGTGGCGGCAAAAGCCTCAACTCACACACACTTCATGGGCCGGATGTTGGGGTAGGTTTGGCTTGGGGGGAAGAGAGGGAGAGATGAGAGGAGAGGAGTGAGTGATCGCTCCAGGAGAGAGGAATGGTCAGAGGGATGGAGAGGGGGAGGCCAGAGGAGATCAAGACATCGAGTGTGTGCCCTGTAGAGTGAGTCGGGCCAGAGGGCAGGATGGACAGGGAGAGGGAGTCACAGAGGTCACGGAAGAGTACAGAGGAGGAGCAAGGAGAGTCTAAATGTATATTGAGGTCACCGAGGAGAAGGAGTTGAGTTATAGAGGCCCGGAGGGAGGAGGAGAGGTCTGCCCACTCAGAGAGAAATGAGGTGATTTGACCAGGAGGCCGGTAGATGGTAACCACAGTAAGAGAATGGGTGGGCGAGAGAGAGAAAGCCTACAGAAAGGCATTCAAAAGAGGAGTAGGTTTGAGTGGGAATGATAGAGGCAGGAATCCACTCAGGAAAGATAATGGCTACCCCCCCCCCACCGGACTGGGAGGATCTGGGTGCTGAGAGGATCTTGTAGCCATCAGGGAGGAGAGTGTCAAAGCTCGTGACAGAGCTGGCTGTGAACCATGTCTCAGTAAGACCAAGGACATCAAGGACTAGTTCTTCAAGGAGGTGGCAGATGTCAGAGGAGTGTTTGACAGCAGAGCGAGAGTTGAGAGTGGCAATATGAAGAAGGTTGCCAGCCTTAAAGACCGTCCGGGGAGGGGTACAGATCAGAAGTACACCCTCGGAGGGGCAGAGGAGGAGGAGCAGAGAGAGGGCAAGGTAGCCAAGGGGGGAGAGGAGGGGACAGCAGGATATGAGAGGAAATTGATGAGGCGAGGGAAGCGCCTATCAAAGAGGAGGAGATTGGCCTGAGGGCTTGGACCATGACAGTGCCATTTAGGTACACATTAATGATAACTTTAGAGGAGTCGAAGGAGGCCATGAGAACTTCCCAGCGAGTGCACCTTTAATGAGAGAGGAGGAGATAGGGCAGAGCACCGAGACCATATGAGGAGTCCATAGATCTGGTGAAGGAACGACAAAGAGGATGTCTTTAAGGGTCTGTCTGGCGGAAGCATTGGAGTAAGTGTCGGCGGTAGCAAGACCAGGGTTAGAGGCCAAGATATCCTTTTTGAACTTCTTCCTACCAGACTTAGTGAGAAGGGAAGGATAATCAATGGAGAAGCAGTTGGAAAAGATAGGAGAAACAGAAAGCGGCATTGGGGTGGAAGCGAGGAGAGGATGGAGATACTGGGGGGGCTAAGGTAGGTAGGTGTGGGACAAAAGTTGGTGGTGAGGTCACTGGGTTGGCAAGTTACAGATAAGAAACAGTATACAAGCAAAATGCAGAGAATTTCGCAATGGGCAGCAAGATTTGACTTTTTAGCACAATCAATCTTGAAATCGGATGTTAGCAAAGGGTTTTAGGAAGCCTGCGCATCAGGATGACAACATAGGAGTAACAAGCAGAAAGAACAGTGATAATCAAAGGTGGTAGGGGTGAGTCCATAAGGAGGGAACTAACCCATAGTTCTGGAGGTTAAGGTGCAGGGAGAGCCCCAATTAGCGTTCCGGAAGCGGACAGGGAGCAGACAGGGGCCTTAGAAGTCGGCTTTCACTGAGTGGGCTGGCTGAAGCCTGCCAGTCCCTGATTGGATGGAAGAAAACACTCAGCAAACAATGGGAGTGCAGAACAGGGACAGGTGGTTCCGCACAGCCTGCCTACACAACAATGAAAACCATGGTGGCCATCTTGGAAGGGCCAAAAAACAGTTAAATAAGCAGGCAATAGTGGGAAAAAACTTGTGCTTTCAAAATAGCAAGGCATCTCCAGGTATTAAAAAGCTCAAAAAATGGCAGCACAATGAAAATGCCAAATAAAACAGTCCATTCCAGCAATTTTATGGAAATTTGTTTGTTTTTTTCATTTTTTTTTTCCAATTTCGATTATTCAGGATCAATAATTCCCCTGGAGGTGCAGTAATGCACAGAAAGTGCACCTACCTAATGGAATGGTCAGCAGCCAGGCACAAACTCCACATGTGCAGGTGAACAACAGATGGCCAGGAGGGTGGAAACAGGACCTCACTCTCAGTGAGAAGCAGATGAAAGAAACCAGTTCAAGCCAGTGGGCCATGCTGAGAGGGCTGGCTGAAGCCTGCCGTCCCGGATTGGATGTAAGAAAACATTCAGCAATCAATGGGAGTGCAGCACAGGGAGAGGTGGTTCAACACAGCTTGCCTACACAACAAAGAAAACCACGGCAGCCATCTTGTAAGGGCCAAAAAACTGACAAATAAGCAGGCAATAGTGGGAAAAAAACGTGTGCTTTCAAAATAGCAAGGCAGCTCCAGCTTTGTTCCTTGTCCTTGAAACCAATTTTCAATTTTGAGAGCTAAGCCTTTTTCTTGGCTGCCTGTCATCAAAAGTCCCGTGTAGAAACGAATTTCCATTCTTCTGCTTGTGTTGTCCTTTTGCATTTGTTTTCTTCCCCAAAACCGATGTTCTTACCTTGTGTTCATATGGCCTTGGTGCCCTGCTCAGTAGTCTGTAAGCTTCTTTATCTCTCGTGTGTAGCAGCACAAATTTATTTTCTAGCTGTCCCCCCCCCCCCGTGGTTGTAAGCTGCTGTGCGAGTAACAAGTAAAATCTGATTATGCCGTGTTGCTCATAAATCGGGTTTTCATTTTATTTTCTGGCCTGGTGGGCTGAATTCTAAATCCGATTTTTTCCTCTTTATCCTGACTCCTTTGCACTGCCTTCCATCCAAAAATAATAAGTAAGCAGATGTTTGGGGGAGAGTGCTGCAAGGGGAGTGCTTAACCTTGCTTGAAAATCATTTTTCCTGTTTTGTCATTAAAGATTAATGTGAATTGTCGGGATTTCGAACTAACTGTATTGTGGGAATCTTTGCATTTGTATTGCCACAACACTGGTGGTTGCTGTTCAAGTGTTTGATTTTGCTTTTATTTTCATTGAGCCATAAAATTAATAAAAATCATATTGATACTCACCGGCCTAATTCCTCGCCCACTGTGACACAGGGTGTTTGTGAAGGTTGGGTGCGACATGGGTTGGGGGCCTACTCAAATAAAAGAACCCATGGTCGATTAAAGATAGAAAGCGTTTTTATTGTGCACCACATTCTTTGACAGGGGAAGGAGTTCCTGGCTGGAGTGTCCTGTGTTATAAAACCGTTACAACATAAATTGTCAACTAAGTGATTTCCTGGCGAGATCCCCGATTATGGCCTGATACAGTGCTGACAGAAAGGCTTTACTTTGGTGTGATATAACATATGTGACTATGAAAGGACGACAATGAGAACAAACCAAAAAATGGTTCTTCTGGTATATTTACTGATATCATGCCTTTGTTTTATTATGTGTGTTCTTAAGCTTTGAAACATGAGGTCTTTCCCCCATTTGAGGTTTTTACCCCATTGGTGGTCACTTGGGTCACTGTCCACGAGCTGTAGCCAATGACATAAGTCATTGTTCTGGGGCATGCCTGTGTTCCCCAATTTCTCACCAAAAAGGACAGTTAAAAGAGACTGATACAAGGCAGAGTATGAGATTCTGGGATGAGGATGATAAGGAGGCATCAAGATGAAGTGCCACAGCAAGGAGGAACAGGGACTGTGCTGAGAAAGCGGTAAAGGGACAAGGAATGTCAGCTAGCAACAGGATATTACCAATTATATAATTAGTAAATCTAACTAAAAAGTAATATATTTTATAATATATTAATTATGATACAAAGTTATAAATATTCCAATCCAAATAAAAACATGTCTCATAGCTCTTCGTTTTTCACCCTCCTTACTTGTTTTCTTCCCCTGAACAAACTTCAAGTAGCCAGTTTAAATATATACATGTTTTTCCATTTTCTATATGCACTTCAATATGTGGATTATATATATATATATATATATATATATATATATATATATATATATATATATATATATATATATATATTGAGATTCCCAGCAAAGGAATCTCGATCATCAGTAGGAAACTCAATCTTCATATTTTCTCTGCTCCCGTCCCCACTTACTGTTTAGATTCTGCTGGGGGCGTGGGGGAACGGTGCTGCGACATTCACCCCGACTTCTCCATTCCTCTGGCCTCACAGATGGCTTGCACTGCTTACCAAAGCAGGTGGGTGGGAGCTCCGCTCCTGGTCCGTTTGTTATGCATCATTATGGAAGAAGTTGATGGGGGCTGGGTCCTGCGCTTGGGAGCTGAATTAGGGTATGCCAGTCCCGATTTCTTTCTCCACTTTCCACACCGCCTCCATGGGCTTTCCACTGCTGATATTCCGCAGTTCACGGCATCAACCTGACTCCATAAAAGCTTAATTTTGTTGGATTCCTGGAGCCTGCACAGGGACTCTCAATGAAGTGACTGCATTGCCGGTGCTTCAATGACCCAAACAATATTAAATTCAAAATATTGATGTTTTCTCCTAGGTTTTCTAGTTACTTTACTTGGCTGGAAAACCAAAATCATTGTAAATGGACTTCCTGCAGCCATTTTTAAAAAAAATGTTCAACCCGTCAGAACCCCGAAGAAGATTGCTATGCACCTTATAACTTAATTTGGGCTGATAAATCTCCTCGGGAGTTGGCTTAAGCACTCAAGCTTACATTTCCCCAAATTTCTCAACTTGTCCATACCGAAAGTTTAGATTTCAAAACTACATTCTTCCATGCCCTTCAAAAATACATAGTGGCTCAGTTAGTTTGTGATTTTGATGATGTGAGAACTCTCGAGTGGATCATCACTCAGGCTATGAGGATCTATGAAGTACAGATCCCAACAATTTCCCAAAACAAAGAAAAGAATTCCAAACAAACCCCAGTTCCAGTCACCATTAAGGTAGCTGAGATGAAAAGTACTCCTCAGTTTCACTTAGAGAGAAGGGGGTAAAGAGCTATTCTTTTACTGTTAAGCATACTAACAGAGAAGATCCTTTGGTTAATTTCAGAAGATTAGTCCTCAACCTGGCCTGCAAAAATCTGATCCCATAAAACCAGAGATTGATATCAGTTTTCAGTATGCAGGTTCTATGCCTCTCCTGGGCTACAAATATCTTACTCCATAGGAAAGGAATGGTCAGAACCCATGATCAGGTGCCCAGGGAAAGAAGCGAATAACAACCTCCTAAAACCAATTAACTAGAAAATGACCCTCCTTCTCTTTGTTTCTCGTATAACAGACCCCAGTACCAGAGTGAGTGAAGACCACCCCTCAATCTGGAGGAAGGAGAAAAAGTGTTAATACTTGAGAGAATGGTCACACAACTGACAGAGAGCCTTGGACAGATCATGAGATGCCATCAGGCAAATCCTGAATCTAATGCTCACAGAAACCTTGGGCAGAATGAGTTGACAGATCAGAGTGGACAATGACAAGAGACAAGTGTTTCAATAAAAAACACAATGAGAATAGGAAAGCGGGGTGTGACAGAAAATATATGTCACTCCTTAGAGGATGTTTCTTTTATCTCCCAAGAAAATACCCCTGAGTGTGCTGAAAAATTGCCAAAGGGCAATGGTGAATCCACTTTGTTCTTTGAGGTAAAATCAGGTAAAAATAAAAAAGTCAATTTCTTTTTAGGAGAAAAACATTAGTTACATTTGAAAAACAGGAACGCTCTGTGTGCACAGAACCCAGCATTTCTTCTTTCCCAGATAAATAATCTTAAAGGAAAGAAAGACATTCACCAATAAACTCCAGCTGCAACACTCAAGAAGAGACAAATAAAAGTTTTAATACTAGAGCAAAAGTATTTTCCCTCCTGTCCAGCATTTTCTAGGTATCATGATGCAAACAGCAGTGTTAACCTGGAACCCGTGGAATGGGGAAAGTTCCTGTTCCAGTGAAAATAGACAAATGCATTTTCATTCCTATAGAGTAGTTTTTCAACCCACATGATCTTCACCCTGATGAGAATGCCCATGAGGGGGCTGCCCAAGGTCAAACTCTTAAAATCCAAAATATGAACAAAATGCAATTATAATGATCCATTTACTCATATTTTCTCTGTAAGTTGGACATGAAAGATGACAGGGTTGTTGCACCTATTTAATATCAGGGACAATGTGACTTATTGGCTTTCTAAAATAAAGGGTCTCAGGTGACCTTGATATCTCGAGAGGTATAATGCACCAGGTAGAGAGCGGAAATCACTATTATGCTCAAATCCCTTTGTGTGGAAATACATCATTTTGATATAAAGTAGATCTCTTTGGATGGTGTTGCCAAAGTAGAAATCAAAATTGGGCAACATAGCCTCATCAATACGGTGATAGCCATGGTTCATCCAAGCCCAACTGTTTTACTGGGAAACAATTTACTTCAAAGGATTTCACCTTTAATAGATTGCATAAACCAGGTCCTCTGGATCCAAAATCACCACCCAATCAAATTAAAAATGAGTGACAACTATGTTAGTTTTGAATGCATCTGTCACTTGATTGAAAAACATCCAGACTAGATTAGGATTCATTTCTAGAACACTCAAGTCCCAGACATCACTATCCTATCATGTCATACCATATCATAACGAGTGGTTCTCCACTTTGGAGGGAAATAGACTGGCAGTGGGAAAAGACGCAACAGCACTTAGATTTTTGATACCTGAACAGCGGGGAAATCACCTAAAATGAGGGCACAGTAGTAAATGCAACTACACCTAAGATGGGGGCACAGTACTAAGTGCAGAAACACCTAGATTTGTGATACCTGGACAGTGGAAAAAAATACCTACGTCAAGGGCACAGTACTAAATGCAATAACACCTAGATTTGGGATTCCTAAAAATGGGGCACAGTAGCAAATGTAACAACACCTAGATTTGTGATACTTGGGCATTGGGAAAAGACACCTAAAGTGGGGGCACAGTAGTAAGTGCAACAATATCTTGAATTTTGTAATTGAAAATCACCTAGATGTGAGGTATCTGGATAGAGAGAGAACGCCTAAAAATGGGACACAACAGTGAATAACACCACTGAATGGTTGGTACACAGCAGTGATATGGGTATTCTTTACTAGCTGGCTGATATTGGTATGCTATGTTATGAAGGTAATAAGAGAGGCAGGGCTTTTTGGAGTACAGTGATTGTTACACTCCTCACCCAGACCACAATTATTGTGTCAGTTGCTGCTGTTTGACAGCTGGCTGCTGGCTTCTCAGGCAAACATGGTCTGGAGCTGCTTCTTTGGGAGCTGCCCTTTGCCTTGGGGCCCTTACCCAAAGGGGCTACATGGGCAGTGGACTGCCATAGGGGGTGTGATTACCATCATCCCTCCCAGAGTGCAACAGCCAATCACAGGCACAGGGCGGGGCAGGGAGGTGACAAGGGAGAGGTCACACAGGTGTGGCAGAAAAATTGAAAGAAGTCCAGGGGGAAAGTGGAAATGGCTGCCAGGAACAGAGGCAGAGAGACACCTGATGCAGACCACACTCATCTTGTCAGTCACTGCTGGTTGATGGCTGGCTACTGGCTTCTCAGTCAAACACAGTCTTGAGCTGCATCTTTGGGAGCTGCCATTTACCTTAGAGCCCTTAGCTGAAGGGGCTGCATGGGCAGTGGGTTTGCCCTAGGGAGTGTGATTAAGATCCTCCCTCTTGGAGTGCAACAGCCAATCACTGGCACAGGGCAGGGATAGGGATGGAGCAGGGGAGAGGTCATACAGGTGCAGCAGAAAAATGGAAAAAGTGCAGAACGAAAGTGGAAATAGCTGCCAGGAACACAGGCAGAGAGACACCTGACTGTTCAAACCAATTGCAAGGTGAGGCGACAGGAAGAAAGCTAGAAACAAACAAAGGATTACACCACAGGAACTGCACCCTCTAGAAGCAGGGCAGTACAGAAAATGGGGTGCAAGGCCACAGAAAGCACACGATAAACCCACCAGAATAGCACAAACTGGTCAACAAATGATTATAAAAGCACACAAATCCCTGAACCGGATCACATGAAATAGGCCGAAAACAGATTAAAATCAATGTACAACTATTCACTGAGCATCCACCAGCCCCTAAAACTGTGCTTCAAGTGGTTTCCTTAAAGGATGCTTCTAGATTGCAGTCCAGAAGGCAAGTGGAAATGGCTGCCAGGAACAGAGGCAGACAGACACCAGATTGTTCAAACCAATTTCAAGGGGAGGGCAGGGACAGTAAGAAAGCCAGAAAAAAAGGCTACACCCCAGGGACTGCACCCTCTAGATGCAGGCCAGCTCTGAAAACGAGGTGGGAAGCCACAGAAAGCACAAAATAAACCAACCAGAAAAGCACAAACTAGTCAAAAAACTATTGAAAAAATACACAAATCCATCCACAGGAGCACATGAAACAGGTCAAAAAAACGGATTAAAATAATTGTACAACTACTCACTAAGCATCAACCACCCCCAAAGACTGCTCCTCAAAAAAGCCCAGGGTACAGCCTTTGGGGAATGGCGATATTTGTTAAAATGGCATTTGACTCCAACCAATTAGCATGGAGTAAAGTTTGACTTTTCCACAAAATGTAAAGCTAAATGTAGCTAATTCTGAGGACCTGATAATTGTGCATTTTTTTAATCACCCACAGAAAGCTATTGGAAACAGGTTTTTACTCGCTTGAACAATCGGTTGAAGATTCAATACTAACTGCTTTCGAGGGAATTCTATTTCCATCCTAGAGAGGGATTTCATATAAAGAATTGTCGATGAACCCCCTTTGAACATCTTTGATGACAGGGAGGATAATGTTTATGTTTATTATTTGATAATGCGCACAAAACCCAAGGGTAGCCGGGCGCAACGGGTGCAAGGTTACTTAAGCTCAGCTTACATACATACGGAGTACAGTGTATACAAGTCAATACAAGCAATAGAGATGAGAGATAGCAGGTTACAATGTTAGGAGTACATGTATACAGTGAAGTAGGACGGTAAAGGCAAAATAGTCATAGAACCGGATTTCAGGGGTATCACGATAGTTAGGTGCGACGAAAATTAGTTGTCGTTGGACCAGAGACAGTTTTTGACCTTTCTTCTAAAGCTGGAATAAGATGGGGTTGCTCTGAATGCAGTGGGCAATGCATTCCAAGCCTGGGCAGCTCTAACAGGGAAGCTAGCTCCTCCTGCTTTGGATCGTTTAAATCTCGGGGTTTCTAGCAGGAAATGTTTAGTAGCTCTAGTGTAGTGACTGGACGATTTTCTGGTCAGTCTAGCCGAAATGTAGAGGGGTGCAGCGTTGTTGATCCCTTTGTGTGTGAGAGATAGTGTCTTGAGAAGGACTCTATCGCTGATTTTTAGCCAGTGGTGATCTTTCCCGATGTTGGATATATGAGCTGTGCGTGGTATGTCGAGGGCTGCTCTGAGAGCGTTATTTTGAAGGATTTGCATTTTATTAATGATAGTTTTATATGCTCCTGCATAGAGGGCATTACAGTAGTCCAACTTTGACATTACTAGTGTGTTAGCTAGCGTAATGCAGTTAGTTTTGGAGAGGTAAGGTCTACAGGTCCTGATTAATTTACAGGCGTACGCTGTAGAGGATGGCAAGGTATTAACTTGTTTTTTAAGGGATAGGGTGGAGTCAAGGTAAAAGCCTAGTGTTTTTACCTCAGTTGCTACTTTGATTGTGTTACCATCTATGTTGAAATTGCGATAGTTGGCACTGAGTTTTTTTAGAGTAGAGTCGGAACCCAAAATCAGTATCTCACTTTTATCGTCATTTAGGCAGAGGCCATGGGAGGCCATCAATGCCTGAATGAGGAGGTATATTTTGTTTACTAAGGCTGTGTCTTCGACAAAGTTGCCTGATAGTGGTATGAGAATCTGCGTATCGTCCGCATAATTAGTATAGGTTATCCCTAATCTGTCAAGTTTGTCGAAAAGTGGCTTAGTAAAGATATTATACATTGTTGGGGAGACACATGAGCCTTGTGGGACACCACAAGTGATATGGACTGGGTCCGCTGCAGCTACAGGTGAGAACACTCTCATTGTACGGTTAGCTAGGAAGGATTGCACCCATGCTATAGCTTCACTTGAGAAATGGGCGGCAGACGCTAAGTGGTTGCATAATACTGCATGATCCACCAGGTCGAAGGCCGCTGATAGGTCAAGGAGGAGGAGCATAGCTGTTCTACCATTATCCTTCAACTCGTCGATTTGTGTCTTGAGGTCGATTAGGGCCGTTTCAGTACCGTGAAGTGGTCTGAAGCCAGATTGTCGTGAACCTAATAGTTGGTGTGACTCCAGATAGTTTTGAATCTGGAGGTAGGCTACTCTATCGATGATTTTAAGGAGAAAAGGGACCGTAGTAATGGGCCTGTAGTTAGTGGGGATTGCTGGGTCCAGTGTCTGTTTTTTGAGTAGGGGCAGTACCCAGGATTCTTTAAGGTTTGTGGGTACGGTACTCGTATTGAAGGAGGCATTGATTAGTTTCGAGATGAAAGGAGCTAAATCTCTAGCTGCATCCTTGATGACTTGCGCAGGGCAACTGTCGCCTTGGCAGTTTGATGGTTTGAGAGATAGAATAACCTTTTCAGTTTCCAGTATAGTGATGTTAGTAAACCTGAAGGGTTTACCATTGTTTTGGGTGGGAGTGCTAGGTATCTCTTTCATTGGGGTAGTATGAGTTCCACTAGCACTCAAGGCGGCTTTTTTCTTAGCAATTTTAGATTGAAGGGTTGTGATTTTATTGGCTAGGGCATTTTGAATGTTAGTGCACCAAAGTTTGTCCTTGGAGACATTGTCTGTAAGGGCAATAGGGTTTTCCAGTTCCCGGAGAATAGTGAAGAGTTCTTTGGAGTTCGAGTTGGCTTTACTGATTCTTTCATTGAATTAATCTTTTTTTGTTTGAATTATTTCCTTCTTGTAACTTTTGGCAAAGTTGGCAAGTGTAGTTTTATTGTCAGCAGAAGGGGTGTGCCTCCAGATAGCTTGAAGTTTGCGTTTTTGGATACGCATTTCCTTGAGTTGGGGGGTGAACCATGAGTTAAGATGAGCTTCGCGTTTACTTTTATGGGATTTGATTGGGGCGATCAAGTCCAGGGCTTTGGCCATGGAGTTGTTAAATGACTCAACTAACTCGCTAGGGTTAGATTCACTGGAGCTGGCAGTGATAGCTGGTAGGAGTAGTGGGAGAAGTTTTTCAACCGTGATTTCTTTTTTGCTTCTTGTTGGTTTGGGGGGTGCTATTTTGTTCTTATTAGGTTTAGGAGGTTCTATGTTGGCTGTAAAGCATATAAGATAGTGGTCCGTCCATATTTGAGGTAGAATGCTAGAGATAGTGATGTCACAATTAAGGTTGGCTATCCAGTCTAGTGTGCGTCCTTTTATGTGTGTGGGAACTAAAACCTTTTGGGTAATGTCATGATTGACTAAAATGGATTGGATAGATTGGGCTTGTTTGTCCTCGACGTCGTTAAAGCCCAGGTTAAAGTCTCCTAGTAGGAGGAGCTGAGTGGAGTCTTTAATACTATTGATAAGGAGACTGGATAGGTCTTCTTCAAAGTTACCTAATGGGCCTGGGGGTCTGTACACTAAGAGTATCGTTAATGTGCAATTATTGGAAATCGGTATTTTAGCCGAGAGTAGTTCGCATGATGTAATTGCTGGGTGTGGGGTAAGTCTAGCAGCTAAATGTAATGGATAAGCTGTTAGGTTTATTAGAACCTCATATGGGACACCAGAATGTGTGTGGACAGCCTTTTGATTTCTTCTTGATGTATGAATGGGGCCTTATAACTAAATATGGGTGACTTCCTAATGATAGACCAGAGCAATATACTTTCAGGAGTACCCAAGATTAGTCCTCAATAGACTATTGCTGTCTTTCAATGTTGCACTGGTGTCTGATATCAGATTTCTATGTCACTGTATATGTACTAAGCGATTACCATCCCTTAGCTTTAAAACTCAACTGGCCAACCAAAAGAAATAGTTATGCCATTCCCTACCTGACAATAGCAACCACAAATAGAACAAGCAAGTTCTTGAGATGGACAGTGGCTGATAACTGAGCAATACAACAACACACTGTGAAGTCTAATCTTTCCTTAATCAACTGCCCCCTCAAGTTGGCTGAAGAATCACTAGAAGTGGTAACCAGACAATCTAATGCTAAGAACCCATATGTAGCTGGTTGGTTCATTAGCGATTGCAGACGATTGCTGCTAACGCAAAAAAAAATGTGACCTCACCTAAAAGCAAGGTTAGAGGCACCAGAGAAAACTGCAAAGGTATGAAAATGGCTTGCGAGCGAGAATATGTTATTATTACCTGGAACGAGCTGGTAGAGGCAGCAAAAGGCAATAAAGCAAAGATGTTGAGAACTGGTCATGTTTGGCCCAACTTATAATTAATAATGAATTTGCATTTTTATATATGCTTATATGCTTATTATTACCCATGGTGTGTGGTGCTCATTAATTGACCTCGGAAGGATGAAAGGCTGAGTTTGACCCTACCGGGATTCAAACCTCCGTCAACAGGCTCTCCACGGATATCAAAGCGAACATTCTACTTGCTGTGTTATCTGACCAACAAGCAGCAGGCATGGCCGCCTGGAGACTACAGTCTCGGATAATATGTGGATTAACATTTTTTCCAATATGTAGAATGCAGAAGTATACCATGTGTCCCAGGAGATTGCCTTTCCAACCTGTAAAGCTAATTTGAACCCCCTAAATGGGTTTACCACTGACACATCCCTGCTCATATTTAATATTGAGGAGATGCAGAATGCTATCAAATTACAAGAAGGAAATAACAGCCCCAGCCCTGTTGGCATTTCTCCTGGCCTGTTTTGGGTGCAGCTGAAATTGTGGGCTCCTCTACTGTTAATCAGCTTCAACACAAGTAGCAGAACCGGTATCTTTCCTGACTTATGGAAGATGGCTATAATTCAGACGATCCATATAAAAGAAGGGTGGGGCAGTCTGGCCGCATATAGGCCTATCTCCCTCCTTGATTCAACTTTTAAAATCTTTGGTTAAGCTCTATTGGCAAAAATGTAACCCTGGGACGAAACTAATTGCATTTTATCAATAGTAAATCTGGGTTTTTCGTCCAGGGGAGGGCACTAGAGAGCTTTCCTTAAACCTTTACTTACTAATAGCCAACTCACCGTACCTGAAACAAGAACCAGCATACCTTGCCTTCAAGGACCTGAGCACAGCCTTTGGTAAGGTAAATCGTCAGAAGTCTCATGTCCTGGTAAACCTGCGACTTGGTCTACACCTTGACCCTAAATCGTGTGACAGGAGTGGGGCAAATGGACAATGTACAGAGATGTGCACAGTAAACACTGGAGTTTGCCAGGGTTGTGTTCTGGCCCCCCAGTTGATCTCCTTTCATAACAAGAGGCTTTATCAAGCTCTGGTACGGACGGGTGCCATATGGGCGCAAATGTTCCCAAAATGGGGAAAATTGCCATGCCAGTCCTAGCCCATGGGAACTATATGATGCTAATTGCCTGCACGCTGTACGCACTCCACCTGTTATTACAGGCCTACAATAGCTCTATTAATGACCTCGATATTCAAATAAACATTGGTAAATCAGCAGTGATGATCTGCCAGGTGGTAAGGTGCCAATTGAAAATGGCATCCATCTATA
The DNA here is from genome assembly GCF_040938575.1 of Ambystoma mexicanum. Lineage (NCBI taxonomy): Eukaryota > Metazoa > Chordata > Amphibia > Caudata > Ambystomatidae > Ambystoma > Ambystoma mexicanum. The sequence goes on from NC_090930.1 coordinate 873,724,743, forward strand.
ACACTAATAGCATTATCCTGTTCATCAAGGAATTTGATTACTTAGGCATGCAATGTTCTTCCAAACTCTTTGGGAATGCACACCCACATATTTTTAAACAAACATTCACATTTAAGCATGCTTTAGGGGGGGGGGGTTGCCCGATTTATCAGATTGTCAAAATCCCAACCACTTGACCTGATTAAAAAAGTGTTTTATAGCAAGGTAAAAGTTTTGCTTCCAAACTGTCTTGGGGAGCTACATATTTTAAAACAAACATCCACTTACTTACTTTCTGGTATCATAATATTTTATATTGCGTATATCTCTTATATTGCGAATGCATAGATATGTTCAGGAAGAGTACTTGAGGCATATTTTTATCAATTTTAATGATTTAAGCGTTTTCACGTGTGGTTGAAGAATGTGTTTCCTTGTAAAATTGTTTTTGTTGTGTGGCCTTATTTTTATGGAATGCGATTCGAAAATATGAATTGAATAAAGTGATCTTGTATGTGAGCAAAACCTTATCACCTGTTGAGATCAAATGTAATTAATGCACAAAATCACGCCAAGTTAGGGAATGAACAATGAAAAACTATCATCAGTTAATGCAGGGCAACATAATATAGCAGAGACCTCCCACCAGCCTCTAAAATATTTGCAAAGTGACCAAATAAGGGCTGGGAATGCCTATAAATCAAAGATGACTTCAGTCCAATGGCACAAGGATTAGCCAATCTGCATGAAGAACTCCAAAAACAATGTTATGCAAACATATCTAGCTTCACCCATTAAGGTATATAATGAAATCACCTGTTATGTAATGCCAATAGTATATGTGCATGGATAGACCTACAATATTAAAGAAAATAATGAAAAGGAATTAGTAGCTGGTGCCAGAAATGCTTGGGTGAATCCCTCAACCGGCTATAAAATTGGTCCCGAGAGTTGTCTGGTATCAGAATTGATGGGCATATATAAATCAGTCTTAACTGCCATAAATCATCAACTCCAAGAGCAAGGAAATATAACAGATTCAGACTATGTTTGAAATTAATTTGTTTAGGTTTTAGTAAACTGGAAAGTGAAGGCACGCCCCTGTATGTTCATGCCAGAGTATATGCAACCCACTAGGGAAAAAAGGCCAGGAGATGGTTTGCAAAGATAACAAGTTTTAATCACACGAAAGGCAAATGTGCAAACAGAGGACTCTGCTGCTTGAGAACATTCTGTCTTAGTCTGCATAAACAGCACATTATAACGGCATCCTGCAACATTGATTGCATCCTTACATATAGTCAGAAATTGCTAGACTGCTTGGTTGGGCCCTATTCATGGGCCTGCGCCATAGGGGATGCAAGGCTATGATTGGCTGCAGCCTTGTCTGCTTGCCTCTTCTCATGTGGGGTCAGCTGGACTCATCTCTTCAAGGACCGAAGGTCAGGCATTTCGCATGTTGCTGTTTTATGGATACTTTTACTACGATAACACTAAAATAATTATGGCATGCACCTGGGAAACTTGGGGACTGGCACAGGGGTGGAGACTCATGGTCATGCTGACCCAAACATTCTCTGCTCGGTTCATATCGCACTCTATGCACCCAAGGCTTCCACCCTCGTTTTGAGATATAATGTATTCTTCCCTGTACCTTGTACTATAAAGGGTGTATTAATGTTATAAGGTGAAATGGTTGTGTTTGTTTAGATCTTTTAAGACCATAGGTTATATTGTCAGTGGCTGGGGGTCGACCACTATCGTGGAATGCAGGGGCTCTTGGACTGGGTCAGTGGTGGATGCTGTTACTCCTGGTGGGCTGGTTGGGGGGTCCCAGGTCTGCTGTTGGCCTGGCTGTGATGAAAGCTGTGCTGCGAGGAGCCTGGTGCTGTCTTATGGCCTTGAAGGGCGCATTCCTCTCTGGGATAATAAATAATTGCAACAGTTGAGGAACAAAGGGAAGTTTCTATAAGAATTAGCAGCACGGGTTCATCTGCCTTCGTTGGGGCCTTTTCAAATTTCTTGGCCAGGCCTACATGTGCTGTGCAGCCATGCAACACTGAATATGTCTACCATAACTATAAAATGGCATCTCTTTATGTGCATGCTCTAAGTCTATGCATCTATGATCCCTGTGATATTGTATTCGTGCCAGGTTTCTTAGCATGGCCCTTTCCCCACTGGTATATTGCATGTCTCCCTATGGGTCTCGCCTCACTCTAAAGCACCTAGGGGAGTGGGAAAGTCTCATCTCCTTCCCAACAGCCCCCCTTTTGTTACTTCTACAGTAATGAATTCCTCATGATATTTACACTTGTTTTCCCTTCTCACCACAACCTCATATGGGAACGTCCCCTTTATTGTCATCCATGCCCTACATATTTTCTGCAAGCTCTCTCCCGCTCGCGCATACTCCTCAGGAGTACATGTCATATACATACAGCCCCCATACCCTGCTAAATCTACCCACCTTTTTTTTTTACAGTTTTCAGGGTCAAGGGGGGACAGTAATGGTGTGGTGCCGTCTGTCAACCTCGTCTCTGCAGGGTATGGGGACAATTTGAGGATAGGGTGGTCACTTTGTACTTCTGTCTCCTTTGTATTATGAGGTGCCTTTCAACCTCCAACTGACACCATCATCATTGCACTATTAGGTACTGCTTTGGCACAACACCGGAGTCCCAATTGGCATGAGCAGAAAATTACTAGGATAAACACGATGATGTGCACCAACATCATCACCAGTGCTCCCAGCTAGGAGGGGGCCCAGCTGAAGGCCAGCCAAACCAGTCCTCCTCTTGAACCCACGCTTCTTTCTTCATTTTGGCCCCTAGATCGTGCACTGCAGCAATGACGTGGGACAGGGTCCCATTTTCTGCATCTTCAGAAGGCACGAATGTGCAACATGAACTCCCGATCATTTTGCACACACCTCCTTCCATTGCTGTCAGCATATCTAGGACGTGCATTGTCATCAGTCTTATTGCATATAGTTTGACACTTATGATGTTAAACCCTTGCTCAGTGTCATTTGCCAACTGCACAATTTGGAGCCATTTGGCATTCGCTCATGATTGTAGATCAGGTAGCAATAGTGATGAAAGAAATGTCTTCGCTGAGGTGAACAGTTTGTATTCCTCAGGTATTTCTTCAAGCAGTTTCTATGAGTCTTTGGATAGATAGTTTGATGTTCTCCTTTTCCTCCACAGCTGGCTGTGAATTGTCATACTTTTTTGGTTTTATAGATTTTTTAAGGAGAACAATGAGGAAAAGGAAAACAGAGGATCAGGAGCATCCCTGAGTGAGGGGGGGTGCTGCCACAACTATTGTTTAATGGAGAAAACAAGGAGGAAATACATAGGGCCTCTGTATAATTAGAGTGCTCTGGAATAGTAGTGGTTGTTATTTTATTCTGTTATGTTAGCTTATTTTGTTTGTGCATTTTTATTGTGTATGGAAAAGGCCCGGTGGGGTATTGTGTGGGATGTTTGTGTGTGTGTGTGTGTATGGGACAATTCACAGGCATGCAACACTGCTACCATTTACCACGTATTCATACTGTTCACACTTCCCCATACATTCATTCTCAACTTGTTATCCCTTGCAAGACTATACTCATGTGCGTGAGGTCACCCGAACTCTGCTGCTCGAGAACATTAGTCTGAGTCGGCATAAACAACACATTATAAGGGTATCTGGCGTCATCACATATAGTCGGAAATTGCAAGAGTGGTTGGTTGGGCCCTATACATGGGCATGTTCTATAGGGAATGCCAGGCTGATTGGCTGCGGCCTCGTCTGTTTGTTTCTTCTCACATGGGGTCAGCTGGGCTCATCTCTCCAAAGGCCGAAGTTCAGACGTTTGACATGTTGCCGTTCTATGGTTACTTTTACTACGTTAACACTATTACATGATTAGAGCGTGCACCTGTGAAACTTGTGGATTGGCAGAGGGCGGGTCACGGTCATGCTGACCCACACATTCTCTGCTCGGTTCACATCACACTCTACGCGCTCAAGGCTTCCACCCTCATTGTAAACTACAATTTATTCTTCCCTGTACCTTGTACTACAAAGGGTGTTTTTATGGGATAAGGTAAAATGGTTGTGTTTGTTCAGATCTTTTATGGCCGTAGGATTTATTGTCAGTGGCTGGATCTCACCCACTATCATGGAATGCAGGGGTTCTTGGACTGGGTCAGTGGTGGGTGCCATTACTCCTGGCAGGCCGAGTGAGAGTCAGAAGTCTGCTGTTGGTCTGGCTGTGATAAATGCGTGCCGCGAGGAGCCTGGTGCTGTCTCATGGCCTTGCAGGGCGCATTCCTCTCCGGGATAATAAGTAATTGCAACAGTTGAGGAACAAAGGGAAGTTTCTATGAGAATTAGCAGCGCAGGTTCATCTGCCTTTGTTGGGGCCTGTTCAAGTTTCTTCACCAGGCCTACGTTTACTGCACACCCATGCAGGACTGAATATGTCTACCATATCTATAAAATGGCATCTCTTTATGGGCACGCTCTAAGTCTATGAATCTATGATTCCTGTGATATTGTACTCGTGCCAGGTTTCTTAGCACAGCCCTTCTCCCCCTGGTACATTGCACGTCTCCCTATGGGACTCGCCTCACTCTAAAGTGCCTAGGGGGGGTTGGAAAGGCCCATCTCCTTCCCAACAAAAGCAAGGGGTATGGTTTGTGCAAACAGTAAACCCCTGCAAGACAGAAAGTTAATCTGAATGGTAGATGATTTAATGACATTCTGACCTTATTTTGAAAGACAAAAAAGACGCACTAAAATATTGTGGGTCCTGATTAAACAGGAAATGATTTGGCAGATCAATTAAAAACAATTGGAGCAGCCCAATGGGAATACATTGATATGGAACATATTCTTGGAGCTATACAAAGAACAGTAGAAACTCAATCACAATCTCATGCTCAAAGTTTGTTGTCTACCCTTCAGTGGAGTAGAGATGCTCCATATCAAGACCTAATTACCACCCAGAAAGAAGAACTGATTATTTGAACATTTTATAGATATATAGAAGATCCATAAAACATGTTCTTACCTGAACAAGACTGTCAGGGTAATTTTAAGATACACTTTTGGTTAGGAAACCCCAATCTGGTTATGATCAGAACTATTGAAATCCTATGTGAGCTTGCTTATTGGCAACACATGGGTCAGGACATAAACATTTATTTTAAAAGGGTGTCTGTTGTGTGTTCAGTGCCAACTGAGTTCTCTCATTCACTGGGCGCCTTCAAAAAAGAGAGGAATTAAATTACCATGGTCTTTAAATCGAATGTATTGGTCTAGTGATTCCTTTTGCATGTAGCAACAAATATTTGTTGACCATTACGAGTCACTTTACCAAATGGATTGAATGTCTCCTCACCCAAATTCGAAGGTGAAGACCACAACTTTTTGATCAACCACATCTTTTCGCATTTCTGCCTTACTCAATGGATTGAGGCTGACCGGGGTAATCACCAGTCAGGTAATGACCAAGATGTGGGAAATTCTAAGAGCAAAATAAAAGTTACATATTCCCTACCACCCGGCATTCATCAGCGGTGGGGATATAAAAAAACAATTATTGGAATCTCAAAGATGTTTATAGTAGATTCTTGACCCCACTGATACCTGAAAATACCACTTGTCCTGATGGCTTTGTGGTACACCCCCACTTCTGCTACTAGAATGTCTCCTTTTGAACTCATGACTGGTGGAAATATGGTCTTGTCTCAACATATGTTGTACAAACACAGGAACACACTTTGATCAATGCATCCACCCCCCATGAATATGTAGAAAAGCTTTGTACACACTCATTTGCATACACATAAAGGAGCCATGGAGTAATCTGTGGTAAGTATGAAGTCTTATGATGACCTGCAGCCCTCCAAAAAGGAATATGAGCTAGGTGATTGAGTATACGGCTATAATTTCAATAGGAACCAATCTAAGGAACACAGATTCCTTCATTCTTGGTGATGGTGCTTCAAGATCATACATAAGATCTCTCTGGTTTCCTACAAAATAAGATACCAAAGGTGGAACAGACAGAGGAGCGCTGGATCCAGGTGAACCCGCTGAAGACCTGTCATCTCTGAACCACCCTTAATCAAATTGACACATTAGTTCCTCTTCCTGATGAGAAGACCACTGAATAAAAAGGAATCTGAATTAAAAGGGTTTGTATGCATGTTCAGATAAAAGGAGTAATGTGTGCATAATATTCAATAATTACATTGTTATGCTTTAGTCATATTTGTTATAATAACATTTAGTGCAAAAAATAGAATAGGATGTATGAGCAGATGTGCAAAATTAAAAACTATCTTGATGTCATACTAAACCAGCCTTTATGGTCCATTGATCTTAGTTAAGTAACTTTAAGTTATTTCCAGGATGGAGTACCAAGGGAATGGAGGGAATGGTTCCAAACCCTTTACCTCACCAAGGAGGAAAAGAACAGGTGAGGTTCCCAATGTCCTTACCTCAGAACCAAAAGATCACCAAGCGGTTTTCGGCTGAATGACATAATCCTTGTACAGATATCCTAACCCCGATTATATAAGCCCATGGAGAGTTCTGTCATGAAAAATCGAGATTAGATGAGTCTAAAGTGAGAGATGCTGGAATCATTCCTTTCTTCATCCACTTTTCATGCTTTTGTTCAATAAATATGAAAAGGGGCATCAGTGAGATGCAAGTACTCAACTGCTCCCATGAGAGACATCACTCAACACATAACGTGATCTTGCCACATGCCAGGAACATTCCGTTGAACCTTATAGGCAAACCTGTACTTTCAAAGCCTAAGCACTCGGTAGGACCAACATTAAATTGAAAGGAAAGTATCCTATCAAATTAAACATTGCCTGCACTTCACTCCAGTATTACTGACCTCTGATATATCTAATCTTTGGTCTTTTGTTCAATCAATTTTTTGTAGACCATATAAACCATTCCGGTCCTGAAGAAGATGACAGCCTATAATCACAAATCTCATTGTCAAAACTAGCTTACAGCACTGTAAAGACATGGCCAGTATTTTAAAATATTATGGCTACCATCTCACTAAGTCTGTTTTTCCCCACTAAATTTGTTTTGACATACACATATTATTTATTTATTGGTATGCTTTGTGTAATATAGTTTCCAATGTTGTCTAATCATTGTTTGTGCTTTTCTACAATTAACTTTAACTTGTTGTTTCTTATTTATCACTTTCTTTGTTAATTCCATTAACTCAAATATGTGTAATTTTATTATTAAAGTTGTCATATTTTCTTATTTTGAGATTTTTCTTTTAGGAAGTTGGTGAATAGTTGGGAGGTCAGTCATATCTCCTCTTTTTATTGATTGAATAACGCATGATTACATCAAACATTCATTTCTCAATTAATCTCACTATACACACCACTTTCTTTCTTCAGCCTACCATATTACTAATTAACTGAAAGGCAAGTTTGGACACAAAGTTTTTTAATTTAAGGACATTTTAAAGTTAGCCCCAGAAGTGCTTTTAAAGATGGTTTCCAACATAACTCCACAATGATGTCATGTAGAATCAAATGAAAAAAGATGTTCTGCAACCGTTAGATTCTCCTCTATCAAGTCCAAACACAACATCTGTAGGATTTTTCAAAAGTGATGAAATCATAAATATGAATAAATCATTCATATTTAATTTTATAAAGTCATGCCACATATCCCTGCTTTTGCTAGTCTGATGTGGGTGATACATTTCAAGTGGGTGAAATTATGAAATCTTCTTTCTTCAGACAAGCCATCCCCATTGCTTTCTTCCTTATCTTCTTTGACAGGAAATGTGGCAGTTGTATGCGCTATAGTGAATTCCAATTTCACTAACAAATGCCCCATAAGTGGGCCTCGAGATTATCAGGTCATCCACTTGCAAGCTATACAAAACACAGATGTTCTGTTGATTTTCAAACTTTCCAAATCCATTGCTGTTTACATGCAATCTCTTAATTGACTTTTGTTGCCAGCTAATTCTCTTAGAATGTCTGTGTCTTGTTTTCAAATATATTAACAGACTTGCTGCTCAGTCTGAAAAAATCCAGCCAAGTCTTTTGCTAACTTCCAGCTTCTACCAATGATAGGTTCCTTTGATGTCATCAAACTGCAACATAGAAATAGTAAAAATACACTTTATAATGTGCTCCCATGACAGGAATTCTGTTTTTACTATTTCTATTAGGGCAGGCCCATATTAGAAATTAACAATATATATTGTGCTGTGTATTTTAACGTAATGTATGTTAATAGAAAAACATTTTTTGCAAAAGATCTTGCCCGTTTTACATGGAGTTGTAGTAACCTCAAACAAAATGTCACAGAAGCCATTGAAGTTCAAAATAGTACATATGGTCAATTGTATCTGCTCCTCATTGTCTTGGATTCCACATATGGATTTTGGACTCAAACATATAATGTTGAGGGATGTCAGAGTAATATAATTCACATGCAGCACGATTCGAAATAGACATGAGATCATAAAATATAGTAAATTGAAGTCAAATAAAGTTTAAAACATCCATGAAGAATATTATTGATACAATAATACATACCAAGAAATATTACAATTAATAACTACATAATATCTAACTACGTTTCAATGTATACATTTTCTGAGTGTATAAAACTTGAAGTATGCTGTGAAAGTGGTATCCTTGTCTTGGGCCTTTTCTGCAGCTAATTGTATGTTATCATTGTTGCAATACACATTATGTTCACCTGGAAGATGAACTTGAAGTCTTATTGTTGCATGCGTATGGCAACAGCTCCTTCTATCGGTGATAACAGATGAAGCAGGCAGGACGGCTTCACACAAACCTACATCTGCCCTTTTATTATATAGCATGATATTTACAGCATCGGTAGGCTTTATGTTAGAAATCTATGCCACTAGAAATATTTAGGATCACATTTCATTTGGAAACGGCCCCTGCCACATGCCAGGAAACCTTATAGGCCAACTTGTACTTTCAAAGCCTAAGCACTCGGTAGACCAACATTAAATTGATAGGAAAGTATACTATCAAATTAAACTTTGCCTGCAATTCACTCTAGTATTACTGACCTCTAATATATCTAATCTTTGGTCTTTTGTTCAATTAATTTTTTATAGACCATATAAACCATTCCGGTCCTGAAGAAGATGACAGCCTATAATCACAAATCTCATTGTCAAAACTAGCTTACAGCACTGTAAAGACATGGCCAGTATTTTAACATATTATGGCTACCATCTCACTAAGTCTGTTTTTCACCACTAAATTTGTTTTGACATACACATATTATTTATTTATTGGTATGCTTTGTGTAATATAGTTTCCAATGTTGTCTAATCATTGTTTGTGCTTTTCTACAATTAACTTTAATTTGTTGTTTCTTATTTATCACTTTCTTTGTTAATTTAATTAATATGTGTAATTTTATTATTAAAGTTGTCATATTTTCTTATTTTGAGGATTTTCTTTTAGGAAGTTGGTGAATAGTTGGGAGGTCAGTCATATCTCCTCTTTTCATTGATTGAATAACGCATGATTACATCAAACATTCATTTCTCAATTAATCTCACTATACACACCACTTTCTTTCTTCAGCCTACCATATTACTAATTAACTGAAAGGCAAGTTTGGACACAAAGTTTTTTAATTTAAGGACATTTTAAAGTTAGCCCCAGAAGTGCTTTTAAAGATGGTTTCCAACATAACTCCACAATGATGTCATGTAGAATCAAATGAAAAAAGATGTTCTGCAACCGTTAGATTCTCCTCTATCAAGTCCAAACACAACATCTGTAGGATTTTTCAAAAGTGATGAAATCATAAATATGAATAAATCATTCATATTTAATTTTATAAAGTCATGCCACATATCCCTGCTTTTGCTAGTCTGTTGTGGGTGATACATTTCAAGTGGGTGAAATTATGAAATCTTCTTTCTTCAGACAAGCCATCCCCATTGCTTTCTTCCTTATCTTCTTTGACAGGAAATGTGGCAGTTGTATGCGCTATAGTGAATTCCAATTTCACTAACAAATGCCCCATAAGTGGGCCTCGAGATTATCAGGTCATCCACTTGCAAGCTATACAAAACACAGATGTTCTGTTGATTTTCAAACTTTCCAAATCCATTGCTGTTTACATGCAATCTCTTAATTGACTTTTGTTGCCAGCTAATTCTCTTAGAATGTCTGTGTCTTGTTTTCAAATATATTAACAGACTTGCTGCTCAGTCTGAAAAAATCCAGCCAAGTCTTTTGCTAACTTCCAGCTTCTACCAATGATAGGTTCCTTTGATGTCATCAAACTGCAACATAGAAATAGTAAAAATACACTTTATAATGTGCTCCCATGACAGGAATTTTGTTTTTACTATTTCTATTAGGGCAGGCCCATATTAGAAATTAACAATATATATTGTGCTGTGTATTTTAACGTAATGTATGTTAATAGAAAAACATTTTTTGCAAAAGATCTTGCCCGTTTTACATGGAGTTGTAGTAACCTCAAACAAAATGTCACAGAAGCCATTGAAGTTCAAAATAGTACATATGGTCAATTGTATCTGCTCCTCATTGTCTTGGATTCCACATATGGATTTTGGACTCAAACATATAATGTTGAGGGATGTCAGAGTAATATAATTCACATGCAGCACGATTCGAAATAGACATGAGATCATAAAATATAGTAAATTGAAGTCAAATAAAGTTTAAAACATCCATGAAGAATATTATTGATACAATAATACATACCAAGAAATATTACAATTAATAACTACATAATATCTAACTACGTTTCAATGTATACATTTTCTGAGTGTATAAAACTTGAAGTATGCTGTGAAAGTGGTATCCTTGTCTTGGGCCTTTTCTGCAGCTAATTGTATGTTATCATTGTTGAAATACACATTATGTTCACCTGGAAGATGAACTTGAAGTCTTATTGTTGCATGCGTATGGCAACAGCTCCTTCTATCGGTGATAACAGATGAAGCAGGCAGGACGGCTTCACACAAACCTACATCTGCCCTTTTATTATATAGCATGATATTTACAGCATCGGTAGGCTTTATGTTAGAAATCTATGCCACTAGAAATATTTAGGATCACATTTCATTTGGAAACGGCCCCTGCCACATGCCAGGAAACCTTATAGGCCAACTTGTACTTTCAAAGCCTAAGCACTCGGTAGGACCAACATTAAATTGATAGGAAAGTATACTATCAAATTAAACTTTGCCTGCAATTCACTCTAGTATTACTGACCTCTAATATATCTAATCTTTGGTCTTTTGTTCAATTAATTTTTTATAGACAATATAAACCATTCCGGTCCTGAAGAAGATGACAGCCTATAATCACAAATCTCATTGTCAAAACTAGCTTACAGCACTGTAAAGACATGGCCAGTATTTTAACATATTATGGCTACCATCTCACTAAGTCTGTTTTTCACCACTAAATTTGTTTTGACATACACATATTATTTATTTATTGGTATGCTTTGTGTAATATAGTTTCCAATGTTGTCTAATCATTGTTTGTGCTTTTCTACAATTAACTTTAATTTGTTGTTTCTTATTTATCACTTTCTTTGTTAATTTAATTAATATGTGTAATTTTATTATTAAAGTTGTCATATTTTCTTATTTTGAGGATTTTCTTTTAGGAAGTTGGTGAATAGTTGGGAGGTCAGTCATATCTCCTCTTTTCATTGATTGAATAACGCATGATTACATCAAACATTCATTTCTCAATTAATCTCACTATACGCACCACTTTCTTTCTTCAGCCTACCATATTACTAATTAACTGAAAGGCAAGTTTGGACACAATGTTTTTTAATTTAAGGACATTTTAAAGTTAGCCCCAGAAGTGATTTTAAAGATGGTTTCCAACATAACTCCACAATGATGTCATGTAGAATCAAATGAAAAAAGATGTTCTGCAACCGTTAGATTCTCCTCTATCAAGTCCAAACACAACATGTGTAGGATTATTCAAAAGTGATGAAATCATAAATATGAATAAATAATTCATATTTAATTTCATAAAGTCATGCCACATATCCCTGCTTTTGTTAGTCTGAGGTGGGTGATACATTTCAAGTGGGTGAAATTATGAAATCTTCTTTCTTCAGACAAGCCATCCCCATTGCTTTCTTCCTTATCTTCTTTGACAGGAGCATGTGGCAGTTGTTTGCGCTCTAGTGAATCCCAAGATTGACTAACAAATGCCCCATAAGTGGGCCTCCAGATTATCAGGTCATCCACTTGCAAGCTTTGCAAAACACAGATGTTCTGTTGATTTTCAAACTTTCCAAATCCATTGCTGTTTACATGCAATCTCTTAATTGACTTTTGTTGCCAGCTAATTCTCTTAGAATGTCTGTGTCTTGTTTTCAAATATATTAACAGACTTGCTCCTCAGTCTGAAAAAATCCAGCCAAGTCTTTTGCTAACTTCCAGCTTCTACCAATGATAGGTTCCTTTGATGTCATCAAACTGCAAAATAGAAATAGTAAAAATACACTTTATAATGTACTCCCATGACAGGAATTCTGTTTTTACTATTTCTATTAGGGCAGGCCCATATTAGAAATTAACAATATATATTGCTCTTGTGTGGGGAACTCCCAGTTGAAATAACAGCAGTACTATCTCTAGCAGGAGAACTGCAAAGCTGGAAATTAATTATAAAAGCTAGTGGAAAAGCCTGTGTACACGGGCTAATGTGTGCAAAAGAAGACATTTTCAGAGTGTAAGTATAATGGTTCTGTGTATTTTAACGTAATGTATGTTAATAGAAAAGCTTTTTTTGCAAAGGATCTTGCTCTTTTTACATGGAGTTGTAGTAACCTCAAACAAAATGTCACAGAATCCATTGAAGTTCAAAATAGTACATATGGTCAATTGTATCTGCTCCTCATTGTCTTGGATTCCACGTATGGATTTAGGACTCAAATATATAATGTTGAGGGATGTCAGAGTAATATAATTCACATGCAGCACAATTCGACATGAGATCATAAAATATAGTAAATTGAAGTCAAATAAAGTTTAAAACGTCCATGAAGAATATTATTGATACAATAATGCATACCAAGAAATATTACAATTTATAACTACATAATATCTAACTACGTTTAAATGTATACATTTTCTGAGTGTATAAAACTTGAAGTATGCTGTGAAAGTGGTATCCTTGTCTTGGGCCTTTTCTGCAGCTAATTCTATGTTATCATTGTTTAAATACACATTTTGTTCACCGGAAGATGAACTTGAAGTCTTATTGTTGCATGCGTATGGCAACAGCTCCTTCCATCGGTGATAACAGGCGAAGCGGGCAGGACGGCTTCACACAAACCTACATCTGCCCTTTTATTATATAGCATGATATTTACAGCATAGCTAGGCTTTATGTTAGAAATCTATGCCACTAGAAATATTTAGATCACATTTCATTTGGAAACAGCCCCTGCAGAACAGTGGGACTGTGTCTATGGTCATGTTGATATTGAAACCTTCTCTTCATTGCATGGACCTTCAGACAAATGTATTAAAATGTTTGGTGATCCTTGAATCTTGAATTTTCCAAAATTCAAGTGAATTAGGAATTCATACAAATAGATTTGTCTAGAATTACAAAGAATAGTCTACAGAAATTGCAAGTGTGTATTGGAAAATTGCTCATACACATAAGGCAACAACAGTGACTCTGAGTGAAACTCCCAAGAACACACCCATTAATCCATGCAGACCCAGTCACTCAATTTGAGGCATCCAAGGTAGCTCACAAGAGACTGCAAGCCTACATGAGGATTCAAGTATTCACAAGCACATTGGGGTGAGATTGTGAAGTTAGAGTGGGATTGTGTTACTTTCATGAGAGTTCATTGAAGTTCTTAGGCAGAAAGAGAGTTTGAATGCCAACAAAGGAACATGCAACATCCTTTTTCATTTGTGGGTTGACTTTGGCTGCAGGAAAGAGCCCCAGTGTTGGTCCACATCTCGCAGTTGGAGGAGATGGGGTTTTTGGTGGGAGATTAGGCTGCAATATGTTTTCTTGGCAGCAACTAGGCACATGGCGAGTTAGAGCAGAGCCTTCCACCGATGATCAGGTTTTCATTCTGTAGCACCTGTCAAACAAATATGCCACAGTTAAGAAAATGTCAGACGCTCATTCATATACTGGATCTGCTCTGTACCTCGCCTTTGTAGACTACTCCACAGCCGTTGATAGTGTTATTAGATCAAGGCTGTGGGAGAATCTGGAAAGGTGGGGTATAGACCCTTCATTGCTCTTTTTTATCAAAGTATTTTACTCTGACACTATGGCACGCCCGGCTCCAGTAGGAGGTGAGGGGGGCCAGCACCCCCCCATAGTCGGCCTCTGGACCCCCTAGAAAGAAGGCCATGTCAGTGGTGTTTTACACCACTGGTAACCGAAGGAGTGGGGGTGGTTGTCACTCTATACATCCAGCAGCCACCACATAGACATCATTCTGTGAGGCTGAAATGCAGAAGGCCTGGCCATGATTTGTTTTCTTGCCCTAGGCAATGATTTATGCCCCACATCCATAAAAGTACAAATGACCAGGGAGATGGAGAACCATTCACACCTCTAAGTGAGGTAGCACACTTATTCAAGCAAGCTGCCTACAACTATTTTCTCAAACCTAAAATCACATTGTTGTTTTCAGTAATTTTAAGTATGTTTATTTGTTGTGGGAATATAGTGGTTTTTCACATCATGCTTAATACAATGGTTAGCTATATCAAACAATAAATGACAGGCAAAGTTGCTTGAGCACAGATTTCTGCAGAATGTGCGTCAGCTGACTGGGGGCCCTTATAAATTACATTCAAAGGATATATTCTGCTGCATTAACTACTTCATTATAAGTGAAAAGATAAGGTTGGTAGTAACAAAAATGTAATTCTGAAGGGGAGAGTGCAGTAAAATCAAAAAGTGATAAATGCAAGGCTTTGATTTAAACATTACCACTACCGTTGCTCTGCACAACATTCCATGCCATAATTCTGTAGTATGTCTGTGTGATTAGAGAAGGGGACACGCCATTAGCAAATTACTTTTGCTGCTGCCACCAAAAGGTGCAGTTCAATCTCAGTTGCTAGGCCGTGTTCCATCTGCACTGGAACAGAAGCAACCATATTATTGTTTAGGCCCTGTGGTCTAACAGTTTGGGAAGGGCTTCTGGCATTAGTGACAGGCCCAAGACTGATATGCAAACAATGGAATGGAATGCTGGTGAGAGCAGTGACAGTGGTTCTAATTCATTCAGAGACGTTTTATCTATTAGGTACAACCAGAATGCATTCTGTGGAGCACAGATAAGATGGCAATAAAATGTGAGGAGAAACAAACATCCTATGAGTGTGTCTGGTCATTTACCCACCTTATGACTAGCCATGGCTATGTCAATGCCTCACCACCAAAACCTAACCTTTCTAGAAATCTTTGAGCAAGCTCTATCACAAAGTACCACCAAAGGTGTTGCTGCATAGGGCCTGCCAGTGTTATATCTAAGCATTCTTTTAAGTGTTTAATTATTTAATTGACTCTGCAAATGAGCTCCGGGTGTAGTACAATTCTCTTAATGTGTGTCTTCAGCCAGTTGATTTTATAAGCAATATATTTGTCAATGCCTCTGTGACTTGCACTGAAGTCCTGTCTTAAACAAGCAATCACAAAGCCAGCGGTTTTGGCTTGTGTATAGGTATTAGCAGACATTTGCCAGGCAATGCCATCATATGCCCAGTTACTGGCACCATTTTCCAGCTGTTCTCATTTTATGGCCAGGTTGTACCCATATGGCAGTGCCTAGCAAATGCCTATCCATGCCTAATCAAAAGCCCAAGCTGTCTCCCTACGTGAATGTGTATATTCCAAGATGTGGGAGTCTTGCTTGCTGCGCCTAGGGAATCAAGCTGCACCTCACTGAGCTGGTCCAACAAGGCCCTACCTTAAAATTATAAGGCTAGGTTGGCAAGCATTGACCAGTTTTTGATCTTCTCATGCATACTTACCAGTGGGGCTCCGACCTAAATATAATGTACCTTTCTTTGGAAGCCTGGTCTACTCTGGCAGAACGTTTCATGATTCAAACTGATTTACTGACTTTATAACCTCATTCTGTTTGAGTAAATGAGCATGCAAACAGTATATGTCATGTGTGTTGTGGGATTTGTTTGGAAAGTATGATGTAAATCCTGGTTGCTGGGTGTTCCAGCAGTGCCGCAAATGAAACACGAACACCCATAAAATAACAACAAAGAAGAGCGTTTTCTATAATGTTGCAGGTAAAGTGTAAAAGGTGTACATCTTTTATAACTAAAAAGCAGTATTTAAATATTTTCTATAGAGTACAATCAGTGGTGGATTTAACATTTGGACAAGGGACAAATGCCAATGCCGCCCCCCACAGCCCCCTGCTCTACTCTTTCCCCTCAAATACAAACAGCACGGCTGATCAAGCCCTACCAGTGAGATCTTATCTTTTTACTGTGTCTCAGAGGCAGATTATTTACAACAGGAAGTGATTAGAGATGAGAAAAGGTAAAAGGGCAGTGCCCATTGCTGTGGCACTTAAAAAAAATATATATGGGTTTTAAGAAGCTATTTAAGTGTGACTGTTGTGTGATTAGTAAGTAAGGGGATACAGAAAAAGCTGTTTGAAACAATAACTTTGTCATGCATTTCATTTCACTTTGTGTCTGTATGAGATGTTTGTAAGTTCTCATTATTTTCTATGCTGGAGCTTGTAGGCTTCCACTCAGGATGGGGAAAATAAAGCTACAGTCATAGGGGATCATTTTCCAGGTCAAGTGGAGTGGAAGAAGTGGTGCTAAATGCATGTAGCTCCACTTTTTATGAGCGGCAGGGTTTTGTATGATTTGACAGGTGAAGTTGGAGAACAGATCAGACTTAACAAGGTCCCCCTGCCAAATCCGATTGGTATTCTTCCAGCATGAATTTTTTGTTACGTTGGCGGAAAACCAATAGATTCCTATGGGGCCTGCCTGACTTTTACACCTGGAAAAAGTGGCCAGAGTCCAAAGGAGTCCATTGTGGATGGCTCCCACAATTGTTAATTGTGGAAGTGATTTACACTTTTCCAGACACGTAGTGGTAAAGTAAAGAGCAAAGGCATTTTTTGCCTCTGTTTTACTCTTTACTTTTCCAGTACTTGGTGAAAATAATTAAAATTAATGAATGGCCCCTTTTGCAAAAAAGTGCAAACAGGAGAATTCTGATTTGTGCAATTTAGGATTCAAAACAAAATTCCCCCATTAATCTTTTCATCAACATGTTTCTACAATGATGAATACATTGACGGGTTGGTTTATCATGTGACCTTTGCATTTTTAAAGTAATCTGTATACAATTTAGTATTATTTTAGATATTCAAAGCCAAACTTCAACACATATTTGTATCAAGTTGAGCTCACAAGATGTGTGATCAAGTATCTAAATTTCAGGCGAGGCTCAAATTATGGCTTTACCACTTAACCAAAGTGTGTGATCCTGGGCATATTTTTTTAATTTCACTATGCCTTACCTGTTAAAATTAGGTGCTGCTAGAAGTGATTCAGTTTGCATTATAAGCTATTCCAAAAAGCCTCACTCATGGTTTAATAGATGGGCAGCACAGGGATTAGGACACACACACATCTAACTTTGAAAATATCCACGCCACATTTATTGAACACAATTGTGTCATTCAATAGCAAATCATAGTAAACACATCAAACATAGAGTCATCATGGACAATTGCATATTAGAACAAGTATGTACCAGACAATGATTAACAGGGGCACGCCCCACCAGGAGCGATACCAGGAGACTGCAAATCACTCAACCAGCACTGTCTGCCTCCTGATTCAGCCCTTGCAGCCCTAGCACTCCCTTGCACTCTCAACTCAATTAAAATGTCCTGCAAAAATGCAACAAAAAATAACATTTTGTGCTTAAAATGCCATTTTGGACATGAACCATTGATGGCAAACATTCAGAATAGGACAACTGCAGGGGTTCAGTTGGAAAGGGGGGTTTGTGGGATGGGTGGGTGAAGGGAGGATTGTATACATGTGTATGTTATTGGAGGATATGTTGCTGTGCTAGAAATATTGTTAAGATTAACAAGACTACCTGTATTGATTGGACATGGTATAGAAGTTTGAAAAAAATGTAATTTTTTAGGAAACAAAATCTATTCCTTGCTTCAGTATTCTTGGTTGGGGGTCTTTCTTTCACAACAAGATGGATGGACCACAAGCATCTCCTCCAGGGCCTGCTGGGAGTATTCATAGTGCTCAGGAAGGTATTGTTGGGCAGACACCATCTGAGATGGTACAAAGAGTGGGGGCATCACTGCTTAGCCCTCTCAGAGGAAGAGGAGGAGGCATCACCCTCAATTCTCCCAAGCCAGTCCAGGAAAGGAATGCTGGGTGCTGGCGTGAATAGGTGGGATGGAAGGTAAATGGGAACGGTGGTTAGGGCAGCTGAAGGAAGGTGACTGGACGGTGAAAGGTGAAGGAGGATCAGATATAACAGAAAGGGGAGAGCGGAAGGGAAGATAGGTAGATTGATTGATGTTGCAACACTATTTTCCTTGCTTCTCTTTTGCTATGTACATTTTTTTATAGAGGGGTGCAAATGCATTTTGCAGATCTGGTAAGAAATGTTTTGCTGTTTCATCAACGCCAGCACTTTGTTTAGGGTACTCCAAGACCCACACCCAATGGAATGTGGGCCCCCCTGATCACAACATTGGCCCACCCAGATGAAAGTTCCTGGAGCCGGGCCTGCACTGAGGTGAGTGTAAGAACATCACAGGAAGGAACTCTCACTAGGGACTTTGATACCAACAGACGGCTCAAGCAAGGGTGCCCCTTGGCCCCCTTGCTTTATAATTTACATGCATCAGAGCTAGCAGTAGCACTTAGTGTGGTATGTAATTTTCAACCACACTACGTCAACAAAGTCCTCCATTGTATTATGTATGCGGATGATACAGTTGTTTTGTACCATTTGCCTATAGTTACAATGTTCTCTAGAGGCGCTACATGTTTTTGCTAAATAGTTGGATGTGAGCCCCAACCCCACAAAAACAAAGGTAATGATCGTCGGTGGGGGGGGGGGCATACGGAGCGCCTTCTCTCAATCCATTTGTTGCAAAGAATGGAGGAAATGGATGATATTAATGACAATTATAGACTCCCATGGGGGCCAATCTGTGGAGGTGAAGATCAGAGAATGTAGGTGTTCAATAGTCCCCTGTATTCTGTATGCACTTGAAGTTTTCCAATGAAACCAGTTTATTGGTTACCAAAATTGGTTCCATGTCTTAAAATCGTGGCAAAAAAGGGCTGTGTATACAAAATATCGTGGCAAAAATGCTGTGGTTTTGCCGCCACAATCATGTAAAGGATGCGGGAGATATTATACCATTTAAGAGAAGTGGGGGGCACCCCCGCAACCCCCGCTCCCTGTAAATGGTATAATGGGGTACACCTTTACCGGGTCGCACCACAGCATTTTTGCTGCGATTTGTTTTACCGGTGACATTTTTGCTGCAATTTTATTACCTGATACCCCAAAATTGTAGGCAAAGATTGTACGTTCTTTGATTGGTTTACCAGTAATGGTTCCAGTTGGGGCAATATGCCTGGAACTTGGGCTTCCTTCTCTGATGTCACTTTGGAGGTTGGTGGCATGCAAGTTGTGGGCTAAAATTCAGTTTAGTGGGCCGCATGAGGTGACGTTGCTGACTTTGACAACTCCCCATGCTGGGCAATTTTCCAAAAGTGGACGTATAGAGAATTGGTCCAGCTGTTTTTTCCCACTGCAAAGAACTATGTATAGATACCCCTCCCCCATCTTGGCAGGACCATTATCTTCTGTAGCTGGAACAGAAAACAAGACAATTGGAGACATCGCAAGCAGTTAACCATCTAGCTCTGTCGATATGTAGTATATTCTCAGCAGGGCTTTATTATTGACTTTCCGGGCAGCTATTTCATTAAATTAAGTACCCTGCCCTGACTAGATTTATACTTACCTTGCGTTCACATTTTCTTCCAGCCTGAAAATACAGGCCCGTGTCTGGGAATACGATGGGGATAATGGACGTGCAGATTATGTACGACCCATGTTCAGACCCAAAGGCACAGTTTTACCAACTATGGTGCACTTGAAGAGGAATATGAGAAAGTTTGCAGGAAATTTAAGTTAGTGAAATCAGATTGATTTCGGGCAATGATTGTGGCAGCAAAATCATTGGTGAAAGTCTCTGGGGGTAATTCAAGGAATAAATGTGCGCCGAAATCAGTGGCGCAAGCTGGCACAAGCGTGAAAAACCTGGCGCACGCATGTGACTCGCACGCGTGCGATTAATGGAGGCCCTGCGTGTGTATTTTCCAGGATGTGTGCCAAATCCGCGCATGGCGCACAGCGGCGCACACGTCACTTCCACATCCCAAACGCTGTGCGCGACACG
This sequence comes from Ambystoma mexicanum, assembly GCF_040938575.1. Lineage (NCBI taxonomy): Eukaryota > Metazoa > Chordata > Amphibia > Caudata > Ambystomatidae > Ambystoma > Ambystoma mexicanum. Next base: position 873,745,287 of record NC_090930.1, read on the forward strand.
CACAGCGAAGGCGCACAATGTCAGCGCACACATCAAAAAGGGGGGGAACAAGGGGCGGAACACACGGAATGGGGAACAACGTGTAAAAATAAGGGCGTAACTGGGGAAGTACCGCTGGGAAGTACACGGAACGCCCACATGCACGCAAACTACACGTATTCATGGAATCGAATAGGAAAAACCCATGCACGTCAAAACACAAGCACACGCACAATTACGTCTGCCACACGAAAGCAGGCGGAAGCGCCCCCGCACAGCATAAAAGTGCGCACAAACAACAAACAAGCATATACAGCTACGATGAATGTCCCGTTCCTCGCAGCAGTGATCCTGGGACACCGCAGGAGGAGGAGAAAAGCCATGCCCTGCATGTCTTTGCCCAGGACCAGGCTTTTTGGGATGCCTGATGACCAGGTCTATGGCAGGTATAGGTTTGCACCTCATATCATCCTAGAGCTGGTCAGGGAGTGGGAGGATGAACTCACATCATCCACCCTGTGCTCCCAAGCATTGAGCCCCTTTGGAGAAGGTGCTCAATGTACTGCATTTTTTGGCAACTGGGTCATTTCAGCGGACAACTGCCATAGTTGGGGTGTCTCAGAGGCCACACAGTTACGTTGCCTACACCAGGTGTTGGCAATCATCACTGCGCGCCCCTCAGTCCACATGCACATATACATGCCCAGAACACCTGCAGAAAGGCTGGCCGTGGTCCTGGACTTCTACAGGGTGGCACACTTCCCCAAAGTGCTTGGTGCCATAGATTGCACCCATGTGGCCCTACGTCCACCTAAGGCCACTGAGCACATCTATCGAAACCTCAAGCACTGGCATTCCATCAACGTGCAGGTGGTATGTGATGCCAAGGGAATCATCACCTCTGTCTATGCAAACTATCCCCGGTCCACCCATGATAGTTTCATTTTCAGAATGTCCGCCCTGAGCCGGGCCCTGGAAGCTGGGAAGCATGGCGACACATGGCTCCTAGGTGAGTACAAATGCCTGTGCACATGCATGCATGTCACACACAGACAAATACACCAGCCCAACTAATGACAACCATTATCAACTTACCAGGGGACAGTGCCTACCCTCTGAGCACCTACATGATGACGCCCATACAGAACCCCACCACACCACCCCAGGTAAGATACAACGCTGCCCAATATAGAACCAGGGGCATAGTGGAGCACACATTCGGAGTGCTCAAGTCACGCTTACGCTCCCTTGACCGCTCTGGTGGACAGCTACTATAAGCACCCCAGGTAGTGTGCAGGATCATTGTGGCAGCATGTGTCCTGCACAACGTTGCAACACAGCATGGCGTACTGGTGGACATGGTGGTACCCCACATCCCCAACCACACGCTCAGCCGCTGCGCATGGGAGGGGAACGGGCATGTGGCGAGGCAGCCCGTACCCAGCTTGTGGCCACATTTTTCACCTAAACTCCAACCCCTGCGGAGTGCACACAGGCCTGGCACATACCAGGTCACAATCGATGATGAGAAAGGAACAGTTAACTGTCACTACCTTACCACCCTGATAATGTGTGCATCCCTAGCTAATTAAACACAACCAATCCCATGTGACCAAAGGGAACACATGCAAGGCTCTTCCTCCCCCACCTTGCTAAACAGGGCATGAAAGGACTGGTATGCCACCCAAACCCTCCCAACACTCCTGAACACCGACTGCCACATCGTACCATGGAATGCAATGGCAAAACATCCAACCATATGCACAACACATGACACAATAGTCATGAAGTGCCACGGGAGAAATGTAAATAGGCACCAGACAATTATACCTGACATGGAATCGGAAGAAATGAGTGACCAAAACCTCACACCCTGAAAAAGATGGCACAAATGCATGCCACCAGTGGTGCAACCAACAAAAGTCAGAATACCTGTTGCCATGCACATTGGACAATTGCAAATTGCCATATCAAACAATGCACACTGGACAGCACAGTGAGTGTGCATTCCATTTGTGAAAACCCTTCTGCATAATTTTAAGAAATGGCATTCAACCAAATAGTACCCTGTCATGCATGTACACGATCAATGACTTGGAAGTGAACATGGATTGTCGTGACACAGCATGCTTGAGAAGGCAATCTGGATGCACGCGTTTGCATGGTGTCAATGTAGTTGTGGGGGTGTTGCCTAAGTGTATTTGTCCGTAGGGACATGCCTATAATACATGCATGTGAAATGAAGTGAGTGCCAGTGTCCCGTACACAGCACATGTGAACATAGCACCAAGGACCCCCCTGTGTGTCAAACCACACCCATCCCCTGACACCTCAAAATAAAGCACTACATTGCATCAGCCATGGACCAGCAGAACATATCATGTACAGAGTGTTAGGAAACACAGTGGCGCTCTGTCTTAACTTCCGTGGTGTTCTGCCATCAGTTCCTCGCATGGATCTTCGGAGCGATTTTCTTTCTGCCATTCTTCGCCATTTCTGGCAAGGAGGGTGTTCATGGCAACCAGGACACGTTTTACAGAGCACTGCATGTTGCCATGGCAACTGGGACGGCATTTCCAGCGTCCCAGTCACGTGCGATGGCATGCAGGATCATGTGACCCAGCCTTCTTAAGGATCTGCAAAACAGTGCCGTGGCACTCCTGATTTTGAGCTGTCCCATGTTTTGCTCGGTAATTGATTTATGGTAATTTGACCCCTGCTTTGTCCCACGGATTACGCTGCACTCCTCCTTGTCTGGTTAGTCCCTGTTTTGTTGTCGGACCTTTGGCTATGTTTTTTGGACTGCTTAATCTCTACTTTGACGGACCCTTGATATTGACCCACTCGTTGCTGACTTCCTTTCTGTTCACCGGAATAGTCCTTGCCAGTTCCTTGTCTGTTTTGGTGTATTGAAAATAGAGCTTCTTTTTTATTAATTTTTCCTATCTTTTTGACTGTCTCCTGAATCTGACCTTCACCTCATGAACAACCAATCTATGTGATCCCTCCCGTGACTCTACCTAGAATTCTCTGCTGTACGTCTGGACCACGAATCTACAAGCTTTGGATTGGTACCCCTCTGGAAACACCCAACTTCTCTACTGACGCTACAGGAATTCTCCTTCTCCAAGCCAAGCTTCATTGGACTCCCTCTATCCTGTGGTCCCGGGGTGCTTACCTTCTTTAGGCGTCCTCGTGCCGTCATGTCCGGTGGCATTTGTGACTAGAGACTCGCCACCTTAGAAGTAGGCGTCCTTGTGCCGTCGGGTCCGGTGGCAATTGGGACTAGAGACTTGCCACTTCAGTATTAGGCATTCTTGTTCATCGGGGTAGATTTCCCCTGGTTACAAGAGGAACTTGCCTCTACATTCAGTCCAGTGGTAAGTCATCTAACCCTGTCTTCTTTGGGATTCTATGTCTATGCTATCCTGATTTTTGGCTCACGTTGTTTCTGTTATTTCAGGTGAATAGACTTACTGTTTCCAAGACCTGATTATTCCTTAGTCTGTAATTCCCCTGACGCAGGTTAGTCTATTATTTGTTTGTACATTGTAATATAGAAATACGGGTTCATTCTGATTGGTGGTAACTGCCTTCTATTCTACAGGTACTTTCACAAACTGCCTTGTCACCAACTACTTCGGGGTACCCTGCAGTCATCGAAGGGCAATCCACAGCATCTTCTGGTCTCCATCTTCTGGTTAATACCTTCCTTGGTGTGTTTTGTTGTTCCTCACCCAAGGGTTGTATTACCTTGAGTATTTCCTCAGCTACACTACGAGTGCAAGGCATGTCTGAAATCTTACACAGAGTACCCCACATCGGCAATGGCAGACAGTGACCCATTACTGAATCATAGAAATCCATAAAACGACCTACACACAAAGTTCATCAAAGCGCATCAATGAGGGAGGGAACAAGGGAGAAGAACAGGACATTCCTACATGTCCGTCAAACAGTCCAAAGTGTGATAATGAACTGGAAAAGCAAAGTACATATTGCAAGTGCCTGGAACAATAAGGGAGAGTCTAGGGAGGGAATGTTGGATGACATAACTAGCATCAACATTCCTATGCCTGATGGCAATAGTCACAGTGCAGGAGTCCCATAAGGAGGTGAGTGAGGGAAGAGGAGGGAAGAGGTGAGGAGAGTAACAAACCAAGTGTCATACTGCGGTAGGTCTATAAAGAATCAAGATGGTGCTGGGGAGGGGGAGAAGAAAGACAGAAGGGAAAGGGGGAAGAGATGACCTGTAATCAGTGGTGGAGGGACTAATGATAAAAGTAACTGGCAAAATGATACTTAAAATGTCGAAGGTGGGGTGTGGAAGGACGGAGGCAGAAGGGCAAATGTCTGCAACGAACAAGTGCCTACCTATCACCAGGGACGATGGCAATTAGGGTAGTGGTTGAAAATGACAGCCAGAGTACAAGGAATGGGGTAAAGAGTGGTGGAGAGGGAGAGGGAGGAGAGAAGGGAGGAGGGGGCAAAGCTCAAAATTACTAATGGGGAAAATGGTGAAAGAAAGCACACACAGGGGGCAGAGGGAAACCTGACGGTGCAGGAGAGTAGGGGATGTGCTGATGAAGGGGGGAGACAGAGGGACACTGACAGGGACAGGGGAGACAGGGGGCATTCAAGTGACTGAGAAGGCATGTGGACAGGTCTAGACAGGGCCACCTTTGTGGGCTTTTGGTAGTGGTGGCAGGCTCAAGCCTCCTGGTTGGCCGGATTGTCACAAGGGCCAAGTGCAAACAGTGGGAGGGGGGAGCAGGTCCAGGACACAAACAGGAAATTCAAATCACATAAAATGCAGTCATAACCCAGATGGCACATCCAAACACCAGCCAGGGCTGGAAAATGGCCAAAGTGGTGCTAGCAAGGATTGGGTGGTTGTTGAAATGTGTGATGACAGTGGTAACCCAGCATGCAGCCTTCATGTGGCATATCAAAATCCCTGGTTGGAAACTGTCCCAATTCAACATTCTCAGAACGTGGACCCCTCCCACCATCAGTGTGTTGTACGCAGCCAAAGGGTGCATGGTACCAGCTACAGCAGGAAGTGCATCAACATAGACAGTCAATACATAACAAACATCTCAAGCAACATGATGAAATGCAGTCAGCATAATACTCACCAAAGTGAATTGCAGACATGCATTGGAGAAACCATCTGGAATACCCACTAGGGGTGTACACACAAGTAGAACTGCAGGCTGGCCACAGATATGACGGAAACCCAATGCCCATGTGTTATGCTGTTACAACTAGCCATCCTTGCGAGCCCATGGAAAAGGGAAGCAGGAGTGGCAAATGTGTCAGGACCCCAAGCAAAACACATGCACAAGACAAGCCTGAATGGGCCCAGCTGGAACACACAGTGGATGCCCTGCTGATGCCACAAAGCACCACACTGTCACATGTATGCACAATAGACAAAATAAAATTGAAAAAAAAGAATTCCAAAGAAAATACAAATTAAATCAAACAATCAATTGAAATAAAAAAATGAAAAGAGTAATGAAAGAAAGAAAAACAAAATCAATAAAATTTAAGAAAACCAGAAAAAAAACATAACAAATAAAAAGCAAAGTGAAATCATTGTAAAAGAACAACAAAATAAAGGAAAAAAAATAAAATGAAAAATGAAAATAAAAAGATAACATACTTACCAAAAACAATACAATTTGGACAAAGAATCAAAAATATGTGTAGAAAAAAAACTGCTTGAAAAAAAACAATTTGTAGGAAAAAAAATCAAAAATGGCCATGTATGACCCGGGGGGAGCGGGGGCACCCAGGAGGAGGGAGTTACAGGGTGCACCTCAACACCCACATGTGTAGATGTTGAGGTAAAATAAAAAAACCTCACTGGGCTCAGCGCCTGCACGGCCCGACCTATGTGGGAGCTAGGTTGTCATCATCATCCTTTGGATCTAAATCAGAAGGTGGACGTGGTGCAGTTGACTCACCACGCCTAGCCGCACCTTCCCCCTCAATGGCAGCAAGCATGCAGGTCTGATAAGCCAGGTCCTGGAGTGCAATGAGACTGAGGTCAGCATGCATTACCTCACGTGTCACATGTGCTTCCTCCTGCAGGGACTGATGTGTGTGACGGAGTTCTGCTTGCATGGCCTCACATGACAAACGGAGTGACTCCCGGGTTGCACAGAGTTCAGCTGAGATGGTTCTTTCAAGCTGTACCATCCTGTCTTCTGTCCGCCTACCCTCATCCATCATGAGGTCAGCTAGAGTAGATCAGAGGGCTTGTTGTTCCACCCTCAGGGCCTCACGGTGTGCCTCTGCTTGAGCATTAAGTGTTTCATGCAGAGCCACCATTTCAGCCCAGAGCGCCCTGTCAGACGCCGCCATGCCCAGCCTGAGTGAGCGGCACATGGACTGCGTAGCCCGCTGATGGAGCACGATTTGCCTTACAGAGGGGAGGATGGAATGGGCCACAATATCCAGACCTTGAGCAATCATCTCAACTGCTCCCCCTGTTGCTGTGCTATGGCAATAATGGAACGCTCCCACTCAGTTGACCCCGGTGGCACATGGCCACCGCGTTGCCAGACACCACACCTGCTGGGCCCAAGGAGCCGTGGTCCTTGCTGGGTTGGTGCTGCCCGCGGCTGCAGGACTGCATCCCTCCGTCGACCTGATGCCCCAGGAACATGGCCAACTGGTGTCGAGTGTGACCGTGCACCCGTAACCACCACAGGCGGACATTCCAACCCTGCCTGGCCCCCTACTGCAGGTGTGGTAGACAGAAGACCATCCAACAAAGGATCACTTACCGGCGACAACACATCATGATGCAGATCCGGTTCAACATAGTGGTCAGAGGATACATCAGAGCCTGACTCAGAGTCATCTCTGAACACGATGGCCTGGAGCACATGTGGGTTCTCGTGGGCTGCCACCCCACGACCACCACTGGTGCTCGGTTGGTCATGTCAACTGACCACCGTGTCTGGGATGACATCTTCATCCTCTGCCGCCAGTGCATCATCACCTGCAACATAAAGAAAAGAAACAAGGACACCTATGTCAGTAGCACATACCACACACATACAGTTCACAACATTGACAGCAAAATAATGAAACAGCCATGTCACAGGCAACTCAAACCTCAACATGCATCCAGTGGCATTGTAATGCAAGGCCATCCCAAAAGCAGAAAATGATGTGTGCAAAATGTGAAGGCAACACATGTATTGCATGTTGCACATCACCTGCATCACACACAACCTCTAGAAGGCATATATTCAATGCCAAAATGAGAGATGGGAACAAATAGTCGGCACCAAGCATAAGCATGTGTGAACACACAAATAGACACAGATAGAAATCTAACCTAACATACCATGATACATGTAACATGCATGTTCATGTGAAGCACTCAACTACAATCAACTATGCACAGTACATGTGTCATAGGAGGCACCCACACTAGTGCCTTTCCATACTGTGAACGTGGGGACATGGGTACATACATGTCAGGTCAACATCACACAGCACTATCATGATTGCATGTTGAAGGGCTTAACTTGGCAAAGGAGTGGGTGTGTGCAGTGCGGTGCATGTGTAAACCCAGGGCCGTCACGAGGGGGGTGCAGGGGGGGCAAACTGCCCCGGGCCTCGCGCTTGCTGAGGGCCTCGCGGCCCCCTCCTAAGTGGAAGGCAGCACAGTCTCCCGTGTCCTTTATTCACACGGGGGACTGTGCTGCCCCTGCAATGATTTTGCTGTTTCTTGTGAAGCCGTTTGGCTCCGCAACAAACAGCAAAATAATGGGAGACAGCAGGGCTCAGAAGTGAGCTCTGCTGCCTCCCGTCATTCAGCTGAATACGTGGACACGCTGACTGACAAGAGAGGACTCCTCTCCTGTCAGTCAGTGTGTTCACGTTGCTCAGCGTGACCACACTGACTGACAGGAGAGGAGTTCTCTCTTGTCAGTCAGTGTGTTCAGGTTGTCAGTGTGACCACGCTGACTGATGGGAGAGGAGTTCTCTCTCGTCAGTCAGTGTGTTCACGTTGCTCAGCATGACCATGCTGACTGACAGGAGAGGTGTTCTCTCTCTTGTCAGTCAGTGTGTTCATGTTGTCAGTGTGACCACGCTGACTGATGAGAGAGGAGTTCTCTCTTGTCAGTCAGTGTGTTCATGTTGTCAGTGTGACCACACTGACTGATGGGAGAGGAGTTCTCTCTTGTCAGTCAGTGTGTTCATGTTGTCAGTGTGACCACACTGACTGATGGGAGAGGACTCCTCTCCTGTCAGTCAGTGTGTTCATGGCAGCGTGATCATGCTGACTGACAGGAGAGGAGTTCTCTCTTGTCAGTCAGTGTGTTCACGTTGCTCAGCATGACCATGCTGACTGACAGGAGAGGAGTTCTCTCTTGTCAGTCAGTGTGTTCATGTTGTCAGTGTGACCACACTGACTGATGAGTTAGGAGTTCTCTATCGTCAGTCAGTGTGTTCATGTTGTCAGTGTGACCACACTGACTGATGAGTTAGGAGTTCTCTCTTGTCAGTCAGTGTGTTCAGGTTGTCAGTGTGACCACGCTGACTGATGGGAGAGGAGTTCTCTCTCGTCAGTCAGTGTGTTCACGTTGCTCAGCATGACCATGCTGACTGACAGGAGAGGTGTTCTCTCTCTTGTCAGTCAGTGTGTTCATGTTGTCAGTGTGACCACGCTGACTGATGAGAGAGGAGTTCTCTCTTGTCAGTCAGTGTGTTCATGTTGTCAGTATGACCACACTGACTGATGGGAGAGGAGTTCTCTCTTGTCAGTCAGTGTGTTCATGTTGTCAGTGTGACCACACTGACTGATGGGAGAGGACTCCTCTCCTGTCAGTCAGTGTGTTCATGGCAGCGTGATCATGCTGACTGACAGGAGAGGAGTTCTCTCTTGTCAGTCAGTGTGTTCACGTTGCTCAGCATGACCACGCTGACTGACAGGAGAGGAGTTCTCTCTTGTCAGTCAGTGTGTTCATGTTGTCAGTGTGACCACACTGACTGATGAGTTAGGAGTTCTCTATCGTCAGTCAGTGTGTTCACGTTGCTCAGCATGACCATGCTGACTGACAGGAGAGGAGTTCTCTCTTGTCAGTCAGTGTGTTCATGTTATCAGTGTGACCACGCTGACTGATGGGAGAGGAGTTCTCTCTTGTCAGTCAGTCTGTTCACGTTGCTCAGCATAACCACGCTGACTGACAGGAGAGGAAATCTCTCCTGTCAGTCAGTGTGTTCATGTTGTCAGTGTGACCACGCTGATTGATGGGAGAGGAGTTCTCTCTTGTCAGTCAGTGTGTTCACGTTGCTCAGCGTGACCACGCTGACGGATTGGAGAGGAGTTCTCTCTTGTCAGTCAGTGTGTTCACGTTGCTCAACATGACCACGCTGACTGACAGGAGAGGAGTTCTCTCTTGTCAGTCAGTGTGTTCATGTTGTCAGTGTGCCCACGCTGACTGATGGGAGAGGAGTTCTCTCTTGTAGGTCAGTGTGTTCATGTTGTCAGTGTGACCACACTGACTGATGGGAGAGGACTCCTCTCCTGTCAGTCAGTGTGTTCATGTTAGCATGATCATGCTGACTGATTGGAGAGGAGTTCTCTCTTGTCAGTCAGTATGTTCACGTTGCTCAGCATGGCCACGCTGACTGACAGGAGAGGAGTTCTCCTGTCACTCAGTGTGTTCATGTTGATTAGAGAGGACTCCTCGCTTGTCAATCAGTGTGTTCACGTTGCTCAGCGAGACCACGCTGACTGATGGGAGAGGAGTTCTCTCTTGTCTGTCAGTGGGTTCACGTTGCTCAGCGTGACCACTCTGCCTGATGGGAGAGGAGTTCTCTCTTGTCAGTCAGTGTGTTCACATTGCTCAGCGTGACCACGCTGACTGATGGGAGAGGAGTTCTCTCTTGTCAGGCAGCATGTCTACGTGTCGGCTGCATGGATGCTTTTTAAGGGTGCATGGAGGTAAGGTAAGTGTTTTCTATTTTAAATTAAAAGTGTATATGTGTATTTAAATTAAATTAGTATGTATATGGGTATGTATGAATGCATGCGTGCATGTTGATGTTTGTGTCAATGCTGTGTTTGGTTTTATTTATACATGCATGTATGGAGTTGTGTAACTGGTGGTTGAATGCATGGGTGAAAGTGTATTTTGTGAGTGTGTGTTCAGCACGACCCCTAAATGTAGCCGCCCTGGGGGCCACTTCATTAAGGGGTGGGTTCATGGTAACAGAGGTGCACCTAGGCTAAAATGTCAGGGGGCAAAGGGGACTAATACTTCAAATGTTGGGAGATGTGCTAACGTCAGTAGCTGTGAGGAAGGGGCAAACTTCCTTGTGTGGGGGCACCTAAAATCTTTCCACTTTTCAAATGAGACTATTCTGGTGAAGCTTCAATGTTACAAGCAGCTACCTCTTGCCTTCATTTCTGAAACATCACACTTAAGGACTGCTGTGAGAATGAGATGTCTCATGTCACCACTTCCCTTCTAATCACTCCCCTAGCATGCAAGTGCTAACCCCACATCACGATTTCAATTACCTAAAAATGTATGGATAGGAATGCAGGTGCTAACAGTGAAGTGACTTCTCATGGCCATGCTAATCCCTATGGCAATTCTCACCCAGTTCCTGCCCTCCCCACCCAAAACACCTCCTCACTGGAACACTGAGCTAGTTTTAAACATGCCTTGCCATCAAACCTAGCCCTCAATGTGCCTGCAAGTGTTCCTCAAAGGAGTCCTCTGAGAGTTCATGACTTCATTGGAGTTGTAAACACGTAACTGGTGTAATAAAAATGTCTTAATCAGGTCTGCCTTTAGCCACTCAATTTAAAAACACCCTGCATGTCTTTCGCTGAAATTCTTTTAAAAATAAGCATTGGCAATGCCAACAGTTTTGGCTTGTGTATAAGTATTAGGCATTTACGAGGCACTGCTATTTGCTGCTCAGGTACTCAAACCATTTTGCACTGGCACTATCAATGGCCAGCTAATACCAATACAGAAGTGCCTTTCCCATGCCTACACGAATGCCCAAACTGTTACCATTGCCAGTGCTCTTTTTGCTTTACCCTTGATGCACAGGACTATGCATCAAGGTTAATGCAAACATACTACCTGGCTAAATTGGCCCACTTTGAATGTAGGCCAATCTAGCCAGTAATAACACTTATGGTACACAGTCAGCCTGGATATACTTTCTGTGGCATGGCATTTTTACTGGTTGGGAATCCGTATATGGTAATAATGGCAAATATTGATGCAGCCTGCATCAACATAATTAGAACAGCCAGCATGAATATATGTTTATACTAGCATATCTCGCGTGGAAAGGCGGCATGAAATATATTGGAAAATGTTCCTATGCACAATTTGTGATTTGCAACTATTGGGAATTTCCATGTGCTTCCATACAAAACCAATTGCAAACTGCGTGGATTTCTACCCAATTTTGCAAAGAAAGTGCTGTAAAATGCATACTTTTAACCCAATGTTTCAAACATTTCTTGGGAGTGAGAACCCCCTCCACCCCAAGCCACCCTTGTTTGGTTTGGGCTCCCTCACTGTGCTCTGTTGATCTTGACTAATTGGAACAAACATTTAAGCCTCTTAAGTTCAGAAATGTACCAGCCTCCACTGTACATCATTTGTCACTGTGTATGATGTGCTCCTTAATGATATGATATGGCATTTATAACGTGCCTGTACGCAAGTGTTTCTAGGCGCGACAAGGCAAGGAGGGAGAAACAAAAGAGTAGGACAAAACACAGATCTTACTAGGCCTTGTGTCATTCAGATCGTGCAAGAGCATGGAATGGGGGAGGGAAGAAGTGCCGAGGGTGGGGTAGGATGCAGAAGTGCAGGAACAAAGGAGAAACAAGAATGCAGCCAACTGGTGGCAAGTGTGAGTACTCATAACTTCAGCCAACGGGTGGAGAATAAGAGCCAGAGCAGGGACTGTAGGGTTACAGATACAGACCACAAGTGCAGGGGAGCCAAGAGGCAGTGCGGGATTGCAACAGGACAGGCAGGGACCTGGGCCCAAATTCAGAGCTTGACCAGGTGACCAGTGCATGGATCAGGGAGGTGATCAGCAACGGAGAGGAAGAGGGAAGGCAGAAGCAAAGAGACAAGTCTTGAGATGGTTCTCCTCAAGTTTCAGCGAGGCAGGGAGCTGTTTCCAGAGGGAGGCCCCAGCCGAAGAAAGAGATCTGCCCTCAACTCTTTGCTTGGAAAAGTGATTGACCCTCAGAGAATTGGAGGTGGCGCAGTGGAGAGCTCAAGCCATCTTATATATATTTATTCATATAATAAAAAAGTTAGTCTGGCATGAACCTTTCTTCAGTAGAGAAAGTAGTAATAAACCATATTTGGGATCCTGCACACAAACTCAAGGGTAGATTTCTCAAGTCTCCTGTGTGCGGATATGCCGCCGCTGGCCGAGTGCAAAAAATTGTAAGGGGGCCTCACCAAATGTTTTGCCCCGGGCCTCACCACATCTTCTGACAGCCCTGTGTAAACCCTCAACTTACAACATCAACATGTACTTAGTGATGACAATATTCAAACATTATGGCAGTGTAACAGCAATTGCAGCCATCATGTGCAATGGCATGCACCAGGTAGCATGGTTTCTGTGAAACACCCGCCCTCTGGCCAATAGCAGGGAGGCACTGCATGGCAATGACATGTTCCACGCAGAACTGTGCATTGCCAGACAGTGTAGGTGTGCGTCTATTGCATTTCATCATTCAAATGTCAATACAACCGATGAGAAGTGGACATGATGGAGGAGAGTTGAGGAACCATCCATAGTACATCCATGCATGTAGAAGACAACACCAGTTGGAAAGAAGCCATGGGCCTTTAACAGGGCGAGCCATGTGCATGATACAGATGTGCACAACCTAAAGTCGTGCATGATGACAGGTGGTCAAGGATACCTAGGGGCATACATGGAATGTACATGTAACATGATCGTGCACATATGTGCATGGGGAGTCACTGCCATCACCACACTCAGAGTGACCCACACTGCACCAAGGACAAAGGATGTGTATGACATGATGTGACATCTCATCAAGCTTGCACTCATACTCATTGCTCAGAGTGCAAACAAGCAAAGGGAGGGAACAAGGGAGAAAGGGAATTCAAAACAACTATCATACTGGGCACAATGACATTGAGAACAAGCAAGTGCATGGAGAAGGGATAAAGGGTTGAAGACCCTGGAAGGAGGAGAAGGGGAACGTGCCAAACAGAGGAGACCAAAGAAGGAAAATGAAGTCCAGTAATAGAATATCCATTCAAAAAGTGATAGTGCAGCCAGCAAGTGGCAAGTGCAAGATGATTTGGACTGGGCAAATCTGATGAGTGCAGACAAAGAGTGCTGGACTGTATGGGTACACGCACTGGACCCATTGATATGGGAGGCCTGTAGGCAGTGCAGCAGGGAGGCAGGGTGAGCAGGTACCTGATTCCGATGGACAGAGTGTATCCATGGGCAGAGCACAGTGCCAACAGAGGAAACTGTTCAGCTGGGTAGGAGAGGGGCTAATACAGGAGCAAGTATGAAGGTGTTTAGGTGCTTCCAGAAGCAGATATATTTCACCTCAAGTTTCAACGTGGCCAGTTGGCTAATCAAAAATGAGCTCCCAGCTGTACACACAGATCTGCTCCTACCTTATTTATTCAATTAACGACTGACCTTGAGGGAGTGTGGGGTAGAGGAACAAAGGACTCAAGAGGGGAGGAATTGGTAGAGGGATTGTTGAAGGTATTTTGTACCCAGTCCCAAAAAATCCTTGTGCACAATGCAGGGGGTCTGAAGTATCATCCTTGCATCCACTGGTAGCCAATGAAGGGATTACAGAGCTGGAAAGATAGGATCCCAGGTGTTGAGGCCAAGGACAAGTCTTGCAGTCCTGTACTGGATTAGTGGTGGAGGGTGGAGTGTGGAGGAAAGAGACTGCCACAGTACCCTAATCTTGAGTAAACCAGAGCTTGGCAGACTGTGAGCATGTAGGAGAATGTTAGGAAAGGCACAGTACCCTTGAGGAGGTGGAGCAAGAAGTTAATCCATCTCAAGTTACGTCACAAATGTGAGTCTAAAAGGAATGTGTTGAGTCAAAGGTGACCCTGAGGTTCTTGGCTTTGCAGGTGGAGGCAGGAGGAGGGCAAAGCGGGGCTGGCCAGAGATTGATGGCAAAGGATGGCGAAGGTGTATCATTGAGGAGGATATCAGTCTTGCTGGCATTCAGACAGAGACCGTTGGTAGTACACCAAAAGCAAATGGCAATGAGGCTATCGGAAATAAGGGAGGGACAAGAGGTGGCCAAGGGCAGCCAGGAAATGAAATGGTTGTCATCAGCATAGCACTGAACGCTACAAAAAACTCATAATGCAGTAGTCAAGAGCTGCCAGGTGCTCTCTATGAATTGAGGCCGAGAGGTCAGACCCCTGGTGAACAACACAGGTGGAGAGGGAGATTGATCATAGGAAAGAGCCAACTTGTAGCTGGGCGGGTCACACATGCCAAACACACATGTCATTGAGTTACATGCATCAATACTCACCAGATGATGCATCATAATCCATCCTCTCTCCCACTCCACGGATTTGTTCTTCCGGGATGAACTCTGAAGCGATCTCCTCATGCTGAGTGAGTTCATTCTCCTCTGGTGGTCGCCCACCACCAGTCACCAGAGACATGGTGTAATTGGAGGCACACTTTTTCTTAGCACTGCGTCTGAGGTCTTTCCAGCCCTTCTAGCAGTCCTGAGCTGTGCACACCTGGAATCCCATGGATGTCACACCATCCGCAACATGCTGCCAGTGGACCCAATGCTGGTTATGCATTGTATGGCACTGTGGGCCCACAAGCATATCGCGTTGGTGTTCCAACACGTAGTCCACAAGGAAGTCCAGTTCCTGATTGCAGAAAGGCTTCTTCCTTGAAGTGCCAGAGGCCGGAGCTGTGTCTGGGGTCCCAGCCTCTTGTGCAGGAGCACGCTTCCACCTTTTGGCTTGTGGTACTGACCCTGAGTGGGCAATGGGGCCCTGATCAGTGGGGGCAGTGACGCTGGTGGACTGGACCAAGGCAGTGGGTGTTGGTATGAGGACAGAAGGTCTAGCTTGGGTCTGTGTCACTTCCGGGGTGCTGTTGGCTGCATCTGCACATGTAGTTATCACCACCCAGCTGCTTGGGGCAGCAGTTGTCATAACCGCCCCAGATACGTGTGCCACAGTCACAGCCACAGTGGACACACATGACCCCAACCTCTGGACAAGATGGAAATCGTCCTGGGAGTCCTCGTCACACAATGCAACATGCGCTGCCTGACCCAGAGCCCGGGTGGAGGTGCCCACAACTGCACCTGCAGCTACCACCACCGGTGGGCCCGTGACAGCAGATGTAAATTGCTGTTGGGTGATATGGGCGCCAGGTTGTGATGCAACAGCTGCATCACCAAGAGCCACAGGGGGTGGTGGCCAGTCTGCACCAGCACGTGGCTGGGCATCCCGTCCCAGAGTGGCACCCCAGCCTCTTCCCCCCCTGTAGCCACCCTGGCCACCCTGGACTCCCTGTCCTCCCTGGTCTCCGTGCCCACGTTGCCCGACCACGCTCAGCCCTGGGAGGACGCCCAACTTTGCCACCCTTAGCTTTTGGTGGTCTCCCAACCATGGCACCAATGGAAAATAGGCTATGGGAGGATCACTCAACAATTGTCCTGGGCAATTGGCTAGAAGAGGGCAGGGTACTTGATCGAATAGGTACCCCAGTGCCCCTGCAAGGCTGTTTGTGACCCCTGGGGAAAAATGACGGGTCAACGCTCATGCACCCCCAACCAAAAAAAATCCCAAAATCCAAAAATCTAAATATTTAAATATGTATATATAAGAACAGGAAATTGAAAAAAAATATATATATTGTGCATGCGACCCCGGTAGCCCACGTGCATGAATTTTACCTCCAGCAGTGTGGTGTGGCACACAGGAACACAAAAAATACGTATGCGTGGAACACGCGGGCTACTATGACCTCAAAAATGGTACGCTTACACAGGGGGAACCAGTGTGGGAAACAAGCGTGCGCAACTCACCGCCTGCCTTCCTCACCGAAGCTGTTCTATTCTGACAGTCATAGGGCCTGTGCAGCGGCAATGTATTGGCTTGGTCCTTTCGGAAAACATCCTGGAAATCATGGTATTCACTTGGCAAGGTATTAGTTGCTCCCAGGGTTGATACTGTCGCTCCGGGAGTCATGGGGATACAGATGTCGGGTTTCTCCTCTTGGTAATAGCAGGGAGGGGAGCAGTCACCGGGGAAGGTTAATTTTCGTGCCAGCCAGTCTATCAAAGGGTTGTGAGCAACCAACCATGGCATCCATAGTATTAGCCTGAACTGAGGTGCCTTGATGAGATCGAATGAAATAGACTCCCGATGTCCGTCCTGGCACAGCAAGGTTACCCTGGCTGTGCACTCGGTTACTGGTCCGGAAGCGATTTCTGTCCCATCTACAGTGGTTACCTTGTCCATAGTTGGCTTAGAACACAAAGGAAGCCCCATCTCTGCTGCCAGTTCTTGATCAATATAATTTCCAACTGCTCTGCTATCGATGTATGCTTCAATGGCATGCATTCTTGATGACTGTTGGTGGTTAATTAAGATCACTGGTATTGCAAAGTGTGAGGCTAGCAACTATTTCTTCTCACTCGACAAACTGACCTCTATGTTTGTCGAGATTGGTAGTTTTCTGATTCCTTAGCTTCATCCTTCTCTGAGGCCACGTCTGTTCTTCTTGGGGGTTTTACTGGACAGTCCTTCAGGAAATGTCCTGGTTTCCCAAAATACAAACAAAGCTGTTGTTGTCTTCTTTTGTCCCGCTCTTGTTTTGTGAATGGAGGCCGTATCCATCCAATCTGCATGGGTTCTACAGCATTTTAAGGTACACAGGGTGTGTTTTCTCTTGGTAGAACATACGCGGTCCGAGGGTCCATCTTAGACCGGTCTGCCTTTCGGTCCTGCAACCGGTGGTCTAACTGCATGACCAGATTTATGAATTCTGCACAGTCTCTGGGTGGATCAACCACCTGGGCTAAGACATCCTTTAATTCGCCTCATAAGCCTCGATCGAATAACGTGGTTCTTTTGTTTTCTGGCCACCTAGCTTTGGCAACCAGTCTGTTGAAGGTAGCAATGTACATTAACAAGTCCTGATTCCCCTGTCGGAGGGACAAGAATTCATTGTCTACTGCTTGTTCCTGGGTATGGTGAGCAAAATGTTTTTCCATTTCTCTCTGGAACCCCCTAACGTCATGTAATAGAGGATCATCATGGTTACTTACGGCACAAACCAATCTGCTGCACTACCACTCAGGTATGATAAGACAAAAGCTACTCGAGCTTGGTCATTTGGAAATGCTCCAGGCCTGCAAAGAAAATGAAGGCGGCATAGATTGATGAATGCTGCATACTTCCGTGGGTCGCCTGAGAACCTTTCTTGTGGTGCCAGGGACACTGTTCCAGGTAACGTGATCTGTACCGGAGTGGTTGGTATGGCAGGGTTTTGCATCGTTGAATTGCTTCCAGGTAGAGGCGTCTGTCCTGCCTGTGATTGCAAGTATTGCCTGCTAATCTCTTCAGTGCATTCTTTGGTCACTATTAGGTCTCTCCGGAGGGCATTAGTCTCTTGTCGGGCAGAATGGACCTCAGCACAAAGCTCTCCTAGTAATTGGGCCAATTGGTCCATTTCTGATGTCTCCACGGCGCCCAGGTGGATTTGTTATGGGAGGCTTCGCATTCTGTTACGCTCACCTGGTATCCACAGGGACGCCACCCAGCCGGGTTAATCGCTGGTATGCTTCTCAGCTTTGCCCTGATGTTGTCTGCGGGGAAGGTTCTGCCTGTAAATACAGGAGGACTGTGTTCAAGACTGACCGAATGGGGTAAGTATCCTCCCTCCACCCCCGTATGATTTCAGTCCCTCTGGCGCCCTCTCCTCACCTTGTGGTAGAATTAGGCGTGCTCTCCGTCCTGCCTTCTTTGCAGGGGCCCGTTGTCTTTCATGGGCGGGTGCGGTCCAGTTACTTCACTGACCCCGGCCCGTTTGATATTGTTCAGGTAGGTCTTATTGCTGTTCTTTATTTTTGTTGCTATTGCTTTCTTTGTTTAAAATGTCTCTTTTTTTCTCCCTTAGGTATGCAGAGCTCCAGCGCGGGGAACTGGCTTGGTTGAGCCCCACTGGTAAATTTTGGCGCATTAAGAGCGCTATAATGCAGTAAGTAAGTGCTATGCGCAGCACTGCAAAGTCTTGCCTTTGCTAACCTGTGTTTTCCTTCCTTGTAGGTCGTGGTGTTCTTTAGCGTGAGTGGAATGTCCAGAGTGGTACCAGCCGAGAGGCGACCAGCCAGGTAAGCCTTTTGAGCAGTTTGTAATTTGTAAATGTCTCTACTGATTTCTTTAATGTTGCCTCTATCTTCCTCTTTCAGGTCGTTCTGTCCGGGAGGCATGCAGATTCGAGGAAGCTGTTCTCAATAGCTGCGAGTGTTTAAAGATGAAGACTGCAGGTGAGATGCTGCTGCTAATGATGTTCCTTTTGTCTCCTTACAGGTTCTGCTTCTCCGAGGTTCGAGGGAATAGCTGGATACAGTGAGCGTCACGTTGCAAGCTGCAAAGTAAAGCGAAGCGTGTTGTCTTGCTCGGGTGTGGTTTAAATAGCCCCAATAAAATAGTCCAGGAAAAGTAGTCCCTAGGCTACCACACCCAAAACACTAGACCGCATAGCTTGGTTCTTACGAACCAAGCTTTGTGGATGCCTCCATGTTGGCTGACAATAATAAAGTAGTTCCCAAGCACATTGTGTATTCATGGTGTATGAGCCTGGCACCATATGCACCAGGACTGGCCCTATGAGGGCTTTTGAAGAGGATGCCAGGCTCTAGAGGCCCGAGTCCTGACTCCACCTGGCCAATGGGTTTGTCAGAGGGGGTTTTGGCGCGAGGGTCGTGACAGCCAACCTTCAGATGTTCATGCTGTTGTGTGTGCATGGATGCTGCTGCGTGCTGCACAATTCCTGTCAAATTCTGCATGTGTGTGGGTTCAAATGATATGAGTGTTGGGGAGTGTGATGGCATCTGTGAAGTTTGACATTGCCACTCATGTGCAACTTTGACATGTGTATCCGACCATTGTACAGTGCCCTGATGCCTGTGTTCTGTCTCTCCCTGTCTGCAGCATCGATTGATGAAGAGGGCAGAGACGGTGCTGTGGAGTGCAGAGGCAGGGATCCCACCGCCAGCCGGAGACGCAAGGCCCAGCTCTCCTCCCACATTGTCATCTCTTCTGGGAGTGAGGAGTTTGGTGCTTTGTCCCTGGCTGCAGTTGCAGAGGGAAGGTCCAAGAGGCAGAGGTTGGAGGTGGACTCCTCGCCAGCAGTAGGGGCAGCTGAGCCCCCACAGGGGCCTATAGAGGAAGATGGCACAGAGTCATCCAGGTTGGTGGGGAGTTTAGTTGAGGAGGAGGCCGTGGAAGGCCCACGCACGGGGCCTGGAGGGGGGCATTCCACTGGGGATAGTGGTGAAGTCCAGGGGCAGGGACAGGAGGCAGCACAGGCCACCGCGGAGGTGCCTGTGTGTAATCCTGTCCCCGATCCTGTGACTGCATCATCCTGCACCAGCAGGGATGCCTTTGTCCAGACCCATTTTCAGGGAGGGGATGTGCGAACAACACCTGGCCTTCCTCTCCCTGCGGATGTGGCAATCCGGGACCGGGTTCAGCCTGTCCTAGCTGGGGTGGCGTTGCGTCAACATGGTATTCGGGATGACATTCAGGGTTCTCGTGAGGACAATGCACGTCATTTTGAATACCCTATTGACCGTGTCAGCCTACTAGGACAGGTCACCCAGGCTGGGTTCCTCCGTGTGCTGGATCTTCTAGCGACCCCCTCCTCAACTGAACCCCCTATGTGCCAGTCGTCCTCCGTGCCATCTTCCTGCCCAAGTATCACCTGGGCACCCTGCGGAGCTGCCCCTAACCCAGCAGCCAGGTTGGTGGAGGACACATCCCTGCCACAGTCGGGAGTCGGAGGTCCAGCAGGGGTGGCCTGCCCAACAACTGGACCCCAGCAAGAGGAGGACGTGCAGGCATCGACCAGCAGGGCACATGCACGGCAGCCGCAGGATCAGGGTGGAAGCCATGATGGCTCGGGGCCTTCAACATCACAAGGGCAGGAATGGGCCGGAGGGCAGGAGGACCCTAGATTGGGAGTGTCTTCCGTGTGGCAGAGGTTGGGCCAGCGGATAGATGCGTAGCGGCGGCGGGCAGAGGAGGCACGGCTCACTATGGTCAGGGCGGAGAACTCCATGCGCAGGGCATTGAGGCGGGCTGAGTGCCTCAAGGCAACTCGCAGGGAGTTGGAACAGGCCATGACTGCGTCAGCACATCCTCCATCCACTGGGGTCCAGCTGGTGGGCTGGCCAACCCTGCTGGACCTCCGACTCCCGACTGTGGCAGGGATGGGATCTCCTTACAACACCCAGAAGACTAGAGGAAATATTTCTCGTGTGAACAGCCCTCTAGAATTTGATACAATACATTATATTCACAGGGTCACTTGTTTCCCCTATACCATTCGTGTCTGCCCGTCTGTATGTGTTATTGTTAATTAAATCATCACATACTAATTTGTTGAGTATCAAAAATATCAATTTATTAATTTTGCTATAAAAAATAGAACCGTAAAACAGTGTATACACTTCTATTTTGTATCAAACGTGTATACAACAATCTAAAATGGACCTTACAATTTCAACATATTGACACTATATTTAAACAATATTTTGTGGTCTCTTAATTCATCAATGTTATCATTCTCTCATTAACTTAATTAACAACATGGACCTGTGGTCAGAACAACTCTCCAAATGAGATTGCGCTCCCTAGTCCACACCACTTACACCTCTCAGTGTTCACTGCACTCATTCCAATCTTTCATACTTCATTCACAAACACTCCCAACATGTTTCTTTCCTTCTTAAGTTTTTGTAATTATTATTTGGAAATTCATCAGGGGAAAACCACATTCAATTGTCATGTACAATATTATGTTGTCTTCTCGGAACCAATGGGGGATCCACACCTAGGCCCTTCCTTTGTTCCTCTCTTCAGGCTAAAACACCAAGGGAATATCTGTGGGAAACAAGTAAATGACAATCGACTTTAATGTTCGACACATCCTCTTTGTATTTTTTATTACATACAACTTGCTATGGTTAACATCATAGCAGGAGGGAATCATTGACTTTTTAACTCCTCCTTTTCATCTATTAATGACGCACCCACACTTGGTTTTAGTACCAGGCTTCACATGCTTTAATCTCTTCAATATGTTTTTGTTTCTTTACTCACTATTCTTTACCATTTATTCTGGTCACGTTCTGATCTATACTAAATGTGACCAAACACTTTTTGTTTGACAGTCTCCTTACATTATTTTTGAAAGAAATAAATCACAGAGGCATAGGGCCTCATTACACGGAAGGCGGTAATGGTTAACGGCCACCGTTAATGGTAACGGTGACCGTTAACCATTACCGCCTTACTACGAGGTCCCTTAGCGGGTTGGTGCTTTAACGCCTGCTTTTTGCAGGCGTTAAAAACCAACCCGCTAAGGGACCTCGGAGCTAATTACGGCACCGCAAAATTGCGGTGCCGTAATTAGCGCCTTCCCCATTCCCATAGAGCCCTATGGGGCAGAAATGGGAATGGGGAAGGGCAATGGCGGAAGGGGGATTTACCGCCCCTCCAACCTTGGAATGGGGCGGTAAATCCCCTTTCCGCCAAGGCGGTGCCGGTATTTTACCGGCATGAGCCATGGCGCTAATAGCGCCATGGCTCACCGCCTTCCGTGTAATGAGGCCCATACTCTCATTGTACCTCAATGGCGTAATTCCATCTCGTGTCTAGATCTGTCTTGTCTTCGCACACAATTTTATGGTTCTGCTTACACTGTAAGTAGTATCTCTTCGTATTTTCTAGCCATTCAGAAACACCAACCCTAAAAAGCAGGGTGACAAGCACACACATTTTAAGGTGGATTGACTCCTTGTATGGTAGTTATCCCTCTGTACTGGAGCACCACTTCTGCTCTTACCTAAATTCCCGATTTTAGTCTCTCGGTTTTTGCTTTGCTATTATCTCAAGCTGTTGGTTCTGGAAAAATCCGTCCTCTTCGGGTTATTCCAATTGTCCCAATCTTCATTAGACTGCAGGGGACTAATGCAACAAACCAGGCAAAACAAATTTCAGTATAACTATTTTTTAGTTTTATTTAGGCCATTAATTCTACTGTTCCTCCTTGAAGCTAAATACGCCAAACCAAATTTTACACCTTACCATTTGGGAACAATTTCGTTTTCAGTTGTAGTTTCATGCATCTAGCAGGGCTTTGGTTTTGGCTCCTACTCTGTACTGGGGGTCGTATGTCGTATGTCTTCAACTGGCTGTTTAACCCATTGCAATGGCTATTAAGCTGCAGGACAAGAAGCAAAATACAGACACATATGGACAAAAAATGTCCTTTTCGACTATGGGTATACAGGGAAAGTTAGGACGTGTTTGCCTAGTCCTCCTAAACCCTCCCTCTTCCAGTCATATCCCTCTGGTTTCTAACAGGCTTGTTTACTCTAGAACACTACTTCCCGCAGTCTCTTACCTGTATATTCCTGCAGGGTCCCTTGTGTGCCTTCCTTCTCGCCTGGTACGGCAGTCGCGTTCTCTTTCCTCAGCCTTTTGCTTCCTGTTTTTAAGGTCATGTCCAGTCTCACGTGATCATTTCGCCACAAGGTTTCAATCCGTGTCCGAAGGTGCTTTTTTCCATTAAGAGATCGAAAGTGGAAACGCTGCCTTTGGCCCCCCTGCTTGGCTCAAGCTCACGCAGCTTGTTTGCTATCATGCCGCATCGCCCTCTTTACTTGGCCCGAACTCACGCAGCTCGCTCGCTGTGATTTGACATCGCCCTCTCAGGTATCATCTTCCGCGTTCAAACCTTTGTGCATATTGCTGTAACTGCCCTATCATGGTATCGACGCGGCTCTGACTGTTGCAGGTTTGTGACAAACTTGTCTCCCGCAATCCTTCCACAGATGTATAGTTTCCCTGTCTAAATGGAAAACCCTGTTATCTCTGTTTGGTATATCTGTATTTATGTGTACTTTATTTTTGATTTTTCAAGTGCACTAGCTTTGTGCTAGTCCAGAGGTACATCTTTTTATAGTGGCCATCTTAACAACTTTTTCTCACCATTCCGTACTTGGTAGCATTATTCTTCACTTTAATGCTTTCCATGGTTCAATATCTTCCCCACTAAGGCATTGGCTTTTGGGTTTGGTTGTACATTGATTGTTCATTGCGGAACATGATATTTTTTTAAACCATCTGGGCTACCAATCAGTCACATGCCTCTCCAATCAGCGGGGACATTAGATTCTATCTGCTCACAGATACAGCCTGTCGGGACTTATAGGGCAAATATCCCATTCGTAGTGCTAAAGTCGAAAATCACACTCAGCTAGGAGGTTCTATGCCTCCCAGTATCACCTCTTCTTTTGGTAGTCTTGTTGGTATAATGTATACATCTTTCTGGGTTATCTATACCACATGGCTCAGACTGTCACCCGGTCTCAGGCAAGTATCTTGGTCTTATTATTTATTCTGCTCTTTCATTTAGCTCCAAATCTATACTGTTAGTTAGGAAAATTAGTTATTTTTCTTTCAAGAGTAGTTTTTATCTAAGTTGATATCATTGCTGTTCTTTACCTGGTAAACTACTGACCACCTCAGATCTTCCACTATATGTATATTTTCATAAAGTGTCCTACTAGTGGTGCTGCGTGAACTCTGTTTTTTATACAACTTTTGTGTTCAGTGATCCGGGTTTTTACTTTTCTTTCTGTTTTCCCTATATATAGTTTATTGCAGGGACACCAGATGACGTACACCACACATTTAGAATTACAATTTGTTAGAGCTTTTTGTTTCCATGGAGTACTGAGGCCTAGGTCTATTTCTGTTGTTTTCTTCGTCTGTTCACAGCAGGTACAAGATCCACATGGATAATGACCCTCTGGTCATCGTAAACCCCATGTTTCTGTTAAGGTTGGTTGCGCTTCAGTCTGTTTTGTGATGTCATTACACATAATCTGATCCTTAATGGATCAACTCCTCCGGAAAGCAATCAATGGTCTATCTAAGGGAACTTTCCTTTCTCAAGGATTCTCCAATTCCGATGCACGACCTTCCGAATCCGATTGGAAAGGTTGCTGTATGTGTTAACGAAGCCTAGATTGTCCTTATTTTTAACTTTCGGTGTTTGTTCAAGGATCGGCTCTTTTCATGGCCTTTTTGGTCAAGTTAGCCAGATACCCTCTTTCATGTAGGCTGGTTCTTAGTTTCTTGGCCCCATCTCTATAGTCAGTCCTATTTGTGCTGTTTTTCTTCAATCGTAGGAACTGCTCGAAAGGTAAGTTGTCACATGTGTGGATTGGGTGGAAGCTACTATAATGTAGTAGTGCATTACGATCTGTCGTTTTTTTATATGGTTTTACATATAGCTCATTTTTCTCGCTGTCCACTTTTATTGCAACATCAAGGTAGTTGACTTCATCCTTGCTGAAATTTTCGGTGAATTTTAGATGTTGATTTTGTGCATTAATCCACTCAAAGAATTGGGTTGCCATGTTCTCATCTCCTTTCCAAATGATGAGAACATCATCTATGTATCTTCGCCAAAGCAAGATGTTTTTTCTATATGGATTGGTATCTGAGTAGATGTGATTCTTTTCAAAGGCTTCCACATATAAATGTGCAATGCATGGGGCAAGTGTGGCCCCCATTGCTGTGCTCTGTATTTGTTTATAGAAATGGCCGTTAAAGTGAAAATAACTCTCCATTAGTGCCATTTCGGCACACCACATGATGAAGGATGTGGGTGTATTTGTGTTTATATTCTCTGCCAGTAGTCTTTCTTCCAAGTCCTCCAATGAGGCCCTCTGTGGTATATTTGTGTATAGTGCCACCACAACTAAACAGATCAAGATCTCATCGTTGGTGCTAAAGGGTCTGCCTTCTACCTCCTTAATTATTTGAGTGGGGTCTTTCACAAAAGAGGCCATTTCTCTGACCATCGGCTGCATAAAATGGTCTACAAACTTTGATAGTGGCACCAAGATTGAGTCACAACCAGACACAATCGGTCTCCCTGGTGGTCTAGTAAGGGATTTATGGATTTTTGGAAGGATGTAGAATTGCAGGATCCTTGGTTTATCTACTACGAGGAAATCAGCCTCTTTTTTCGTAATCCATCTCCTTTCTTCCGCTTTTGCCACTTTCTGATGGATTAGTCTTTCCAATTTTGACGTTGGATTTTCTTCCAGTTGTTTATAGTTAATGATGTCTGTTAGTTGTCTCATGCATTCTTCCACATAATCTATCCTGTTACGAACAACTGTAGCACCACACTTATCTGCTTTTTCGAATTATTATTGATTCATTAAATAGCAGTTTCTTTAGTGTGGCTTTTTCCTCGCAGTTGAAATTTCGAAACATTTTTTATTTTTCTGTTGTAGTTTCTAGCTTCGTGATTTCTAGTATTACCCTGTTTTCAAAAACCCTGGCCTCAGCTGTTTGTGATTGTACTGGTGGGCAAAAGTCCGATTTTTTATGTAGCCCAGTATCTTGTTCATTGAGCTCCATTTTGTCATTAAAAAACGTTTTCAAATGTATTTGTCTCATAAATTCTGAGAACTCCTCTCTGAATTTGAACCGATTATGTTTATTTGTGTTCACAATCCCCAAACCTTTTTTCAAGTATCTGTTTCTCATTCGAGGTAAATTCATAGTCTGACAGATTTACCACAGTGGTTTCATGCTGCGGGTCATAATTCTCTGGTCCGGGTCCCATTCTTGTTGGTCCCGTCCTAAAAAATGTTGGTCATTGGGATTTCCTCTGTTAGTATTCCTCCTCATTCCACCACCTCTCCTGAAAGGCCTTCTCCCTGTGTTGAAGTCTGTGGCTCTTCCTCTTCTCCCTGTACTACTGCCTTCTCCTGTAGGGGATGGGATCTCCACCAGGCTGGCTGCGTTGGTTGGGGCAGATCCACAGGGGGCCCTGGTGGCATCTGGGCTGGAAGATGGCACAGAGAACGACTGGCGTATAGTGTGCACAGTGGAGGAGAGGGCTGCAATACTGGCCGACACATGGAGGAAACCCCGACCATGGTCCCTCCCAACTGGGCCACATTGGCACACAGCTCTTCGTGATGACATGCGTGGTCCCCCCAGGAAGCATGCACGTCATCACGAATGTCACGTGAGCGCAGTGCGACACCAATCAGGACGGACTCAATCTGGTCACGGGTCCCCTCGTCCACCGATAGAGGAGTGCCAGATGACGTGGACCTCCCCCTTACCTGCCGACGAGCCTGGGATGGGGAAACCCTGCTGGTGCATGGTGATGCAGTCACAGTGTCAGGGACAGTGACATGCACAGGCACCTCCGCGGTGACCTGTGCTGTCTCCTGCTTCTGGCCCTGGACTGCACCACTTGCACCAGTGGTACCACCCCGACCAGGCCCCATGTGCAGCTCTGTAGCGGCCTCCTCCTCCTCTATACACACCACCAACCTGGATGGCTCTGCACCATGTTCCGCTATTGCAAGCCCCTGTGTGGGCTCATCCGCCCCTTCCGCTGCAGCCATAGTGGCAGATGCAGCACCAGTCCCCTCACTCCCGAATGATGGAATTTCCTGGGAGGGTGACTGGGCCTTGCGTCGCCGGCCGGTGGAGGCATCCCATCTGCTTTCCTCCACACCGCTGTCTCTGCCCTCTTCTTCACTCACTGCTGTGTAAAGGGAGACATTGAACACAAGTATCAGGGTACTGAACTATAGTCCCCTAGACACAAAGAAATAGCACATGAGTGACATTGTCAAACGTCACTTCCATCATGTCCCTCCACAACACATGGGTCAGTGCAGGCAACACACATGCAGGAACAGGCATGGCACATGCAACATACATTGGCATCCATGTCCAAGGCACGGTAGTTGCATCCAATGGTGGGCTGATACTCACATGCATCATGAGACATGCTGGTCACATGCACACACATCACCGGATGGTCATGCATCTGGCCCGGTATACCACCAGACACAGTGGATACAGGGATGACTAGGCTGTATCAGTGAATCAACACATCGTCACAGACATGTGTCATGCATCCATGGCACACACACTACTCAGACACACGGACATGTGCATCATGTATGTCCATGAGAGCAGCACACATCTCTCACACCCCAAACATGTCAATGTACAGACGCAGGCATGCATACATGTGTGCGTTCCACATGCTGCTCCGCATGATGCATTGTAACACATACACCATCCATGTGGGTCACGCCTGACTGGACTCACATGCAGCACCATCATGTCCCTGCACACACACATCCAAACATGACCCAGGTCACACATGCAGCCAAGTAGCTAACTACCAGCACACTGCAACATGCCCTTTTTTAAACGTGAATGCATGGCTACTTACCGCTCGACTCCAGACGGGCCTGCATCCTGAGGATCTGGTGGTGAAGCACTGGGCGAATGCGCTCCAGGGCCCTCATCTGCTGGGTGGTAAGCTAGACCCAGCGCCCCACTGCATCCGCTGCTATGTCCTTCCAGATCCTCTTCTGTCCTTCCTTGTCGGTGTGCAATGGTGTGAAGAGGGCATCATAATGCCCCAGAACTTACTCCACCAGGATACCAACTTAATTTTCACTGAAGCTGGTAGCCCTCTGCCTCTCTGCTGGGGGTTTGCCACTGGTGCCGGAAGGTGTTGTGTCGGACGTGGCAACCCCCGAGGCAGGTGTAGGTGAGCAACTGGGTCCTGGGCCTGGGCTGTGGAGAGATGGAACTTCAGTCGGGAGTCTTCTGTTCCAGCAGGGGTGGTCACAGCAACTGGACCCCTGCAGATGGCAGATGTGCAGGCACCAAATGGCAGGGCATGGTGGGAGCAGGCAGGCAGGCAGCAGTAGATGGCTCGTGGGAGGCTGCTCAGGGGGACAGTAATTCGTCCTTCTGCACAGGAGTGTGGTCTTCCGTGTGTTGTCGCGTGGCCATCTTGATACAGAGTGATTTGGCACGTGAAAAAGAGCACGTTTGCGTAAATTCCAAGGAACGGCCCTAAGCGCGCAAGCGCATGGGTGACGTAACGTGCGCGTGGGCGTTTCCATTGCCATGGGTATAAGGTCCCACGTGGGTTTCCATCACTCTGCACATGCTCTTCATGGGGCGGTAAACGGTATGTGTATTCACATGTGTGCGTTACACATGCTGCTCCGCATGATGCATTGTAACACATACACCATCCATGTGGGTCACGCCTGACTGGACTCACATGCAGCACCATCATGTCCCTGCACACACACATCCAAACATGACCCTAGTCACACATGCAGCCAAGTAGCTAACTACCAGCACACTGCAACATGCCCTTTTTTAAACGTGAATGCATGGCCACTTACCGCTCGACTCCAGACGGGCCTGCATCCTGAGGATCTGGTGGTGACTTTCACACGCGTTTTCGCTAGCATGGGTGGGGTACGTGTATTCTGGGGGTGCGCGTGGACTTTTACACGTGTTTTCGCTAGCGCGAGCGGGTTACGTATATTCCAGGGGTGCGCCTGGACTTTTACATGTGTTTTCGCTAGCGCGAGCGGGGTAACTGTATTCCGGGGGTGCACGTGGACTTTTACATGCATTTTCGCTAGCACAAATGGGGTACGCATATTCCGAGGGGTGCGCAGGGAGTTTTCCACACGTCTTCATGGTTGGGGGGCTGTATGTTGGTCCACTGGCCTTTGCGCCATGTAGGGGATTTGTTTGATGTTTTTGGCGCACGGGGCGGGGTTTGGGGTGTAACTGGTGCTGCTGCAGGGTCGTTGCACCGCTCTGCACCACGGCTGGTTATGGATGTTGAAATCCATGAATACGCTGTGCGCTGAAATGGATTTTGGTGCACACGGCTGGCGCAGACTGGCGCACGTGCACTCTCGGCGTGCAGTAAATATGTGTGTATACATCCTTCCTGCAGGGGTTTGATCAAAAATGTTGTGTGCACGAGCTTACCTGCACGAGGGGGGAAAATAATCATTGTGTACTTTTAACTGTAGGAGGGTGAAAACAATTATATGTGCACTACAGCACCTGCCCGAGTGCCGGAAAAACTGTGGGTGTACCCATTTCCAAGCTGTAGTGTTGAATAAACTGCAAGTGACATTTCCTGCTTGTTTGTTTGTTTGTTTGTTTTATTAATTTGTATAGCACTCCAGACCCGTAGGTAGAAGGGCGCTTAAGGAAGCGGTTACAGGCATGAGATATGTATTTGCAAAGTACAGCATTTTACATAGATTACATGGTGCAGGCAGCAATTACATATAATATAGGCAGGGTGGCGGCCTTAGGGAGGTGAAGGTCTTCGAAGGTGAGGGTAAATGCTACTCTTTGTTCAGTAACCAGCCAATAACTTGTTTCCTAAAGATTGTAAAGGACTCAATAGTTTTAATGTTGAAAGGAA
The DNA here is from genome assembly GCF_040938575.1 of Ambystoma mexicanum. Taxonomy (NCBI): domain Eukaryota; kingdom Metazoa; phylum Chordata; class Amphibia; order Caudata; family Ambystomatidae; genus Ambystoma; species Ambystoma mexicanum. Next base: position 873,774,909 of record NC_090930.1, read on the forward strand.
GGGTATTCCAAAGTTGGGAGGCGAGCACTGTCAAACTAGCACCTCCTGCACTTTTTAGGGCAAATCTAGGCACTGACCGGCATAAGGAGTTGGATGATCTGGTGGTTCTGGTGGCGTTTTTTAGGGTACATTTATTGGTGAGGTACGGTGAGGCTAAGTGGTTTAGGGACTTGTAAGTGAGGCAGATGGTTTTGAGGTAAATTTGTTGCTGTATGGAAAGCCATTTACACGTTTTCCTGGTTGTGGAGATGTGCTCTCGCCTTGGGATATTAAGTGCTGCGCGTAGGGCATTATTTTGGAGAACCTGGAGTTTGTTGATTATGTATTGGTTGGCTCCTAGGTACAGGCTATTGCAGTAGTCCAGTTTGGACTGAATGAGGGCTCTGGCACGAGTGAGGCAGCTGTTGGGGGATAGGAAGGGTCTGCTAGCCCTGATTAGCTTGCCCGTATAGGCAGTGGCTGAGGCGGTTGCGTTGATTTGTTTAGAGAGGTTGGTGTTGGCATCTAGGTGGAAGCCTTGGGTTTTCACACTCTTAACAATGGGAATGGTATTACCATTTATGATAATGTTGTTGTAGCAAAGACAGAGTTTTGACAGGTTGTTGGGAGAGCCGACTAGAAGAAGCTCTGTCTTCTCATCATTCAGGCATAGGCCGTGGGTGGCCATCCATGCCTGAATGATGGAGAAGATTTCGTTAATCCGGGTGACATCCGCATTGTAGTTGCCCGAGATGGTGAGGGTGATCTGGGTGTCATCTGTATAGTTAGTGTAGGTGACACCCAGACGGTCTAATTTGTCGAATAGTGGCTGTGTAAATATATTATACAAAGTGGGGGAGACACAGGAGCCTTGTGGAACTCTGCATGTGATGGGGATAGGGTCCGCTGCTGCTGTTGTGGAGAAGACTCGCATGTTTCTGTTAGCCAGGAAGGATTGTATCCATGAGGAGGCAGAGGAGGAGAAGTGGGCTGCACTAGAGAGGTGGCTGCCGAGGATTTCGTGGTCGACTTAATCGAAAGCCGCTGAGAGGTCTAAGAGGAGAAGGATTGCGGCATTACCTTTGTCTTTGATTTCATCAACCTGGCTTTTGAGGTCAACCAGAGCGGTTCCTGTTCCATGTTGAGGTCTGAAGCCAGATTGACGTTTGCCTAGCAGTTGGTTCGATTCTAGGTACTCCTGAATCTGGATGTAGGTGACTCTGTCCAGAATTTTCAGCAGGAAAGGGACAGTGGTGATGGGTCTATAATTAGTCGGTATGGTTGGGTCTAGTGATTGTTTTTTTAATAGAGGGAGGACCCAGGATTGTTTTAGGTTGCTGGGGACAGAGTTATTAGTGAATGAGAGGTTAATTAACTTGGTGATAAAAGGGGAGAGGTCTCTGGCTGCGTCTTTTATTATCTGGGCAGGACAGATGTCCCCTTTACAGTTAGAAGGTTTAAAGGAGGGGATGATTTTTTGGACTTCTAAGATAGTTACTTTTTTAAAGGAGAAGCCTATATTATCTTTGATAGGAGTTGGTGAGCTAAGAATTGGGTTAGTGGTCTTGTTGCTGAAGAGTTGTTGACGTTTGTCCTCAATTTTAGTTTGAAGTCCTGTGATTTTGTTGTTGAGGGCGTATTGGATGCTGGTGCACCAGGGTTTATCTTTTGAGCAGGTGTCTGGAGGTGGATTGGGGTTCTCTAGCTTTTTTAGTGTTTTAAATAATTCTTTGGTGGAGGAGCCTGCCTGATCGATCCTAACATTATAGGCATCTTTTTTGGTGCGAATTATCTCACTGATGTAAAACGCGGAGATGTTCTTGAGGTTGGACTTGTTTTCAGGAGAGGGGTTAGTTTTCCATAGGAGTTCTGATTTGGCCTTCTTTTTCCTAAGTAGTTTAAGTTCAGGGGTGTACCACGAGTTCAAGTGGCTTATTGGTTTGCTTTTACGTAATTTCAAAGGGGCAATGGTATCAAAGCAAAGGCAGCAGCCATGGAATTGTTGAAGGTGTCAACAAGTAGATTTAGATCGGCATTGTCGGGTAGAGCATTAAGGGTAGGTAGGACCAGGGGTAATAGGGCTTCGGCGGTGATGTTGCGTTTGTTTCTGTTTGGGCAGGCTGGTGCCATGGGGCACGTTTTAGGAGCTGCATGGCTGATGTGAATATCGAGGGGGATGAGGTAATGATCCGTCCATGTGAGAGGTTGGGGGTCCTTACATGTGGTAATGCAGTTAAGAGTTGGTACCCAGTCGATAATTCTGCCTTTCTGGTGAGTCGGTGAGGTACTGAGTTGAGTGAATCCATGCTCAGTTAGGGCGTTTGCTAAGGATGTGGCTGGGGCGTCCTTGGCGTTGTTGTAGCCTAGATTGAAGTCTCTGAGGATAATGGTTTGTGCTAGTGGCTTAGAGTTTTCAGTGAGGAGCGCGGTAATGTCTTCTTCGAAGACTCCAGGGGGGGTTGGGGGTCTATATATAAGGTGTAGAGTGATCGTGCTTGAAGGAGCGGTTTGTAGCTTGACTGTGAGTATCTCACAGGATTTCTCTGATAGGGTGGAGACTAGTCTGCAGCCTAGTGGTGATTTAGAGATGAACGCTACGCCTCCTCCCTTGCCATTAGGTCTGTCAGCTTTGAGGATGGAGTAATTGGCGGGAATAGCTAACGATAAATGTGGTCCTGATGCCTCATGTAGCCAAGTTTCCGTTAGGGCAAGGAAGTCGAGATCATTGGTTAGAATGGTGTCCGCAATTTCTGTAGGGTGTGCGGCCAGGGATCTGACATTAAGTAAGGCTCCTTTAAGGGGGAGGGGTTCAGGCTTATTGGGGGTCTTTAGGTTCTTTTTAGTTTTGGTGTTGAATTCGGCGGGGTGGATGCTAGTTGTATGGGGGAGCCTGGTGCCTAGTCTGTTGTTGCGGGCTGTAATATCTGGGTAGGTTGAGCATAAGGGTTTTGGAGATTTCAGAGTGGGAGGCACAGTGTGGCTTGGGGCACTGAGTCTGCTATGATTGGGAGTTTTGTTAGAGATAGTATTGTCTGTGGAGCTGTTGTCTACGGAGGAGGTAGGGTGAGGGTAGTGATTAGGAGGGAAGGGTGGCTGGGAAGGTAGGAAGGGCGTGGGGCAAGGGATCGGGTAGTGCCTGGGACATCCAAGATTGGCTAGGCCATCGTTGAAGGTTATGAAGTTGTTTCTGATGCAGGGTACATTGTCCGGCATGATGCAAAAGGGGAACATGGTGAGAGTGAGCCAGGTGATCATGGTCTGGGCGCAGGGTTGCACAATGCGGGTGCAGTACACTCATAGCCTCGGTTGCAATGGGGTAGTGCCTCGATTCGAAAATACCCTCTAAGGTTGACTGCTGTGAGGCCACAGCTAGGCGTACATGCTAGGCAGGCGTAAGTAGGCACATAGAGGCACAGAGCTGGAGCACTAAATATGATGATCAGTATGGTGGGCGAGAAAAACAGGCTAGTAGGGGCTTCCCCTATCAATAGTTAGGCCGTAAGGCAAGGGGTAGCCTGGGCTAGGAGCATCAGAACATACGCAAATCAGCATAGGTTAAATACAAGGTCCTGCATGGGCAAATCAACAAAGGCTGAGTACAATAGTCCAGCGTGGGGCAGTTTAGGGCTAGGTGCAGCAAAATTCAGGCTATAGGGTAGACGAGTATACACAAGGTTTGATAAACCAATACGGAGCCATCTAAGCCTATACTGGCGTTTAGGTATTTTAGTTTGGATGGCCAATATGTTCAGAGTTGTGTCTAGAGTGCTGATGGCTAAGGCACTAAGGAGTACTAAGGTAACAATCAGTACATTTGAGTTGTAGCAATACAGTGAGGAGGTGCAGACATGCTGGCATCTAGATTCAAGTTTAACGCAGGAGGCCTAAAACACCAGTGATTAGACAGTCAAAAGTACAAAGGAGGGCTAACACACTAATGACTAGGGCACAGTAGGCAGACGTTCAGTACATTTGAATAGTAAGAGTGCAATAATAAACTGCAGACATGCTAGCAACTAGATCCAAGTTTAACGCCTGAGGTCTGTCTGTAGCACTTGCGCCTGCGCAGTACCGTGTGGACACATACAGTGCGTATGTACTATGGTAGTACAATGGCGTACATGAAGACCTAGGTGTGTTGACATCTATATTATGAGAGTTTCAGGGTACTATTATCAACATATAGTACCTCTGTTGGGTGGCATGTAGGGAGCACACTAGTGGAGGGGTCGGATGGGTCGCTATAGTGTAGTGTGAGCTGCACTAGAGAACAGATCACTCCACATGTTTAATTTTGTACGTGCATGCAGAGCGCGATTATTTGGTGGAGGCACTGAGGATCAACATTATAAGGCAAATCTTACAACAAGCAATCAGTATACTTATTCGTAGACAGGTCGCAAATACATAATAGTACAGTTGAGGACAGTAACCCACAGTAGTCGGTAAGTGTGTAGAACATATGCTAATGTCAGCGCGAGGCCGAATCTCGTTAGCAGTGTTGCCACCGCTGGTGGGATATATGTCAGACATGGTAGGCTACCGATTTGAGGTGCCTTAATGCTCGAGTATATGGTGTGTTCCAAACACGGCGAATGTAAGTTTCTTAAGGGTGGGCGATGACCAGGTGGGAATCAGAGGGAACATTAGGGTCAGGCAGGCAGGGTCGGAGCTCAAGTGATGCATACGGTGGCCATCTTGGGAGGGGGTCAAACCTCGTGGTGAAGATGCATCCGAACGGCGAGAAAAGTGATATGCCCGTTCTGGACGTGAATTAGTGAATTCACACGGTGCCTGGTTGCAGTCGCGGCGTCCGTGTACAAAGCTTCGGGTGCGGGTGGATGTAGGTGGCAAGTGGGGGGCAGTTGCCAGAGGCACCCAGTAAAACCCAGGGCCTTACCTCTTGGAGGACTAGGGGGGTGCTTCTCCTGCAGCACTGTTGGGGACTCCTTCTCCTCTCGAAGGCTGCTTGAATGCTGCAAAGGTTGCGTGTGCCACATTACATGTGTGCCACCTTCCCCGTGTCAATGCAGCACACATTCGGAATGTGAGTTAATCAATTCACTTGCAATTTCTCATGCACCATACACTGTTTTTTGGCACCGTGAGCAGCTGGAAGATGCAGCACTTGACGCTGAACCAAATATTCCACACAGAACCCATGTTCAGTGGGGTAGAGGCAGTAGTTGTCATTGGATATCGGGTAGAGTCAGGAGCAGAGGAAACAATGTGCCCTGCAAGGCGAACATCTGTCATACATGTAACGGGTTGCTGTGATAGCCTGATTGGTGCTGCCATTGCTTGATGATGATCTTCCTCAATGACACTTCAGGTTCTCTGACTAGGGTTCACAAAGAAAGTGTAGACAGGATGTGTGCTTTGTCGAATATCTGCACTGAGAATGCATGCAGGTGTTGTGCTGGCCGGCAGCATTTCAGAGTTTGCTCCTCCATCTCACCTCTGGCTCAATGCTGGAGCTGGGTTTGGACTCAGTATCACTATCAGGGATAATCAGTGTTCTGAGATATCCCTTATAACATGTTTGGCTTCAGTCAATGTATTGGTCCTCATCACCCTCACCAGATGCATCCCCTACACCATTTCCATCATCAGTTTCTTAGGCCATAGGAGTACGGCCGATGCAGAGGCTGTGCCTGGCTCAGAAAAATGCTGCCCCTATGACATGGGTGATTGACCATGGGCTTTCTGTCCATCATCTGCTGCTGTGGGCCGAAAAAACAAATTAAGGAAATCTCCTTCCAACATAGACACAGTGGGCAATGTCTCTGCTGACACATCAACAGGCCCCTGCAAAACGTGGACCTGTAGCCTGGTCTGTGGCAACAGTGGACAATGGGATACATTGCCACTTGCACCAGGCTCAGATGTGCCAGGCTCAGATGTTAACTAAAAAGGGCTCATAAAATGTCTCCCTACTTCCCGTTATAAAATGCTATAGACAGAAAGTAGCCCTGATCCTGGTGTACGGCCCGAAAATGCTCTGTCCTTTCAATGGAAGAAAAGTTTTAAATCTACCAAGATCCACACCTATAAGCATAGTAAGGCAAAAGGTAGGGCTAGTCTGCATCCTCTCAATTGTTGCACGGAAGGTCTTGTCCTTATTTCGAAAGCTTGTCATTCCTAACTCACCCATCCAATTTCATCTGTTCGTATGCAGTGAGAAAAAACAAATGGATTGGGTACAAAAGCAGTGGTTTCAACAATGCCATGCTATCCTTCAGGAGGCTAATATAAAGCAGGAAACGCTAACGCCAAATTCTGAAGCGTCAAAGAGAAAACTATGGCTGTGGGATTGGACACAGAATTTAAAAAAAAACTAATATAAATGATATGCGACTTAAATCGTGATTTAAGAGCAGTAAACGTCCTTCCTAAGTACCTGTGCAAATTCCCTAGCGCCGAACATCGTGCCCTCTTGCTGTGTTTCAGGTTGAACCTCTTACCGACTAATCACATACTCATTTCGAGATAAAAGAGCCTTCATGGAACTGGAGTATGTCGATTTTGCAAAGCCACGGAAGAAACTCTACAACATCTGACTGTGTCCTGCCAGGAGCTCAGATCCCAAAGAACCATATATGGAGGGCGCCTAATAGCTGAAACACCTCTGAGTACACTTGACTGGTGCGAGTTCATGCACAAAGGAGAAACTAAAGAAAATGACGTTTACCCAACAACGTGCTTAGAAGTTCTATTTCCGTGAGTGCCATGTGTTCTCTCTTCTCCTCCGTCTTTTATACATGTTTATGTAATGATTTGATAATGCATGTCCTCAGTCAGGACAGCTTTTTATGTTTCAGCGCTATAAGCGTGAAGAGTTTGAAGAAGACGCTGACACAGATGACCTTTTTCGATGATTGAATTGATCTCCTTTTAAGCACATTGAATCTTCCTTTCAAACTAACATTTTATAGGTAACGAAGCTCGGTATCTGTAATCTTAATAACGTTTTCTATTTTCCCCGTTTTCTTCTTTTCTTCTCCTTCTTTTCATTCGGTTTATAGTGGGCACAAATTGTAATATAATTAAGGTTTGAAATAAACCATTTGTCAATAAAAAAAAGAGCTTTTGGTTGTCAGCAGCGCAGTGTCAGGCACAGTCAAACCAGTGATGGCATTAGAAGTATTAGTAGCCACTCAAACTAGTGTCAATGCTCCGAGTACTTGTCTCCATGGCTGATTTGCTACTTATAGTTGTTACCTGATGCTGTACTAAATTTCACCCATGACGTGTACACCCTCAGCAATTGCAGTAACAGTTGTTTCTGCTTTTAACTGTGCCACACCTTCCTCCCCTCTGCCAAATTTTACTGCTGGCCAAGACGGCAACTTATTTGATGTTGGATAGTGCCTCAAATAACTCAGACACTGGCACTAACAACTCTGTGTTTTTCAAAACTCCATAGGGCTGTGCTGTGTGATCTTAGCCCTGGCCTTAACTGCAAAACCCTGCAGACAATGGCCTCCAAGCAATTTGAAAAGAAATGCAAGTGTTCGTGCGTATCGACTAGTGTGCTTCGGTTAAATCAAACTGGACTCCCCAAACCCTTTTCCCTTTTGCTTAAAGTGCGTTATTACATTGGAGAAGAAATGCAGTGTTGGCATGTGGCAGCTTTTGCACTCACGCAAGTCATGTGTGACTCAGGCGGCCCTAGTGGAACTCCCTCCTCCATTCAGGCAGATGATAGGTTGCATCAGACAGCCAATCAGCCTGTGACAAATGCCACTGGCAGAGCAATCAAAAAGAACGTGCAAACAATCTTTTTACTAGCGCAAAACAATGACATTTTACGCTTCTCTAAAATTGTACTTGCACATTCCAAAGGACACCCATGTGCTCATGTCAGCTATTGCACTCAACCAAGCCATGTGCACACCTGCCTCGAATCAAGCCACCCCAGCGCAACATGTGAAAGCAAGTCACCCCAGCAGGACTTTCCGGACCTGCCTTTTTAATGAAACACAAACAATGTAATCTATGCATCTATTAAAGATGCCAACAGAAATCATTCCTTTTATCATTCCTAAAATCAATGCTAAAAGCCCTAAGTAAAATGCTGGATCCCACAAGCAATGGCACAGAAGCCCCCGCCCCCCCTCTCTGAAAGACGTCTATGGATTGCCAAAGGGCTCCAGATGCAAGTTCCTCCATTATGTGTTTAAGTGCTCATTAATTCAATTAAATTCATCTGTATTGTCTTGTCGTTCTTACGAACTGTTCACCACACCAATATCATACACAATTCGTGTTTTCTTCAACATTGATATAATACGCCAATAAATTATCTAATTAATCCGATATAAAATATAACACTTTAAAACTATTTCCTATTTATATTCCAAAAATGATAACAGCATCAAGCCTTTATCAACACATTTGCATCAGACACAGTATTACCCTGAAACATTATTATCACTATTATTGCCAACACTGTAAATCTAAAACTTAAAAAAAAAAAAATCCTCTGCCAAACTAGATACAATGAGATGTGCCAAGACTTATTAGCTGTTTTTAGGCAATTTCCCCAAAATAAATCCCTCTTTATGTTATCATATTCATGCACTAGATTTCCCAGCATAGCCAGTTCAACGGGCCATTTTTTCAGCATTCAGTTAGAACATGTTGACCTGTGTTCCAATTTCCTGTCCCTTCTGCACATTCCATATATTCTATCTTCTTTTGCAGTCCCCAATTCAGGACCTATGCAGGCCAACAGTGGGAAATGCTTCATTCTTAAGAATAGACTACACCTTCGCAAGCCAGGTAAGTCATTAATATATTTCCAAATTTGTCTATTTTTGGTGATTTGCACAGCATGACGAAACCCTGAAAGTACTTGCCGTTTTCACCAAAGTGTGCCACTTTTGGGGTGGAATTGCTGAGGTGTTAAACCAAGTGCTGGGGGTGAATTTAGATTAAAGTACAGAGTTTGGGGGAAGGTGTTATTTTGGAGGACCTGACACAACCACAAAGACACGCTTCTGGTAAAGACAGGCACAGACTAACGAAATGCTGAAAGTACTTGCCGTTTTCACCAAAGTGTGCCACTTTTGGGGTGGAATTGCTGAGGTGTTAAACCAAGTGCTGGGGGTGAATTTAGATTATGGCTTTAAAGTACAGAGTTTTGGGGAAGGTGTTATTTTGGAGGACCTGACACAACCACAAAGACACGCTTCTGGTAAAGACAGGCACAGACTAACGAAACGCTGAAAGTACTTGCCGTTTCCACCAAAGTGTGACACTTTTGGGGTGGAATTGCTGAGGTGTTAAACCAAGTGCTGGGGGTGAATTTAGATTATGGCTTTAAAGTACAGAGTTTTGGGGAAGGTGTTATTTTGGAGGACCTGACACAACCACAAAGACACGCTTCTGGTAAAGACAGGCACAGACTAACGAAACGCTGAAAGTACTTGCCGTTTCCACCAAAGTGTGACACTTTTGGGGTGGAATTGCTGAGGTGTTAAACCAAGTGCTGGGGGTGAATTTAGATTATGACTTTAAAGTACAGAGTTTTGGGGAAGGTGTTATTTTGGAGGACCTGACACAACCACAAAGACACGCTTCTGGTAAAGACAGGCACAGACTAAATTACCCGAATCTCTAACAAGTTCAAAATGCAAGGCAGATCCCGATCAATTCGTGTGTTTCACGGTTTTGCCACATTTATTGACCCAGACATAAGCCATAGTAGTAACGACAAGCTGAAAAATGCCAAATACATGTGGTGAGCAGGTGCCCTTTGTGTGCATGCTCGCTGCAAGTGTGTGTTAAACACACAGCACCAAGTAAGATGAAGCATGCATGAAGTCTGTCTACGTTTTGGAAAGCCAAACATTTATTTCTGTATTTATTGTTTGCTTGTTAGGCGCATATACAGCAAGTCAATACTGTTTCACAGTGCCCACAGGGCGAGGGGAGGGAACAAGGCAGTGAAATGCATTACAACACAATATTTAATAGGAGCAGTGGAGGGGAAAGCAAGAAAGGAAGAACCTACTATGCCTTGTGAGTATTCAGACCGTGCAAGTGCAGAGTGAATAGAAGAAAATACACGTCTATCAGATGCAGATTTCTCTATTAAACAAAGGTCACCTACCAGGTAGGAATGCTCAGTAGAAAATGTAAGGACAAGACAAGTGACAGCTCATTAAACATATATTTTCCAGGACAGTAGACAAACAATCAAGGCGGGTATAGGCACCAAGTGCAATCACTACATCAAAACAAAAGATCCAGGAAAGGGCACGTTACATGCACCGTACAATGGAAAACACGGATCAAAGCGTGTTACAAAACCGCTTTATTTAATAAAGACCCAGCGTGAAAACAAGGAAGAGAAACCTCCATAATTGATCTTGGCACACCGGGACATACTGTTCCATTGCCAGAGGCTGAACACATGTACCTGCGTGCCAATCGTGGGCCAGATTTAAACAGAAAAGTAAAGTCGTCAGCAAGTGTATGTGCAGAAAATGTCACCTGCTCCAGCTGCTGCACGCATTATGCATATGCATGGTAAAAGCCATGTGCACTGTGAGAATTGCATATGCCACAAATTATGCCTGAAATAGCACTGGGATTAAGAACAGAGCAAATGCACCTTGAGCAAGCCTCTGGCGATACCTAGCTCATGGAACCATGCAATAGCAACACAGTGAAATTGCAGAGTCAACAGTACAGGTGGCGTGGAACAGTGTTGGAAATAAGGCACGTTCAGGAGCTCTTGATAGAAAGAGGGGAAGCTAGCTTCTTCGGATTATCCCTATATCCTCATCGGGCTCATGCAATGGTGTAACAAGTACAACTGGCGACCAGGCAGGGGAACGGGAAACAAGGGACAATGAGACACTTTCTCTCTTTGATGCTTTTCGGATTTCTCCCAAGCTTTCAGACTAGTTGAGAGTTATCGTGCCTGTGGTAAATACTGGCCAAAGTAAACATGGAGCAGACCCTCGTAGGATAAAACAACATGTATCTAGTGCAAGCAAGTCTAGTCTTGGACGATCAGAGAAGCAGCGCATATGATACCAACGGTGGTGTAAAGAGAGCTGGGTTTTGGCTCCTCTGCTTTTCAAAATGTATAATGACACGATGAAAGTCAAATTGAATGGACGCCTATGTAGTCTCAAAATCCAATATATACAGGTCCCCCTACTGCTCTACAAGGATGATTCAATTGCCCTTGCCAAAATGCCTTGCAGGCTCAGCTCCAAACTATGAAATGGTACCGTAGCCATTCTCCTAAAAAACTGATTAAGTGATGAAATGTGCTTTCTGCCGCACCTCATCACTCATGCCAAAACATGAGGTGCTCAATTCACAAAGGTTATATGAATGTGTGCATCATTGTTGTGAATATTGAAATGTATTTTCCTCATGCCTTTGAACATTTGCACAAATCCGGGGTCATTTATGGGTATTTAAAACTTCACCCTGTGTTTACAAATGGGATGTGCTTTACATTGTGCAGAAAACAAGAAATCCGCCATGCCTGTTTCCAACAAGCACAGCGATATGCACAACTCATGATCTATCCTGCATTTCCTAAGTGGAAAAATGGTGATATTAACTGCTGCTACCCAACTTTCATTCCTATCCCTCAATTTGGGATAGAAATGCTAGTTTTTTTCCTTTTAGAGTGTATTTCCCAATGAAGGTCATTTAATTGCCTGTCATTGTGAAATACAATTCCAGCATCCAAGTGGGGGCTTCTAGCCTATCACAAATGTCTGTTAGGAGTGCACAACCGTCAATAATGTACGCAAAGGGGCTGGCTGGATCATCATTTATGCTGCCGATTAACCCCCCGGAAATACGCAGTTCACCCTTGTGGATAAATTGACCTGTGCATTTAAAAAATAGGGCATCTAATCAAAGTGCATTTACGCTATATTTAAATGCCCCCTTTTTGAGAATTTTCCCCTCTGTGTCCTGAATTAACTGAGAATCACTCCCACCAAATCTAGAATATAACTATAAGACCCAAAATCAAATAATTCCCTTACATGGTCACTCCTAATATGGGGAGTGTGCACGGAAAAAGTGAGCTCTCTCACACACATGGCAATTAACATACCCTATACGTTAACTTGAAGCGCATACCTGAAACACGTTAGATGGAGAGTGGAAAGGGAAGCAGAGGTTGTGTTTAGCAAAACAATATGGCAATAATGCCTATACTAATCAAAATGAGATCTTAAATTCAGTGTTTGGGGACCCTCTGCTGAGGTGACATTTGGAGGATCCATACTGACTTAACTTCATTCGGCTGACTAGAGAACCACTCTAAAATAAATGATAGTCCTTCCAGTGTCAATCAACAGTACTTCTGCCACCCAATTTAGTGGATTCATCGATTTATGAGGAGGGCAAAATATACGCTTTTTGATGCCATGCAAAGGCCTCAAATGATCCAGTGCATTTGATTGATAATGCATTCATTCAGAGACCAAACATTCTTCAATAAGATTACTTCACAAACTCACCTAGCCATCCAAATGGCGATCATGAAAACAGCAACCAACCCTGGTAAAGGCATGCCAGAAAAATAAAATCATCTGAAACGAAGGTCATACATTGTAAGGAGGCTGCCCAAACAGGCCTCATTGCAGAGAAATCTAGTTCCCAGTGCATCGCCAGAAATATTTAACTTAACAAACATGCAACCTACACCTGGTAGAGAGTAACAGCAAGTGATAGAAGGCTATATTTCATGGTCTGAAGTAATTCACTCCCACTTAACACAATCAGAATGAAACGAGCAGTTAGTGAGCTGGTCTAAATGGATCTATGTCATGTGAACTAAGCCCCACCCACATGTCACTCACTGCTAATTATTTGGTGCCTTATTGCTTTGCTGCTTTTTTCCTTCTTAAGTAGCCTGCAGCTTTTTTTCTTTTTCAGTTGCTGAGGTAGTGCTAGTGGGTCTAGATCACGTGACCTGAACCCCACCCACTTGTCAATCACTGCTCATCTTTTGGTACCTTCTTGTTCTGGCAATCTTTTTCTCTACTTAAGCAGCCCTCCAGCCTCTTTACGTTTTCATTTGGTGAGCTTGTGAAAGTGTATTAAGATGACATGACCTAAGCCCCACCCATCTGCTTAGCTGTGCTTCTTCCTTTTCCCTTCTTGACTGTTAGTTCACAGGGCACCCCCAAATTTAGTTAATAACATTTCTCATTATCAGCTCACGTGCGATCTTTGCTTCATTGTTGTGTATCCAGAAGAGACAGATGTTTTTCTGTCTTGGGCCTCTGTTATGTAATTCACTCCCATTATCTCTGTGCAAGTTATCCTCTCTCTTGGCTTTTAAGAAAGGCTTGAAAACCTTTCTCTGCCAGTAATAAGGGCTATCTGTTCTTGTGGCATGTTAACCTTGATCAGAGGCTGAATTTTTGTAACACCTGCTTCTAGATCCGCTCCAGTCCACTAAGCGCATAATATAAATAAATCAAATCAAATCAGTCTCTCACCCGGGTGCCCGAAAAGAAGGGCAGATGAAGAAAAGGGTGATTTCTGTTTGGACCTGTTTGAATCGTAAGGACCCAACCAGAACCCCTGCTCTGCTAACATCAGGTAAGCTTTGTCGAATATGTGTTTCACCCTCCTTCCCAACAGCCCAACCCCATCATCACCACTTGGCACCAACTACGCCGCTCACCAGCAACATCATGGACACTGCATCTCAATACCCTCATCTGTGAATCATCAGCACTCCATCAACCCCCACTACACAAAAACGGATGCTCGCCGATGTCAACTCTGCAATCAATCCTGCCGAAGACATCGCCAACCTTATCACTTCATACGACTTGGATGTCATCTTCATTACCGAGATCTGGATGACATCCATCCCAGAAGTCTTCCTCCCCAACAGCTACAACATTCTTCAATGAGACTTTCCAAACAAGATAGGTGGTGTCCTTGCCATCCTTCACATAGCATCACAGCCATGCACCCATCTGGACATTGCCACCATTGGCTTTTTGGAAAACCATTTTGCCACTTCTTGCTTCCCCCAATGTATTCAGTCACATTCTACATACCACCCAACCCCAACATTTCCTTTATCACAGACTTTGCAGACTGGGTTGCCACCATGTCTCTCACATATGCCAACAACATCCTCCTCTGTAACTTCAACATCCCGGAAGTCTCAGCAACCAAGTCAATAAAGGAATATTGGACGAATATTGAACGAATCCTGTAATCCGAAGACGGCCAACCGGGCTTGTTCAAGACCCGAACTGCTCGAAAGAAAACCCCGACAAAGGACTCAGCAAAACAGAGAAAACAGGTGAGAAAAGGGGAATCCTGTGACAGATTTAGACGCCACCTGACCGATCTCGATACAGACATGGAAGCGGCCGTGCAGGATCTTATGCGTGGCATGCAAGATCTGACGACCGAAGTGCAAAACTTAAAGGTGGAAAATGCTGCGTTAAAACAATTGGTGTTATCCCGTGATTCCGCCACGAAGGAGAGTGTAATTCTAGGCGGCGTTGTTGATAAGTACGACGGTTCAGCAAAGAGCCTTCATGGATTCCTAGATTCTTGTTTGGTCCAATTTACATTTAAGCCTTATTATTTTTCTACACCCAGGGCTAAAGTAGGCTTTATAATCTCACATCTTTCCGGGAATGCCTTGACCTGGGCCACCCCATTGGTTAACTCTGGTGATGCTCTCCTGGATGACTACAACGGCTTTATAGAGGCCCTCAAGACCATGTTCAAACGCCCGGAACAAGTGTACAGTGCCCAGGAACGTCTACTTGACTTTCATCAGGGTACCCAGGACTTGCTCACGTATGTCACACGCTTCAAACAGCTGGCTAAGGAAGCGAATTGGTCCTCTGAAGCTTGTTTTACTTTGTTTCAAAGAGGGCTAAACGAAGAGATCAAGGACGAACTAGCCAGAGTGGCACGCCCGGGTTCCTTTCAAGCCCTAATGGATCTCGCTCTACAGATTGACTTTCGCATTCAGGACAGAAAGGCAGAAAAGAAGAAAACCAAGTTACCACTCCAGAAAAACCCCATTGGAACCCCTTCGAGCTCAGAAGGCATTTCTACTCCAAGCAATGAGCCTGAACCTATGCAATTAGGGGCCTTCCGTGGACCCATTACACCACAAGAGAGGGTGCGAAGGTTTCATACTGGATTATGTATGTATTGTGCATCCGACAAACATTTAGTAAGAGAATGTCCGATTGCCCCCCCACGGCGCTCGGGAAACGCCAGCTCCCGATCCTAAACGGAGCGCAGGTTCGGGACAGAGATGTCTGCTCCACCTCTATTACATCCTTGAACTCTCCTGGACAAAATTCCTTGGTAATTTTACAGGCCTTCTTGACAACATCCAAGAAAGAAATATACCCCATCCTGGCACTGGTTGACTGTGGAGCTATGGGGGTATTCATAGATCATGAATGGGTCTTAAAACACCATATTCCTTACGAATCCCAGACTATCATGCAACCTGTGGAAGCAATTGATGGAAGACCCCTTTCATCCGGACCTATAACCCTGCAGACCAAGGAGATCGAGCTTGCTATAAATCAACATCGAGAAAGGATAAGATTTGACATCATCAAGTCCGCCCATTACCCCATGGTTTTGGGAATGCCCTGGCTTCAAAGACACAACTCCTATATCAATTGGGCAGCGGGATCCTTGTTCCTGGGTTCTGAGTTTTATATGTCCCACTGCTCACATCCAGACCTTGATCCTACACCATCTAAGGAGTTTCCTACAACTCATCAGAACACAATCTCAGTTTCAAACATCATCCAGGTCCAGGAGGCTTACCAGGAATATTCCGATGTTTTCTCCTCCACCATTGTTCAGGCCTTACCTCCCCACAGACCTGAAGATTGTGCTATTGAGATGGAACCTTCCGCGATGATTCCATTTGGAAGGATGTTCATCCTATCAGAACCTGAAAAGAAATCCCTTCGGTAATACCTCGCGTAATCTCGCAAATGGCACCATACGACCATCTAAATCTCCATCAGGGGCCTCCCTGTTCTTCATTCCTAAAAAAGACACTAAAGAACTCAGACCGTGTCTGGATTATCGAGGTCTAAATCAATGTACTCTCAAGGACCGCTATCCGTTGCCCTTGATCTCAGACATCGTGGAGGCAGTAAGAGGCGCAGTTGTGTTCACCAAGCTGGATCTGATGGGCGCCTATCATTTGATTCATATCAGGGCAGGTGACGAGTGAAAGACAGCCTTTAGAACACCCTTTGGGCCTTTTGAATACTTAGTCATGCCCTTTGGACTTGCTAATGCCCCAGCGGTGTTCCAACATTTCATGGATCGAGTGTTCTCGGACATGCTGTTCCTTTTTGTGATTGTCTATCTGGATGATATTCTAATATTTTCAAAGGACCCTCTCAAGCACGAAGAACATGTGAAAGCAGTTTTACAATGTTTACGCGAAAATAAACTCCTGGCGAAGCCCGAGACATGCATCTTCCATACTTCTACTGTTCACTACCTAGGGTTTGTCCTTACTTCCGATGGTATCGGTATGGATCAGTCCAAGGTCAAGGCTATTTTATCCTGGCCTAGCCCCGCCTCAGTGAAACAGATACAATCCTTCCTGGGCTTGGCTAATTTTTATAGGAAATTCATACCTTCCTTTTCCGAGATTGTCCAACCAATAATTGCCTTATTGAAAAAAGATGTTCCCTTTCATTGGACCATGGCCCAAGAGAAAGCCTTCCAACAATTAAAGTCTGAATTTACACAAGCTCCCATTCTTGCTCAGCCTGATGTTAATCGACCATTCATAGTGGAGACAGATGCCTCCAATTACGCCATTGGAGCCGTTCTAAAACAGCAATTCGAGGATAGCTTGGAACATCCCATCGCCTACCTTTCTCGGACATTAACTCCTAGTGAAACCCATTACTCTGTCCTAGAGAAAGAGCTGCTAGCCATCCGTCAAGCCTTCACAGAGTGGCGTCATTTACTTCTAGGAGCCAAATTTCCGGTCCATGTCCGCACGGATCATCGAAACCTACAAGTATTGCAAGCCCTAGAATGTAGGAATAGTCGCCAAGCTCGGTGGGCCTTCTTTTTTGCCCAATATCAGTTTCAGATTCACCATGTCCCTGGAACCCAAAATGTAGTAGCTGATGCACTTTCTCATCGTCCAGACTATGAACCTCCGGAGGATCGGACGTATCCCAAGATGTTTCCTCATACCATATTTGTAGCTCAAGCAAACAACCTCCTGGAAGAGATTCACGTGCAAACTCAGACTTCGGAACTTTGGAAAGGACTTTTAGAGAAGAATCAATGGGACTTAAGAATCAAGGATGGATACTTGTTCAAGGATACTAACCTGGTCATCCCCACACAGAAACTACAACAAAGGATAATAAATCTCTGCCATGATACTCTTCACGCCGGTCATCGTGGTATTTCCAACACCCTCCGTCTAATACAAAGACAAGTTTGGTGGCCCAAGATGAAGACAGACGTACAACTGTACATTCAATCTTGTTCCGTCTGTAATCAGAACAAACATGATACCCAGAAGCCAGCAGGTCTCTTGTTACAGCCAACTCCACCAACAAGACCTTGGGAAATCATAGTTACAGACTTCATTGTGGAATTGCCGCCTTCCAGAGGTTATACCACTATCATGGTCACCATTGACCTATTCACTCATATGGCTCTCTTTACTCCTCTGTATGAATTATCATCCTCATCAGAACTTGCTGGTATTTTCCTGGAACACATCTTCCGACTGTATGGACTTCCTTCCAAGATCATATCGGACAGAGGACCACAGTATATCTCTCAGTTTTGGAAACACCTCTGCAGGATATTAGGGATCCAACGAGCTCTTTTCTCGGGATATCATCCCCAAACCAATGGTATCACAGAACGAGTGAATCAAAACCTTGAACAATATCTTCATTGCTTCTCTACCAAAGTCCAGGATGATTGGCCTCTTTTAATACCAGTGGCCGAATTCGCCTACAATAATTCGGATCATTCGGCTGTTAAGACCAGCCCTTTTTTCTGCAGCCAAGGATTCCACCCCTCGGTCTTACCTTCTGTTCTTCCACACCCAACAGCTGTTCCAACTGTCGATTCCTGGATCGAAACACTCATCAATGTACAGAAAGACGCCAAGGAACATCTTGAAAGTGCGCAAATCCAAACCAAGCTCTGTGCAGATTCAAGAGAAGACCAGGACCTTCTTACTCGATTGGGGATAAAGTATGGCTATGCTCGAAACTTCTTCCCCGACATCTCAGACCGAATAAGTTGGCTCCCTGGTATTATGGGCCCTTATCTATTAAAGAAATCATTAATCCTGTGGCCTTTCGACTCCAACTTCCGGACTCCTGGAAGAAGATACATCCAGTTTTTCACATATCTTTGTTGAAGCCATTCATCCAAACCACCCGGACTACTCTTAGACCTAGTCCGGTGATTGTCGATGACCAGCTGGAATATGAAGTTTCTCGTATTTGTGACTCCCAATATAGACGAGGCCGACTTCAATACCTGGTGGAATGCAAGGGCTATCCACCCAGTGAACATACCTGGGAACCAGTCTCGAATTTAAACTCCCCCAGATTGCTCAGAAGGTTCCAACAAATACATCCAGGTAAGAAGGGGGCATGCTTTCATGATCCATCGATCACGCCCCTTCTGGTCTTCCTGGTCCCTGGCACGTCGGGGGTTACTCGCTGTAGTACACCCAACATGGACGTATACACGGAACACGGTCTATCAACCTTTACGTCCTATGCAGCACGTTCTATAAATTAGCCACTCCCCTGCGGTTCCGCGCGTCTCAACGCTACCGATAGCTGTGGCCTGACGTGCTCTGTAGTTTCTTCTCCTGAACTGTGTTGCTTCCTGGTTCCCGGACCTTCCTCCTTCTCGTTTCCTACTACCTTCCTTGATCCTGTCTATTACGCGTTCTGCGCAGACCGCCTCCGTGTGCTGCCTCCATTCCAAGCTTCCTGGAGTTTCCTAGATCCCGGACGAAGAAGCTGAACGAATCCTGGAATCCGAAGACGGCGGAGCGGGCTTGTACAAGACCGGAACTGCGTGGAAGAAAACCCTGACAAAGGACTCCGCAAAACAGAGAAAACAGGTGAGAAAAGGGGAATCCTGTGACAAATATCTTCATTGTCTTCTCTACACTCTGAACCTCACACAGACCCAACTCACAGGAAAGGAAATATCCTTGATATCTTCATCACTGCCCTACCCACCTGCAATCGCAGCTCTCCAATTCTGCTCAATGGGTCAGACCCTCTGGAAATCCCCATTGACATTAGTCTCACCACCCCAGTGAATCATGCCCAAACGGAAATCCAGCAAACAAGCCTTCAGATCATTCAAGAATTTTCAATAGAGGCTCTCATAGGAGAACTCGTCAACCTTCACATCACATGGGATGATGTACCTTAGTCCAGCAAAGACAGTGGCTTGCTTCTCCAAGAACCCCGCAACACCCTCACAACCAACATCGACCTCCATGGCCCAACATAACAAAACACCCTCAAGCCTAAACCTGCCATACCCTTGAACTCTCAAGAACTCAACTTCAATAAAAGAACCATTGCCAAGGCCAACTACTAGCAAAACACCACAGCCAATGCCAACAAGCATATCATCAACCCTCTGCCTAACCCACCCATACCGCACTCCATCAAAAAATACAAGGGCTATCAACAATATCTTTGTCAATAAGATCAGCATAATCCACAAGCACATTAACACCAATGCCACAACTCATAGCACACTAAACATCCTTTCTAGTAAAGCCATTACTCCCTGGATAGCTTTCAAAACACTCACCATGGAGGACCTCACTGCCACCCTAGTAGTCTTCAAGGCCACATCATAAGCAGACGACATCCTCCCTGCCTCCGTACTCAAGACCCTTCTGATTGAAGCACTCCTCCCTTACCTGACAATCATGAACTGCTTCATAACTCAAGGCACCTTCCCCTAGAGCCTCAAGACTGCATATCTACCATCCTTCTTTGAAGAGATACACAGGCTCAATGCCTACCTGATTCTGATCCAGTCCTCGCTGTCCATTTCTTACCTGAAGCTCATCCACTCCAAGACTGAATCCCTACTGCTGACCAACAACACTGAATTCCCTGACATCCAGACTTGGCTCTCTGCTAAAAGCATAGAGGGTTCAGACCCCTGCTGACAACCTGCTCCAGATCCCTTGGGTTAAACATCGACAGATAACTCTCCTTCAAGCAGCACATAGCAAGCAAGACACAAAGGGCTTTGTATCAACTTCCATCCTGGGGAAAATTAAGCCCTTCACCCCAGAAAACATCTTCAGATCTGCTGTCCCATCATTGGTCCTCTACCACCTGGATGGTGGCAATGCTCTTCTGGAAGGCCTTTTGGCAATTATCCTGGACCCCTGAGTTGTGTCCTATTTGCTGCAGCATGACTCATCAAAAGGACTCCGCAAATTCGACCAAATACTGCTGCACCATCTACAAAGCTGTCACCCTGAAGTCTCCAAGCTACCTCACTGAAAAACTCTGAATCTCTGGAGGCCTAAAAGACACCAAAAGTAAGGATATATTAAGACTTGAACGCTGCTTGTGCAGGTAGAAAAGATCCAGCAGTCAGGTCTTTTCTTTCCATCGCCCCAGACTCTGGAACCTCCTCCACTTCAAAACCAGACTCACCCCTTGCTTCAACATTTCAGTAAGGAGCATAAGACCCTGCTCTTGAAGGAATGGCTTCTCATTAACACCTAAAACCATACATCCTGCACTCTCTCCCTTACCTGAGTCTGAGTAATCTGCCCTCCCCTCTTTGTTCCCTTGGTTGCTTTTAGAGTCCTTGGTGCCTAATTGTCTGCCCTCTCCCTCACCCGTTGTTAGCGCCCCACACTCTTGTATCTCTGATTCCTTCACGGTGTTCTTTCACCATAACTTGTAGAGCACTCTGTTGCTTCCCTAAGCAAAGTCTGCACTAAATAAATATTATAATAATAAGATAAATCCACGTCCAAGGTTTCCACAGTCAAAAGATTCTCTGGGACACTTTATTTTACTATTTCCATCACATAGATTGATTGGCACACACACCTGTGATTAATCTTTAAAAGGTCATGCATCCGATACACTCAACAGAACCTGAAGTGATTGACTTGTTACTTTTCTTTTTTTACCAAGATGAACTCCAGCTTTCCTTAATAAAAATGTAGTTGATACAACCATGCCTAGGGTGATTAAGGAGAAGGAGGGCCTTATTTCAACAAAGGAACCATCTGAAATGACTAAGGTGGATAGACTGAGTACAATTAAATGGGTAATAATTACACCTATCTTTACAGCACTTAGATGCTGGAGGATTCTAGAATTCTGGTATTATGCACATTGAAAGCACACAAATTATTATTATTATTATTATTATTATTATTATTATTATTATTAGATGAAGATTTTACATCTCAGCTCAAAGGAGGTGGGAGGCTAGGGAAAGAGAAGACGCTTTACTATTCTTGATGGATTCAAGAGACCTACTTCTGGTTAATGGTGTAACGAAGGGAGACACGCCTGCAAAACTTACTTGAAGGCGTAATGTCCAACAGTCTATTAATTACTTTATCTTTGTGTCGGCAATGGCCATGCATAACGAAATTGATATGTCAAGCAGGTTTATGGTGAATAGTGATCATGCTGATTTGTCTTCAACATGGAGTTCTCAAAAAAATGCACTTAAACGAAAACAATATGCTTTTAATGTGCAGGTTTGAGCTGGTCGAAACTACTTGAAATTTAATATTTCAAAGCTGCAATCTTTTCTTTGC
Source organism: Ambystoma mexicanum (assembly GCF_040938575.1). Taxonomy (NCBI): domain Eukaryota; kingdom Metazoa; phylum Chordata; class Amphibia; order Caudata; family Ambystomatidae; genus Ambystoma; species Ambystoma mexicanum. Next base: position 873,796,741 of record NC_090930.1, read on the forward strand.
TCTCTAAATTCATAATATCAGCAGTCTGCTTTGCAGGGTTGCTGGATAAAAAAGACAGCCCCAGAATGTCCAGGATAGAGAGGCCCTGCCAGGCCATACGAGGAGAGCAAAGCTGGCTTGTGCAACACCCATTGGGATAGGCAGGCCAGTCCAAAGTACTTCTTTTCCAACATGAGACCTAGTGAATGAGCAGGAATGGGCCTCCCTCCATTTTGTTAAAATGTACAGTCACTCAGCTGAAGAAGAGTGCGACTCAGAACTGTAATATTACTAACATTGTCCAATGGATTCCAAAAAGACATGTGTGCTGCAGATGCTGACTTCCTGTGAAATAGGAAAAGGCACAGGTGACAGATTTAAGGGTGCAGAAGTGCACATGGAAGTAAATAAATACATTTGAAATACTGTGCATTTGGAAGATAAAAAGGAGGAATATGCCTGACATTTAAGAAATAAAGTCAAATGACAGATTGCGTTTATCTGACATAAAGAGACTTAATTTCCATAATATAAAATGACAGCCTGTAATGTAGTTATCTGAAAAATTAGAATAGCTGCCATGTTGTTTGATTTTCAGAACACAAAAAGGGAAAACTCACATGTCATTTTTAGATGATGTATTTTTCCTCCTCTCTCATCTTGAATAACCCATTATATGCTATGATATAATATGATAGGCTATTTATAATTCACTTAATACCCAGGGGTTTCTAAGCGTAGACCCGGGGATCAAACCTGTGTTGCTTCATGTCGTCTTGCTTCCAAGTGGAGCATGTTGCCACTAAGCTATCCTCCCGAGATGCATATCTCCCAGCTCCTGGTCCTATCAGCAGCCAGTGGACGTCTTGGTGGGAGGTGAAGGGAGAGTGCTAGCCAATCCTTACCATGGGAATTATGATAATGTAGGAGTGTCATCAGCCCTATAAGAGGTCAGTTTTGCATCAGAAGATGTCATCAGCCGTCACGACCATAGCCGAAATTGAAGGATACTTCCGCGTTGGAGCTGGAGACACAGAGGTAGGGTGTTTTAGTCCCTTCTCTGTGTTCTTGCTTCCAGCCGCAGTTATGTTCGCAGCGCTACTGGGAGTATTTAACTCCCCGCCTCCCGGTTGACGCTGTGTTGTAACCCACTTTGGATGCTTTCCTTTTTTCCGGGTTTCCTCGCTCCGATCCTCTGCCGTCCACCTTCGGATCTGTCAGAGGGTTTCCCTGTTCTCCTGTGTTCCTGTTTTCCTCGGAACGCTACTCTTCGCTTCATTTTCTCCTACCGCTGCTCCGAGCGGTACGCTGCTGTGCTTTATCTCCTGGCAGGTTCTGTTTCCGCCCCTCTCTCTCTCTCTCTCTCTCTCTCTCTCTCTTTCCCTCTCTCTCTTGATTTCGGGGATTTTCACGTACTCTCTTTCTGCTGGGCTCCTCTGAGCTGTGTTTGCTGCTTACCGTCTCCCTCTTCCTGGATCCAGTGCCATATCTTCGAACTACCACAAGGAGCTTCTGACTTCCCTGACACTGCTACTCCTTGGCTTCGACTTCTTGGACATTCTAAACTACGAACTCTACTGCTTACCTCTCACCATTGCTCCTATCAGCGATTGTCCTGTCATCTGGATTGGAATAGTCGACGCTACACCACAGGGTTTTTACCCTTTTATGTTTTTCCCTGATTTCTGGCTTGTTTCCGGAAAGGGAGTCACGGGGCAGCTGTTTAAACAGCAGTCACTGTGGCTTCCCTCCGTGACAAGCATATCCATCTAAAGAAGGGGAGAGACTACCTTGCACGACGACGCCTACAAGAGAATCACTCCCACCAAATCTAGAATATAACTATAAGACCCAAAATCAAATAATACCCTTACCTGGTCACTCCTAATATGGCGAGTGTGCACGGAAAAAGTGAGCTCTCTCACACACCTGGCAATTAACATACCCTATACGTTAACTTGAAGCGCGCACCTGAAACACGTTAGATGGAGAGTGGAAAGGGAAGCAGAGGTTGTGTTTAGCAAAACAATATGGCAATAATGCCTATACTAATCAAAATGAGATCTTAAATTCAGTGTTGGGGGATCCTCTGCTGAGGTGACATTTGGAGGATCCATACTGACTTAACTTAATTCGGCTGACTAGAGAACCACTCTAAAATAAATGATAGTCCTTCCAGTGTCAATCAACAGTACTTCTGCCACCCAATTTAGTGGATTCATCGACTTATGAGGAGGGAAAAATATACGCTTTTTATGCCATGCAAAGGCCACAAATGATGCCAGTGCATTTGATTGATAATGCATGGACAGAAGCCTTTGATTCGGAGACCAAACATTCTTCAATAAGATTACTTCACAAACTCACCTAGTCATCCAAATGGTGAACATGAAAACAGCAACTAACCCTGGTAAAGGCATGCCAGAAAAATAAAATCATCTGAAACGAAGGTCATACATTGTAAGGAGACTGCCCAAACAGGCCTCATTGCGGAGAAATCTAGGTCCCAGTGCATCGCCAGAAATATTTAACTTAACAAACATGCAACCTACACCTGGTAGAGAGTAACAGCAAGTGATAGAAGGCTATATTTCATGGTCTGAAGTAATTCACTCCCACTTAACACAATCAGAATGAAACGAGCAGTTAGTGAGCTGGTCCAAGTGGATCTAGGTCATGTGACCTAAGCCCCACCCACATGTCACTCACTGCTAATCTTTTGGTGCCTTATTGCTTTGCTGCTTTTTTCCTTCTTAAGTAGCCTGCAGCTTTTTTTCTTTTTCAGTTGCTGAGGTAGTGCAAGTGGGTCTAGATCACGTGACCTGAACCCAACCCACTTGTCAATCACTGCTCTTCTTTTGGTACCTTCTTGTTCTAGCAATCTTTTTCTCTACTTAAGCAGCCCTCCCGCCTCTTTATGTTTTCAATTGGTGAGCTTGTGAAAGTGTATTAAGGTGACATGACCTAAGCCCCACCCATCTGCTTAGCTGTGCTTCTTCCTTTTCCCTTCTTGACTGTTAGTTCACAGGGCACCCCCATATTTAGTTAATAACATTTCTCATTATCAGCTCACATGCAATCTTTGCTTCATTGTTCTGTATCCAGAAGAGACAGATCTTTTTCTGTCTTGCGCCTCTGTTATGTAATTCACTCCCATTATCTCTGTGCAAGTTAACCTCTCTCTTTGCTTTTAAGAAAGGCTTGAAAACCTTTCTCTGCCAGTAATAAGGGCTATCTGTTCTTGTGGCATGTTAACCTTGATCAGAGGCTGAATTTTTGTAACACCTGCTTCTAGATGCGCTCCAGTCCATTAAGCGCATAATATAAATAAATCAAATCAAATCAGCCTCTCACCCGGGTGCCCAAAAAGAAGGGCTGATGAAGAAAAGGGTGATTTCTGTTTGGACCTGTTTGAATCGTAAGGACGCAACCAGAACCCCTGCTCCGCTAACATCAGGTAAGCTTTGTCGAATATGTGTTTCACCCTCCTTCCCAACAGCCCAACCCCATCATCACCACTTGGCACCAACTACGCCGCTCACCAGCAACATCATGGACACTGCATCTCAGTACCCTCATCTGCAAATCATCAGCACTCCATCAACCCCCACTACACAAAAACGGATGCTCGCCGATGTCAACTCTGCAATCAATCATGCCGAAGACATCGCCAACCTTATCACTTCATACGACTTGGATGTCATCTTCATTACCGAGATCTGGATGACATCCATCCCAGAAGCCTTCCTGCCCAACAGCTACAACATTCTTCAATGAGACTTTCCAAGCATGATAGGTGGAGTCCTTGCCATCCTTCACATAGCATCACAGCCATGTACCCATCTGGACATTGCCACCATTGGCTTTTTGGAAAACCGTTTTGCCACTTCTTGCTTCCCCCAATGTATTCAGTCACATTCTACATACCTACCAACCCCAACATCTTCTTCATCACAGACTTTGCAGACTGGGGCACCATCCTGTCTCTCACACATGCCAACAACATCCTCCTCTGTAACTTCAACATCCCGGAAGTCCCAGCAACCAAGTCAATAAAGGAATATCTTCATTGTCTTCTCTACTTCTCTACACTCTGAACCTCACACAGACCCAACTCACAGGAAAGGAAATATCCTTGACATCTTCATCACTGCCCTACCCACCCGCAATCGCAGCTCTCCAATTCTGCTCAACTGGTCAGACCCTCTGGAAATCCCCATTGACATTAGTCTCACCACCCCAGTGAATCATGCCCAAATGGAAACCCAGCAAACAAGCCTTCAGATCATTCAAGAATTTTCAATGTAGGCTCTCATAGGAGAACCCGTCAACCTTCACATCAGATGGGATGATGTACCTTAGTCAAGCAAAGAAAGTGGCTTGCTTCTCCAAGAGCCCCACAACACCCTCACAACCAACATCAACCTCCATGGCCCAGCACAACAAAACACCCTGAAGCCTAAACCTGCCATACCCTTGAACTCTCGAGAACTCAACTTCAATAAAAGAACCATTGCCAAGGCCAACTACTAGCAAAACACCACAGCCAATGCCAACAAGCATATCATCAACCCTCTGCCTAACCCACCCATACCGCACTCCATCAAAAAATACAAGGGCTATCAACAATTTCTTTGTCAATAAGATCAGCATAATCCACCAGCACATTAACACCAATGCCACAACTCATAGCACACTAAACATCCCTTCTAGTAAAGCCATTACTCCCTGGATAGCTTTCAAAACACTTACCATGGAGGACCTCACTGCCACCCTAGTAGTCCTCAAGGCCACATCAAAAGCAGACGACATCCTCCCTGCCTCCGTACTCAAGACCCTTCTGATTGAAGTACTCCTCCCTTACCTGACAATCATGAACTGCTCCATAACTCAAGGCACCTTCCCCTAGAGCCTCAAGACTGCATATGTACCATCCTTCTTTGAAGAGATACACAGGCTCAATGCCTACCTGATTCTGATCCAGTCCTCCCTGTCCATTTCTTACCTGAAGCTCATCCACTCCAAGACGGAATCCCTACTGCTGACCAACAACACTGAATTCCCTGACATCCAGACTTGGATCTTTGCTAAAAGCATAGAGGGTTCAGACCCCTGCTGACAACCTGCTCCAGATCCCTTGGGTTAAACATCGACAGATAACTCTCCTTCAAGCAGCACATAGCAAGCAAGACACAAAGGGCTTTGTATCAACTTCCATCCTGGGGAAAATTAAGCCCTTCACCCCAGAAAACATCTTCAGATCTGCTGTCCAATCATTGGTCGTCTACCACCTGGATGGTGGCAATGCTCTTCTGGAAGGCCTTTTGGCAATTATCCTGGACCCCTGAGTTGTGTCCTATTTGCTGCAGCATGACTCATCAAAAGGACTCCGCAAATTCGACCAAATCCTGCTGCACCATCTACAAAGCTGTCACCCTGAAGTTTCCAAGCTACCTCACTGAAAAACTCTGAATCTCTGGAGGCCTAAAAGACACCAAAAGTAAGGATATATTAAGTCTTGAACGCTGCTTGTGCAGGTAGAAAAGATCCAGCAGGCAGGTCTTTTCTTTCCATCCCCCCAGACTCTGGAACCTCCTCCCCTTCAAAACCAGACTCACCCCTTGCTTCAACATTTCAGTAAGGAGCATAAGACCCTGCTCTTGAAGGAATGGCTTCTCATTAACACCTAAGCCCATACATCCTGCACTCTCTCCCTTACCTGAGTCTGAGTAATCTGCCCTCCCCTCTTTGTTTCCTTGGTTGCTTTTAGAGTCCTTGGTGCCTAATTGTCTGCCCTCTCCCTCACCCGTTGTTAGCGCCCCACACTCTTGTATCTCTGATTCCTTCACGGTGTTCTTTCACCATAACATGTAGAGCACTCTGTTGCTTCCCTAAGCAAAGTCTGCACTAAATAAATATTAAAATAATAAGATAAATCCACGTCCAAGTTTTCCACAGTCAAAAGATTCTCTGGGACACTTTATTTTACTATTTCCATCACATAGATTGATTGGCACACACACCTGTGATTAATCTTTAAAAGGTCATGCATCCGATACACTCAACAGAACCTGAAGTGATTGACTTGTTACTTTTCTTTTTTTACCAAGATGAACTCCAGCTTTCCTTAATAAAAATGTAGTTGATACAACCAAGCCTAGGGTGATTAAGGAGAAGGAGGGCCTTATTTCAACAAAGGAACCATCTGAAATTACTAAGGTGGATAAAATGAGTACAATTAAATGGGTAATAATTACACCTATCATTACAGCACTTAGATGCTGGAGGATTCTAGAATTCTGGTATTATGCACATTGAAAGCACACAAATTATTATTATTATTATTATTATTATTATTATTATTATTATTATTATTATTATTATTATTAGATGAAGATTTTACATCTCAGCTCAAAGGAGGTGGGAGGCTAGGGAAAGAGAAGACGCTTTACTATTCTTGATGGATTCAAGAGACCTACTTCTGGTTAATGGTGTAACGAAGGGAGACACGCCTGCAAAACTTACTTGAAGGCGTAATGTCCAACAGTCTATTAATTACTTTATCTTTGTGTCGGCAATGGCCATGCATAACGAAATTGATATGTCAAGCAGGTTTATGGTGAATAGTGATCATGCTGATTTGTCTTCAACATGGAGTTCTCAAAAAAAAATGCACTTAAAAGAAAACAATATGCTTTTAATGTGCAGGTTTGAGCTGGTCGAAACTACTTGAAATTGAATATTTCAAAGCTGCAATCTTTTCTTTGCTCTCTAAATTCATAATATCAGCAGTCTGCTTTGCAGGGTTGCTGGATAAACAAGACAGCCCCAGAATGTCCAGGATAGAGAGGCCCTGCCAGGCCATACGAGGAGAGCAAAGCTGGCTTGTGCAACACCCATTGGGATAGGCAGGCCAGTCCAAAGTACTTCTTTTCCAACATGAGACCTAGTGAATGAGCAAGAATGGGCCTCCCTCCATTTTGTTAAAATGTACAGTCACTCAGCTGAAGAAGAGTGCGACTCAGAACTGAAATATTACTAACATTGTCCAATGGATTCCAAAAAGACATGTGTGCTGCAGATGCTGACTTTCTGTGAAATAGGAAAAGGCACAGGTGACAGATTTAAGGGTGCAGAAGTGCACATGGAAGTAAATAAATACATTTGAAATACTGTGCATTTGGAAGATAAAAAGGAGGAATATGCCTGACATATAAGAAATAAAGTCAAATGACAGATTGCGTTTATCTGACATAAAGAGACTTAATTTCCATAATATAAAATGACAGCCTGTAATGTAGTTATCTGAAAAATTAGAATAGCTGCCATGTTGTTTGATATTCAGAACACAAAAAGGTAAAACTCACCTGTCCTTTTTAGATGATGTATTTTTCCTCCTCCCTCATCTTCAATAACCCATTATATGCTATGATATAATATGATAGGTTATTTATAATTCACTTAATACCCAGGGGTTTCTAAGCGTAGACCCGGGGATCAAACCTGTGTTGCTTCATGTCGTCTTGCTTCCAAGTGGAGCATGTTGCCACTAAGCTATCCTCCCGAGATGCATACCTCCCAGGTCCTGGTCCTATCAACAGCCAGTGGAAGTCTTGGTGGGAGGTGAAGGGAGAGTGCTAGCCAATCCTTACCATGGGAATTATGATAATGTAGGAGTGTCATCAGCCCTATAAGAGGTCAGTTTTGCATCAGAAGATGTCATCCGTCGTCACGACCATAGCCGAAACTGGAGGATACTTCCGCGTTGGAGCTGGAGACACAGAGGTAGGGTGTTTTAGTCCCTTTTCTGTGTTCTTGCTTCCAGCCGCAGTTATGTAGCGCAGCGCTACTGGGAGTATTTAACTCCCCGCCTCCCGGTTGACGCTGTGTTGTAACCCACTTTGGATGCTTTCCTGTTTCCGGGTTTCCTCGCTCCGATCCTCTGCCGTCCTCCTTCGGATCTGTTAGAGGGTTTCCCTGTTCTCCTGTGTTCCTGTTTTCCTCGGAACGCTACTCTTCGCTTCATTTTTTCCTACCGCTGCTCCGAGCGGTACGCTGCTGTGCTTTATCTCCTGGCAGGTTCTGTTTCCGGCAGCATCCACCTCTCTCTCTCTCTCTCTCTTTCCCTCTCTCTCTTGATTTCGGGGATTTTCCCGTACTCTCTTTCTGCTGGGCTCCTCTGAGCTGTGTTTGCTGCTTACCGTCTCCCTCTTCCTGGATCCAGTGCCATATCTTCGAACTGCCACAAGGAGCTTCCGACTTCCCTGACACTGCTACTCCTTGGCTTCGACTTCTTGGACATTCTAAACTACGAACTCTGCTGCTTACCTCTCACCATTGCTCCTATCAGCGATTGTCCTGTCATCTGGATTGGAATAGTCGACGCTACACCACAGGGTTTTTACCCTTTTGGGTTTTTCCCTGATTTCTGGCTTGTTTCCGGAAAGGGAGTCACGGGGCAGCTGTTTAAACAGCAGTCACTGTGGCTTCCCTCCGTGACAAGCATATCCATCTAAAGAAGGGGAGAGACTACCTTGCACGACAACGCCTACAAGAGAATCAATCCCACCAAATCTAGAATATAACTATAAGACCCAAAATCAAATAATTCCCTTACCTGGTCACTCCTAATATGGGGAGTGTGCACGGAAAAAGTGAGCTCTCTCACACACCTTGGAATTAACATACCCTATACGTTAACTTGAAGCGCGCACCTGAAACACGTTAGATGCAGAGTGGAAAGCAGAGGTTGTGTTTAGCAAAACAATATGGCAATAATGCCTATACTAATCAAAATGAGATCTTAAATTCAGTGTTGGGGATCCTCTGCTGAGGTGACATTTGGAGGATCCATACTGACTTCACTTCATTCGGCTGACTAGAGAACCACTCTAAAATAAATGATAGTCCTGCCAGTGTCAATCAACAGTACTTCTGCCACCCAACTTAGTGGATTCATCGACTTATGAGGAGGGAAAAATATACGCTTTTTTATGCCATGCAAAGGCCACAAATGATGCCAGTGCATTTGATTGATAATGCATGGACAGAAGCCTTTGATTCGGAGACCAAACATTCTTCAATAAGATTACTTCACAAACTCACCTAGTCATCCAAATGGCGATCATGAAAACAGCAACCAACCCTGGTAAAGGCATGCCAGAAAAATAAAATCATCTGAAACGAAGGTCATACATTGTAAGGAGACTGCCCAAACAGGCCTCATTGCGGAGAAATCTAGGTCCCAGTGCATCGCCAGAAATATTTAACTTAACAAACATGCAACCTACACCTGGTAGAGAGTAACAGCAAGTGATAGAAGGCTATATTTCATGGTCTGAAGTAATTCACTCCCACTTAACACAATCAGAATGAAACGAGCAGTTAGTGAGCTGGTCCAAGTGGATCTAGGTCATGTGACCTAAGCCCCACCCACATGTCACTCACTGCTAATCTTTTGGTGCCTTATTGCTTTGCTGCTTTTTTCCTTCTTAAGTAGCCTGCAGCTTTTTTTCTTTTTCAGTTGCTGAGGTAGTGCAAGTGGGTCTAGATCACGTGACCTGAACCCCACCCACTTGTCAATCACTGCTCTTCTTTTGGTACTTTCTTGTTCTGGCACTCTTTTTCTCTACTTAAGCAGCCCTCCCGCCTCTTTATGTTTTCATTTGGTGAGCTTGTGAAAGTGTATTAAGGTGACATGACCTAAGCCCCACCCATCTGCTTAGCTGTGCTTCTTCCTTTTCCCTTCTTGACTGTTAGTTCACAGGGCACCCCCATATTTAGTTAATAACATTTCTCATTATCAGCTCACGTGCAATCTTTGCTTCATTGTTGTGTATCCAGAAGAGACAGATCTTTTTCTGTCCTGGGCCTCTGTTATGTAATTCACTCCCATTATCTCTGTGCAAGTTAACCTCTCTCTTGGCTTTTAAGAAAGGCTTGAAAACCTTTCTCTGCCAGTAAAAAGGGTTATCTGTTCTTGTGGCATGTTAACCTTGATCAGAGGCTGAATTTTTGTAACACCTGCTTCTAGATGCGCTCCAGTCCATTAAGCGCATACTATAAATAAATCAAATCAAATCAGCCTCTCACCCGGGTGCACAAAAAGAAGGGCTGATGAAGAAAAGGGTGATTTCTGTTTGGACCTGTTTGAATCGTAAGGACGCAACCAGAACCCCTGCTCCGCTAACATCAGGTAAGCTTTGTCGAATATGTGTTTCACCCTCCTTCCCAACAGCCCAACCCCATCATCACCACTTGGCACCAACTACGCCGCTCACCAGCAACATCATGGACACTGCATCTCAGTACCCTCATCTGCAAATCATCAGCACTCCATCAACCCCCACTACACAAAAACGGATGCTCGCCGATGTCAACTCTGCAATCAATCATGCCGAAGACATCGCCAACCTTATCACTTCATACGACTTGGATGTCATCTTCATTACCGAGATCTGGATGACATCCATCCCAGAAGCCTTCCTGCCCAACATCTACAACATTCTTCAATGAGACTTTCCAAGCATGATAGGTGGAGTCCTTGCCATCCTTCACATAGCATCACAGCCATGTACCCATCTGGACATTGCCACCATTGGCTTTTTGGAAAACCGTTTTGCCACTTCTTGCTTCCCCCAATGTATTCAGTCACATTCTACATACCACCCAACCCCAACATCTCCTTCATCACAGACTTTGCAGACTGGGTCACCACCATGTCTCTCACACATGCCAACAGCATCCTCCTCTGTAACTTCAACATCCCGGAAGTCCCAGCAACCAAGTCAATAAAGGAATATCTTCATTGTCTTCTCTACTTCTCTACACTCTGAACCTCACACAGACCCAACTCACAGGAAAGGAAATATCCTTGACATCCTCATCACTGCCCTACCCACCCGCAATCGCAGCTCTCCAATTCTGCTCAACTGGTCAGACCCTCTGGAAATCCCCATTGACATTAGTCTCACCACCCCAGTGAATCATGCCCAAATGGAAACCCAGCAAACAAGCCTTCAGATCATTCAAGAATTTTCAATGTAGGCTCTCATAGGAGAACCCGTCAACCTTCACATCAGATGGGATGATGTACCTTAGTCAAGCAAAGAAAGTGGCTTGCTTCTCCAAGAGCCCCACAACACCCTCACAACCAACATCAACCTCCATGGCCCAGCATAACAAAACACCCTGAAGCCTAAATCTGCCATACCCTTGAACTCTCGAGAACTCAACTTCAATAAAAGAACCATTGCCAAGGCCAACTACTAGCAAAACACCACAGCCAATGCCAACAAGCATATCATCAACCCTCTGCCTAACCCACCCATACCGCACTCCATCAAAAAATACAAGGGCTATCAACAATTTCTTTGACAATAAGATCAGCATGATCCACCAGCACATTAACACCAATGCCACAACTCATAGCACACTAAACATCCCTTCTAGTAAAGCCATTACTAACTGGATAGCTTTCAAAACACTCACCATGGAGGACCTCACTGCCACCCTACTAGTCCTCAAGGCCACATCATAAGCAGACGACATTCTCCCTGCCTCCGTACTCAAGACCCTTCTGATTGAAGCACTCCTCCCTTAACTGACAATCATGAACTGCTCCATAACTCAAGGCACCTTCCCCTAGAGCCTCGAGACTGCAAATCCACCATCCTTCTTGGAAGAGATACACAGGCTCAATGCCTACCTGATTCTGATCCAGTCCTCGCTGTCCATTTCTTACCTGAAGCTCAACCACTCCAAGACTGAATCCCTACTGCTGACCGACAACACTGAATTCCCTGACATCCAGACTTGGCTCTCTGCTAAAAGCATAGAGGGTTCAGACCCCTGCTGACAACCTGCTCCAGATCCTTTGGGTTAAACCTCGACAGATAACTCTCCTTCAAGCAGCACATAGCAAGCAAGACACAAAGGGCTTTGTATGAACTTCCATCCTGGGGAAAATTAAGCCCTTCACCCCAGAAAACATCTTCAGATCTGCTGTCCAATCATTGGTCCTCTACCACCTGGATGGTGGCAATGCTCTTCTGGAAGGCCTTTTGGCAATTATCTTGGACCCCTGAGATGTGTCCTACATGCTGCAGCATGACTCATCAAAAGGACTCCGCAAATTCGGCCAAATCCTGCTGCATCATCTACAAAGCTGTCACCCTGAAGTCTCCAAGCTACCTCACTGAAAAACTCTGAATATCTGGAGGTCTACAATACACCAAAAGTAAGGATATATTAAGTCTTGAACGCTGCTTGTGCAGGTAGAAAAGATCCAGCAGGCAGGTCTTTTCTTTCCATCGCCCCAGACTCTGGAACCTCCTCCACTTCAAAACCAGACTCACCCCTTGCTTCAACATTTCAGTAAAGAGCATAAGACCCTGCTCTTGAAGGAATGGCTTCTCATTAACACCTAAAACCATACATCCTGCACTCTCTCCCTTACCTGAGTCTGAGTAATCTGCCCTCCCCTCTTTGTTCCCTTGGTTGCTTTTAGAGTCCTTGGTGCCTAATTGTCTGCCCTCTCCCTCACCCGTTGTTAGCGCCCCACACTCTTGTATCTCTGATTCCTTCACGGTGTTCTTTCACCATAACTTGTAGAGCACTCTGTTGCTTCCCTAAGCAAAGTCTGCACTAAATAAATATTATAATAATAAGATAAATCCACGTCCAAGTTTTCCACAGTCAAAAGATTCTCTGGGACACTTTATTTTACTATTTCCATCACATAGATTGATTGGCACACACACCTGTGATTAATCTTTAAAAGGTCATGCATCCGATACACTCAACAGAACCTGAAGTGATTGACTTGTTACTTTTCTTTTTTTACCAAGATGAACTCCAGCTTTCCTTAATAAAAATGTAGTTGATACAACCATGCCTAGGGTGATTAAGGAGAAGGAGGGCCTTATTTCAACAAAGGAACCATCTGAAATTACTAAGGTGGATAAACTGAGTACAATTAAATGGGTAATAATTACACCTATCTTTACAGCACTTAGATGCTGGAGGATTCTAGAATTCTGGTATTATGCACACTGAAAGCACACAAATTATTATTATTATTATTATTATTATTATTATTATTATTATTATTATTGATTGATTTGTTTATTTATAGAGTGCCTTACACCATTATTATTATTATTATTATTATTATTATTATTATTATTATTATTATTATTATTATTATTAGAGTTTAGATGAAGATTTTACATCTCAGCTCAAAGGAGGTTGGAGGCTAGGGAAAGAGAAGACGCTTTACTATTCTTGATGGATTCAAGAGACTTACTTCTGGTTAATGGTGTAATGAAGGGAGACGCCTGCAAAACTTACTTGAAGGCGTAATGTCCAAATGTCTATTAATTACTTTATCTTTGTGTCGGCAATGGCCATGCATAACAAAATTGATATGTCAAGCAGGTTTATGGTGAATAGTGATCATGCTGATTTGTCTTCAACATGGAGTTCTCAAAAAAATGCACTTAAAAGAAAACAATATGCTTTTAATGTGCAGGTTTGAGCTGGTCGAAACTACTTGAAATTTAATATTTCAAAGCTGCAATCTTTTCTTTGCTCTCTAAATTCATAATATCAGCAGTCTGCTTTGCAGGGTTGCTGGATAAAAAAGACAGCCCCAGAATGTCCAGGATAGAGAGGCCCTGCCAGGCCATACGAGGAGAGCAAAGCTGGCTTGTGCAACACCCATTGGGATAGGCAGGCCAGTCCAAAGTACTTCTTTTCCAACATGAGACCTAGTGAATGAGCAGGAATGGGCCTCCCTCCATTTTGTTAAAATGTACAGTCACTCAGCTGAAGAAGAGTGCGACTCAGAACTGTAATATTACTAACATTGTCCAATGGATTCCAAAAAGACATGTGTGCTGCAGATGCTGACTTCCTGTGAAATAGGAAAAGGCACAGGTGACAGATTTAAGGGTGCAGAAGTGCACATGGAAGTAAATAAATACATTTGAAATACTGTGCATTTGGAAGATAAAAAGGAGGAATATGCCTGACATTTAAGAAATAAAGTCAAATGACAGATTGCGTTTATCTGAAATAAAGAGACTTAATTTCCATAATATAAAATGACAGCCTGTAAAGAGAAAGGCATATTTCATTTTTGCATAAATGAACACTGGTTTTCTTATGTAATTGTGGCCTATCTGGGTGACTAATATCCAGAGGGAACTTTTTTCTGTTCAAACATTATGTACAGAAAGAGTTTATGGGCCTCTCACGACCTCGGCGGTAACGCCAGCGGTATTAGCGCGGGGGCTATTAGCGCGACCGCCATAGCCCCCGGCGCCAATAGCGCGAGATCACGAGTTGGGCGGACTTGGAAGTCCCCATTCCCCATTGAGCCCATTCGGGAATGCCCCATTCCCCATTGGGCTCAAAGTGGAAATTTCGCGCTCATACCAGGAAATCCGCCGGCGGTATGAGCGCGAATTCTCGGCGGATTTCACACCAGCTCAGAGCTGGGTTGAAATCCGCCGAGACCCTGATTCGGCGGACCCTTAAATCCAGCGGTAATAGCCCTACCGCCAGATTTAAGGGTTACCACCGAGGTCGTGATGAGGCCCTATGTCTTGTCAGCAGGCCCAGATGCTATACAAAATGTCATATGTCCCCGCATTGTCAATTTAAAATGCTATTCTTTCAAAATTGTGAATTGTGACTTGTTTTTCTCTCTGAGCTGAAACTTTGACCACACGACCTGTGGGGCTAGGCCCACCAAGCAAACAGGTCTGGTTTTCAGTTCAAATGTTAAAAATACAGAGAGATTTGAACTATGGTGCTACAGATAACATGACCAACAGAAATTACCTTTAAGGTCATGTCTCCCATAAATTGCACGTTAGCTCAGAGCAAAGACATTTTGAAGCTCAGGAGGTGAGAGTAGAATCACATGAGCTGAAAAGCCAGATGTCCCAGTCATGTGGTTTGGAGGAAATGAAACTGCTCGGGGTGATCTGAACGTGAAACTACCTCTCATATAATGCATTCCATATGTTTAACATTGAACACATTTGCCTAAATTAAAAGACAATAGTGTTTCCCGGAGCTCAACCGAGACACATTTTAAAAGGAATAAAAAGCCAGTTGGGACCATGTAAAAACAAAATGTTTGTTATGTACATAACTTAAGCTATGATCAGAATTAGGATTCTGTCATTTTCATACATCTGAGGAACTGGAAATATTGATAGAGTGATAGACAGTGAAATTAATGTTGGAAGTATGTAGTGTCAGAGCTGTAACTATTATGGCGCAGCCACAAAGCGTGGAAAACGATAGCTCTGCGTGCTGAAATAAAATGTAGAATTCAAAAATATATAGATTCATGTAGTTATCTGAAAAATTAGAATAGCTTCCATGTTGTTTGATTTTCAGAACACAAAAATGGAAAACACACCTGTCATTTTTAGATGATGTATTTTTCCTCCTCCCTCATCTTCAATAACCCATGGCATGCTATGATATAATATGATAGGTTATTTATAATTCACTTAATACCCAGGGGTTTCAAAGCGTGGACCCGGGGATCAAACCTGTGTTGCTCCATGTCGTCTTGCTTCCAAGTCGAGCATGTTGCCGCTAAGCTATCCTCCCGAGATGCATACCTCCCAGCTCCTGGTCCTATCAGCAGCCAGTGGACATCTTGGTGGGAGGTGAAGGGACAGTGCTAGCCAATCCTTACCATGGTAATTATGATAATGTAGGAGTGTCATCAATCCTATAAGAGGTCAGTTTTGCATCAGAAGATGTCATCCGCCGTCACGGCCATAGCCGAAATTGGCGGTTACTTCCGCATTGGAGCTGGAGACACAGAGGTAGGGTGTTTTAGTCCCTTCTCTGTGTTCTTGCTTCCAGCCCTACTTACGTAGCGCAGCGCTACTGGGAGTATTTAACTCCCTGCCTCCCGGTGGATGCTGCGTTGTAACCCACTTTGGATGCTTTCCTGTTTCCGGGTTTCCTCGCTCCGATCCTCTGCCTTCTGCCTTTGGATCTGTCATAGGGTTTCCCTGTTCTCCTGTGTTCCTGTTTTCCTCGGAACGCTACTCTTCGCTTCATTTCTTCCTACCGTTGCTCCGAGCGGTACGCTGCTGTGCTTTATCTCCTGGCGGGTTTTGTTTCCGGCAGCATCCGTCTCTCTCTCTCTCTCTCTCTCTCTCTCTCTCTCTCTCTTTCCCTCTCTCTCTTGATTTCGGGGATTTTTCCATACTCTCTTTCTGCTGGGCTCCTCTGAGCTGTGCTTGCTGCTTACCTTCTCCCTCATCCTGGATCCAGTGCCATATCTTCGAACTGCCACAAGGAGCTTCCGACTTCCCTGACACTGCTAATCCTTGGCTTCGACTTCTTGGACATTCTACTACGAACTCTGCTGCTTACCTCTCACCATTGCTCCTATCAGCGATTGTCCTGTCATCTGGATTGGAAGAGTCGACGCTACACCACAGGGTTTTTTCCCTTTTGGGTTTTTCCCTGATTTCTGGCTTGTTACCGGAAAGGGAGTCACGGGGCAGCTGTTTAAACAGCAGTCACTGTGGCTTCCCTCTGTGACAAGCATATCCATCTAAAGAAGGGGAGAGACTACCTTGCACGACGACGCTTACAAGAGACCGACAACTCAGACAGCTCAGGTGAGGAGAGGGTGCTTACAGGGGAAAAAGAGATTGGGATGCACCCTTCGCCACAGAAGAGGGTTTTTCACTTTATTCCTGGAGGTAGTCTATTGCCGAACTCTTGCGAGGAACAACTAGCAGAAAGGCCTCAATCCTTGCAGTGGAGCAAGTGACAGGGAAATCTAGAAGCTAGCTGGGACCCCACCCAAGGAGCAAGAGGAAGTCTGGGTGCAGGAGAAAATCCTTAACTGAAGCCCTTGCCCAGACCTGTGCTGTCCTCAGAGGAGCCCTGCTGCTTCCCTAGATGCCCCATAATCAAGGCCGCCCATGTAAGTAGATATATCCCAAAGCTATCAAAAGTGTGTGGGAGGAAACTGCCAGCTTTAATTACCATCTCGCATAGTGAGTAGGAGGTGGTACTGGGAAGACCCTTGGTACATTTTATTAAATCCAATTCAAATTAATTCCACTATAAAAAAATTGCCCTATCCAGGTAAAGTTAATTGTGTCGGGTACTACCTGCCTTAATACTTTCCATTAAATTGTGGGGGGGGGGGAAGCTGTGTAAATCCTTAGTGCATTGAAATGAAGTTAATTACATTAGTCGCCATATAGAAAATCACAGGATGAGTGTTGTTAGAGTTAAAAACTAACAAAGTGCATGCCCAGTGTGTTAGAGCTGGTACAGACAATAAAGTCTTGGGTGACTGTCCTTCTGAAACCCCTGACTTCTTAACAGAAGAGGGGGGGGGGGGTCCTGAATCCCAAAAGAAGTAATTCTAAAACGCTACCTTTCAAGTGAATGGGGAGAGGGTCAAACAAAATGTCCCTTTATTCCCTTGCATCCCATACCAAAATTACCAAGCATTGTATGTCCTTTGATTGTGTGTTGACAAAATGATTTTCCCGTTGAGTTCCTTTTCCCAACCTTGCCTTTCAAATAAAAACCTAAAACACGATTTCCCCATTTGAGTTCCTTTTCCAAACCTTGCTGTTCAAATAAAGCCAAAACAATTTCCCCATTGAGTTTCTTTCTCAAACATTGCCTTTCTCAGAATAAAGCCAACACGATTTTTCCATTTTATTGTGAAGCTTTTCTATTGGTTATTTTGCAAGAAATCTGATATAAATTGCGGCCCCCAAATTTGAAATTCTACCTGTGTCATGTCGAAACTGTAAGTCCTTTAAACCTGGGTTAGACAATTGGTGCAATACATTTGAATTTGATGAATGTTGAAGGCCATGGTATCCAGCAATATGGTGGAAATGTGCAGATTTTTAAGTATCAAGAAACTGAAATAGCACTCCAAATTAATCTGATCCCGCCAGCAACCTGGTAATCGCATTTTGTGAATTTGTATGAGGACCAGTTTTATGCAGCTGAATCAAAGAACTAAAGCCTGAAATCCCCTTAGTTGATGTGAATAGATGAGGAAGAGGTTTTGCTGATAATTAAGCAATTCAGTTCATCAAGAGCACCTGGCCCGGACAGTCTGTCTAATGCTACATTCAAAAGCAAACCCTGAGTTACGGGCAGAAATAATAACTTTTATTTGGATTCAAATTATCATGGCCAAACAAATCCCCCAGTCATGGCGAATGGTGATTTTTTGTACTGATTTTTAAAAAGGGCAATCACCTTTTACCTGAAAACTATCATCTGATAGCTTTATTAGATCCTGCAGAGAAAATGTTTGCATCGCTTCTTTTACATATGTTAAATTATTGGATTTTAGCAAATAAAGTATTCAATCCCAATCAATCAGGATTTGTTAAGGGGGTCGGTACGTCATTCAATTGTTTTGTATTAGATATTTTTAAAGCAAAGGCTTTTAAAACAAAAACCCAGCTATATTTGTCTTTTATCGATTTTAAACTAGGATTCCATAGTGTCCCAAGAGGTGCTCTGTGGAGGAGGTTAAGGGCCTCGGCTTGTCCGGATGATTTGTTGGAGTTGGTTCTGGAACAAACTTTTACCACTCCCTAGGAGTATGCCAATAGCAATATCCAACAAGAATCGGGACTTCTTTCATTACAGGGCATAATTGCAGGAAAAGCATGCCACTTTTTAGGAAATGTTGGCTGGCTACTCCCGGGTCCTGCTTTGAGAGAATTAAACTTGCAATGGGATTTGTAGGGAAGGGAGTCCTCGAAATTTGGAAAAATGAGTTTAGGATATTAATGGAAGAAGCTAATATTGCGATGTAGATTCTGCTGCTAATCCTGATAAAGCTAAAGAGAAAGTTTGTGTAAAGATTGGCTCTCACCCGAGCAGCATGCCAAAGTTACAAAGTGTTTGAAAACTTTACGGTTGAGCCTAAAGCTTTTAATGTATTGCCTAAGTACTTGGGGAAATTTCCAAGTTTGAATGTTCAAAATGTATTTTTAAACATTTTATTCAATGTGATTTTAACCTGAGATTTGTTAGCAACTCCATAGAATGATCCTTCGTTTGATGCAAATTGTAGATTTTGTCAGCAGACTCGAGAAACCTTGATTCATCTTTTGGAAGATGGTAAAGATTTTAACGACCAAAGGGAATACAGACTGTTGGGTCGTGAAAACTGGTTGGACATTTTATTGAGTGGTTGTTATACCTCACTTATAATAGCTGTTGTAAAATAGGTTTTATCTTTTAATTTGAATTGATTTAATGATATCTGGTTTCATTTGGATGAATAATTCCCTTTTTCATTTTTATGAACTTGTTTTTTCTTATTTTTTAAAGGTTAACCTTTTAACAATTAACTTTTTGATAGAATCGTATGAAAATGAATTGTTAAAATGTGTTATATTTCTTTGGGTAATAGTTCTAAATTGAACTGTAAACCTAATTAAAAAATCAACGTAAATAAATAAAACAAAATGTATTATTATTGATGAGCTCTACTATTCACTTTCTTGTCTATACTTCTTCCCTCTTTGGCGCTATCATTTTCACTTCTTTTTTCATTTGTAGATGATTTATTTAAAACAAGTTAACATACACATTTGAAATAAGTGTTTTGCTCCTTTGTTGTGCATCAAAGTGCTCCTACTGAGCTTGCACATGTGCCTGTGCATGACAACCCCTGCCACTCCGATTTTGCATACGCAAACTTGTGGGAAGTGGAGGTTCATCTCCTTCCTGCTCATCCGTTCTGATTCAAGACAAATTAGTGCAGACAATCCATCTCAAGCAGACACGCAAGCCTAGCGTGCCCGATGGCATCAGCGCATAACTAAATGAAAGACATTGGGCCTCATTACACGGACGGCGGTAAGGGTTAACGGTCACCGTTAATGGCAACGGTGACCGTTAACCCTTACCGCCGTACTACGAGGTCCCTTTGCGGGTTGGAGGAATTAACGCCTGCTTCTTGCAGGCGTTAAGTACCAACCCGCTAAGGGACCTCGGAGCTAATTACGGCACCGCAAAATTGCGGTGCCGTAATTAGCGCCTTCCCCATTCCCATAGAGCCCTATGGGGCAGAAATGGGAATGGGGAAGGGCAATGGCGGAAAGGGGATTTACCGCCCCTCCAACCTTGGAATGGGGCGGTAAATCCCCTTTCCGCCAAGGCGGTGCCGGTAATTTACCGGCATGGTCCAGGGTGCTAATAGCACCCTGGATTACCGCCTTCCGTGTAATGAGGCCCATTGCTTTGCAAAATGGCACATAGCAGTGCTACAAGTAAAGCAAGATAATCTGTCTGGTTTAGGATTGTTTTCTAGATGGACATCAGCACAAACTATTATAAGGCCATGTGTTCTTCCCTTTGGACAACAAGAACCTTTGGAATGCAAGCTCTGACCAGCAGTAGAAGCATGCATTGCATGCTTCTCTTGATTATTCCCAATCTTTGTAGCTCTATAGCCAATCAGAAAGCTAGGAATGCAGGCTCTTGCAGCCCATAAAAGACTAAATTCCAAGCTGCCCTTTGTGTTGAGTACACAATTGGCAAGGAGATAGGGCAAGCTCTCACATGAGGTGAGGCTGCCCATTATTCCCCTTGCATAAGATATATTAGCCATAAAGCCCATCCCATCTGCCTCTGTTGTGTTTTGGGTGACCTTTGCCCTCATTAGAGAGCATGGACTATAGCTCGGGAGAGCTAACTTGGCCAGCAGTCAACTACTAAACAATACTACCCTCTTGTGTGGGCTCTTATGCTTCATTAAATTATGTTTCAGTTCCATTGCAGGCAGTGCAATGGCAAAGAGCTACCATGGCCTGTATAAGTCTTACGTACCAACATTCCAATATTTTCATTTTGTTTTTCTTTCTTTTACACTGAACATTGTCTCCAATACTGCCTAGAATATATTTCAAAGGACCTACTCTAAGGAATTTGCATAGTCCTGTCTGGCCCTGTCAGGCCAATGGAAGTCAGATGCCAGCCCACCTCTCATGGTATGTATCGACTCGCCCTGCGAAAGTAAAAATCATAACCGCCTTCAAAATGTATAACTCTTTGCCCTCTACATCTGATGTACTGTCCTCACACTTCCTCCCTGACATCTTGACATAACATATCAACACAAATAGGTTCGGAGCTACAATGCCTAAATGCGGCAACCTAGCCTCCAACCCTTGCTCCTATGTGCATAGGAGTACACGACATGCATCACACACACCCAAGCCTCACTGTCTCCCATTAGCTGCTCCTCCACCTCTCTTCACCAGGAACGGGTGCTTGGGCTCAAGAGCCACCACCCCCACAACACTCTAGGCCCACGATACCTGCGCCCAAAACGGCCCCACAATTATGCGCACCTGCACCTTTCACTTCCCCGAAGCCATCAGAAAGCAAGGGATGTGTGCACCAGTCGCAGAGGAGCGGTTCCACAAGCTCCCCGCATACGGACGGAAGCCCATGCGCCACACAGCTACTTGTGCAGCCACTTGGCCAAAAGTGTAGGTGTGAGCACAGTAACACTCGCCTACAAGTACACACGTCACTTCGTTATTAGAAGATACAGCATATGTGCTATCAAAGCCCTCTCTGCACCTACCCACATAGTGTGGTGCACTGATCGTGCCACCACTGGCACCTACTGCTCAATTCAAGTCTAGCACGACCAAGGATGACCCAGGAACCACCACTGCCATAAACAACCACAAACCTGCTGCCACTGCAAATATGAACAGCATCCCCATTCTCAAGTCCTCTGTAAACAAATCCACCTCTGTCTCAGCTGCCCTAGTACCTGTGCCTCCTATTTATATGGATGATACATGCACTCTGAAGCCCAATTCCGCCAGAGTTTTTGATGCTTCACGCACTATGGAGACTGTGGTCCTTACAACTGCTACTACCTCATGCACCCCGGAACCTACAACCATGTATCTTAAAGCCTCTAGCCCCTCTAATTGGGGATGCCACTTGCACTCAGAAGCCTGCAACCCCTGTAATCTGCAAAGCCTCAGATACCCTAGAGCTTGGAGCCCCTGTAATTATCAATGCAACATGTACTTGGGAGCTTGTAGTCCTTGTGATCACTGTTGCCTCATGTACATTGGAGCCTGCAGCCCCTGTAATTATTGCTGTTACATGTACTTTGGATCCTGCAACCCCTGTTACTATTGATGCCACATGTACCTTGGAGCCTGCAGCACCTGTGATCATTATGGCCACATGTACCTCGGAACTTGCAGCCCCTTTAATTATTGGCCACTTTACTTCTGAGCATGCAGCCCCTGTAATTATTGCTTCCACGTGTACTCTGGAGCTGGTAGCCCATAAAGGACTCTTTATTAATGCTAGATCCCTCTTAGTCCACCCCATCAATATATTTGAGCTTATCACCTCTAATAACGACGACTTAATAGCCGTCACAGAAACATGGATACATGCAGCTGCTGGACCTGCCCTCTCCCTTGCTATCCAGGATAACTATACCATCTTCAGAAAAGAAAGACCCGTCACCAAAGGAGGTGGGGTGGCTATCATAGCTAAAACAAAAGCTGGCCATCAGAGAATCCTCCAACCAACCACTCAAATCAGGAGAATTGCTCTCTGTCAAAATATCCCTCTCCAGCACTGCCTCCCTAACTAGACACTTAATCTATATGCCTCCTGGCCCCTTACTTTCCTTCGAGGAAGACATTGCACAGCTCCTCTTGAGCGATACCAAGCCCAACTCCAGAATCATTCTCTTGGGCAATGTGAACTTAGGCTTAAACAACTCTAATGATGCCAGCGCACTTGCCCTAGCCAACTCCATCGAAGCCTTGGGCTTCACCCAATGCATCATATGTCGTACTCATGACAAAGGTGGCACTCTAGACTGGTTAGCTGATGCTAAATGCAACACCAACATCATATCTAATGCCATGTGTCCCTGGTTTGACCACAATGTTATCCTATTTAACTTTTGCAAAAATAGTCTAACTTGCATTAAACCTCAACCTGCACCAGCATCCCTCTCATGAAATGCCAGGAATATCACCCCAGCCAAAATGCTGCTCCTGCTGCAACCTTTAACCGACTACGTACACTCATCTAATGACCCCAATGGAAGAACTTTATAACCAAAGTCTCCTACTGTAGCTTATTTGAGTAAACGTAAACCTAAACCTATAGCTGACCTGACCTCCTGGTACACCCCAGATCTTAAGGCGCTATACTCTACAAAGTGAGCAGCCAAGTCTTCCTGAAAAAAGTCACCCTCAGCCACCAATAAAGAGCACGTCGCCTCACTGTCCAAAATTTACAAACAGGCCATTCTCATTGAAAAAAGCTTGATTTACAATGAGCGAATAGAAAAAGCCAATTCAGGTACAAGAGAACTCTTTGCTATCTTGCGAGAACTGGAATCACAAGTCTACCCCCAACATAGCTGCCCCAAAGACATCACCTGGTGCTAGTACATTCAAAAGGCACTTCTGAACAAAATCTCCTTACTCCAAACAAAAAAAGCTGCAAAAAAAAAAAGGTCACTAAAGGAGGCACCTCTAGACCCTACGCCCCCATCTCTTCTCTTCACGCAGCACCTATTTGAGTTCACCTTGGTCACGGTCCCGGAAGTAAAAAAAATCATCAAAGGCCTCAATCCATTTAGATGCCAAGGAGACATCTGTCACGTTTAGTGAATAAAAGACTGCGCAGCAGAGCTCTCCCCTTCATCGCCTCACTTATCAACAACTCCTTTTCTGGCGATATACCAACTCATCTAAAAGACGTGTAGAGGGGGTCCCAAATAAAGCCTGCACTCCAATCGACCATTTTTAAAGTAACAGGAACATTCACACCAAAATATGTGACATATGATGAGCAAATAAACCAGTAGAGAGCCACAGTAGGGCTCTTCCCAGTGCCTATCAGAAGAACAGCACCTATTGAAGTACCAATACCAAGAAAACCATGGACAGTAAGGTATCCATTAAGAAAACCCTACCAACAAATGAAACGAAATGAAGATTGCCTAAGTGCAGTCCCGGAAGAAACCAAGAAGGTCTTAATGGAAGACGAATGGTGACGTCACAAGGACCCAGACTGACTTGCAGATAGAAGAACTGACGACCCGAGAATGATGCAAAGGGATGAAACACCATGAATAAGGATATCGTGAACCTAAAGTGAAAGGACGATGTAGAAATGCAAAGAAATTTAAAGCTGGAAGCAATATGAAGACATTCGACCAGTTTAGACCTGTAAATATGCTTGGTACTGCAAGAAAGCTAAGAAAACAGTGCAGCTTGCTATGCTTAGTAGAAGAATAGTCCGGCAAGCGCCATTATACATAATCTACCTCAAAACTAAGCACAGTATTATAAGTGTATTTCTACTTTGCACAAGAAGCAGAATCAACCCAGGTAACTAAAGGCCAAATGAGAAAGATTCATATTTAGCAAAATGAGAAGAGATGGCTGAAACGAAACTCGGCAGAGGCAACTCGTGCCAGGAAAGCCAAGGTCATACTAATAAAAGAGGCGAACAGTAGCTACATCTAATTGAAACTGAGAACAAAATATCCTGCCTCTGAAAGGGCGAGATAAGAAGACGAAGGCAGGTGATGGGCTAAATGAGAATGAAATACACAAATTGAGAGAAAAGAGACAAATTCACGGTTTATGAATTACGTGACCAGCCGAGCAAGAAGAAGCGAGGGTTCACACCTATGCTTGGCACCTGACCAGACAGAGATATCAGAACCTTTCCTGACAGAAGATGCAGTCTCGAGGCCAACCACAGTGAACTAATTGACACATGGCTACTAAAGTGATGATTGGTTGTAACCATAATCGGAGGAAGGCCGGGTAACTAAGGGGCACCACACACCAGGCCGACCATTCTGAATGCTGCTAAGCGAAGTGGAAAAGTATGCATAGGGTTGGTGCCAACCCAATCACAATGGACCAAATAATCTCGGGTCCTATAGTTAGTAGAACCAATGGGACGTTATACTTTTAGTGACGTCTACAGTAGTCATTTTTGAAGGAAGGGTTTAGGCGCCCATCTGACAGTGTTTACCCAATCCCATCACTCCGTTACCATATACAGATATAGTACCTATATTAAAGTTACCTTTTCCTAACCAATAGAATTGCATGTTAACTTTTGAGTGTTACACGTCAATGATGATGATTTTTGAGTATAAATGTTTCAACATGTATGAAGTTCGTTGGAGTTGGAGTTGAAGCGAGAAGGACGATCGCATCACTGCTGATATCCATAACTCCCTGTTTTCTGTACTTGTCATTAAACGGACTCCCTTTGCCAAACCATTGAGTTGTCCTTATTGATTGGTGTTGGAGTAATGAATCTGCACCCCCATCCATCTCAAGGGTGCAGCTATCTCGTCTTAAAGTACTTATCAGCAAATCTTGGCTCTACGGGCCGGCCGGGGGTCTCGGAGTACAGACACATGGGTCGCCCACCTCCTCCAGAAGCCCATTTTAGACCCTAAAGCCTCCACCAACTATGGCCCTATCAGAACTGTCCCTTTCCAACTCAAAATACTTGACCGAACTGCATACCTGCAAATTAAAAAATACCTTGACTCCAATAACCTCCTTGGCCTACGCCAATCTGGTTTCCGCCCCAGTCACGGGATCGAATCAGCTCTCTTGTTCTCCAGTACTTAAAAATCCAAATGAATGAGCTCAAAGACAATGGCAAACTAGCCCTCCTCCTATTGCTTGACCTCTCTGCGGCCTTTGACCTGGTGGACCATAAAACCCTTTGCCAACACCTATCTTCAACTTGCCCACTTTTCCAACAAAGCGATAGCCTGGATTGAGACCTTCCTATCCAACTGAACAATGAGGGTTTTCTCTACCTCTCCAGCTGCCCCACCAGCCCCAGTCACGTGCAGAGTTCTCCAAGGCTCCTGTGTCTCCACAACGCTTTATAACATATTTAATTAACGTCTATTTGACCTCCTGGACAATCTGGGCGTGTCCTACACCAATTATGCGAATGACACTCAGATCTTCCTGCCCATTTCAGGCAATTACAACTCTAACTCCACCGCCCTAAACAAAATCTATCAAACCATGCAGGCATGGATGGCTCAACATGCGCTCTGCCTAAATGACGAGCTGCTCCGTATTGGATCACAAACTCGTCTAAACAAACTTAACGAGGACTTCAGATCCTTGGCCATTGATGGTAACATTATACCGGTCACAAAAGAGGTAAAAACACTGGGAGTTTTCCTGGACTCCTCACATTCCCTAACGAGTCACGTAAACGCCATTGCTTCTGCGTCAGCATACACCTAAAAACTCATCAACACCTCCAGACCTGGGCAATGCTGCATGAGCATCCCACAAGCGAGGCAGGGTAACTGCTGTTACCATCGGCAGCTGGGAGAGGGGCAGCCCCAACCCCCCGCGCCAGCTCCTCTCCTTCTCCCCAGCAACGGAGACACGCAGTCTCAGCAGCACAAAAGCCACGGAAGGGTAAGGTGCAAACAGTCATCGCACCCTTCCTCCAAACAGCAAGGTGCTAAGTGCCATAAGGAAACAACCATCAGGCAGGTCCCAGGTTCAAAGATCTGCCCCCACCAGGAGGTCAGACAGTCGGCTATCCGGCCGGGGGCTGCGACAACAGCGGCCCCCACCACATACACAACAAAGACCCAGGGCCTCCCTGGGTCCTATAAATGAGAGCAGCATGCTCAGAGTAAACACAATCTGTTTGTGGACCCTGAATGGGGACCCAAGCAAACAGGAGGTTCACTGTTTACTCAGTGTCTTCCAAATCTTTTTGCTTCTTTAGCAATTCTTGAAGTTCGCTGTACATCGCAGTGTCTTTTTCCTTCCTGAACATTGTACTGTTCAAACCAATTGCAATGCAGTTTTAACGAAGGAAGAAATGGCAACCGAACGGCCAGCGCAGACGCTGTCAGCTTCAATATTTTCGCCATAGAACGAAAAGCGAGCGGCGAGCGTGTCCAATCCACAGCAAACAAAGACGCGTGCTTCGGAATCATCCACAAAACCAGTGCGAACGAAGGAGAAGCGGCACTCGAAAAGCACGGCGCGGACGGTTTCTGATTCAACACTTTACAGGTGAGCCACCGTGCTGGGGCTACGAGGGAGGAAAAATAGACATTTATGTCCAGAAAAGATACATTTTATTACAGTGGACCGGAACCCCCGCATTATAAGGCAGACGGGGCAGGATAACACAAGCCAATTTTAAACTGGGCAGAGTCACAAACCAGCTTGGGAGCTCGTCTTTGCTTGACAGCAACGCAGAGCTGCAAACACATTTCCAAACTCGGCAGGCCCAAAGACTGCAGATTTAAAATAATTTCTGTAATATTGCAGGGCGATCTCACAGCAAAACCAATTATTTAAATCCAGTAAATCGAGCCTGGGGGCTGCCCAATTTTCTGAAACCCGGGCAAAGAAGGCACCAGTCAACAGTTACCCACCACAGGCAACAAATAGAACAGGCACAAAGAACTCGCCGATAACAACGGTTTAACTACGTGATAAAACCCTTTTTCTTTTTCCTATAGCACGCATAGAAAAACATGGGGCCCAAACGGAAAACACGGGCACCCCCAACACCGGCGCAGAAGCCCAAATCACCACAATTGCTAGCAGCCATTGAAGCGGCAGAGCACCACGGATGGGCATGGGTTAGAGAAAACATGTACGGCCTACCCAGGGAAGGAATTACCAGCCCACCCAGCCAGGAGGAGGTTCCTGCACCATTAAAAAAGAGAAAAATATCCGAAGACGCCAGAAAAGGTACCAAAAAATTGTCAAAATTATGCGAGAATATAGCGGAATTACAGCAACTAATGATAGAAATAAGGGGGAAACAGACGCCGCCCACAAGAGAACCTGGGGCCTCAAACCCCTCCATCACAATAGAACCTACTATAACGGTTGTCAACCCACCTGTAACACAACCTATAGCAACTCCGCCACAACAAGTACAGCAGTTGCCAATAGCGGCCACAGCTATAAATGCAACAGCCTTCACAACTCCAGCAACTGATCCAACAGGTGCCCTAAAAGCATGGACAACGCCAGGCGCAGACAACACAGGCACGACAGGGACACCCGGCAGCAATACAACTGACATTATATCAATCTGTAATGCGCAAGTAGAACAAAAAATGAAATCTTTCCAAACAGAGATATTAAATAGATACAAAAGATGCCTGGCATGGAACATTGATACCACAATCAAAGAAGCCATATGGGCCAAAGAGTTTATCAAAATCTTTTCCCTAATAGAAGCACAGCGCAAAGGGAAAGACGCTTTTAGAGATCCCAAAAAAATAGAAGAGAAAGCCATTGCCAGGAACGCCCAGGTCAAACAAAACTGGGACAACTGGTTACAGGCCTTTGCCATACTAGCAACAATATATGAAGAACAATTCCCCATGGATGGTAGGAAGATCTGGACATACGTTGATAAAATAAGGGAAGTAAAAGTAACACAAAAGGGGAAGACATGGCTTGCATTTGACATCAGAGTTAGGAGGAGCATGTCAGAAAGACCGGCCATTGAGTGGGATGAAGTCCAGAACAATTTATACACCCTCAAAGTCGAACCTCCCCAGGAAGAAGATACCATGCATTCTTCTTCCAAAAATAGCAAAAACTCGCAAGTAAGCAAATCCCATGACAATGATAAATCCAAAAAAGGGGAGCAGCCCTTTCGGAGGAACCAGCCTGGGGCGGCTAAAAATAATGCTCACAGACAGAACAAACAGCAGGCTGTCAAATCCAACATCCCAGGCAGAAATTTTGGGAAAAACCTGTGTACATGGGGCAAAGAATGCTGGTACAAACACGCCTGCACAAACTGCAACGGCGACCATGCAACAAGCAATTGCACCAGGCTACCAGCCAAGAAAGAATGATATCCTCATTTTAGAACCAGGACGAACGCCCATCAACCCGGGCAATTTTAGGGACGCTCTAATCAGCTACCCAGACACAGAAACCAGCAGGATAATATCGCAGGGTTTCACCAAAGGGTTTTTTATCCCATTTAAGGGCACTGGGTCACAAAACATCCCGATGAACCTAAAGTCAGCCAGGGACAACCCCCATATAGTAGAAACCAAAATCAAGAAAGAACTACAACCGGGCAGGGTAGCAGGTCCCTGGGACGCCATGCCTCTAAAGGACTATTTGATATCTCCACTAGGCCTGGTCCCCAAAAAAGAACCCGGAAGAATAAGACTAATCCCTCACCTTTCCTACCCAAAAGGCCAGTCTCTAAACGATGGCATCCCACACAGAGAATCCGCTGTAACTTACACGCATTTCCAAGAAGCGGTAAGGCTCATACAAGAGTGCGGCAGAAATGCCTTGATGGCTAAGCTGGACATCGGATCTGCTTTCAGACTCTTGCCCGTCCACCCAGAGTCACAACAATGGCTAGGTTTCACTTTTAACAACAAATTCTACGTAGATAGATGCCTTCCCATGGGGTGCGCAGTATCCTGTGCACTATTTGAGCAATTCAGTTCCTTTTTTCAATGGACTTTCCTAAAGCAGAGAACAGGGACAAAAATAGTGCATTACCTAGACGATATCATGGTCATAGGGCCACCAAACTCCGAGGAATGCGGCTAGGCTTTAACAAAACTGGAGCACATGGCCGCTCAATGGGGAATTCCTCTAGCGGGGGAAAAAACCACCAAACCAGACACAAACATAATCTTTCTGGGCATCGAAATAGACTCGGCAATGGGGCTCTGCAGAATCCCCAAAACAAAAATATCAGAACTCCTGGCTAAAATACAAAACCTGATAAAGAGAGAAAAGGGGACTGTAAAGGAAATACAATCCTTAGCAGGCAGCCTCAATTTCGCATCCAAAATAATATCTCAAGGGAGGATATTTTCCAGAAGCCTGGAGTTTAAAATGAAATCACTCACCAAACCACACTTGCATATCCGGCTAGGCAGAGAGGTGAAACAGGACCTGGAAACATGGGGAAAATTCCTCAGAGATTTCAACGGGTCTTTACTTTGGCGAACGCCTTTAAATACCCGGTCAAACAGGGTCCTATACACCGACGCAGCTGGGAGCAAGGGGTTTGGAGCTATACTAGACTCTGAATGGGTGGCAGGACACTGGCCCAATTCATGGCAAACAGCAGGTTGGACAAGAAACATCACCTTACTAGAAATATTCCCCATCTGGCTAACATTACACATCTGGGGCAGGCGACTAGCGAATACAGAACTTTTGATTTGGTGCGACAACATGGCTGTAGTGGGCTCCATAAACAGAAGGTCTACGAAATGCCCTTTAGTACTAAAAGTATTACGAGCCATTACAACAGTTACACTACAAGTAAACGTTGTACCCAAAGCGAAGCACATTTCAGGGGCAGATAATAACATTGCTGATGCCTTATCTCGCTTCCAGTGGACAAGATTCCGAGAGCTAGAGCTGCACGCCCAAGAACAGATGACGCCAATACCAGCAGAATGCTGGGCAATAATGGGAAGACAAGGATAACGGCATCAACGCCAACGCCAGAGAGTACAGGCCGGGATGCCCAATGAAAACCAGGCACCTCTAAAATGGGTGCCAACAACACATTGGCATCAACGCCAGCACCAGAGAGTGCAGGCCGGGATGACAATACAAAGCAGGCACCTCTAAAAAGGGTGCCAGCTACACATTGGCATCAACGCCAGCGCCAGAGAGCCCAGACCGGGATGCCCACCAAGAATCAGGCACAACAACAACGGGTGCCAACAACCTCACAGGCTTCCTAACAGAGATGGCAGAGAGGGCGGTGGCAAGCACCACAGCAACACAGTACAGTAAGTGTTTGCAAACAGTATTCAGAGCCACAGGTTTAAACCACGTAGAACTAATAACGATTAAAGATATAGAAGTATTTTTAAAATGGGCCAGGGAACAAGGTTTCAAAAGGGATTGGGCTAAAAGACACCTGGTGGCAATCTCATACTTTACGAAAATTCGGGGCGATTCAGACCCCACTCAGAGCACACTCATTTCTTATGCAATGAAGGGATGGGGCAGATTGGAGGGGCCGCAAGTGAACACCCGCCGACCCCTTGATTTCACCAAACTGGTACAGATAGCAAGCCATTTGCAAGCCATATGTTTGCACCCTTACGAGATAATGTTATTTAAAACAGCCTTTTTCCTAGCATACTTCGGGGCTTTCCGGGTAGGAGAACTCATCGCTTCCAGCACCAAGGCCACAAACGGCCTGGGCGTCATGGAAATCAGGATGAGACAGGAGAGTGTTAATATAGAAATGCAACAGTCGAAAACGGGTGCAAAAAGAACCATCAATATTTGTTGCATCGATGAGGCAACAAACTGCCCGGTGTGCATCACCAACCTCTATTACGCACAACGACCTAAAGTGGGGGGGAGTTTTTTAATCCACAAGGATGCATCGGCCCTAAGCCGCTACCAATTTAAAGGAGTGCCGATGAAAGCAATCAGCAGAGCAGGGCGGGATCCCAAACATTTCGGCACTCATTCCTTCAGGATAGGTGCCGCCACCGCTGCATGGCAAGGAGGTTTAGCACCGCAACTACTAAAAAACATAGGGGGATGGAAGTCAGACTGTTATAAAAGATATATCAGACCGCAATCGATATAGCCATTCGCCCTAATAATTTGTCTTGCTTTTCCCTCCCTCCCACCACCACAGAAACAACAGGTGAATTGAGGACCACACTACGACCAGCATGGACAGTTGGCCACTCATTCGTTTTCAGGACAGGCAGATGGGCAGAAGAGACTAAAGATGAGTCACCTTTCAGAAACACCATTACTTCATGGTGGGGATACAGAGGCCTACGTTGGGCGGACGTCCACGAAGCATTAGCGGAACTGGTGGCATACAGGGACCCCCCAGAATTCCTGATACTACATCTAGGGGGCAACGACCTAGTCAACACAGCTAGACGCACCCTATGCGAAGAAATGTGCTCCTCCCTAGCAGGCATTTCGCACAACTGGAGGGGTACCGAAATATATTTCTCAGCCATCTTACCAAGAAAGAAATGGCTAGGGGCCAACTGCTACAAATCTATAGACATATCCAGAAGAAAACTGAACAGGACTATAGAGAGATTCTGTATCACTAGAGGACTGGGTTTCATAAAACACCCAGCCATTACACTAGGCAACCCAGACCTTTTTCTCGACGACGGCACCCATCTGTCTAGCCAGGGCATGGAGCATTTCTTTCGGGAAATCAATACAACTCTTGCTCACAGGGGCTGTCTCTAGGGCATACTCTTGGGGGAACATGGCCAGCCGGGAACCTGACCATGTGTGGCGGCACCGGTCCCAGGGGGTAACCTCAGGACCCAGTGCCCAAAAGTATGATACCATCATGATCTATGATATTATTATTGTCATAACCCATATCTGTACAATAAAATCCTACAGACTTTTTATTGCCAACACTTGAAACAAGTTGTGAGCCTATCACTATGGGTGAGGGTTTGGGGTTTGGCCATTACTAATGCATGCATATGGGTTCAGCAGTTATGGGCAATGCTGCATGGGCATCCCACAAGCGAGGCAGGGTAACTGCTGTTACCATCGGCAGCTGGGAGAGGGGCAGCCCCAAAACCCGCCTGCTCCTCTCCTTCACCCCAGCTACGGAGACACGCAGTCTCGGCAGCACAAAAGCCACGGAAGGGTAAGGTGCGAACAGTCATCGCACCCTTCCTCCAAACAGCAAGGTGCTAAGTGCCATAAGGAAACAACCATCAGGCAGGGCCCAGGTTCAAAGATCTGCCCCCACCAGGGGGTCAGACAGTCGGCTATCCAGCCGGGGGCTGCGACAACAGCGGCCCCCACCACATAC
The DNA here is from genome assembly GCF_040938575.1 of Ambystoma mexicanum. NCBI lineage: Eukaryota > Metazoa > Chordata > Amphibia > Caudata > Ambystomatidae > Ambystoma > Ambystoma mexicanum. The sequence continues at coordinate 873,829,648 of NC_090930.1, forward strand.
ACAACAAAGACCCAGGGCCTCCCTGGGTCCTATAAATGAGAGCAGCATGCTCAGAGTAAACACAATCTGTTTGTGGACCCTGAACGGGGACCCAAGCAAACAGGAGGTTCACTGTTCACTCAGTGTCTTCCAAATCTTCTTGCTTCTTTACCACAGAACCCACCCACCCTACAAAAGGGGAGAAGAACAAAAAGAAGTACAAGGCACTGTACGGTGCCCACAACAAGTCGTGGGACACAAGAAGGCGGCACGGGTCCGAGGGGGTAACCTCAGGACCCGGTGCCCAAAAGTATGATACCATCATGATATGTGATATTGTTATTGTCATAACCCATATCTGTACAATAAAATCCTACGGCCTTTTTATTGCCACACTTGAAACAAGTTGTGAGCCTATCATTATGGGTGAGGGTTTGGGGTTCGGCCATTATTAATGCATGCATATGGGTTCAGCAGTTATTAACTGACCCCTGAAAGTTGCATCACGATTGCCAGAGCCCTCATTCTCTCCAGGATAGACTACAAAGGGATCATTAAAAAATGACAGATCATACAGAATAACCCTAAACAGAGCATCCCTAAACAGTGCAAAAAAGAACATGTATCTCCCTCAAAGCGCAAGGCCCACTGGCTACCAGTTCTCTAACAAATCTTGTTGAAAACACTTTCACTAATGCACAAATGCTTTTCATGGACAGCCCAAGATACTTAGCTAGACAATTCTCCAAATCACAATCTAACAGACCCACGCGGGGCGCTCACTCACACCACCTATCCATCCCTAGATTCTAGCTTCAAAAAGCAGGGGGCAGCAGTTTCCCAGTCATGGCTGCAAAACACTGCAACACTCGTCCGCTTTCCCTAGGTCTGATTTGCTTAGCTGAAACTGTAATGATTCAGCAAAGTACGGAAATCTATTACAGGAATCCCATATGTGGTAGTGTTTCCAAAATTGTCTAGCAAAAAATGGACTATTGCAGCACGTACCGCTAAACGTTGAAGCTTTAATGCTCCATTAAAATAGGCATAAACAGCCAGCAAACACACAGCATTCATTCTTTCATGTTCTTGTTGTGCTATGTTGTTTGAAAACACGGTCTTTAGCAGTGAACTGGAGCTGCTTAATTTATTTCATGCGTTTGTTTGTGAGGGTCCAATGTTGCCCCTACCACAAAATGCTTCGAAAACTTCCATCGGTTTGTTCTCCTGCCTAATTGCCATACGTTCCAGATAGGTAGAGAGGTATGTATTGGCATTTCTGGAAATGTGGACCCATTTTAAAACACAGAATTTTGCATTTTGACTTGTGAGTATGAAGCTGCAGTGAGCTGAAGGGTCTGATTAGAAGGTCTGAATTCCACAGAACAGAGGAGAAGGAAGCAATCAGGATTCGAGGGTGATCCACAGGGAAGAACAGATGTCCACGCTAACACATCGAAACAATTAAATACTTTATCCCTATAATGCATGACACATGGCAAACTAATTCAGCTATGTGTGTAATGCCTTGATAGAAGGACCTCTTTCACAATAAAGGAAAATTATGAGTCAGAAAATGAAAAAAATGCATGCTAACATTTATACTACAGTATGTAGTCAAAGTAAACAGACATGAATTACTGTGATATGCAACATCTGACCGTAGCTAAACAAAGAGACATGGGAAATAGAACTAATGGAGCTGAGAAAGGCAACATTGAAGGCAAACAAATTAACATTTGTAAAGAAGCAGCAGAGCGAAATAATATATTTCTGGAATTGTTTCTCAAGTGCAAGATAAAACGTTGCAATGTTCCTGGACAGTTTCATGTGTTTCTTCACCCTTTTTCTTTAACAATAATTATGTTAGGTAACTAAAGGTCCTCCCAATACAGCTTGTGTATTATTACTTTAAGGTCTTAGGTGACCATTGTAATCCAGGTGAGACTAAGATGCTGCTACCTACGTAGGCAACAGACAAGCCCTATATTTGATGCTGGTGCCAGTAAAGGGGGAACGGAGGAGGTATCTGCCAGGCAGCAGAAATGCTGCCAGGTAGCATCCCCCATTAATGCTAAGCAACCCTGCTGGGAGAATGGAAGTGGTGGTGGGAAGCCAGGTCTGGATCGCACATGGGGCCAATCAACAACCCTCAACTCTCCAATTAGGTCCACTCTTCCAGAATATACCACTGCCAGGAAATGGGAATAGCACAATTAGGGATATCTGCCATCTGTGACCTGGAAGTGATTGTTGCCATCTTGCCAGAGTTTCTCTCACTCAAATCCTATCATTTGTTTCATCACCAAAGATAGGTATTAGATGTGGGGATGCTGTACTTTTGTGTGAATCAAGAATGTGTACACGAGTAACAAAATTGGTGTATTTTTTGGCAACTTGCCAGTCAACATTCAGGCAGAAGGCGATGCCTGGATGGTGGAATGCAACTTTTGTCTAAGGTCACCATGAAACGTGTTTCTTATGTCAGATCTATATGTAACCATCCAGTAATTGTTGGGTGGTTTCCCATTCCTTTTTGTGAACCAATATCTTTGAAGAGGTTGTTTCATGTGGTGTAATGCTCTTTTAGACAACTAATAGTGAAGTTAACTTTATGTAAAGTTAGCCATGTCCGACAGGTGCATGGGAGTATATGATACAAGGCCATGGGTGTATTTTTGTCCACAATTGTGTGTTTAGCAATGTGGGGATTTTACTCAAGTGTGTGTTTGTTTTGTAAATAAATGTATTCATCTATTTTGTCGCTTGTGTCAGGATTTCAGTAGTGTGTTTGTGAAATCGAGGGGGTTGGTTCATTCCACACTAAGGGTGGTCAGAGTGTACAGCTGAGCAGAGTTCAGATTTTTTCACAGCAGCTCCCCTCCTTGGGGGGGGGGGGTTTGAGGTTCTGAGGTGAGACAGAAAGGCAGAGGGTAGATTTTACCTTGTGTCCTGGTTCCCTGGCTGCTCCCGAGAGGCTGTTCTGGCCTGCTTCAGGTTTTTTGTCCCTCTCAGGGATTCTCATACTGGCAATAGATCACCAATGTGGTGACTGCCCCATTAAGGGCATACACTCGCAGCGGAGTGACACAATTCTGCCACATGTGCCTATGATAAACGGGGCATTCCACGTCCGTGGCAGAACGACCGTGGAGTCTGGGCTGCAAGCACGTTGGTGTGTGTGCTCTGTGCCGGGGGGGAGGGGCGTCATGGGGGTCAGAGGCTAGATCTGGCCACATGCAACAACCAGCAAGCCTGTTCCTCCAATGGGTTGTTACCACCAGTTTGGAGAGATAGAGAGCGGGCATGCAGAGGCGACGAGGTGGAAAGGAAACACGGCCCAGCCCGGGCAGATCTCTCCTGTTCCTGACAGGCTTCTTGGGCCTGTCTTTATCGTTCCCTGTCCTGGGGCCCACCTGGGACTGAGGGAGGGACCCTCATAGAGTTTGAGCCGACCTACCTCTGTGTGGGTGTTTTCCCGCTTAAAGTAATCACCGTCCTGCTGATGGTGAATTTCCGGTGCTGTCAGCAGTCTCCTCCGGTCTGACATAGGGCACGAGAGAGGTAGGAGGGGACCTTTGCTTGGGAGGATATTGGCAGTACTGTGTCACAAGAAGCCTTGTATCTTGTGACAGAGGATTTACATGTTCCACACTTGAGATATAAAACCGAACAAAACTAACAGAGCTATGCAGTAAAGGTGAAATGTATTAAGTCGATTGTGTGGGGTGATTCTTACCCGCATACGTGGCTTGATGCCTATGTGCATTTCCCCCTGTCAAAGTTTGGGGCCAAGTAGTGTTTAAGGCAGCTCAGAGGTTTGTGAGTTGAGGAATATTGGAGTGGAGGGAGTTTTTCTGGGCACTACCGAGTAGAGTGTATACTTTTTGAACCTTTTGGATTTTTTGCCAGTAAGTGTGAGGGAGGATAGGTTGGGGGTTCAGGTTTCTCCATCTGTCACGCTATTTGCCAGACCCTTATGTTTCATCGTAACCAGTGAAACAAAGCGAGGAGCTTAACCGGGGTGGTTTCTCCCTTATCTCAGAGCGCTACGGAAGTTTCACGTTTCTCAGGTATGTGCACGCGGGGCCCTCCCAAGAGAGGGTCCTACCACCTTGGGTTTGACCAGGATTGCGTGCTGACCTTTATATTATATGTTTCTGTACCTGCTTAGTAAAGGGCACAAACTCTTTCAGACACATTACTCTATGTTCGTCTTTCTTTGGTTTTGGGGATTGGTGGGTTTATACCTCACGACTCAATTTTAGGGATCAGTGTCAGTCATACCTATGGCGTTCAGGGATGGTGATGTCAGTTATCCAGTACTGCAGCACCAAAACTGCAGAGTGTTACACGAAAAAGCCTGCAAAGAAGATTGAGGGAAATTCTCAAGGGGTTCGCAGGGTTTCTGGTTCCTATCCACGAAAGTGGTGATAAGTGTCTGTCTGTCAAGTGTACCATCTGTTGATGTAGTGTGGTAGTCTGCAGCTACCTGTAAATGATTGATGGGGGTCCTATGCTAAATGGGGGACTGCCATTTGTACTTGACCTTGAGTGCAGGGAGATGCAGGTATTACAGCAAAGAACCATGATTGGTATCCGACTGGAAAATTAATGTGAAACTATCAATTCGTTGAGCTGGGCGGCGTCTAGGTTACCGTCTGGACCTTTATGAGATACTCTGGTTCACTCCCAGGTTTTGGACAGAGGGTACCAGTGCCAGGGTATTTATTCATTCAATATCTGCTAAATGCATGTATTTATATAGATATTGAAAACTTTTCATATAGAGACCTGTATATTTGCTGAAGGGTCTCTTTTACCAGGACATGTGTATGGTTTTAAAAGTTGCTGATATATGCTATTATTTAATATGTATATCCATAAAATGTACCCTAATTTCCAACTGTTCAAGCAATTTGTGATCCAATGGAGCTATATAGTGAATAAATGCGGACGAGAATGGGTGATTTTAATAATCAATACAGAAAAAGAAATTACTGAAAAATTTGAAATCGAATTAACAACCCTTGAGGAAGAGATCAAGAAATTAGTCAATCTATATGTTTTCAAATAAAGGATAGATTAGATTTTCTAAGAAATGGTAGACTTCAAGGAACAAGCCATGAGACCTTACTGATTTTACACATTAGAAGGCCTACATATACACTAACGAAGATTAGGGCCCACCGTACGCACAAGATTCAAATCAAGTGAATACTAAACAAGTACACTTTAGTACAAGTACAACTCAGGAAGCTCTGGAGATGACAGTAGCACCAGCGATATAGGCCGCAATAAAACGGATCGCAGTAGAGCGAGAGGTAGAGGAAGTTGTAACAATCAACGCGGACCATAAAGGGGCTATGATTTAAGAACAAGGGACACATTGGCACCTTTTTTGGACAGGGACCAGATGCCCTGGGATTACAAACCCCACAAAGCCGAACGGCCTATTGATTAATCGTTCCTCTTATTCCCCAACCCCTGAAATTAAAGTGGTAAACAAAGGGTTTGGATTTGGCCCTACTAACAATTATGATAAATTCACAACACGGATAGAGTTGCAACAGCTCTTTAGGAAGATACATTCAAAACATTATATAAACATAATCCATCAGATGAGCCAAACCACAATAGTGGTCTCCATAATGCCTCTACTTTTAGCCCTCCCACGACCAGTCACAGTCCAGAATCGGTTGTATTAAAAAAAACATGCGCTAACAGAGGTGGGAGCATTGGAAGCAAATTTAAACCAAAAAAAGGTGTTCCATAATCTTAGTCGACGAGAACTACAAGCAATTGACTCATTAAACTCTAATCGCAATCTAAAAATTAGAAAAGCGGATAAAGTTGGATCAGTAGTACTCCAGAATAGAGCTGATTACATCACTGAATGTGACAGACAATTAATTGACTCCTCTTTCTACTAAGAAATCATGGTAGACCTCACAGAACACTTACTTTCTTTGATTACTTTCAAGGTAGAAAAAGCTGGGGCCCATAATTGGATAATGAAGACAGAAGCAGACTATTTGGTGGTAAAAAATCCCAGTGTGCCTAAATGTTATATTCTACCTAAGATTCACAAAACATTGGTTAACCCCCTAGTAGGCCAATAGTGTCAGGCACATGCTCGATTTTAGAGCCATTAGCAAAGTTTTGCAGATTTTTTCTTGAAGGGTTATGCCACTGAGATGCTGTTTTACTTACGAGACACCATGAGCATCATTAACCTTATTGAAGATAACCCATTTGACAGTCAAACTGACATCGCGTTGAGCCTGGATATCGTCTCTCTTTACACAAGAATTCCACAAGATGTGACACTTAACATGTTTGAGGAACTTTTTCTCTCTAAACAACCAGGTGGTACCACTCCTAATTCCTTTATTCTTTGGTTCACTAAGATGGCAGTTACTGAAAACTATTTACAATTTAATAACAGATTCTATCAACAGATACATGGCACTGCCATGGGGTTGCCTGTTGTACCCAATTTAGCCAACCATTACATTGAATCACTGGAAAGAAGTACAATTTTGAGTGAAGAGAACCCTTACAAGATTACCAATGGAGAGTGGAAAAGATATATTGATGACGTGATTGTGATTTGGCATGGTAACACTATAAGTATGGAAAGTTTTTTTGAATGGCTCAACGCACTTATCTGTACTTAATATTTACTATGAATAGTAGCAAAACCCAGCTAAACTTCCTATACATTACCATCTATACTGACCATGTCGAAAGAGTGTTAAGGTGAAACCATTTTATAAATCTACGGATAAAAACTCAATGTTGACCTATGATAGCTTTCACCCGTGACATGTCCGTGACAGCCTACTAGTTGGACAATTTCTCAGGCTGAAACTTAACAGCACTAATACAGAGAGTTTGTTAAAGAAGGGAAAGTATTAAGTACCAATTTCAAGAAAAGAGGGTACCCGACTAAAATCATTAAAAAAGCCTTTAAAAGAGCCTCAAACAATAACCGAGAAGGTCTTTTGGCGTACAGGCCGAGAAAATAGGAAAATGACCATATTGTCTTTGTGAGTACATTCAATGCTATGTCAAACCAAATTAGGAGAATAATGAACACAACTTGGCACATCTTGTCAAAGGGAACAAAACCTGGCGACACGCCAAGATGCACGTTCAAATGAAGTAGGAACTTGTAAGAACTAATCACTAAAAACGTTATATATGAACCTACCAAAAGACAAACCACCTTGACGGAGATATGGGGTTTAATTAGATTAACGGCCCATAGTGCATGTGGGAATTGCAGATGTTGTAGTTCAACAGGTAGAACCACAACCGTAGACATCGATCTAAAGAATCCATGTCAACAAAGACAATTCACAAATTGTAATACCCCATGGGTTATTTATGTGATTTGGTGCCCATGTAGAAAAATCTACATTGGCAAACCAGAAAGGCCAATTAAAGTTCGAATTGGTGAACACAAAAACTGCTTCAGAAATAGAGTATTAACAGCACCAATGGTGGGGCATTTTCTCATGGCGAGACATTCGTGTGATGATGCCAAGTGGTCAATACTAACAAAGCTTTACCAGAGCCATAATATGCACTGAGGCAAGCAAAGGCTAACGAGAGAGGAGACACTGATGATCTTCTTAACAAAGAATCACGTGGTAGGGATGAACGAGATGATTGATTAGCACAATTTAGATTAATGTTAATTTAAGATGTTCCATAATAACTGGCCGAACACGTCTGGCATCACTGACTGACAACATGTACACGAGTCCTTTCTGAATAGACCCAAGAGATGGTATCATTGCGTTCATTTCATAGGACTTAGATCACATTTCGAATATGGGCATCTTGGTATACTTCATTGGGTTGGTTGATAAGGGTCGCGGCCGAATGTGGTTTTCATGGTACCAACCTGCAGGACTACAATACAGCACATTTTCCATCCTGTTCCAATATAGCCACTATGAGTTACAGTAGATCTGTGGGCTTGTGACGCTCAAGTCAATGTGCCTATTTAGAACATGACGCAACAAAATGACGAGGAAGTTACAGACACTGCCTATATGAGGAGAAGGACACAAGATGAGTAATCCATTTAGTTGATCAAGTAAGCTTTCTAGAACTATATGCCCATTTCAGTTGAGTACCAGTTCATTAGACATGAATATGAGAGCATTATATACACAACACTGTATAAGCGTCGGCATAGAATTACATTCTTGCTTTCTTGCTTGTGTTGATAGCTCGTCTGCTGATTCAGTAGCATTGATTTACACAGATGACCGCTCGGACCGAAGTATTCATTTTTCCAACTATGTTTGAGCTGCATTACATCTTGGACTCCAATGAGGTGTAGACAGACTAGTGTATGACACGAGCCATAGTGAGAACTCTCAAACTCTTCAATTGTGCACTAATAAGCTGGTGAACTTCCGGCTACGATACTTTTTTCTACCATTAAACCTATATGCTCTTGGATTATTAGTTACACCACCGTCTATCACTACCATAAATATTTGAAATCTGGATTATCACATTCAATTGCAAATTGCATGTGACACTGATGCTTCAAATTGGACAACAGGCATATCATGACGATCTGTAGTGAATGCTTCATCATTCATTCCATGAGCTTCCTTCTAATGTCAACCTAATCTCCAAGTAAGTTCTACCTACTTGGAGTATATGGGAGTCTACACTATCTTGATGCACCTGTTAGGTGATTGCTGGTAAATTACTTACAGGCCAAGAGTTGTTTTTTATTGCAAACAAAATGAGTGTATACGGGTGACCTACGGTCACAAATTATTGGTCCATATCTTTATGCCTCTACAGGTAGGAAGCTGCTCTGGTGATAGATACCTCCATTTGTATTACCATTGAAAGTTATTACAATAGGTAAGTGAGACGAGTGCTGGGTTTAGTGATTAAGACGCTTGAACATTTAGCACTCTAATTTTTGTCGATTAATTTCTTCAACTGAGAGCAACCAACAATAAGTTGTTTGTATCTTTGTTCACTTTACAGAGTACCACATTCTATAAAAGAGCAAGCTACACCGTACATAAAGACTGGTAGTGACAGTGTTACCTAACAAAAAAAACCTGAAGAATTTCCCTCCAATTATATATTTCAATGATTATATGGGAAAGAAATATGTTTGGTTATTCTGAGTTATATTAATTATGCTCTATGAATTTGGGCAATCTTTTTAGAGGTTTTCGAGTATATGTTATGATATTGTAATGTTTCATGTACTGCTTTTTGATTAATTGTGAGTATTGAGAATGACAATGTTTTATGTTTTTGTTAGGTGGACTCTATTTAAATACCACAAGAGTGCAAACAATGGATTGCAAACTTTGATTAACATTTGTCATGTGGTTTCTTAATATGTGGTGTGTTTTTAAAATAACATGAACTTTTTCAATAATGTAATCCTTTTTCCCCTTCTAGACTTGCTCTTCATGTGTTTCTCTGTAGTTTGAACTAATCTTAGCATCCAGTCTTTGTGTGAAGTCTTTTTGAGGGCATCAAAGCAAGACAGACACAAGGGACCACAGTTGAAAGGCTTTTATTGAACTTTATCAAGGGTGTGATAAATACCTATCTTAACCTAAATCTAAGATGTGAGCAAGCTACAACCATAAAATAATAATGCAGTCCTAGTGGAGTCTTGTCAAAATAAAAAGGGCCTTTACTAAAACTATTGGCAATCCTTACCACTGAATTACAAATAGTGTGGGGTAATGTTCATGAAAAAGAAAGAAGTGTTCACAAAATGATAAGCAGGATGTTCTGGCCATTGGCCTCCCTTCCCCACATTTTCAGCACAGGACAAGGTGGTTCTCTCGAGCATAGCACACTCTGGGGCGTTCCTTTCCATGTATTCACAAAGGGCGAACTACCCTTCACCCTGGATCCCCCTTAGCCGGGCTCAGATCCCTTTTGCTTCCACAATCCTTTCTCAGGTGACTCACGGTTCATCCCGGATCTCCCTCAGTCAGCCTCAGATGCCTTTTCCACAATTAGTCTCCCTCAGCCGGGTTCGGACAATTTACAGTTCATATGCCTTTTCTTGGATGACTCACGATTCACCCGGATCCTCCTCAGTCGGGCTCAGGTCCCCTTTTCACAATTAGTTTTCCTCAGCCAGGCTCGGACCAATTACAGTTCGTATTAGCTATCGAAGACTTTTGAATGTGCACAGGGTGTGGCTTGACCTGTTGCAGGACCACTTCGATGTTACATTTCCCAATTTTACACTCTCAGTTCGATACCTAACAGAGACCTTCGAGTGAGAACCCATGTGGTGCCGGACCACTCTGTGTATGGTATCTTAGGTTGCCTCCCAAAGTTCAATCACAAAGTTCAATTAATTCTTCAGTTCCAATTATACTTGCGTCACTCATCGCCAAAGCTTCACACTCGGTTTTCTTTATGCAATGTTGCATCTTGCAACCTTGGTTCTGACACAGACCGGTCTGTTATCAGTCTCCCCGACTCACCAGCTGTGCTGATTTTACTGGAGCGGATTTGTTGTTGGAGCCAAGGACAGTACCACAGTGCCAATCGCTCCCCCCCACCTCAGCTATCGATGCAGAAGAGTCCCGGGCATCCTTTGACATACAGTGCACCTTTCTTCAGCTTTAATTCCTGATCTTATATTTCTTACTGTCGAGGGTTCTTAAACGTAAGGCTTTTCCCCCAAAAAGGCCAAGGGAAACTTCCTCCTTGCAACGCTTTCTGGTCTTGTCATCTTTCTCCTCGTATTTAACTACCATCTCGGAACTGCTGCTTCTTCATGTGTTTGGCCTTGCTCAGAGTGTGCTTTCATGCTCTGCCTTTTATCCTTGTGGGGACGTATGATAGAAGTTAGGTGTGTATAATTATCAGTATTTGCCTGGCTCTGCCTGACCCTTGTGTTGGGACATGTCAGGTATACGGCTCGGGTGTTAGTCCATTGTCACTCACAGTGAACTGTCCGTGAGAAAGTGTTTGTGTCGGAAAAGGGGGTGGGCGGTTGAGCTCCTAGGTATCCTACCTGGTAGGATGGGGAAAGGGTGTTATTAGGAAGAGAATACTACATCCCACCTTCCGATGTCCCATTTCCACTCCCCAAGCACCCCTCATTCAGGTTATCCACCCACACTAGTCCACCCCCAGGAACTGGATCCAAAAGCGATGGCCTTGTCCTGGCCACCTGGATGACAGATCCCTGGGGACTGGTGGTGGGACACCTTCAGGTTTCTCACACTGGGCACATGCTACATAGACGGGTCACTAGAAAATACTCTCCGGGACATGCTACATACACGGGACACTAGAAAATATTTGCTAGGAACATGCTACATACATGCTGCATACATGGGACACTAGAAACTACTCACAAGGAATATGCTACATACACGGGACACTAGAAACTACTCCCTGGGAACATGTTAAATACACAGGACACTACAAACTACGCCCTGAGAAAGTGCTACGTACATGGGACACTAGAAACTACTGCCAGGTAACATTCTACATTCTGCCCATGCTAAAGGCACAGCTAGGTTTCTTTAATAATGCATGTATGGTATTCTTAGCATGTAGACTGCTTTCCTTTCAACAGAGTTTGCTGTACTCTATTCTGCGTTGTTTGTTGCACTCTGTACTATATTGTTGTATACAATATTGTTGTACACAATATACCCCATTAGAAATTGAGAACCAACACAGCATCTTAAGAAGCTGCACAACACCCAGAAGCCAGGACAGGTGCAGACTTCAAATCCGCTGCTGAAAAAAGAAAAGGACCAGAAAACAAGCCTTCTTTGTCTACGGCCCAAGACTACTGTACCTACTCCTCATCAACATCCGACAAGCCCCCACGCTCCTACAATTCAGAAAGGAACTCAAGACCCACCTCAAGCAGTCTCTTCTCCTCAACAACTAGGCCATCACGTCAACCCTCACACCACCTGACTCACTAGACGCCGCTGACACTCTCCTCCCTGCCACCCAGTACAGCTGAACCCCTCCTCTGTGCCCCTCTGTATCCTACCCTTCGCTGTATATCTGTTCTGTTGTTACCTCTGCAAAGCACTCTGTTATGCATCTGTACTGTTGTATACCTCTGTAAAGCACTCCATTATGTATCTACATTGTTGTATAACTCTATAAAGCGCTCCGATGCTGAAGGGGAAACCTGCTAAATCTCAATGTTTCATGTAAAAATATGTCTCCCTAATTGTGTTTCCCAGTTCTCTATGCCACCGTCTCTTTCACTCTATTGTTTCCCTGTTCTTTCCTCCTCTCAATTCCATCTCAATGATGTTTCGTCTCTCAAACTCATTCTCTTTCTCTCTCTATGATTTTTCCTCCATCTCTGACCCATTCTTCCTCCCTCTGTCTGACCCCCTTCCTTCTCATCCCCTCTGTTTGTACTCCCCTTACATTCAAATATTCTACAGCCCATATTCTTTTGTTCCCCTCATAAAAACAAATGGATAAACATATAATGAAAACTCTATGTCATGAGATGCAAACTTCACTGTCGAGAATGCAGGGGGCAACGGAAGACAACCACTGACAGTACAGAAGTACGGAAACTGCTCCCCTGAACATCCGTGAAGACCTGCTCTCCAACCTGGACTCTAACATTCCCTCTGTCCTCATCCTACTTGATCTCTCCTCTGCTTTTGGCACGGTCAACCACACCACCCTGCTAAATCATCTCTGTGACAACCTGGGTATCACCTATCAGGCTCTGGCCTCGCTGACCTCTTTTCTCTCTGATATGATATTATATGATATGGCATTTGTAACGCACCTATACACAAGTGTTTCAAGGCGCGATGAGGCAGGGAGGGGGGAACAAGGGGAAGACAGACAACGATCCTACTAGGCCAGGTGTCATTCAGACCGCGCAAGTGCAGGGGTAGGGGGAAGGGAAAAAGTGCAAGGGGAAGGGGGAGGGGGGAGTGCAGTACAAATAAGTAGAATAGAAATAAAATAATAAATAAATAGGGCCAGCTGGTGGCAAGTCCAAGGTAAGTGCAGACAAGTGCTGGGAGGGGGGGGGGGCTGTAGGGATACAGAGACAGTCCCGCAGTGCAGGGGTTGCCAGGGAGGCAGTTCAAGTGAAGAGTGACTGGGCCCAGGACCGAGGTCGGTGAGAGTGGCCCAGTTGCAGAATCAGTGCAGTTTTGGTGAAGAATTTAGCAGGGGAGAGGGAGAGAGAAAGCAGAAGTGAAGAGGAAGGTTTTGAGGTGCTTCCGGAACCGGAGATGGTTCTCCTCAAGTTTCAGGGAGGCAGGAAGGCTGTTCCAGAGGGAGGCCCCTGCCGCGGAGAGAGATCTACCCCCAGCTCGTTGCTTCGAGAAGCGGCTGACCCTGAGGGAGTTGGAGACGGATGAGCGTAGGGCTCGGGAAGGAAGATATTTAGGAAGAGAGAGTTGAAGGTATTTAGGCCCCAGGCCCCAGAAGGCCTTGTGGACAATGCAGAGGGTTTTGAACTTAATCCTCGCAGCCACTGGGAGCCAGTGTAGAGATTTCAGTCCTGGAGAGATACGGTCCCTGGGCTTGAGGCCAAGGACAAGTCTCGCAGTTCTGTTCTGGATGAGTTGCAGAGGGCGGAGAGTGGAGGCAGACAGATTAAGATAGAGGCTGTTACAGTAATCCAGCTTCGAGAGAACCAGGGCTCGGGAGACAGTGAGCTTCTGGGGGAAGGAGAGGAAGGGAAGAATACCTCTGAGGAGGTGCAGCTGGTAATGTGACTTCTTAGAGACGTCAGATATATGAGGAGAGAAGGAGAGTGTGGAGTCGAAGATGACCCCGAGGTTTTTTGCCTTGCAGGTAGGAGCAGGAAGAGGGCCAAGAGAGGCCGATCGATCCTCTGATCGATCCTCCCAGGTACAACTTGGGTCCTTCCTATCCTCTATCTCTCTCTACCTGCAATGTTCCCCAGGGGTCTCACCTCTCACCCCGGCTTTTCAATCAATACCTGGCAACTCTCCCTTTCTGCATTTCCATTTTCTGCTCAAATTTCCAGTGCTATGCTGACAACACCCAACTCATTTTCAGGCTTCCCTCGGCCACCTCATCTCCTTCCCTCATCTCTGACTGCCTAATCGCCATTCAAAATTGGTGTGCCGCAAATGATCTTTGTTTAAACACCAACAAGACTGAGATCCTCCTCATTGGTACACCCCCTCCATCCTTTCCCCTCACTCTCTGGCCGTCCTGCCTTGGCCCTCCTCCTGCCCCTACCAACGAAGCAAAGAACCTTGGGGTCATCTTTGATTCCACACTTTTCTTCTCCGCTCACATCTCTGATGTCTCCAAAAAGTCAAACTTCTTACTGCACATCCTTAAAGGCACTCTTCCTTTCCTCTCCTTCCCTCAGTAGCTCCTTGTTTCCTAAGCTCTGATTCTCTCTAGGTTGGACTACTGTAAAAGCCTGTTTCTAAATCTACCTGCCTCCACTATCCGCCCTTTACAACGAATCCAGAACAGGACTGCAAGACTTGTCCTTGGCCTCCAGCCCTGGGATTGCATTGCTCCAGCTCTGAAATCCCTTCATTGGCTCCCTTTGGTTGCAAGGATTACATTTTAAACCCTTTGCATTGTCCACAAGGCTTTCTGGAGCCTGGGTCCAAATTACCTTCAACTATCCCTCTGTAAATACCTCCCCTCTAGAGCCCTTCGCTCCTCTACCTCCAACTCCCGCAGGGTCAGTCGTTTTTCGAAGAAACTAGCTGGTGGTAGATCTTTGTCTTCTGCGGGGGCCTCCCTCTGGAACTGCATACCTGCCACCTTGAAACTTGAGGAGAACCATCTAAGGTTCCGGAAGCTCCTCAAGACCTTCCTCTTCGCCTCTGCCTTTGCCCCTCTTCTCCCCTGCTGATCTGCTTTCTCTCTCAGAAATGCTGCACCTGGCCACCCTCTGACCTTTGGGCCCAGGTACTTGCTCACCCTGCCACCCTCCTGCACTGCTCCCTGGCAAACCCTTGCACTGGGGCCTGTATCTGTACTCATACAGCCCGCCCCCACTCTTTGTCTGCACTGATAAGATACTCCCTATCTGACTAACCTTGCACTTGGCCCTCACAGGCTGCATTACCACTGTTTTGGGTCATCGTATTTATTTATTTATTTACTTATTATTTATCTTGTCCTCTCTTATGCTGTGCACTTTCCAATTTCTCCCCCCTCCCATTCATTTTCCCCCTTTTCCCTTCCCCATGCACTTGCGTGTTCTCAATGTCGTTGGGCCTAGTAAGATCGTTGTTTTTGTTCTCTCCCCTGTTCCCCTCCCTTTGCCTGGTCGCGCTCTGAAACACCTGTGTATGAGCGCGATATAAATAAAATATATCATATCATACTCTCCAGACACAGCGCCATACACATAACCAGGATGAGGATACTGCACTAAACACTCAAACTACCCCAAGAAACTATCTTTCTACTTCCACCAATGGGGAAAGGGCTACTGTTTGCACATTTGAGGTGCTCATAATGACATGTAAAACTACTGACTACTTTGAACAAAGAGTGACTGGAGGATACACATAAACATTCATACATTTCACTTTATTCAGAGTTGGTGAAGTAAATGATAATGAAGTGTTTTTTTTTTATATAGCGCTTTACATAGAACATATTTTACATACAATATCACCCAATCAATGGTACACATTTATGGACCTCAAGAGGATGAAAGGCTGAGTTTGGGATGTGAACCTGCAACCTGCAAATCGCAGCAGAGAGTGCTCAACCTGCTGAGCCATAAGGTAACACAGAAAGTTTAATTTCTTGATAAATATGTAACTTTGTCTACCTTGATCCACTACATGGGTTTGCTTATGGGTTCTCTGCAGGATAAGTGCCACAGATGTTTACTATGCCGGTGGCATTAATGGCTAAGATGTTTAGTCAAGATGCTAACACAATACAGAGAAATGGCTTTTTCTAAGACCAATAATCATATTGTTGGCAGCAGGCTTGTGGACACAGAAGGTGTCAGAGGAAAGTACCAGGTACTTTCACTATCAAGAGACATATCAGAAGTGCGACACAGGGCCTGCATAAATATGAAACTTCATAGAATATGTATTCTTGTCATCAGTTATAGATTTTGTAAAAAAAAACCTTGAATGCACAAGGGCATATCTGGCCCTGCAGGCCTGAAACACATGCAAAGTAGACTCAGGGCGAGGCAGGTGAATTTAATGATGTCAATACCAGGGCTCAAGTCGAGGGTACACGCGGGTGGACGGACTCCACCCACTTTTTTCAGAGGGTGGACTCAGTCCCACCCCCCAGCTAAAATGAGAAACAATGAAAGTCATCTTTGAATTTATGAATTAAAGCGGACCCCGGAGATCGAGCAATTGTCAGGATTGCAGGCCGCACACTTCACCACTGCACAATATAGCATGATGAAAAATAATAAAGAACTAAAGGTGAAATGTCTTATTTCGGTTCTGCAAGTTCCAGGGAAAACATTTGTATTGGTTCTTGGAGTTTAAAACATTCAACACAGTTTAACGTTTTCAAAAACACTATTAGAAGAAAATATTCTTTCTTGGTTTTGTGTGTGTTGATTTTAAGAAAGGCAAATGCCATTCGTCTTGTGCAATTTGACTGGTTATGCGAAGCCAATTTAATGAAATGTTCATATTTCACCTTGATATGCTAATTTCTGGCGACGTGACATCCCATTGCGTCTGCTGATGAGTCCCCCACTTTAATTTTTAGGACTTGAACCCTGGTCAATACAGAGTTGTGGTGTGGCTGCCTGTTTCCATTGTGCTGCACAAAATACAGAGCCTACCTCCAGCCAATAACAAGACATACTTTTGGTATTGGTGGAAGTGTAGCTATGGAGCTCATGGCAGTTGTCACTGCAAACAAGGATGCTAGTCCCTGCATCCACCCCATCCCACCTCCACGTATGTCTGGGGTTAGGCTCTGGAACTCCTGCCCTGGGCTGATTGATCTGCAATCCCTTCAGCAGCACAGCAACATCACCCCAGATTCCACTGGGAATGGTGTCATGTGTGATAATGAAACCTGGAGTGTGCCTCGTGATGCAGAGTATGGAAGGCCAACAACAAAGCTGCTGTCGCCCTGAAGGATAACAATTCAGAGATCAGTAAGATGGAGCCTGAGTGAGTGAAGCAAGGGACAATGCCAGTGCTGTCATGATTTCATGTAATGTGTCACTATTTCATAATATGTCATATAATGGTATTTAAAAATGTTGTGCTATGACATGTCATGACATGATGTAATGTCATGCAACAACATGTACATCATATGCCCTGTCATATCGGAGCATGATATGCTGTGTCATGATGTTCATTGTCATATGTCATGATAGGTTGTGTAATGATACGATTTGCCATGATATACATGACATCAAGTAAAGTCTTTTTGACATTCCCAGTAAGATTCCAGAAACACCTACTAATCTCCCAGTTTAAAACAGCAAGTAAGATTCCATTTTGACATACACCAGTCAGCTTGTCATTTAAAGTTAGCTTAATTATTTGACATTCCCAGTGAGCTCCAAGGTTGATATCGCCTGTAAGCTCTAATGTTGTCATTCCCCTAAGGCCCCCAATGTGATACTGTCCTTAAAGTACCTCTTTGACATTCGCAGTACGTTTCCAGTTTCAAAATCACATTATGGTATGCCCAGTATGCTGGTAACACAAAAAGGAGAAAGGGGTGGGCAGTCAAACCCTGCGTCGGAGCACTAACGAACATATATAATGTGCGTAGATACGGCTATATGTCACAAAGGAAGGTGAGAGAGCGAGGGCAATGTTCACCTGTTATACTGTAGATGCTACAGAGGGCTGCTAGTGTGTTCCACAGATAACACCAAAACAAAGAACTGGGCCTATCAGGAGAAGGTTGCAGAGTGGTAGTATGCACAGAGGGACAGAGAAGGGTATAACTGTCCTGACCTCTCGAGTATGCTGTCCCTAGGCAGCGCTGGTGGGCCGCCTATCTAACAGTGGATAGAAAAAGAAAAACAACAAATTGTGCTCAATTCTTAGAATGATTTATGCTTTCATGCATTGTTGGCCCAGACTTTGTGGTGTGTCTAGCTGTACAAGATGTAAGCATAACAGATGACATTGAACCAATAGCTCTTGCTTCTGAATAATATTGAAATGTAGGGTGCTATTCAGATACCAGACATTATTAGGGCAAAATGATTGCTTTGTTGGCCGTTACTCGAGTTAAGTGAACCCTGATTCAAAATGATATTGGGCCTCATTACGACCCAGGCGGTAAGGGGTTAATGGCGCCGTAAAAGGTGGTGGCGCTGTTAACCCCTTACCGCGTAATTACGAGGTCCCTTTGCGGGTCCCGACCTTAATGGCTGGGTTTTACCAGCCGTTAAGGATTGGACCCGCAAAGGGACCTTGGAGGTATTTACAGTACCGCAATTTGCGGTACCGTAACCACCCCCTTCCCCATTTCCATTGAGCCCTATGGGGGGGGAATGGGGAAGGGCCAATGGTGAATGGGGAATTACCGCCCCGCCAACCTTGGAATGGGGCGGTAATTCCGCCATTCACCAATGGCGCAATCGGTAAAATACCGGCGGCAACCATGGCGCTACTAGCGCCATGGTTACCGCCTGGGTCGTAATGACCCCGATTGTATTGGATTGCACGACTAAAAATGTGTGCTTTATGAAGACTGTTATAGGGGAGTAAGTTCTCAGTTTTCTTACTCTACTCTTAGAGCAAGTGTGGTATTTGTCAACAGGTTTGAGTGCCGTCTCCACTTGTTGAACAACCTAGACCACCAAAACGGGTTGACTAAGCCACCTTCTTCAGGTCTGTCTTTAAAATATAAAATGTATAGGCAAGGAAAAATGGCTACTAATATGTGGCCGGCTCAAGATGCTGGAACCAAGATCCAAGCGTGATAATGGAACAGTCTCACCTCATGAATTTTTCCTGAAGACATTTGGCTGCCAAGATACTCGTTATACCTAGGACGTGGTAGCAGCTCTGTTTAGAAGCCCATAGGTGTACAGGTTTGTAGTATTTCTTTGCTCCTGAGCACTCCGTGAATTACGGAGACGCAGCAATCATGTTTTCCTTGCAGTCACACGGAGACGTAGCTATCTTGTTTTCCTTGAAGTCGCATATGACCGCAGGGAAAACACGATCGCTGCGTCTCCGTAATACTCTGAGTGCTCCAGGAGCAAAGAAATATAACAACACTGTTATTAAGTCCTTATCTCAGTCTAACAGAATAGAGCTGTGGAAATGATGCAGGCAACTTCTGAAAGGTTTCATTTTAGGTGACTGGAGAGTTACTTCTGTTCCCACCACCAGGCCTTTGGAAGCCCCACTTGCCCTGATCATCGTCTATTTTATAGCACCATGTGGGTCTGAAAAAAACCAGAATCGAGTTAGGAAGCTAATCCAAGTACCAACATAGACAGTTGGGGAACAATACAGTGGGGTCTACTATTATGGCGAAAATGAGCAGTAAGTAAATATTAAATTCAGTAGATTCTGTTTAGTCAACCTATTTGCTCCTGATCCCACATTGGTTCGGATCCATATCTTAGAGGTTAGTAATGTAGTTTCATAAAGTTCAGCTGCCTATCATTTGACTGTGCTTAGAAATATAAATGTCCATGTCCTAGGAATTGATGATATACAATGGTAAAATATCCAGTCTTTTGTTAATACTGGAGGTTTTACTGCTCCGCACCACTATAGGTTTCGGTACTGAAAGTACTGACACTCCTCATTTCCATTTTCTTTTGTGTGGATGTATTTACCTCCACAAAACAGCATTAGCGCATGCGGTAATCATCACATGCAACAATAGGAAATCCCCATGGAGTCCTATGGAATAACTGAAAGATCCACATGACTAGTTAATAGGCAGACCCTTCAAGCTACCACATGTTTACTGCATGCATGAACAGTATTACTGTTTAGCTGCATTTCAAGAGGAGTTCAAGAGGAGTTCTGCTTTCAAGTATGATTATTAGTATCTTGAGGCAGAAAGCAGTCCTAAACAGTTACTGCCTTTTGTTTTGAGACATGCATGATTTAAATATTGACATAGATTCCATAACAGAGGAGTCTAAGTAAATTCTTCCTATCAATACCTATAATCCTCAGTGCCAAATAATAAAGATTGGTCCTGCTATGTTGACAGTCCTCTTTCAAGATCACAAATGCGAAGGGTTTGTCATTTTTCAGCAATTACTGCTTTTCTTTAAATCTATTCTTTCACTGGTGCAAACGGTGCTTAGCTGCAACTGGCTCCATTTCGTGCCTTTAGCCAGGCATTGCTGCAAAAGGCCTCATTTTAGCAATATCCTCTTTATAGAAATAGGCTTGAGTTGTCACATTTTCTTTTTTGGCCTACCACACCCACCAGACTACTATGATCGGTTTACAAGTCAGGACCACCATGGTTGAAATGCCATGAATGGAAGGAATCGATTATGTTTATTCCGACAACTTCCGCCATGTGTCCTTAACAAGAAGCAACAGCAAGGCATGGGTAGAGGTGGACTGGGAACCAAAAGTGGCCCTGGAAATGTTTTTGAAAGTGGCCCAATATTACACTGTGCGACCGAAAGCCTTGACCAAGAGTAACCCCTGTATGTCGCAGATTTGGGGATAGTTTCCAAATGGTGAATTTCAGGGCACGCTTTCCCTAGGAAGCTTTATAACAAACTCCTTACTTAAAACGGTTGTAATGAAGAAGGGGAAATGGAAGGCAGAGGGGGTGTGGAAAGAGGAGTGGGTAGGAGGAGCAGAAAGCCACAAGAAGGTCCTTGTTGCAGAGGTCTACTAGGAAATCTCCAGAGTTCACTCTACGCCAGTCCACCACTGGACATGGGGACATGACATTTGATAGCAATGTATATGTGTTTACCTTTCACGTGGCAAATTATTTTAGCACGTTAAGCAAAATAACTGTTTCTTTTTTCTCTAAATTGTTCCAGGAAATATAGCCTTTATTCTAAATGTACTTATGTACATCCTGTAGCAGAGGTCTTACCAATGGACATCCTTCGCCATTGACGGACACCCCTGCTTCACCCGCCGTTTCCAGGCAATCCTAGAATGTTGAAATCGGTTCCTTTCGTTTTTGTGTTAAAAGACACATTGGAAGATGGTTGTGTTTATGTGGAATCTTGCTCATACAGCCTTCCTTGTCTGGGTTCTGAATGTGCGTGAGTTGAATCGCTTCTAAGCCGGTTTCCAAATATAGCGCAACAGATGGAGGCCTGCAACAGCGCATGCGTCACCATCGCCAGGGAAACTCCGTCGTACTGCAAAGTCATCATTCGCGAGGTTCTGTGGCTACCCAGTGCTGTCGTCAAAGGAAGTCCAAGCGGGAGTCATTGCATATTTTTTAGAATGGGGTGAGTGAATATCCGATACCCAGGATGCACTGACGTCAAATAAATGCCGATGTTTAAAAGTAATATAAAAAAAAACATGAAATAAAGATTACCACTACTTTGAGTAAGATTCATGGTCTGTGGTTTATTTTCCGTATGTCTGAGCACTAGCTTTCACAATACACTATACCATCATGGTTGATGCTAAACCATGAATGCAATGAACCGTTGACTGTTGCTTGGTCATTTGGGACAAAAAGCACAGCATGTTGCAATAACAGCAGGCTGGCAAATGGCAAAAAGCGAAAACAAGGTCACTCGTCCCTCTATGCAGGACGGGGAGTCCGTACCATTGACCAATTCGCAGCAGAGCAGTGTTTTCACGACTAATATCCTAAAAAGCATCAACTATTTTCAATCAAGTGTATGCTTTTGATTGGCAAAACTACACAACACGAGCCTTTAGTGGTGTTGTGGAGCCTTAACCTTGAGATCTTAAAATCAGGAGGTGACCCTATGTCAGGTGATGCATTACAATGCCCACTGCCTACATACCCGCACTTTCCACTCATCTACTCTGTTTCTCTCTCTGTGTCATCCCTAACTCCATTGCTGCCACCCACACTCCACGTGCCAGACAAGCAACAACACTGTGCCTATCCCGGCGTTATCTCTGTGGACGAGTGTGGAGGTTGAGGAACACACAATCAACAATTGGTAGATAGATTCTGGCTGGTACCCATTTGGTTCATCTGTAATTCTGTTGAAAGTCCTCATAAACCTTTCTGCTTCCCTGTTTGCTTGAAGCTAGCAGGGTTTAATGCATTTATGATAAAACTCCATGAACTGCTACAATTCTGCACTATGAAACAGTGCCCTATTATATTGTCCAACCGCAGCCAATCCGGTATGCCTTTCACTCCAAAGAGATTGTGAGCACAGGTTTTATGGGCCGAGTTGCAGTGAAAGGAACACACTCTGCCTCATGGTATCTAGAATAATCACTGATTATGACCAAGAAGTGTCAGTCATTCAGAATGGCGCCAAAATTGACACTGTCGTCTTGCCGTGGTCGGTACTATTAATGGATGATGCAATAGGTGGATGCCTGTTTTTTTTTGGTTGTCACTGGGCAACTTGGGTACGTGTATGCATCCTCCTTTACTAGACCATGAAACCATATTTTTTTTCTCAGTGTGGCTGGGGTTTCCACATTCACTGAAGCACCTGTGTCAATGGTGACGGATATGAACCTGCACTTGACAGCATGGCTTGTGATATTAGCCTGCAGTGGAAGAGCACACAGTGGAGATATAGAATGCTTCTTAATTGTTGTCTAACTTATCTGCCGAGCGGGCTGTGTACTGGCATCAGTAGAGATAGTGCCAACTTTTGATTACTTTTGGGTGTCTTGGCTTGCACACCCTTGTGAAATGGTTGGGAATCTGACATCTGCAGCAGATTTGTCCTGATGCCTAACACCGCACGTGTGTGAGAATGAGTAACCACAGTCGCTGCATCGTTCATGCGTATTTGTTACACCCTGTTGTGATTGGAAGGGTTGACTTTCTATTCCTATGCTCTCATTTGTTGTGATTGGAAGGGTTGACCTTCTATTCCTATGCTCTCATTTGTTGTGATTGGAAGGGTTGACCTTCTATTCCTATGCTCTTATTGCTGGTAAGATCACCTATGTGTATTGTCTTGGTACCTTCAACCCTAAGGAAGCACAGGGTGTCTTGCATGTGGTCCACCCTTATATCAGCCAGTTCATGACATCAACCCAATTGCAAGATGCACTGAAGTGATATCCCCAGCTGTCTAAAATGGCTCAGCCGTGAATTGAATTCATCCAAGGACACAATGGTATCTTGGCCTGCTTGGCACAATTAAAATCTTTGGTAACCTGAATTGACAAATGGTGTAAAGTAGTTTGTGAGAGCCATTTTGGACATAGTATAGAACCCATTTGCTGGTTTTCAGCATGTTAAATATTTCGTGAACTGCCCTATCCCAAGAGAAGAGAAGCATGGACGTCATTGCAAGGCCCTCATACGTGCATATCACAGTGAACAACATCTCATGGCGTTTCGTCTGCGTGTTTCAACATGGAGCTAAGAGAGTCGTGTCCTCCACAACATCAAATTTGGGAACTGGAATGCCCTGACATGATACATATCCCCATTTAGGTGCGGTCTGAGCCCTTGCTTGGGCACATCATGGAGTGGTAAAAGTACACTATGAAACCCCTTCTCCTCATCACCTGATATGTTGCCGGTTATCTGGTATTATATTCAAGTAAAGAAGTTCACCAACTAGAGAGAAGTGGTAAAACCATGTGGCAGGAGCACCCTCTAGCAAGGGCACAATCCTGTAGCGGAATGGCAGCAGAGGGCTCAACATGGTGCCCTGTGCCACCTTGACGTGGGGGAAACATCCAGTGTGTCCTCCCCTCCAAGTGTGAACAAACACTTGGTTCTTTTTTCTTTGTTCTAAGATCTCCAGTGATGCTTGATCTCCTACAGAACCTCACTCAGGGAGCCACAGTAGGCAATTAACTCACTGCTCTGAGAGGTTGAGAGAGATCACGCTGAGGGCAAACCTCACACAGCACTGAGAGGGGGTGCCAGAATGCAGCATGAACCGCATAGTACCATCACACTTAACAACTGTGTTGCTGCAGTTCTGACCATTATGGTCACCAGCAGCGGTGCTGAAATGATAGATGGTGACACAAAGGATCGGTTCAGGTCCAAGGACTCCGCTTTCTATAGCCTTGGTCACATAATTTTTTTTTCACCGTTATTTGACATTTTTCCAACATGTCTCCCCGGGTTTCTCAATCAGACATGTTATGATTACGATTATAACTGCACGGGCTTCACAATCACATGGATTGTGGATGACGCACGTGCGCAGGGTCAGGTCTCCCACCTGCGTAAATATGCAATGGTTTCAACATGGCGCCAATGACGCCCTGGGAGCTGAAAGGCGGTATTCGGGTGCACTGTATACGGCGACTCGAGGTACTATGATTTAGGAATGTTGCTCGCGTCTCAGGTGGCGAGGTTAGTTATTTACACGTTGCGTTTGCCTCCCCTAGGGATCTCCCATTTTGCCAATGGTCTTCTCGCCCATGAGAGGGGTTAATGCTACAGATATACAACCTGAACACTAGGGGGTGTTTTACTTCGAACACTAATACGGATACATGTTCATGCCGTATTGTTATGGTGCTGCGCTAGAATAAACATGGCTTGAGTGTCAATTGTGTACATAAGGCGTGTACATGTCGTTAGTCTTAATATTGATTTACATATCTTCTTTTTTGGATTTTGGAATGTTATGTGATTTTGTTGGCAGATACTTTCCAATTAATACTCCATTTGGACCTACGGGCCACCTCCGTTCTTAACTCAGAGTTTTCTTGAGGGCGGATGCTCCTGGCTGCAGACATAGGTAACTGGATGTTTTTCTAACCAGTTCATTAGCACGAGACGCCTTTGAAAATGGTGCTGACGCTACGTGCACATTCTCATAACTTTTCCAGGGAATCGCAGTTCACATTGGGAACGCCTCCCTTTGATAATGTGCCCCAGCACACAGTCATATATTGGAGGGCATGCTGCACATCAATTAGGTGATTATTGACAGAGTTTTCTTTTCAGTAATGCTTTGGTTTGTTTTCACCCTCTGATAATACACGCAAATAATAATATAATACAGGGCTTTTGGTATCAGGACCAGCACCAATCTAACTATAAGCGAGAGCACATTATGCAATAGGCTCATTTCAATTGATATTAGACGTCTCTTCATCTGTTCTCCTTCCCAATTTTTTATTTTCAGGCTGCATCCAAAATATAATGAAATTGTAACCTTGCAACATTTTAATCTATTGTTTTCTTTTGTTTTGTGGTTATGTCTTATGTTGTCGGGCTTCCAATTGTGTATTCATGGTATATGAACTACACATAATGTTCTTGTTTAAATGGGCCTGCGATAATCGCCATGTATTTGGAAATGCAGTTGGTTTGCTTTGCACAATTGGTCTTTCTATCATGTCTATTCTTTTGGGATCCACAATTCGGGCGCTTTGTTTCTCACACAGCGTGAAATTTCATTGTCAGACATATAAATAAAAGTGGACCATATTTGTCGGCCTAGTTAAAGACCCAGGTTCGAAACACACATATAGTACATACGGTATGTGTGAGAATTGTTCTACTTGGCTAGGTGGCCTTATGTCTGGGGCAGGGTCAACTGATACTCAACCTGCCATGTTAAGATCTCAACCACTTCCTCCATTAACCTAAAACTCACTAGAGCAAATAATGGATATTATTGTGAAGGTTATAAAACAGCACAAGGCTAGTCATCCACCAATGAGACCTGTCCACCTGCCAACTGTTCCAAGATTTGCCCATTCCCTAACTGTTATGAGCAAATTGGATAAGTATCCCACTGCTTGGAGGCAAAGAGGTCTTGTTTCTACCTGTCTAATGTGCCCAAGTTGGCAAACAAACAACTAGACCCAACGGACAGCCTAATTAATAAGGTCATTCACTGGCTCAGAGCCAAAGATCATAGCCCTAACAGGCATTTAATTGAAGTTCACCTAGCCTCTGGTCATCTGTTGAAGGTTGTCCTGGGTATGGAACAGAGGGCCCTACCTCCAATGGAGTTAGAAGTTGCAATTACTTTGCTCCGTCCAGCGAAAGATCCGACTGCACCCCTGAGCAAGGAAAGGGGAGGGATTTTCTCACAGGCAGGTGGTGGGAGAGTGGGGTTAGCAGAATGTCGGCTCTTGGGCTGGAATACACGTGCCCCCCTGTCCTTGGTACCTGTACCTCAGGATGTAATCCTATGATCTTTGAACAGTCATTGTTTTCGTCATGCCCCCTTCCTGCTCCAATAATGTCACAATATATCATAAAGGACTGCCCCTGAAACTCCACCAATGGATTATCACACATGGGTATTGGCTTCTAATATTTCAAGAAGTAATTAATCAATCGTGGGGGAAATTGATTGACGGGATGTGCCACCCCTCTCGGATGGTGCCACACCAGCGGATACAGATTTCCATGTCCCCGCCATCGACGAGCTGAGGCCCTCTGGTGTTGTGACCATCCCAGGAGCAGGGGTGGGGGCACTATCCTGGAATGTAACCGGCCTCAGCCGGCACTTAACAGATGAATCCTGGGTGAGTCTAATACGCAAACATTCTATGATTGCCCCCCTGGAAACAGGGGCTACGGCAGCATCTAGCATGCAGCATGCAGTGGTATGCAACCTATTCTATCCCGACAGCACAGGGTAAAGAGGGGGCAAGTGGAGGCTTACTCTCTTGGATTGACCCTTGGCTATTCAAATCTTTTAACGTGGCAGATACTACCAACAGGATTTCTTGGAACTCCATATAAACTGTCCTGATGGCTCAAGCATGTAATTAATAAACATGTATAACTGAAGCAGAGCATGGAGGAATTTCTCTCCTTACCCAAAGACAAGATTGCGTGGATACTTGGAGGTGTAAGCATGGTGAGCTATCAAAGATCTTTGTCATGGGGGACTTTAATTTGCAATATGAACCAGTTGAACTCATGGCTGATATCACAGAAGATGAGGACAGAGTTTGGGGCATAGAGGAGTTGTTGGCCCCTTCCCCCAAGAGGAAGTATAAGAACTCTAAGGTGGTGGCTATTTTACTGATGTTGGCCAGCATGAGAGCTTCTAATGGCAGGTTCCTGGGTGATTCACCAGCGGCTAAGACATTTCACTCTGCCAACCGCTCAAGCCTGATAGACTATGCGTTGCTAAACTTGGAGGTATGGCCATTAATTATTGATTTTAAAGTGCAAGCATGGGCCAAAGGGATCATAATCTGCTAATTATAATGGCACTTCCAAAGTTGTCTGTGATAAGGGAAGAGCAGGTTGACACCCTGTGGTTCCTATCCCAATAACTGGGTGCTCTAGACAGGCAATGAAGTGGGCTAAAATTGATCAAAACCTAGCACTTCCCGAAATGTATAATTTTACTCTGCCAACCCTTGAGAAATATTTTGGCCTGCACTCTGATGCAAAAACCATTAATATCTGGGCACACGAAGACTTGGTAAGAACTCCGGGCAGCTTTTTCTCGAGGCCATTGAAGAGCAACACATCCCAAACCCTACGTACTAACCCTTGGTATGATGGAAAGTGCAGACGGGCTAAGGGTGTTTTAATCAGACAGGCCATAAATGGTGGGGATCGTAGGGAAGGTACCATTGTGGGCTGCAAGGAAAAACTATATCACGACCATCAGGGGTAAGACACATGAATATATGAATGAATTGTGGGTCTCATTGCTACAGGCAATTAATAGTGGGAATATGAAAAGGTTCTGGAAACTTATGGGTGGTGTGCAACCCTCTGAACAAAATCATCTCTTGGGGGCCACACCAAAAACTATGTGGATAAATCAGTTCACAAGACTTTATGAGGAGAGACAAGCCTTTGATCCTGGCCACAGGGGCAGTATACCTACTGGTCTAGTAGAGCCCGTTTTGACTTTAACTGAGGGGGAAGTTAGGAAAGTCCTTGGGTCTCAGAAAAAGGGGAAGGCACCATGTCCTAATATGATCCCAGTGTGTTTTTATGCTGATGAACCTTTCATCTGGGTCCCCTTTCTACTTTCTAACAAGAATCTAACAAGAATATTCAAAGTAGTGTTGAGCATGAATAGGGTTCCTGAACCTTGGACCCAGGAAGTCATCAAAGATCATTACGACCCTGCCGGTCCGGAAAGAACGGTGGTGGTAAAACTGCCACCACCGTTCTTTCCGGACCGGCTGATTAAGAGTCCTGCAGGCGGGAGGTGTCACTCCTGCCAGGTCTGACCTGGCCGGTTTAACACCACCCGCCTGCAGGCGGAAATGGAAACACCGGCTCCGTCATAGACGGAACCAGTGTTTCCATTGTCCCCATCCCCATGGAGTCCCACGGGACTCCATGGGAATGGGGACTTACACAATTCCGCCTCCGGAATTCCTGGGTCACCGGGGTCATAATGCCCCAGTAATTCCGGGAATAATGGAGGCAGAATGGTAAAACGAGTCCGGCGGTAACTTGCCAGTTTTTCCAGCTCGGTTACCGCCGGACTCGTAATGAGGCCCATAGTCCCCATCAAGAAGGGAGCTAGAAGTCAGCCAGTAAATTACAGGCCTATCTCCTTTCTTGACACTGGGGACAGGATCTTTGCAAAGACACTTCTGAGTCACCTTGAGCAATGGGTGAGGGAGACTGAGCCCTGAGCCATCTCCAGGTTGGATTTCAGAGGGAAATTAGGTCTGTGGACCAGTGCCCAAGACTATGTCTCCTCTGTGATAAAAATACAGCCCTGAGCAAAATGCCTATTTACGCCATCTTTATTGATTTAAAAACGGCATTTGATACAGTACCCAGATCAAGACTATGGTCAACTGTGATACATATGGGCATTCCTAATGAGTTATTGACTGCTGTCAGGTCTATGCATGTGGAAAATGGCAAGATGATCCGTTCGGGACCAGATGGAGCATTGTCTGCCACAATGAAAACAGAAATGGGGATACCACAGGACGCGTGCTGGCCACCCTATTGTTCTGTCTCTTCATAAATGGAGTCATTTATGATCTGTTATGATATGATATGATATGATATGGCATTTGTAACGCGCCTATACACAAGCGTTTCAAGGTGCGACGAGGCAGGGAGGGGGAAACGGGGGAAGACAGACAACGATCCTACTAGGCCACGTGTCATTCAGATCGCGCAAGTGCAGGGGAAGGGGGAAGGGACAAAGCGCAAGGGGAGGGGAAGGGGCAAGTGCAGTACAAGGTAAGTATAAATAATAAAATGAATAGGGCCAGCTGGTGGCAAGTGCAAGGTAAGTGCAGACAAGTGCTGGGAACGGGGGCTGTAGGGATACAGAGATTGCCCGCAGAGCTGGGCCCAGGACCGAGGTCGGCGAGAGTGGCCCAGTTGCAGATTCGGTGCAGATTCAGCGAAGAATTAGCAGGGGAGAGGGAGAGAGAAAGCAGAAGCAAAGAGGAAGGTTTTGAGGTGCTTCCGGAACCATAGATGGTTCTCCTCAAGTTTCAGGGAGGCAGGAAGGCTATTCCAGAGGGAAGCCCCTGCCGCGGAGTGAGATCTACCCCCAGCTCATTGCTTCGAGAAGCGGCTGACCCAGAGGGAGTTGGAGACAGCTGAGCGAAGGGCTCGGGAAGGAAGATATTTAGGAAGAGAGAGTTGAAGGTATTTAGGCCCCAGGCCCCAGAAGGCCTTGTGGACAATGCAGAGGGTTTTGAACTTTATCCTCGCAGCCACTGGTAGCCAGTGTAGAGACTTCAGTCCTGGAGAGATACGGTCCCTGGGCTTAAGGCCAAGGACAAGTCTCGCAGTTCTGTTCTGGATGAGTTGCAGAGGGCAGAGAGTGGAGGCAGGCAGATAAAGATAGAGGCTGTTACAGTAGTCCAGCTTTGAGAGAACCAGGGCTCGTCAATGGGCATGTCCTCATTGGGATGTAATAAGATCCCAATTCTCATGTTCACAGATGACACAGTCCTACTATCACTAACACCAGTGTGACTGCATCATCAGCTAAGCATCATTGAGGGCTTTTGTCAGCAGAATGGCCTCTCTATTAATACCAACATGACCAAGGCCATGGTGCTCAGAGGGAGCATTATGAGGAAACATCCTAAGGTTAGACTTACCCTAGGGGAAGTTATGAGTGAACAAGCACGATGCCTATGACTACCCGGGTATAAGAATCAAAGACGACTGTACCTGGTCTGACCGGATGTACGTGATTATTTTGAGGCTTAAAAATGTGAAGCAGGACATTTAGCATGACAAACATTTCGAATCCCCTTATTCCCTCTACCCTCCACCGCTTTACCCCCTTAAACCTTACCTAAATACCCCCACTTAACTTTTTGCTGCTCCCTGCGTCGGTCTTCTCTCTGCAATGCCAGTTCCATCTCCCCACACCCCTAGCTTGACATTATGGAATTATTATTTTTTCTCAATGCCGAACGCGCATAAAACGTGCATTCAGCTTTGTTTTTTAACCATTTCGGAGGAAACGGGTCTGACTAATTGGGCAAATCTGGGATGGTGCTTACTAAGAATAGTGGTGCCCTAGAGAAGTTCAACAGAGATTTTGTGGCGGTAGCGCTAGAGGCATACAACGACAGGCAGCATTATACAACGCTGAGTTGTGAGGCTGGATTAATAGCTCACCCTTTTCCATAACTGAAAATAAATACTTGAAGTATCTGTTGGGCCTACCGATTTGTGCCCCCAACATGCCCGTCATACTTGAACTAGATCTCTATCCGATTGGAAAAGCATGTAGGGCCAAAATAATATTCTACTGGGCCATGCTCCGGTCCAGCGAACATTTACTGAAGTATAGCCATGCATTGGATGATGTGCTTTGGCAGGAAGGAGCCTTGTCTTTTCCCTGGTTCTCAGTCCTGAAGAAGGAACACCAGGCTTTTGTCTTAACTGATTACTGGACCAGCCCACATAAGGTTTGCAGTAATAATGCTCTGAAGACAGCAAGGGAGGTGGAAATCAGTGCAGGGTTGGTTACTTCGCACCGTTTCCTAAAATTCCGGTCCCTAAAGCACTCTACGAGGACTATCTGGACCAAATGCAACACAAGCAATTGCGAACCCTGTTTATAAAGGCTTGTATGGGAATTTTACCATTGGCTGCTTTGAGGAACAAATGGAACAATAATGTAAGTCTGACATGTCCATATTGGCAGGATGTAATAGAAGCCATGGTGCATTTTGTCCTGTTGGTCCCACACTACAGTAATCTGAGGAGATTCTCTTTAAAGTCCCTCCTAATCGACCATTGAATACATACTGTGTCAGAAGCCTTGTCCTTGTACCTAGCAGGCAAAGACAGAGCTGCAACTATGGTTTGGTGCTTGCTGATGGCCTGGGGAAGAAGAGCCACATGTATGATTTAGCCTAGAGGGGCTATCAGTTATCACTTCTATCTGTATGAACTTCTACGTAAGAAATTCTACGTCCTGGCTCCTGAGAACCATTGTGTAAAATAGAGCCTACAGTCTTATGAAATGATTGCCCATGTAATACAGATATTTTGATTGTGCGATCGCTAGGCCTGAACGTTTGCATATTTGCACTACAAAGAACTGTGTTTTAATTACTTAAAATTGTCGATCTTAAAATCAGATTTGTATTTTTGCTCTTTCTGTGTTTTTACTGTTTAACACTAGATGTTACTAATGCTGACATTCTTATTGTGATTTTACTGTTTTGTATTACATTTTCTGACTTTTGTGGTATTTTTACCAAACAAAGTACGAACGAACAGTATTATTGTCTTTACGCATGGGACTGGTTTATGTCATGATTTGATTAAATCAGATACCGTGTTTAACTGATGACTTGTTTTGGAGAGGTCTTAGTTGAATAAGCATATTCAGATTGTTACCCAAGGGAGTGTGTTAGGATCCTTCACTGACTATGGGCTTACTTGGTTGTCAGTTTAGGACAACAAAGAGGAACCCAGCGTTTACGATGCCGGAGTGAACTGGACAGAGTGTGGCCTGAAGGAGTGCTGTGTGTTTCACAGGGTAAGTTGGGGGTGAGGGTAGGCAGACAATCAGGGTTACGGGGGGTCCCGGGGATGTGTGAATGAGGGAGAGGGGCTGTACATGTATGCATATTTTACAATTTAACTTTTTTGGGACTTGGTTACATGTTGTGCAATGTTTTCCAACACGCATTATTAATGTAGATCCTATCTAACCACACTATGCCTCTGTGAGTGAGGAAGACATATTAAATACCATTTTAGAGTTAAAAGCACTTGCGGAGTGTGCCAATGTACAGTTGCTACAGTTGGTTGCAGGTGGCTGTGGGTGGTTTGGTCACCTGCATGGGGTAGTGTTATCCCTTGAGTCGAGCGACTAGAGCAAATGAAAAGCAGTAATGATAAGTGTCTCTCTTTATATCTTTCAACAATCAAATTGAGTGGGAAGTGAAGAGCGGCAAAGGAGGTGGGGCAACTCCTTCAGCATTTTGTTCAGTCACACAAAGGGGTTAGCAAACAACTGGAAAATCTCAATTTCCAGTCAAAGGGTCGAAAAAATCTGCCTCTGAAATGTTGGCAACCCAAATTAGTGTAGCAAACAATCTGATCAATAAAATTGAGGTTATTGTATCTTATATTGAGCATACGCTACCTAACACAGGACACACCCCAGATGCTCTCACCTCCATTGCAACTGGTGCACATACTACATTGACAAGATCTAGTAGTAAGGAACCATGAAGGTGGAATGCATTAGAATATTAGTGATGAGGAAGGACCATGAGGCTTTGTAGACTGATGTTTAATCATGTCCAAGTAGTACCCCTGCTGTCATGTCCAAGAAGTACCTCAACTGAACATCACATCCCGGAAAAATTGAAGTTCAGGTTTGAGGTGGGGAAAATAAAACGTGTAAAAAGAGGATGATTTGGGCATCTAGTGGTAAACCAGGATGGGTGCAGGAGGGATTACAGGTAACACAAGTGATTTGTCTGGCCTCATGACAACTGTTAATGGGACCCCAGTGGCAACAAAGTCAGCGGTTGAAACTGTTGTGGTCTCATCACTAACGTATACAAATGTTCAGGTGGAGGTTCATCCTGCCATCTGAAATATGTCACCTGGTAACTGTTGCTAATGGTAGCAGATTGACCCAGTGCAAGGCCACAAATGTATTTGAAGGATCACTATCTATCGCTACTGATATTCTGATCTCCAATAGATTTGCACCTTTATCTCTCTATGATAAGGTAACTACAGTGTTAAGCGATAGTATATCACCCTGTGTTGCAGTCCCCTTTGTGGAGATGTTATTATCTTCATAAAACTGGTGACATGACTGGTTTGGGTGGAGAGAATGGGCCTATAGATAAGGGCCCGCATGTTGCAATCAACACCGGTGCATCGTGCAGTCTTTAAAAAGCAATATAGTCAGAGTTGTGTATGTGTTTCGAAATTACAACTATTGGCCACCCTGATAGAAGAGATAAAACACCTGAAATAAATAAAGATCGTGACACTCACAGGGGAAGTCAGATTAAGCCTTTTACAGGAACAAGGCAACAGGCAGAGGATGACTGGTAACTTGTAAAACATAATTTCATTGAAAGGGATGATGTCTATTAAATCTTTACAAGTTACATTACACTGAATTAGTACATCATTTACATTAAATAAACAAAACAATGTAAAGGCAAAATTCCCTGATGAGAATATGCTATGCTTGTATGATAAATGCTATTGTATTTCAAGTACAGGTTTTATCATAATCATGGCCCAATCTAATGTGCATATTGGGAATAGTAATGTACTACAAGGTAAGGGAAATTATTGAATGTTGTGTTATTTTCTAAAGTTAGAACATGTATTATAAATCACAGTATAATTTTATTTGTAGACAGACCAACATATTTTTTGATTGCTGTTACAAGTCACAGTGGTGTAAATAGAACATTTCCTTTTACATGTGAAAGAATGCACTTATCATGTGAACTTGAATTAACCAAAAAATACACGTCATGCAAAAATAATTTATAAAAACATTTGCATCATTTGCCTATTTAAATAGCTCCATCATGTCTAAAGTGGCAAAAACAAAGCAACATGTTTGCATTTCAAATATTCTAACAAATCTGGTTATCCTATTTTCACCATTTTAACAAGTCTATGTAGAAAGTCATATGAAAATGGAATGTTCCATTTTAATATGGGTTTTACTCCTGCAGGGGAAGCTAGTTCATTGCAGACACATCCCCTTATGAGAAATACAATTTAATTGGGTCAACAGAAGCAAGAAAGAAGGCTATGGTTGGTGTGAGAGAGTGAAGGGCACCTTACATTGAGTCTATCCAACATGAAATGCATTATCAAAATATGCAGAATGGGTAGAGCTTTCTGGATATTTAAGATCAAACAAATGGGAAGAAGAGAGAGTTTCTGGAAAACATAGTAGCAAGACAGCCCATCCAACAGGAGAGAAGCAGATTCAGAATCCAACTGAATGTGGGTGATTGGGAAATATCTTAAAAAGATCCTTCACCTGACTGGACTGAATGCAGAAGCCTTTCCCAGAGCAGGACCAGATGATCTCACAGGGATTTTGCAGCAGGTGTACTGAATGAATAGGCAACTGTAATGGTTTTTGGGAAGCCACCCTCAACACAGGGATCTCCTTCCTTCCCCACTTAACGTGTGATGCAACAAACTGTTTAACAGATTCTTTATTCAGGCCTATTTCAGACAGTTATCATGCCCCTTAGAATTCCCCCTGAGCTAACAATGAGCCAAGAACCAGGCCGTGTACAGGAAATATATTGGTATTTATTTAAATTAAAGTCATAGAAATTAGCACGAAAATGTCAAACACCACTTTATCTGTGTCACAACACAATCAACTTCTCTCAGCATGAACAAATCATAAAAGTGAGTTGAAAAAGAACAATAAAAATGGTTCACTTTCTACAAATTTCACTTAAAAAAATAAAATAATTACACTGATCAATAGCAAAAGCAATTATCATGAAGTGTTGTGCGATTTTGGTTTTCCTGCAGGCTTAAAAGGCTAGCAGTAGGATTTCAAGATTGGTACAAATACATATGGCAATTATGATTTCACCCACTCTTTTGGTTTAGCAGTTTGTTTTTCAGACCCCCCTCCCTACTTTGGTCTGTGTTGGGGAAGTCGGACAGAAACATTTAAACGATTTGGGGAATTTTGGATTTCAGACCCCCCTCCCCTGAAAGTCCTTTGTTGGGGAAGCTGGATAAAGAGGTTGGACTGATTTAAGAACACAGACACCCCTGTCCCATAAAGAAGTCATGGTCAGCAGGAAAAAAGGATTACCCAATTAAATTACAGGCTATAGTTTTCAGCTCATTTCACTGGGAGATGAGCTTTGTTAATTTTGAATTTTAACACAATTCACCCCGTAGTGTTCTGCCAAATGAGGAATTAAAGACATTAATATTTTTAGTTAGATAGGCTAAGGATCTACACAGTTTTGCCCCCCCCCCACCCACTATAAAGGGAAAGGATTCAAGGCATGCAGACTCCCCCACCTTTTAGTTCCCCAGGGATCAGCTCTACTTACATAGAAAGCCTCTGTTTAAAGTTCAGGAAGTATATAAACCAAAAAAAGTCTAAGAGCTACAACCTCTGTCTGAGGTTCACTACAGCAACAGAAGATATTTCAGTTCCTTAATTATAGCTTCTACATTTACAGTAGTCTGTCGCTTCCCGATAATCCCTGTTTCAAAGAGACTAATTTTCTCTTGATTGGGTCCAGTCTTCCTAGGCAGAGCTGATGTGCCATCTGTCTAGGTTAGGGGATAGAAGAAGAGACTCACCCTTCACTCTCTCACTGCTTTTCTAACATCTAGAAAAACACAAGATCTATACAAATTAGCTCAGGCTACTGTAGATGTAGAAGCTATAATTAAGGAACTCAAATAACT
Organism: Ambystoma mexicanum; assembly: GCF_040938575.1. Lineage (NCBI taxonomy): Eukaryota > Metazoa > Chordata > Amphibia > Caudata > Ambystomatidae > Ambystoma > Ambystoma mexicanum. Next base: position 873,865,585 of record NC_090930.1, read on the forward strand.
TCTAAAGTTCAGGGAGGCCAGCTGCATCTCAGTACACTCTGGAAATATAGGGCAGGGGTCTGGTCACTCCACTCTCAAAGATGGCTGGCCACTCTACACCATAGGACCCAGTCAGCTTTGAGGCCTTCCTAGAATTAGACAGCTTCACCCAGATGCAATCTCAGCAATCTCCTCTTGGGTTTTCTTACAGCTGTCAGATGGTAAGTTTCAGCAGTCCTCTCTGTCTATCTGTCTTTCAGTCTGTGTGTCTGTCCCTCCTCCTAGTGCAGTCCCCCTTACATAACAGCGATGACATCAACAATTTTACAATCTTGGTGAAGTACCCTGCAGTAATTCCTGCAACTAGGATTGGACCGTTACCCTTCTCTCTCCTCACAAACCCAGCCTCCAAGTCAGGATTGGTTTAGGGATCTGGAGCAACATATGGCAATTTCCATTTGTAATCACCATGTGTTCTCCTTTCAAATTTTTGGCAAAGACAAGTTATGTATCAAAGCTTCATAATTTTACTAGTGACTGCCATAGTATACCTTCAGCTAATCAGGGGGTATTAGATAGGCTGACCACTAGGTCCATACCATGTAGCACGGATATGTGGCACCTTTCTGCCATTTCCATAAAAAGCATAACAGTTACGAATATGTAAGTCATTGTCATGATTAATGCCCATTACCCCCTCAAGTATAACAGCCCCTGGCAACAGTGGGACTACAGCCCTTAAAAGAGGCCACAGGGGCCTTTAAACACTGTCATAAGAACACATGGAGTCAGGAATAGGGCAAGTATCAGATGCAGATCTCAATCCAACATGGAGGCCTGTAACACAGCTCAATTCTTAGAACTGAGCTATGCAGACCAGTGTTTTGGGTGTGGTCGGGCCTTCAGGTGTGGTTGGCTATATGAGCCACGCCCAAACTGGAATACACGCTTCGCGTTATTCTGCACTCCTGCAGCGTAACACTCACCGTGTCCAGCTCCTGCCTACCCGCTTGCCTCTGGCCCAATCCTGAAGCCATTGATCTGGATGCTCGACCTGGAAAAACAAGAACAGCATTATTCACAACACTTACCTGAGTAAGCAATGGATCCTGAATCCATACCGCGCTACATTCACCTCCATTCACCTCGTCCGCCACTCCGGAGCATCACCGCAACCTCCAAAGGTGAAGAAACAAGGACAGCATTATTAACAGCACTTACCTGGGTAAGCAGCGATCCAGGAATCATTCCGTGCTTCGCTCACTCGCCACTCCGGAGCATCACTGCAACGGAGAAAGAGGAGAGAGAATACAGGTTAGCAATAATCACAATAAATCCAATAACAGCTCCATGCTCCGCGCATCAACACTTACCTGCAATCTTCGCCATCCAGCGCTGCAAGCTCATTTCATCCGGTGCATAGTCACAAACTCTAACCGCAACTATCCCTGCGGGTACAAAAGACATTAATTAGAGGAGTTGCATAGTGGAAAAAAGGCAACATCGAAAATAAGGGCAAAAACGGAGGGAGGAGGAGAAAGAGACAGATTAGAAACTGAAAGACACTACAATTCACCTGAAGACAGCAAGAAGAGTCGGAGTCACTGCCGGTCTGGACCCGATACAAGGGCCCATGGACCAGTGAAGGAACTAGGTGCAGTGGAATGCCCACACTCACAAAGTGCCCCTGCACAGAGAATCAAGACAGAGAACTCTACGCATAAAAACCCAAGGTGAGAAATAACCCCAGTTGAAGGGGATTTGGGATCAGAGGGAGGTGGGAGTCCACCCACCACGGGCCCAAACCTAAACACTCCATTCTTGTGTCATAGGCGCTACACACCGCCCGCCGCATAACAAAGCAGAGAAAGCCAGAGCGCACAGCCGTCCATCCAGCATCGTGAGCATAACAGTCATTGCCCATATCCCTAGTTTTATTCTCCACCCGCTCACCAACTCTCATATTTGGGACATGTTCAGATCATCCAGAAGCCTAGTTTAACTGGCCATTACAGTTCCCTGAGTCACAGGTGGAGGAATTTTATATCTCCGAAATTGCCTTTAAATAACCTAAAGTATGGTACACAGGTGAAGAAAATCTGCCTTATGATTGCTGAGAAAAAGACCTAAATGATAATAGTCCTTTTAAATTAATTGTGAATCTTCATGTGGGACAAACGGCCATTCGCCTGCCTTCCGGCCATTTGTTTTCACTGGGTCAGCCTTTACTCAGAGTTTTTTTTAATCAATCTCTTTGTGTTGGACGATTGCTCTTTGAAGTTGTTGCCCCAATTTTCACACATATTAGTCATGCTCCAACCAAGAGGAACTTCTCCTGCAGTCAAAGCCTTCAGAGCCAGCAGGTCTGGAGAACACTGAATTTCGATACCTTTAGCAGGACACTTTATTGCAGTTGGTAATTATTTGGGAGATGTAACATCCAGACTGGCAGTGGGAGATTTCCTTGTGAAGTTTCCCACAGCCAGCAAAAGGGTTTGTTTTGGCCGGACCTTTTTCCATGAAAACAAAGTGGCTTTTCAAATTTCACTGGTGTTTCGTATGTGAAGCATAATAAACATGGCTTGTTGTCAACCCGCACATCATGTCTTTTCCCTGTCATTTTTCTGTGAGCAGTGATACATTTTAACATTTAAACTGCTTTAACTTGCACACACCTATGCACACTGTTTTTGTGTCACTGTTTAAAAATCCTGATTTCCATGAGAAAGAGATCTTTGATTCCTCCTTCTTTTTGTGAATTAAAATGCTGCTTTTCCTTTGGTAATGGCAAGTAGTCCACTTTTCCACATGGCTCTTCAATTTTTACCAAGCTGTTTTTGTATCAGTGTTTAAAATTGTGTAATTCATGTGAAAGGGACTTCTGTTTGGGGACTTTAAAAGCGGCCCACACAATCTACCTGGCAGCCAGCCAGAAACCAGTGCGTGTTCCTACCTGTCCTGGGACTTTGAAAGACAAACAAAATGTGAGTTATAAGTCCCTTATGATTTTGAGATGGTTCCAGAGAAAATAGTTAAATCTCAGATAGCATTTAAACATATTGGGGAGCTTTGTTTAAAAGCTATATTACTGAAAGAGGGGATAAAGTGGCAGGTAAAAGTGCTTCATGATTTATAATTCAAATTTAAACCGTAGATAACATCACCATAATAGGGCTTTTCATTTGCAAGTTGGGATCACGGGAAGTGGCAAACTTCTCGAATTCAAATGTACAATGACAAGCCCTCTGAATGGGTTCTGTCATACTCAATAAATCATTAAAGTAATTGCAATCTATTCCTTAATGAACACGTAGAACTGGGGTGTTGTGATGGTGAACTTAATTCCTTGAAAAGACTTAGGCTCTGATATTCCAGCATTACAAAAGCAACAGAAATCCTAATAAACGCAAGCATTTACAAAATTTGCAACCAGTCCAGCACCATACACACTAAGAATCCCTAGTTTGCCACAGATAGTGTCCAACATTTTACAATTAAATCAGACCAAGATTTAGAATTGGAGAAGGATATGTTAGAGAAAACATATTTCCCTGTTGCCAATACTTGTAATGTTTTCAGAGAAAACTAAGTAAAGTGTTGCATTTAAATCGTTATTCTAAGAACCTTGTCATCTATTGATATCAAGAGGGAGGTGGGCTGGAAGACAGTCATAAATACATACTTTCGATTGTTTGATTTTATTTTTATTAAACCTGTAATGTCAATGTTTGTGTCTGCAAAGAAAGGTATCTGAGCGCGTCTAGAATACTCATTCACATTCTAGTTTTCTATGTATGTATGTTCGTGTGAAGATGCAAAGTAGGCTGGATCTTTTATGTTAAATGAAAATGTTCGTTTGACAAAAGTAGGCAGGCTGCAGTGTATACATTTTCATTGTAATCCGAAGTTACTTGTAGTGATTTAAAAGTTACTTCCTGTGAGGACTTCGACCATCCCCGTGGTGGGTGTCTGTTCGCCTGGGCTTTTTTTGTAATGTTTAACTAAATGGAATGATGGTAGACCAACCTCAGGAAAATGTGTGGGGCAAATCCACACAAATGTTCCTATACTTACACCATGGCAAACGCATAGACCAGTGTATGCTAGTTGAACACAGCCGACAGACACATTCCTCCCTGTCACATTTAGTTGGGCTATAACAGTTAGGAGTACAAAATGTCATCTCCAGAAAGGGGGAGGACCAAAACTTCCCCCTGCCATGGCCAGTCTGATTAACTAACACAGGCGCCATGGATCTGCCCTGCTTTTTTGTTGGGCCTTGCAGCTGGTGGCAGCGATTATCATACTAATAGAGTGTATTTCAAACAGGCCCACATGGGACCTGGCTGAATAGGTTAACAAAGGTGGCAGGAAACTTGCAACAACCTTTCATATGCAACTGTGTCAACCTGAAGCCAGTTCCCACTCTCAGTATCGATGACAGTGAACTGTCATGTCGGGGACAGCGTGTTTACAGCAGTCCAGCCCACAGGGGACACCCATTCATAAGGTACAAGAATGCGGTTTGCAGGAGCCAGAGAGTCTGGTCTTGCTGCAGCTTCAAGGGAGACCCGCCACTTTAATCAGGAACCACAGAGAGGTGATCCATTAACCAGAGAGACTCTTTGATCTACAACAGACAGTAGGATGGATGGAGCATAATACCTTTCTGTTGCAAAGCACTCTGCTTGTTACCTCATGCATAAAGGAGATTGTTTGTTGGAACCCCAGGATTGGTTAATTAAGGTTGTGGGATGTTTTTACCCATGCATCCGAGCCCTACCACAAAAACTGTGCCTTACTGGCATTGAAAACATCATGATGGCTAGAACTTCCCAGAAAATGCACAGGGAAATGCATGAAGAATAGGCTGCCACCCATTTTTGCCCATGTTGTGAGCACAGGAGAGCACTGCCTAAAACCACCATTGGGCTACACACACAGTAGCCTGAAACCATTGGGAATGGCAATGCTGATTGCCAAAAAAGCAACTCAGAACTGTGGGGAATTCATTTTCTTAATCCCAAAAATGGTTGCATTACCAGTACTCACCACTATCAGAAAGCCGGCGATTTAAAACCACCAGACTTTTGTGGAAAACTGAACAAATGAAACAAAACCAGACCAAGGAAAGACTTGCTAAGAGGTGGATACAATGTAAAACTATATTCTGAAATGACTTGAAGGAAGTAATTATTTAATGTATATGTAAAAATTGTCAGTTTGATTTGAATGTAGAAAACTGGGAACAAAAAGTGACATTTAGCTGAAACCTGGCTTAATGAAACTGGATTCTGCCTGACAACTACCCCCAACAGGAGTTGAAACTGGATCAACAGCTCTGTTCCCTGCCAGGCCTGGCTGCATCCTGAGGTCACATGGCCCTGTTGATTGAAAGGGGAGTGGCAGCTGGGGACTACAGGGAGTTGAACAAAGGCATGTCCTGGACTCAGGCAAATGTTATACTGGGGGCGTCGTAAAATTGGCTTCCTCTTAGGGGAAACTGGGAGGGGCAGTGCCTCTGCTAGTAGCTGAGCTTGGGGGAAGTGGATAAACCAGTTATTTCACCCTGTGATGTGGGAAGCCACACCCCTTTTTGACCAGGGCATAATTTTAAAAAGATAGATAACTCATAGTGCGGACTTGTCAGAATTATATAAGTAATATCATTATTTTTGTGATTTTTCTGTGAACATTTTGAGAGGCGTTAGGACCCTGTGGTGTATTCTGGGGGGTTGCTAGCGGAAAATACGGTCTCACTCCAAATGTCTGCATGTTAAAAATCTGACACTTCATCAATTAATGTCCATACTCCTTGCGGTAAATGTCCGATATTGCAAAACCAATTAAAAAGCGCAAAATGTTGTCATTTTTGAATGCAAGCCCCCAGGAAGATCAGAGGCGGACAAGCATGGACCATAAGGAATATATCATGTGCACATGTAATTTCAACAAATTGTATATCTGGGAAGGATGTATTTGAATCAAATATAGATTTGTGGGCAAACTGACCAGGGGAGGTTCCTCTGACCATAAAACCTACAGCATCACTCTGACTCACATTTCCTTCCCCCAATCAAGGGAGAGAGGAGGAATTGGCCAATGATAAGTGAGAGGGGCAGGTTTAGTTATGACCAACGCACACACTCACTTTCCAAAACACAGAAAAAGAGACTGCTGGGACAGGTAGAGACATTCAATTCCATTTGCTGCGCAGCATGCTGACTGACGACTTCACATCCAGAGATCCAGACTTCAAATCCATCAATCTCCAAAGACCAGAACTTTACTTCAGAACTTAAAGAAGAGCCTAAACCCACAAACTGAGAATTCTTCTCAGCAGGCCTCAGCATCCTTAAAATCATTTGCAACTATTCCACAGCCGGGCGAGCTGTTTGAAATCTTTTGCCAAGAACAATTGCCAGAGACCAGACCAGAGATCCAATGTGGCCCAGACCGCTGTGAGCAGAACCAGAGAGCTGACCCAGATCACTGTGAAGTGCCGAGACCAGAACCGGAGTCCAGTCCAAAACCTGACCAGATCTGTGGCGAGGCCTATTTCAAATTTATATTGTGAGTACCTAGCAGAACTGTTCAGAACCATTCTCTTAGTTAAAATAATCTAATCCAAACTATTTTAACCTAGGTAGAGCTGCCTCCTAGAAATCGTGACATCTGTCATTTTTAAAGCAGCACAACTGTCACCTGTCAATTCTGCAGCTGCAAGCTGTTATCTGTCATTTTGAGTTTTACTTTAAATCCGAAAATCTCCCTTTATACTTTTTCCGCAACCACGATTCACGCACTCGCGAATTTTGCTGCAATTTGCGATTTGGCCTGATTTCTTTACCTGTAAAAAGATAGCAGCTTTTTGCTTTCCTTTGCTAAAAATGTGTTTGTCTCTTAATAACCATCCCTGAATCATTGCTAAAGCGAGCCTGAGCTCATCCCAAGTATCTCTCACTCACACTGAACCTCCTAAAGGGAATTAAAAGCATTTTCAGCATATTTTTCATCCGTTGCCATCACATTTAAAAAGCATTTTGGGCCTGTGTTTCAAACTCCTACCTGTTTCCTCTAAGCTTGCTGGGGGGGAACTGAATTTTGTATTGTATTTGATTGCATTCCTGAACTGTGTGCTCCTCTTTCCATCTCCTTCCATTTCTTACATTGCATAGGGGAGGGGGGTGAATTGCCAGAGAAAAAGTGATTATCTTATCTTTTGCTAAAATCATATCAAGTATTTCTGTACTGCATTTTATTCCTTATTGCTTTTCCCCTTGAAATCATAAAAGTATTTTTGCTATTTTATCCATCCTATACTAACTCCTCATTGATTGTAAAGAAGTGTGCTAGTGCCAGATTACCCATTGTTGATCAACATCATATGTCTAAGTGTACTATCAGATATTAATTTATTATAAAGCGTGATATATATATATTGTTTAAATTCTCAAATAAACCTTTTAAACTTGCAAAACAGAACTACTTCTTGGCTCAGTGGGGCCAGGGGGATTCTAAGAGAGGGGTGTTATATAGGGGTAGTCATCCAGAACTCATGAACTGGACATAAAGATATATCAATAAGGGTTTCCATTCAGTATCCCAGACTAGGCATTGATTTAGCTGTAGTGTTGAATTGAATCCTCTTACAAAGTGGGGGCTCGAGCCGGGATATTCTGGGTTAGATTTATCACTTGTGCAGATTAATACAGTGTGCTAACTGACAGGAGACATACATCCGGTCGGATCACCACTCTGTGTTACGCTGTAAAGCACTCCTCAAAGGAACGCTCTAAGGAAACTGTTTTGCAAAAATAAAATACAAACTTCAGGAAGGAACTCAAATTCCAGAATGACGACCGTGGTAGACATGATAATAGCGAGGGAGCACCTCTTACATAAGCTATTTGTGAGAGGTGAGTGGACTCATCAGGACCAGGCGGTCTGGTTGCAGGCAATCGCGCAACAGGTCACTGAAACAGGGTCAGATAACTGGAGAGATCAGGGTCCCATACATGTGGCCCTGAGTGAACTATATATGGCCCCTAAGGCAAAAGATGAACACAATAAGATTGCCAGGATAGCGGAATATTTGTATCTATATATGGAAGCCATGCAGGACAAATGTGCTGAAGGCCAAGATCTGGCAAATAGGCAACAGATGGCGTTAGAGAAGGCCCAATCTGATCTGGACTCTTCTGAGCAGAGGCTGCTCAGGAGCCAGGAGTCAGAAAAGGACAGCAGACAGTACATCACTAAAATAAAGGAGGATATGGATGTGCTGCAACAGGAAAAGGCGGACCAGGATGCCAGATTTCTGGCCTTGCAGAAGGAGTACAAAGAAGGTTTGGACTCCCTACTGCAGAGCCAGAAAAAGCTGGAGCAACAATTAGATTTCAAAAGGGCATGTGCCGAGCAGGTAGTCACCCTGCAAAGCCACCTAGATAGGGAGAAGGCAGAGAGCAATAAACTGATTTTGAAAGACCTGGATACCCAGGCAGAGTTTGACCAGGAGCGCCAGAAAGCTGGTGCCTTCCAAAGGCAAAGGGACGACCTGGCGGCACAGATGCAGGCTCTTAGTCAGGAAAGGGATACCTTAAGCCAGGAAGTCTGCCACTTAAAAAGTAAAATGGAAGAAAATCACCTGGCCCTCCAGGGACGGGGTGACCTCCAAAAAGAACACCAGAACTTTTTAGAGCACAACAGGAGGGTGGAGGATGCTCTGGCAAGAAAGGATCAGGCCAATAGGGACACAGCTCAGGAGGTAACCCTCCTGCAGCAGAGACTGGCCCAGTACTCCAGGACCAATCAGGAGGCACAGAGAGAAAATGAGGCTCTCTGTCAGCACAATGATAGGCTCCAGCAACAGGTAGCGATGCAGGAGAGATTGATAGAGTCTAGTAAGGCCTTAACTGAGGAACTGAAAGCACAGGCTCTTGCATTGCAACAGGAAGCAGGGGCGGATAGAGATGAGGTTCGCTGGGAAAGAGAAACTCCTGAGCATAACCTCAGGAGCCCTAGTACCAGAGGCCTTCATCTCTCCCAGTCCCTGGACTCTGCCACCCCCATGTCCCCTCACGCACATGAGCCCAGGGCCACGGGGATGGCAGATTACTATCCAGCTAGAAGTATGGGGCTCATAGGCCAGTACCTCCCAGGAATGGCTGGGCGGGCATCCGGGTATGGGCACCCAAGCACAGTGCAATTTAGTGGGGAACCCCAGGAGAGTAGGCCCATTAAGGGCATCCTGAAAACCTCTGCCCAGTTAGGTCAGTGGGGGGGTACCCATCAAATCCTGGCAGCAAGGAGGGATCTGAAGACTCCTCTGAGCATTACAGGACACAGGAGACCAGGTCCCCACATTCTGCCAGCCATTCCCAGGCTCGCAGAATCCGGGAAAACCTGGAAGATCAGACGGGCACCTCTGGGAGCAGTGCTTCTAAGTCAGAGGATGAATGGACCACGGTTACCCGAACCAAAAAGGTCAATAAGGCAAAAAGGGCCTTGCTTAAGGACCCATTGAAACAAATAAAGGCAATCAGGAGTCTCATCACTCCTTATCCTAAGAACGCCAAGTATTCCGTTTGGGAACACTTGGAGCTCTATGAGCAAATGATGGAGACTTTCCATTTGAAGGACAGCAGTAGCTGCATCCAGTACGTCAAATGGACATTCTCCCTAGAAAACTCCAGTTTCTTTGCGGGGCTGGAGGACCAAAATCATTTAAGATGGTCCACCTATAAGGCGGCCATCTTGAAACATTTTTCTGTTCACAGAAATCCTCCAGAGGCTCGCAAGGCAGCCTACAATTTGCAATGTGGGGAGGATCAGGCTCCACAAGAGTTTGTGCAAGAATTAAAACGTGCTTTTGCGCAGACCACCAGAAGGGTGCGCACGGATAGCAGAGAATTTATCAATACGTTTTTCCATGCCTTACCCAAATACATAATGACCCAGCTCGTGAGAGATTTTCATGAGAAAAGATCTTTCGACTGGGTCATTGAACAGGCTACCCGGATCTATGAGGTGCAGAAGCCCATCGAAAATAAAAATAATGCACCGAAAAACCCTAAAACCAACAGCACCCCTGCTGCTGCCAAGGTGGCAGAGGTAAAGGTTGCCCCCGTTTTAGATTTGGAGATGGGGGGCCTAAAAACCTGCCTGCACCAAATAATTCACAGCCCAGAAGGCCCCCGGGCCAGTCACAGACAGGGAGTCGAGGAGGTAGTCCCACAAATGGGGTCCCCCGCTCCCCTGACTATGTAAGTCCCCGCTACAAGGGAAACCGACCCATCCTGGGTTATGTGTGGACTCCTCTAGCCCAAGGGGGGGGATCCAGCCAAGCGCCTAACCCGGGGAACTTCCCTCCTAACTTCCCCTAGGAGGGCAGAAATTCACCAAATCCTGGGCAGAACTTTTTTCCCAGGTATCCACCCAATTTCCAACCCCAAAACCATCCATCCTTCTTTCCCCAATTCCCTGAGCCCAGACAACCTAATCTGGGAGAGGGGAGGCCAAGGGTGGAGGGGTACCCAAATCTTCCCAATCCGGGGTATTACCAGAGAAGTGATAGCTACCCTTCCCGGGATCAGCCCAGGGGAGAAAATAGAGCCCCGTATCAGCCTGAGCGGGTTTCAAAACTTAAGCACCAGGTCCAAAATATGGCACGAGATCTGGGTCACATACTGAGGGCTCAACAGAACCCTCAGATGAGCATGCCACCGCAGAATGCCCCAAACTCTGGACCTGGTGCTCCAGAACAATGACGGGGGCAGCACCCCGATAACCCACCGGTTCCCAGGGAGGAGGCACAAGGGGAAGGGGGGTGTAAAGCCTTGGAGGAAGCTTCCTTCCCAACTTGTAAACAGCCCCTGGAAAACCAGGAACCGGAAACAAAATCTCCTGCCCCTGAAAGCCTGCCTCCCAAGGAGCAGAGGGGGGGTAGGAGAAAACAAGGACCCAAACAGACCCACTTTGTGGAGGAGGTACAGGTCTTCCAATTTATGAGAGAGGGATCCTCAGAAGATCCTGGGAAAAGGATCTTCTCCTTCAGAGATGGGGGAACTCCTCCCAAGGAAAAATTGGTCCCAAGGGATTCCAATCCAGACGGGGGAGATGTGGAGACTGAGCTACCGCCGCCCATCATCTCATCCCAGAACTGACAATACCAAAATCCCCTGGTTCAAACCCATCCTGGTGACTGCCTCCAAAAAAAGGGGGGGGGCGGCCCAGAACCGGAACCAGGGGAACCCACAATGGCTCTGATCTCCAGTTGCCAACTTTTTCTTTCATATTCCCAAGGCTCTCCACAGAATTCTGCCCAAATCTCTTCACTAGCAATGTCCAAAACCAGAAAGTTAGCCCACCAGATGTCCAAAAATGTGCATTATCTGTGCCCCCTTGAGGAGAAGGAGGGCATTTACTATGCCCCGGTACAAGTACAGGGGCATGGTACAATTTTGGCACTGGTGGACACTGGATCCTAAGCTACCCTTCTGTCCAAAAGGGCTTTGAGGAACTAAATGCAGGAAGGGGGGAGAATTACCAAATTCCTCTCACTTCTCTTCCTGGAAAACTGCAGAACTTTGACGGGAAGGAAATTCCAGTTGAGGGGACTGTAGACATGGACATTAAAATTGGGCGACACAAGGTGAAACACCCGGTCATAGTAGTGACTCCAGAGGGCACCCCTTGTTTACTAGGGAATGACCTCCTGAGAAGGTTGCCACCCCTAATAGATTGCGTAAACAAGGTCCTCTGGACCCAGACTAGCCGACCAATAAAATTAATACAGAGTGTCAACCATGTTAGTTTAAATGGCACCTGCCACATGGTTGAACAAAAATCTGACCAAGTAGAATTTCGCTTCCAGAACAACCAAATTCCAGATGTGACAGTAATAGCAGTAGGACAACAGACTGGTGATGGGGGTCCTCTCTATTTCTGAAAATTAAGCTTCCTTCCAGTTTAAGGTGGTATTCCACACTGGAAGGAAACAACCTGAAATTCTTTACTAATCCACAATCAGAAACTCCCACTCCTATAGTCCAGAAAGATGTGAAATCAGCTCAGAGCCTGGCCGATATTCAGCAAATTGGAGAGCAGTTGTTCATCCCTGTCCAGTTAAATGATGGGAAGGACTCTGTTCTCGCTCGAGTGTTTGTGAACAACGGTAAGAGCTTCATCAGCGAAGCCATGTTCCGCCTACTCCCAAAAGATTCAGCCATTCCCACATTCAAACTGATAGACAAATGGGAAATGGACCTGGAAGCACCTAATGTCAAACATCTCCTGCCCAGCAGGTGTATGCTCAAAATCTCCATTGGCAACAAGAGCATAGTCCATAATTGTTGGGTCATGCGAGACGTCACTGCCGCCTTTTACTTAGGCAGTGACATTCTCAATCGCTTTGCCATTAGTTTGGACCTAATAAACTTCAAAGCTTGGTCCCGATTAGCGGATAATCCCATGGGCTTTGATGATCCAGAAAAAGCATTTAGGTCAGCTCAATTGCTACCTTATGCAGTTGAAATTCAGCTCAAAGAGGAAGTCACCATCCCAGAAAGGACCCGACAATTCTCCCTGGAAGTGAAAGTTAAAAGAGGACAAAAATTGCAAAACCCTGATGCTTATATTCATCTAAATGCTTCTCTCCAACAGCAAGGGTTAGGGGTAAACCCAACACCATTAGTCAACATAGAACATGACACCATTCCAATAGAGGTGGATAACAGCGACTTACAGAGTATTACTCTAGCCGCAGGCACCACTATTGGGATGGCAGTTGATGACTGACATTTCTCCATTGATTTAGGAAATGAACTGTTAGGACCAATCCCCAAGGACTGTTTTGACAGTGACAGTGAGGACAATACAACACCAGACAGGATTTTCACCCAGCATGGGGGGAACTTCCTGGTGTACACTTCTTGCCCTTATGGTAAGGAAGATGTGACTTGTGACTTCAGGAGGGATGAGGTGATTTTCCAGGTCCATGAGGGCTGCCCTTCCCACTTGAAGCCTCCAGTCCAAATCAGCACTCTGACCAGGGACTTCTCCACCCAGCTGGAGGAGGCCGCTGAAATAGCCAAACCAGAAGTCTTTCCAGGCTTCAGGCAGATGGTGGAAGAGAGAGGCAACCTAGCTGATGCCTATGTGACTCTGGAACTGAAGCAAAAGTTGAAACAAGTTTTCTTGGATTTCCAAGATCTCTTTGCGGTAGACTCATATGACTGTGGTCGCACCGGCATCCACACCACAACAATTCCCACAGACCCTGGAATGACTCCAGTGTTTGTGAAGCAATATCGCTTGCCTCTCGCATCCATGGAGTCCCTTACTGAAATAATTAAGAACCTTGAGTCCTGGGGAATAATCCGTCCAGTCCACAGCATTTTCAATAATCCGGTGCTGGGAATATTGAAGCCAAACGGCCAGTGGAGACTCTGCGCCGACCTTAGGGAGCTCAACAAACAGGTCCATACTTCCCGATGGCCTCTGCCCTACATTGACCAAGGGCTGGCCCAGATTCAGGGGTCACAGGTATTCACAGCAATAGACCTGACCAATGGATACTGGACGGTGCCTGTCAGTGTGGAGGACCAATACAAACTGGCTTTTACCTTTGGGGGCCAGCAGTACACATGGACCCGGACTCCCTTCGGAGACCTCAACTCCGGCAATGAATTCAACATGTTCCTACACAAGGCCATGCCCGACCTGGGTGCGAGGGGTAACCTGGCTTATGTAGATGATCTCCTCATCAAAAGTTCATCTGTGGAGGAACACATAGCAGAGATCCGTTATGTTCTGACACAGTTGAGGGCCGCCGGTGCAAAACTTTCCTTCCAGAAAGCACAGTGGTGTAGAACCCGTGTTAATTTCTTGGGGCATGAGATTACTCCTCAGGGTCTCTGTCCCCAAGAAAAGAAAGTGGAAACACTCCAGAAACTGAAAGACCCCACAACTCTGCGGGAACTAAGGAGCCTCCTTGGACTGACTAATTACAGCAGAAAGTTCATTGAGGGCTACGCAGAGATCACTAGACCCCTGATTCATCTCCTGAAGGGGGGGTCAAGTGGGAATGGGGTCCAGAACAATCCGAGGCAGTAAGACAACTCAAAAGAAGCCTCTCACAAGCGCCTTGCCTAGCTTACCCTGTCAGAAACAAGGAGTTCTTCCTGGAGACGGGGTTCTCTAATACGTGCTTGACGGCAGTATTATACCAAAAGCATGACAAGGTCAATAAAGTAATCTCCTATGCGAGCAAAACTTTATCCTCTGTGGAGGAAAAATTCAACGATTGTGAGAAGGCACTCCTGGCAACGGTGTGGGCATTGAAGAATTACCGCCCGTTTATCCAGGGGGAACACATCATAGTGGAGACTCCACACCAGCCTCTGCAATATCTCCAAAGTGACAGAATCCGGGCCGGAAATGTGAGTAATTCCTGAATTACTTCCTGGATTTTGTCAATGCAAGGCTTTCCCGTGGAGGTCAGATATGGCCAAAACAAGAAGAGTCCCCTCGCGCAAGGTCTGGCTGACTTGCATGATTGTGCCAGAGAAAACTGTCTCGAGGACGAAAGTCTAAAAATCAAGGACAGCATGGAGGCATACCTTAATTCCCCACACAAAGTCTTTGAAGAAGACAAGCGTGAGGGAATGCCCACTGTCTATGTGGATGGATGCTCGTACCATGTTGACAACAACGGGGAGAAAGAACTGGTGGCCGGCGTAGGGAATGCATGGGTGAAGGAGTTCCCAGAACCCTCCGCTGGATACAAAATTGGTCCCCGAAGTAGTCAGGAGGCAGAATTGATGGCTGTGCATCAGGCCATCCTCACTGCTGTCCAGCATCAACTGCACGAACTGGTCATAATCATTCGGATTATGTACGGAACGGGTTCGTGGAGCACCTGGTCAAAAGGAAAACCAGAGGCATGTTATGGGCTAATAACAAACCCCTGAAACATGGGAAGTTAATCCAAAATATTGATGATCTGGTCACATCGAATGGGATGACCATCTACTGGAAAAAGATCAAGGGTCATTCCAAAGTAGAGGGACCAGACAAAACTGGAAATGACTTAGCTGATCAGCTGGCCAAAACCAAGGCCATCCAAGGGGAGCTAATAGAAATAGAGTCCCTGTTGGGGGAAATCCAGGTCACTGCTATCACTAGGTCCCAGACAAATGCTCACAATGATCTTTCAACTGCACAATGGAGTAAGGAGACCCCTGATGCTGATTTAATTACAGCTCAGAAGGGGGATCCAATTATTGGTAAGTTTTACCAACACCTTGAGGACCCTGAGAACTTTCCCCTGACGGATACGATTACATTGGGAAAGAGGACCTAAGAGTGTTGATGAAATGTCCAAAAATGTTCCGAATCCAAGACGATTTGTTGGTAAGGAAATCCCAAGCTGGCCATGATCAGTGGGTGGTTCCTACCTCATTCCGAAGCCTGATGTTAAGTCATGCCCATGATGCGGCCACCGCCGGTCATAGGGGGTTTCACACAACACTGGAAATCTTAAGAGCAGTTGCATACTGGCCACACATGGGGCAGGACCTCGACCAATACTTGAAGGGGTGTCTTGTGTGTGCACAATTTCAGCCATCATCCCTCACACACCGTGCGCCTCTCCAAAAGAGGGGGATGACACTGCCATGGTCAGATTTGCAAATCGACTTTGTAGGCCCTGTGATTCGCTCATCTAGAGGAAACAAGTACATGTTGATCGTTACATGCTTGTTTACCAAGTGGGTGGAATGTCTCCCAGCCCCAAACTGCAAGGCAGAAACAGCAGCTGCCCTGATGATTAACCACATCTTTTCCCGTTTTGGTCTACCTCAAAGGATTGAGTCAGACAGGGGTAGCCACTTCACCAGTGAAGTAATGACAAAGACGTGGGAGATACTGGGGGTCAAAAGAAAGCTACATATTGCTTACCGGCCAGCTTCTTCTGGAGCAGTGGAGAGGTATAACCGAACCATTGTGAGCATCTTAAAAAATGTTTGTGGCAGATTCTGGGCCAAATTGGGATATCTGATTACCTCTGCTCCTAATGGCCATCAGATCTACCCCTTCATCTGCAACCAAAATGTCACCATTTGAGTTGATGACTGGACGCAAGATGGTGCTTCCCCAGCATTTGCCCTATAGAACCCAAGAGCAAACGTTGATAAATGCCTCCACAACTCATGAGTATGTGGAGAATTTAAGGAAACACCTTCAACATGCTTTTGCCTATGCTCAGCGGAATCTAGAAAGATCAGCCGAGAGCATGAAGACCCACTATGATTTAAAAACTACCCGGAAGGAATATAAGGTGGGTGATCAGGTCTATCTATCCAATTTCCAAAGGAACCAGGCCAAACAGCGAAAATTCTTGCCTACATGAAAGGGACCGTTTGAAATTATAGACAAAATCTCCCCTGTGGCTTACAAGATCTGCATCCCCAAAGGCGGTTTGGCAGAGGGGGAAGACAAGTGGGTACATATAAATCAGCTAAAGTGTTGCCATCCGAAGCACACTCTGCAACAACTGGAGGAATCCACTGGAATCCCAGAGGGGGCCGTTCCAGAGTAATTCAGTTCCAACCCTAAAATATTCCACATATAGCATATAAAATTCTGTGATCCTTGTATATATATATATATATATGTTCTTGTCTCCTAAGTTAAAAAAGAAAATGTATATGTTCATATCTTCTGATTCATAAAATGTATATGTTCGCAACACCATTAATAGTGGTGGAAAAATGTCTAGGAATGTGTATTGCCGCTTTGCTTTATCATCCTAGGAGAGATGAAACCATGGAGACTGACCAAGGAGGACAACGAGGGGCCCGGGGTACCGCCCAATCCTCCCATCAGGACCAGCAAGGAGAACTGATTGATCGACTGGAGGGAGGAAAAGATGCTGAACTGTGCCGTCCATGGAATTGGAAGAAGAGGAGGCGAACATCACAGATCTTGCAAGTTCCATCAGCGAAAGGACAGAATGGCCATCGCAAGAGGGGGGGCTTGTGGGATGTTTTTACCCATGCATCCGAGCCCTACCACAAAAACTGTGCCTTACTGGCATTGAAAACATCATGATGGCCAGAACTTCCCAGAAAATGCACAGGAAAATGCATGAAGAATAGGCTGCCACCCATTTTTGCCTATGTTGTGAGCACAGGAGGGCACTGCCTAAAACCACCATTGGGCTACACACACAGTAGCCTGAAACCATTGGGAATGGCAATGCTGATTGCCAAAAAAGCAACTCAGAATTGTGGGGAATTCATTTTCTTAATCCCAAAAATGGTTGCATTACCAGTACTCACCACTATCAGAAAGCCAGCGTTTTAAAACCACCAGACTTTTGTGGAAAACTGAACAAATGAAACAAAACCAGTCCAAGGAAAGACTTGCTAAGAGGTGGATACAATGTAAAACTATATTCTGAAATGACTTGAAGGAAGTAATTATTTAATGTATATGTAAAAATTGTCAGTTTGATTTGAATGTAGAAAACTGGGAACAAAAAGTGACATTCAGCTGAAACCTGGCTTAATGAAACTGGATTCTGCCTGACAACTACCCCCGACAGGAGTTGAAACTGGATCAACAGCTGTGTTCCCTGCCAGGCCTGGCTGCATCCTGCGGTCACATGGCCCTGTTGATTGAAAGGGGAGTGGCAGCTGGGGACTACAGGGAGTTGAACAAAGGCCTGTCCTGGACTCAGGCAAATGTTATATTGGGGGCGTCGTAAATGTGGCTTCCTCTTAGGGGAAACTGGGAGGGGCAGTGCCTCTGCTAGCAGCTGAGCTTGGGGGAAGTGGATAAACCAGTTATTTCACCCTGTGATGTGGGAAGCCACACCCCTTTTTGACCAGGGCATAATTTTAAAAAGATAGATAACTCATAGTGCGGACTTGTCAGAATTATATAAGTAATATCATTATTTTTGTGATTTTTCTGTGAACATTTTGAGAGGCGTTAGGACCCTGTGGTGTATTCTGGGGGGTTGCTAGTGGAAAATAGGGTCTCACTCCAAATGTCTGTATGTTAAAAATCTGACACTTCATCAATTAATGTCCATACTCCTTTCGCACATGTGTGTAATTTTGGGTAAATGTCCGATATTGCAAAGCCAGTTAAAAAGCGCAAAATGTTGTAATTTTTTAATGCAAGCCCCCAGGAAGATCAGAGGCGGACAAGCATGGACCATAAGGAATATATCATGTGCACATGTAATTTCAACAAATTGTATATCTGGGAAGGATGTATTTGAATCAAATATAGATTTGTGGGCAAACTGACCAGGGGAGGTTCCTCTGACCATACAACCTACAGCATCACTCTGACTCACATTTCCTTCCCCCAATCAAGGGAGAGAGGAGGAATTGGCCAATGATAAGTGAGAGGGGCAAGTTTAGTTATGACCAACGCACACACCCACTTTCCAAAACACATAAAAGAGACTGCTGGGACAGGTAGAGACATTCAATTCCATTTGCTGTGCAGCATGCTGACCGACGACTTCACATCCAGAGATCCAGACTTCAAATCCATCAATCTCCAAAGACCAGAACTTTACTTCAGAACTTAAAGCAAGGGCCTAAATCCACAAACTGAGAACTCTTCTCAGCAGGCCTCAGCATCCTTAAAATCATTTGCAACTATTCCACAGCCTGGCGAGCTGTTTGAATTCTTTTGCCAAGAACATTTGCCTGAGACCAGACCAGAGATCCAGAGTGACCCAGACCACTGTGAGCAGAACCAGAGAGCTGACCCAGATCACTGTGAAGTGCCGAGACCAGAACCGGAGTCCTGTCCAAAACCTGACCAGATCCGTGGCGAGGCCTATTTCAAATTTATATTGTGAGTACCTAGCAGAACTGTGCAGAACCATTCTCTTAGTTAAAATAATCTAATCCAAACTATTTTAACCTAGGTAGAGCTGCCTCCTAGAAATCGTGACATCTGTCATTTTTAAAGCAGCACAACTGTCACCTGTCAATTCTGCAGCTGCAAGCTGTTATCTGCCATTTTGAGTTTTACTTTAAATCCGAAAATCTACCTTTATACTTTTTCCGCAATCACGATTCACGCACTCGCAAATTTTGCCGCAATTTGCGATTTGGCCTGATTTCTTTACCTGTAAAAAGATAGCAGCTTTTTGCTTTCCTTTGCTAAAAATTCGTTTGTCTCTTAATAACCATCCCTGAATCATTGCTAAAGCGAGCCTGAGCTAATCCCAAGTATCTCTCACTCACCCTGAACCTCCTAAAGGGAATTAAAAGCATTTTCAGCATATTTTTCATCCATTGCCATCACATTTAAAAAGCATTTTGGGGCTGTGTTTCAAACTCCTACCTGTTTCCTCTAAGCTTGCTGGGGGGGGGAACTGAATTTCGTATTGTATTTGATTGCATTCCTGAGAACTGTGTGCTCCTCTTTCCATCTCCTTCCATTTCTTACGTTGCATAGGGGAGAGGGGTGAATTGCCAGAGAAAAAGTGATTATCTTATCTTTTGCTAAAATCATATCAAGTATTTCTGTACTGCATTTTATTCCTCATTGCTTTTCCCCTTGAAAACATAAAAGTATTTTTGCTACTTTATCCATCCTATACTAACTCCACATTGATTGTAAAGAAGTGTGCTAGTGCCAGATTACCCATTGTTGATCAACATCATATGTCTAAGTGTACTATCAGATATTAATTTATTATAAAGTGTGATATATATATATATTGTTTAAATTCTCAAATAAACCTTTTAAACTTGCAAAACAGAACTACTTCTTGGCTCAGTGGGGTCAGGGGGATTCTAAGAGAGGGGTGTTATATAGGGGTAGTCATCCAGAACTCATGAACTGGACATAAAGATATATCAATAAGGGTTTGCATTCAGTATCCCAGACTAGGCATTGACTTAGATGTAGTGTTGAATTGAATCCTCTTACAAGGTAGGCTTATCCTACACAAATTACTGTGGCCCACTTGGCTTTAAAAGAGAGCTGAGACCCTCTTTTGGCAGATCATCTGAATAATTTGAAAAGAGTAGCAAGAATAACTCATCCTTGGACCCTGACTGAAGGTACAGTCTACCTTACATCTTCCGCCAGTGAAGGAAGGCCAGGACCTCTAAAGAGGGAAGCACGATCCTTTCCCCTAAACATCTCCCAGGGCATAGAGGGAAATATGGAATCCAGAGGAATCTCGATCTGTGCCAGAACCGGTGCCCAGCCAGCACACAGCGTGCCCTGCTAGGCTCTGCAGCAAGCTTCCTAGTTAGGAAGTTCCTGAAGGTCTAAGAACCCAAAACCAAGGACAAGGCAGCTGCCAGCAACTCCATCCTCAGCCTTGGGTCATCCACCTTAAAGGATGACACAAGCCCATTGAAGAAGCTGGGAGAAGTGCCTCAACAAACATGTACCGCAATCCCTGTTAAGGGCCATTTTTGAGCCAGACGAGTTCCTCGAGCTGTAACCGACTGCAACGCTGGCTGTTATCAAGCTGCAGTCGCTTAAAGACATCTGAGACGTTTCAACTAGTGCTTCAGAACCGCCGATCAGCACTGAGACAATGGTTCCTGTCCACGAGCCACCATGTAGGGCAACCGGTAGCCATTTGTCCAGCGTTGCTCGCTGAACTGTCTTGCCTCATAGTACCCGCAGCTGACTCCCATCTTGAACTCTGTCACAGAAGCTGCAAAATGCCCTGAAGCCGACTCAACCCTGTCAAGCACCAAGAACATCTATAACCAAAAGTCAATGTTGGTTCTGTCACCCTGGTCCTTCCAGGGAGGCCCCTACAGACATTTTAAGACCCTTTTCTCCCTTTGTGCTGAAGCCAAGAAACCTTGAGCTGCTGTGGCTATTAACCATACCGACTGCATTCCTGTCAGTATCCACAGTGTATCCCTTTTCCTTCTTTGAAACTGTCTATCGTCTGCATTCCATTACAGGGTGGGTTGTATTTCGTAGTGTTGCTAGAACTGTCTATTGTGATGTCTTGCAACTAACCAGCGATCCACGACCGTTTCGGAAATATGCGTGTCGTTCTGTCCATGTTACCAAAATTGGAAAAGGAGTTTTAAAATGTGCTTGTTATTCCAATCTGTTTGAATCATTTCTGGTGTACTAGAGGTGTGGGGCTGATTGATGGTTTAGAAACCGATATTCATCCCTGGAACACTGGTTCCCCGGAAGTTGATTGTCACATTGGTGGCAGCCTGTCAGATCTAGTTGGAGCCTTGTGCACAGCCTAGTCACCCAATGATGAATGTACTGTTGCAGGAAATGTTTAGAACACTGCTAGGCATTTGTAATAATCACAGATCTTGACATAGAGACTGTGAAAGGCCTGATCAATGATGTCCTGTGCGTCCTTTGCCAAAAGAGGGGACTCCCCCCACAGCAATAGGGTTAATAATCTTGAGTTGCTGACCAGCCTCCAAGCTTGGTTAGAAGCCAGGGTGGCTGGAGAGAAGACCCCAGGGGATGGGCTAGGCCCTGTGTACTCGAACGAAGAAGACCCTCCAGAAGGGGTAGTGGAAGATGACGAGGATGACAGCATGAGCAGTGCTTCTCGTTAATCATCCCTCCGGTGGGTAAGCATGGTTTCTTAATACTCTACAGTGTCAGTGCGGTCAAGGGCTAGTGCTGCATCCACAGGTCCCTGGCCTCGGTACAGCCTCTAGGCAGCCCTGTAATTGTTCTGGCTGTTAATGAGGTAGTGGCTAGAAAGCTTCTGCTGGAGCAGAGAACACTAGTGCTGGAGGAACCGAAAATGCAGGACAGGGTCACCATAGAGCTGCGCAAGCTGGCACTCGAAGAGAAGAAGAAAGCCAACATATCCACCTCTAGCGAAAGTAGCAGTCGTCGCTCAAACCAGGGTGCCTGGGATAAGCCCTGGCGCCACTTCCCCAAAGATTTAGTGCAGGCTTACGAAGTGGGGATGGATATTTGTAACTGGTTTGAAGTGCTAAAGCTTGCTTTCGAGCTACAAGAGGTGGACGAGGACTCTGTGGGGTGCAGCCCCAATGAGGCACTTACCGACACCACAGACTGATACAATTCTTCAGTTAACTCCTGAGGAAAGTCCTGCTTATGAGAGCATGAAGGCGGTCCTCCTCAGGAAGTTCTGTAAAACCCCTGAGCAGTATCTCAAGACCTTCATAGAGCTCAGAAAGAAATGTGGCCAGCAATGTGAAGCATTCACACACTTGTTGAAATATCTTAGCGGGTGGGTGTCTGGTAAGAAAGTTTACACCTTTAAAGGGATGTAAAACTTGATTGCGTGTGAGCATGTATTGAGGAATTGTGAAGTTGACCTACACCAGCATCTTGTGGACAAGGCTAATACAGACCCTAGGGAGCTTGCACAGGCTGCCAAAAGGTTTTTGAGTACTCGAGACCAGAAAAAGGCTCAGGTGATCGCAACCAAACCAGAAGAGAAATCTTCGGACAAAAAAAGTTAACAAGGATGGGAAAGACAAGGGTCCAACCCACTCCTTTTCGAAGTCAGGTACCCAAAAGAATGAAGGGAAATCCAAAAACCTTAATTCAGCTGTACACACTGAAAAGAAGAGTGCAGGCACCCAAAACACTGGGACACCTACGTTCTCACCACCCAAAGGTTGTTTCGTGTGTAAGGAGCTGGGCCATAGGAAAGGGGATCCTGTTTGCCATGGCTTACCCAAGCAAGCCATGGTGAATGTTGGACTCATGGAGGATGCCATCATTTGTGTGGGCCTCCTTGAAGAGGACTTTCCACTAGGCCAATGAGTGAATGAATGTGGATTGGTTACAAAGGAACCAGGTCTCCAGAAGAGATGCCATTTCCCAATAAAACTCAACTGTTTTTATAACATGTGTATATCAATGGACACATTTCTCCTGTGGTCATAGACAATGCGGATAGCCTCACTGCTGCCACAGAGCAGTGGGTTCAGCCAGGACAGTATTTTACTGGGCCTGATTGTATGGTGTGTGGGTTTGACGGACATAGTACGTTCCCCCTGGCGATAGTAGGGTTCAATTGCTGAGGTGAAATGATCCATTGCCCTATAGCTTTGAAAGACTCAATCCCTGTCCCATGTCTGTTGGGTAATAATCTTCCTGACACTGAGCTTGTCGCGGCAACTACCAGATCAAAGGCCAAAGTGGGCGCCAGATTGAAGACTCTCTGAACCTTAGGGCATGAAGTGCTTCCAGAGGGCTTGCGTGAGGGACCGGAGTGGCCGGTAGTGTCCATTTCCACAGACTGCTGACTCACCTAATCCTGCAGGAGAGAGGCCAGTAGCCACTACAGACCCTAGTTTGGTAGCAGGGGACTCAGTGACTTCTGAGTTGCCTGGCACATCACAGAACCTGAGGTGAAGGAGCAGGTAAGTACAGTTCTGAAGGGCCTGCCGAAGCTGGATGAGTTTACATCAGCTCGTGGCCCAGATCAGACTGCCTTCTTTAAAGCCCAGAAAGAGTGTCCAACTCTGGCGGGTATGCAGAAGCACGCTAAGAGCGAGGCCCCTGGACTGTTCATCAAAGTGTATTGGAAGGATGGGCTCCTGTATAGTGAGCAAAAAAAGTCTGAGGATGAGCGCAGCAGAAGGTTGGTGATTCCTCAATGTCACAGAAAGTTCCTTTTGTATTTGGCTCACCAAATATAAGAGTGAATGGGTGGCTATCAGGTCCTTTCAAACTAGGGAAGGGAACGTGGCAAGGTTGTCCCCTATCCGCAATGCTCTTTGCACTGGCAATAGAGCCTCTCGCCGGACTATTAAGGGGAACACAGACATGGAGCGGTTTTCGTTGGACAGACGAATGGGAAGACAAAGTCTCCCTATATGCAGATGACCTGCTAAGCTATCTAAAAGATCCAATCAACTCTTGCTCCATAATAACACGCTTGCTGGAGAGATATGGTGTCTTCAGCGGCTTGCGCGTAGACTGGTCTAAATCAATATTGTTCCCGATCGGAGGCACAAGTACCGCAGTGCCGGAAAGCTGTCCCAATCGTGTTGAAACAGGTCAGTTTAGATATCTGGGTATAGAAATCACGAATTATTTGAATGATTATGTGATTAAGAACCTTCACCCGATTGTAGAAAGATTCTCAGAAGACATCCGTCAGTGGGTCTCCCTGCCACTAACCCTGCTGGGCAGAGCAGCGCTTTTCAAAATGATGGCATTTCCCCGTTTCTTGTACATACTGCAAAATGCCCCACTGCATATTCTGCAGAGTGAATTCCACAGAATGGAATGTACACTCAGGAAGTTATTGTGGTGCGGGGGACAAACACGTATCGCACTTCGCACCCTCCAGCGATCCATATGGGAGGGTGGGATTAGACTCCCTCGCCTGCAAACCTTTTATTGGGCCAGTCTGATGGCAGTAGTAAATGATATGTTGCATGTAGACACATCGCTGCTGCACATTAGAACAGGCAACACTGAAAGGCCAAGGAAAACCTAGCTGGAATATCTCTACCAAGAAATACGTCACACGCCCTCCCTGAATATGCTGACACATATGTCGCTAATCTGGATGAAGACACACAAATACATGGGATGGGATAAAAAAATCACCCCAATACAACCAATATTGGAAAATAAGAATCCCCCCGAAGTGAACAAACTCCCTAGATGGCCTGGCTGGGTGAGGCTGGAGATAACAAAAATCGGCGATATAATCGCAGAAGGCAAGTTGGTGCCTTTCGAAACCCTGGTGTCTCGTTTCCACCTCCCAACCGCTGAACGATATTATACACAACTACAACATGCGCTAAAGACTCACCGCCCGGCTCTAGATAACATGCCTGAATGTACTCCCATGGAAAGGAACATAGTCCCAGAAAGGGTGAACACTAAGCTTACTTCTGTCATGTACAGTGCTATAACCTCCTTTGCCACAACTGAATTATTGAGCCTGAAATCCAAATGGGAAAAAGATGTGGGCGTCATACAACTGGAGGACTGGGTCACAATCCTGATCTACCCCAGAGAAACAGCCATATCATCCAAGCTCCGGCTCATTCAGTTAAAGATATTACCAGAATATACTACCCAAAAGTGGCACTTTACCAGTGGGGGAAAACATTGTCTGCGCTGTAAAAGTGAAGAGGGCACATTCTTCCATATATTGTGGGAATGTACTTGCATCCAACAGTACTGGCAGCAATGCTGTGATTAACTCTCGCGGGTTTTGAGGAGAGTGGTTCCCAGGGATCCAAAACTGCTGTTACTGGGGGTGGAGGAGGAGGGAGAACTGTCACGTTATGAAAAACTGTTCTTATCGACTGCTGCAGCAATGATTAAAAGGAACATAGCGAAATTGGGGGGGTTCCGGAGTATCCCCGCAGAATGAGCAGTGGCTCATAGACGTAAATATGTGCATTTCAATAGAACAGAGGGTATATACACTGCTAGAGGATGCCCGGGGAAAGTACATAAAATCTAGCAAAAATGGGAAGATGTGCAATGACCCGTCTAAGCCATGCAATGTAGGATACAATGTGATGCTGTGAAGCGAGTGTTGGAAACGTACTGTGATAACAGTGATTGACTTCCTAGGACCCAATGTTTCAGTTCCTTTAGTAGTAGACATTGAATGGCTCCAAGTGATACCAATGTTGAATGATGTAATGTTTTGAATTTGAATCTTAAAAAATCAGTAAAATGTGTTAGAAAAAAAAAGAAAAAGAGGCTTACACAGTCGTGTGGGCAGTAAAGAAGCTGAATGAAACCATACATCTTTGGGTCGCACTTTACTATCCAAACCAACCAAAGGCCTCTTTGATGGTTAATGACAATGCAAGGGGAGACCCATAAGCATTTGCGTTTATCCCTACAGGGATTAGATATGGACATCCAGCACAAGCCAGGCTCCCAGCATGGAAATGCAGATGGCCTCAGCCGGTAATTTCACCTAAATGACAAACCAGACCCTCAGTATGGTGGTGGTTTGCATGTTGAGGCTGGCATGTGAGGAAATCAACCATCCGCATGGTGGGTGTGTGCTCACCAGAGCTTTTTAAAAATGTTTTAATAAATGCAATGATGTTAGGCCAACTTCATGCAAATATGTTGCGCAAATCCACTCACATTTTCCTATGCTCACACCATGACAAATGCATAGACACGTGTACTTTGGGTGGACACAGCCTACAGGCACAGTCCGCCCTGTCATAATTAGTCAGGCTATGACAACCAGGAGTACACAATGTCATCTCCAGAAAGGGGGATGACCAAACCTTCCCCCACCAAAAAAGGCTCCATGGATGCTCCCTGCTCTTGTGTTGGGCCCTGTGACTACTGCCAGTGCTTATGATACTATTAGAGGGTACTTCAAACAGGCACATATGGGGCCTGGCTGCAGAGGTTAACAAAGGAGACATCACACTCCAACAACCTTTCACATGCAACTGTGTAAACCTGAAGCCTGCTCCTGCCCTCATTATCGATGACAGTGAATGGTCATGTCTTGGAATGCATGTTTACACTTGTCCACCCCGCAGGGGGACCCCATTCATAAGGTACGAGAATGTGGTTTGCAGGAGTCAGAGAGCCAGGTCTAGCCGCTACTTCAAGTGAGACCTCCCTCTTTAATCAGGAACCGCAGAGAGATCCATTAACCAGAGAGACTCTTTGATCCACAACATGCAGGAGGATGGGTAGGACTTAGTATCACACGTTTTCACCCCTTTACATTCCTGTTTGAAGGCACTTTGGTTATGACCACATGCATACAGGAGATTGTTGTTAGGGACCCCAGGATTGGTTCATTAAGGTAGGCTTGGCCTACACCAATCACTGTGGCCCAATGGTCTTTTAAAGGGGGCTTAGTGCCTCTTTCGGCATATCATATGAATACTTTTCAAGGAGTAGCAAGAAGAACTAATTCTTGGACCCTTACAGAAGGTACAGTATTCTTTACATCTTCCATTTGTGAAGGAAAGCCATGACCTCCAAAGAGGGAAGCAAGATCCCTCCCCTTAACATCTCCCTGAAACAGAGGGAGATACCGAATCCAGAGGTACTTCAAGCCACTCCAGAAGTGAAACCCAGTCAGCACAACACTTGCCCTGCAATGCTCTGCAGGAAGCGTCGTAGGTTGGAAGTGCCAGAAGGTCTCTGAGCCCGAAACTAAGGACAAGGCAGCAACCTGCAACACCCTCCTCACCCTTGGCCCGTCCACCTTAAAGGACGACACAAGCCAATTGAAGAAGCTGGGAGAAGTGCCTTCGACAAGCATCTACCGCCGTCTGCCTTAAAGGACATTTTTGAGCCAGTTGAGTTCCTCGAGATGCAACCCATTGCAACGCAGACCATTGTCAAGCTACAGTTGCTTAAATACATCTGAGATGTCTCAGCCAGTGCTTCACAACTGCTAATCAGCACTGAGACAACAATTCCTGACCATGAGCTACCCTGTAGGCCAGACTGCAGCCGTTCGTCCAGCTCTGCTCGCCAAACCCTCTTGCCCCGATACCTGCAGCTGACTAGCATTTTGAACTCTGTCACAGAAGCTGCAAAATGCCCTGAAGCCGACCCAACCCTGTCACCATGAAAATCTACAGCCAAAGGTATATTGTGTTTCTGCATTTCTTTACGGGATAGGTTGTATTGTCTGTTGTGATATAAATAAAGTAGATATTTTTGATACAACCTTTGCTGGACAGTCCCTTTTATCATTGGGTAATTTGTATTTTCGCTGCGTTGCAACTAACCAACGATCCAAAACCTTTTCGGAGATAAGCTTGCCATTCCGTCCACGTTGCCAAATTGGACAAAGAGGATTATAATTTGGTTGTTATTCCTATCTGTCCAGATGCCTTCTGGTGTACTAGAGGTGTGGGGCTGATTGATGGTTTAGTAACCGATATTCACCCCTGGACCACTGGTGCCAAGTTGATTTGTCACACTGCCCCATCATTTGAAATCCTTGATTTATTGTCTTGCGTAAAGCAACATATTTTAATTGAAACAGCCTGTTCCATACCCAGCTTATGAAGTAGGATTGTTGTTTTGTGGGTATCAGATATGGGATTGTTCTCTGTGATAAAGAACCAATTAAACCCGTAAATATACTCACGGGTAGAACCCACCCCGGAACATTTTACATTACATAGGACTCCCTCTTTATGCTAGGTCATTGATATTCATGAGAGATGTGAATGCCCATGTATGTTCACCTGCCACCACTGATCTTGATTCATTTAAAATACCACTGCATCCTCAGGAGCTGACCCCACCCCCACCGAAAGCATCTTCCACCACTGCCATGCATATAATAATGCTACTGCCTGCACACAGTGGTGGCTGCTATGTTTGAGCACCATAGGCCATGCACCGCTCCCCTAAGCTAGTTTAGAAATGCACAGTTTGATCCAAAAACATACTTACATCTTTTACTTAGTGCACCATGCATCATGCCCTTTGGATGCTTAATCATCAAGTGCATTGTGCATGTATGATGGCCCAGGCTGGTGTGGGAGTCCTGCCCTTGTTTACATATTTATGGAAGAGCTTGTGGAGGAGCCCTCAGCAGGGTTTGGTAGGGAGGGTTAAACAACTGGATTAAAAGTGCAGTTCCACTATTTATAAATGTAGAGTCTATGGAGGTTTGGTTTCCTTCAAGAATCCCATATCTCACACCAGAGCTACTATATCAGACTTGTTTTGCTGACAGTTGTTTTTTGGAAGAAAATGTAATAAAAACATGACTTCTAAAAAACTCATTGACATAGATAGGGGTTGGGAGTAAGGGGATAAAAGGGGCAGGGAGCGGGTTGGAGCAGGGATAACAAATATAGGGAATGGAGGGTTGGGGGGGTAGTTTCTTCAAAAAAACGACATCGAAAAAACTTCTGTCGACAAAGGGACATAGAATCATATCAGACATAAGCTGAACACAATGTTGGGTTTCGGTAGAAGGGGACGTATAACAGGGGACAACCCCTGAAGTGGTGGATTTTCATTCATGGGTGATGGGTCTGTATTCAATCCCAGTATTTTACACATGCATTAAATGTAAGGACTGTAGTTATTTAGCCAGGAAGCCCATTCCTGTCTGATGCGACCAATGCTTTATGTAGGTTACAACTTAAGCATGTATATCATGGTTATAGTACTAACATGGGTTTTCAGCAGCAGGTGCGTTATTATTGAACAGAAAATTAGAATCCAATTTGAGTTTGGTGTGAATGATGTTGCACATGAAGCTAGGATGTCAGGAGAATACCTTGGGAAAACCAACAGTTTGTCAGTGTGAATACAATTATATAACACAAGAGGTGGAAGTCAAGCGTGGTGCTTTAATTGTTATTTCCTGTTCCTGGGCCTTCAGTAGCACCTAGAGGTTTTGTTTTAATATCATCATGTGCAGCAGCGTTTAATGTTGAAGGAGAGAAAATATTGAACTTCAGAAATATTCCTATGGGGTAAGGAATGTAGCGTCTCCTACTATATGGCACCTTGTCAGAAAACTCTGCTGTGCAAAGGTTCATCCGCTTGACATTGAGCGTTTGAACATATCCTTGTTACTGCTCAATATGTCAATTATCAGACTGACCTCATCCAGACAGTGCAATTTGCAGATGTAACTGAATGCCAAAAAAAGCCTTCACTCAGACAAATCAAACAATAAGGCTAGAGAAGCCAAATCTCAGTGACATTTTGTTGTAGCTTACTTATGGTGCACGTGTGTGTGAGCACCTTGTAGTCCATATAATGTGTTGATTTGGTTCTGTGCGGACGGTTGTTGGAATATACTGTGGGGTGTCATGCACAATTTACCTTGGCGTCTTCTTTCTTCTGGGGGATAACACCACACATTTTGGTGACAAGCTATCCCATCTGCACCCCACGGTAGCATACCCAGAAGCGAGGATCCAGGCACACCCTTGGCACTGTCCTGCCTGCTTCAATGATAGGAACAGGAAAACCGGGTGGCGGCCGATGGTGGCCACAGGATCCATAATCCAGGATCGAAGTGAGCAGAGGACTGTGCCATTTTGGGCACGGATTAAAGACCAAACAGGGCCGTGTGCAGTGTCCCTGCGCCTCAGCCCATTAAGGTTGTGAGAAACACTTGAGGAAAGGATGACCGCGATTTTGTTTGGCAAGGAAACCGAAGAAGCAATTGGAGTGGGAGTGCGCCCACATCATCTTCTTCATCTCTTTACTTTAAGGAATTTTCCTTAATTTTCTTCAAGTTCTTTCAGTTTTGGATCTAGTCATTGGGAAGTGACCACACGTTTTCAAATATGCAGAGCGCCTACGCACAATCTCCCTCTCTTCATACCTGCTTGGTCCTGGGGAACTGGCCATACCTTGGGAAAATTGGTTGGATTCCTTCAAGTTTACCTCTGGGCAACTGGCGGAGCGAGTTACATGGATGATCAAAAGGAGGCAGTGCAGTTAAACTGCTTGGAGATGGAAGGACTGCAAATACTCTGAAACTTGCCTGGTGATGATGTCACAGTGGAGGCCAAAGGAGGGGATGGAGTGGTGAGTGCCTATGAAACCACCTTACAGTAGTTGACAAAATGTTTTGGGAAGACTGTAAATGTAGTGCTGGTAAGGTATCATTTCTTTTTGAGAGTCCAGGCACTGATGAAATGATGGATAGCTATGTAATCACCCTCAGAATGCTGATGACAACCTGTAGGTTCATAGGGATGGTAGACGAGTGCAAAATGGATCGCATATTAAAGGGCACATGCAATGCCAAGGTAAGGGGGAGGTTGTGGATTGAAAGGGTCTCAATGTTGAAGAAGGCGATGGAGATGGCAAGAGCAGTCGAGGAGTCTGCAAAGAGCATCTGGGCGGTGACACACAAGGAGGGGATGCAGAATAGCAGCACTGGGCTGGTGGTGCAAGCTGTGACCCGTCTAAGAGGGTGGATATGGCGAGACCTAACAAGAGCAGGGTGGAGCCCAGTGCTGGATCAAGGTCACATTGCAACAAGTGTGGTTGGAACAGTCAGTCCACAGGGCCAAATAGTGCCCAGCCCTTGCTGTAGAGTGCAGGCCGTGTGGCACACGAGGACACTATGAAAGACAGAGCAGGTTGGGCACAGAAGTCTTACGCCCATTGAGAGGGAGTGTCAACATGGTGGAGGAGCCAGAGGAGGTGAGAAGGCCAATGGTGGAGGAGAGGGTGTTGCTACATGTGCAAGGGGAAAACAAGTACGGGCCATGGGATTTTGTGATAGTAAATGGAGCTTCTATTGAGATGATGATGGACTCTGGGTCTCCTTACAACATGGTGTCTCCAGAGTTGTATGAGGAGACCTTTAAGAAGTCATTGTAGATACTTGTACCGTAGGATATAAATCTGAGTGCGCATGGACAGGCTCCTGTCACTGTATTGGGGCACAAGTGGGCTGATATCCAGTTCAAGGGGAAGACAAAAATGAAGGGGATGCTATGTGTAGTGCACAAGGGAGCCAGTGTCCTTGGTTGGGATGGGCAGGCAGCGTTGGACATACAGATGTTCCTGTGAAGAGTTGTGGCTGTTTTATGCCTAGAGGCCGAGGGACAGATTTCTAAGGAAAGCCTCAAATCCAGTGATAAACTGGGGATGTTGAAGGCTTTTGCACACAAGATGTGTTGAAGAGGGGAGCGACACAAGTTGCCTAGAGGGTGAGTTATGTGCCTGTATTGGCTTGGTAAGGGCTCATGGTGGAGTTGCAGAAACGGATGCAGGAGGAGATTATTGTGGCAATCAAGACATCCGAATGGTTGTCACCTGTGGTGTTGGCATAAACACAGGATGCGCGCCTGAGGATGTGTGTGGATTTACGGGATATGAACTCAAACATCTGGGTGGACAGGCTGCCCCTTCCGAATATTAACAAGTTGCTAACTACGATAGGGCAAGCATCATGGATTTCCACATTTGATTAATCGTCTTCCTATCATCAGATCGAGTTTCACAAGTCGTCATGCCATCTGACTTTGTTTGTACCACCCTTTGGGGCCTACATGTTCTGCAGGATGCGTTTGGATTGACGTTTTCAGCGATTGATACAGGAGCTGTTTGGTGGCTTGGTTGGTGTGTATTTTTTCCAGGATAATATCCTAGTGTGGGGGAAGACAGAGGATGAGCATGATCAGAGGGCTCACCAAGTTCTGAGAGTGTTGTAAGAGAAGGAGTTAACTGTGAAGATGACTAAATGCAAGATAAAAGTGTGAGGTTCTACTTACCTGGGCCACACCATTGATGGAGATGGAATTAGGCCCAACAAGGGTAGGCAGAGGCTATGTGAAATTGTGTGATGGCACTGTGTGGAGCAAAAGGACAATTGCTGTGCAGGATGTGTCGGTGTGGATAGATACTAGCCCAGCTGGACTAAGGGGCGGTAGGGAGCTGGGTGGGGAGGTGAGTGTGCCTTTAGTGGGTGATGTGCACCTAGGGGTGAGGGATGGGGGCAGGGCCTGTCAGCTCCCAGCGAAAGGGGGCAGAGTCTGTCGGCTCATCTTGTGGAGGACATGAGTAGTATGCGTGAGGATGCTGGCGATTATGGGGTACATGGGTTGCACACACATGTGCACACCTTTTATTCCATACAATGTTTTAGTTTGGCTCTGTGCTGACGGTTGTCGGAGTAAACCGTGGGTTGCTATGACACAACTTACCTTGGTGTCCGCCTCTTTCATCTGGTGGATAACACCACACATTTCAATGGTTTAACTTGAGTAAACAAGCAAACATAAAAAGATATGTGCATCTGTTGTCATAGAACCAGCTACAAATTAGAAACACTTTGGGTTATTATTGTCCACATGAAAAATAAACAACATAAATGTAACATAATACATCTCACAAGCCATTGTGAAATTGCAGCCAAAGACCACCAAAACGACTGCCTTCTGTTCTTCTGGGGAAGCATTCTGTATCTACCACTTGTTTTTAAGGAAGGGTCTGCGCCCTTTTACCCTCCAGATCTATAGGACTACAGCTCTCACCAGCTCTAGCCAGCATAGTAAATGTTGTGGATTATGGGCCGGGAGGATTGCTCAGGAGCAACGCGTTTTTCTTGGAAGCAAGACAACGCAGAGCAACACAGGTTTGAAACCAAGTCCCATACTAGAGTTCTGGTCTCTGGAATTAAGCTGGTTATACAAGATTAATTAATTCATTATGTGAGTCATAGTCCAAAACATCTAGAGAGCCACCAGTTGCAGACTCCAAAGGAAGAATCCCTCTTGGAAATGGTAAATTGGGCATTAAGCAAAGATAAATAAATGTGTAAAAGCATGTTGAGTTCAATCGAAACTTGTTGTAGAATTCTTAAAAGAATAAAAGTATAGAAAATAAGTAAATATAGGTACAAATAAAATCATCATTATGTGGGTAGAGAGATAATAAGGACTACACAAGTAGGTCAGTTTCTGGGGTTTTAACCTGAAGCAATGGAGGATATGTTATTCATTCTTGGCATTCACAAGATGTTGTAGGTGCTGCAACTGAACTCAGCCAGATGTGTCACACTTATGAGTGTGTGGTGAAAGATCATGAAAGCTGAACTTTTTCTTTTATCTTTTCAACTAGAAAACAATGTCATTATGATGACTGCTTTATTCATGCATATTCCCTAGATTACAGGTCACTCAAAATCTATTCACAGGATCCCGGATTTGTAAAAGCCGCACAGTGCTTTTAACCCCATTAGTGCCCATTGGAAAACCCTCAGTGCAATGCTATTGTCTCTGATTTTTACTTGTTTTATCTCAAACTGCTCTAGCTCACTAGAAATCGCAAATAGAATAGGATAACCATATATTTTCTATTTCAGTAGATTTTTCTCTATAAAATGAGCCAAAAAGCACATGTATGTGTCACACCCTGAGGTCACATGACATAATTCAATATGATGGACAAGTATCACAATAAAGAGTCTATCTCACTGACCACTAAGGTAGCACTTTCAGAAAACTGTTTTTTTCATTAGGTAGATGGACAACTTTCAAGTATATTATGTTTGCTGCATTTTCATGTTTGTTTTTTTATTTAATATTTTGGGGAAAGCGTATCCCATGAATGTCAAATGTAATCTTTTTTTTCAATCCAAAAATATTAAGAACAAATTTAAAGGAAAGGACCAATAATTTAGAAACCTCATTAGAGAAAGCAGGTTTTACTTAGTGGCAATATGATGCAAAGGAAAATAAATATTCTCAGTGGTTCTGGGTAGTTTTACATACATTTAAAAATGGCTGACATTATGTATTTCCCTTGCTGTTTTCCCTGCAAGAATCTATATTATAGAACTGGAATTCAATAAAGTCTAGTAAATGGTTTGTACTGGTATGTATGTTTAGTCATCAGACATTTTTCGGGCGTGTTATCTCTGTATGTGAGGCAATGGGTCACACAGTCTTTGCATCTGACCTTTTACCCTGAAATGCACTACATGCAATGTTTTTGTTGTCATATCTTTGTAACCCTAGATATGTTTGTCCTAATTGTGGTGCCTTTGTTAATGGCATGCTCTTCATAATCCGTTAGTCTAATAGTTTGAGAAGCTATGACATTTGACCTTTGACCTCACAATAATAAACTGCAAAGTGTTTTTGTTAATTGTTCTACAACCATTGTACGGATTTTGACAAGAGAGGTATCGCCTCAACAGACGTAATATGTACTTTTTAATGTATGCGTCAGTTAAGATATGGATTTTTGTCAATTGACCTTAGCCCTCAAAATTTCCATCCCAAAAGTCTTTTTGTTGTTATTACTATTTCATAAATTTAATGAACCAACCATTCTGATTGGCCCTAGCCAAGGCATTACCCGGCCGGAATCCCTCGGCCGGGATGCCACGGCCATTGTACCCGGTGGGGGGCATGACAGCCCCTCAGCCAATGAGGAGGCTGGAAGCAGGGCCATCCCCACTCCGAGCATCCCCAAAGCTGAAAGGCTGCCTTTGTCCCCTGCCGTGGACTCAGGTACGGCTTTTTTTTTGTTTTCTCTTTCCTCCCTCCTCCCTGCCCTCCCCACCCCACTTACCTTCTGCCTCCTTTGTCCCCAGTGGGGGACAACGGCAGCCTCCAGCCATGTTTCACGCTTGCAGTCTGCCAAGCCCGTCCATGGCACTAGGTTTTCTCTCAAAAGGGTCATGCATTTTAGCCACCGGAGATGCTTTCCTCTCAGTTTAGGCCTGTATTTTTGGCAAAACATTTTCCCCTTTTTTGTTAATCCGTTTTGCTGGTGACCTCCCACATATGCCTGCTCTGGACAGGGCCGGCCATGGAATGGAGAGGGATCAGTCTCCAATTTATATCAGCTTCAGCCCGGGAGAAGTGTGTTAGCGCTGAAAGATACACTGGCCTTCTTCATGGCTTGAAACAATGCTCTCCTAGCTGTTAAAGCACTGGCATGTGCATAGTGTCCTCACGTGCAGGGTCTGATGAGGACTGCGCTGTGCTCATCGTGGAATGTGTCAGTCTCCCAGTTGTCACACTTACAGCCTGCCAAGCCAGTCCATGGGCACACAGCTTTCTCTCAAAAGGGTCATGTATTTCAGGCAGTGGAGACGCTTGCCTCTCAGTGAAGGCCTGTATTTTGGGCAAAATCCTTTCCCCGTGCAGGAGACGGGCTCTGCCATCAAGAGGAAAGCTGGATGCCCCTTTTTTGTTACTCCGTTTTGCTGGTGAACTCCCAAATACGCCTGCTCTGCATAGGGCAGGCCATGGAATGGAGAGGTCACCAATTTGTGTGATCGACAGCCTGGGAGAAGTGTATCAGTACTGAAAGAAACACTGGTCTTCCTAGCTTTAAGAATGCTCTCCTGGCTGTCACAGCACTGGTGTGTACACAGTATCCTCATGTACTGGGTCTGATGAGGACAGTGCAGTGCTCATAATGGTGTAAGGTCAGTCTCCCAGTTGTCACACTTGCAGGCTGCCAAGTCTGTCTGTGTTCACACAGCCTTCTATCAAAAGGGTCATGAATTTCAGCCAGCTGAGATGCTCGCCTGTCACTTTCGGCCAGCATTTTGGGTAAAATGTGTCCTCTGTGCAGAGAAGTAAGCTGGGATGCCCCTTTTTTTACTTGCTTTTGCTGATGCACTCACATGTATGGCTGCTCTGGACAGGGCAGGCCATGTAATGGCGAGTGATCAGTCTCCAATGTATGTTACCTACAGCCTGGGAGAAGTGTTGAGAGATACACTGGCCTTCTTCATTGCTTGAAACAATGCTCTCCTGGCTGTTGCAGCACCGGTGTGTGCACAGTGCCCTCACGTACAGGGTCTGATGAGGACTGCGTTGTGCTCATTGTGCAGTGGGTCAGTCTACCCTTTGTCCCACCTGCAGTCTTCCAAGCCCGTCCATGGGCACAAGGTTTTCTTTCAAAAGGGTCATGCATTTCAGCCAGTGGAGATGCTTTCCTCTCAGTTTAGTCCTGTATTTTGGGCAAAACGTTTTCCCCTTGCAGGAGGCGGCTCTGCCATCAAGCGGTTAGCTGGATGCCCCTTTTTTGTTATTCAGTTTTTCTGGTGAACACCCGTGTACGCCTGCTCCAGACAGAGCAGGCTATGGAATGGAGATGGGTCAGAGTCCAATTTGTGTCATCGACATGCCCTTTTCTTAAACACCCCCGTCCCCCCTAAAATTACGCCCATGGGCACAGTCCTCTGTCTTTGCAGGCAAAATGGCAAAACCATGCTCATTTGATGATGGGGCGAGCAGTGGAGTTGCTGCTGAGGGTTCCGAGGACGTTCCCTCCTGAGACAAGCAGAGAGCCTCTATGATATTAACTACAAAGCTGTGCCTGCGTAGGAGTTTGCTGTGTTCTGTATTAATTGTGTAAATCTCCTTGACAAAGAATTGCTTTCACATGAGCAGTACAAACACAACCTCTCTCCTTCACACACAAAGCCCTCAAAGAGAGATTCCAGTCAGTCAAAGGCTAAATGTAACTTTTTTCCCCTTTCACTGCTTCAAGGTTGAACTTTATTAGCAAATGTCACTCATAGTGGACATGCCTGGGCACTGTAGAAGCCCCTGCTGCCTGGCCATGCCCCATATCTAACATTTGGAATACACTTGAACCCCTTTGAGGAGTCTATCTGAGAAAACTTGACATTTTTAATAATGTGCTCGAATTCTGGAACTTTGGCTGGATTTGGTTATTTTATTGAAGAAAATCAGTACTTTCTTAGAGAAGAGAAAAAAAAAGAGCTGAATGGGTTGTGTGTGACTGTCTTGTCAGGAAATGTTTTGGTAGCCTTTTTCATGAGCAGTCCCTAAAATCTGTTGCTGTAAAGTGTGTGGTAAAATAACAATTTAACTTCAGCAAAAAGCACTTATAAACCAACAAATAGATCTACATTTTCTGTTACAAACATTAGGAGGGAAAGCCTACATCGGCCCACGCAGAGAGCCCTGTCAGAAGGCCTGCTGACAGAAATCAGGTAAATGTATCTTTTTCAGCTCTCCTTGGCTGCAAGCTCAGCCCCTTTTGCAAGCAGCACCCAGTGCACATAAATAAGAGTAAACGCATAATAATGGTCATTTATATTGCATGCCTTTCAAATGGAGAAATGGTAGATGCTGTTAGTAATCATGAATGTCAGTAAAAACATGAACTTAATCAACTTCATCTTCTTTTAAAACAGCCATTCACTATGGGCAAAGGCTGCTTGTAAATGCTGTAGTGCAATCTAAGATTGGTATGAAAAAGCAAGAGTACCAGGGGAGTGCTGTGGGCTTAGTTACCTCCTAATTTTAAACACATTTCATACTTTAAAATGCATTCCATTTTGGTCACAAGCTCCACAAACAATCATTGTAAGAGAGCCTGGCCAACCATACACACAGCTGGGATCACTGATGCGGGAAAAAAACCCCTATGGAGGTAATTTACACTTCTCTAACTTCAACAGGAAAAGCATCTTATAGTATCTGTCTTTGTCCAGCACTAAGACCAAACATGTTGGGAAGATCATTATGAACATTTTGCACACATACACTGTAAACGAGAATAAAAGATATGCAGTTTTTATTCAACATATATGTATTAATTCAGCTATAAAAAAAACAGAGCAATATAGAAGGAAGAACAATAGTGTTGCAACATGTCAGGCCGCTCAAACTAGTACAGTGTAAAGTCTCCTGAAACAGGGTGACTTTCCTCCTGAGAGCACCACGTCCGTGATAAGATATCACACACAGCAACCAAGCGGCTCAGGCGGAAAGGGGGGCGGAGGCGGATGGTGCAGTGCTAAATCCCATGCTGCAAAGAAAACACACAAAGTATTGGTCGTCACCCACAATAAGACTTAAAATAGGGGCAATGAAAACCTCCCCACAAACTTATCAATAGAAGATTGTGGTGTCTACACAATCCAAGTGAAAACAACAAAAAACAGTACCAGGTTACCAGAGCCAAAAAGGAATATATGAAAGCAGTAGCCAGGCAAAGCAAAGTCACAAAGCAACAGGAGTTCAGGGGAGGTTGCCAATCCGAGAAAGGATTATCTAAAAGCAGGTCCTAGATGGAAGCCAGGTCATGAAGCTGGTAAACAAAAAGGCTTGAAAAAGCCAGAAAGGGAAGATCCAAGAGCTGGTCTCAGAATAAAGGTGGGTTAGGAAGCCAGGATATTTACCTGTGGTTTAAAATGGTACGAGTTTGTCTAAAATGTATTATTTAAAGGGATTTGTGTGTGCTCAACTGATCCCTTCACCACACTCACACCCTCCCAAGTCTAAGCTTTGCTGTTCAGTAACATTATCCTGTTAGAGTTTTGCTAGACATTAGTGATTTTCATGATCATAAGAATAGGGAGGCCTCTTAAGATCTGCCCGGAGGCCTGAGTCTGATAGTCCATCATAGCACACGTCATACCTTTCCTTTGAAAATCTACTTGCCCACACCGTAAATGACAGTGTGAAAATCAAACAACAATAACTAGAGGCTACCAGTAGTTCACTGAGATATTTAGACATGCATTCCTTTAAGGCCTAGTCTAGTGATTTGTTCATTTGTAGAGCACCCCTGGTCTGCAGTGTTGGACGTACAGGAGACGATTACCAGCTCTACCTGCAAAACAAAGACGCCTGCAGAGATTTTGCCGTCAACCAGCTGCTCAGGGGAGTGCAAGAGGGGGAGACCTTACTGCCCCATCAGGCGCTCTGATGAGTGGGATGGATAGACGCAAATTGCATGGGCCTAGTCTAGTGGCAAGCCCTGGTCTGTGGTGTTGGATGTTGAGGAGACGATGCCCGGGCTCACCTGCAAAAGAAAGACAACTGCAGAGATTTTGCCATCAACCAACAGCCATGGGGAGTGCAAGGGAGGGAGAGAACTCACTGCCCCGTCAGGCGCTCCAATCGATAGGTTGGATCGATGCTAACTTCTGTTAAGCGACTTCAATTCAGCAATCCCACTAAGTCACTGCCTCGTCTGGGACACCCAAGGGAAGCCCTTATTTATATATTTTTATGACACGTTATACTCTGGATGATGAACCCTTGTATAACGCCACTCTCTTAGAATCCCCCTGACCCCACTGAGCCAAGAAGTAGGTTTGTGTTGCAAATTAAAAAGGTTTATTTGAAAAATTAAACAATAGATTTATATCACACTTTGATAATAAATTAATATTTGATATCACACTTAGACATATGACAATGAGTGATCAACAATGGATGATGTTATACTAGCATACTGGTTTCATTACTTAGGAGTAGTATAGAGGATAAGGTAGCTGAGAATGCTTTATATGGTAGAAGGAAATGCAAGGTGGAAAAAAAGCAACACAGGAATAAACTTGATATGATTTCAGCAAAACATAATATAATCACTTTTCCCCTTTTGGCAATTCACCCCCCCTCTATGCAATGTAAGGAGATGGAAGAAACACACACAGTCTTCAGGAATACAATCACAGTACCATCCGAATTCAGTTCCCACCGAGCAAGCTTAGAGAAACAGGGATGATTTTAAACACAGGCAAAGTACTTTAAAGGTGGTATGCAAAGAAGGGAAAATATGCTTAAAATGCTTTTAATTCCCTCTAGAGGTTCAGGGTGGGTGATAGCTACTTTAAATTAGTCCGGGATCACTTTAGCAATGCTCTATGAATGATTGTCAGGTTGCAAACGAATTTCAGCAAAGGAAACCAAGAAGCTGCTATTTTGACACGTGAAGAAATTTGAGCCAAATCGCTGCACTTTTTCCGAGTGCGTCGAGCGCGATTACAGAAAAAGTATAATGAATAGAAAGTCGGTTCAAGAGATACGGACGATTTCGTGAAGGTAGATTCTCAAAATAAAAGTAAAGCTCAGAATGACAGTTGACAGTTTTGCAGCTTTGAATCAACAGGAGGGACACGATTTCTATGATGCAGTTCTCAATAGGTTAAAATAGTTTGAATAAGATTATTTTAAACTAAGATTGGTTTTGCACAGTTCTGGCTGAGTACTCACACTATATTTTGGACAGGAATGCGACTTCGTCACGGATCGGGTCAGGTTGGACTGGACTTCTGGGCGGTTTCTGGTGCTTGTTCTCTGGTTCCGGATCTCTGGTTCTGGTCTGGTCTGGTCGAGATCTCTGGTTCTGCTCACAGCAATCTGGTCTGGGTCCGGTCTGCGGTTCTGGATACAGCTCTGCTTTCTGGGTGTTTCTGCTACTGGTTCTGGCAAAAGTTCTTGGCAAAGAATTCAAACAGCTCGCCCGGCTGTTGAATAGTTTGCAAATGATTTGGAGGCCTGCTAAAAAAGGATTCAGCTTGTGGATTCAGGCCTCTCTGCTACAAGTTCTGGAGTCTGGATTCAAAGTTCTGGTCTCTGGAGATTGATGGATTTGAAGTCTGGAGTCTCCCGGCAATGCGTCCCGCAAGAAAGTGGAAAGTGAATCTCCCTGTCTGGCTTCCAGTGGCTCTTTTTATGTCTTTTGAAAATGGGTGTGGATGCTAACTTTCTTTGCCCAACCCACTCACGATTTGATAGGGCAAGGATTTCTCTTTGACCTGATTTGAGAAGGGAGCAGTGAGTCAGAGTGAGTCATCTTTATGGCATACAGAAAGAACACTCCCCTTTGCTTTAACCTTAGAAATCATTTTTATAACTAAACACATTTCCCAGATACACGAGTGATTCACATTACATGTACAGATTGCAGATGACTTAAGGTACATTCTTGTTCAACTCTGATCTTCCTAAGAGCTTGCATTAAAAAATGACAACTTATTTCCGTTTTTAGTTGGTTTACCAATATCGGACGTTTACCAAAAATGGCACAAATGTACACCGCCTTTCTACACATATTCCAGTAAATTTCCATGTCTCTAGCTTAAACCCAGTGTCTGCAACATGAATAAATTGCGGGGTTCGGTCCCAGAACATCGTATGGAATTGAGCTTAGACTCAAATTGTAGGTACATTTTCCATTTTAAGGATCTCCAAATTGTACATTCCTGTCATCTGGTTACAATTAGTTATCAGTGTTTTTATAAAACATATATTTGCCTTCAATTCATTTCACAAAAAGTGTCTGGCCCGCCCCTAGAAGCTTGGTGAGTCAGCGATCACAAGTCTGGCTTCTCCCAGAGCAGTGTGTTGACATTAAACACCTAAAATCTGCATACCCTATTCAATGGAAAGAGTCTATTGTGTTGACTGAGGTCAGCAGACCAGGGGCCACTCTGCATTTGGTTAGCATGACCATGTGATCTCCTGGGCTGTTGCTGTTAAGGGCTGGTGTGAATGCTTCCGATGGACAGAGGCCCTTTGAACTGTTTTAATTGAATCAGACTGCCTCCTGGGAACAAACCTTTGAAGTCCCAGCTAGCTCAGGATGCTGTTTAGCTTCTGCAATACAGGTCCCCAGTCAGAGTTTAGACAGCTAGTGCCGGTTTGTGGAAAATGCCGGTACTGCACCTATTTTTGGGATCTGTCTTGAATTGATAAATTTCCAAAAGAAAGGATTTTACTTGATAGTATATGATCCTTGCTTGACATGGCATTGATGTGGATCTGTAGTAGAGTAAAGTAAAACACTCAACCATAGTTGGATTTTTGTTTGGTGGTTCCGGACCCATGATCTTAGCAATTTTTGACATTAATAAAAACGGGTTTTGAAATGAACCATCTTTCTTTGCACTGGTGGGTGGCAGGTCAGGGACCATTTTGCTGTGC
The DNA here is from genome assembly GCF_040938575.1 of Ambystoma mexicanum. NCBI lineage: Eukaryota > Metazoa > Chordata > Amphibia > Caudata > Ambystomatidae > Ambystoma > Ambystoma mexicanum. The sequence continues at coordinate 873,907,722 of NC_090930.1, forward strand.
GCAAAACTGCACGGTTCTCCAGGATTCTGGCGCAAATGTGGGCTTTTCCGCCCTCTTGGATTTCCTAGGTCCACAGCACCAATTGTTGCAGCATAATAGTCCAAACGTGGGTCAGGACACCCAACAAGACCCTCCGCCCGACTGCGCTTTGATTTCGAGTCGAGGGGGAGTCGGGTGCAAAGGATGTTTTGATCCACGCGCTGGTATGTCCGCATCATCTTCTTCCAATTCCGCAGATGGCACAGTTCAGCATCTTTTCCTCCATCCGGTTGGATAGATCAGTTCTCCTCGCCTGTCCAGATGGGAATATTGGGCGGTACCCCGGGCCCCTCGGATCTTTGCTCCCGGTCCCCAGGTCGTTCTCCTTGGTCAGTCTCCATGGTTTCATCTCTCCTAGGATGATAAAGCAAAGCGGCAATACACATTCCTAGACATTTTTCCACCAATATTAATGGTGTGGCGAACATATACATTTTATACATCCGGATACATTTTGCAGTCTTATTTTAAAAAGCAAGATATAACAGGAAACATTTTCATACCAGAATCATGTTATTTTAGAGACTATATGTGGGATATTTTAGGTTTGGAACTGAATTACTCTGGAGCGGACCCCTCTGGGATTCCAGAGGATTCCTCCAGTTGCTGCAGAGTGTGCCTGGGATGGTAACACTTTAACTGATTTATATGGACCCACTTGTCTTCCCCTTCCGCCAAACCACTTTTGGGGATGCAGATCTTATAAGCTACTGGGGAGATCTTGTCTATAATTTCAAACGGTCCCTTCCATGTAGGCAAACATTTTCGCTGTTTGGCCTGGTTTCTTTGGAAATTGTATAGATAGACCCGGTCTCCCACATTATATACTTTCCTGGAAGTTTTCAAATCGTAATGGGTCTTCATGCTATCAGCTGATCTTTCTAGATTCCGCTGAGCATAGGCAAAAGCATGTTGGAGGTGTTAAATCAAATTCTCCACATACTCATGAGTTGTGGAGGCATTGATCAACGTCTGCTCTTGGGTCCTGTATAGAAAATGCTGGGGAAGCACCATCTTGCGTCCAGTCATCAGCTCAAATGGTGACATTTTATTTGCAGATGAAGGGGTAGATCTGATGGCCATTAGGACCAGAGGTAATCGGATATCCCAACTTGGCCCAGAATCTGCCACAAACTTTTTTAATATGCTCACAATGGTCCCGTTGTAGCGTTCTACTGCCCCAGAAGAAGCTGGCCGGTAAGCAATATGTAGCTTCCTTTTGACCCCCAGTATCTCCCACATCTTAGTCATTACTTCGCTGGTAAAATGGCTACCTCTGTCTGACTCAATCCTTTGAGGTAGACCAAAACGGGAAAAGATGTGGTTAATCAACAGGGCAGCTGCTGTTTCTGCCTTGCAGTTTGGGGCCGGGAGACATTCCACCCACTTAGTAAACAAGCATGTGACCGTCAACATGTACTTGTTTCCTCTAGACGAGCGAATCACAGGGCCTACGAAGTCAATTTGCAAATCTGACCATGGCAGTGTCATCCCCCTCTTTTGGAGAGGCGCACGGTGTGTGAGGGATGATGGCTGAAATTGTGCACACACCAGACACCCCTTCAAGTATTGGTCGAGGTCCTGCCCCATTTGTGGCCAGTATGCAACCTCTCTTAAGATTTCCAGTGTTGTGTGAAACCCCCTATGACCGGCTGTGGCCGCATCATGGGCGTGACTTAACATCAGGCCTCGGAATGAGGTAGGGACCACCCACTGATCATGGCCAGCTTGGGATTTCCTTACCAACAAACCGTCTTGGATTCGGAACCTCTTTGGACATTTCATCAACACTCTAAGGTCCTCCTTCCCAATGTAATCGGTATCCGTCAGGGGAAAGTTCTCAGGGTCCTCAATGTGTTGGTAAAACTTACCAATTATTGGATCCCCCTTCTGTGCCATAATTAAATCAGCATCAGGGGTCTCCTTACTCCATTGTGCAGTTGAAAGATCATTGTGAGCATTTGTCTGGGACCTAGTGATAGCCGTGACCTGGATTTCCCCCAACAGGGACGTAATCTCTATTAGATCCCCTTGGAGGGCCCTGGTTTTGGCCAGCTGATCAGCTAAGTCATTTCCAGTTTTGTCTGGTCCCTCTACTTTGGAATGACCCTTGCTCTTTTTCCAGTAGATGGTCATCCCATTCGAGGTGACCAGGTCATCAATGTTTTGGATTAACTTCCCATGTTTCAAGGGTTTGTTATTAGCACATAACATGCCTCTGATTTTCCAATTAACCAGGTGCTCCACAAACCTGTTCCGTACATAATCCGAATCTGTGATTATGACCAGTTTGTGGAGTTGATGTTGGACAGCAGTGAGGATGGCTTGATGCACAGCCATCAACTCTGCTACTTGACTACTTCGGGGACCGATTTTGTACCCAGCGGAAGGTTCTGGAAACTCATTCACCCATGCATTTCCTACGCCGGCCACCAGTTCTTTTTCCCCGTTGTTGTCAACATGGTAAGAGCATCCATCCACATAGACAGTGGGCATTCCCTCACACTTGTCCTCTTCAAAGACTTTGTGTGGGGAATTCAGGTATGCCTCCATGTTGTCCTTGATTTTTAGACATTCGTCCTCGAGACAGTTTTCTCTGGCACAATCATGCAAGTCAGCCAGACCTTGCGCGAGGGGACTCTTCTTGTTTTGGCCATATCTGACCTCCATAGGAAAGCCTTGCATTGACAGAATCCAGGAAGTAATTCAGGAATTACTCACATTTCCGACCCGGATTCTGTCACTTTGGAGATATTGCAGAGGCTGATGTGGAGTCTCCACTATGATGTGTTCCCCCTGGATGAACGAGCGGTAATTCTTCAATGCCCACACCCTTGCCAGGAGTGCCTTCTCACAATTGTTGATTTTTTCTTCCACAGAGGATAACGTTTTGCTTGCATAGGAGATTACTTTATTGACCTTGTCATGCTTTTGGTATAATACTGCCGACAAGCACGTATTAGAGAACCCTGTCTCCAGGAAGAACTCCTTGTTTCTGACAGGGTAAGCTAGGCAATGCGCTTGTGAGAGGCTTCTTTTGAGTTGTCTTACTGCCTCAGATTGTTCTGACCCCATTCCCACTTGACCCCCCCTTCAAAAGATGAATCGGGGGTCTGGTGATCTCTGCGTAGCCCTCAATGAACTTTCTGCTGTAATTAGTCAGTCCAAGGAGGCTTCTTAGTTCCCGCAGAGTTGTGGGATCCTTTAGTTTCTGGAGTGCTACCACTTTCTTTTCCTGGGGACAGAGACCCTGAGGAGTAATCTCATGCCCCAAGAAATTAACACGGGTTCTACACCACTGTAATTTTTGGAAGGAAAGTTTTGCTCCGGCGGCCCTCAACTGTGTCAGAACATAACGGATCTCCACTATGTGTTCTTCCATAGATGAACTTTTGATGAGGACATCATCTACATAAGCCAGGTTACCCCTCGCACCCAGGTTGGGCATGGCCTTATGTAGGAAAATGTTGAACTCATTGCCGGAGTTGAGGTATCTGAAGGGAGTCTGGGTCCATGTGTACTGCTGGCCCCCAAAGGTAAAAGCCAGTTTGTATTGGTCCTCCCTACTGACAGGCACAGTCCAGTATCCATTGGTCAGGTCTATTGCAGTGAATACCTGTGACCCCTGAATCTGGGCCAGCCCTTGGTCAATATAGGGAAGAGGCCATCGGGAAGTATGGATCCGTTTGTTGAGCTCCCTAAGGTCGGCGCAGAGTCTCCACTGGCCGTTTGGCTTCAATATTCCCAGCACCAGATCATTGAAGGTGCTGTGTACTGGACGGATTATTTCCCGGGACTCAAGGTTCTTAATTATTTCAGTAAGGGACTCCATGGATGCGAGAGGCAAATGATATTGCTTCACAAACACTGGAATCATGCCAGGGTCCGTGGGAATTGTTGTTGTGTGGATGTCGGTGCGACCACAGCCATATGAGTCTACCGCAAAGAGATCTTGGAAATCCAATAAAACTTGTTTCAACTTTTGCTTCTGTTCCAGAGTCACGCAGGCATCAGTTAGGTTGACTCTCTCTTCCACCATCTGCCTGGAGCCTGGAAAGACTTCTGGTTTTGCTATCTCAGCGGCCTCCTCCAGCTGGGTGGAGAAGTCCCTGGTCAGAGTGCTGATTTGGACTGGAGGCTTCAGGTGGAAAAGGCAGCCCTCCTGGACCTGGAAAATCACCTCATTCCTTCTGAAGTCACAAGTCACATCTTCCTTACCATAAGGGCATAAAGTGTACACCAGGAAGTTCCCCCCATGCCGGGTAAAGATCCTGTCTGGTGTTGTATTGTCATCACTGTCACTGTCAAAACAGTCCTTGGGGATTGGTCCTAACAGTTCATTTCCTAAATCAATGGAGAAATTGCCATTCCAATACTGGTGCCTGCGGCTAGAGTAATACTCTTTAAGTCGCTGTTATCCACCTCTATTGGAATGGTGTCATGTTCTATGTTGACTAATGTTGTTGGGTTTACCCCTAACCCTTGCTATTGGAGGAAAGCATTTAGATGAACATAAGCATCAGGGTTTTTCAATTTTTGTCCTCTTTAACTTTCACTTCCAGGGAGAATTGTCGGGTCCTTTCTGGGATGGTGACTTCCTCTTTAATCTGAATTTCAACTGCATAAGGTAGCAATTGAGCTGACCTAAATGCTTTTTCTGGATCATCAAAGCCCATGGGATTATCCGCTAATCGGGACCAAGCTTTGAAGTTTAATAGGTCCAAACTAATGGCAAAGCGATTGAGAATGTCACTGCCTAAGTAAAAGGCGGCAGTGACGTCTCGCACGACCCAACTATTATGGACTATGCTCTTGTTGCCAATGGAGATTTTGAGCATAGACCTGCTTGGCAGGAGATGTTTCGAATTGGGTGTTTCCAGATCCATTTCCCATTTGTCTATCAGTTTGAATGTGGGAATGGTTGGATCTTTTGGGAGTTGGCGGAACATGGCTTCGCTGATGAAGCTCTTACCGTTGTTCACACACACTCGAGCGAGAACAGAGTCCTTCCCATCATTTAACTGAACAGGGATGAACAACTGCTCTCCAATTTGCTGAATATCAGCCAGGCTCTGAGCTGATTTCACATCTTTCTGGACTATAGGAGTGGGAGTGTCTGATTGTGGATTGGTAAAGAATTTCAGAGTGTATCCTTCCAGTGTGGAATACCACCTTAAATTGGAAGGAAGGTTGATTTTCAGAAATAGAGAGGACCCTCCATCACCAGTCTGTTGTCCTACTGCTATTACTGTCACGTCTGGAATTTGGTTGTTCTGGAAGTGAAATTCTACTTGGTCAGATTTTTGTTCAACCATGTGGCACGTGCTGTTTAAACTAACATGGTTGACACTCTGCTTTAATTTTATTGGTCGGCTAGTCTGGGTCCAGAGGACCTTGTTTACGCAATCTATTAGGGGTGACAACCTTCTCAGGAGGTCATTCCCTAGTAAACAAGGGGTGCCCTCTGGAGTCACTACTATGACCGGGTGTTTCACCTTGTGTCGCCCAATTTTGATGTCCAAATCTGCAGTCCCCTCGACGGGAATTTCCTTCCCGTCAAAGTTCTGGAGTTGTCCAAGAAGAGAGGTGAGGGGAATTTGGTACTTCTCCCCCCTACCTGAATTCAGTTCATCAAAGGCCCTTCTGGATAGAAGTGGAGCTTGAGATCCAGTGTCCACCAGCGCCAAAATTGTACCCTGCCCCTGTACTTTTACCGGGGCATAGTATCTTCCCTCCTTTTCCTCAAGGAGGCACAGAAAATGCACATTTCTGGACAACTGGTGTGCTAATTTTCTGGTTTTGGACATTGGGAGAGAAGAGATTTGGGCAGAATTCTGTGGAGAGTCGTGGGAATCTGCAAGAAAAAGTTGGAAACTTGAAATGTTTTCGGGTTCCCCTTGTTCCGGTTCTGGGCCACCCCCCCCTCTTTTTGGAGGCAGTCATCAGGATGGGTTTGACCCATGGGATTTTGGTATTGTTGGTTCTGGGATAGAATGATGGGCGGCGACAGCTCAATCCCCACATCTACCCAGTCTATTGATTCGGTTTTAGGTTCCCCTGGTTCCGGTTCTGGGCCGCCCCCCCCTTTTTGGAGGCAGTCACCAGGATGGGTTTGAACCAGAGGTTTTCGGTCTTGTTGGTTCTGGGATAGAATGATGGGCGGCGACAGCTCAATCCCCACATCTACCCAGTCTGGGTTGGAATCACTTGGGACCCATTTTTCCTTGGGAAGAGTTCCCCCATCTCTGAAGGAGAAGATCCTTTTCCCAGGATCCTCTGAGGATCCCTCTCCCTCAAATTGGAAGACCTGTACCTCCTCCACAAAATGGGTCTGTTTGGGTCCTTTGTTTCTCCTACCTCCTCTTTGCTCCTTGGGTGGCAGACTTTCAGGGGTAGGAGATTTTGTTTCCGGTTCCTGGTTTTCCAGGGGCTGTTTACAAGTTGGGAAGGAAGCTTCCTCCAAGGCTTTACAGCCTCCTTACCCTTGTGCCTTCTCCCTGCGAACCGGGGGTTATCGGGGTGCTGCCCCCGTCATTGTTCTGGAGCACCAAGCCCAGAGTTTGGGGCATTCTGCGGTGGCATGCTCATCTAAGGGTTCTGTTGAGCCCTCAGTATGTGTCCCAGATCCCATGCCATATTTTGGACCTGGCGGTCAAGTTGGGAAACCCGCTCAGGCTGATACGGGGTTCTGTTTTCTCCCCTGGGCTGATCCCGGGAAGGGCAGCTATCCCTTCTCTGGTAATACCCTAGGTTGGGAAGATTTGGGTACCCCTCAACCCTTGGCCTCCCCTCTCCCGGATTAGGTTGTCTGGGCTCAGGGAAGTGGGGAAAGAAGGATGGATGATTTTGATGCTGGAAGTTGGGTGGATACCTGGAAAAAAGTTCTGCCCAGTGTTTGGGGAATTTCTGCCCTCCTGTGGGAAGTTAGGAGGGAAGTTCCCTGGGTCAGGTGCTTGTCTGGATCCACCTCCTTGGGCTGGAGGAGTCCACACCCAGGATTAGTCTGTTTCCCTTGTAGCGGGGAGTAACATAGTCAGGGGAGCGAGGGACCCCATTTGTGGGATTACCTCCTTGACTCCCTATCTGTGACTGGCCCGAGGGCCTTCTGGGCTGTGAATTGTTTGGTGCAGGCAGGTTTTTAGGCCCCCCCATCTCCAAATCTAAAACGGGAGCAACCTTTACCTCCGCCACCTTGGCAGCAGCAGGGGTGCTGTTGGTTTTGGGGTTTTTGTGCTGGTTCTTATTTTCCACCGGTTTCTGCACCTCATAGATGCGGTGGCTTGCTCAATGACCCAGTCTAAAGATCTTTTCTCGTCAAAATCTCTCACGAGCTTGGACATTATGTATTTGGGGAGTGCATGGAAAAATGTGTTGATGAATTCTCTGCTGTCCGTGCGCACCCTCCTGGTGGTCTGCGCAAAGGCACGCTTCAATTCTTGCACGAATTCTTGTGGGGCCTGATCCTCCCCACATTGAAAATTGCAAGCTGCCTTGCGAGCCTCTTGGGGATTCCGGTGAACAGAAAAATATTTCAAGATGGCCGCCCTATATGTGGATCATCTTGAATGGTTTTGGTCCTCCAGCCCCGCAAAGAAACTGGAGTATTCTGGGGAGAATGTCCATTTGACATACTGAATGCAGCTACTGCTGTCCTTCAAATGGAAAGTCTCCATCATTTTCTCAAAGAGCTCCAAGTGTTCCCAAACAGAATACTTGGAGATCTTGTGATAAGGGGTGATGACACTCCTTATAGCCTTGATCTGCTTTAAGAGGTCCTTAAGCAAGGCCCTTTTTGCCTTATTGGCCTTTTTGGTTCGGGTAACCCTGGTCCATTCCTCCTCTGACTCAGAAGCACTGCTCCCAGAGGTGCCCGTCTGATCTTCCAGGCTCTCCGGGATTATGCGAGCCTGGGAATGGCTGGCAGAATGTGGGGACCTGGTCTCTTGTGTCCTGGGCCGCTCAGAGGAGTCTTCAGATCCCTCCATGCTGCCAGGATTTGATGGGTACCCCCCCCACTGACCTAACTGGGCAGAGGTTTTCAGGATGTCCTTAATGGGCCTACTCTCCTGGGGTTCCCCACTAAATTGCACTGTGCTTGGGTGCCCATACCCGGATGCCCGCTTATCCATTCCTGGGAGGTACTGGCCTATGAGCCCCATACTTCTAGCTGGATAGTAATCTGCCCTCCCTGTGGCCCTGTGCTCATGTGCACCAGGGGACATGGGGGTGGCAGAGTCCAAGGACTGGGAGAGATGAAGGCCTATGGTACTAGGGCTCCTGAGGTTATGTTCAGGTGATTCCCTTTCCCAGCTAACTTCATCTCTATCAGCCCCTGCTCCCTGTTGCAATGCAAGGGCCTGGGCTTTCAGTTCCTCAACCAAGGCCTTACTAGACTCTATCAGTCTCTCCTGCATGGCTACCTGTTGCTGGAGCCTATCATTGTGTTGACAGAGAGCCTCATTTTCCCTCTGTGCTTCCTGATTGGTCCTGGAGCACTGGGTCAGTCTTTGCTGCAGGGTGGTTACCTCCTGGGCACCATCCCTACTGGCCTGCTCCTTTCTTGTCAGAGCATCTTCCACCCTCCCGGTGTGCTCTAACAAGTTCTGATGCTCTTTTTGGAGGTCACCCAGTCCCTGGAGGGCCAAGTGATTTTCTTGAATTTTTCTTTTTAAGTGGCAGACTTCCTGGCCTAAGGTATCCCCTTCCTGAGTAAGAGCCTGCATCTGTGCTGCCAGGTCATCCCTCTGCCGTTGAAGGGCACCAGCTTTCTGGCGCTCTTGATAAAACTCTGCCTGGGTATCCAGGTCTTTCAAAATCAATTTATTGCTTTCCTCTTTCTCTCTGTCTAGTCGGATTTGCAGGGTGGCTACCTGCTCTGTGCATGCCCTGTTAAAGTCTAGTTGTTGCTCCAGCTTTTTATGGCTCTGCAGTAGGGCGTCCAAACCTTCTTGGTACTCCTTCTGCAAGGCCAGAAATCTGTTATTCTGGTCAGACTTTTCCTGTTGCAGGATATCCATATCCTCCTTTATTTAAATAATATACTGCCTACTATCATTTTCTGACTCCTGGCTCCTCTGCAGCCTCTGCTCAGAAGAGACCAGGTCAGATTGGGCCTTCTCTAATGCCATCAGTTGCCTATTTGCCAGATCTTGGCCTTCAGCACATTTGTCCTGTATGGCTCCCATATGTAAATATAAATATGCCGCTACCCTGGCAATCTTGCTGTGCTCATCCTTGGCCTTAGGGGCCATATATAGTTCACTCAGGGCCACATGTAAGGGACCCTGATCTCTCCCTATATCTGACCCTGTTTCAGTGATCTGGGGTGCGATTGCCTGCAACCAGACCGCCTGGTCCTGATGAGCACACTCACCTCTCACAAATAGCTTATGTAAGAGGTGTTCTCTGGCTATTTTGATATCTACCAAGGTTGTCATTCTGGAACTTGATTTCCTTCCTGATTTACAGAAGTTTGTATTTTATTTTGCAAAACAGAACGTTTCCTTAGAGCGTTCCTTTGAGGGTTTTTTTTACAGTGTAACACGGCGTCGTGATCTAACAGAATTTATATATTCTGTCAGTTAGCACACTGTATTAATCTGAACAAGTGAAAGATCTAATCCAGAATCCCGGACGAGCCCCCACTCTGTTAAGCAACTTCAATTCAGCAATCCCACTAAGTCAGTGCCTCGTCTGGGACGCCCAAGGGAAGCCCTTATTTATATATTTTTAAGACAAGTTATACTCTGGATGATGAACCCTTGTATAACGCCCCTCTCTTAGAATCCCCCTGAACCCACTGAGCCAAGAAGTAGGTTTGTGTTGCAAATTAAAAAGGTTTATTTGAAAAATTAAACAATAGCTATATATCACACTTTGATAATAAATTAATATTTGATATCACACTTAGACATATGACAATGAGTGATCAACAATGGATGATGTTATACTAGCACACTGGTTTAATTACTTAGGAGTAGTATAGAGGATAAGGTAGCTGAGAATGCCTTATATTTGTACAAGGAAATGCAAGGTGGAAAAAAGCAACACAGGAATAAACTTGATATGATTTCAGCAAAACATAATATAATCACTTTTCCCCTTTTGGCAATTCACCCCCCCTCTATGCAATGTAAGGAGATGGAAGTAACACACACAGTCTTCAGGAATACAATCACAGTAACATCCAAATTCAGTTCCCCCCTAGCAAGCTTAGAGAAACAGGGATGATTTTAAACACAGGCAAAGTACTTTAAAGGTGGTATGCAAAGAAGGGAAAATATGCTTAAAATGCTTTTAATTCCCTCTAAAGGTTCAGGATGGGTGATAGCTACTTTAAATTAGTCCAGGATGACTTTAGCAATGCTCTATGAATGATTGTCAGGTTGCAAACGAATTTCAGCAAAGGAAAGCAAGAAGCTGCTATTTTGACACGTGAAGAAATTTGAGCCAAATCGCAAATCGCGGCACTTTTTCCGAGTACATCGAGCGGGATTTAAAAGTATCGGTTCTGGGTTCGTTGGAAAGCCCAGAATCTTAGCTTTAAAATGAAAGTTAAATCTCGCTTCTAGCACAAACTGTTCAAGAGATACGGACGATTTCGTGAAGGTAGATTCTCAAAATAAAAGTAAAGCTCAGAATGACAGATGACAGTTTTGCAGCTTTGAATCAACAGGAGGGACACGATTTCTATGATGCAGTTCTCAATAGGTTAAACTAGTTTTAATTAGATTATTTTAAACTAAGAGATTGGTTTTGCACAGTTCTGACTGAGTACTCACACTATAATTTGGACAGGAATGCGACTTCGTCACGGATCGGGTCAGGTTGGACTGGACTTCTGGGCGGTTTCTGGTACTGGTTCTCTGGTTCCAGATCTCTGGTTCTGGTCTGGTCTGGTCGGGATCTCTGGTTCTGCTCACAGCGATCTGGTCTGGGTCCGGTCTGCAGTTCTGGATACAGCTCTGCTTTCTGGGTGTTTCTGCTACCGGTTCTGGCAAAAGTTCTTGGCAAAGAATTCAAACAGCTCGCCCGGCTGTTGAATAGTTTGCAAATGATCTGGAGGCCTGCTGAAAAAGGATTTAGCTTGTGGATTCAGGCCTCTCTGCTACAAGTTCTGGAGTCTGGATTCAAAGTTCTGGTCTCTGGAGATTGATGGATTTGAAGTCTGGAGTCTCCCGGCAAAGCGTCCCGCAAGAAAGTGGAAAGTGAATCTCCCTGTCTGGCTTTCAGTGGCTCTTTTTATGTCTTTTGAAAATGGGTGTGGATGCTAACTTTCTTTGCCCAACCCACTCACGATTTGATAGGTCAAGGATTTCTCTTTGACCTGATTTGAGAAGGGAGCAGTGAGTCAGAGTGAGTCATCTTTATGGCATACAGAAAGAACACTCCCCTTTGCTTTTACCTTAGAAATCATTTTTATAACTAAACACATTTCCCAGATACACGAGTGATTCACATTACATGTACAGATTGCAGATGACTTAAGGTACATTCTTGTTCAACTCTGATCTTCCTAAGAGCTTGCATTAAAAAATGACAACTTATTTCCATTTTTAGTTGGTTTACCAATATCGGACGTTTACCAAAAATGGCACAAATGTACACCGCCTTTCTACACATATTCCAGGAAATGTCCATGTCTCTAGCTTAAACCCAGTGTCTGCAACATGAATAAATTGCGGGGTTCGGTCCCAGAACATCGTACGGAATTGAGTTTAGACTCAAATTGTAGGTACATTTTCCGTTTTAAGGATCTCCAAATTGTATATTCCTGTCATCTGGTTACAATTAGTTATCAGTGTTTTTATATAACATACATTTGCCTTCAATTCAATTCACAAAAAGTGTCTGGCCCGCCCCTAGAAGCTTGGTGAGTCAGCGATCACAAGTCTGGCTTCTCCCAAAGCAGTGTGTTGACAGTAAACACCTAAAATCTGCATACCCTATTCAATGGAAAGAGTCTATTGTGTTGACTGAGGTCAGCAGACCAGGGGGCCACTCTGCATTTGGTTAGCATGACCATGTGATCTCCTGGGCTGTTGCTGGTAAGGGCTGGTGTGAATGCTTCCCATGGACAGAGGCCCTTTGAACTGTTTTAATTGAATCAGACTGCCTCCTGGGAACAAACCTTTGAAGTCCCAGCTAGCTCAGGATGCTGTTTAGCTTCTGCAATACAGGTCCCCAGTCAGAGTTTAGACCGCTAGCGCCGGTTTGTGGAAAATGCTGGTACTGCACCTATTTTTGGGATCTGTCTTGAATTAATACATTTCCAAAAGAAAGGATTTTACTTGATAGTATATGATCCTTGCTTGACATGGCATTGATGTGGATCTGTAGTAGAGTAAAGTAAAACACTCAACCATAGTTGGATTTTTGTTTGGTGGTTCCGGGCCCATGATCTTAGCAATTTTTGACATTAATAAAAATGGGTTTTGAACAGAAGAATCTTTCTTTGCACTGGTGGGTGGCAGGTCAGGGGAACATTTTGCTGTGCGCAAAACTGCACGGTTCTCCAGGATTCTGGCGCAAATATGGGCTTTTCCACCCTCTTGGATTTCCTAAGCCCACAGCACCAATTGTTGCAGCATAATAGTCCAAACGTGGGTCAGGACACCCAACACTTCATTGGGCCTGATCTAGTGGCGAGCCCTGGTCTACTGTGTGGACGAAGAGGAGACGATGCCCGGGTCCACCTGCAAAAGAAAGCTGCTGCAGAGGTGTTGCCATCATCCAGCTGCCCAAGGGAGGACAAGGGGGAGAAGTCACTGCCCCGTCAGGCGCTCTGATGGGCGGGTTGGATTTACGCAAACTACATGGGCCTAATCTAGTGCCGAGCCCTGGTCTACAGTGTTGGATGTAGAGAAGATGTTGCCCGGGTCCACCTGCAAGAGAAAAGACGGCTGCAGAAATGTTGCCACCACCCAGCTGCGCAGGGGAGCGCAAGGGAGTAGAAGTCACTGCCCCATCAGATGCTCCGATGGGCGGGTTTGATTGATGCAAACTGCATGGGCCTAATCTAGTGGCGAGCCCTGGTCTACCGTGTTGGATGTAGAGAAGACGATGCCCCGGTCCACCTGCAAGAGAAAAAACGGCTGCAGAGATTTTGCCATCATCCAACTGCCCAGGGCAGTACAACAGGGGAGACGTCACTGCCCCTTACAGTCACTCAGATGGGCAGGTTGGATAGAAGCAAACTGCATGGGTATAATCTAGTGGCAATCCCTCATATAAATGATAAATTTACATGGAGCAGACAAACCTGAGAAAAGTATTTACTTTCATAGAGCAATAAGATGGCAGGTATTAAACTTGGATTCCTGCTTAGAAAGTTACCACATGGTGCCCACAGTGTATGTATACCCATCTAGTCACTGCCTTACCTGGGAGTTGGTTTCAATCATCTTCAACACTTGCCTGCACATTGATCTGGTATTGTGCGTAGACATCCACAGCTACCGTTCTCAGTGAAATAATTAAAAAAACAGAGAGAAAATAGGTCAGTCTTACAAAAGAGGCACAATCCCTCCACCCACCCACTTCAGATGATTTCAGTTCTCCAGTCTCTAAATCTCAGCAGGCTTACAGTTCAACCATTTACATATACACCATACACCAACAAGGAGTCCTCACTATTACCAAACCCTCACATCTCCCCAACCAACGGACCCACCTTCAAATCTCACTTGGTAATTTTATACCTTCCAGTACGTGATTAAACTTGGCAGAACCTAACTTGGAGAAGCCTAGATAGTGGAGGCACAAGCATGTTGTAAAGTATTGCTCACATACCTCAGACATCAAAGCCACTCTATCCTATAAGATATTCCCAGTCATTTTAAAGCCCAACCCAGTAATGAGAGTGGGTGTGGGTGGAGTGAGAAGAGTATGCTTGATATTGATATTATATTTCTATCGCGCTCGTACACAAGTGTTTCAGAGCGTGACAAGGCAAGGGAGGGGAACAGGAAAGAACAAAACAACGATCTTACTAGGCCCAGTGACATTGAGAATGCGCAAGTGCATGGGAGAGGGGTAGGGGAAAAGTGCATGGAAGGGGAAGAAGTGGAAAGTGTGGAGCAAAAGAGCAACAGATAAATAATAATAATAATAATAAAAATAATAATAAACAAATAAATAAAGGCAACAAACAGTGGTAGTGCAGCCAGCAAGTGGCAAGTGCTGAGTATAAGGCAGCAGACAGGGTAGGTCTGATAATTGCAGTAAGAAAAAGGGGGTGGGGACTGTATGGGTACAGATACAGACCCCAGAACAAGAGGTGGCCCAGAAGCAGTGCAGGAGGGTGGCAGGGTGAGCAGGTACCTGGGCCCAGAGGACAGAGGGTGGCCAGGTGCACGGTGCCAAGAGAGAACCGATCAGCAGGGGAGAGGGGGAGCAAAGGCAGAAGCAAAGAGGAAGGTCTTGAGGTGCTTCCGGAACCGAAGATGGTTCTCCTCAAGTTTTAGAGTGGCAGGGAGGCCGTTCCAGAGGGAGGCCCCAGCTGAAGTCAGAGATCTACTTCCAGCTCATTTCTTTGAAAAACGACTGACCCTAAGGGAGTTAGAGGTAGAGGAGCGAAGAGCTTGAGAGGGGAGGTATTTGCAGAGGGATAGCTGAAAGGTATTTTGGACCGAGGCCTCAGAAAGCCTTGTGGACAATGCAGAGTTTTTTTTTTAATCCTTGCATCCAATTGGACCCAATGGAGAGATTTCAGAGCTGGAGAGATACGATCCCAGGGCTTGAGGCCAAGGACAAGTCTCGCAGTCCTGTTCTGGATTAGTTGCAGAGGGTGGAGATTTAGAAAGAGGCTGTTACAATAGTCCCACCTAGAGAGAACCAGATCTTGGGAGACCATGAGCTTCTGCGGGAAGGAGAGGAAAGGCAGAGTACCTCTGAGGAGGTGCAGTAGGAAGTTTGACTTTTTAGAGCCATCAGAGATGTGAGCGGAGAAGGAAGGTGTGGAGTCAAAGATGACCCTGAGGTTCTTAGCTTCGCAGGTGGTGGTAGGAGGAGGGCCAAGGGAGGCCAGCCAGTGAGTGAGGGGAAAGGATGGTGAAGGTGTACCCATGAGCAGGATCTCAGTCTTATCGGCATTTAGACAAAGATCGTTGGCGGCACAACAATTTTGAATGCCGATTAGGCAATCAGAGATGAGGGAAGGATAGGAGGTGGTTGAGGGAAGCCTAAAAATGAGTTGGGTGTCATCAGCATAGCACTGGAAGTTTGAGCCAAAAATTGAAATGCAGTAGGTGAGAGTTTCCAGGTATTGGTTGAAAAGCCAGGGCAAGAGGTTAGACCCCTGGGGAACACCACAGGTAGAGAGGAAGATAGATGAAAGGAAGGACCCAAGTTGTACCTGGGAGGGTCGATCAGAAAGGAAAGAGGTCAGCCAGAGCCTGATCAGTGATACCCAGGTTGTCACTGAGACGATTGAGCAGGGTGGTGTCATGGTCAGGAAGTCAGGGGCACAGGCATGCAGGGGTCACCTGCACAGGAGACCTGGGTGGACACTGTCCTGGCACCTTTGGCGCCAGGCTCATGAACAAAAGTAAACAAGAACATCCATTTAACACCAAAAAGCTTTTATTATGGACATAGTTCTTCAGATGCATTAACCTTGAACATTCCATCCATTAAGCAGGATGCATTAACCTTGAACATTCCATCCATTAAGCAGCCCCAATTGTATTCTTGGGTGTGGCTGCTAAAGGATTGCCTTCGCACGTGCTCACACTCTAGGAGTGGCAGGGTGTGGCTGGTATGCCTGCCTTAATGGGCGTGCCCACGATCTCAGCTATTTAAGCTTCTCCGATCCTCAAGACAGATGCTTCGCGTTATTCTGCACTTGCAAGCAGCATAACGCTCACCGTCATCTGAGGTCAAACTTACCTTTGAAGATCAAGCTTCCTGCCAGCATACTTACCAACGGGGGGAAGCTGTTCTTACCTGTACATCTCTTCGGCGAACCAAGTATTAATCTTTACACTTTCTGGAACACCAAAATCTTCATCTTGGCACCGCAGCACGACACGCTCCCTCGTCGACAGAAACGCCTGCAAGGAAAAACAGAAAACAAGGTTATTCATCAAAAAAACTGTCTGTTTAAGGTTGCACTTCGCCATACTTCACACTTTTCCTTAAACCATCACTTACCTGCTGTCAAACATTGCAGTAGCATCCATCTTCCATCCGGCCGCGTATCGGTCTCACAGCTGCATTGAGGCCGCAATTCCATCTAAGGTAAGAAAACAGAAGAGAAAAATTATTGCAGGCATAAATAGGAGCAACATATAAAGACATTAAACAGAACTAACAGCATCACAAGAGCTCAAGAAAGACCTAAAGGAGAAGCATAGTCACAGCTGGACTGGACTAATCCTTATCAGGGATCAGTGAAGGAACTACATCCCATTTGACGCGCCCCTGCCAGAAGCAGCAGGACGGAGAGCTTATCTTCCATAATTCACAGGTGAGCTTTATGGGCCGGCGTGTGCTCACAGAAACTGTACTTTGGGGTGATGGGTTTGAGGGGTACAACAATCAAAGACTGGCGCACTCACACACTCTTATATCCATGCAGGAGCAGTATCACCACGTACCACTGCTCACAGCTTTTCTACTAAGGGAGAGGCCTGAAGGGGGTGATTCAAGTTCAGGGAGTGCTACAACCATGCCCCAACGCCTCCGCAGAGACCATGTGAGCGTAACAGGTGGTATGGTTGACTGTGTCGAAAGCAGAGGAGAGATCAAGTAGGATGAGGACAGAGGGAATGTGGAGAGCAGGTCTTCACAGATGTTCAAGAGAGCAGTTTCCGTGCTTCTGGCAGCTCTGAAACCAGATTGGTGGTCATGGAGAGATCCAACAGAGTCAGAATGAAGGTTAAGCTGAGAGATGGCCAGCTTTTCCAGGAGCTTACCCAAAAAGGTAGTTAGCCGGACAAGAGGGATCAGCTGAGGGTTTCTTGAGAAGAGGATACACAAGGGAGTGCTTCAGAGGGGAGGAGAAAGATCCAGAGGCAAAGGAGAGGTTGCAGATATCGGCAAGGACCGGAGCAAGGGTATCAGTGTGGTCCTTAATGGTTTTAGAGGAACAGGGATGGACCTGTTTTGATGAGGCTTTCATAGATTGGACTTGTCTAGCAACCTCATCAGGGGAGAAAAGAGGAAAGGAGGAGAAAGAGGGAGGGGGTAGCTGAGGGAGGGTCAGCAAGGAGAGGGGAGAGGAGGGGGAGCGGAGGAAAGAGTGGACAAGATGTCCTGGGTTTTAGAAATAAAGTGAGAGGCAAGGGCATTGCAAAGAGCCTGAGAGGTGAGAGTAGGGGTGGAGACAGCAGCAGGGTTGGCCATATCCTTGCAAATTCTGAAGAGATCAGCCGAGTTGTTATCTGCCGCAGAGACGCAGGCTTGAATGTGGACTCTCTTCTTGGTGCAGACAGCAATTCGGTATTGCCTTTGGAGCAGGCAGCAGGCCAGTTTGTCAGAGGATGAGCAAGAAACCCTCAATTTCCTCTCAGCGTCCCACACTTACGTTTAAGTGAGCTATGTCAGAGTCATACCAAGAATTGCACTTGGCTTTGGACTTCAAACGGATCCTCATGACGGGGGCAAGAGAATCAAGAGTAGCAGAAATAGAGGAGTAGAGCAGGGACAGGGCTGTGTCAGGGTGTGAGTCAGCCTGGGATGGAGGAGGGGGTGAGAAGGTGGCATTGAAAGCCTCGACTGACACACGCTTCATGGGCCGGATGTCCGAGAAGGTGGGTGGCAATATTCGGGTAGGCTTGGCTTGAGGGGAGGAGATGGAAAGATGAGAGGAGAGGAGGCAGTGATCACTCCAGGAGAGAGGAGGAGGCTGGAGGCGGTCAAGACATCAAGTGTGTGACCAGAAGAGTGAGTCGGGCCGGAGGGAAGGATAGAGAGGGAGAGTGAATCGCAGAGGTCGTGAAAGAGCGCAGATGAAGAACAGGGAGATTAAAGAGGAATGTTGAGGTCACCAAGGAGGAGGAGTTGAGTGGTTGAGGCCAGGAGGGAGGAGGAGATGTCAGCCCACTCGGACAGAAAAGAGGTGATTTGACCGGGGCGGTAGAGCAACAGTAGGAGAGTGGCTAGGAGAGAGAGAGAACCTGCAGACAAGGCATTCGAATGAGGAGTAAGTCAGGGTGGGGATTATAGAGGTAGGAATCCACTCAGGGAAGATCAGGGCTACACCCCCTCCAGGCCTGTTGGATCTGGGGGTGGAGAGGATCTTGTAGCCATCAGGGAGGAGAATGTCAAAACTTGTGACAGAGCTGGCCATGAACCATGTCTCGGTAAGATTGAAGAAATCAGGGTCAATATCTTCTAGCAGGAGGCAAATGTCAGAGGAGTGTTTGACAGCTGAGCGAGAGTTGAGAGTGGCAAGATGAAGAAGGTTGCCAGCTTTAAAGACATTCCGGGGAGGGGTACAATTCAGAGGTACACCCTGCAGAGGTGTGGAATGAGCTTGAGATGGGGTAGAGGAGGAAGGAAAGGAGGACACTGTAGCCAAGGGAAGAGAGTAGGGGACAGCTGGAGATGAGAGGCACTTGATGAGGTGAGGGAACCACCCATCAAAGAGGAGGAGATTTGCCTGAGAGCCTTGCACCAGGACAGTGCCATTTAGGTAGACATTAATGATGACCCTGGAGGAGTCAGAGGAATCCATGTGGACTTCCCAGTGGTTGCCACCATTAATGGGAGAGGAGGAAACAGGGCAGAGCACAGATATCAATATGAGGGGTCCAGGGATCTGGTGAAGGAATGAGAAAGAGGATGTCAGTGAGGGTTTGTCTGGCAGAGGTGATGGAATGGGTTTCAGTGATGAGGATACCTGGGTTGAAAGCCAAGATATCTTTTTTTAAATGTTTTCTTATCAGACTTAGTGAGAAGGGAAGGATAGTTGATAGAGAGCAGTTGGAGAAGATAGGAGAAACATATAAGACCATGGGCTGGTAGAGAGAGCAGGCAGTAGGAGAAATATTCAAGAACAGCAGTATGGAACAGTCACTGGGCTAGCAGGTTACAATTGAGGGCCGAATTATGGTGAAAAACACACCCAAATTTGCTTTACAAAAACACACCCAAAATTGCTTTACAAAAACACACCCGAATTTGCTTTACAAAAACACACCCAAATTTGACTTTCAAAGGCAAATGCTAAGGCACCATAGGCAAAATAAATGAGGTATGGGTTAGAGGTGAGTGCTGAAACAAGAGCAATTTGAGAGCATGTAGGGAGACGAGTAGGGACAGGCAGAAGGGGGAGTGAAGGTCCCTTAAGGGAAAGAGAAAGGGTAGGCAGAAGGAGGGAACTAACCCATGGAGAGGGAGGTAAGAGAGTCTTGGTAGTCCAGTTTCATGACTGAGTGAGCTGGCAGCCCCCCCAGGGAGGGTCAGGTTGCAGTAGTAACTTCATGTAACATCCCGTTAGCATACAGGGAAGCGGACAGGGGCCTTAGAAGTGGGCCTTGGAACAGGGGCTGGCTAAAGCCTGCCAGTCCCTCATTGGTTAAAAATAAGCAGCTCTCCTGCCAATCCCTGGGCAGGTTGTGGAAAGGCAATGTTGCAGAGGCCCGGGCAGCCATGTTGAAAGCACTGCATGATGCCAAATTCATTCATACGCAAAGTACCCAACACACATTAACTTCATGCCAGGAAGCAAGAACACCAAACAAAAGTTCCCAGAAGCGCTGTAATGCAGCGCTGTGCATTTAGCCAAATTTTACCAAATAAATTAAAGATTGGATTTTTTGCTGATTCTCTTCAGTGAAAGTGCACAAAAATCAGTCGAGGAGCAGGAGTAGATCAAACAATTGCTCCTACCTCGATCGAGAGCCCAGAAAGTACTGCTGCACACAATGTGGTCTCAAGGCAACAGGCAGGCTGGTGAAGAAGTTGCAGGACCTCATGCTCTGACTCAATGTGAAGAAAGTGATCAAATTAATCCTGGGTACTCCCAGAAGGTCCTCTGATCTCCGAATAATGTATTATAAAGTTGTAAAAATTCAGTTTGCAAGCTACTAGCC
Organism: Ambystoma mexicanum; assembly: GCF_040938575.1. Classification (NCBI taxonomy): domain Eukaryota; kingdom Metazoa; phylum Chordata; class Amphibia; order Caudata; family Ambystomatidae; genus Ambystoma; species Ambystoma mexicanum. The sequence continues at coordinate 873,927,800 of NC_090930.1, forward strand.
AGCCATAAAAAAAGTCAATTGCCACCTCAATTGTACACATCCACACAGCACACCATTTCATCCTCACCAAGAGTCAATTATCACTAGCCGCATCAGTCCCCACTAACTCTTTCAGACACACCCTGGGCCCAGGCACTTGCATCAGACTCCCATTTTACCCAAATAGTTAGAATCATTCTCCTACCCCAGACACCAGGTGTGATGGTGCATCAGTTGACAACTTTATATAAGAGAAAATAGTAAATGCACATACATATTCCTGAGCAAGATTATTAGGGCCTCCAGGAGGAGCTTTCTCTTTACAAGAACTCTAGGATATGGGTGTCAAGAGGTGGTGAAATTGTTGGTCAAGAGCAGAGTAGTTAGTGGCTGAAGTACAGAAAGCAGAAGGAGGAATGAGTGACAGGCGAGGTTACTGAAGGAAAGAAAGGAGAAAGGGTAGATGGGGTGAGGTGAAAGAAGGCAGAAGGATTAAGAGTAGAGCATGTGGCAGTGGTGTCGAGAGAGGAGGAGCAAATAAGCTAGAGAGAAGAAGCCAAAGGGAGGAAACAAACCTACTGTGAAGTTTGGAAGAAACTGAAGAGGAAGGTGGGGAATGTCTCCAAGTGAAGGAGGAATGAGGGGAAGTCAGATGAGAATGGAGTAGGATAGGAACAAAAGAAGAAATGCAGCCCACACTAAAGTCTAATGGAGAATCCTCAATGGTGAATGTACAAGCACGATGCAAAGTGTTAGGGATACAATCAGTAGACAGTGATCAATGGTGCAGGATTTACTAGGAAGGTGATCTAACACAACATCCAGTTGCACCATGATTGGTGCTTTTTTAAATTGACGCCCGAGATTTAGGTACATTCTTGAGACAACCAAATTTGAAATGATCAGAGACTCATTCTGAGAGGTTTGGTGTTATGAGATTAAATGAGTTGCTCAAGATTAAGCTCTTTGAATAAGTGCTAAAGCACAGAATTATGCACAGGATTAAGCCCACTCTGCAATCTCAGTGCTTGTTCCAATTGTTGTTTAATGGCTTGGTGTAATTATTTGTGAATGCTTGACTTTCATGATTCAAATCAAATCTAATCAGATGATTAGTACAGGACCACAGTATTGTCCTGTGGAAAGGCAGGTATGTGCTTGATAGCCTAATTTGAACAAGCACAGAGCTGCTTTGAGGTACTACAGATGTGGCTGTGTGGCACAGTGTACTGATATTCCTTATCTGGAAGAGTTGGTGACTCCCAAATGGGAAGGAGGCAAACCCGCCGGTGAGGAAAGTCTGTGAACCCCAACCATGTAGTGAAAGAAAGGTTGAGTGGTTGACAGCATCTAATGCTAGGAGAGGTTGTGCAGGCCACTGCAGAAGCAATCCTTTACTTTATGTTTTGCCTTCCTAAAAGGGATGGTGTGCCCAAACACGAGTCGACTGCTCGCTGCACCACAGCCAAGAAAAATGTGGCACAGACTAATGCAGTTTGTGACACTCAAGTTTAAAAACATGAGGAACCAAACCCTCAACCTCAGGTTTCAAACCAGCAAGGTTGAAGTTCAAGTCATTCTTATAACCTCCACAAAGCGTGCCCACAACACTGCACCCATGCGCTGATGACACTCAGCGCCTCCTAAATATATGAGGAAATAAACCCTCAATGCACAAACACAGATCATGTGTTAAAGGACACACCTGGGTGAAGGTGCCTTGGGGAATGACATACAAAAGCACAGTGGTCCCCTCCAACACCCAATCCTCTGAGTGCATGCACCAGCATACCTGGCGCATGGCCCCACCCACTAAAGGCCTCTGATGCCACCTTGGCCCACTGCACTCTCTTGCACCGTCCACCCCACAATCCATGGCAAGCCTCAAGCGGTGCTCTCTTACCTAGTTGTACTTGGACTCCTGGTCCAGAGGGATCTTCCCGAAAGCCAACGATGGGGTGCTGGAAGTTGCTAAAAATTCTTAATTCTTCTTGGCCACTGAAAACCTGGTCTTACTGGTCTTACTTAATAATAACATTCACATATGCATTGCTTAAATCACATGCAGATCACAGTGATGGAATAACTACTGCTCTCCAAGAGTACAAGAATGAGTAGTGGCTAAAACGCATAATCACACTACTACACAATACTACACACCAACAGTGATTTCAATCATAAAGTGGAAACTGGCACAATCAGGATATATACCTTCTTTGCCTTTTGTGGTAACGTGGGCGAGGACAGGCTATACTGTTAAGAGCGGTGTGAATGTGATAACTGTAGAAACACAAGCAGAAAAAGAAAAACAGTGCAAATTAAAGGAATGTCCAATCAAGGTTATTTAAAAATGTATATACTTTCATTAAATACACCAATATGTAATTTAACTATACTAGGAAAACACTAACAAAAACCCACCCCTGTGGAAAGAACACAGAAAATGCAGAATATAAATGTAGCACGCACACTGGGTAATGTAGCAAGAGTGAAAGGTAAGAAATGGCAACAACATCACTTGAAAGGATATGTCTTGATGGAACAAGGGGCAAATAGTTGTCTTATCAGGCTCTAGAGACCCAAACATGGACCATGAGGAATGGACCTCTCAAAATTACCTGAATCTTTTCTTAGGAAGTTTGACGGCTTTGAGTGAGGCTTCGAGATGGTTTCTTTGTAGGTCACACTTGGTTCAGATGCAGTGGGTCACTGTAGTCCAGGCAGAGTCATGTCTAGACGAGTCAGTTCAAAGCAGAGCTCTATACAGTTTGAAGCAGTGTACGAGTGTTGCATCTTAGTGTACTCAGCAAGGTCGGTCTGAAGGACGGGTCAGTTCGATACAGTGGTTACTGCTGGGTTGGGACAGGGAGTGACACAATGCTTCGAGCCAAGCTCCAGACTAGTTTGAGCCTGAGAGCTTGGTGGTTGGAAGTATGTTTGAAGAGGAAGAGTTTCAAAATCTCTGCAGCAAGGAGGTGATTTACATGCCAACTATGTGACTTACAGTCTCTGTAGGTAGGATGTGGTGTTGAGCTGGTTTGATTAATGCAAATTAGAGTTTATAAGAATGTTGAAGAGAGTGCTAAATGTAGCACCGGGTGCTCTATTGGTTCAAAGGCATTCAATCATGGTCAACTCATGTTGAAGGATGACTTCAAGTGGGAGAATCCAGGAATACTGGTGCTTGGCTTCCTCTGGTCCTGCGATTCCCAGTCCAGTGGCCCAAGGAAAAGAATAGTGCTTTTACTCTTCATTCCATGTCTGGCTAGGAAAGTGGGAACCTGCAGCAGTCCTTGACCTCCTGTGGGGAGCCTGGATACCAGTGCATCTGACAGCGAGCGAAGGGCTTGTTCAACAGCAGGTCAACCCCAATGTTCCCTGGGGATGGGGATGGGGATGGAGCAGAACTTGTCTCACCCATGGAACACCTGCCTGCACCTGTTGCCATGGGTTTTGGAAAGGACTGCTCTTCGAACAGGGCCCAAACTAATTATTCTCTCTTTAAGAACTCAACGTCAATCAAGGAAGACAGGAGACCCTTTCCTTACAAAGGAAAAAAGCCACCTGGGATTAGTTAAAAGCAAGCCTACTTTAAGGGGTGCAACCCCTGCCAAGGCCACAATTGACCTGTGACTTTCTGCATCATACCCAAAGTATTTTGCTCTGCAGGAGGTGTAGGTTACTGGAAGGAAAACAAGCCCACAGAAAACCATCTGCTCTGTCTGACCATGGTAGTTCCACCCCCCCCCCTTGCTAAGCCTGCATCGTCAAATGCCCTTGGGATGCAAAATCCATGTGTGAGACTGACCCTTTTATTGTGGGTGTTCTTCTTTGAAGCTTGGTCCTCCTGTTGCAAATTCATGTGCTGGTGATGTGTTACCGAGCCTCTTAAGGGATCAAAGTAGACACAGCCATTCTGCCTACTGTCTTGCTGGTTGAGCAGTGACATGAAGTCTAACTAGAATCCAAGTAGCCCTTCCATGGCTGGCCTTGGCTTGCAGGACTGACATGTGTGTGAAACAAATCTCATGTGCCTGGAATAATTATGTGACTTATTAATCACCATACCAAAACCCAGGTGTCAGCCAAAATGTCAGGTTTTGAGTGTTTCTGAGACTTGTTTGTTGACTTTGAAGGTGAACCAATCCTATGTTTGTGCTGCCGATGGGACTTCTGCAGATATGGGTGGTCCTCTCTGGATACCACACCGTCCGGCAAGACTGCTACAGATGGCGTTGCCCCTAGAGCGACAGAATATGGAAACATCCAATTTGGATAAAAAATCTCTTTTTCAGCGATCCATAGAGAAACTGGCTTGAAGGCAATAACAGAATTCAATTGAAATCTGTGAAGAAGGATCATCCCAAACGTATTCCAAGACTGGCAGGTGAGGTTTCATGTGGGATAGAAGCGTAGCGGGAAAGTCTGACAAAGGTACAAACAAAAATGGGAAAGGAAGCGGAGGAAACAGGAGCGATGCAGGAGGCAAGAAGGAGCATGTAGGAAAATAGTTATACTAGTTGATAAAGTATGTCAGAAAATATTCGATCCATAAATTGTTGGAAAATGGCCAGGGCATGTATCAGTCCAAAGGGCATGACTAGATATTCAAAATGCCCTGTCGAATGCATATGAGATGAAAGGCTCCACGAAGATCTTGTTTATTGAAGATGACTGCACCCCTTAGGGCGTCCAAGATATCCTCAATCAGAGACAATGGATATTTGTCCTTAACTGTTAGGCGGTTTAGTCCCCTGTAGTTTAAACAGGTCTTAATTCATTGGTTTCCTTTCTTGGGACAAAGATCAAAGGTGCTCCACAAGGCGATTTCGAGTGTCTAATGAGATCATTCTGTAGACTATTATCCATATACTCCTTTTGTGCATCCTTTTCTGGTGCAGACAGAATAAACCTGCTTCCGAAGAGAATAATGGAATCAGGGACTATGTTGATGCCACAATCCTCATGTCTATGAGGCAGTAACAACTTTTCATTTGAGTCAATGAAAAGATCAGAAAAGCATGGTGCCTCATTACAACTCTGGCGGTAGCCGTGCCGGTAAAACCGGCAGGCTGCTGCCGGAGTTGTGATTTTTTACGGCGCCAGGCTTGCCGGTAGCATTGGGGGATTCAAACCCTGCCGGACCGTGAAGTCAGGTGCCGGGAAAATGGTATTCCCCATTCCCATTGAGTCCCATAGGACTCAATGGGAATGGGGAGCATGGAAACACTGGCACCGTTAATAATGGTGCCAGTGTTTCCGTGAAAGTCTGCCAGCGGGTGCCGTTCCGCCCGCCAGGTCAGACCTGGCCGGCGGGAGGACACCCGCACTGCAAACTAGTACTCTGCCAGTCCGGTAACAATGGTGCCAGTAGGCTTACCGGAACCGTTGTGACCGGCAGGGTCGTAATGAGGCCCATGGTATTTGGAGGGAATGACTTGCAGATGAGCCACTGGTAGAGAAGGATCAGTAATCAATCAGTTCATTGAACTGATACCTTAATGTTTTTGTTTGAGCAGTGTTGAAGTACAGAATTTGCACCCTAGGAAGAGGGTTCCTGCTGGCCAATTAATTTATGGGTTATGTCGCTGGAGCCAGGGAATGCCAAGTACAACTGGGAAGTTCACTGCCTTGATGAGATCCAAACTCAAGTTCTCTGTGTGTTGAGCCACTTCCATTCGCAGTATGTGGATCTGCATAGTTATAGGAACAGAGGGTAATAATCTTCCATCGATACCTTCCACAGGTTGTAGAACTGACTTCATTAATGTTGGTGTATTGTTCTGTTGAGCCCACATGATGTCCATGAAAAACCAGCGGCACTGAAATGACCAGGGCCAGAGCACAAACAGATTCCTGATCAAGAGATGTAATCTTGATGTTCAGAACCACCAACAGAGTTCTTGGCAAGGTAGATGATGGAATGACACTTATGGAGCCATCTGTTTTCTCCTGATTCACGGCTCCTTTCAGGACTCGGAGTTGGCGTTTCCCGAACGCCGTGGAGGCACAAGTGGACACTCATTGAGTAGCTGAGAATGAGAACCACAATACATGCATAAACCCTGGATGGTCCTTATTTTTCTTTCTTCAGGGGTTAAGGGACCTCAGCTGCACCCAATTGCATAGGTTCAGGTTCAGACATAGAAGTAGTGGGAGCACCAGAAGGTATCAGGTTTGTTTTGAAAGGGAGACTCCTAGCCTTATGTGTCTCAGCCCATCTAGGGACTAGGAGAAACTAGAACGTTAAATTTAGCTGGTCGTGAAACACAGGCCAATTCATCCTTGATTTCTTCGTTTAGACCTCAACGATAGAGGGTAAAGCAGGTATCTTCTTGCCAGCCTATCTCCTTAGCTAGCTGTGTGATCTTGCTGGTGTACGCGATTAGATCCATAGAGCCCTGCTGCAGATCAAGGAGCATTTCCTGAGCCGTAAAAGCCATGTCCGCTAGATCAAACTTGTTCTTGAATGCAGACACAAAACCGGCAGTTATCGAACAAAGGGTCAGAGCCTGTGACAAAAGGAGTAGCCTAAGAAAGTGCATTGCCTGACAAATGTTAGATCAGAAACCCCACTTTAGCTTTCTCAGAGGCGTAAAACAAGGGACGAAAAAAGTGAAGTGAATTGTATAGGAATCGTGGAACTGATGTCGTTTTTTGGGATTTCCATCATATTTCTCCAAATCAATACCAAGAGAAGGGTTTTCTTGTGTCAGGGCATCCAGTGTTAGGACCATTTGTTTTGAAGATGCATTTCAGCCTTAAAGAATTGCACTTCGGCTGTTAGGTCCTTGTTATGGTAATACGTGCACGGGTCTCCTTAGAATCTCGTGCACGTATGGTTCTTTTTCCGAGTGCCTCAACAGTTCGTCCTTGACTGCGACAACCCCGGGGGCCTCGAATAAAGCTCTTGTGTTTTCCCATACGGTGTGCCTCTTTATTACATATGGCGATGAGGCACTGTACCCCGAGGCCCCCGGGAGCGTATCCTGCCACCTGACTGCGAGCTCAGCACCCCCCTTCCACTGCCGCCGACATCTGCTGCCAGCGCCCACAGCGGCCTGCCTGTCAGCTGTGGACATGCAAGAGAGGCCTCGCCATCCTTCCCCCGACCTTCCAGTACTTCACTGTGAAGGGTGCCACTCCTCCCCGCTGGGAGTTTAGAGCGGCGCACAATCCACACCTGCCCTGCTCCAACAGTGCTCCAGACAGCAGGAGCTGTCCATCTACCAGGTCAGAGGAGGGGGGAGGACGAATTGCAAGCCGTTTTAACGCTTCATTAGCGAAACGTACACTTTCCTTTTCATGGTATTTTGTGAGCCTCCCTTCCCAGCTCATAAAAACGCTCACCGCCGCCCTGATTAGAACCCTCATCACTTTTAAAAGCTGCCACCTGTTGCCCAGCAATGCGCATACGGCTAAGAGCAACTTTCATTCTCTCAATGGCCACCCTGACCTTCCGGGACTAATTACTTAGTATCTTGGTCCATTGTGACATCACAATTGAACATTCCATCAGGTCTTCCCAGGACCAGCCACCCTGCGTTTCCAGCCCATTGTGAGTCCACAATCTGTACTGAAGGCCATCCATATACTGATGCTTAAAGACTCTGCAGTACAGGTCCATCTAGGCACTCTCTGAGTCGGGTTCTAGACTACCCCTTCAGGCACTTCAATAAAGGCTGAATCCCATCGCCTCCTTGCCAACTCACCTTATTGACTGCCAACAATGCTGCAAGCCTCTGCCTATCACCACAGCAACAGGCGCCACTGAACAGCTGCCATACACCATTTGACACACAGTCTGCACTATAATAACTGCTGATCCCATTCAGAGTTGCACCCAGACTGTGCCAAGTCAGTCCACCGCAGCAGACGAGTTAACTTCCCATAGGTGCTCGTTGTCCCCTTACCAAACACAACTAAGAACCAGGCACACCCACCATGCAGGGCGTTCCGCCTCCCACCAAGTTTCTTCCATGCCCTGGGAGCCCAACCTGCCCATGGGAACAATGGATCGATGGCTTTCACGTCTACCTCAGAGGCATTGGGGGCAGCAAGTTCAATAATGACCTTAAGGAGGCGACCCTCTTGAACTGCATAGGGGCAGAAGCACTGAGACTCTTCAGAACTTTTCCCGAACCTGGCAACATGGGAGGAGATGGCAACCGCAAGTTTGACATAGCATTGGCCAAACTCACCAGTCATTTCGGCAACAAGACCAACGTAGTGCTGGAAAGATACAGGTTTTTTTCCAGAAAGCAGCTCAAAGGCGAGTCTATTGATTCAAACATAGCATCCCTCAGGGCGCTTATGTCAACTTGCAGCTTCACAGGTATCTGTGATGAGTATTTGAGAGACCAACTTGTGCTGAATGTGGCTGATCCACGCATCCAACAGAAACTGTGGCAAACCAAAAATCCCACCCTGGACCAAGCCACAGAGATAGCAAGGAGCATGGAATTGGGAGATTGGTGTATGAAGGAAAGACTTGACCACACGACCAGTGTGGAGATAAAATCTGTCAGCCCTGAGTTCGAGCCTTACGAGCCTCTGGTAGCAGCAGTGAGAAAGGCTCTGCCATCAAGAGGTTCGAAATTTGGCTCAAACAGAGCGAGGCCGTACAACTCCCAGAATCCAACGCGCTGCCAGAGGTGTGGATGGTATAAGCATGCGAATCCTGACAAAGAATGCCCCGCCATCGCTGTCGAGTGTTATAAGTGCAGCCAGATTGGACATTTTGCCAAAGTCTGCAAGAACTCACGGGGAAGGTCAACCAGATATGGCAATTTCACCAGGCGACCTTTCATCAGACCATCCTCTGTGAGAGTCATCGAAAGCAACCAAGGGCACAATGACATGTTATCAATCAATCAAGCGCAACCAATGGTACAAATACTCACTGTAACATCCCAACAACAGAGCAACGGTCCCTGGGTCAACATGCAAATCAACGGCATATCATTACCCGTAATGGTAGACACCGGCTCCCCCTACACCATGGTGGATCTCAAAACCTTCTTGAGTGTACTCTCTGGCAAGGTACACGACTTGCGGAACACTTGTGTAAGAGCTACCGGTTATGGAAAAACACCCATCGATATAATGGGATACGTGTCGGTGAGCCTCAAGTTCCATGACAGAGAATCATATTGCAAACTCTTTGTAGCCAAAGATGGCTCCTCTGTTGTGGGATGGGAAGATCAAGCCGCCCTTCGAGTGAGGATACACCCTGGAGAAGAAATCCCCGTGCTGAGTGTGCTCAATACCGATGCGGACATCAAGTCTAATCTAGCAAAACAATTCCCCAAGGTGTTCTGCAACAAGATCGGACTCCTAAAAGGTTTCCAACACAGAATCATCCTCAAAAGAGGTGCCGTCCCAGTGGCCCACCGAGTCCGCGGAATTCCCTTTGGAACAAAAGAGGCGTTGAAGAAAGAACTTAAGTGCCTCTGCGATGAAAATATCATACAGCCCATCGAGAGTTCAGAATGGCTTGCCCCAATTGTTTTAGTAAAAAAACCTGACGACTCCATAAGAATGTGCGTCGACCTGAGAGACCTAAATAAAAACATATGGGTTGACAGACACCCACTTCCCAACATATCCGAACTCCTATCTACCATGAAACCTGCAAAGTACTTTACAACTCTGGACCTCTCCTCAGCCTATCACCAGATTGCTTTAGAAGAGGGCTCAAAGAACCTAACATCTTTTGTCACACCTCTGGGTGCATTCATGTTCAACAGAATGCCATTCGGACTCGCTTCAGCCGCAGCAGTTTTTCAGAGACTCATGTCACATCTATTTGGAGGACTTGATGGCATACATTGCTTCCAAGATGATATCCTCATCTCAGCCAGTACGGAAGAAGAGCACAACGCAAAACTTGTGGGTGCCTTACAGGTCATACAAAAAAGTGGTCTCACACTTAAATTAGAGAAGTGCAACATAAAATGCGACCGAGTTTCATACCTGGGTCATTCCATTGACGCCAACGGCATCAGCCCCAAGAGGAAACTCATGGACACCATAATGAACATTGCTGAGCCTCAAAATAAAGACCAATTAAGGAGTTTCCTCGGGATGACAGAATACTACTCCAAGTTTATAAGCAACTATGCTGATAAGACCAAAAGCATGAGGAACCTCTTGAAGAAGGCAGCCAAATTCATATGGTCCACTGAATGCAAGAACGAATTCGAAGAAGTCAAATCCCAAATTAACCAAGCCCCAGCTTTAGGAATGTTCGACTGTAAAGCCAAAACCATCATATCCGTAGATGCAAGTAAAACCGGGCTTGGTGGTGTCCTGGAACAGCAACAAAATAAGAACACTGTGACGATCGCATTTGCATCGAGAGTACTGAGGGGAGCTGAACTAAACTATTCCACCATCGAGAGAGAAGCTCTGGGTGTGAGGTGGATTCTTCAGCATTTCAGGAACCTAATTTGGGGTTTACCCATCCTCCTGAAAACAGATCATAAACCTCTAGTAAATCTCCTTCAGTCCAAAACCCCTCACCTTATATCACCGAGAATCAGACGTTGGTTCCTCGACATCATGCAATACAACCTCCAAATATGCTATACTCATGGTCCACTAAACCAAGTAGCAGATTGCCTTTCCAGATTGTCGACCAACCTCGACGCTGAGATTGCATCTTCCGATCAGGACATCATAGCTGTCGTAAACCCTGCTATGTCGAGAGATGAATGGAAAATTAGTGCCAGCACTGATCCAGAACAGCGAGAAATCAGGGAGGCAATAGCCAACGACTGGGTGGAAACGGGAGAGGCTTTAACAAGTTTCATTCCTTTCAAGGAAGAAATATCCATAGACGATGAGCATATCTTTAGAGGCGACCGAGTGATCCCACCCACCCAACTCAGGAAAAAACTACTCCAACTGGCACATGAAGGTCACCTAGGAAGGAGCTTGACGAAAAACAAGTTGAGGAACAACTATTGGTGGCCAGGAATGTGGAAAGAAGCAGAAGAACTGGTCAAAAATTGCTCCACGTGTGCCATGAGTGACAAGTCTAAGATCTTAAGAAAGACCCCTCTACAGCCTATTGAACCTCCCAAACATGTGTGGTCTAAACTGGCAATAGACATCATGGGTCCATTTGAGAACCTCGAAACAGTCAAAATATATATCACAGTGCTTGTCGATTACACCTCAAAATGGACAGAATGGGGAATAGCTGAGGACAATGTGACCTCAAAGAAAGTTGCGGACTTCCTGACAGAGATCTTCAACAGGGAGGGAGACCCCAAGGAATTGGTCTCGGACAACGGGTCTCAATTTATGTCTATGGAATTTGGTGATTTCCTCAAGAAAAGGTCCATCAGCCACATAACAACATCTTTATACCATCCAATTTCCAACAGACTTGTGGAACGCATAAACAGGCTCGTGAAGAGCGTGGTTCAACTAGCCACGGCCAACAACCTCCCGTGGAGAGAAACCCTCAAAGAGGCTTTGCATGCGTATAGAACAACCCCACACACCACCACAAACATAGAGCCCTTCACCCTTATGCGAGGTAGGGTTGCAACTTGCCGATTTAGGCCGGCGTGGATGTTCTTATACACGGGAGAAGCAAAGGTGAACATGGATCTACTTCAGAAGACAGTAAGAGAAAAACAAGCAAAATACAAAAAACAATATGACTCCAGACATGGAGTAAAAGAGATGATGGTTCGTGAAGGAGACTGGGTTTGTGTCAAAGAACCGAAGAAAACTCTCAAGGGTGAATCCATCTTCAGAGCTCCACAGAGAGTTGTGAGTCGCCATGGGAAGTCTGTCATCCTGGATGATGGAAAGAGATGGTCTGGAGATGATCTCATAAAAGTAACAAAAGACATCTACAAACCCAGCATATCTAAGGACAACAGTCTTGACAGACCATCACAACACACCTCACATTCCCTAGGAGAATCCCTCCGTGAATATGTGGACAATGATAGACTTCACCCCATTCATCAAGGAGCCCCCACTGGAAGAATGTCCAGAAGAAACCGCAAAATCATCCAAAACTTCAACAACGACTATGTCTATTACTAACTTACCCCGGTTTACCTACCTTCCTTCTGTAATCTCCCATTTGTCCTTTGCCTTTCCCAACCTAGCACTTTCCTTCTCCCCCCCCCTTCCCTTCCTTGTCTTTTCCCCCCATTTTCTTTTTTTTTGCCTCATGTAAGGGAGATGTTATGGTAATACGTGCACGGGTCTCCTTAGAATCTCGTGCACGTATGGTTCTTTTTCCGAGTGCCTCAACAGTTCGTCCTTGACTGCGACAACCCCGGGGGCCTCGAATAAAGCTCTTGTGTTTTCCCATACGGTGTGCCTCTTTATTTCAGTCCTGCATAGCACTAATTAAATCTTGCATAGCATCCATATCTACTAGCACCTGTGGGTGTCTCAAACTGTCAGGTTTTGAGCTTACCTTAGGTCTGTTTGTTGACTTGGCAGGTGAACCAATCCTATGTGTGTGCCGTAGATGGGACTCCTGCAGAAATGGGCGTCCTCTCTGGACACCACACCATCCGCAAGACACCTACAAACAGCGTTGCCCCCGGAGTGAACTCCAAAAGAAAAGGGAAAAAAACAATTTGGATTAAAAAAACCTTTTGCAGCGATCTGTAGAGAAACTGGCTTGAAGACTAACAGAATCCAATTGCAATATATGAAACCAAGAAGGATTAACTCAGACATATTCCAAGACTGACAGGTGAGGCTTCATGCAGAGTAGTAGCATAGCGGGAAAGCCAGACAAAGGTAAAAACAAAAATGTGAAAGGAAGCAGAGGAAACAGGAGCGATGCAGGAGGCAATAAGGCGCATGTAGGAAAATAGTTAACAAAGCACTGAGCTAGGGTAACCATAACTTAGTGTTGAGGCGCAAATTGCTGCAATTGCCAACATTGTTTATGGAAGAATGTGCAGCATACAGCGACTCCGTCGCACAATGACGTCACATGATTCTGGAGCCCAGATGGACTGAACAAGGACAAAAACAAACAGTGCGATCCAGGCACCATGTTGGGCGAGGCAAGCATTGCCGAATCCAAGGAATGGGAAGAGACAAAAGGAGGGCATGTTCACCTTTGCCACACAGACCAACAGGGAACATGGTGAAGCGTGTGAGGTTATTATTAGAGAATAGCATCCATGGTGGGCTTGGACTATCATCGGAGAAAAGACAGGTCTAATAATTGCAGTACTGACATTCATTGAGTTTTAAAGATGAAAATGGAACTAAATTAAAAGATATAAGAAAAATGCCTTATAATATATATATAATTTCATATATATTTTTTTTTATGTCTTTGTCTTTGAGAAGTGGATGGATGTTTTATTTTTGTTTTCCTATTTTATGATGATGTAATAATGTTAAAGGTTTATGTAAATAGGAAAAAAAAACATTCTTCTCTTTCTAAACCAATAAAACATTTAAATACAACCTCTGCCTGCAGACACGTTGCTGTCACAGCAGCTGTCAAACAGTGCACTACAACCTTTGAAACTGCTCTGTGCCATTGAAGAGCAGGAGCTGCAGATCATGAAACTGATTCAGAATGGATCAGGTGTTCACTATGCTTTTGGAATGTCGCTTTCTGAAAGGTGAGGGGGTGTCTGTTTAGCAGACCACCCTTTCTGAGTCATGTTTATCACCATAATGTTATTATTTAATAAAACCTTTGAACAGCCAGGGCTTTCAAACACTCACCAGATGGCAATTCCTCACTTTGGGCTCAAGTTCAGAGGTATCCCTTAAAAGTGGCGGTAACGGAACTAGCGCCGCCAATACCGCTCTGCCGGATCACGAGCCAGCGCAAATACAACCAACTTTAAAACAAGTCAGCGCTATTACAGCCAGCGCCATAACAGTTGGCCACATTAGGCACAAACACAGCCGCATCACAAGTCTATGTCTGGCGCTATGTCACAGCGAAACCACCTCCAGTTTCGAGCTGGAGGGAAATGGACACAGGAGGCATAAATCAAGGCACAGGTGATATGATATGATATGGCATTTATAAGGCGCTTATACACAAGTGTTTCAAGGAGTGACGAGGCAAGGGAGGGGAAACAGAGGGAAGACAGAGACAGCAATCCTACTAGGCCAGGTGACATTGAGATTGCGCAAGTGCAGGGGAGGGGGGAAGGGGAACAATGCAGGGGGAAGGGGAGGGACAGTGCAGTACATAGGATAACAGTAAAACAAATAAAGACAATAAACACAACGAATAAAGACAATAAATAAAAAGTGTGGCTAGCTGGTGGCAGGTACAAGGGTTAGTACAGACACCAGGAGTCAAGTACAAGTAGGGGCTGTAGGGATACAGAAACAGTACCCGAGTGCGAGGGTTGCCAGGGGGGCAGTGCAGGTGTGCAACTGGTGGGGAGGAGACCTTGGCCCGAGATCAGAGGGTAGCCAGGTAACCAGGGCAGTTTCAGATTCAGCCAGGAGATCAACAGGGGAGAGGAGAGAAAGCAGAAGCAAAGAGGAAGGTCTGTGTACTGTGTGCCTGATTGGCTGACTGACTGCATGAATGCCCTTCTGTATGATTGGCTGCTGAGTGTGAGCCAGCAGTGTGGATGAGAGACAGGATAGTATATCTGGGGACCTCTCACCACTGGAAATTGTTCAGAAGCTGTGTCTACACTTGAAGAGTAACTGGAACTGCTGATCCTCAACGCCCAGCTGGAAGAAGACTTGCTGTTGCGTTTGGTTCGACCTGATCTGAAAGCTGCCAAACTCGTCGAAGACTGATCCGAGAGAGGACCTGGTAAGGTGCCCTCTTCCCGTGCTCCGAGGGACCATCGAGCACTGCTAACCTTCGCCGAAGTTCCCTGGAAGTCAGACCCTCGAAAGGCTGACGACCCGAGACGGGACAGCTGAGGAGAACGAAGTGAAGGACCCGGACTTCGCCGCTGTCGAAGTCCATTGCCGTCGACCAGGGTTTGCAGGTCTGTGTAACCACTGGAGGCCCGTCAAAGTCTTTTTTCCCCAGAAGAGGGGACCACTTGACGCCGTGCCGCCGACGACTGGAGCCGCCCGCTTCTTTGCCTAAGAACATTTGAATCGAAGGACTTCCTTGTCTGCAACATCGACCACTTTGTCCCGCCGGAGAATGTCAAGGCCGCCAACGCGCTGAGGAGAATCCGCCGGTGGGTTTCCCGCCACCCAGAGACCATAAAGACTTTGACGACTCAACGCCCTTGCTGGGCCACAGTTCTTCCGAAACTCTTTGCAGTCCTGAACAATCAATCGCCGAGGTGCCCCGCACACCTCATCCTCGTAGGATATCACCGACAAGCACCGCCTGGATTGACGTCGTGGTCTCGGCACCCTCGAACTTCTCATCGACGTCGTCGACGCCAAGTTCTCCTTCTTCGACACCTCTTGACGATCCGTGGCTCCTGCTTTAAAGGGAGTCACTCAAATAGGATCCATCGACGCTTCTTCGAAGAACTCTACTCCACCAGGTACCATGGGGGGGGGTAAAAACATTATAGGAGAGATTAAGACTATTGGACTGGGCTTGTCCTATATCTTTATTTTACAGGTAGCCCATGTGGGGGGAGCTCCACACAGAACTGTGTCTAGGTAACGGGGCCAGTATTCTGCCAATTGTGTCAACCATCTTGCTTTCCCTCCTATCTCTATTGCTGGTTTCCTTGTTATTGATCTGTGTGACATTCTAACAGTATAGTTGATGCACTTTAATGAGATCTGATAATATTGGTGGTACCACTTTAGAATTGTATATATTTACCATTGTTGATTTCCGAGTACAAAGTGCGTTATTGTGATAGTGTACATACCTTTGAATATTAATTATATAAAGACTGTGTTTTCAGTAATACAGTGTGTGGACATTCCTTTGTGGGGGTTCGGGGACTACACTGTACTTAAGAACCAGCCTGCATCACCTCCTGAGAAGCTAGGCCTTGATTGCTCGACCATAGCTACTGCATACAGAATGTTGGCTGGGGTCCTCTGTGCATATCCTCTGCCATATAGAGAGCAGAAGTACAGACACCCCCTCCGGTCCTTTACATTAGTGGCAGCGGTGGGATGCTTATGGTTTTAAGAACCAGTGTATAACCATGCCACTTACAAAATATCTGCACTTTATTAAATTAAGGTTTAGTTGTGTACAAAATAACTGCATTAAGAACAATGGAGTCTATTGCAAATGGCAAATTGACTAGGATAAGCTTAGAGGCTCTCCAGAGTGCTTGTGAAGCCAGGGAGTTAGACTTTGTGGATAAGTCTAGGGCTGAGCCGATAGCTGCCCTGGTGGGGTACCAGACTGATGGTGAATCTCTTGATGAGGGGGGGAATGCGACCAATGAGGACTCTGCCCCTGGGTTTTCTGCTGAATCTGTTTCTGGGAATGCCACCATTCCTGCTGCCTCCGTTCCAAACCCTAGCACTGCTCTTCAGGGGGAAGCCTTGAAGATTGAACTTTTAAAATTGGAGCTACAACGGGAACAGTTAGCCTTTCAATACAAAAAGTTAGCAACCGAAGCTGAGTTGAAGAAAGAGGAGTTGGCACAGCAAGTGATACTCAAAGATAGGGACACTGAGCACCAAATAATCCAGCTAGAGAAAGCTAGAGTGGAGACTTCAGCTAAACCAGTTGAGAGTGGCAGGCCCCCAGCCACCAAGTTTTTGAAAGATTTGGTTGGTGTGTTTGCGGAGGGTTCTGATATCCTCCAATGGATTGAAGCGTTTTAAATGGCTTGTGCAATTCATGATGTTGACAAAAGAGTTTGGGCTAAGTGTTTGTTAAGCAGAGTGCCTCAAACTGGGTATGACTGTATTCTGAAGCTGAGTGTGGAAGACAGGGGTCAGTATGAGTGTATGACATCTGGTTTGATTGCCAAGTTTGGCAAGACACCCACTCAATACCTTAAAAGGTTCAGGGATTTTAAGAAAAGAGAGAATGTGTCTTGGGTTGACTGGGTGAGTGCTGCGCACATGAACATGATGGGGTGGAGTGATGGATACAAAGTGAAAACGTTTGTTGAATTTTCCCACCTGTTGTTTTTTGAGCATTTTTATGAAGCCTGTTCACCAGAGTTGCGTCAGTATGTTGCTGACCAGAACATTTTGGATCCCTTTAAACTGGCAAGGTTCGCTGACAAGTGGGTCTCCAACCGGGTGTCCCCTAAGGACTCCATCGGGAAGGACAAGGACAAAGAAAAGGGGGCCTCTCAGAAAGCTGAAGAGTCCCAAAAGCAGTCACAGTCGGGTAAACCTAAACCCTCCTCTCCTAAGACCCAACAATCTAGTGGGGATAAGTCATCTGTGGGTGGGAATAAGAGTAGTGGTCCACCTGCTGCAAAGCAGGCTCCCAGTGGTTCCAGTACAGTACCTCGCACTCCCAGCACTTGTTGGGATTGTGGGGCTCTGGATCACAGGAGGGGTGACTCCAAGTGTAAAGGTAAGGCACTTACCCCATGACTGAGGTGGAGGCCACTGTCCTCCCCACCTCTACAGGGATCACATTTGGTGCTCCTGTAGAGATTTCCTTAGTGTCCCTTGGGGCCTGGGACCAGTATGCGGAAGTACTGGTGACTATTCCACAGAACACCCGTAGATTTTTGAGAAGTGTCCTCTTGAATGGCCAGCCTTCTACTGGTTTGAGAGACACTGGGGCAAGCATGACAGTGGTGGACAGGACCCTGCTCAAGCCAGAGGACTATATAGGTGCTCCTCTGAGAACCACCAGGTTAGCTGGTGGGCCTCCCAAATTATCGCCTGTAGCCTTAGTTACACTTGTAATTGGAGACAAGACAGCAAAGCTTCCTGTCCTGGTTCAGGACAATGTCTCTGCTAACATTCTGTTAGGTAATGATCTAGTAGAGTTGGGGTTGATCTCGGACGGTCTTCCCATGACTGCTGCTGCAGTCACTAGGTCACAGGTGACACCGGGTCTGGCTGTGAGTCAGGTACCCGAGCCAAAGGCGCGACCTAAGGCAAGACGAAGGAAGAACAAGAAGGCAACCTCTGTGCCAGGGACCCCTTCTCTTCCTGCTGTTCCTACAGCACCCATTGGGATCCATGCTCCGGACGGGCTGGATCCAGTGGTAAACACTGTCTCAACTCCTGTGGGAGAAGAGCCAGAAGACTCTCCTGTGGGAGAGGTTCTCAACCCGGAGGATCATCCTGATCTTCAATGCTTGTTAGCTGAAGGGGGACCCTCCCGGGCCGACTACTGTAAGTGACAGAGAGAGTGCCACTCTCTCTCGGGTCTGAGGAAACAGGCCCTTTCCCAGGCACAAGGAGAAGTGCCTAGGACCTTCCAGATATATTGGGAGGGTGAGCTCCTTGTTAGTGAGCCCACTAAGCCTGAACCTGGTGCCCTCAAGAGGTTGGTGGTACCCCAGGTTTACAGGCCCTTCCGACTGCAGTTGGCACATGAGGTGCCCTTAGCTGGTCATCTTGGTACAAAGAAGACTAAGCAGAGGCTCTCTGCCCATTTCTACTGGCCTCAAATGGGCGTAGAAGTGGAGTCCCACTGCAGGACCTGCCCAACTTGTCAGTTGTCTGACAAGACTGGAGGCAGTGTCATTGCCCCACTGCAGCCATTGCCAGTGGTTTGCACACCATTTGAGAGGGTGGGCATCGACATTGTCGGTCCCCTGGGCCCTCCCACTTCAGGTGGACATCGGTTCATCCTGGTTTTGGTAGATCATGCCACCAGGTACCCTGAGGCTATACCCCTTCGGACTGTAACTGCCAAGGTGGTTGTCAGGGCTCTCCTGGGCATTTTCACCCATGTTGGATTCCCTAAGGAGGTTGTCTTTGACAGAGGATCCAACTTCATGTCTAGTTACATGAAGACCATGTGGAAAGAGTGCGGAGTAACCTACAAGTTCTCCACCTCTTACCATCCCCAGACAAATGGTCTGGTTGAGAGATTTAATAAAACTCTCAAGGGCATGATAGGTGCTTTGGAAGAGCCCCTAAGGAGGAAATGAGATCCCCTCCTGCCATGCCTGCTGTTTGCATACAGAGAGGTACCTCAAGAGGTTGTTGGTTTCAGCTCCTTTGAGTTACTCTTTGGACATCCTGTGAGGGGGCCCCTCGCCTTGATCAGAGAAGGCTTGGAAGCCACCCCTCCAGGTCCCGCCAAGCAAGTGGGGGACTATGTGTTAGGCCTCAGATGGAGGATGACACTGATGATGGGTCAAGCAACCGCGAATCTCCAGGCCAGCCAGGAATTGAAGAAGTACTGGCATGACCTTAAAGCATCGCAAGTGGATTGGTCTCTGGGACAGGCGTGATGGAGCCCACCAAGCCTCGGGCATTGGCGGATAAATGGTGTGGACCCTTCAGGATAATCTCCAAGATGGGCGAGGTCAATTATCTGGTTGACATGGGAATCCCAGGGGTAGTCCCTCAGGTATTCCATGTTAATAGGCTCAAGCCTTTCCACAGGCGAGCAGAAGTTTCATGTCTCTTGCTAGCTTCAGAGCAAGAAGAGGATGAGAGTGAGAACCTTCTTGATTTGCTGTATAGCAACCCTCAGGATGGCTCAGTGGAGGGAGTACATCTCTCTCCAGATTTGACAACAGAGCAGCAGAGGGCCTGCAGGGATTTGCTCCAGCAGTATGCCTCTCTGTTTTCACTGACGCCAGGCCTTACACCGTGGTGTAAACACGAGATTGACACTGGTGACAGTGTGCCTGTCAAAAGTAGGAGCTACCGTATGTCAGATACAGTTAAGAACCACATCTAGGCTGAGGTCGCCAAGATGTTGGATCTGGGTGTTATTGAACCCTCAACCAGTCCCTGGTCCAGCCCAGTGGTCCTTTTCCCCAAAGCAAGTTCCCAGGCGGGTACCAAGGATTGGAGGTTCTGTGTGGACTACAGAGGAGTCAATGCCGTCACCAAAACTGACGCGCACCCATTGCCCAGGGGTGATGAGCTTGTGGACACCATAGGTGCTGCCAAATTTGTGAGCACCTTTGACCTTTCCTCAGGCTATTGGCAAATAGCTCTGACGGACCATGCCAAGGAAAAGACGGCGTTCTGAACACCAGAGGGACTCTACCAGTTTAGGGTCATGCGTTTTGGGTTGAAGAATGCCCCTGCCACCTTCCAGAGATTGGTCAACCATGCGCTCAGTGGGCTAGAAGTCTTTTGTGTGGCCTACTTAGACGACATTGCTGTCTACAGTTAGGTGTTGCAGGCCTTGAAAAGGGCTAACTTCACTATCAAGGCCACCAAGTGCCAGATAGATCAGGGGAAAGCCACGTATCTTGGTCATGAGGTAGGAGGGGGTTAAATCCAACCTCTCCTCAGTAAGGTACAGGATGTACAGGACTGGGAGGCTCCCACTACTCAAACCCAGGTGCCTTTTTGGGCCTCACTGGGTTTTATCGCAATTTCATGGCAGACTATGGAACCATAGCTGCACCCCTGAAAGCTCTGACTTCACCCAAAAACCTATGAAGTTTAATTGGACTGAAGACGGTCAGGGGGCCTTTGATGGCTTGAAAGAAAGTCTGTGTAGGGCACCTGTGTTGTGTGCGCCTGACTACAGCCGACCCTTTATCGTCCAGACGGATGCCTGCAACACCGGAATTGGAGCTGTCTTGTCCCAGTTAGATGACATAGGGAGGGAACATCCTATCATCTTCATCAGTAGACAACTCAAGGGTAGCGAACTTAGGTGGGCTACTGTTCAGAAGGAATGTTTCAGTATCGTTTGAAGCCTTAGGCGTTTTAGGCCCTACCTTACGGTATCTACCTTCAAGGTCCAAATAAATCATAAGGCCCTGAAGTGGCTTATGCAGATGAAGGGTGAAAACCCTAAACTGCTCAGGATGTCCATTAGCCTGCAAGGGCTAGACTTCACCATAGAGCACAGACCAGGGAAGAGTCACGATAATTCAGATGGCCTTTCCAGAAGGTATGTTGACCGTCTGGATGAGGGTGTCTATCTTGTGGGAGATTAGGCACCCTAACCTCAGTCTGGGGGGGCGACTGTGATGCTGGAAATGCATTGGAGGGCCAGGGCCTCCATATCCTTGTCCTTTACTGCTTTTTTATTGTGTGTTCTGTCGTGTTTTCCGTGCAGGAGTTCATGTGGGACTCCTGGCGGTGCAGCTCTCTCTCTTTTGGTTTGGTGTACAGACCCATGGGATACCCTTATGGCACCCATGGTTGGGGGTACAACCCTGTTCCCCTAGTGTATGTTTTTGGGCACCTGTGGGTGGCCCACAGAGCAGGGTATGGGCTGGTGGCAGCTCCATGCTGAACTTGACAGGTGCGCTGAGTATCCTCCATTTTGGGATACCCAGGCCCTGCCATTGGAATCAGTTGATTCCTGATGGAAAACAAGATGGCCCCTGTGGCCTCGTGCTTTCTATTGCCTGTTACCTTGTTTTCCCAAAGTCCTGGGTAGCCCTGACTCTGTCCCTTCCCCCTGACTGGCTGTTGAGTGGAAATTCCATATATGGTGTTGTTGTGAAGTCCAGTCCAGACTGGCTGGAGCCTTCCCAGTGACTGTATGGTGTGGACCTGGTTGAATGGAGTGTGTGACCAATATGCACTTCTTGTTGTGGCTGTTGGTTTCTGGTATGAGAGACAAAGACTGAGACAGCCCTGTCCGAAACTGGCCTGAATGCAGCGTGTAGTGTTGAATGGCTGGGTACTTGTCCCAATCCACATTCCTTGTTGTGAGTGTCTGAAAGGGAGGAGGATGGCCTGAATGCACTGTATGCCTGATTGGCTGACTGACTACATGAATGCCCTTCTGTATGATTGGCTGCTGAGTGTGAGCCAGCAGTGTGGATGAGAGACAGGATAGTATATCTGGGGACCTCTCACCACTGGAAATTGTTCAGAAGCTGTGTCTACACTTGAAGAGTAACTGGAACTGCTGATCCTCGACGCCCAGCTGGAAGAAGAAGACTTGCTGTTGCATTTGCTTCGACCTGATTTGAAAGGTGCCGAACTCGTCGAAGACTGATCCGAGAGAGGACCTGCTAAGGCGCCCTCTTTCCGTGCTACGAGGGACCATCGAGCACTGCTAACCTTCGCCGAAGTACCCTGGCAGTCAGACCCTCGAAAGGCTGCCGATCCGAGATGGGACCGCTGAGGAGAACGAAGTGAAGCACCCAGACTTCCCCGCTGTCGAAGTCCATTGCCGTCGACTAGGGTTCGCAGGTCTGTGTAACCGCTGGAGGCCCATTGAAGTCATGTGGCCCCAGAAGAGGGGACCGCTTGACGCTGTGCCGCTGACAACCGGAGCCGCCCGCTCCTTTGCCTAAGAACATTTGAATCGAAGGACTCCCTTGTCCGCAACATTGACCGCTTTGTCCCGCCAGAGAAAGTCAAGGCCGCTGACACGCTGAGGAGAATTCCGCCGGTGGGTTTCCCACCACCCAGAGACCATAAAGACTTCGACGACTCGACGTCCTTGCTGGGCCACAGTTCTTCCGAAACTCTTTGCGGTCCTGAACAATCAATCGCCGAGGTGCCCCGCACACCTCATCTTCGCAGGAAGTCACCAACGAGCACCGCCTGGATCGACGTCATGGTCTCGGCACCCTCGAACTTCTCATCGACATCGTCGACACCAAGTTCACCTTCTTCGACGCCTCTCGACGATCCGTGGCTCCTGCTTTAAAGGGAGTCACTCAAATAGGATCTGTCGACACTTCTTCGAAGAACTCTACTCCACCAGGTACATTGGTGGGGGTAAAAACATTATAGGGGAGAATAAGACTATTGGACTGGACTTGTGCTATATCTTTATTTTACAGGTTGCCCAGGTGGGGGGATCTCGACACAGAACTGTGTCTAGGTAACGGGGCCAGTATTCTGCCAATTGTGTCAACCATCTTGCTTTCCCTCCTATCTCTATTGCTGGTTTCCTTGTTATTGATCTGTGTGACATTCTAACAGTATAGTTGATGCACTTTAATGAGATGTGATAATATTGGTGGTACCACTTTAGAATTGTATATATTTACCATTGTTGATTTCCGAGTACAAAGTGCTTTATTGTGATAGTGTACATACCTTTGAATATTAATTATATAAAGACTGTGTTTTCAGTAATACAGTGTGTGGACATTCCTTTGTGGGGGTTCGGGGACTACACTGTACTTAAGAACCAGTCTGCATCACCTCCTGAGAAGCTAGGCCTTGATTGCTCGACCATAGCTACCGCATAGAGAATCTTGACTGGGGTCCTCTGTGTCTCTCCTCTGCCATTTAGAGAGCAGAAGTACAGGCACCCCCCTCCGGTCCTTTACAATGTACATCATGGCACAGCCCACATTCTGTGCAGTGTTGGGCCAGGTGATGGATGCCCTCCTGCTTCATGTGCAACACCACATCACACTGCCCACCACCCCAGCCAAGCTGAATGCCTTGAAGGCAAGTTTCTATGCCGTAGCACGCATGCCAAATGTGATAGCATCCCTGGACTGCACCCATTTGGCATTGGTGGCACCCCTAGCCCATGAGGCTGTATCCAGAAACCACAAACATTGCCACTCCCTCAATGTGCAGGTGAGATGTGACCCGACCTCATCATCACATTGCAAAGTGCTACGAACAGCATACTTCCAGGATACACAGAGAGGAACCGTGGACAACAGCCGCGGATAGTGTGTGAGTACAACTGGACACATGCATGCGCTGCAGAGCACCTGACCAAATGGGGGGTTGGGTTGTGGACATGAACACTGACACAAAGCTTTGCATGATACATTACTGCAAGAGTTTGACCAGTCCACCTCCCATACCAGCATCACAGTACAGCCCAGGGGTCATGCACTTGTTGCAGCAAACATGAGGGATGAGCCCATGTACACATATAGTAGGAATTATAAACACAACATGCAAAAACAGCAACGACTACTAAATAAGTGCCACATAGAACCTCGTAACCACAACCCTGCCAGTATCACTGACATTCACCCTTGTACACCTATCGCCAATGGTGAGCCACTGTACCCAGAAGCGAACAGATTGCCGATAGTTGACCCAGCATGCCCCATGCACCAGAGCAATACACCCACACAGGACTACCACCATGTCGGCATCACATGTCACCAACACACACAGCACGTAACACCAGCCTGTGGAAGACAGGGAGAATGTGAATTGAAAACCATGCATCATACGAGTGACACAGTATGCACGGACATAGGACAGACACATTCCACTGAATGATGTTGTATATACCTCAGGACGATGTCCATTTCGACGATACTGCAAAAGTACAACCCCCCACACATTACACAGTGTTTAATGGCCTTGTCACTCACTATGCAGGTTATTCTGGATGTCCACAGCTACTGTGTGGGATCCCGTAAACACTGCAAGAGACAGCGTGCAACCACTCACACAGCAAAACCTGTATATGCATTGGGCGCACCTTTGGCCTGCTGAAGGCCCATTTCCGCTGCCTTGCTCGCACTTGGGGGGGCACTGATATACGCCCCAGAATAATCTGGCCGAATTGTGTAACTGTGTTGCATGGTACACATCTGCATGCAGTGAAATGTACCCCTACCTCCTGATGTGGGCATGTCACCCCGAGAGGATGAGGATGCTGATCATTATACAGGGGCTGAAGTATGGATCAAAAGAGATGATATCAGGGATGGCAGAAGCACGCCAAGCCCTGATGGACAATTTTTTCAGACACATTTACATGGCACAAGACATATACCACTGAGCGAGACCCACCATTGTGAATAAACACGGCTTTGATGCAATCAACAATGTCCTTGCATTGATGTAGTACAACAGATTTGTTGCTACCAACTCCCTAGCACACTATCCCCCCAAACCTCCCTTCCAAACCCAACACCCCAGCACACTATCCCCCCACCCCCTGCCACCACCTACACCCCAGCACACCCACTCATAGCAAAATATTTCACAATGTCAATTGCATGGCCTCTTTCCGCCCATGCCAGACACTGATCATCTGGTACCCGATTGGCGCTGGGAGAGGTGTCTGAGAGTGCCCTGCTGTGAGCCACCTGTTGGTGTAGTTGAACCTGAGGGCATTGACGCTGGCCCGCGGATGTGCTGCAGTGTGACCTCCATGCAGTACTGGCAGCAGCCTCTTCCTGGTTTCTTCACATGGCTTTCTCAATCCTGCAGTGACCCCTTGCAGGTAATCACGGATTAACTAGAGGTGCTATGAATGGGTGTGCCCAATGGCCTCAATTTCCCTTTGTCGCCTGTCCATCTCATCCAGCCTCTAGAGTATGGTGTTGCTGGGTGGTGTGTGCTGGATGGGAATGGGGCTGTGCAGTGGCTCTGGGCTGGAGTCCAGTGAGCCATAGGATGGTGTGTCGACATCTTGACTCAGTGTTGTGGCACGCCAGGGGCAGTGAGGGCTCTCATGGGTTTGTGCCCTGTCTCCATGCTGTGACACTGGGCCGATGTCCCCCTATGACTGGACTGTGGCCCTGCTGGCATGTGTAGCCTCTGTGTGGGACACTGCAGCTGTGGGAGTGTGTGCAGTGGGCCTGGAGGTGCTCCTGGTGGACTGTGGTGTTGTCCTGGGGCCTGTAGTCTTCACCATTGCTGGGCGGTGGTGTTTCATGGAGGTCCATGTGCCTGGGCAAAGCCTGTGTGCGCTCAGTGGGGGTTGGTGGTGGCTGCCCTTGGGGCCTGGAGGCACCACTTCCAGATGGGTCAGCCCACTCGTCCTTCTTTGATGCCTCTAGTGATGCGTGAGTGCTTGTAGGGAACATAGGTGGGAACATAGGTATAGTTTAACCACGTGCTCTGACATACAAGACACATTTGCTATGGAACAGAGTGGGACCCACACATTTTGACTGACAGGCATGGTTGGTCTGAGGACATTGCATGTGTGCACAGCATTTTGGGGATGGTTGCAGCAATGTCAGTGTGACACATAGCCAGGTGGCCTATTGCATGTGTGTGAGGATGTCAGGGTGTCCATGCTGGGGCTGATGATGTGTGCCATGCATGCATGTGATCATTTATGGCTACCTGGGTGGCACACACCTTGTTGGTATGGGTGTGGTAGCTTTGTCCATGGCACTGCCATGGCTCAATGTGGCACTGCTGTGCAGCCAGCAGTGTTGTGCTGTGGGGTACTGTGATTGGCTAGCTGCGTCCATGTCGTGTAGGGGGACATGTACTTCCATGTGGGTTGTCTGCCATACCAACATGAGGCAGTCAAAAGGGCCGCAAAACATGTTGGTGTGACTGTGGCATGGTTTTATGGTTACTCACCCACCACATTCCCTCTGGCACAGGGTGCACCAGCCAAGGGTGTGGTGTACACGGCACTTGGATTGGTCACTTGCCACCCCTTCACACTGCTGTGACACTCAGGGTACCCTTGTTGCCTTGCCCCATGACTTCTGTGAAGGGGGGCTCATGTGGTACCCCATCACTTCGCCCTGATTGGCCTGACCAGTTGCTGGGTCTGCTGACATGTGTTCCTGTCCACTGGGGCACTGGGGCATCTTATGCTAGGCTGACATTTGTGCATGAACTTGTTCTTGGGGTGGGGTTTAACTCACCTCCAGCTTCCTTGTTGCTGGCACCCGCCTCTGCACCTCTGACTCCCTCAATGGCCTCCATGTCCCAGACGGTGCAGCACTCCTCCCAGCACCTCTCCTCCCAGGCAGTCAGTGCAAGTGGTTCCACAGTCCCACCTCCAGTTGCCAGGGACTCCTGGCGGCGTTGGGACCGGAGTCCTTGCAGCCTGACCCTGAGATCATTCCAGTGCTTCCTGCACTCCTCACCATCACGGGGAACGCTGAACACTGCTGTCACCTTCTGGCTGATAGTGTGCCAGATGACTGCTCTATGCTTGTCCGGTGTCTTCCTATGGCTGCTGTGCTGTCGTACAGTTTGTCACTATGTGCCACAACCTCACCGATGAGGGCCACCAATTCCCCCGCACTGAACTTCGGTTTACGGAGACGATTTTCAGCCACCTTACCTTGGGTTGTCTCCTGGGACATATTGGATGACTTGCAGGTCCGGATGGTTCCAGGAAGTGGAGATATTTAATGGATTATGTTTTTCAAAATGCCGTTGCTATGCTTCCCATTCTGGCAATGATGCAATTTTCACCGGTGCTAATAGCGCCGGGATCACCGGCAGTAGCGCTATTAATGTTGGTTTTCAGTCAGTAGCCTTTATTTTGGCGCAATTTCTGCCGGGCACTAATGGCATTACTGCTGGAGTTACTGCTCTTCATTGAATTGAAATCTTTGGCTATGGCTATGATGCATAAAACTACCGTTCCTCCACACTTCCTGTGTTTGGAACCAATAATTTTTAAATATTCTTAACAATGCCTTGATTTCACCAAACTCATTCTGAAGTAGTCGCATGCTCTTTAAGCCAAATAACGCCAATGGAACTGACATCGTATAAGCTTTGATGCTAACGACGTGCCAGTACAAATCGCTATCAATATTTAGTGGACGTTCTCTTTGTCGACAATTCTTACTGATCGCAGGCACAGATACCAAGCACTACATAGTGCCAAAAGTTAAAGAAACACGTACTCTGCAAAGGTCAAAACTCAAATTGTTAAGCCCTAGGGTTGCAAAGCAGTCTATGGCAACAGCTGCAGTAAGCTACACCTACATTACGGCCTGGGGAAGTACATGCTCTAAACATAACGTCATATTTAAATAAAGATATAGACAGGAGTGCCCAACTATATAACATAATCTAACTAACTATAAACCGGGGAGAAAAAGGACATGCTTGTAACTTTGTACAACACAGCAATAGAAAAAGCCATGAGTGTGGCAGTCAGTGGGTAACTACTGTAAATAAAACACGTGTCTGTACATCTCTGGTTTCCAGCTAATCGTCTCCGAATCACAGGGGTGAGAGTGACTATGCTGGCACTGATGGCTTCATCGTTGGAGGGGTGACCATGGCCTGCAGTTTAACATAGACCACAGACTTCCCGGACAACTAATAGATTACTGTAGCTTTTACTATGAAATGATTGGAAATAATATGCTTGGAGTTTTTTTTTTTTTAACAGTAATGTATGCTACTTTTCTCAGTGGCCTATAGACTATTATGAGCATACTGTACCGAATGAATGTATTGAGCTTTACGCCAGCTGAGTTTTTGTTTTTGCTGCGCCGTTGCCTTCCTCAGGCGTAGAGGCCAATACTCCAGAGTTGTCCAGCAACAAGTCGTTTGTCTGCACTGAAAGTCCTCATGGCAGTGACAAATGATATAAGAAGCAGCGCGCTCTAATGATTTGACAAGCTGTCACTGGCTCGAGGATTAGACCCCCAATAGCCCAATCAAGACATCTTGAGACAGCTTCTTTAAGACCCCGAAGGGCCTGTAAAGCACTCCCCACAGAGCCGTGACGGCGGACCTGGCTGAAACCGATCTGCTTTCACCGAGTGACAGAATTCACAAATCGGTTTTGAATAGTTCCGTGTACTGCACAAGCAATGACCCAGAGAAAGCACTGGATTGTTCTAGAAGCGTAAAGTACAGCGTGGCTACACTGCTTTGCCTGATAAAATAAGCGCAAGCTTACAAAATTAACAAAGATTTCATTCAGGTAGTCGAGATTGAGGGCCTGATTCAGAGAGCGTTTTCCTGTCGGGTTGCGCCATTATAAAACGCTTCAGTGAATCAGGCCCCAAATTGCTGTTTGGATAACAGTAAACCATACAAGACCCATCACACCATGTGAAAACATGATCACAACATTTTGAAAAACACACAATTCTCAATGCAGTGTCCTGGACCCCATTTTATAAAAGTCATTAAGCTAGTAGCTATTAGAACCGTGTGTGCTCTCCACACGTGTAGCACCGCCCCCCCCCCCCTCACCCGGCAGAACCTCTGCACATGTGCAGCATCCACCTGCCGCTGCCATTAAATGCACTTCTCTTGGGGCTTCGCAACCACTGCCTTGCTACTTTTTAATGTGTTTAGCAACACCTTCGTTATTTGCAAGCCCTCTGCACAATGCTTCATCTTCTCATCGTGCCTAGCTCCACTTCTACAATTTTAGCACTATGGGCCTCATTATAACTCAGGCGGTCCGGAAATAACAGTGGCGGTAAACCCGCCGCCACCATTGATCCTGACTCCTGCAGGTGGGAGGTGATGTTCCCGCCAGGTCTGACCTGGCGGGTTTAACACCGCCCGCCTGCAGGCGAACGAGGAAACACCGGCAGCATTACGAGATGCTGCCGGTGTTTCCATTATCCCCATTCCCATCGAGTCCCATTGGACTCAATGGGAATGGGGATGAACACCATTCCGCCTCCGTGATTCCCGGAAAACCGGGGTTGTAATGCCCCGGTAATTCCGGGAATCACAGAGGCGGAATGGTAATACGAGTCCAGCGGTAACCAGGCGGTTTTACCGCTGCGGTTACCGCCGGACTCGTAATGAGGCTCTATGTCATTGTAATTGGTTATTTATAAAGCGCTCACGTGTTGCCGCTGAGCTATCCTCCCAAGTGACTTCCATGTACCTACAATTTTGATATGTTATAGTGCAGCAGTTAAGGTGAATATCACGTTCCATAGGAAACCCGATAACTGAATTGTTAGTAACCAGGGCTGGACTGGGAACCAAAAGGGACCATGGATTTTTTTTTTAAGTGGCCGCATATTTCCCTGAAGGAGTGAGCACAGCGCGTGAGCCCAACCCATCTATGTGGGGCGATTGGGAGTATACCCCAAGCAAATGTTGAATACAATTAGTATAGCTAGTGCTTTTAAAACATGTTTAAACATATATGGATTAAAAAATAATGCTTTAAATAGGTTCATGATCTCGCAAAGTAGATCTTCAATGATAGAGGGACAATCCACAAGTGCAGTATCATGCTGAATAAAAGTAAAGAACATATTAAATGACAAAGCATGGATTACAACAAATGTTTTTATTAATTAACAGAAATCTGTGAAAACTCTAAAACTGTAAAACAGCTAATAATGAATAATACATATTCAATTTTCAATAGCTCTTCTAACATTCTACCTTCAAAGCAAACATATAGATGGTGACTTCACTGCTTAGTGACTAAAAGCATTGCCTCACCCTTGCCATGAGCATAAAGGCTCCCAACTGAGATATTGAAAGGTAATTCAATTTAACATATAATGTTTATTTTATTATTAAATACCATACATCCATGAAAACTGTAGGACTGTGGAGAAGCGAACATTAAATAATAAATATGAAATAATTAACATCCCTTTGTCTTTTGCAGGGCAAAACATCAAGCATCATTTTGCAACAGTCCCAATATTAGCATAGCTCCAGATCTTTTCCAGATTTAGCAACACCCTTGATTATATCAGTAAACCTACAACCCTGTGTCTGAACTCTTTATATGGCTTACTTTACCATTTGATATACCCGTAGCACATCCAAACCATGTGTTTGTAAGCACAGAGTTAAAGGAGTGGTATTTAAAAAAAGAAATAGATACATCTGACCAGTCAAAACAGTACAGAATTAAATTAGTGACTTTGTATATGCTTCAGCCTTGTACCTAGTATCGTCATTGAAGCGATCAGATGTGGCGAACTCCAGCATTGTTTCCACAACATCAACAAACATTATATATGAACCAAAAATTTTAGTAAGTGCTGTATCTTTTGCCCACCATCTTGTTTCCCCAATTACAGATATTGAACAAAATCGATCTTGTTGGCATTTGTCACGACACACGTTCATGCCAAGGTATTATTCTCAAACAAATACACCACATGAATTCTACAGGCCAAAAAGAGAAATTGTAGGTATAGCCACTTATGTGACATCCAACATTACTATATTAAGTACATATGCATAGCACCACATATGAATTTGGCCTAGGGGCTTTGCTGCTTAGCAATTTTGTAAAGCCATTGTACTGCCCTTGCATGTTGGAGGCTCTGTCTGTTGAATTACCAACACAGTTTGATACATCAATATCCATTGATTGCAGTACATCACAGACCAGATCACACATAGCTTTTCCAGTGGTTGATGCAAAGTTTGTTAGAGATATAAGATGTTTGTGAACAGCATTTGTAACGTATCTAATTAAAATAGAGCACTGATCCAAAGCATTTATGTCATTTGTTGTACCCAGCTGTATTGAGAACATTCTATCTTCTCTGATTTCTTCAGCAATTACTAGTTTTTGAAATCAGTGTAACCAGGCTACCACCCCATTTAATACCCTTACACAGTCATGTTGTTTTTTTTACTAAGTTTCCTGACTTCTACAAGGTGACTTTTTAGTAAAGGATCAAATTTCTTGAAAAGAGGAAACATTTCCAGAAAATTGCCATGATCCAAAGTTTCATCTTCTAAGGTATGGGCTGCTTCAATTGTTGCCCAATAGCTGAGACCTCTTTTGTCACTCAGTGTAATTGTTTCCACCACACGCTCCAGAATGGCCCGTTTCCTTTTCACTTAGTCTTGTTTTGCGTTGTTTGATTTTGGAAAGAGGCAGCTAAAAATATCAGCATTCTTAGATTTCATAAAGGAAGAGTTGAACTACTTTTGTTTCGGTTGATTCGTTTATGCTCATCAATTCTTTGGTACATATGCCTTTTGTCCATGCATCCTTGAATGAAAGCTCTTCTCTCTGTGTTTCTGCTAAAAGCAAGACACACCATGCAGAAAAAACCTCTATCCTTGCGGGAATACTTCAACCACTGCTGCTGTTCCCAGTCTTTACTAAAAGCCTGCCTCCTCGCCTCTGAGTTACCCTCTTAAACTACTGCTTATCTGCTTGCTAGCTAACATTTTTCCTTCGACTCTAGCCTGCCTCTGTCTTTCACTTTCCCTGCCTCCATTCTAGCACTTCAACGATCATGTTCATGTCCTAAAGACAGCTGGCCATACCACCTACCTGCACTTAATAATGTCCAATGTTGGTTGTCCTTTATTTATGTCTACATATGTATTTTTGCCAGTGACTGTTCCATCTACTTCCCTCCACAACCTGGTCAGAATGTCCCTCAAACTCACCCCATTGTAAATAGCTCACTGCTTCACACCAAATCTAATTTCTGGTCTATTGTACCTTCTTTTGTGATCAAAAGAGCATTATTCCTCCTATATATAAATAAAAGTAAATAATATATAAATAATAAACATAATTATGTTGATATCCTTACTTTGTATTGCAAGGAATTGGAAGGTCATCTGGCTGACATGGATGACATTTCAAAAAGGCAAGTAGGGTTTCTGATGATGGCCTGACAAACCACTGTTTTTCTTCAACATTTTCAGCTCACTCAGCTTCAGCCACAACATCCACATTATCATGTTTTACTTCATCTGCTTGTATTCCTAGGAAACCTTCAAAAATTGAAGCATCTATTTCAGTTCTTTCATCACCCTGTCCAGTACCTCCAACTTCAGTTTCAGTGATGGTAATTATGGCAGAACAGCTGCTTTCTGGTGTAGGAAGGCTCCTGAGTATGAACAGGTTTTGTTGACATAAACATGTCACTTACTTTTTGATATTGGCTGCCTCTTTTTCTAAGTTTTTCTTCCTCTTCTCATGTTTTTTTTCAGCCCCTCCTTTCAATAGTTTTCTCTTCCCGTCATGATCACCTTTTTATCCATGATGAAATCTACAAATGTAAAAGAGCATTTTTGGGATCAAAAAGCTTACATCTTTTGGGTACTTAAAACAAAACAAGTATTACAATCAAGTTTGTTGCACCTTATTTAGGGACATGCGTGCCGTACCATGCAAATAAGAGGTTCAACAAGAAATCCTGCAAACACCATTAACCCAAACGCACATGCTGCCAATTGCAAAAATGTACATGCTGCAAAATTACTTGAATTGGTTGACTCTACGTAACTACATCATTCATGTACAGCTAATCTCGATCTATGCTCCTTCAGCGAAACTGAGAAAAAACATTCTACACTAAGTTGCATTTTTCTGCACAGAAAATAGTCAAAATTGACAGAAATCTTTACCTAATTTGCTTATGTGTCGCAGCAATGGACAAAGCATTCGAAAAGCCACAGGCTGAGCGAGCGCATGCAGTTGACAGTGTACATGACACCTCAGTGAATGCAGACCACCCTGAGCTTCTTAGCACACTATTGGCATTGCAGTCAGTACGTCCAAGCCTAAGAAGACCACAGCCAACACCAAAGAAACAGTGTCACTAAGCATGAGCAACTCATTCCCAAAACACCAAAAGAAACAAAAAGAAAAAAAGCAGGCCAAACTGAAATCCTTACCTTTCCAGGACGACTGCTGCCCTCCCACCCAGAGCCATCTGGTCGGATTAGCCAGCAGCAGGTCGCTAACTTCAACTCCTCGCTACGAAAGAAGCCAATTAACCAATAAATAAGGAAGCCATATGTAGAAATGTTGCCCACACAAGCTGTAGATATCTGCTGAAATCCTTCATCGGTCAGGTCTTAGAATTGCAAAGTCTGCCTTACTGCGAAAGCACTATTTTTACCACATGCAGACACCAATAAATCTGGTGTTAATCCTACATAGTGATTCCCTGTACACAGATGTCCATGACACTGGTGTTATATCAAGTATGTGCCTATCACACATTATTTTAGAGTTAACATCAGTCGCACTGCTTCTTGCCACATATGTGCCATAGTTGCAGATGCACAATACAAATCATAACTGGAGAGATTCTATTGCAAATCTTTCATTGGTGTAGTCTCATTATACTTTATGGAAAAACATCCTCAAACAATAGGGTCATAATAGTAATTTCTGCATTCACGGTTCCACAAATTATAGATGTCGACTCATTCCAACAGCTTTAAGGTTTCTATGTTACTATATGGGTGAAACCAAATAATTCAATCTGAAATGATAGTAAGAGGAGACATATTGCATTCAAAAATGCCCTTCAAATGAAAAGTCGGGAGTAGCCCATTTATTACCATAAATCTTTTTTTAACAGGAAAGTGCCTTGCTTTGTCAGCAGTAATGAGCAAGACACACTACACTTACAGGGTAATTCATAGAATTTCGCAGAAAAGTGTCGCAAGCGGCTGGCGCAGAGTGTCCGCGTGCGATTGCCAGGCACGTGCGCTAAAACCGATTTCCGCGCACAGCTTATTCATGGATTTTAGGCTTCCAAACCAGCCGTGGCGCAGAGAATCGCAGCGACCCTGCAGCAGCGCCAGTAACGCCCCCAAGAACGCCCTCGCGCAAGGAAAAGCCATCAAAATCGCTAAATCATCGCAAAGGGCTGCGCTAACCCTGGACCAGTTCACCGGGCTGGCAAACAGCAAACGCCAAGCGGGGAACGTGTATTGCAGGGGTGCGCGGGAAGTTCCACACGCGACTGGCCCCGTGCAAGCAGGGTACGTGTATTTCAGAGGTGCGCGGGAAGTTCCACACGCGATTTCAGCAGGGTACGTGTATTTCAGGGGTGCGCGGGAAGTTCCACACGCGATTTCAGCAGGGTACGTGTATTTCAGGGGTGCACGGGAAGTTCCACACGCGATTTCTGCAGGGTACGTGCATTTGAGGGGTGCGCGGGAAGTTCCACACGCGAATGGGCCAGTGCGAGCAGGGTACGTGTATTACATGGGTGCGCGGGAAGTTCCACACGCGATTCCATCAGGGTACGTGTATTTCAGGGGTGCGCGGGAAGTTGCACACGCGATTTCAGCAGGGAATGTGTATTTCAGGGGTTCTGGGGAGTACTACACGTGAATTGGCCGTGTGGGTCCTCCCAGGTGTACGCTCCACAACCTCCACGGCCCCTGCAGGCAGCCCGCACCACAGGGGACTACCCTGCACCCCTGCTCATGTCCCGCAGGCAGCCCATCCACCATGGGCATGCCCCCCAGCCAACCCACATGTCACCTTGCACTACTGATCAACAATGCATGTCTCCCACCACCCCCACCCCCCAGCACTGTGGGGCACCTGCCAGCAGGCCCCCACCCATGTCTCCCACCACCCCCACCCCCCAGCCACCAGGGGCAGCCTCCACCAGGCCCCCACTCATGTCTCCCACCACCCCCACCCCCCTGCCACCATGGGCAGCCTCCACCAGGCCCCCACTCATGTCTCCCACCACCCCCAACCCCCAGCAGTGCAGGGGCAGCCTCCGCCAGGCCCCCACTCATGTCTCCCACCACCCCCACCCCCCAGCAGTGCAGGGGCAGCCTCCAGCAGGCCCCCACTCATGTCTCCCACCACCCCCACCCCCCTGCCACCATGGCCACCCTCCAGCAGGCCACCACCCCCACCCCCCTGCCACCATGGCCACCCTCCAGCAGGCCCCCACACATGTCTCCCACCACCCCCACCCCCCAGCAGTGCAGGGGCAGCCTCCACCAGGCCCCCACTCATGTCTCCCACCACCCCCACCCCCCAGCAGTGCAGGGGCATCCTCCACCAGGCCCCCACCCATGTCTCCCACCACCCCCACCCCCCAGCCACCAGGGGCAGCCTCCAGCAGGCCCCCACCCATGTCTCCCACCACCCACACCCCCCATCAGTGCAGGGGCATCCTCCACCAGGCCCCCACCCATGTCTCCCACCACCCCCACCCCCCAGCCACCAGGGGCATCCTCCACCAGGCCCCCACTCATGTCTCCCACCACCCCCACCCCCCAGCAGTGCAGGGGCAGCCTCCACCAGGCCCCCACTCATGTCTCCCACCCCCCCCACCCCCCAGCAGTGCAGGGGCAGCCTCCACCAGGCCCCCACTCATGTCTCCCACCACACCCACCCCCCAGCAGTGCAGGGGCACCCTCCACCAGGTCCTCACAATCCCCAATCATGTGCGTAATGGTCAGTCTCCACAGTCAAAAAGCCCTACCAAGTAACCCATTCACCCACATGGAAATGGAAATTACATGTTACACCCCCAATGTTCATGAAGCTAATGAACCCATGTCCGTCACACACAATGGTTGCAATTGAATGGGAAAACACCCAACATGACATGCATGAAACCAATGAGATGATACCACACAGTGAAGTATGGAAACAAAATTGTATTGAAAAAAATAAAGAATGCTAAAGAAAGGAAACAAGCTACAATGTGAATGAGAAAAAATAAGCTTGCTGTCCGTATAAAAACCAATAAATGCAAATCAGAATCCAAAAAAATTTTGTCCAAAGTCAAATGTGAAAAAATCTCCATGCAACAAAGAACTATGTAAAAAACTACCAAGGGTCCATGAGCCCAACTGAACAAAGGAAACCTACTAAAAAACCTACCTAAAAATCAACTATATACAAAAAGTGGAGCAGTGTCCGTCGACTCCAAATCATAATAAGAAACAAAGGAAACCTAAAACTAAAGAACTATATACAAAGGCGGCGGGCAAGTCTAGCGGCTCACTCCGTGGTGTCCCGGGCCAGGGCATCATCGAACTCCTGTTCGATGTCCCGGAGGCGGTCCAGTTCCGTGGCCCCGAGGGTCCGCAGGGACGACGCCGTGTCCTCCTCCAACCCCCTGTGGATTGCCTCGAGGCACTCGGCCCGCCTCAGGGCCCTCCGCATGGAGTTCTCCGCCCTGACCATTGTGAGCCGCGCCTCTTCCGCCTGCCGCCGCTCCGCACCTATGGCGTGGCCCAACCGCTGCCACACGGAAGACACTCTCTGTCCTGGGTCCCCCTGCCCTCTGGCCGATGCCTGCCCCTCCGATGTCGAAAGCCCCGAGCCTTCATGTCTCCCACCATGTTGCTGCTGCTGCTGCTCTGCCTCTGCCCGTGCACTGCCTCCTGCTGCCTGCACATCCTCCGCCGGCTGGGGTGCAGTTGTTGATGTGGCCACCCCTGCTGGACCTCCGACTCCCGACTGTGGCAGGGATGCCTCCTCCACCAGCCTGGCCGCACCGTCAGGGGCAGCTCCACAGGGCACCCAGGTGACTGATGGGTGGGAAGATGGCACAGAGGACGACTGGCGCGTAGGGGGTCCAGTTGAGGAGGGGGTCGGAGCAAGCCCCATCAGACGGAGGAATCCGGCCTGCGTGACCTGTCCCAGCAGGCTGACGTGGTCAACGAGCCATTCGAGATGACTCGCAGTCTCTTCATGAAAAGACTGCAGGTCACCTCGCATGGCCCGTTGACGCAACGCCACACCAGCCAGGACAGGCTCAACCCGGACCTGGATGGCCACGTCCGCAGGCAGAGGAAGGCCAGTTGACGTCAGCTCATCCCCTGCCTGAAAACGGGTCTGGACGTAGGCATCCCTGCTGGTGCAAGTTGATGCAGGGACAGGATCGGGGACAGGATTGCACACAGGCACCTCCGCGGCGGCCTGTGCTGCCTCCTGTCCCTGGTCCTGCACTGCACCACTAGCACCAGTGGGATCCCCACCTCCAGACCCCGTCTCTGGTGCTTGCACGGCCTCCTCCTCCACCAAACCCCCCACCAACCTGGATGACTCCGTGCCATCTTCCCCTGTTGGGCCCTGTGGGGTCCCAGCTGCCCCTTCTGCTGCCGAGGAGTCCAACTGCAACCTCCGCCTCTTGGACCTCCCCCCGGCAACTGCGGCCTGGGACGCGGCACCGGACTCCTCACTCCCCGACGAGATGAAAACACGGGAGGGGAGCCGGGCCTTGCGTCTCCGGCTGGCGGTCGGATCCCCGCCGCTGTGCTCCACAGCACCTTCTCCGCCCTCTTCATCAGTTGACGCTGCAGACAGGGAGAAACAAAACACAGGCATCAGGGCACTGTACAATGGACACATACACACATGACAGTTGCACATGAGTGGCATTGGCAAATCTCAGACATGTCATCACAATCCCCAACACTCATGTCATTGCAACTCGCACACATGAGCCATACCACAGCCATATCGCAACTGCCACCACCATCCCTACACATACAACAGCATGAGCATCAAAAGGGGAGC
Organism: Ambystoma mexicanum; assembly: GCF_040938575.1. NCBI lineage: Eukaryota > Metazoa > Chordata > Amphibia > Caudata > Ambystomatidae > Ambystoma > Ambystoma mexicanum. Next base: position 873,965,664 of record NC_090930.1, read on the forward strand.
CAGACATCACATGCAACACAGGAAGTGCACCACACATGTACACACACCACCACACTTGCATGCATGTCTACACCTCTGCCAAGTGTCGCACTGTTCAGAAGGGCATCCATGTCACATCTGCCAATCAGGCTTCCACATACCGCTGTCTCATGCATCCATGTTGCATCACTGTTGCACCCTTGTCAAATACACACACATGCACATGTACACAGTGCTCGTACATGCAGCCGAAAACAACATACATGCCTGACATGACGGACATGTCTACTTACATACACATTCATCCAAACATGTGTGCACGCACAACTGCATTTGCTATGCAAGCCTACACACACAAGCACCATCCATGTCTCACACATTACAGCCCTCGCATGTGTCAGCCCCACGGCCCTGTACACCCCCACCCATACTCGACCCCATACAAACAGATGTGCAACCTGCACAATACCGAATAATCACCACACGCACTGCTCACAATCAGGATGCATGTACACTCACCGCTCGACTCCAGACGGGTCTGCTTCTCCAGGACCTGGACGTGGAGCGCTGGGGATATGCGTTCCAGGCCCCCCATCTGTTCTTCCGACAAGTGGCCCCGGCGCCCCTTGGCATCCGCTGCCTTCAAGAGGCGCCGGGCCTTGTTCAGGGTCCTGGACCTGAAGTCCTCCCAGCGCTTCCTGACATGTTGTAAGTCCCGGACTGCCACCCCCTCCGCGTTGATGGCAGTCACGATGTCAGTCCAGATCCGAGTCCGTCCTTCCTTGTCGGCGCGGGAACTTCCGAAGAGGGCATCATACTGCCCCAGGACTTGCTCCACCAGGACACCAACTTCGGTGGCACTGAAGCTGGTGCCCCTCTGCCTCTCCGGCCGGGGGTTGTCAGTGGTCACAGATGGTGTTTGCCCCGACATGACAACCCCAGAGGCAGGAGTGGGTGGCCAACTGGGTCCTGGGGCTGGGCTGTGGAGCGATGGAATTCCAGTCGGGAGTCTTCGGTTCCAGCAGGGGTGGTCACAGCAACAGCACCCCTGGCTGATGTGCAGGCAGCAAATGGCAGTGCACGTGGGCAGCAGGCAGTCAGGCAGCAGCAGATGGCAGGTGGGAGCATGCTCGGGGCTCTGGGGGGCAGTAGTTCGGCCTTCTGGGCAGGAGCGTGGTCTTCCGTGTGCTTACGCGTGGCCAGCTTGGTACGGAGTGATTTGGCACGTGAAAATCCTGCACGTCAGCGTGAAAATCGAGGAAAGGCCCTTAGCGCGTAAGCGCGTCAGCACGCATACGCGATTCTATTGGACCAAAGGCCCTCAGCGTGTAAACGCGTCAGCACGCATACACGATTCTATTGGACCAAAGGCCCTCAGCGCGTAAACGCGTCTGTGACGTGACCCGCACGGGTGTTTCCCACACAGCACGTGATGACAGAGCACACGTGGAAAGACTGCACGTCAGAGTGTCATCGCGTGTAATTGGACAGCACGTCAGAGTGTCATCGTGTGTAATTGGACAAAAGTGCGCGTACACGCGATTGGCCTATGTACGTGTATATCAGGGGTGCGCGGACACTTACACACGCAAGTACGTCAGCGCACCTGTATCCTGGGGTGTGCGGGAATTTCCACATGCTATTGGACTGGGTACTGGATTTCAGGGGTGCGCGGGTCACACGCTCGCCTACAACACGCGCAACGCATAAATTTGCGCGCTAACAAAATAACAAGCTCAGACCCCGGATGAACATACCGTTCCTAGCAGCAGTGGGCGTGGGCTACCAAAGGAGGAGGAGGAGGATAGTCAGGGCCAGAATATTCACACCCAGAACCAGCCTTTTCGGGATGCCTGATGACCAGGTGCAGGGGAGGTACAGGTTTCCACCACACATTATACTGGACCTGGTGAGTGAGTGGGAGGATGACCTCACATCACCCACCCTGTGCTCCCAAGCACTCAGCCCCCTGGAGAAGGTCCTCAATGTACTGCACTTCTTAGCCACTGGATCATTTCAGCGGACAAGTGCCATTGTGGGTGGTGTATCACAGGCCACCCAGTCACGCTGCCTACACCAGGTCTTGAACATCATCACTGCACGGCCATCAGTCCGCAGGCACATATACCTCCCCAGAACACCTGCAGAAAGGCATGCTGCCGCCCTGGATTTTTACGGTGTGGCACGATTCCCTAAAGTGCTAGGTGCCATCGACTGCACCCATGTGGCTCTACGTCCCCCCAGGGCATCAGAGCACATCTATAGGAACCGCAAGCACTGGCATTCCATCAACGTGCAGGTAGTATGTAATGCCAAGGGAATCATCACCTCAGTATATGCCAACTATCCCGGGTCAACCCACGACAGCTTCATTTACCGAATGTCCACCCTAAGCCGGGACCTAGAAGCTGGGCGGCATGGCGATACATGGCTGCTTGGTGAGTATGAATGCCACTGCACATGCATGCATGTCAGATACTGAGCAAGGTCACAACCCCACCAATGATACCAATCACCACCTCCACAGGGGACAGTGCCTACCCTCTCAGCCCCCACATGATGACGCCAATTCGGAACCCCACCACGCCACCCGAGGTAAGATATAACAAAGCCCACATTACAACCCGGGGCATAGTGGAGCGCACATTTGGAGTGCTAAAGTCACGCTTTTGCTCCCTTGACCGTTCTGGCGGCCAGCTGTTGTATGCTCCCCCAGTAGTGTGCAGGATCATAGTGGCAGCATGTGTCCTGCACAACGTTGCAACACGCCGGGGCCTGGCCGTGGACATGGTGGTGGCCCCACATCCCCAACCACATGCACAGCCGCTGCGCATGGGAGGAGAAAGGGCACGGGGGGAGGCAGCCCGTACACAGCTAGTGGCTAATTACTTCACATAGAAATCACACCCCTGTGGAGTGCAGACTGCCCTGGCACATTCCATCTGACAATCAATGATGACTCAACCTGACACTGATCCTGAATGTCTGGAGAATGAACCGTGAAAACCATATCAGCCTGAGATTGTTCACCTGGAAGTGTCACAATGTGTGCATCCCTACCCACACAGACACCACCAATGCAGTTTTGTGAAGTTACACATTCAAGCAGCTAAAATGAATACCCACTTGCAAAATGCAACAAGAGGACAGTGCCATGTCAGCCAACCCAACACCAGCACCGCCACACGACACACCGTGCCATGTCATGCTATTTGCAGGTAAACAAAGTAATCCCCACAACATGACACTAGTGTCACCATGTACAGTGTCCCTATTAGAAACTTGCAACACCTGAAATGCTCACAGTAATGCTGGACCAACAACAAACTTGAGCACGTACTACCATTAACATGACATCACAAATGTTAAATATTAGTAGTCTCACCACCTGGAAATGCCTGCACTCCCACCACTACCAACTGTGCAGTGTTGGCGCCATGTAGAGGTGTAGGTGCACTGCTGCCAACATGGACCCCATCTCCAGACTAGAGGTCCTTGTGTAGACATGAGGAAGGGACCTGCAAATTGGGAGGTAGACACAGAAGATGAGTTACACATCAATGCAACATTCAGTGTACAACACAACAGCAATATGCACTAGGAATGTATACACAGTATTGACTACAGGCTGCCCACACAGCTCATGGGAGTCCAACGTCACTGTGTAATTCACTGTCACTTGGGCACACCCTTTGCAAGCCCATGGAAACAGGAAGCAGGAGGGGTGTGTGTGACTCAAACCCAAGCATCTGAACCAAATACATTACAAGCCTGCATGTGCCCAGCCACAATGCAGAGTATGCCCACAGGAACCACGGAAGCCAACAAATCGTCCCAAAAAATAGGGAATAAAATAAATAAAAATAAAAATAAAAATAAAAATAAAAATTAAAAAAAATCAAAAATGGCCATTGATGGGCCCGGGGGGGAGGGTTGGGGAGGCCACCCAGGAGGTCCGAGGACAGGATGCACACCAGAACCCACCTGCGTGGATCCTGGGAAAAAAAAACACCTCCATGGGCTCATGGCCCACACGGCTACCCTATAGTGGGAGTATCACTGCTGTCGCTATTATCACCCTGTGCAGCTGCATCCGGAGGTGGTTGCACTATGGGAGGCAGCCCACGCAAGGCCCTAGTCTGCTCCTCCATGGCTGCAAGCATGCGGGTGTGGTAGGTCTGGTTCTGGAGGATGAGTGTGCGGAGGTCCCCATGCAACAACTCACGGGATGCCCGGACCTCCGCCCTTGTTGCCTGCATCTCAGCTGAGAGCGTACGGGTGAGACGCTCCAGCTGCTGTTCTGTCCTTTGGTTTGTTGAAGCCTCAAGCTCAACAAGAGTCGTCCTGAGGTGAAGGAGCTCCTGCCTCAGGGCTTCCCTGTGGCCCTGGGACTCAATGGAGATGGCCTCCTGCAGAGTCGCCAGTGCCGCCCGCCTGTCCCTGTTGGACCCCAACATGTCCTCCCTGTGTGACTGGCAGATGGAGTCGGTTGCCTGCTCTAGTCGCTCCATCAGCCTTTCAGGGGGGACAATGGAAGTGGCCACCCTATCCATGGCCTGAGCCATCATCTCGGATGATGCTGCCTGTTGGGTTGCCATACCGTAAATGGATTGCTCCCATGCGGTATTGCCAGGTGGCGTACGGCCACCACGTCGGCGGGCACCACACCTGTCTGGGGCAAGGCGAACTGCGCCTTGCTGTGCCGGCACTGCCTGAGGCTGCAGGACTGCATTCCCCCTCTGATCTGCTGGCCCAGGAACAGGATCAGATGTCGCAGAGTGTGACCCTGCATCCGTAACCACCAAAGGCGTAGCTGCCAACACTGACATCCCCGTTGAGGGTTCTGACCCTGGTGCAGGTGGGTGAGACAGAACAGAATCCCTCCCTGGAACACTCACCTGCGACGGCACGTAGGTCTCATCCGAATCAACACCTGAGTACAGCTCGGGGGAGGTGCAGCCAGAGACACCCCTTGAGAGCACGACCTGCAGCACCTCACCCACCACCACACCACGTCCCTCACTGGTGGTTGGTCGGCCCTCGGACCCCTCCTGGGTCTGCACCATCTCCACAACCCCAGCAGTATCAGGTGCGTCTTCCCCTGCGTCTTCCCCTGCAAAGACATAAAAACAAAGAAATGGAAACAGGCATTAGCACCATGGCACACAATGAGGGCTGAGAAGCAAGAGAACCAGTACTTGATTGACACCCTCCCATGCATGCACCCTCACTGCGTATGAAGGGCAGGCAAATGGCACACACTGATGACACCAAGATGGAAGATGAACACATTTTCTGCATGCTGCCTGGCAGTGGCATCACACATTGGCCTGTGATTGCCAGGTGAAACACACATGCCATCACACAGATGGCATGTACCATTGCTATTGAGTGAAGATGGAGAGGAGGGCAGCACCTATTCATTCAGTCCAGTTCACGCATGTAATAGCTTTTCTAATTCTAACAGGTCAGATTTTTCACCTGGAGCTGCCAGTCTGAAATGGTCCAATTGCACAGGGACATGTGTGAACAAATGATATCCAGGTAACAAAGCCACTCCACTTTACCATAGCCATGTCAGACATGTGACTAGTGGACTGCGACATGCCTAGTAAAAGTGGTGGAATGCAAACAATCTGACTGAATGAACAGTGAAAAATAAGCAACAATGTTGTGGCAAAGTGACACTTGAAGGGCAACTGGCGTGCAGTTGGGCTAGATGTCTACTGTTGGCAGAAGGGATACTGCTATGGCCAAATGCAGCTGCGCAGGATGTATTGCATGAAGCACATGGCTGACCCATACGACTCAGGTGCACACACTCTCACCTGGCACACAAACAGAAGCCCTCACACACACACCATGCACATGGATGACACAAACATGCATGTGCACTCACCGGACAATGCCTCGTAATCAGCCAGATCTCCCACGCCTTGGATCTGTTCCTCCGTGACGTAGGTCCCAGCAACTGACTCATGTGGAGTGAGTTCCATGTCTACTACTGGAGACCCACCTCCAGTCACTAGAGTTGCGGCATGACTTGAGGCCAGCTTACTCTTTGCCCTGCGCTTTAGGTCATTCCAGCGCTTATAGCAATCATTGGCTGTGCGCCTCACGATTCCAAGGGCACTTACGATGTCCGCAACTGTCTGCCAGTGTGCCTGGCGTTGTGCAGGTGTGGTCTTGGATCCTGCAACAATGACCATCTCATTGTCATGTGCGGACACATACTCGACAAGTGCATTCAGTTCGTCATCCGTTAAGCTGGGCTTCCTGGACGGGCCGGACTGTGTAGCCGTGTCTGGGGCATCAGCCTGTGCCGGACGAGCACTCTTCCTCTTCCGCTTGGAAGGTGGTGGTGATCCTGAGTGTCCTGCGCCGCTCTGGACACTAGGGGCAGGAGCCCTGGTGGACTCTGTATCAGGAGTGTGGGATTGCACACTCAGCATGGGAGTTGGTGCAGGCATTGGCTCTAGTGTGATGGTGTCAGGGGGAATGTCAGCAGCATGGACTAGGACCGACACTGTCCTGGCTGGGTGTGTGAGGGCTGGGGTGGATGGAGCCGCAGCTGCCCCTGCAGCCTCTCCGCCCTGCCTACTTGGTGCAGCAGATGACCTTGCTGCCCCAGATGCACGTGGCATGGTGACATCAACGTGCACCAGCGCACGTGTCATAGGCCTGCTGACCTGGAAGTCAGCCATGGAGTCAGCCAGGTCTGGTGCCACAATGGGCTGGTCCAACAAGGGCTGAGCATGGATGGTGTCAGCCACATCAGCCTCAACGGGAGGGGGGGGAATATGGGTGCCCTTGACTGGTCCTCCACACATGGGGGGACAGGCTCACTCTGCAAGTAACGACCACGTCCCCTACCGGATCCACCACGGCCAACACTTGTGGCTCTTCCACCTTTGCCACCCTTACGGAATCCTCGCCTCCCAGCCATGGCACTGATGTAAATGTGCGTATGGGAGTGGCTGTAAACTATTGTCCTGGGCAATTGGGGGTCAAAGGGGTTGGGTACCAGATGGTAATTGTACCCTAGTGCTCTTGCAAGGCTGATTGTAACCCCTGGGGAAAGATGACGGGTCAAGCTACGCACAGGAGCCCCAAAAAAGGGAGATGACGTGCACGCAACACCTCCTAGACCACGTGTGCAGAAAGACAAACCTGCACTACACTGTGGCACCCAGTAACACAAGAATGAACGTATGCGTGTCACACGCAGCCTAGAATGTCCTCTGAAGGGGTAGGCTACACACGGGGCAAGCACAGATGTTAGATACGTGCGTGACTCACCGTCTGCCAGGTAAAAGAGCGTGTAAAAGGAGCGCGTTTGGTTGGCAACACCCCCGCCAAAAGAAGATTTGTACGCTGTCTGAGGAGACAGGACAACAGTAGAAGGGAACACTGTTTGAGGGAACAGGCCCAGGTAAACCAGTAAAAGAGAAAAAAGAGAAAAAGCTGTGAGAGGTAACAGGGAATACGAACTTGAAACGCCGTGAAGTAAATCGCGTGTGAAACGACAAGAAGTACAGAATTCACCCACTCGCTCTCCACGAAAAGCACGTACAAGGAAATGGTGTTCTACACGTACCTTTTATACAGGCCCACACGTCCAGCGTCACTTACGCGGCGTGTACGCGCTAGGGCCATTTCCACCAATTACACGCTTTGTCACTTATGCGTGTAGGGCCATTTCCACCAATTACACGCTTTGTCACTTATGCGTGTAGGGCCATTTCCACCAATTACACGCTTTGTCACTTCTGCGTGTAGGGCCATTTCCACCAATCACACGCGATGAGACTCTGACGTGCTGTCCAATTACATGCGATGACACTCTGACGTGCAGTCTTTCCACGTGTGCTCTGTCATCACGTGCTGTGTGGGAAACACCCATGCGGGTCACGTCACAGACGCGCTTACGTGCTGAGGGCCTTTGGTCCAATAGAATCGCGTATGCGTGCTGACGCGCTTACGCGCTAAGGGCCTTTCCTCGATTTTCACGGTGACGTGCAGGATTTTCACGTGCCAAATCACTCCGTACCAAGCTGGCCACGCGTAAGCACACGGAAGACCACGCTCCTGCCCAGAAGGCTGAACTACTGCCCCCCAGAGCCCCGAGCACGCTCCCACCTACCATCTGCTGCTGCCTGACTGCCTGCTGCCCATGTGCACTGCCATTTGCTGCCTGCACATCAGCCAGGGGTGCTGTTGCTGTGACCACCCCTGCTGGAACCGAAGACTCCTGACTGGAATTCCATCGCTCCACAGCCCTGCCCCAGGACCCAGTTGCCCACCCACTCCTGCCTCTGGGGTTGTCATGTCGGGGCAAACACCATCTGTGACCACTGACAACCCCCGGCCAGAGAGGCAGAGGGGCACCAGCTTCAGTGCCACCGAAGTTGGTGTCCTGGTGGAGCAAGTCCTGGGGCAGTATGATGCCCTCTTCGGAAGTTCCCGCGCCGACAAGGAAGGACGGACTCGGATCTGGACTGACATCGTGACTGCCATCAACGCGGAGGGGGTGGCAGTCCGAACTTACAACATGTCAGGAAGCGCTGGGAGGACTTCAGGTCCAGGACCCTGAACAAGGCCCGGCGCCTCTTGAAGGCAGCGGATGCCAAGGGGCGCCGGGGCCACTTGTCGGAAGAACAGATGGGGGTCCTGGAACGCATATCCCCAGCGCTCCACGTCCAGGTCCTGGAGAAGCAGACCCGTCTGGAGTCGAGCGGTGAGTGTACATGCATCCTGATTGTGAGCAGTGCGTGTGGTGATTATTCGGTATTGTGCAGGTTGCACATCTGTTTGTATGGGGTCGAGTATGGGTGGGGGTGTACAGGGCCGTGGGGCTAACACATGCGAGGGCTGTAATGTGTGAGACATGGATGGTGCTTGTGTGTGTAGGCTTGCATAGCAAATGCAGTTGTGCATGCACACATGTTTGGATGAATGTGTATGTAAGTAGACATGTCCGTGATGTCACGCATGTATGTTGTTTTGGGCTGCATGTATGAGCACTGTGTACATGTGCATGTGTGTGTATTTGACAAGGGTGCAACAGTGATGCAACATGGATGCATGTGACTGCGGTATGTGTAAGCCTGATTGGCAGATGTGACATGGATGCCCGTCTGAACAGTGCGACACTAGGCAGAGGTGTAGACATGCATGCAAGTGTGGTGGTGTGTGTACATGTGTGGTGCACTTCCTGTGTTGCATGTGATGTCTGGGTCACCTTTGGCTGCTCATGCTGTTGTATGTGTATGGATGGTGGTGGCAGTTGCGATATGGCTGTGGTATGGCTCATGTGTGCGAGTTGCAATGACATGTGTGTTGGGGATTGTGATGACATGTCTGAGGTTTGCCAATGCCACTCATGTGCAACTGTCATGTGTGTATGTGTCCATTGTACAGTGCCCTGATGCCTGTGTTTTGTTTCTCCCTGTCTGCAGCGTCAACTGATGAAGAGGGCGGAGAAGGTGCTGTGGAGCACAGCGGCGGGGATCCGACCGCCAGCCAGAGACGCAAGGCCCGGCTCCCCTCCCGTGTTGTCATCTTGTCGGGGAGTGAGGAGTCCGGTGCCGCGTCCCAGGCCGCAGCTGCCGGGGGGAGGTCCAAGAGGCGGAGGTTGGAGTTGGAATCCTCGGCAGCAGAAGGGGCAGCTGGGACCCCACAGGGCCCAACAGGGGAAGATGGCACGGAGTCATCCAGGTTGGTGGGGGGTCTGGTGGAGGAGGAGGCCGTGCAAGCACCAGAGACGGGGTCTGGAGGTGGGGATCCCACTGGTGCTAGTGGTGCAGTCCAGGACCAGGGACAGGTGGCAGCACAGGCCGCCGCGGAGGTGCCTGTGTGCAATCCTGTCCCCGATCCTGTCCCTGCATCATCTTGCACCAGCAGGGATGCCTACGTCCAGACCCGTTTTCAGGCAGGGGATGAGCTGACGTCAACTGGCCTTCCTCTGCCTGCGGACGTGGCTATCCAGGTCCGGGTTGAGCCTGTCCTGGCTGGTGTGGCGTTGCGTCAACGGGCCATGCGAGGTGACCTGCAGTCTTTTCATGGAGAGACTGCACGTCATCTCGAATGGCTCGTTCACCACGTCAGCCTGCTGGGACAGGTCACCCAGACCGGATTCCTCTGTCTGATGGGGCTTGTTCCGACCCCCTCCTCAACTGGACCCCCTACGCGCCAGTCGTCCTCTGTGCCATCTTCCCACCCATAAGTCACCTGGGTGCCCTGTGGAGCTGCCTCTGACAGTGCGGCCAGGCTGGTGGAGGAGGCATCCCTGCCACAGTCGGGAGTCGGACGTCCAGCAGGGGTGGCCACATCAACAACTGCACCCCAGCCGGCGGAGGATGTGCAGGCAGCAGGAGGCAGTGCACGGGCAGAGGCAGAGCAGGAGCAGCAACATGGTGGGAGCCATGAAGGCTCGGGGCCTTCGACATCGGAGGGGCAGGCATCGGCCGGAGGGCAGGAAGACCCAGGACAGAGAGTGTCTTCCGTGTGGCAGCGGTTGGGCCACGCCATAGGTGCGGAGCGGCGGCGGGCGGAAGAGGCGCGGCTCACAATTGTCAGGGCGGAGAACTCCATGTGGAGGGCCCTGAGGCGGGCCGAGTGCCTCGAGGCAATCCGCAGGGGGTTGGAGGAGGACACAGCGTCGTCCCTGCGGACCCTCGGGGCCATGGAACTGGACCGCCTCCTGGACATCGAACAGGAGTTCGATGATGCCCTGGCCCGGAACACCATGGAGTGAGCCGCTGGACTTGCCCGCCGCCTTTGTATATAGTTCTTTAGTTTTAGGTTTCCTTTGTTTTTTCTTATGATTTGGAGTCGACGGACACTGCTCCACTTTTTGTATATAGTTGCTTTTTAGTTAGGTTTTTTTTAGGTTTCCTTTGTTCAGTTGGGCTCATGGACCCTTTCGAGTTTTTTACATAGTTCTTGATTTGATGGATAATTTTTTTACATTTGACTTTGGAGGACATTTTTTTGGATTATGATTTGCAGTTCTTTATTTTTATGCGGACATGCAGCTTGATTTTTTTTTACTTCCCATTGTAGTTTGTTTCATTTCTTTAGCATTCTTTCTTTTTTTCAATACAATTTTGTTTCCATGCTTCACTGTGTGGTATCATCTGATTGGTTTCATGCATGTCATGTTGGGTGTTTTCCCATTCAATTGCAAACATTGTGTGTGACGGACATGGGTTCATTAGCTTCATGAACATTGGGGGTGTGACATGTAATTTTCATTTCCATGTGGGTGAATGGGTTACTTAGTAGGGCTTTTTGGCTGTGGAGGCTGACCATAACGCACATGATTGGTGATTGTGAGGACCTGGTCGAGGGTGCCCCTGGTGGCTGGGGGGTGGTGGGAGACATGAGTGGGGGCCTGGTGGAGGGTGCCCATGCACTGCTGGGGGGTGGGGGTGGTGGGAGACATGAGTGGGGGCCTGGTGGAGGGTGCCCCTGGTGGCTGGGTGGTGGGGGTGGTGGGAGACATGAGTGGGGGCCTGGTGGGGGCTGCCCCTGGATGCTGGGGGGTGGGGGTGGTGGGAGACATGAGTGGGGGCCTGGTGGAGGGTGCCCCTGCACTGCTGGGGGGTGGGGGTGGTGGGAGACATGAGTGGGGGCCTGGTGGAGGGTGCCCATGCACTGCTGGGGGGTGGGGGTGGTGGGAGACATGAGTGGGGGCCTGGTGGAGGGTGCCCCTGCACTGCTGGGGGGTGGGGGTGGTGGGAGACATGAGTGGGGGCCTGGTGGAGGGTGCCCCTGCACTGCTGGGGGGTGGGGGTGGTGGGAGACATGAGTGGGGGCCTGGTGGAGGGTGCCCCTGCACTGCTGGGGGGTGGGGGTGGTGGGAGACATGAGTGGGGGCCTGGTGGAGGGTGCCCCTGGTGGCTGGGTGGTGGGGGTGGTGGGAGACATGAGTGGGGGCCTGGTGGGGGCTGCCCCTGCACTGCTGGGGGGTGGGGGTGATGGGAGACTTGAGTGGGGGCCTGGTGGAGGATGCCCCTGGTGGCTGGGGGTGGGGGTGGTGGGAGACATGAGTGGGGGCCTGGTGGGGGCTGCCCCTGCAGTGCTGGGGGGTGGGGGTGGTTGGAGACATGAGTGGGGGCCTGGTGGAGGGTGCCCCTGCACTGCCGGGGGGTGGGGGTGGTGGGAGACATGAGTGGGGGCCTGGTGGAGGGTGCCCCTGCACTGCTGGGGGGTGGGGGTGGTGGGAGACATGAGTGGGGGCCTGTTGGAGGGTGCCCATGCACTGCTGGGGGGTGGGGGTGGTGGGAGACATGAGTGGGGGCCTGGTGGAGGGTGCCCCTGCACTGCTGGGGGGGTGGTGGGAGACATGAGAGGGGGCCTGGTGGAGGGTTCCCCTGGTGGCTGGGTGGTGGGGGTGGTGGGAGACATGAGTGGGGGCCTGGTGGGGGCTGCCCCTGCACTGCTGGGGGGTGGGGGTGGTGGGAGACATGAGTGGGGGCCTGGTGGAGGGTGCCCATGCACTGCTGGGGGGTGGGGGTGGTGGGAGACATGAGTGGGGGCCTGGTGGAGGCTGCCCATGCACTGCTGGGGGGTGGGGGTGGTGGGAGACATGAGTGGGGGCCTGTTGGAGGCTGCCCATGCACTGCTGGGGGGTGGGGGTGGTGGGAGACATGAGTGGGGGCCTGGTGGAGGGTGCCCCTGGTGGCTGGGTGGTGGGGGTGGTGGGAGACATGAGTGGGGGCCTGGTGGGGGCTGCCCCTGGATGCTGGGGGGTGGGGGTGGTGGGAGACATGAGTGGGAGCCTGGTGGAGGGTGCCCCTGGTGGCTGGGTGGTGGGGGTGGTGGGAGACATGAGTGGGGGCCTGGTGGGGGCTGCCCCTGCACTGCTGGAGGGTGGGGGTGGTGGGAGACATGAGTGCGGGCCTGGTGGGGGCTGCCCCTGCAGTGCTGGGGGGTGGGGGTGGCTGGAGACATGAATGGGGGCCTGGTGGAGGGTGCCCCTGGTGGCTGGGTGGTGGGGGTGGTGGGAGACATGAGTGGGGGCCTGGTGGAGGGTGCCCATGCACTTCTGGGGGGTGGGGGTGGTGGGAGACATGAGTGGGGGCCTGGTGGAGGCTGCCCATGCACTGCTGGGGGGTGAGGGTGGTGGGAGACATGCATTGTTGATCAGTAGTGCAAGGTGACATGTGGGTTGGCTGGGGGGCATGCCCATGGTGGATGGGCTGCCTGCGGGACATGAACAGGGGTGCAGGGTAGTCCCCCGTGGTGTGGGCTGCCTGCAGGGGCCTTGGAGGTTGTGGAGCGTACACCTTGGAGGACCCACACGGCCAATTTACGTGTAGTACTCCCCAGAACACCTGAAATACACATACCCTGCTGAAATCGCGTGTGGAACTTCCCGCGCACCCCTGAAATACACTTACCCTGCTCGCACTGGCCCATTCGCGTGTGTAACTTCCCGTGCACCCCTGAAATACACGTACCCTGATGGAATCGCGTGTGGAACTTCCCGCGCACCCATGTAATACACGTACCCTGCTCGCACTGGCCCATTCGCGTGTGGAACTTCCCGCGCACCTCTGAAATGCACGTACCCTGCAGAAATCGCGTGTGGAACTTCCCGCGCACCCCTGAAATACACGTACCCTGCTGAAATCGCGTGTGGAACTTCCCGCGCACCCCTGAAATACACGTACCCTGCTGAAATCGCGTGTGGAACTTCCCGCGCACCCCTGAAATACACGTACCCTGCTGAAATTGCGTGTGGAACTTCCCGCGCACCCCTGAAATACACGTACCCTGCTGAAATCGCGTGTGGAACTTCCCACGCACCCCTGAAATACACGTACCCTGCTCGCACTGGGCCAATCGCGTGTGGAACTTCCCGCGCACCCCTGAAATACACGTACCCTGCTGAAATCGCGTGTGGAACTTCCCGCGCACCCCTGGAATTCACATACCCTGCTGAAATTGCGTGTGGTACTTCCCGCGCACCCCTGAAATACACGTACCCTGCTGAAATCGCGTGTGGAACTTCCCGCGCACCCCTGAAATACACGTACCCTGCTGAAATCGCGTGTGGAACTTCCCGCGCACCCCTGAAATCCACGTACCCTGCTGAAATCGCGGTTGGAACTTCCCGCGCACCCCTGAAATACACGTATCCTGCTGAAATCGCGTGTGGAACTTCCCGCGCACCCCTGAAATACACGTATCCTGCTCGCACTGGGCCAATCGCGTGTGGAACTTCCCGTGCACCCCTGAAATCCACGTACCCTGCTGAAATTGCGTGTGGTACTTCCCGCGCACCCCTGAAATGCACGTACCCTGCTGAAATCGCGTGTGGGACTTCCCGCGCACCCCTGAAATGCACGTACCGTGCTCGAATCGCGTGTGGTACTTCCCGCGCACCCCTGAAATACACGTACCCTGCTGAAATCGCGTGTGGAACTTCTCGCGCACCCCTGAAATGCACGTACCCTGCTCGAATCGCGTGTGGTTCTTCCCGCGCACCCCTGAAATACACGTACCCTGCTGAAATCGCGTGTGGAACTTCCCGCGCACCCATGTAATACACGTACCCTGCCGAAATCGCGTGTGAGACTTCCCGCGCACCCCGGTATACACGCACACGTAATTTTTTGTCAGCGGCTGTCTGTGTTTGTGGGTACCCCTTTGCACGTCATTTGTCCTGGAGGGCCACAGTATAGGACATTCTTCATGGCTGTATATAGGTGCTATTTGTTGGCGCACCTTTTGGCGCACATTTGTTCCAGGCGCAGAGACGCTACCGCCTGCTTTCTTGTGGCGGTCGTGTTTGTGCCTGTGCGCTGGTTTGAGCGTGCGCTTTTTTGCCCTATCTATTCCATGAATTCGTGTTGTAGGCGAGCGTGTGGGCGAGTGTTACGCCCCGTGTTCCGCCTACTTTTGTTGCGTGCGCCGCGCTATGTGCGATTTTCGCTGTGGCTTGTGCGATTTTCGCTGTGACCTGGCGCACGCTGTTAGATGGCCTGTGCGCCAACGTGCGCCGCGCACTTTTTTTTCGCACATCCGATGGTTATCTCGCGCACGGCCTTCCATGAATCGATGTGCGCTGCTTTTCGTGCGATTTTCGCACTTGCACTGCGATTTTCGCTATTCCACTGCGAATCGCACGTTTTTGCCCACTTGCGCCACGCTAATTATTCCATGAATCGGCCTGTTAGTTTGAATGTCAGCGGTCAAAATAAGGTGAAAAAATGAAGGAGCAGCTCTTTAAGTCCTGGTGATTGTAACAGATTACATTTTGCATTCATGCACACATTAGAAATGCAGAACTGCATGTACCAGGAGGAAACATGATGTGAGCCTAAAAGCAAGGGCTGGTTTATTACTTAGTGCTTGTCATGACACAGCTTGAGATCTCTGCCAACTACACTATGGCCTGTACTATTTTCAAACTTAAAGGGGAAGTTTGCTCAGAAATGTTTTTGACCCAATCCATCTGCCATGTATTTTTGAGCATACATTGATTGAACATAAAAAAGTCTATTCAACTTACCTTACTTTTTCTCACATTTACACATTTACTCATGCGAAACTGATGGGTCGAGTACTGCCATCTTGTGCTAACCATAGCCGTTGATCCATCGCCCTAAGTGCATGTGCCCTTGCGACAGTAATTCAGATCACCTGCCGCTCAAGCGGACATTACTAGACGCATAAACCTCTTTTTAAAATGCCAATGCACGTCTCATTTCAACGTTCTCTGTGTGCAATCTATTGACGCTCCTCCAAAGAAATGCCAAGACGCCTCTTTCCTCGGCAAGTATAAACAAACCCTTTCTGATCAGACAACACTGGAGTTTCTTTTTCTGTCAGTCTATTTTATTCTGAGCCTCAATGACTTATTTTTCCTTTGTTCAGCTATCTATATATCTATATAGTTTGATGCACTGAGAACAGGTACTTACACTACCTAAAATGAATGAACTCAGTCATCGCGTTTTGAATTTTTATTTAATATTATTGTCAAATGTCTTTACTGAACAATACTAAAAATCTATATTTACATGGCTTATTTTGCACATGTGTCAAAGCGAAATTTCAAATCTTGTACCTATTATTCTTATCTTTGCACTATGGGTTTTTGTAGCATGGCTGTTTCTACTCTTATTTTTTCTTTTACATTGAATTTCAACATAAAACCTAATTTCGTTACTGGATGCAAACAAAAACTTTTTCATTTTTCTCTCTGCTGATTTTACACTTGTTCAATATTCAGGTACGATGGGAACATTTCAGCCCTATCTGTACGAGCCTGAATATTCAAAGGAGGAAATGGTTGAAAGAGAAAGAATCCAAAATGATGGGAAACCAGATGAAAGTTATGACGATCAATCACTGAAGCCTGAACCCAGTCGCATGGAAGACATTTCCACCTGGTGTTCCTGCCATCTTTGTGAGGTTATGTTAACTTTGGTTTAGAACTGCTTTTGAAGAGAAAACTGTGGCCGCTTGGTCTACATAGCCGAAGAAAATACACCACCACTATACAATGCCCAGCTGCATGACTCACGGGCAGCCTGCGTTACAAGATCAGTGTTGCGAATGATGATGGTCCTTATGCATGAACTTCGAGCAACAGTTTGTCCTCGTAATCCAAGTAATGAGTATGTTAGGTAGTAGGAGTTGAGCCAGTTCCATAAGGAGTTGCATTGAGTTGCAAGTCAGGCCTAGATGTTTTGCAGTGGCTACTCAATCTAATGACCTACCTTTCATGTTTAATACCACTGTCTCATTTACCCTATTTTCCATATACATCACCTTATAGATCACCCTATGGTGCTCTTCCATTGCACCACATTCTATATGCCCTTTCACCCCCTGATTACTTACAATTAAGTTTCTTTTTTTTTTTTGTATTTTAATCTTTTAATCTTTAAGATTTTTTACAAAGGGTGATTTTCTGTTTATCTGTATTTGTCTATCTTCCTTTCTTGAGTCTCTATGGAGCGGCCAGCGGAGCAGTTTGTTTATTGTGGTAAGGAAGTTGGTGAGGTACAAGCCACCACTAAGTCTGTTGAGGCCTGAAAGGTTTCTTGTAAACTGCGTAAGATGTTGTAGGCTGCCAACAGCCATGGGGTCTTGTCACCCGCTATTAGCCTTGCCCAGAAAAGTGCTTCATCCTGCAGCACGAAGTCCGAGAAAATATGTCTCAGATAAGGTGATCTTAACTTCAAAGTTCCAGGACAAGACAGCAGCAAGTGGCGGATAGTTTCCGTTAGTTCCGTTTGTCCACAAAATCTGCAGGCGTTAGTTGTTGCACGCCCCCGTATGAATAGGATCTCGTTTGTATGTAACAAGTTCAATCTTGCTCTTAGTAGCAGGGACCTTGCTTGCTTGGACGGGAACTGTTTGACGAACGGTTGAAGCTCGTTCAATTTGCGAATGGTCACCGGCAAGTGTCTTGTTAGCTTGTTTGAGGCGGCTTTCTCAGCTGTTTTAATCCAGTCGAGTTCCTTCACTCTATTCAGTACTTTTACTTGGTTGTTATTGAGAGTCTCTACGTCAGATGAAACTTCTTGGAGGATTTCCTTGATCCGATTTGACCAGCTGTTTAACATCTTGCAATTTTGGTCATTTATTTCTTGTAGGATCAGATGGTATACTGAAGGATTTTCCGCAAGTTGGCATTTGCGGTAGAGCATTATAGAGTTGCATCTTACTGATCCCTCGAGGGAAAGTAAACTAAGTTCTTGTCTTATACAAGCTATAGGCACGCATTTTGGAAGCCCCAGGATAGCCCGCCAGAATGTTGCCTCTAGGGTAGGCCAAAGCGATGAAGGAGTGTTGGGCATAGCGTCTGCTCCGTAAACTAGGGTTGGGACCACCTTCATTTTGTAAAAATTGATCACGGGGATCAAGGAAAATCGCCCAAATTTTCTATCAATGGCTTTGCCTTGTGCCGTGAGTTTTCTTGCTTTGTCTTTTAGGAGATTTTGCATTCCTATCTCATTTTTGGAGTTGTCCAGGATAAAGCCCAGATATTTAAATTATGCCACATTTTCAATCTGGTTCTTGTTCAGCACTAGTTTCGTTTTTGCGTTGATTTTGGCGTTTCATACCTCTGTTGCCCTTTTGCATCATAACTCAATTCCCTTTCCTTACTTGGAACACAACCCCTTTCCTTTGCTCACATTGCTCATTGACTAATTGCTTGTAACTCACCACCTTCCAATGCCCTGATTCATATGTACATGTTAGATCACATTTATTTGCAATTCATCGTACGCAAGACACAAC
Organism: Ambystoma mexicanum; assembly: GCF_040938575.1. Taxonomy (NCBI): domain Eukaryota; kingdom Metazoa; phylum Chordata; class Amphibia; order Caudata; family Ambystomatidae; genus Ambystoma; species Ambystoma mexicanum. The sequence goes on from NC_090930.1 coordinate 873,983,910, forward strand.
AAGAAGTTGTGGTGAGGTACTTAATGGTATCCAGCTATTGGGTCTGTCCATGGACAACCAAGTAAAAGACACTGAGTGGCCTTCACATGCATTGTGCTGGCATGTTGTACTTTATTGTAATGTTTGCTGCATATTTCAATTAATGCAAGCAGAGGTAACTGCGAGGGGTTTCACCCAGGAATATGGTGATGGAGAGGAAGTAAGAGTGACCTAAAATATGTATTTGTGTTTTCAAGGAAGGTGAGTTGCTTTCTTTAAAAACACTAGACATGGAAAGTGGTGAAAAGAATGGCATCTCAGATGCCCACCGTCTCGTGGCCTTTCACAGAAAATGCTGAAAAGTGGCAATATTGACTATTATGTGCATAATATATGACCAGTAGTGTATACCACTGTTAAGTAATACTTGACTGTTATAACCTTCTGTTATTCAACTGTGCCCAAAAGTGAGTACCACAAACTACCACACTTGTAATATTCATGGTTTAAATACATTTTATTGTAATTAACTCACAAGTACTCAGAAATCTCATTTGAACAGAGAAGTCATACAGAAACAAAACAAGGAAAAACACTTATAAGATATGGAACCTAACTTCCTTGGCAAGTAGGATTTGTGTTAAGTGGATGTGGATTGCAAAAGACCAAAGATGTATGGGCCACAGTGTTAGCCAACAATGACAGCCCGGGTGACAGAAGATGTCATTTAAATGAATTCTATGCATATGTGAAGTATGAATATGCGCCTCCGGCCTATGCATCTCTCTATCTCCCAAATGAGTTTGTGCATTTTTGATCCGCACTGAAGGTGGATAGCAAAGGGCTATTTAGCTAACAGCAATATTTAATTACAAGGTGTTGGGAAGTAGGTACATTGAGTAATGTTGCAATAGGTTGCAGATTCCCAAGGGTAAAATTATTTAACCGATGGACAGAATTGCAGGTAGAAAACCCTCTTTTCATGGTATGTATTAGAATTCCATTTTATGAGAAGTGAAGAGATGGCTTTGATGTGTACAGGCATGAGCGTAATGTTAGGTTTCGTTGTGATGTGGTTGCTTGACTTTGCATTGAATAAAGACTGGCACATGTTTGTAATGGGACTTTTAAGAAACAAGGGAGTACCACACAACAATACAGAAAATATGAGCTGTACTCAAAATATGTGTATTTAAGGAAGGGATGGGGTAGCGGAATGGGAAACTTAAATGGGATAATTAGGCATTTCTGTGGAATAACCATGAGGGAGGAAGGGACTGAGGTTTCATCAAATTCGTCTTTGCGTATAATGTTCAGAATTGGCTGAGGATGACTGCTGGGGACAAGGGGTACAGGTGCAAGTGAGACAGTGAAAGAAACCTTTTTGATCAAGTGGTTTTTCACGCTTTGTGCAAGTTCATTCACAGTATTCATTAGTGTGTCCAATTTTGTTGACAAGTTTTTGATTTGAATATTTACATTTGGGGAAGCGAGTTCTGTTTCTGATTGTGGGGACTGAAAATTATACACCTGGGGCCTGCTTTCATCATGAACACTATGTACTGTAAGAGAAATTGAAATAGTTATTTTAGTGCAGTGTGTACAAAGTATATTATTTGTTCACAGTAAAATATGTATTGCATACCATTGGAGATGTTATTGTCGCTCATTTCATCCCTTGGGAAGTTCTCTTCCAACCATTCCAGTTTGCTTGTCATTTCTGTGAGTAAGAAAAGGGCTTCGATTTTACAATGCATTTATGTAATGCTAGCTAATAAAAGAAAGAAAATGCAATGCACTTACTATTTAATAGGAATGTGTTGTCCAGTAAGCAGTTGTTGTTTTTAATCTGTTTCCAGAGTTGTACTGTGGATCTTATATGAAGTGTACAGTTATGGTTTGTGCTTGGTGCATTCCATTGCAAAGTGTGTTACCTCAACAACAAATGTTTTTATTTTTGAACATGAGTATTTGTAGGAAAAGATATACTTACATGTTGTAAACATTACTTGTAATTTTAGATATATCTGTTTTTTTGTTGATGGTTATTTTTTGTGGGTCTCCCCTATGATTTTAAGTCTTGCAAATCCTGTCCATAGTCCACTGACTATTATGCTTTACGCAACCTCCTTTTCTGTCACATTGGGAGGTGTACAATATAAGGGACTTGTAGCAAAGGAAAGGTGTACTAGCAAAAACCTTTGAAATTCAGTGAACAAAGTTTGTTAATTGGTTGCTATGGTTAAGTTGCACTAACAAAAAAAACATGAAATTCAGTGAAAAACTTTGTTAAGGGAACGTTACGTTAAGTTGCACTAATAATAATCTTTGAAATTCTATGAAAAAACTTTGTTAAAGGGATGTTATGGTTACAAGTAAAACCAAAAAAAAGAAATTTGCCAGTTATGGTAAGCTAAGCAACCATAACTTGCGCCACCACAGTGCACTGCTAAGACTAACCACCGAGGACATCAAAGATGACATAACTATTGGTGGTGGCGCGAGTTATATACATATGTGTCTCTGTTTATTACAGGGCCTGCGGTAGCAGCCCTGTAGTGATGGTACGTTTCTCAACCCATGGGAAGAGCAGTTTTTGGGCAGCTTATAACTGTAGCACCGTTCAATGAATTTGCATGAAACTTTGCAAAAAAGGGGGGTTATAGGGCGGCGCCCAAAACCTTTGAAATCCAGATAGACATGAATGTAAAAAATGTTGCTCATGGCTACAGCCCAAACCGCTGGATGGATTTTCGCCACAATTGTGGGAGGTGCCTGGTCCCGAACGTGGCCTTTTGCAAATTTGATCTTAATCCGTCCAGTAGATTTGAAAAAAAGCCCAAAATGTAAGTAAAATAAATTAGTGATACCTGCTTCTTTTCCGTGGACTCACTTCCTGGTTTGGTGTCCATGGACACCTCTGGGCCAATCAGGGAGCCATTAAACTGTCGCCATGTTGGATTTGCGAACTGCGCCCATTATCCATCTATATCATGGTAAACACATATTGAAAAACACAGCATTACACTTGTAAAACAAATGAAACCATTTTTGGGGAGGTATGGGTGATGAGGATGGGATGGGATATGGCCAGAAAAAGAGGTTTGGGGATAAAGCTGTCATGTTTGCAAACTTGACATAATTTCGAGGACATCCCTGCATATTTCTGCATTACAGGCTCATTGAAGAGCAGTGTTTTGAGGGCTTATAACTTCATCCATTCATTGGCGTCATCCAATGAAACTGCATGAACCTTTACAATATAATTTGAGACCCCACTTTGAATGGTTTTGCAAAGTTATGTGCCGTTTCGCCAAGAGCATGCAGAAACGGGGGGGGGGCAAAATGTTTGAATAGCTTATACATTTGGTAGTTTGATGAATCTCCATACATGTTTACAAAAAGATTTTAGACCCAACATTTACAGCCTGATTCATGGAATTATTTGCGCGTAAAATGCACATTTACGCGCCTTTCTGCGCGAACATCCATATTTCAGGTATGCGGATTTTCGGGAAGAATGGTGCGCAAATGTGAGTTTTTTGCGCGCAAATAATTCCATGAATCAGGGTGTTAATGTTTTTCCAAAGATTGGTGGCATTTTGTCAAGAGGGGTCAAAATCAGAAGAGGGGTGCCAACATTTTAGATGGCTTATAACTTTGGTGCCGTTTGGCGACTCTGCACAAAAGTTTGCAAAAAGATCATAGACCCAACTTTGAATGTCTGTGCAAACCTCGAATGATTTTGTCAAGTGAGGGATATATTATATCACTATTTTCATATCTACATTTTGGCACTTTTCAAAAAATAAAACAGGGACGGATTTGCAGCAAACGTGTGCGAGGAGTTCAAGGACCTAGGATGCCCTTTTTATGAGATATTTACACAACAACGCAATGCAACACTCATCACCGGGCCTTGGTGTCGAAAGCGCACAGTAGGTACCAGCATGCTGCAGCATGCCATCTCTCGCCACCCCTCCATGTCTTGTCCGGAGTAAGCCAGTCACGCATGCCCATTCTACGTACAGTTTACTTCAGAGTGCAAAGCACATCAAATGATAAGAGACTCAGAACAGCATCAAAGCGATCATTGATTTTCAAAAATTAATGAGAGTGTTATTATGTCTGCTACAGAACCCATGGGGAATACTGTTAGTATACTGTAGATTTGAAACACACCTCGCATTTTCCAGTCGCTGACAGTTATCTGGATTCAACCAGCTTTTACATTGAAACATGTACAGAACCTGTTCTTGAAAATGACAATAGAGAGAAAGAGGCATTGCGAGATTCCTTGTCTCATTTGGTGTCGCTGTCTTTATTTAATTCTTTTTTCCCATCACCAATATCCCTAAAGAGGAAGTAACTGAACCAGTCGACACTATGCACCGTGTGCACTAGATGGACCTCACGCTGCCAATGCAGAAGCTTTTGCCTGAACCAAGTGCATGCTGATGTAAAATAAACAAACTTATTTCATAGATAGTGCAATATGTAGCCTATCTCAATCCATCCTGCCATCCAAAGCCAATTGTATTTTCCTTTATTTTTGTTTTGCAAATTCAAATGTTAATCTGCAAACAACATACATGCAAAGAGTCATATGCCAAACTTCTAATATTATAATCGTGTCATGGGCAATACAGTACACTGTTTGTCTTTGTAAATCCAAGGGTACTTTGAGAAAGGTGAAACATGAAAATCGAAAAAGGGAACCAAACCTTTTGAGTAAAGATATCACAATAAAGAGGTAGCATTGTGAGTATTGTTATTTTACCCAGCATCACACAACGAAGCTGGTTGGCTGTCACTAGTCTTTTAAATTGCTTGAAAACATCATCACAGAATCACTAAAATAATATGAAACAGCAAATTTAAAAAAATTCATGGGGGGGGGGGGGGTGAGAGTCGATACACAGCTTTGCAAGCCTCCTGCCACTAGAGCTGAATGGTTGTACTGCTTCACAAGCAACACCACAAATATATAGCCAGGGGAAGCATGTAAAAGCCTCAACCCATCCAACTAATTCAGAATGTGCTCTGCTGCACAGTGACAATCGCATTGTACCATACCACATCATGCAATATCCGTTGCTGCTGTAAACCTGTCCTTTTTCTACGACTTTCCTGACCATTTTGACTACATCTGCCATGATTCATTGCCACTGACAGTGCTCCCAGGGGCAGATGGGAAGGGTAGTCCAAAACATCTGTAGAGTCAAAGTTTTCAGAAGCCGGAGAGCAATAATGTGTGAATCATGGAGAAGCGGGAATAAGTATTAAGAGGACCCTCCCTTGATTTGCATGTTTACCTCTCAATGCACCTACATTCCAGGACTGGCTGCCATGGGTGTATAATTGCCACATTCTAAATAACAGCCCCTTGTCAATTCAATAAAATAATGCAACCCAAAAGAAGTCCCTACCAAGTAGGATGGTGATATTCATGTAAAAGTGTGAAGAGGAAGTGCCAGACATCATCCGCACTCCAGACACCCCCTTCGAAGTGCCAGGAACATTCACGCCAAGATATGTGATGTATGGAAAACAAATAAACCAGCAGAGAGCCGCAGTCGGGCTCTGCCAAGTGCCTATCGGAATAACAGCACCTATTGAAGCACCGACACCTAAGCAAACCTGGTCAGTAAGGTACCCCCCGAGAAATCCATATCTACAGGCAAAACAAAAGGACGTTTGTCAAAATGGAATACCTGAAGAAGCCAAGAAGATACTAAAAGAAGATGACTGGTGATGTCATGAGAGATCGGACTAACACACACATAGAGTATATAATGACCCAAGAATGCTGATAAGGAAACGAAATGCCATGGATAAGTGACATCTTGGGCCTAAGGTAAAACAGTTGATTTCAAGATGAAGAAACTTATGCCATATGCACGATGAAGACATTAAGCCAGTTTAAATGTGTACATACGCAGGAAACTGCAAGAAACGAAGAAATCGTGAAGCTTGCTTATGCTTAGTAGTAAAATAGGTTGCTGCAAGTGCCAACTATACATATCTACCTCAAAGCACTTTATAGATGAGTGAAAATCCACTAAGCACTTGAGCAGTATCAAATCGAGGTTACTAAAGGTCTCAAGAGAAGAGGGCCTCAGCAGACAATTCAAGAATAAAGACGAAGAGAAACCCAGCTGAAGGTAACCATGCAAGGAAACCAAGGTCGTGTCAGGCTGGAATAGGCTAGCAATGCCTATTCAGCATTGCTGAACAGTTAAAGCAGATGGTAAACGACTCACAGAAGTAAATCAAATACACGAAATTGCATGAAGAAGAGGCCTGTTTCACGGTGTCCTAGTCACGTGGCAAGGCTGGCAGAAAGGGATGAGACTTTCACACCTGTACATGGAGCCTTGTCGTACCCATACTCCTTAACTTTCTCAGACCAAGAAGCAGACTCAAGGCCAAACTACAAAGCAGTAATTGGCACATGGCCACTGAGGTGATGAATGGTTGTAACATAAGTTAGAGGGAAGCTGGGGTGGAGACTTACTCCCTGCACCTGGCTCATTATTCGGGATGCTGCTAAGTGCAAATGGAAAAGTATGTTTGGGCTCAATGCCAACCCAATAATAGTGGACCATGTAATCTAACGTCCTATAGAGAGTAGAGCCAATGGGACGTCATACTTTTTGAACGTTTACAGTGGCCAGTTTGAAGGAAGGGCTTAGTTTCCCCATCCGATATTATTTTCCAGTCCCCTCTCCCCCTTACCATATACAGATATAGTACCTATGCTAAAGTTACCTTCCTATAACCAATCAAGTTGCATGTTAGGTTTTTAGTACACGTCAATGATGACGAGTTTTTGGTATAAATGTTGTTGTTTTTCTGAAACTATTTGGAGATTAGGCAAGAAGGAAGATCGAGGAGTTGCTGATGTTCATTGAACTCCCCATTTTCTGCACTTGTCATTAAATGGACTCCCTTTGCCAAACTATTGAGTTGTCATTATTATTTGATGCAAGAGTATGAATCTGCATCCCCATCTATCTCGAGGGTGCTTCTGCTCATCTTAAAGGGCTGTTTGGAGACCCCCAGTCTTATGGGCCAGCTGGGGTCCATCCAGTTCACTTGGTAGCAGAGATTAGATGGTTAAGATTAGATAAAACACCCCATCGACCGTCGACATAAGTAACTTCGGGTCCTCTGCAATATCACGAGTCCTTTGCCATCCGGCTGAAAGAACAAGAAGCTCCCCGGAGGTAGTGGCTAGTTTAATTAAAAACCCTATTAGGTTAGGTGTGAAGGAACCTTTGCTTTCCCCTAAAAATCCCTTCCCACTTCTACGAGCAGATGATCGGACGAGCAGCACGTAAAGGCCATAACAAAGGCAGTGATCCCGAGCGTCCGGAGAGGAAAAACATACAGTGAGTGAAAAAGACTGAATGCTTTGGCAAAATGTTATAGGACTCGAAACAAGTAAATGGAAGGTAACGGAGGGAGTTTGGACAAAAATAACATCAGAGTAAGAGTATAATGTATATATAAGGGGAAAATATTGACTCAATGGTGGCGAGCAATAGAGAGAGATACCGGGAGTGACCGAGGTAGAGAGTATACACCTAGTTTCCTAGGTTTTAAAGAGCGCTAGAAGAAGCCTTCATTTAAGGTCCTAAATTGATAGGATGACGTAGAAAACCAGAATCAGTTAAAGACGATCTGAAAAAAATGGGCATACATTCCATGTCGGAATACAATTAGGGGCACAATGCATCTGAGGAAGCAGATGGCATGAGATTTGTGTAGCCGTTCAGAGTCTGTCTTGTCTGTCTCATTTTTTGTCTATGGTGTAAAAAGGTTGAACAAATTTGCATGAAAACTGTACGAGTATGATAATATGAGGTTGCATGGCATGTATTGATGGTTGTAGTTAACAAAAGTAACAGTGAAATTTTTTGTTGAAAAACGGGATTGGAGCTTGCGACAATTGGTGCTCGCTCATATTGTTGATTGTGGTTGTGAAACGTAAAGTATAATAAAGTGTTGTATAGAGGATAAAATAAACATGTTGAGCATGGAAGACATTACCCCTTTGGCGCACATGTGCAAAAAGCTGCCGAAGCATGCACCTAAGTTTAAATAGTACAGTGCAGAATGGGTTAAAGGGACCGCAAACAAAATGTTTATGCCATGGCCCCAGGGAGGATTGCTATCTAAAACGGTCCTACAACACATGGTGAAATATTTGCACGCCACATACACTGGCAAAAAGTTAGGCAAACGCCTAGCTAGTTTAGATCTTTGGAAGATGTATCAACAAGAAAACGAGGAGGAGGCACCGATAGTTTGGATACTGAATATATGCACAGAGTGGGGTAAGGAGCCTTCTGTGCCACCTGCCCCGTCTGAAATGGAAAGCAAAGCTGGTAAAGATGAAGGATTATAGTCCCTGAGGGAACTTAAAGCAACCACAGGATATTGCAACCCAGCAGATGAGTCACCTATGCAAAGTATTGACGAAAGCCCAGAGAAGGATAGAGACAGAGATATTACCTCCAAAGTCCAGAGGACAAGGAGAGACGTGAAAAAGCAAAAGGGGACCAAACACAAGCAAGTACATCTCTAGATAGGGGAATAAAGAGAAAGAAATGAAATGAGATGAGGATAGGACTAATGAGATGGCATTCACACAGAACGAATGGATAGGAGGTCAGATGTTATTAAAACTTGATGGTAAAGGCATTGAGGATGTGAGACAAAAGGGAGAACGGGATGAGTTAGAGAGAAAGAAAAATGAAAACCGTTCAAGAGACAAAGGGGCTAGAAAAAGGATAGACAGAAACGAGAGCAGTTATATCACGATGAACAGGTCAGAAAACAGGAAAAGGCAGAAGAGCAGAGAAGATGCGATCATAAACAGAGAACAGCTGATGATCGAGATAGGATAGAACAAAGGAGGATAGAAGATGAAGAACAAAAGATTCGGGAGAAGAGTATAAAAAGACAAAGGGATGAGGAAATGTGAAGAGCAAATGAATGAAGAGATGCGAGGAAACAAGGAGAAGATAGGGTCAGAGAGGAAGCAAGGAAGCCTAGAGAATTTGATGACAACATAGAGCATAAGCAAAGACAGAGAGCATGGGATCTTGAGTATCTGGAAAGAGAGTTAAAAAAACCTGATCCAGTATTAGGCTCAGAATATATAGAAATTCGATTCAGCACCAGGCATGGCTAGGGCAAATATAGAAGATGACTTCGACACCAGAAGCATCAGAGAGACGATCGATAATATATACAATGAGATGGGGCTAGAACCCGTACCCCAATGGAGAGGAGAGGGTGAACGTTTGGAGAGCACTCAGTTGTACGATGCTGAGGACGCTTCACAAAGTAACAGAAATAGAGAGCTATCATTAGACAGGCTGACCCTAAGCAGAAATTAAGAGGATGAGAGAAGTTGCATGAGTTGGGCACAGACAATATCGGACAGAGAGAGAGAAGAATGTGAAGAAAGAGAAGATGAGAGAAGACGCGAAAAACGCTTCTGTAAGGGAAAGGGAGTGAGATGGTTAGATTCTAGTGGGTCTGTACCTAAGACATCAGAGTCAGCCATACAATCAGATCGGCATGAAGGAGTATCATACGGTCAGAGCGGGGTGTCCCCACCACCCTATGTGTGGGCAGAATAAGGACATTGCCAGGTAGATGGCGATGCAGGAATAATACCCCTGCAGTAGACAGAAAAATGATGAGAGAGCAAAAGGTGTGTTGTGTGTCACAATTCCCTTTACTAGAAAAAGGAGGAACAAGACCACAATGTATACCCTGGCCACACATAGACAGAGGAAACCTGAAAAATAAGCTCCCAATGTTGACATCGGGAGCCGGAAAATGGATACATGAATTAGGAAAAATGACAGGAGAGAACATGCTAGCCATAGGAGATATTAAGCGTCTTTTAATCGGCATACTTAGTGATTGAGCTGACGATGTGTGGGCAGGAGCAGGTTACCCTGGAGTGACTACAGTTAATACCACGCATGACGGACCACCGTTTAACAATTGCAGAACCGCGGCATGGAAAGTGCTTTGAGTGCTATACCAGACACTTCTGATATGGGAGCTTTAATGTCACGCAAGTTGAAGGAGTCAGATGATCCTTTGCTTTACATTCAGAATTTCGAAGACGCCTGGGTACTGGAAACTCATGAATCTTGGGGGAAATCTATACCCGTGTTTTACCATATATTGTGTCAAGGGCTGCCAGAACAGGTACAGAAGCAGCTCAAGAAATTGGTAGGGATAGAGGAAAAGCCATGGTCTGAAATACAGTTGACCATCGCACACTATTGCAGGCTGCTGCAAGAAACGAATCGCAAAAAGGACGCTGCACGGAAAGATGAAGAGGCTAAATTGGTGTAGAAAAAATTAGCAAAGTATGCCATTGATGGGGCAATGATAATTAATACAGATGGATCAAATGTGCAGCTGGCCAATAACCAGAGACTGTTCGACCAAAACAATAATGGGCTTTACCCAAGGGGAAAAGACCTTCGAGGAAGAGGATGGCAGATTAATCAGGGAGGGTTTCAGAACAATCAAGGAGGTTTTCAAAATATGCAAAATGGATACCAGGGTTTGCAAAATGGGCAAATAATCAGACCACCGCCAACATGTTAGTCGTGTGGGATGACAGGGCATCTAGCACGTATGTGTAGAAGTCAAGGAATGATGCAAAAAAAACACTTCACAAGAGGAGGGATGGTGAATGCATCTGCGTTCTCACAGCAGGGTGGAAATGGACCTGCGCAGAATCACACGGTGCAGCAGCAAGCGCCGGGAGTACTGCAGAGTTTGAAACCCAGAATGTGCCAAATTTTCCACAGGGACAATCTCAACAGTCGCCAATGCAATTGTCACAAACAACAGGTACAGGACAGGTACTGAATTCAGGAATAAGAAATGCCACATGTGACGTGGGAAATCCGTTCACTCAGAATGGGACAAGATTATATATAGACTAGGACAGCTCGCTGGGAGACCTGATGTGTTCTTTCCTATCAGTGACACTGAACCCTCACGAGGAACCAAGGGTAGATGTCTGTATAGGGGATAAAGAATATTCTTTCCTAGTTGACACAGGTGCGACACGCTCGTGTACACGTGAAGGCAAGTTTTCTTTGTCCGGCTATGCCATAAATACTCAGGGCTTCACGGGAGCAACAAGCTGTGTTCTTTTTACGAAAGAACTTCCAGTCTCTATAGGAGAATGTGACATGAATGTGCCACTGCTCTATTCAAGGCAAGCACCTGTGAATATATTGGGATGAGACCTAATGACAAAGTTAAACATGACAATCTCGTTCAAGGAGAAGGGAATAGTATGTTCAACTCCAGGAATGCATTATTTGAATGTATGCAAAATGATTAGAACATAGGCAGGACAAATGGATATGAGAGCTATTCCATTGGAACCAGAAATATTCGCTTATGGAGTGTGCATATTAATGTCATGGCTACCAAGCCTTGCAGACAAAACCATGAGAACCCCAGATGAGGTTTTATTCCGGCCAAGAATACCTATGCATGAGGAAAAGGGACGAGTGTTTCCCATGACAATACAAGCAGCCATAGTGCGAAGAGAAATGGCTCTGCTTGATGGTTGTGAGGATGAAGGCAGACAATGGTGTGCAGTAATCGCCATTGGGGAAGGTTACAGATTGACTGACGTCACTGATGACGATCTGTTTGAAGAACAAACAAGTAAAGATGAGATAACAGTTGAGGTTAATCTCATCTATTTGGTAAAAATGATCAAAAGAGAAGTGCCTCAGAGAATGATGCTGGCACAAAATCCTCCTGAATATCTTGAGGACGACATGGCAAAGGTGCCTGTCTCAGTATGGACTACAGGGCCCTAGGATGTAGTATTATTGAAAGGAGTCGGAGAAATGAAGATTAAATTGAAACCAGGAGCAATTTTACCAAAAGCACAACAGTATCCCATGTCTAGGGAAGCAGATGAAGGGATTTTTAAGACAATCTCAGCCATGATGGACCAGGGCATCTTAGTGACCTCAGAGTTGTCATGCAAAACTTCAATTTATCCAGTGAAAAAAGGGAAAGGGGGTCTTGGTGTTTAATCCAAGATTTACGACCATTGAACCAGATAGTCGAGGCCGAGTTCCCTCTTGCCAATACCCCTCCACAATCCTTTGCAATATACTCATTGAAGCAAGGTATTTCACAGTGATTGACTTTTTTCTCAATCCCATTGCACAAGGACTCACAAGATTTGACATTGTTTATGTTCAGACAAGTTTGTCTGTAAAGCACAAGGCTTCCTCAAGGGTACTGTGAGTCTCCTTCGATTTTCAACAGAGTCCTGCAGATGGACTTGAACAATATCGCATTACAGAGTATTGTTTTACAATGCGTGGATGACATCCTAATTTGAAGCACAACAGAGGAAAAGTGCAGACACGATTCTATTCAGCTATTGGCTATACTGGCTGAGAAAGGATATAAAGTTGACAAGGAGAAGTTACAATATTGTCAACAAGAAGTGCTGTATATAGGTCAGCTAATCTCACATGAGGGGAAAAAGGTTACCCCTGAAAGAGTTGAACCCATTTCAAAGACAGCCAAACCACACACGATAAAACAAATGCAGAGTTTTCTCAGATTATGCAACTATGTCAGGGCCTGGGTCTTTGACTACAGTTCCTATACTAGACCCTTGTAACAAGCCTCAAAGAAAGCACAGGCAATGAAAGAAAGAATTGTGTGGACCATGACCATGGAAGAAGGGTTTGTTGAACTAAAAAGGGCCATTTGCACGGCACCAGTTTAAGGCAAGGAATTCTACCTGTTTTCACACTCAAATGGCAGTGTTAAAACAGCAGTACACACACACAGAACCACATTGGGGTACAAGCCCCTTACATACTACAGTGGGAACTTAGATCCAGTGATGAGGGGTCACTTCCTGTGCGAACAAAGTTTAGCTGCCGCAGCTTTCGCCATAGAAAAAGCTGTAACCATTGTGATGCAATGCTCAATGACAATGTTAGTCAAGCACGCATTATTTGCCATTTCAGAGAAACCAAAAGGCACATTGACAACTCAGAGAGCTTCTGCTTATGAAGTGATCATATCAAATCCAATGATTAAAACAGTTCAATGCAAAATAGTGACCACAGCTATGTTTATAGCAGATCCAGTCACTGACGGAGAGCCAATACATGATTGCGCAAACTATGAAGAATTCTGTGATGAGATTCCCAGAGTGAAAAAAAATGCATTGGCAGGAGGATAAGTCGTCTTCGTTGATGGTTCTTCAAGGATCGATCAAAATGATGGACAAAGATATACAGGCGCTGCTGTGGTGAAACACATGGCAAATGGGGAATTTCAAGTACTCATTAGTGCACGATTACCCTCACACTATTCAGCACAAACTGCAGAATTATTGGCATTAATACTCGCACTCGAGAATCACACAGACCAGGAAGTGAGAGTGTACAGTGACTCCGCCTATGTGACGTCAACAGTGCACGCAGGCTTAGTGCGCTGGGAAAGGAAGGGCTACCTCCAAGCGGACAGTACGCCAGTGAAGCATGCAGCCTTATTGGACAGGCTCATTAAGGCACTACAGCTCCCATTGGGCATAGCGGTCATGAAATGCGCCGCCCACACGAGAGGGACAGATTTTGTCTCACGTGGAAATCAAGCAGCAGACACTGAAGCCAAGCGTGTGGTGACTAAAGACGAAATAATAATGAGTGTGGAAATAACTGATTTTGCATGAGAGAATGACTGTTGCACAAAGCGAGCCTGAAGGATATAGCAATTTGGCGAGAACTCAGTTAGTGGAGCTCCAAGGGGAGGCACCACAGGAAGAAAAGAATCTATGGAAGTGACAAGGGTGTTCTTTAAACCCCTCTGAGAGCTTGTGGTGACAAGACAGCACGGGTAAACCGGTGATGCCTATAGCCTTATTAAAGATAGCACTGGAACAGTTACACTATCCAGTGCACATGACAAAGGAGAATCTAGCAGCAACCGAACTTGGCAGAACACGTTGCATTTTTTATGGTGAGCTGTATAATTTGCCAGCAGTTCACGGCTGGGCATACACTACGTCTAATTAGAGGAGTTATCCCAAGGCCTAATGGGCCTTTACAGCACTTGCATATCAACTACGTCGATATGATTCAAGTATGTAACGGATACAGGTATCTAATAGTTGTGTTCTGTCCATTCTCTAGATGGATAGATGCAGGTCCATGTAAACACCCATACTGTACCTGTGCGGCCAAATTCCTGGTGAGGGAGGTGTTTCCCAGGTGGGGAGTGTGTGAAGTCATGAGATCAGACAATGGTCCTCATTTTGTTAATGCAGTATTTGAACAGATTAGCTTGTTGCTTGGTATAAAGCACAAGTTTTCTTCGGCAGATAATCCTCAAGGAAACAGCATATGCGAGAAGCTCAATGGCTTGTTAAAGGAAAGGATAGCCAAGTTGAAGTTTACTCTGAAGAAGGGATGGCTACACTGTCTTCCACTGGCAAAATATGCACTCAGAAACCAGCCTGGTTCTGGCCATCATCTCATGCCACATGAATCCGTGAGAGTCAGAAGGATGCGCACGCCATTGACACCCCAGAATAGAGCTAGATGTGATACCCAGCCATCAGGAGCAGTGTTAGGATTGGAAATGCAAAACTACTTGAATTGCATGTCGTCTTGTCTTACTGTCATTTCAGGTCAGCTGCAGCAATGACAAGAAGGGTGCAGGGCAGCACAGAACACAGAAGGAGATACTACAACAAACCTAGTTCCGAAATTACACATACCTCCCATATTCCCTGGGGACACAGTCCTAGTGAGAAACCACACAAGAAGAAAGTGGGATGAGCCGAGGTTCAACGGCCCCTTTAGAGTGGAGGACATTACACCCTCTGCAGTTAAGCTACAGGGAAGGAAAGCTTGGATCTTTCTGGGTGATATCAAGCCATACGTCGGAGAAGACCCTCTGTCCGTACCCCACCACGTAGAGACTATAGACAACGGGGAAGAACCACAGTAAGTGCAGACGAGATCCATGACTAGGAAGAAGGACACATGACCAGCAAAGCAGTGACAAGGAACATTTTGTGCAAGTTGTAGCTTAAGTTGGACACTTCCTTTGAGCAAAATAAGGGGAAAGGACATAAAAACACAGACACTCTGTGCATCCTAGTTGCAGGGTGAAGAAGAAGAATTGCACGTATAAGACACAAACAAAGCTTGTTGGGTTTGGACTTTGGACTGAGGCACACTGAAGCCTTGTAAAGAAGAGCTATGCCAAATTTTGATCAAGGATACGTAAATTGGAAGAGAATACAGTATCCTTACTCTTTCAACACGGAAGCATTATTTGGACTTACTCATGGTGTCACGCAATAGTGACCTCACCAAAGACATTCTGATCTATTTTGAGTTAGTATTGAGGTCATACCCGTCGTTGGTGCGAAGGATCACCAGCATAACAGAGTTTCTTCAAGATCCTGAAAACGAAAAGACAATAAGGAGCCTGCTCATAGTGATTGCAGAACAGTTTCTTTTGCTTCCAGAATAAAACGAGGACAAGACAAATGTCCCTGTCACGAGAAGATAGCAGACTAGCTAGTACCATTTTCTTTCGCTTAATTGAAGACTTTCCAGAACTTGTGGGGAGACATGGCAGTGTTGATGTCCTCACTTTCATTACAGACCCAGCAAACTCTGTACAGATGAGTATGCTCCTTCATGGTATCATAATGCCGGTCAAACTTTATAATCAACAACAGAATCACCAGAGAAGATCGTAAACTTTCCGTCGAGGGACAGGTCATGGAGGTGCTTCCAAGGACTTTGCTCTTGTTTATGCTGACGAAAAAGGAACTAAGTGACATCTGGAGCGAAACAGATAAGAGACATTGACTGGGAACTGGTCTATTTTGAACACTCTAATTAAAAGAATTGCCTAACTTATTGCCTCATTTGGAACTCTCATTTTTAGAAGAGGAACTGTTTCCAGAGTCAAGAGACAGTCTATTATTCAGACAAAAAGGATAAGCAGTTTAGCATCTGTAACCTGCAAACCGAGACAGTAGAATCCAGATAAAAATGGCAGCTGTTAGTATGTATTAAAAGTTAGTTTGCATCCTTAAATGATCGAGATGGGAAACCAGAACAGTAATGTTGTCGTCCCTCATGAGGAGAGACGTACATACTGGCCAAGGAACAAATGCTGTAAGCTCACTTAGAAATGTATTACTTACATATGCATAGTATTTATCATCATATTACTGTCATTGACTATTAGAACCGCCTTTTTCATTAGTACACAGAGCGTTCATGTTCCCGTGCACCCACCTAATGATGTACGCATGCACGCATACAACCTACAAACGTACCCAGACCTTATATAGTCATTCCAGTTCCTAGAAAGAATGGTAGAGTGACTGAACTTGATATGGATGTGATAAATAATGACACAAACACACAAAACTTGTTGTAACAAACAAATTGCAAAGCCGGAGACAGGGTTGGCAAAGTAGACCCGAGAAGGGGTTGAGGGAAGGTACACATACACAAATAATGAGCACATACACACCTGGTTTAGTGTCAATAAGTTCAGAATCACATTCTAGAGAACGGGGGAAAGATTGGACAAACAACAATGAGAAGTTCCACACCAAGAGAAGTTGAGAAACAGATAGAGAAAGCTGAACCTTTAAAGAAACAAAAGACTCTAGAGAATGAACGAATAGACACAGCACAGACAAGCACGCCTGACCCAGCGACAAAAGGGTCAAGCTTAAATCCTGCAAGACAAACAATTGTAAACAGAGCCAGAAAGAACCATAAGGATAAAGAAAGACTTACCGAACATTCTCCTACTCAAATAATACAGATGAAAATGCCTGGATCATTGATGAAGATACCTGAGAATCCTCCAGCAAGAAGAAGATATACAGATGTGTTTAAGGATGTGGTTATAGCAAACTACAGCAAGACCTTAAGACATAGAAGGAGCACACAAGAAGACAATAATGAATTGAATGATTACTTGGACAGCACAGCACACTTCGGTAACAACATATGGTACCAACACATGATGGAAGTTGGAAGACGAACTTCAGAGGAAGAATGCTTTGTGTGTGCACTACTACCTTACAGCATGGGGAAGTCAGAAATCTTCATAGCTGTTGAAGTAGATGTGCAGACAGCATGCTGTCTGTCACACATAGCAATGTGCAAGACCAGAGGTCAGTTCATGGGAGGTGATGCTTCACTCTAATGGGCAACTGAAATGACGGATCCAGATGAAGATGATTATGTACAAGACAGAAAGACAAGAAACAATGGCAAAACAAATAACATTGTGATATGAAAAGCCTGGAGCTAAAGGAGCGGAAATCAGAAGAGAAATAAACAAAAAACTGAACGTCAAAGGGAAATCTCCAGAAGAAGTGCAAAGATGGAAGAACAGAGGCCAAATGCAAATCTGTGGAACAGTGCTTTCACCAGACGAATGGGAGAAAGGAGTAGTGATCTGCAGAGCATGGATGATCATTGAACACTGTAAGGAAACCATTGAAAATTCACATAGGGTATGCAAACCATTATGGCCGAGGCTGGCAAGACTGCTAACGTGGGTCGAAGACAGAGGAGGACCCCTACAGATAGTGCCATTGGAGAATTCCAAACTGTGCTTCAGAAACAATGGTACAAGAAAAATGGGAGAAAATAAGAACTGTGGACAAATCTTCGATGCCACAGGAATGGTACATGGTACTGCAGTGATCATGGATCATTATTGGGCATGTGGATCCAAAGCATATATTAGGTTGCCGAAGAATTGGGGAGGTATATGCACATTGGTGAATGTCAATGTTCCAGCATTGGTGATTCCAAAAGGTGACCTGATTATTGGCATTTTCCCAAAAGCAGATGCTCACATGAGGAAGAAGAGATTTGTGGAACTGATGAGCCAGATGAAGAGAGAGAATTACTTCTCTGCCAAATCAGAAGAAGCCTTTCATGCAATCCCATATGAACACAGGTTGTTCAGCTTGACTTCATCAGTGTTCACAACAATCCTGATGCCAAGAGTTCAGATTGGAGCGAATACTAAATGGTTGCAGATAACCAGATGGGAATTACTTCAGACCATCAACACAACAATAAAAGGATTCAATGCAATCAACGAAGAATTAAGAGCAATTCGACTAATGACTCTCCCGAACAGATATGTCCTAGACATGATCACAGATATGGAGAGAGGTGTTTGTGCAAAAATCGGGGAATCATGTTGCACATTTATACCATCTGACGATGACAGAAATGGAACCTTAACAGAAGCCATAGGTATGCTGACGAAACTACAGTATCAGATGATTGACGAAGTTGATGATGAAAGCTGGTTTGGATCACTGTTTTCATGGGTTCCACAATGGATGGCAGACACATTCAAGATCCTACGAGCCCTCTTGGTGATGATATTGCTTAGATTCTGTGTTTCCAAGAGAATACTCTCTCAGTGCCAGAAAACTGCAAAAAAGGCCATAGGGATGAAAATCATGATTGACATTGAGTCAGGATGGAATCCCAAAGATCTAACGGATGAAGAAATAAGAGACTTTCTGAAGGCCAGCATTTATGCACCAGAGGGAACAAAGTATTGGTATGCGAAGAAACATAGAAAATATGTGGGAAAATTGATCTATTGCAATCCAAGTGGAGAATGTCAACCAATGACATAGAACAAAGACAAGCATGTAGGAACAGCAGGATGTTTAAAGGGAGTGATAAAGATATTGACCCCAAAGGAAAATGTCTGCAGGCATAGATGTCCAGATCCAGAGAAGGACAGAAAGGTTAGCGCTAAGAAAGAAGTAGGAGTGGTTGATGAATCACCCAGAGGGGGGAGTGAAGAGGACGTGCCACACATCATCCGCACTTCAGCCACCCCCTTTGAGGTGCCAGGAACATTCAAGCCAAGATATGTGACGTATGGAGAAAAAATAAACCAGCAGAGAGCTGCAGTCGGGCTCTGGCCAGTGCCTTTCGGAATAACAGCACCTGTTGAAGCAGCGACACCTAAGCAAACCTGGACAGTAAGGTACCCACTGAGAAATCCATATCTACAGACACGACAAAAGGAAGTTTGTCAAAATGGAATACCCAAAGAAGCCAAGCAGATACTAAAAGAAGATGACTGGTGACGTCATGAGAGATCAGACCGACACACACATAGAGTATATATGAGTATATAATGACTCAAGAATGCTGCTAAGAAAACAAAATGTCATGGATAAGTGACATCTTGGGCCTAAGTTAAAACAGTTGATTTCAAGATGAAGAAACTTATGCTATATGCACGATGAAGACATTAAGCCAGTTTAAACGTGTGCATATGCAGGAAACCGCAAGAAGCGAAGAAATCGTGAAGCTTGCTTATGCTTAGTAGTAAAATAGGTTGCGGCAAGCGCCAACTATACATATCTACCTCAAAGCACTTTATAGATGAGTGAGAATCCACTGCGCACTTGAGCAGAATCGAATCGAGGTTACTAAAGGTTTCAAGAGAAGAGGGCCTCAGCAGACAATTCAAGAATTAAAGACAAATAGAAACCCCGCTGAAGGAAACCATGCAAGGAAACCAAGGTCGTGTCAGGCTGGAATAGGTTAGCAATGCCTAAAGTTAAAGAGAAAAATAAGAAGAGTCTCCTGTTCAGCAAGGTCGAGATAAGCCGCAGATGGTAAACGACTGACAGAAGTAAATCAAATACACAAAATTGCATGAAGAAGAGGCCTGTTTCACGGTGTCCTAGTTACTTGGCAAGGCAGGCAGAAAGGGATCAGACTTTCACACCCACACATGGAGCCTTGTCGTACCCATACTCCTTACCTTTCCCAGACCAAGAAGCAGACTCAAGGCCAAACCACAAAGCAGTAATTGACACACGGCCACTGAGGTGATGAATGGTTGTAACATAAATTAGAGGGAAGCTGGGGTGCAGACTTACTCCCTGCACCTGGCTCATTATTCTGCATGCTACTAAGCACAAGTGGAAAAGTATTTGTGGGCTCAATGCCAACCCAATCATAGTGGACCATGTAATCTAGGGTCCTATAGAGAGTAGAGCCAATGTTACGTCATACTTTTTGTGAAGTTTACAGGGCCCAGTTTGAAAGAAGGGCTTAGTTGCCCCATCCAATATTATTATCCAATCCCCTCTCCCCGTTGCCATATACAGATATAGTACCTATGTTAAAGTTACCTTCCAGAGGGCGCTAGAGAGCCTCCCAAGATGGCGGCCTCCCTGTGAGCTCCATAGAGCTCCCTAAAGATCCTGAATAATCCTGCGTTCTGCGGCATTTTCACAGTGCGAGATCACCAGCCATCGACAGCTGATACGCTTCCCCACGGATTCCTGCAGGCATTCCACTTGCCCATCACGAACTCGTCAGCGTGCGGAGAGGCCCGCCACCCCCCCTCCCGCTCCTCATCCGACTGGAGGACGCGGCCCCGCTGGAGCCGAAGGAGACGATCGCACGGGAGGCGGAGCTGGCCGCCCCGACACGCATCGAGACCTGCGCCTTGCGGCGCTGTGGGATTCGAGGAACCGCGTCCCCGCGACGCCTCCAGTGCTCCTGAAGTCCGTGGCTGCGACAGCTGCCACTCGATCCGCCGCCCTGGTGGGGCCCGCTGGCGCCGAGACAGACAACGCCGAAGTCGGAGGGGCCGAGCGGCGGGAATTCAGGTACGCGCGCCCTGCGTCTCCTCCCCGGTCGCGGGCGCCTGAGGCGGGCCTGGCGGCTCCATAGACCCTGTGATACGGGCCGGTGGCCCTCGAGTCCCTGCGGGCCCCGCGGTCCTAAAAATCCTGGGAAAATCGGCGCTTGGCTGGGCGCGCGGTGGAGACCCCTGCATCCCGGCGCTGAGGCGCCCCTAGGGTCGCGCTCCCTCCCGGGGGTCGCGGCTCACGGACGCGGGCGGAGAGACCGCACTCACCAGGGGGCCGCGCGGGAGAGCCTCATCCTGCATACACGAGTGACTCCGACTGCTCGAAGGGAAGGCCAAGAATAACCGGTTATCCCCAAAACAGCGAAGATCCCCCCTCATAGCACTTAATGTGCGGACACCAGATCAGCCTTTGATGTGACCACGACCCCTGAACCTGAGCGCAGGCCTGCCCAGTCTGGAACACTATCTAGGGCCTGCTGAGGAGAGTACTGGAGTCGCGTCGCCCTGGAGCTGGTGGCTCTTCTCCTGTGACCGCGACACACGACTCCTCTCCACCCGCGGCGGTCACTGCACCGGCACTGAGCCGATAATAAACCCGAGATCTAGGAACTGCAGCGTTCACCGACGACCCCCCCGGCCGTCTGGCTACTGAATTACCCTGTGACCCCCCAGTTACCCTTCGCGGGGACGTCGCGGGCCGCATCCCTGGTGCCCCGCCACCCGTATTCAGCACAAAGATGGGGAAAAATGATAGATCACAGCGCAAGCTAAATTTTGAAGGCGGCTCCTCCTCCAAGGCAATCCCAAGCAGCAGTCCGCAATTGCCCGATCAAGAACTGCCCCATGAAGCCGGAGAGTCACAGGAGCATGAGATCAGAGAAATCCTGCTAGATCTCAAAGCAGGAATCGGAGGACTAGGCAGCAAATTGGATTCCCTCTCTTCCAAAGTCGACCAACTCCAACATCGGCTGGACAAACATGCTGATAGACTAGATACCGTTGAGCAGAGGGTCTCTGACCTTGATGACGGCTCGACGGCCCTAACCTCCAGAGTATCCCTACTAGAGGCACAGGTGAAGGCGGTAAGCGCCAAGAATGAAGATCTCGAAGGCCGCTCACGCCGGAACAATGTGCGGATCGTGGGTGTTAGAGAACACCAACCTGTCCAAAAAATGGAGGAATACGTAGAGAAGATCTGCACAGAGCTATTCGGAACAGAGATCCTATCCAAGCTTTTCGTGGTCGAGAGAGCCCATAGAGTCCCCAACACACGACCGGTGCCGGGATCAAATCCTAGACCCATAATAGCAGAATTGCTTAATTACAGAGACCGTGACGCCATTCTAAGAGCCGCCACGGACGGGGGTGAACTTCAGTATGACGGAGATAAGATCCAATTCTTCCCAGACTTCTCCCAGGCTGTTCAGGCGCAAAGGCGCTCATTCACAGCAGTAAAACGGCGATTACAGGAAAATCAAATTCAGTACTCTATGCTTTTCCCGGCAAAACTTCGGATTCAATACAAAGGCAAAACGCAGTTTTTCAACACGCCGGAGGAGACAAATGAATACCTAGACCGCAACGGCTGCAGACCCGCCCCGAATGTACCGAACCCCCAACGAGGAAACAGACCGAGAAGGGATCCGCCCTAAAGGACCCATCCTGCCACTGGCAAAAACAGGAGATATCTCGCTGATACAAGAAAACAACATCTCTGCTACGGAACAAACACACTCTGAGGTTGGGAGTCAGCTTCCACTTGGAGGGCCACTAGCGCCCCTAGCACAGCAATGCTGACTGTTTTGTTTATTGGGGACTGTTCAATCTGGGCCTGTTGGGGGTTGCCTGCGCAAGGGAGGGATCCAAGTGTTATCAAGTTGTCCTCGCCCCACCAACCACGTTCAAGCACACTACAATTACAGATCCTTATTCCGGAACCTGTGACACATAACACGCCCGTCAGTGTCTTTGAGCTCTGTGTGATCCACAGGGTTGAGGCGACGCCATTCCCCTCCTCTCTATCGCTGCAATCTGGGGTCACTTAAAATTGCCACTTGGAATATCCGAGGTGGAAACCAACCTTCCAAAGTCAGGAAAGTTCTGCAATATCTGCGACGACTCACGGTTACTATTGCGATACTACAAGAAACCCACCTTACATCGTCAGCAGAGCATCTCTGGGCCCGCTCATGGGGCTGTCATAGATACTTTTCTTCATACTCCTCATACGCAAGAGGAGTGGCAATACTGATTGACAAGAAAGCAAGCTTTAGCCTGATCAGCTCCAAGAAGGACGAAGAGGGCAGGTGCCTGTTGGTAAGAGGCCTGCTTGCTGGGCGGGAAATAGTTTTGGTGAACACTACCCCCAATGTCGATCGTCCGAATAACTTTAATTGGGTTATGTCAAACCTAGGTGCATACACCTCTGCGACGGTCATCTGGGGTGCAGATCTCAACACCCCGCTTGACCCCCAAATCGACAAATCACACGGCTCCAACAGCAGAACTTCCAAGGCCAGTCGGCAGGTCTCAGAGATCTGCCAGGCCTTTGAACTATCCGATATCTGGAGACACACTCATCCAAATTCCCAGGACTATACCTTTCACTCAGCAGTCCACAATACCAGCTCCCGCATCGACTACTTACTGGTGTCAGCACAAAGTCCATACACATGGGGTTCCTGCCAAATCATGCCACGAACCCTCTCAGACCACTCCATGGTTACACTCGACTTTATGCTATCTGCGTTCCCAAGAACTCCTGTGAACTGGAGATTCAAGTCTGGTTCGCTCTCAGATCCTGACTTCGCTGATGAGGTACGCCAAGACATCACCACTTTCCTTGAGATAAATCAGGGCTCAGTCGATTCAGCCAGCACGTTATGGGAAACACTGAAATGTTATGTGAGAGGCGTGTGCATGGCCAAAGAAAATGGCATCCTAAAACTGATTAGACGTGAACTAACGGAAAGTGAACATCGCCTGAAAGACCTAGAAAATACACAAACCGCATCCCCAGACGCGCAGACCCAGGCCAATCTAAAGATAGAATTATCCAAATTTCAAGAGACAGCCGAACGTGAGCTGAAATTTTTGAGCCGCAAACACATGATTAGGCAGTATGGGGAGGGGCAGAAACCCGGGGCGCTCCTGGCCCGCCTTCTGAGGCTAGATCAAACTCCCCCCCGGGTGGAATGCATCCGTGACACACAGGGAAATCTGACATATACCGAAGAAGAGATTGTACGCACATTCCACAAATTCTACCAAGACCTGTACAGCTCCCATATCACTAGTAACCCCGAAGAGCTTCAGAACTACCTTAACGATACCGAATTGTACTGGGTAATCCAAGATTTACGCGAACCACTGAACGCACCCATCACACAAGAGGAAATCATCGAGACAATAAAATCTCTCCCAAACACCAAGGCACCCGGTCCTGATGGCCTGACAGGCGAATTTTATAAGGCCCACGCACCCACGCTAGCCCCATTACTCCTCCAAGTGTACGAAGAGGCCCTAGAGCGGGGGATCCTTCCTCCCACCCTCCGCGAAGCCAATGTAATTCTTATCCATAAATCAGGCAAACCACAGGATGATTGCGCCTCCTACAGGCCGATCTCGCTGATTAACCTCGATAACAAGATTCTGGCCAAGATTCTCGCAAACCGTCTCCTTCCTCTCATGCCCGCACTGGTCCTGGGTGACCAGGCCGGTTTTATTCCTGGCCGCAGCACGACGTACGGTATTCGACGACTGTTTGGCGTCATTGCCGCACTCGACCCTTCACAGCAGGCCATTGCAGTGCTGTTAGACGCTGAGAAGGCATTCGACTCCGTCGAATGGCCTTACCTCTTTGCAACACTCACACAAATGGGTCTGGGGAAAACTTTTATCAAGATGGTCTCACTACTATATAATGAGCCCCGCTCCTACATCACCCTCGGCACTGCAAGGTCTCCCGGAGTCAGGTTGGAACGCGGCACTAGGCAGGGATGCCCCCTATCGGCCCTTATTTTTGCCTTAGTTATGGAACCACTTGCCTCTAGGCTAAGAACACACCGTATGAATAGTGGCATCACCCTGGGACCACACAAACTGATCGTCTCCCTCTATGCTGATGACGTGATGCTCTTCATCAGAGATCCCCAAACGAATCTTAATCCAATTATGCGCGAGGTGATCCGATTTAGTGGCATCTCTGGTCTCAAAATAAATCATTCGAAATCGGTAATTTTTCCGCTGACAATAACCACTCCTAAGTTTCGTGATGACCACGGATTTCAGTGGGAAAGCACCAGGGTTCGCTACCTTGGCATCCTTATGTCGCTTAATCACGACGAGATCTTTAAAGACAACTACGGCCAGGTGTTCCAATCCCTCCGTGAGCGCATCCAAAGATGTAAGTCACTTCCCCTGACACTATGGGGGAGGGTTTCACTGACCAAGATGATGATTCTCCCCAGACTTCTTTACTTGTTCACTAATATACCCCTAATACTCCCACGCACATTTCTACAGAAAATCAGAAGCCTCATCTTGGAACTAATATGGGCGGGCAGACCAGCAAGAGTCGCTTACACGACTCTGACACTACCGGTGGCTCAAGGCGGCCTTGCACTTCCCGACATAGAAAAGTACTATTGGGCCGCTCTGGCCCAATTCCTGAGCCATTGGTATGCCACCGATTATGTCCGCCCACACGTTCAAGTTGAACGCGCCCTAGCGTCCCATGACTTCTTGACAGCAGTCATCTTCAGTGATCGACCGGTTCCGTACAACACGCTAAGCCCAGTCCTGTCCTCATATACAACCTGGGAGAAAATTGCCCGCAAATTTGAACTACAGATAAGATATTCTCCGTTACTACCCATCAAGTTTATCCCTGGCATTCCCCTGACCAACGAAAAAGTCTTTTTGATCTGGCTGGACAAGGCCACCATCCAGACATTTGGGGACCTCTTTCCAGAGGATAGGTTCATAACCCCACAAATGATCAGGGAGAGGGGTTGCGACACCTCGCTCGACATCTTTCTTTATTTCAGGCTGCGGCATACCTTGCAGGCCCTCCTCCCAACATTCCCCAAACAACCACCGACATGGACCCTCCTACACAATGTGATACGGGCAAGAGGCGAGGGGCGTTTGGTCTCCACGATCTATAGATCACTGCTCGTCGACACAACCACGACCGCCGCAAGGGCGAAACGGCGTTGGGAGATGGCCCTCCATGCCACAATACCCGACGACGAATGGACCTATATCCTTCAACAAACCCAAAAAGTAGCTCTAAATACTCGCTATAAGCAGACCCACTTCCACTTCGTCCACCAAACATACTATACCCCCCAAAAGAAACGGCGCCATCACCCCAAAGCCCCCGATCATTGCGAGAGATGTGGCACCCCAGCCGCAGACTTTGTTCACCTCGCTTGGCACTGCCCGGGTGTAGCCCGATTTTGGTCCTCAGTTTTACAGCACACAAGTGACATTGTCGGTGAGGTGCTGGCCCCAGTCCCGACCACCGCCCTCCTGAGCATGACAAAACATCTACAAGCCCCAGTGAGGAAGCTTGCCTCTTTGCTCCTGGTGCTTGCCCGCAGAAGAATAGCCCTGACTTGGGGACGCGGCCCCCTTCCCTCCCTAGCGGCATGGAAAAAAGACATTCTTTACTGTCAAGACATGGACACTGAGTTCTTACGGACCCTTCCCCTGCATGCACGCCCTCCAGATATCTGGGCTCCCTACATTAGCTATCTACTTTCCACTTCTGACGTCACTATCTCTCAATCCTCACCTGTGAACCACAACACTGCTGTATGTCCGTCCCCCGCTATCCCCTCAGACCCTCGACGGAGCGTGCTGCCTTAATGAACATTCACGCTGATGGAATATCGTCTCATAGACTTTGAATGTGCATTGTAGGTGCTATGAACGTACTGTTTTCCCTTTTTGTTGATTGGACCTGCTAACACAGGTCGTTACTGTATGCTCATGTTAAAACCAAAATAAAGTTTAAAAAAAAAAAAAGTTACCTTCCTATAACCAATCAAGTTGCATGTTAGGTTTTTAAGAGTACACGTCAATGATGATGAGTTTTTGGTATAAATGTTGTTGTTTTTCTGAAACTATTTGGAGATTAGGCAAGAAGGAAGATCGAGGAGTTGCTGATGTTCATTGAACTCCCCATTTTCTGCACTTGTCATTAAACGGACTCCCTTTGCCAAACTTTTGAGTTGTCATTATTGTTTGATGCAAGAGTACAAATCTGCATCCCCATCTATCTCGAGGCTGCTGCGGCTTATCTTAAAGGGATGTTTGGAGCCCCCAAGTGTTTTGTGCCAGCTGGGGTCCATCCAGTTCAAGTGTGTAATAATACATTACTGCAGCCTCTGAAAACATGGATGCTTTACTGTAGTAAATAATTGAAAAACACTGAATAGCTGTAGTCTTATCTACCCCCACGCCACCAACCCTTGCACTAACACCACAACATCCCTGAGCAAAGGTGGCGAGAACAGCTGCCAAACGACAATTAGTGAGTATATTTTAAACCATTGGCAACTTATATTTTTGTGGCAGATTAAAGTAGGTCGAAGGCGGTAAAGATATGCACTTTAAATGTGCAGTGTGGTGCATGTGGGGCAGAATGACAAATGAGAAGTGCGCGGTCAGGAATGAAGGACGAGTCATCTATGTTTCTCTCCGGCCCAGCTATGCTAAATATGACAGAAGACCGCCATGAGTGGGTGTCATCCAAAAGAACAAGTTTTTTATGCCTTTTTCATTCTCAGCAGAGAGGTTTTTAAATGTGCAGTAAATGCTGTAATGCTGGAGGCTCCATCCTAAGAGAGTAAGGGTAATGCAGACATGGACCCCTTGCTCTTCGGGCCTAGTGCTGCAGTGCACCTCAGTCACACCTCATTAACGATGTCTAACGGGGCAGAAACGTCTGGGTTTCATCTTGGTACTCTGTTCAGAGGAGATGTACCAGACATTGCACTGCTGGACTACCATTTTCGGGGGCAAGAGGGGGCTTGGAGGGGTTGAATCGTATATGCAATTAGATATTTCCTCTCTGTTGTGGTACAGAGAACAAATACATGATAGTGGGCCTCGTGCCTCGTGGTTGGAAACCATCCCAAAGTACAGGTTAATTGGCCTTGTTTGTACTCAGCAAAACGTGATTACAATGTTTTATTGTGGGACGCTGAATAATATAGAAACATCCATGCCTAAGTACACACCTTCTATCAACTGCCTGTTCACACTTAAACATTATGAGTTGCATACAATTATTGTTCTTTAATTATTTGTATCATGTTGTTTTCCATATTGTATTTGTAGTCTGAAAGCCAGCATAGCAAGAGCTTTTTCTATAATAAAAAATGGAAACAATGAAATGGGAACGCTTGGTAAACATTCAGAGCGTCATTTGAGGGAATTTCTTTGACACTGCCAGTAAGCCTAAACACACCAGTGGTTTGGGAAATCTTTTACCTCAAAACCTGAATGACTAGTGGCAGCTCGTTAATATTTTAATGGAAGGGGTATAAACGTCTCCCACAAACATGTGGGAATGAACAAGCGTAGCGAGGGAGCTTAAACCAACAGAGATGGATACTCGCGGAAAATGGGGGAATCTTTCTATGAGAACATGTTTAAAACAATGGGTTAAAATGGTACATCATACAAAAATCCCAAAAATGTAAGTCACCAACAGTGCACAGGAGCAATTTCAAACACATTTTCATGAAGCATTTTTACAACATATGCCAGTATACAAAATGTTTCATGCTGTCTGTGCCAATACATACGCATGCTGGTTGCATCATTGCATGCCTGGATTTCCATATAAGAACATAAATATTTTTGCTTTGCACATAACACCATTAATGATACTATAAGAAACATGTCCATGCTGGCTCTAAAAATATATGCCACTATCCCAAAATAAGAGCCTACTACGGTTGCCATTGCAAGTAAAAAAGTCCAGACCATAACAAGAATAACATGTCCAGATTGGCTCCACCAATGTAGACCAGTATGGTCGCATAACAAAAGTCATCATGTTGGCTTTACCCTTGATGCCCAAGATAAAGTGACATGCCACAGTCAGGAAACATGTCCAGTAGAAAAGGCCATGTAGCAGTAAGCAAACATGTCCAGACTGCCTGAACCAATTTAAGCCTGTATAGCCATGTAAGGACACTGCTGGCTTTATCCTTTATGCCAGTAAAAAAATGCCATCCCACATTAAGAAAATAGAGCCAGACTGGTTGCACCAATTAGGTTTGCCTTGCCATGTAATAAAACCTATCATGGTTACTTTACTCTTGATACCCAGTTAAAAATGTTATGCCTGAGAAAGAAAATATATTAAGACTCGCTGTCAAATGTAGGCCAGTCTACCCACATAACAATACTAATCACATTTGAATTATATTTGATGCATGATAAAACATGAGATGCCCCAGTAAGAAAATGCATCCAGACTGTCTGCACCTATGTAAGCTAGTCTAGCCAAATAATAACACTTACCATGTTTGCTTCAACCTTTGTGGACAGTAGATAATGGCAGGCCACAGTAAGAAAACATGGGCAAGCTGGATGCACAAATGTAGTCCAGTCTAGCCACATAATAACACTTGTCATGTTTGCCTTACCCTTGATTCACATTAAAATAATTCCAGGCCACATTAAGAAAATATATCCAGAATCTATGTACCAATGTAGGCCAGACTAATCATGTCAAAACACTGATCGTGCTTGCTTTACTCTTGATGCCCAGTATAAAATGGGATGCCACAGAAAGAAAATATGTCTAGACTGACTGCACCAATTAAGGGTAGTATGGCCACATAAAATCACTCATGTTGGCTTTACCTTTAGTTGCCAGCAGCAATGCCATGCCTATGTAAGTAAATGTATTCAGTCAGGTTGCACCTATGTAGGCATATATAGCCATTTAAGAACATTCATCATGCTGGCTTTATCCTTGATGCAATTAAAAAATGGCATGCCACAGTAACAAGCTATATCTTGAATGGCTGCACAAAAAAATCCAGTGTAGCTACATCAAACATGTATAATGTTTGCTTCACTCTTGATACCCAGTTAAAACCACCAATGCACAGTAAGAAAATATATCCAGATTATCTGCACCAATGTTGGCCAGTCAAAGCACATACAATCACTTATCATATTTGCTCAACCTTTGATGCCCAGTACAAAAATGCCATGCCACAGGAAAAATAAACATCTGTAGACTGGCTTCACCAGTGTAGTCCAGTCTAGCCACATAATAGCACTTATAATGTTTGCTTTATCCTTGGTAAGCAGTAATAAATGGCATGTCATAGTAAGAATATATATATATAGATTTGCTGCACAAATGTATAAAAGTCTAGGCATGTAAATAACTCTTGTCATGTTTGCTTTACCCTTGATGCCACAGTAAGAAAACATGTCCACACTAGGCAAGTAAAATATGCAAAGCAACCATAACAAAACATGTCCAGAATGGATTCACCAATGAACGCCAGTCTAGGCATGTCGTAACAGTTATGTTTGTTTTAACATTAATGTCCAGAAAACATGTCATGCCACAGTATGTAAAACTTTATTTCCAGACTAGCTGATGCACAAATATGTCCCCCAAATCAGAAACCCTGAGGTCTGGCAAAAATGCACAAACACACATTCATACAGTGTACACTTACTCAGAAAGCTTTTCATTCACATGAACACAACTACTCCATACATTCTCTCATTCATGCATGTACTTACAAACACAATCCAAACACACACACACATTCATACCTTTTGTGTCTTACCTGCAGCCCGTGTATGGGCTCTGTTCATCCTCACACCACATGCCACAAATGCCCTCCAGGCAGCCTGAAACGGGGAGAACTTCCTGGTTCCTGCACTTGCACCTTGGAGCCAGAATACCTCCATTGCACTGCCACAGGTCATCTGAATGTGCACAGAGGTGCAGGAATACTCCCTATTCACATTCAGGCCTGCAGTACCGCAGCCTGCATCTCCAATTGGCCACGCAATGTGGGGGATGCACAATGCCTCTAGCGTAGCATGGCCCATTGTACATGTACACTGGGGTAGTACAACTGCCAAAGAGAAAACAAATCATTTTTTCCTGTACAGTTCAAAGCCAGCTCAAGAGCACTAACTCAATTGTTTATTGCAGCTGAGGGAGTGATCAATGTTTACAATGAGCTGGCAGGTCTCATCCATAATTGATGGTGGGGCATTGCCCCATCCTCCATATATGGACAAGCCACCCTAACATATTTATAAATGCCATATTTAACAATTGGGTAAAATTGTTTCATTTGATTACAGACGTAAAGTGGTTGTTTTCGATGCTCGACAGTATGCCATAATCTGGTGGATATTAATATGAGATGTTCAAATCTGGCACCATTAACAGCCACAGGGTAAAGAGGAAAACAGCTGCGGTCCAGCAAAAACTAGCCCATGGTCCAAAAAGAATATTTCCAAAGATGTAAGTAAAAATCTAATCTACAGAGAGGACTATCAAATGTGCTACATGTAAAGCCAATAGGAATGTGCAACAAGTCCAAGAGAAAAGGGATGGGGTGCTTAGGGGTTATGTTTAATGATTTCTATAATATAAACCCTCAGCAAGAGTGCTTCCTGGTGCTACAATACATCGCCACCTGTGTTGAATATGGCAACATTTCAGACACCTGGTGGGCTACGGATGCATATTATGAAGATGAGCTATGTATGTGAGATGAGGGGATACGTTCTAGCCACTGGATAGAGGATGCCTACCCATTTATCAGTTACCTACAATACCTGACTTTGGCATTTTCTAGATCTGCCCCTTAGGAATCAATATACCAGCTGGAAGAGCCCTTGTCAATTTAGAAAAGAGTCCTATGCAGAAAATGTTTCACAGCATAGTTTATGCCCCTGAACATGGAAGACCTGCAGAAGGCCGTCTAATAGAAGAAACTACCTGCATGGTACTGTCGACGTATCCTCTAGAAATCCTGTACAAATAGGAAAAGTCCCATGCCCTGAGCACTGCCTTAGAGTTAAATGAAGAGACGTTTGGAGACGTATTACTAAGGAACACGTCTAGGAACCAAACTATGAAGCTTTTTATGGATGCTTGGAGCCAGCAAAATGCCCTCAAAGTAAGGGAAGTCAGGTAATATTTCAACTTTCTAGCTATGTTAAAATGTAGTACGGAAACTGGATGCTGTCTAGTGTCTAGATTGTATAGAGAGTATTCCAAGTTGGGTCCTTTATCAAGGTAAGCTAGATGAGTAGGCTTGCTTGTCTTCTAGATGAAAATAATAGAATTCGTTGTCAACCTCAACCTGACTACTTAGGCCAAGGGAGGTGAGCCAGTGAACTAAGTGACGGATCACAAACAGTTGTGCAATAGTGGTAAAAATAAAGTACTCTCGTACGTGAAAAATGACTGCCAGAAGGCACTCTTGGCAATGGTGTGGGCATTGAAAAAGTACCACCCATTCATCCAGGGGAAACACATCATTGTTTAGACTCCTCACCAACCCTTGCAATATTTACAAAGTGACAGAATTCAGGTAGGGAACATTAGTAATTCCAGAATGACTTCCTTTATTGTTTCCATGCAAGGCTTTCCTGTTGAGGTAAGCTATGGCCAAAACAAGAAGAATCCCCTAGCACAAGGGTTGGCAGACTGCATTACTGTGTTCAAGACTGTGCCTTGAGGATGAAAGTATAATGACCAACAACAACATGGAGTCGTATTTAACTCCCAACACAAGATCTAGGATGAAGACACATGTCAGGGGATACCCACCATGTATATGGATGGGAGCTCCTAACATGTTGATCACAGCGGGAAAAAGAGAACTAGTCGCTAGCGTTGGGAATGCCTCAGTGAACGATACCCCGGAACCCTCAGCTCATCACAAAACAGGACCCCAAAGTTGTCAGGTTGCAGAGTTGATGGCCATTCATCAAGCCATCCTCACTGCAGTGCTCCATGAACTCAATGAACTGGTCATAATCGCTGCCAACAATAACCCTTAAATCCAGCCAAACGGATCCAGTCAATTGACGATCTAGTGACATCCAATGAGATGACCATCTATTGGAAGAAAATAAGGGATCCTTTCAAAATGGGAGGGCAGATAAGACTGGGAATTACCTGGCTGACCAGCTGGCTAAAACCAAAGCTCTGCAAGGGGATTTCATAGAAACGGAATGCCTTCTGGAGGAAATCCAAGTTGCTGCTGCCACCAGGTCACAAACGCATGCTAACAGTGAACTCTTGACTGCCCAGTGTAGTGAAGATAGTCCAGATGCAGATTTGATCAATGCACAGAAAGAGGACTCGACCATTGAGAAATGTTATCAACATATTGAAGACCCTGTTAGTTTCGCTCTAAAAGAATCGGATTATGCTAAAGAGGATCTCTGGGTGTTGATGAAGTTTTCCAAGATGTTCCAGATCCAAGTTGGTTTGTTTGTAAGGAGAGCCCTATCTGGCTGTGACCAGTGGGTCGTGCCTACCTCATTCCAAAGCCTGATGTTGAACCAAGCCTATGACGCGGCCACTGCCAGTCATAGGGTGTTTCACATGTCATTGGGAATCTTGTGTGAGGTTGCCACTGGCCATAAATGAGCCAGGACCTTGACATTTACCTAAAGGGGTGTCTTGTGTGTGCTCGATTTCAACCCAGTTCACTCACACACAGAGCTCCCCTACAAAATAGTGTAATTACACTGCCATGGTCAGATTTGAAAGTCAATTTCATCAGGCCAGTGATTCGCTCCTCTAGAGGAAATGAGTGCATGTTGACTGTAACATGCTTGTGGGTGGAGTGTCTTTCAGCCCCGAATTGTAAGGCGGAGAAAGCTGCTGCACTAATGCTCATCCATATCTTCTCTCGTTTCTGCCTCTCACAAAGGATTGAGTTGGATCGAGGAAGTCATTGTAATAGTCAGGTGATTGTGAAGATGTGGGAGATTCTAGGGGTAAAAAGAAAACTCCACATTGCCTACTGCCTGGCCTCAAGTGGGGGGTATAGTGATACAACAAGACAATTGTGAGTATCTTAAAGAAGTTCATAGCAGACTCTGTATCCAGTTGGGACATCCGATTACCACTTGCCCTGATGGCTGTTAGGTCTTGTGAAACAGGCATGGTTCCAATAGGGATGACACAGGCAACAGAGATATATTTAAACACAGCTTTATTCATCTGTAATGCCTAACTAACCACATGCTATGGTGGGATTTCCCTGCCTAAATAAATCTAAGGAAGACTGTTTCTATAAGTCAAAAACCAAACATCTGTCTGTATCAAAAACCTATGCTTGTTTTTACAACTACAACAAAACTAGTGGGGCAATGTTCTCAACCACATATAAGTTCAATATTGGACAATTTAAGTTCCAGTGCAGTCTTGAGGCAATCAGGACTGATCAAGTTCTGAGGTTACCTTCTGTAGATTCACAAATGTCACAATTCACATCACTTGCTGGTCTTGTGTCTCCCTTACCAAGTTCCAAAGGTAATAAAGTTCACACAACACTTTGATCTTGGGATTCCCTTCCCCAAGATTAATATTCTCCAAGTTCTGTTCTCAGGGTTCCCTTCCCAAGATTTACATTCAACAGTTTATTTGTTTCTTCGGCTTACCAGTTTGCAAAAGATCATGGGATCTACTTGATCCTTCCTTTGGTTAACTTCACCAATGATTCACCTCTTTGCTGCTTCCAACCTTTATTGACTTTTAGTCTAGGCGCAGTTGTCAGACCACACGGTCCACCTATCACAGGTCACGCAACCAGCAACCACATGTGTTTTGAGTGTTGATGTTGGAAAAGTTTGTATTAGGAAACTTTCTGGTCACTTAATATTTCTAGTATTGCAGCATTCATTTGGTTTCTCTCTTAGCCATGCTTTCCTGTTATTCAATATTCAAGATATAGCTTTATGCTGTGTGAGTTCGAAAACATGTATTTCCATATTTAATAGATGCATGTTTTACTTATAAGTGCTCAGTAGCTCCTTTCATCAAGTTTGGCATTCAATATTCACAAGGTTTTACTTACACGGGATCAGCAGGCGCTTTTCTCAACATTAGCATTCAATATGTGTTGCTTTTACCTGTACGGGCTCTACAGCCCCTTTCATCAAGCTCGGTGTTCAATATTCACAAAGTTTACTTATGTGGATGCATCAGCCCCTTGGAGCGCCCAGAATTCACACTCTCATTGAGAGCCTCACCAGGTTGCTGCTGCTCTGCTCGGCAGCTTCCCTCCCACACAGGAGAAGCAACTTGCCAGTTCACCAGATGCTTTATTCGTGGTACGCCGGCCTTCATGCTGGGCTCCACCTCCGCTCCTCAGCAGCTTCGGCTCTCCACCTTCCTCCACTCGGGTTCCCGGTCCTGCTTGGTCTACTCTGTAGGACACCCAGGATTTTCAGCGGGCGTCTTAGCATCTGCCCCTCAGCACAGCAAAAACATGGTTTGTCATTGTTCTGCTCCTGCACCATCTTCATCTCACGTACTACTCACACCTCTGCTTAGGAATCCATGACTGCCATATTGTATACTCTCCTTCATTAATAATGGGCTGCTGGTGAAACACATTATTCCCAATTGCCTGACTTTGTTTAAGTCCATTAATGTGACATGCATGACCTCTCTTTTTTGTCACATTACCAGAGTGATGTTGGCAATAGCAAATCTGCACTGTTCCTAGTTGCCTCTTCTTCTTCTCTGTACTTAAAGGAGAATTATAGGATATGATATAATAAGATTGACAATAGCCCATAAAGGCTAAGGGAGGGAAGGGTAGGTCAGTATTAGGAAAGGGCAATACCATGTCTCGCCTTCATGGGCACTCTCTCCAATTCCCAGGGACCCTGCACTCAGGTGATCCTCCCTCACTTGTCCACCCCAAGTGTCACAATCCAAAAGAGATGGCCTTTCCCTGGCCACCTGAATAGAAGATGCTTGGGGAGTGTAAGGGAGGCATTTTATCACAAGTATGACACTGACACAAGAGCTACAAGTTTCAAAACCTATATACAATTTTTGGGGTTTGGAAAAACTCCTGATTTGCCCTATAGATGTGATGGGAGTAGTCTCTACCATCAAATAATAAAGAAAACACAGGCCTAGGCAGTCTATGTCAAATCAAACTGGCCTATACTAAAAAAATAGCCTAATTCCTGCCCTATGTCTTATACAAAAAGCGTGTAAAATGAATGTGTATGAAAAGGAAAGTCAGTGTTATAACATAAAGAATCAAGATGGCTGCTTCAGCTCTCCTCCCCACGTTGAACAGTACAGAGTAAGGTGGCCCACATAGAGAGGATGACACACTCTGGCTCAGGTTATCCAAAAAAAGGCAGTTCAAAATGTGGGTCGAGCCCTGCTTTAACATCCACGTTAAAGTCACTTATTTTTAGTTCACCAAAGGTTCTGTCACAGTTCAACACATGTTCATGTAGGTCTCCCTCTGTTGGACTCGGACCTCCCAAGGCATCAATAGTTCACATAGTTCTCCCTCAGTCTGGCTCGGACCTTTCAACAAAAAGTACCTGATTCAACGTAGATCTCCCCCGCAATCACAGCACTTGCATGGGTTCCCTTCAACAAGCTGTATTCACCTTCGTTAGGGGTTCCCTTCACCAAGCGTTATTCAACTTCGTTGGGGATTCCCTTCCGCTAACTTATTTCATATTCCCGGTTTCCCTCAGCCGGGCTCGGACCTTTCACTGATGTCAAAGACCTTTGAGTGTGTGAAGCTTTTTCCATAAACCTCTGCAGGACCACTTTGACTTTCCCTTCAGCTCTTCCTCACGGTCTTTGCCCCAGTGTCTCTTGGTCTTGGTAGTTCCACAACACGTTCAAAAAAGTTAAAAGAAATCTTTCTCTTAAAGCATCACCTTTTCACTTCCCCTTTCATCAGGGTTAATCTTGACCATTGTGCACTTCAGAGTACGTTCACTTTGTCGCTTTATAACAAAACATCAAACATTTTGCAGAGACATTTAAGTGGGCTATTGCCATTCGCAAGACCTCTCTGCTACTCTGTATCACTGCCTTCACATTTATCAGTGACTTTAAAGTACACTGCAGGTTTGCTTTCATTTACGTCTCATCAGCATGCGCAACCTTCAATTGGGAGATACACTGTTGCAACTTCAATCTTTCCTTGACACAAGCCGGCATTTCATGTCTTTCACTAACTCACCGGTTGTGTGCATTCCTTTCTTTTCTCTGTGGCTTTGATTCACGAGTCAAAGTTGATATCACAGGATTGGCCTCGCCCCCCCAACTCTGCCGTTCACCCGCCAGGGTTGCTGGTGCCCTGGAAACACACACAGTCATCTTCCTACCATGTCGTTCACGGTTTCCCGGAGGCAAGGACCTTCTGCACGGATCTTTAGGGTTTCCTAAAACTCTCTCTGGTCCCTCGATCGGTCGTCCTGCTTCAACGGGTTTGCCTCTGCCCCAGAAGATCTGCTCCTTCTCGTGTCTCACCTTGCTCAGAGTGTGTCTCCACATTCCACCTTTTATCCGTGTGGAGGGAGCTAATGGGTATCAGATGTATGTGATTATGGTCAAGTGACTGACTTTGCCTGACCTTATTAACAGGACATGTCCAATGTGATATGCAATTGTTAGCCTTTTTACTCTCAATCCTCCTCTTCCTTGGCCCAGTGTTTGTTAGAAATGGGGCAGAGTTGGAGCGTTGGAGAATCCTATAAAATAGGATGGGGAATGGGCACGGGAAATGGGGGAAACCCTGTCTCACCATCGGCTGTCTCACCCCCACTTCCTGAAGATCTCTTACCCAGGTGATCCTCCTGCACTGGTCCACCCCAAGGGTCGGTATCCTCAGTCAATGGCCGTGCCCTGGCCACCCGAGAGAGAGATCTCCGGGGACTAGTAAGTGAGACACCCTTTGGTTTATCACATACCCTTCCCCTATGCGATATGGCCGTATCTGTTCTCTTCTGCCCTTTCCCTTTTCTAGGGTTTTGAAGAGAACAGTTAGATGAAAGGTCCAAGGACCATTGCATACTATCGCAGGACCATCTATTGCTCTTCCTTTGGGCCGGGTATACACTGGGATCTGATGGTACTCTTTCTTGAATATCCCATAAAATTATAGTGAGTCATTTGCTTCTTGATGTATTCCCTATCAGAGTGAACCTTAGACTCACGGTGGGTCACCTCACCAATTCTGTCCAGTTCAAGGTGGGAGAGGTGTGAGAACAGAAATCAGTTATCCATTGGGTATGAGGTAAAAATTCGCTTGGTGAAGGTGTCAGGTCTTGAAGGAAGTTGGAAAAATTAAGGAAGTCCCTGCCTACGACGACCTTCCCTGGAAGCCCTGGGATAACGGCTGATGAAATGAGCGTTGGCTGCCCTCTAATATTAATCGATATGGGTATTTTGTTGTAGATTTCTTTGTCCCCAGGCACGCAGGTAATCCTAATTAGGGTTGACTTTTCAAGGTCTGCTTGTGAAACTAGATGAGCTCTTACTGCGGTTTGGTTGCTACTGGAATCTGTTAAGGATTTTACCACCTTTCCGTTAACCACAGCTGTTTCATAGGTGAATTCTGTTGGTGATTGACATAAACATATGTTAACTGATTCTGTAATTACTTCCGGATCTTCCCATTCTTCATCTCTCATACATCCTATCCCCACAGGTTCTTCATTTTGTTGTTTTGGACAGTGTCTTGCATATGATCGGTTTTTCTGCATGAGAAACAGATGGGGGAAGAGGTGCAACTCTTTTTGGCTCCTCTCTTCTGGTCTCCTCTCAAAGTCTAGGTTCTAGTCATTTTAATTCTACCCTTTCTTTCATCAACCATTCAGTTGGTTTAGAAAGGTTTCCCCCTCACTCTAATGTGTGTAGCAAAGAGTGATACAATGGTTTGTGATCTTTTCTACCCTTTCCTTTATGCAGGGCATGGAAGTATTTCACAGCCTGTGAATGGGATTGGGCCATTTCAACGACTTGGTCTAACTGCAACACTGTCTTTTGCAAATAGGGAGGTAAAGAGTTATCACATTCTTCCAAAGTTATAATTTCAATCAGCTCATCCAGATTATTTTAGCCACCAATAAAGATATTGTATTTTAATGTGCTCTCCTAATTCTAATAGGGTTTCTCCCAGATATCTCCATTTGAGCTTATGACTGGATGTAAAATAGTGTTACCTCGGCATCTACTCTATAGAACTCAGGAGCAGACACTGATAAATGCATACACCACTCATGAGAACATTGCAAATTTAAGGAAGCACCTTCATCATGCTTTTGCTTATGTACAGCGCAATTTAGAAAAGTTGGCTGAAGGAATGAAGACCACCAAGAAAGGGTACGAGGTAGGGGACAAGGTTTACCTGTACAGTTTTCAATGGAATCAATCCAAGGAGCTGACATTTCTTCTGTCTTGGCGTGGTGACTTTGAAATTGGACATTAAATATCACATGTTGCCTACAAGATTTGCCAAAAGGAGAACAGAAAGAAGAATAATTGGTCCACATCAATCAGTTGAAGAGCTTTCATCCCCGACAATCTCAACAACTGATTGGCAGAGGTTCAGAAGGCCAACCTAGTTTCTTGGAACAGGGTAACCTTCTGGACAAGTCAGACCAATCAAGGTAGTATTGGCGATGGTCAAGACTAGGTCTCAGGAGGGGTGAGGGTGACTGAAAGACCTCAATGAGCACACAGAGTAAATGACACTTATAAATCACTCCCAGTCAGGTGTATGTATATAAAAAACACAAATACATGTGTTCAAGGCCTTTGAGTTTATACAAGACCAAGTGGCCTAAAGGGTTAATGCACGAAATGGGTCCACAACCTAAAAAGGGAATGAAGCAGGCAGTGCAGAGAGTCTTTGGGCAATTCTGCAGTAATCACAATCCTAACTGAAATGCAGTCCAGTTCTAAGAAGAGGGGAGCCTATTGCTCAAATGTACTTGCAATGCTGGTGCACACGGTAGTGCAGATGGGCAAAAACGGGGTCTCTTGAAGGGTCTGTAGCGGCTCTGGAAGGTGAGTGAGGTGATGCAGAATAAGTTCCCACTATTTGTGGAGGGTCTCCCGAGAGGGCAGAACATGTTCCAGGAGTTCGGAATAGTTGGATAGCTCAGGCTATCTGTGGAAAGGAGAGTGGCCCGCAGGAGACACTCATGTATAAAAACAGGTGGATGCGCTAGGGGCCAACGGTTAGGGTTGTAAGTACTCACCGACCACTGCCGCACTCCGGACCAAACTTAGCAGTCGAGTACACTTCGGTTGCAGGTTCAAATGCGGCAATGGTGCGGCTATACGTCTTTCAGCTGTGAAGTTACAGCATTGATTCCCAAACGGGACAGTGGCGATTTTTCCACTCCTGGTGGATGGATCAGGCCAGTTTAACTGTAGCAGGCTTCAGGGCACAGAGGGGCACAGCAGCAAGGCACCTGCGAAGTTCGTCAGAACAACTGGATGACACGGTAACTGCGTACACTCTGGTTCGGGCGCTTTCTCTTTACTTCAGACCTGGGAACACCAAGTGTCAAAATTCGGTGTGAAAGAGCCGTGAACAAAGAGCTTACGATGTACCAAGTTTCAAGGGTCTCCTCAAAATGGTAGCGTTGTCAGACCAAAGGCCCTGCATAAGCTGGTCAGTCCACTGGTTGGCCCAGGGACACTTCCGCAAAGGTTTACTTGCAGGGATTGATGAAGGTTTCGAGAATAGTTAGTCCCACTATTCCAATGGGTCGAATCATCTTTGCAGACCTTCTAGTTCGATCAGATTTAGAGGGTTCCAGCAGCAAAGTCAGACTATGGTGTTTAAACAGCAGCAAAAAGTTGGGGGTTTCACAACTGGAGGGATCACTTCACATATATGGGAATCTTTCCTGAGGGAATTCTGACAATCCAAAATTCCTAATCATCCCTATTGTTCTGTCCAACTTCCCCAACACAGGCCTTTTGGTGAGAGTGGTCTGAAAAACAAATTTTGATTCTGCCCCTACTCCCTTGACCTGGCCTTTGAATAGAAGGGTGCTGCATGTAATTGATGCTTGGGTTTTAGGCCTGGGGTGAGAAGTGCTTGCAAAAGTGAGACCTTGTGTTTCCAACACTGTAAACAAAACTGCTAGCCTTTTTAGGTGCACAGGAATATCAAAATTGCACAGCACTGCACATGTAAATTGATTGTGTTCATTGATCAGTGTTGAATAGTCCTTGAATTGAAATCTGTATAAAGTAAAGCATTGTAATTTGTGTTTTCCAAACCAACTTGCATGATTTATTTATGTTAAAAGAAGTTTAATTGTGAGCCATAGAGATGGTGGCATATGTAGTTTTAGTGTGATCTCTATTACTTATAATTCAATTAAATATAATTATTTTTTCTGTACACCGGCCTGGTTCTTGGCTCTTTGGTGGCACATGGGGATGGATCCAAGTGGCATGATAGGAATCTGAACTAGAGCTGAACAAAGAATCCATTAAACAGTTTGTTGTGTGACACCTTGATTGGGGAGGGAAGGAACTCCATGTTTTGAGTGTAGTCTCTCAATAAACCGTTAGAGTAAGTTGAACAATGCAATGCCAGACTTGCTCCATTTCATCATAATATCATTCTACCTTTCATGCGGCCCCAGAAAACTAATGAATGGGAGGAAGAGATTAGCAATTTAGCTTTTTCTTTGTTTTGCTTTATAAAATAAATGATGTTATTGCATTGCCTCCCCTTCCTTTCTAGGCACTGCATCGCCCACCTTAAACATCAGGCGGCAATGTAGCATCTTCTATAACAACACTATCCCAGTGTTATTACTTTTTTTAGTCCAAGTTTTCAATGTGCTTTTAACAGGCCAAACGATCATGTTCTTGTTCTTGGTGAGAGAAGCCTGTTCCCAGATTTGATCTGCGGTTCCTTTGAGAGTCAGCGGGTCAGGATCAGAGTGTGTTATGTCTGGTTCATCATTAATTTCATACTCATCATCATTCTGTTCATGGCTCCCCATTGGAGCTTCCTTGAAAAGTTCCAAGTAAGACATGCTCCTTTTGAGAGTTTTACTTTTCTCTAGTGCATACTATTATTTTCCCTTCCACTTGCATGCCCTGCACAGGTATAGGTTTGAAATTAGAAAAAACAATATATGTTGCTCCTAAAATATCACATCTGAGCTTATGCTGCTCACTGTTAACTTGGATTCAAAACACTTTTGGTTCACTGGGCTCTTCCATTCTACAGGGTATTTTGAGCGTTGTTGTTATAATTGCCACCTTTGCAATGATAGTTTTTCTTATTCACTGCCTTTTGTGCTAAAGCAGTTTCTCACTTGCCCGCCGAGGCCAGGCTGCTGCCACTCTAAATAGAGAGACCTAATTAAGGAGGATGTCTCCAATTAACAGGAAATGGTAGATGTTTTAGGACAAATGTCCAACTCCGAATTGTATGAATTTTTGAATTGGGACCTTTGAGACCTACAATCTATATCTCTAAAGCAACCTCCTTTCTGTGACAATCCCTGTGCCTATCCCTATGTCACCCATGTACCTGGGCATCTTTGATTGATGCTATGCCCCAATCCTGCTTTCTGTGGTCTACGCCATGTCTCTGGGATGACCAAATGGGGGTGGGCTGTGTATGTGGCAGGTT
The DNA here is from genome assembly GCF_040938575.1 of Ambystoma mexicanum. Lineage (NCBI taxonomy): Eukaryota > Metazoa > Chordata > Amphibia > Caudata > Ambystomatidae > Ambystoma > Ambystoma mexicanum. Next base: position 874,026,338 of record NC_090930.1, read on the forward strand.
GTTGATGTGGCATCGCTAAGCTTCATTATGTTGTCTCGTACGTTTAGGCCTAAGATCCTCAATTTTTGCCTTTCCCTCTGCACTCTGCTCCTCTGACATGCCCAAACCCTACCTGGTGCTGACTGGACCAAGACCCTGTAACAAGGCAGAGGGACAGGTCCGACCGTCTCTTCCATTTGGTCTCTACAAGTATAGCATGAGCCCCAATATGGTAGATAACAATAGGGTTTCTGCGAATACTGCTTATCCATATTACAACCCGATGTACCAAGCCCATGTCTCCGCAAGGCTTTGTCACAAGGTCACAAGAGAGATGTTGACAGCTATTGCCAAATGTTTGCAATTTTATGCCAGTCCCTTCCACCATTGTGCAAATGCTATAATATATTAATGATTACATAGGATATGCTATATAACCTGTACTGTAAGGGCTGTCCCTTCAGAGCTCTGAGAGCCGACTGCCCGCCACTTGTCCTGCTGTATTTTCCTGCTTCTTGGCTGATATCTCTGTATGCTGTTCATTTTCTATCTAATACAAGAAGCTTGGTTTATCCATCAGCCTGGTGTATAAACTCTTTATTTGCTGCAAACTGAGGAAGAGGCCGAGGCAACGCCTGCCTTGCCTACCACACGTGGTTGATTTATTTTGGTATTCGTGATGTGCAGAAGAAACTGTGTTTGTGTTAAATGCAGAGAACTGAAATAAGCAAGCCATGGGCCTGTTACATTTGGTTTATTCTATTCTATCCAAGCCCCTGCCACTCAAATGGCACAAGTGAAACAAATTTGCTCTGTGCCTATAAATCCACTCAAAAAGTGAGCAGGAAAACCATTTTACACTGCACAGTATTATGCAGTGAGATAAGATAATTTGACCTGGTTCACTGTATCATTCAGTGCCATAACAGCGGTATGGGCCTCAACAATTCCTGTTCCAATTTAGCTACCTAACAACCCTTACTGACACTTCATGCACTTTATTGGAACTGTACTAAGGTTATATTCGTTTTTAAAACTAGTTCTGTCTGTTGCAGGTTTGTTCGTTTGCAGTCCATTAGGTGTCACTATCACCAACACATAGATTCAATCAATCAACCTCAGAGAGAAGAAAGGCTGACATGACTACGCCAGAATTTGTGCTGTAATCAGACGAATGAACACTGAGCTCTGCAACATGTGTATAACACAGTGAGCTGTCTTCTGTACACGAGTGGCAATCCCATTGCTCAACATATGTTTAATCTTTGGTTACTCCACATGATCAATAATTTCACACTACACCACTTGTACTACAGTGAGAGAAAATACAATGGGCCTGATCATGACATGGGCAGTACCCCGGCACTAATAGCGCCTGGATACCGCCCAATGCAATTTGCGTTACCGTAACTTGTTCTGTCGCAATTTGCTCCAGATCCCGAGTTGCAGGGGGGGCGGTAAATCTCCATTCCGCTTGGGGGCGCTATTACTGACGGCGGTAAATGCGCTGGCGGTAATAGTGCTGAAAACTTCCCAAAACTTGCAGCAGAGGGACTTCACCTCCAGCAAAAAGCTGGAGGTAAAACTCCAATTTACCACCCAACTCATGATTTGGCCAACCCTTAAATGTGGCGGTAATAGTGTTACTGCCATATTTAATATTTAAGGGCTGAAGCCTAACTCATGATGAGGCCCATTATCTATTACTGTGACCACAGAACACAATACAGGCTAATTAGTTCAGATCAAAATGTGCTTGTCAAAAACAACCATCCAGCAGGCTCCGAGCTGATAGACTCAGCAGTGCCCTGCACAATACCATGACATGTTATTTTATTTGTGGACAAAAAGTGGTATTGTCACATTTTAAACAGGCAGCCACGTGGTGACCTCTCCCAAAGTGCGTGGCCTAGGAATGAGCCCATTTTTTCTCACACAAAGACATCGCCGACTATTCTTATGGCATAACTATTTCTGTTGTTGACCCACCCTGCTTGGAAAAGCAAGCTGGATACAATCGTTGGGTTGCACAAGAACAGATATCAATTCAGAAAGTACTTCTCCCAAAGAGCTATCTGCTCAAACATCTTTGAAGCCAAATATCAATAATATTCATTAAACATTGTTATAATGCATATATTACCCAGTGAGATGTAAAAAGGCTATACAAGTTCATGAGTTTATGTTAGTGAATACACAAACTTCATTTTTTAATGTGTACACGGAAGCATTGATACATTTCTTGATGAAATAGACCTTCAATGTTGACCTTGATCAATTCACAGTTTAATGAAGAGCACACAAGATAGACAATTAAAGTGACTCCTAAATTGGGCAACAATGGTAGACATACTTTGAATGCAATGTGAAATTTGGGAACGGTTCAGCATGCTTTGTATATCTGGTTTCAAATTCTCTATTCATGTTCTTGAAAATTGGCTTCGCTATACACACTTTCTTTCTTTTGGTGAAGGCCAGTCCACTGCCTTCCTTTCCCATTGCACCAGTTATTGCCTGTTGCATCGCCCCATTATGATTGTGTGCCAAGTCTGCGGAGCATGCCTTCATCTTCATGCCATCGATACTGAATGCCATTTGAGGCACATGTTACAGAACTTCCCTGAATTCCCTCTGTGGAAAACCTCTGAAAGGTCCTTCAAATCTTAAATCAGCCTCTTGTCAAATATAATTTTCACAAGGGGTATATGAGGCAGTGACCCAGGCCCAAAACCATTTCTTCCTCCTCTCCCTCACTCAGTGGCGGATGAGCACATTTATAATCGTGTCTGTTTGCTTCCAATACATCTTTGTTAGCAGTATGTTGCGGAAGGGATTGCCACTTTTTTTTTACTGGTACTTGACCAGATTGACTACAATTGAGAGAAGTCAACCAGAGATGGTTACTTATTGAATGTGACCAATGTATTCAATATTCACACCCTCTTTTCCTTTCAGAATTGATTCTCTTAACCACTGACTTTGATACATGCATATATTGTGTTGATACCTGATGTGTGGGAACCTTTCCACACATGACTTTGGATGTGTCTGCCAGTGGCTATCAGTTCAGCTTCTAAATCTCTTGATTGAAGAACTTCGATCGATTTTGTAAACCCATGCTTCTCCATCATGAAAAGGAAGTACATGCTTTGACCTGGACCAACACCAGAGCTAAGAATGTTCTCTAGTGTACAAATAATGGAAATGATAAGTGCAGTATTTTGCATCAAATTCATGGGTGTTGCGCTAAACATCACCCGGCAACCAAAGGTTTTTTTCCTTGCAGGAGCATTTTCCAGTGCCACCTCAGCTTGCAGCAATGCCTCATCTTTTGCAGGGAAGAAGCATTTCCTCTGGGATTAAATGTTGTAGGTCATTGACGTGAACATTAGTCCAAAACATTCTAAAACTTCAAACTCCTGCTAATTGCCAAAACACAAAACAAAAGCGTACACAAACTAAGCAGATTTCCTGCTGCAACTCTGCCAGGAAGAGGTTAAACAGGGCTGTAGTGTTTTTCTTCACAGCTACCTTGCATTGTTAAATACATGTTTAAGAAAGGTAACCATTGGTATGTCACATGTAGTATATCTATTGATTTGGTGCATTTCAGCATCTTTAAAATATCCAGCAGCAGCCCTAAAAAATATAGGGCTTCAAGGGAGTGCTGATAGCGAGTGCTGTTCGGGCTGATGGGCTGGGAACGCTGTTGGAACGTTGTTGGAACTTTGCTGAAAAACTGACGTCAGTGTCTGCCTGATCTGGGCTGCGGCCACAATTACCCTGAGATATATATTTGTGCTTGTACAACTGGCCGTTGTTTGGCGACTCAAAGTCTTGTGCTTCAAATGTGGTAGTTATTTCTTCTACCCCAGGCATACTGTGGCCTGGGTCAAGTTCTTTATTTTCCTAAATATTTTAAAGCTCTTCTTTAGTTTCGAAAAGGGATATTTATGGTGTAATCAGTGATATACTTGTGGAACCCTCCTGTCCCTCGCACACGCGGTGTATGTTGATAAAACATCCAAAGATTCTTAGTTTTTTTCTGCTGTCTTTTATAGTAATTCCACCCAGTGTCAGGGTTGGTTTATCTCCCTTGCACCCCATGACTGACCTTAAAGTTAAACAAATTGTTAAAACAGCACATGTGTGCTCCCAGTTTTTCAGGAAATAGGTAATCAGTGATATTGCAAACTTTGCCATGAAAGTGAGTGTTTGATGAGCTAGTTTGGCAAAGACATTGATCTGCATGGAATTCTGTTATCTAATCTATATGCAAGGTTTTATGGTTAGGACCCCTGCAGAGTAGCAATGGTCTTTGTGAACCTTCCGCAGCTCTGCAATGGTGTCTAACTTACATTTTGGTCACTTCGCATAAGCATCATACATGATGACTTTTACCAATGGTTTTCTTTGCTACACCATAAAATATGCCCGAGACAATGTTGTCTTGCAGCCTGTGTCCCTTCTTTGTCATGCGGCTTTTCATTTTCCTAGGCCTCTCTGGGAAAATAATACAATAAAATATTTGAATGAGTGTGTGATTCATTGAACATTAAACTAATTTTTCTGAATAAAAATACTTTTGAAACAGATAGTGTATTTGTACTTTGGAGAAATTGACTAAAGGGTTATTCAACAGTGTAAGCACGGCAGCTTCAACATAATTTCTGGGAAAAGTGATCAAAATTGTTCAAATGAAGTCTCTTGTTTTTAAAAGGCCAATTACTGGGCAATGTTAAGGGGGTTTGGCCCTCTTGGCCAAGGGTGGGAGTGTTAGGCACAATCCTGTGCAGTTCCCTTAGGGAGCACTACAGAAGATTAAGACTACAGGTATTGTTGTGGGGCAACGCCACAGGTATATGCACTAAATCCCCTTTGGTATCAGTCAGTACCACAAAGATTTAGTTGGTAGCTGTGGCTAAGCAATCAGACTTACCTCAAGAGGGAGATGAGCAGTATTCAGGGTTTACACATTAGCACTATAATACTATGGAACAAGGAAACACTGACCAAATCTTTGTATCAAAAGGAATATATATATTTATTTTACACACTCTGATGTTCACACACAAATCACTATTTATAAAAGCAAGTTAAATCAGTCAAGAAAAGTATACACAACTCCCTATTTAAATTGTAGACAAGTTTGAGCAATAGTGAAAACTGAGCAAAACGGCACAGTGAAAACCAAGCAGAAATGGCACTCTAACAATTTCTCAAAAGGGAGGGAAAGGACAGGTTATACAGGAATATACTCTTTAACACACCAGCAACACTTCCCAAGAAGATTGTGAACAAGTTAGGCAAGGCAATACTTTAGCATATGTAATACTGAGGTGAAAACCGAGCAAAATGGCACTTCACAAGTTTAAAAAGAGGGAAGGAAAAGGTGGTTATAAGAGTTAGGTGCACCAACACATTTCTAGGTGAGAAGCAATCTAGAGAAGGCAGTTCTAACAGATTTAGCCAGAGTCAATAGGCTTGTGCCAGAGTCAGTGGTACAAGGTAAAGTGCCCAGGAGCAAAATGTTCTAGTCGCTGCAGTCAAGTCTTTGCTTAACGATTCGAAAAAGCGGTTGCAGAAGGTGAAAGACAAAGTTAGATGATAGGGGCGGCCAACCCAGTAGTTAAGAAAAGGATTTAAAACACCTTTAGAAGTAGCCAACGAAAAGGGAGGCCTGGCGGAACAATGTACCTTAAGGGTGGAAGCGCTCCTTAAAATTATTAACCCTTCACAGTACCTCGATAGTAAAGTCAATGGGGACGTTACATGCCCTGGAAACAGTAGTCAGTCCCAGGGTATGGAGTCTATGTTTGGGGTTCGCTACGACATCCCTGTGGTACGGCACGGAGGGTGCTGTGTACCACACATGTAAAAAGATGATTCCTATGAGGGTGAGAAAAACCCCATAGACCATAAGCACACAAGATAGCCTAGAACACACACTAGCAATCTGTCTAAGAGTGGGGAAAAAGGGTCTCACTCTTAGCAGGAGAAAAAAATAAAGCCCTCAAATCCAGCAAAGCTGCTGAGGACACTATAGGTAAGGGAAATTAGCCATAGAAGAGAATTCTCCCTAACAGGGAGTCATTGCAGAGTTATTACCAGAGCAAGTCCAACCTCTGACGGGGATCGTGGCAGCAGAGAGCGCCCAGATTCGTGGTCCCCCCAATCTGTATCTGTGCAGAACCATTTCTCCAGCCTTGCCTCCGAGTGCCTATGCCTGCAAGTGTAATTTTGCTATTTCAGATTGTTGCACACGATAGAGAGAATAGACCGAGAAGCGAGGAGAAAAGTCAAGGGAAACAAAAGCAGTTACCAGCCTGAACTCAGCCCCAGCACCAACAAGACACAATCATTGTGGCTGAGCAACTGCTGGCAGAGAGACACCATTCTGTGCTTTTCTGCAGGACAGAGCAGCTGCATCACAGCCTGGAGCACCCATGCACAAAACGGGACTGGCAACGCTTGCTGTTAGTCCTTCAATGAAAAAACATCCACTAGAACACCATGGATTTGTGAGAGGAAGGTTCCTAGGACCTACCTTGCGGGTCCCCACTAATGCAATCCCAAGAAGGTACTTGGAGATTGGTTTTCCCTCACTGCCAAATCACCCGGATGCCAGGTCTACACAGAGAAGGTAGGTGGGGCTTTTAAGCATTTTTGTATGCATGGAGAGGGAAAGGAAGCAAGGAGATTGGTGAGGCACGGCTGCCCAACCGTCATAAGTGAGGGTATACATAAGGAAGGTGCAAGACACATGAAGTGTGGGTGTATCGGGTGAGGTCAGAGGAGGACATTGACCAATAGATCACCAGGAGGAAGGAGGGAGTGGCAGAATGTGGAGAAGAGTTTTGGGGCAGGGGAGGCATTGGCTTAGGAGTGATAGTGGTTGTGTAGTGTGAGTGTGCATGTTTGCCTGATGGGTGTTTAGAAAGTTTAGTGTAAGTTGTGAACTTGAGAAGACTTTTACGGGGTGCAAGGAGGGTGGCTGAGTAGTAGTGTGGTAGGAGATATAGTGTGGAAGGAGGAGGATTACTAGTGTTGGAGGGAGAGGAATGCTAGTGTGGGAAGAGGAGAAGTAGTAGCCTGGGTGGAAGAGGAGGAGTAGTGTGGGAGAAGGAGTGGTAGTAGAGTCAGAGTAGGAGCACTAGTAGGGCAGTTCTTTTCCATTACAATACTAACCTGCAGTGAGAATAGGGAAAGGTATTTAGTCCCTGAGGGAGTTAGTGACACTTCTTCTAGGGAGCACCATTAGTATAAGGCATCCATTAGACGGTGGGGTCGACAACCGATAGAACTAACCACAGGTTACAAACACCTGGGTTAGGGAGGCGGTGCATGGGAAGTTGAGGGCGAGGGGGATGACCATTGACCCACAAAGAATTTAATACAAATCCTTGAACTCTCCTTCAGACAGGAAGTGTTTTTTGTGCCATCCGTGGCAGGTTGCTCACCCTTGTTTTATATCAGATGAGGTAGACTAGGATCCCCCTTTGTAAGTGCTTCTCAATGGCTCAAATTTCAGAAAACTATATATATAAGCAAAAAAGGCAAATCAATCTTTGATTTGGATTTAGTAATTTTTTCTCCTTTTTTTATTTTTTTATTTTTCGCTTATCTTTTGTCTCCTTTTACAGCTTAGTTATCAAGTTTCCTCTCATAAACTCATGGCCTGAACTTTCGCCTTTAGGGCTTGTTCAAGGCAATTGCAATTGCAATGGCTAATGTAGAATCACTGGTCTTGTAACGATTGGTATATTCATGAATGTTGGTGAGCTTCTATAGTGGTACATCTCAGTATGGCAAATCAGGTATATCTGGATGGGCCTGCCTTCTGTTCCATATGGGTGGATACTTCAAATGGCTGATCCTATGAATCGGTGGTTTCCCAGTCTCTGTCTTTCTTTGTCATCCATATTATTAGGACATAGGAGCCTGATTAATGGGTTGTGTTCCCTGCTTTGGCTGCTGCCTGTCTCTGCATCAGGTGCACCGATTGATAGGATCAGCAATTTGTAGTATACACCCATATGGAACAGAAGGCAGGTCTATCCACATATAGCTGATTTTCCATACTGAGAGGGACCACCATATAAACTCACCAACATACTTCCCCATGATGTACGGAGCAGTTGTACTGATGATTAATCGGGTACAGGTGCAGGGGTGACCATGTCATTAATTGGGATAAAGAGAACGTTAATCCATGTAAAATATATTCAATCCTAACAGTCTTCAGAAAGAATAAACTTTCACAAGCATGACATCTTGAATTGCAAAGTAGAATCTCCAGTGGGTCACCAAAAAGGATTATGTGTGTCAAAATTCCAAAATACCTTCTAAATTATATTACACTTGGCATAATAATAATAATAATAATAATAATAATAATTTGGCATTTATATAGCGCTACGAACCCTCAGGTATCTGAGCGCTGCTTATTATTACCCACAGTGTGTGGTGCTCATTTATCAACCTCGGAAGGATGAAAGGCTGAGTTTGGCCTCGCCGGGATTCGAACCTGCGTTAGCAAGCTCTGAACGGATGTCAAAGCGATTACTAAAAGGATTAGGTTCTAGCCTACTTTTACTGGTAATGAGACAGGATTTGTAGATAAGCAAACTTTTTTGAATGAAGTAAAAGAAAATGCAAACTGTTCCTTTGCCCCTTTGCTTCTACGGTGGATACCGAGGGTCACATCATCTTTTAGAGTTTGAGAGCCACTCACAAAACAGAGTACACAAGTAGCAAGACAAGTGATTTAAAAAATATTGAAAATAACATAGATGGGGGTTTTATTTCCCCCTGGAGTGTTAACTGCACTGTAAAAACCCGGATACAACATTTGCACATGCTTTTTACAGTGCACGCAGCACAGGGGGAGGCGGGTGGGTGAAATATGACCCCAAAAGTGTTTAGCCAACGCAAAACAGCAGCGAGGTATTTGACCAGAACTGAATGCCTTTTTTACAGATGGAATTAACGCTGAAAACCTCTTTGAAGCAGAAGTTCGGTACACCCCTAAAAGCTACATGTACCTACGAAATTCGATGAATACAGACATGTCTGAGAAATATGTCCTTAAAATGACCTATCAGGAGTGCAACACGGTTTGTCCACACTTTTTTTTTTAGTACGAATGAAATATGAATACGCATGAACTCCTTCAGGAAAACATCAAGTGGTATAAAAACGCTCATTTGGAAAGCGTGTTGAGCATTACTCGAGTATTGGCAAACTACTATGAATGTCAACTCTGCAATTCTGAGTGGACGTTGCAGTGTGTCCTTAAGACGCACGTCTAATCAGCATGCATTAAGGCAGAGCAATCACTCCTTACGGAGTGAAACCTTTCTCCCGCATCCATGTCCCTCACTACGTCTGTCGCCTCGATTCCACATACATTTCTTGCACCCAAGTTTGCCTAGAGGTGTACCTGCTGCTTAGCCCCAGTGCAGATTTTGATTTATGGCTTCATCAGATCTGCAATCCTGAAAATGCTATATTGCTTTTCCCCGATGTCTCTTTTAGCCGTTCAAGTGGCACAGCGAGTACAGCGCTCGCTTTGACATCTGTGAAGAGCCTGCCAGGCTCTTCACAGAGGCCAAACCCAGCCTTTCATCCTTCCGAGGTTGATAAATGAGCACCACACACCGTGGGTAATAATAAGCAGCGCAGATACCTGAGGGTTCCTAGCGCTATAGAAATGCCAAATTATTATGGCAAGTGCAATATAATTTAGAAGGTATTTTGGAATTTTGACACCTATAAATAGTCATTTTTCCGTTCCCATGCGTTCATGCTTAACATTCTACCGTGTTTCTGCTCTCTTTGCAATTGTAGGCTTCTGTTCTCATAATTCATTTGGCCGGCCATGTGTGCATTGTCTTCTTCCTTCATCATGCACTTGTGCATGCCATATCCAGCAGATAAAGAAATGATCTCTTTGAAGAGTGGACACGCAGCCAACAGTGCCAGCATGTGTTGATATATGCCACGGGTGGGAAATCTGCAGCAATATATGTTATCGGTTATAACCCTAATCCCCTGGTGGATGGCAGAAAGGTGGTTCAGAAGAGGTCCTAAACTGCTTCACGTGCATCAAGAATATATTAAAAATGATTTTCTGAAGTAAAAATGCATGTTTACGACCTATCAAACCAAATGCTTTTGTCTCACAGAAAGCTTGATATTGAAGAATACCTTGTGAGAGTTTAGGCCATAGTATAAGTGTTACTCCATTGTACGAATGCACATGTTGGACCATCTGCTTATGTTGATGTAGATTTGAGGGTGGAGTGAGGCTTGTGTCGCGAAAGACTATAATACAAGTACACAATTGCGGTGCGAATCAGCATAGAGCGGATGCTCCAGCCCGTTAATCAAGGGCCGAATTGTGGTCATTGACATCAGATGGTGTGCAATAGCTTTATGAAAAAGATCAAACAGTTTGTGCCCCACACTAGGGCTCCCATACAGTGGTGCATACATTCCTATAGCAGCAGACTGCGACATGTCGTCTCCAGATGTTTTGGACTGCAACTCCCATGGCCCTCTCACGATTGACTATGCTGCGGGAGGTGTGGTTCAAAAACAACTGGGGAGTCAACGTTTGCCAACTCCTATCCTATAGAAAAACCTAGTGCCATAATTGCCCTTAACGCATGTATTGTTTCCATAGGGTGGTAAGTACATACCAAAAGTACATTGTATCAGAAATACCCAACGTCATGTTAAAGCATTCTCAGACTCCCAGAACAGCAGGCCCAAAGGACTCTCAGATAGATCGTTGTGGGGATGTTTGAGCAGTCTCGTGGTTTTCTCACTGCTTTTCCTAGCGTTTGAACCAGCACTCAACTCTCAAGCAGGTTTTCAGTCTTGCCGTAGCTGCAGGCTCCAATGTGGAACTTACAATCGCAGCAATAGAGATTAAACAGCCAACCAGAAGCATTAATTCTGCAGAAGGAGATACGAGGTAATAAAATACTCAGTTCACGTCCTGCTTCTTTTGTGTGGAGGGTGCAGGGGGGTTCTAGGCTGTTGAAGCATGGTTCACGAGGGAGAGCTCACAATTAGATATTGAAAGGAGCCCTGCTAATTATTTGGAGGAATGTGTTCTTATTCTGGGGGAATTCTTTGAGTTCAACTGTTCTTTTTGTACCTTTGTGTCTTGTTCATTCCCCTACAATATACCGTTTGTCAGTTGCATATGTTTGTAGCGTTTCTTTTGTCTTTGTCCCTTTTTGGCATGTATTTTCCCCTCGAAAATGATTTCCCTTTCCCAGATTCCCACCTTATTTATTTATTTATTTATTTATTTATTTATTTATTTATGTATTGGCTCTTTATGGTTTTTACAAGTAAAACCTTATACCAACGTATTACCCATCCTTTTTACATTTATCATCAAAAAACAACAATATGCAAGGAACAGTACATCTTGATTAGATCACATTTTAAAACGACCATCTCCCTTTGCTAAAGTTCATCAAGACTCTCATCATTTTAATTTGCCAGTTCATCTATTCAGTTTTTATTAAAGATTACTCTGAGGAGCTTTACTAGGGCTATGGTCAGACTGATTCGTTCTCCTCTCAGCAACTCCAGCCACCATTCGTCTTACGTTCTATTGGCATCATTTTTTGGGATCTTCTTTTATCTTCTAGCCTTGGACAGAGCATTACGAGAGGTTTCAGGTCTTCTTCCACATTTGCCTCTGCACACTAGCGCAGCCTGCTCTCCCTCCTTCCTTCGCCCATCGTTTTATTATTGCCACCGTTGGGAACAAATACAATCGGAAAAGAAATAATTGATCTCTGAAGGGCCAATTAGGAAATTGGTCTAAATATCGTGTTGATATATTTACTTTTCGATTGTTTACAAAGGTTTTTCCATATCCCTTTAGAGGCTGTCTCGCCTCTTGTGTAGCGACCCAGTCCACTCTGTACAATTTAGACTTCATTTTGTCTGTGTTTCCTATTAATGTTACTTCAGTTTCGTCCAAATCCCAAAGAATATCGATGCATACCTGCTTCCATTTGTTCACGGTATCCTCTCTATTTTCCCTCATGGCATTATGAATCGTCTTAAATGCTCTTTGACTTGGAACGATGATGCATTTTCTGTATAGTGAAAGGGTTTTCCGTATCACTATACTTTTTAGTGCGGTCAAGCCCAGTTCCATCCTCAAGGCGTGCATAGGTGTGCTTGGGGGGACTCTCATCACTCTCTTCCAAAATATCCCCTCGATACCTGTACAGTTTTCATGTTTGAATGTGAGTACCGTCTCTGCTCCATGCGTCAAAATCGGGACCACTTTTAGCCTGTAGAAATCAATCAAGGGTTTTATTGTATATCCACAATATTTTTTAAATAATATTTTCCCTTGATTCGCTAGATTCTTTGCCTTGACTTTTAAGTATATAAGGCAATGTTGTCAGTTCTAGAGGTGTTTATAACAACTCCTAAATAGGTGAACGCTTGTACCTGTGGAATCCTGCTCCCTTCTAGCTGCCATACGTTGTTTCTTTTTCTCTTCCTATTGTTGTTTTTGCAGAAAACCATTATTCTCGATTTTTGGGGATTGATCTTCAACCCATTTGTGCCAGTTTATTTGTGAAAGGCTTTGAGTTGCCTTTGTAGTCCTACTGGTGTCTGGTCCAGTAGGACAATGTCATCCCCATAAAGTAATCTGTGTATCCGCAATCCTCCAACGTTTGGGGGAAAGCATCTGGTCCCTTCAAATCGTAGGTCGATATCTGATATAAACATAATGAAGAGACCTGCAGCTAAGGGCAAACCTTGTTTTAGCCCCTTATTTGTACTGATCTTACTTGTTAATGTTCCAGCTTGATCCAGCTTAATTCAGATTGATGTTTTTGAGTATAGGTCTTGGATTGATTCAAGAATTGGAGTTGGGCAGTTCCATTGAGTTAATTTAGCCCACAGTATTGGACGTTCAATTGAATTAAATGCTTCACTTAAGTCTATTAAGGCTATATACAATGTTTTCCCCTTTGTTCTTCCTGTTTGTGCTTACGATAGATTTATTAAGAGTAGATTAAGCGACATGCCAATCCTCTTAATAAATCCACTTTGCCAGTTGTCCAATTGATTGACTTATTCGCTCCACAGGTTCAGCTTCTTTGCTACCGACGTTGCAAAAATCTTGCTCACCACATCCAGGAGTGCGATGGGCCTATAGTTGTTAGGTTCGGTTCTAGGGCCTTTTTTTTAAATATAGCTACTATTATTGCTATCTTCCAGCTTCTTGGTACCTCCTTTTTATGAATTACTTAATTGAACAATAATAGCAAGATTTCGGCCCATTGTTCAGGGTTTTCCTTCAGCTGGGCGTTCCTGAGCCCATCCTGGCCCGGAGCTCTTGATTTATTCAATTTCTGTACAGCCTCACACCATGTCTCTTTATTCATTTTTAACATTTACCAATTCTCGCTTGGCCTGCTCCATGCTTGGTTTTTATCTGCTATATGATCAAAAAATTTGGCGCAATGCTTAATCCACTTTTCCACAGATATTGGATTTGTCAGAATTCCTTATTGTTCTACCTCTAAATTGTTGATGTGCGACCATATCTCAGCAGTATTTTTGTTTCTGATGTTATATAACATGGTTTCGCTATCGGCTTGTATCATTTTCTGGTGGTTCTTCAACCAGTTTTGGTATTTTTGTTTCATCAGTTTAGCTTTCCTAAACATGTTCCCTTCTTGTGAATGTTTTAGTTTCCTCAACTCTTGTTTTTTTGATTTCTTCATTGCCAATATATTGTTATCAAACCTGTTTTTGTGCCGAATTATTGAATTGTTTGTCCCTTTCTTTGACTCAAACGCCATTAACAATGATGTATAGTCAGCTGTATTAGTTGAGTCGCTATCTTGTTTTCCATTTATTAAAGCCTGCAGATTTGTTTTCAGTTTACTGATATGTTGTTTGTTTATTCGTAAACGATTTTGCCCTGGAACCACTTCAAGATTCAATGATTTCACTTGCCTCTTTTGTTCCATTTTGTGCCACCACGTTACTTTCTGATTTAGATTGTGGTCTCTTTGTGTTTTTTCAAACACTTCCATTCTTATTTGATGTTTGAATTTATTTTCCGACACATAGACATTGTCTAAAATTTTGCCTGTTTTCTTTCCTGTCCATGTTGACTTCCCAGGTTTTCATGGTCTCTGTTGTCATTTACTAGATAAAGATTTCTCGATGCCATCATTCTTTTCCAATTTAGGCCTCTTTGCCTCTGGCCAGTCATCTTCATGGGCTCGTCTTCGGTCTCATATCCATCCTCTGGCCAGCAATTTGCATTTAAATCACTGCATATGAAAAAATGAGGGTTCGCCCACTTCTCTCTCTGTTCAACTATTAGCTCAGTCACTTGATCTAAAAAAAATCTTCTAGCTCCTTTTTAGAGGGATTCCAATACAGGTTTAGAATTGTTAAGTATGTTGTTGGGTGTCCTGACCCACGTTTGAGCTATCATGCTGCAACATTTGGTGCTGTGGTTTTAGAAAATCCAAGATGGCCAAAAAGCCCACAAGTGCGCCAGAATCCAGGAGAACCACGCAGTTTGTGCGCACACCAAAATGGTTACCTCACTTGCCACCCACCAGTGTAAAGAAAGATCTTTGTTAACAAAATCCACTGTTACTGATGTCAAAAAGTTGCTGAAATCGTGGCTCACCGGACCACTTTAAAGATTCAACCCTTTTGTGGGGTTCCACATAACCATTTTACTGTAAGGAGCCCCATCAAAACAATGTTAAGCAAGGATTATTTACTACCATGTAAGAACCATTCCTGTTTGGAATGCATTAATCCAAGAAAGATCCCAAAAATGGATGCAGTACCAACAAAATCCTCAAGGCGGCGCTAGCGGTCTAAACTCTGACAGGAGAACTAAGTGCAGTTGCTGACAAAGGGATTTGACTCAGCTGACTTCAAAGGCTGCATTTTAATTAAAAATTAGCCACCTGCTGTTCCCAGAGGCCAGAAGGCTGGGAAACCCTCTCACCTCAAGAGATTCACACCACAGCCCAGGATATCACATGGTCATAATAACCAAATGCAAAGTGACCCCCTGGTCTGCTGACCTCAACCTCCTGGAGACCACGCAATAGGCTATTGCACTTGAATAGAATATGTTGATTTTGACTGTTTCCTGTCAACAAAGGCCTGCCTGCCAGAAGACACATGTGATCACTGACCCACCCAAGTCTTGGAGGCGGACTCCAACACTCTGAGAACTGAATTGAAAGCAAAATATATATTTTACAGAAACACTGATAACTCTTTGTACTCAAATGACAGGAATGTATAACTTTGAGATCCTTCATTTAAAAAATGTACCTTCGATTCAAGCCCAAACTCCAATTTGTGTGATGTTCTGGGGCAAAACCCTGCTATTTATGTATACTACAGACTCTGTGTTTAAGCTAGAGACATGGTAATTTACTGGAGTATGTATGGACAGGCCGTGTACATGTGTATAAATCTGGAGAAAAATCCGATGTTGCAAAACCCACTAAAAAGCACCAAAGGTTGCCATTTCTGAATGCAAGCTCCCAGGAAGAGCAGAATTGGAACAGGGGCTTACCTCATGTGATATGTGATGGGTGCATGTAATTTCAAACAACTGTCTATCGGGGAAGTATGTATTTGGATCAAATATAAATTGTGTGTAATTTGACAGGGGAGTGTCCTTTCTGCAAGCTATTAAATGACATCGCTCTGACACTCCACTTCTTTTCCCCAATCAAGAGAGAAAGGAAAGCTTGACCAATGGGCAGTTGAGAGAGGGGCTGGCTAGTGATGCTGCACACACACCCACTTTCAAAAGACATAAAAAGAGCCACTGGAAGCTAGAGAGGACATTCTATTCCATCTGCTGCGGGACGCTCTGCCGGGAAAATCCATACTTTACCTCCATCAACCTCCAGAGAGCCAACATAGAGACTTCAATCTATCCACCTTCAGAGACCAAGACTTTACTTCAGAATTTGTAGCAGAAAGGTCAACTACAAGCTAAATCCCTCTTTTGCAGGCCTCAAATCATTGCCACTATTCACAGCCAGGCGAGCTGTTTGAATTCTTTGCAAGAACTCTGGCCATTTGCCAGGGAGCAGTGTTGTATCCAGAGAGAGACCAGCTGAACCGGAGACCGCTGTATCCGGACCCACAGACCTGATCAGAACCAGAGAACCAGACCAGACCAGCAGAGTAGAGCTGACCCAGACGCTGTGCGCAGAAACCGTCCGTGGCGAGTGAAGAAAACCTGTTGACCAGATCCGTGGCGAGGCCTATTTCTAAATATATTGTGAGTACCTAGCAGAACTGTGCAGAACCAATCTCTTAGTTAAAATAATATAATTCAATCTATTTTAATCTAACCAGAACTGCCTCCTAACTGTCACCTGTCATTTGCAAAGCTGTCACTTGTCATTTTCTAGCTGCAAGCTGTAACCTGTCGCTTTGAACTTTTAAAATTTAAAATCCGAAAAACTACCTTTATTTAATCGTCCGTATCTCTGGAACCGTCTGGGCTAGGAACTTGGTTCAACTTTCCTCTGAAAGCTTAGAATCTCAACTTTTCAACAAGCCTAGAACCGACCTACTCCTCATACTTTTGCCGTAATCACGATTCTCGCACTCGTGAATTTTACCGCAATTTGCAATTTGGTTAAAAATCCAGCCACGTGTGAAAACAGCAGCTTCATTGCTTTCCTTTGCCAAAAATTCGTTTAACCTGCTAGTTACTCCTAGATCCTTGCTAAAGTGAGCCTGAACTCATCCCAAGTATATTTCACTCACCCTGAACCTCCTAAAGGGAATTAAAACCATTTTCAGCATATTTCTCACTGCATTGTCACCATATTCAAAGCATTTTGCCTGTGTTTCAAAACTCCTATCTGTTGTATAAGCTGCTGGGGGGGGAATTGACCTGAATTCTATTTGATTGCATTCCTAAGAACTGTGTCCTCTTCATCTCCTTACAGTGCATAAAAGGGGGGTGAATTGTCCAAGAAAGTGATTACATTGTCTTTTGCTGAAATCCTATCAAGTTATTTTCTGTACTGCATTTCATTCCTCATTGCATCCATTTGAAACCATAAAAGTATTGTTGCTATCGTATCCATCCTATAACCACTCATCATTGATTATAAAGAAGTGTGCTAGTGCCGGACTATCCATTATTGATTACTGCTCAGATTAAATGTGATATTCAATTATTCATTTATTATAAAGTGTGATATATATATATATATATTGTTTAAATTATCAAATAAACCGTTTAAACTTGCAAAACAGAACTACTTCGTGGCTCAGTGGGGTCAGGGGGATTCCAAGAGAGGGGTGTTATATAGGGGTAGTCATCGAGAACGCATGAACTGGACGTAAAGATATATCAATAAGGGTTTCCATTCAGTATCCCAGACTAGGCATTGACTTAGCTGTAGTGTTGAATTGAATCCTCTTACAATGTTATTTTACTCCTTTCCTTCTTCAGATGATGTTTTTTCTGTTAGCAATTGAATGTAAGGGTTTGGGTTTTTTATTTCTAACAACTCAAACTGCACCGTGTTTTTAATTGCTTTCAGCAAGCCCGACAAAGGTCTGCCTTTGAGCCCCTTAATCGCTGGGTTCAGATATATTGTATATATTGTAGGATTGTATATCCTTCTATTACTGGGGGCTCTCTTATCCAGGTTTCTTGCATGCATATGAAATCATATGCCATGTCTGACCCAGCCTATGATTCGTATAAATGAAGGAACCCTGTGTATTCCAACTTCCCAGTGTTATGAAATCATTTTCCAGTGGCGGTCAGGTCTATGCTTTATTCATCTTCGTCGCTAATAAACCTGCCAGCCATTTCCATTGTTCTTCAGTTCCTTCTTCTTCGGTCTTTATGGATTTTTTATGATCATTGGTATCTATTCGCGTGTCATTGCGATTTCACTCATATCGCTTCAATTTTCAGCCTTTATCATTTTCCTTCCAGTCATCGTAGTTTTTATTTCTTTTTTCCCATCTCGGTTTATTGTTTTGTTCTTTTGTTGTATCTTCAAAAAGTTTTTCTTTTTTCATTTGCAGCAAGTCGAATCCGAATGGTCTTAATTTATTAGCTACCTTTAGCAATGCATGTTTTATCAAAGGGCTTGTAAAATGGACGATGATTTTGTCCATTTGCTCTTCTTGTAGGAATTTCGATCATAACCAGGTCATTGGTTGTCAATATTCTCAATTCAGAAATATGATGGAAAAGCCTTAAGACATTGGCCCTGTTCATTATTAGGCCATCATTCAATGGCGTAAGTCTTTCCAACATTAAACATAGATCATCTACATCTATTTCCTCGATGTGCTCTACTTGCTCTGTGTCATGCTGTGCGGATAGAATCTTTTTTTTGTTGTTATTCTTAATGGAGATATGTTGTACGTTTCTTTCTCCTCTGTTTTCCTATTTCCTCGCTCTTTCGATCTGACTATGTTCCCCGTTTAGTTTCCATTAAAATAAGCGACCCCTGTTTCCTTTTCCTCAACATTTAACCCTGATAAAAAGTCAAATTTCCTATTTGTTTTACTCCTTCATCCATCAACTGTCTTTCTCTTTCTTTGTTGTAGTTGTTGCATTGGTTTTTCCATTTACATTAAACGGTTGGAAAACGTCATGGCCACAAGTTAGGGGGAAGCACCATTTAGTATTTGATGAGATCGAAATCTGTGAGAGAATAAGAGGAGGGTCACCTGTCATCTAATGAGATTGATGCGAAACAGGCCATAATTGGGGTTTTTGAGACAATTATGGTTTATGGGGTGGTTTACAAGGATGGAATTGAAAGCAAATGCAGGCAGCACCTTCTGTGATAAACCCACCCGCAATACTTCTATTGTGGGTGGGTTTATCACGGAAGGTGGTGGAAGGACCATAATGGAAGGAGTTGGTAAATGTAGACGAGGCAGAGACAGTGAAGGATGTCTTGCTAGAGGAGAAGGTGAGATCAGCATAGCTGAGTGTGATGTGGCTGATGTGGAGATCAATCAGAATAAAAGCCTGGATAGAATGCATGTAATTGAGGAGGTGTCAAATAAGTAGGAAGTACTGGTCGGAAACAGGTGGCCTGCCGCAGCAATCAGTGGCTTGTGTGGAGGAAGTGAAGTATTTTCAGGCTTTACTAGCCATTGCCTAGGGTGGAAGCAAGGTGTAGGCACCCATACTAAATTCCAGCAGGATCAGAGGGCATACCCACCAATCATATGTGTAGTAATGGGAGAGTGACCAGCCTGTGAAACAGAGAGCCAAAACGAGAGAGGGAGAAATAGAGAAAGAGAGAGAGAGAGAGAGACATGGTTGGAAATGGTACAACCCTGATGGAGAGATGCAGAATTAAAGGTTGATGGAGCGGCTCATCTTCTTGTGATAGGCCATATATTTGCAGAAGTGCTTCTGCTCTGCAGCATAGTCTGATACATTGAGGAAATTAGACTCTATGATGAAGACCCAAAAACTACAGGAGTCGTTATGCTAAGTGGTAGAGCCTAAAAAACTGCAGAAGTGGTGTGGCAACTGTCTTGTGTATGCTTGGATACTAGACACACTAAAGGTGAGAACATGTTACTTAATCACCTTAATAGTCAATACCATAGATCATGTGACATTGGTCCTTGATCTCATGTAGCTTTGTTGGTGGAGGAACCACTGCTTTTAGTGTCACAAGCACTACCATTCTGCATCAAATTCAGTATTCTTGTCTCCATCAGATTTGTTCTAAGAAACATCATCCTCTGAATTGGTGGCACGTCTAGTGTCTTGCCCTTCAGGTTTGCTCTAAGATTTCCTGCAATTATGACATAGGATGATGTGTTGACTAATTTTAATACATCTCAGTTGTTTGACATGGGCCTCAGAGGGGTCCCTTCTGCTTTCTGACACAATTGCCTTGGGAGCATAGAAAGCCTTGCTGAAACTTGAGGAGAACCACTGTAACGTTCACCTGGTTCCCACGGGGGCGCTGGTCTAGTCTGGATTGCTGTGGCCTCTTCTAGCGTGATGCGCAGAACCCGGAACACCGATTGGACAGGACCTCCAAATCGTGCTTGCCTGGCCCGTAGGAATATCCTTCTGCAGTTGAGAAAGGGGATTAACACTCTGCAGAATAGTGTGCTAGCCTCCCCCTTTCCCCCTTCCCCCTTCGTTCCTCTCCAACTTCCTCCAAACCCCGGTTTAAGCTCACCTTATGTTTTGGAAGGATGAACTCTCCATCCTGCTTCTGGTGCAGGGGCGCGTGTTCGTCCAGTTACTTCACTGGTTTTCAGAATAGCGCTGGCAAAATCCACTTGACTTTCCTGAGCGATGCGCCGTAAGTATGAAAGTTCAAAGTTCAAGTGAGGCCCCCTTTATGTTGTCTTTCTAACCTGTGATCTGTCCTTTATTTCAGGTGCAGAATGAAGGCGATGCGTCGAGGGGTTAAACTGCCGAGGTGAGTAGTCATGAGGGCGATCCCTCTAAATGTCCTTATCATTCCCCAGAAATGTCTCTTGTCCTTTCCCCATAGGGGCCGGGGTACGGTACCTGCCAACGGGGCGGCGCCGACCCGAAATGTGGAAGAAAAGCCAGTAAGTATTATGGCTGTCAATCAGGCTTTCCTTCTGTGTTCCTTCTGCTCACCTTTTGTTTCTTCCTCTCTCCCCTAGGTGCAGAGATGTGGCGTCCGATGCTGACAGCCGCGATGGAGCCGGGAGATGTCTCGAGGACAGGTGAGTGAAGTGTGGCGCTGCAGCGAGCAACGCAATGCTTTTAAATGGAAGTCTTTCTTCAGGGATACTGGCGAGAAGATTCCGGATGCAGGTAAGAAGTTTGAAATAGTCCTTGGTTTTCACCTTTCTCTTCTCTTCCTTCCTTGCAGGTCTTCCAGGTTCGAGGCGGGTGTGGCTGGAGTCCAGGAGCAGGAGCAGACACGGTGAGCGTTAAGCTGCAGGAAGCAGAACAACGCGAAGCATGAGCTGCTGTCTGGGCGTGGCTTAAATAGCCCTCCAAAGAAATCCCAGGTACGTATCCTTCCCCAACTAGGTATGTATCCTTCCCTGGCCACGCCCGAGTGAAAAAATAGTCCCTATGAAAAAATAGTCCCTTTCAGGTCTCAGGGAGGCCTGAAGCGTGCAGCATGGTCTGCATCAGGTAAGTGCACAAAACACCTCCCTTTATGAGCCTGGCGCCTATGGCGCCAGGACTGATGTCCAACATGAGCCTGGCGCCAAAGGCGCCAGGACTGAGTCCAAAGAGCCCCTATAAGGGGCTGCTGGGCTTTTACCCGAGGGCATGATGTCTGCTTCTGGGGGTGCTGGGCCTGGCCTGGCGCACCGGGGGTAGGCATCATGACAGCACTCCCCCCCAAGGCCCCTCCCAAGGTCCTTCCTTCTGGAGGTTTCGGTTTGTTTGGGAAATTCCGATGGAACCTTTTTACCAGCCGAGGTGCATGTACGTGATCACTGGGTTCCCAAGACCTTTCCTGAGGCCCGTACCCTTTCCAATCAATTAGATAGAAAAGTTTTGATTTTGAGATCTTAGAATCCAAAATGTTCTTCACCTCGAATTCAGGCTCCCCATCTATCTGAATCAGTTCTGGTGGCTTTGTTAATCTGGGTCCTGGGTGCACTGGTTTCAAAAGTGACACATGAAAAACGGGGTGAATCCGCATGTTAGCTGGTAGATCGAGCTTGACTGCCACTGGGTTGATTATAGCTTTGATCGAGTAAGGGCCTAAATACCTTGGATTAAAAGTTTGAGGCCCCTTGAGTGATAGGTGTTTGGTAGCCAACCATACTTGATCCCCTATTTGGTATGGAGGCGCTTCTCTTCGATGCAGATCCGCATTCTTTTTGTATTTCCCTTTCGCATGTTGCAAATGTGCAGTTGCATCCTTGAAGGCTTGAGTAATCGTAGAATGCAAATGGTCCACTGCGGGCATTTCAAGGCTCAGAGGTGAGTCCAAGTCTGAAGTACGAGGGTGATGTCCATATAGGGTATAAAAGGGGCTCTGACCAGTTCCAGAGTGTATTGAGTTATTGTATGCATATTCTGCCACCCATAAAATGTCCTTCCAATTACCCTCCGATTGGTGCAACATACATCGTAGATATTGTTCAAGGGTCTGGTTCGTTCTCTCCGTCTGACCATCGGTCTGTGGGTGGTGGCTGGTCGAGAGTCTTACGTCGATTTGTGCCAGTTGACAACACTTTTTCCAAAAATGAGAAATAAACTGGCTTCCCCGATCAGAGACTAGTATGGACGGGAATCCATGCAAACTGATGATATTTTCGGGGAATTCTTTGGCAAGAACAAAGGCTGAAGGTAATCCTTTCAATGGAATAAAGTGGGCCATTTTGGAAAATAAATCCACCACGACCAGAATAGTATTGTAACCATTACAAGAGGGCTGGTCCGTGATAAAATCTAGTGACAGGGTGTGCCAAGGTGCTGGTGGAATGTCTAAGGGCTGAAGAAGACCGGCGGGTCTTGTCTTTTGACCTTTGTTTTGGGCACAAACTCCACAGGACATCACGAAAGATTTAATATCCTTTCGCCAGGAAGGCCACCAGAATTGTCGTTTAACCTTTTCCTCTGTTTTGGCAATGCTAGGATGTCCTTCCATCAGGGTATCATGATGACGGGAAATAACCAGTTCTTGCAATTCCTTTTCTGGCAAAAATAAGCGTCCTTGGAAGTAAGGTAAGCCATCCTTGACTGAAAAGTTAGACCCCCTTTTGATCCAATCCTGCAAGGCTGAAGAGTCCAGGAATTGTTTCACTCGTGCTTGAATGTCTTCAAGGGTTTGTAAAGTGGTTATCCCCAAAATTCTTTGTTCGGGAATTATCGGCACAGGTTCTGAGTTTGTGTCTATTTCTTCCATTCCAATTCGGGATAGAGCGTCCGCCTTACCATTCTTATAGCCGGGGCGGTAGGTGATTACAAAATCGAACTCAGCAAAGAACAAAGCCCATCGGAGCTGTTGAGACGATTGAGCCTTGGCAGTTTTTAAATATTGTAAATTTCGGTGATCAGTGATCACGGTGATGGTATGCCGGGTGCCGAGGAGATAATGCCGCCAAGCCTTGAAGGCGGACCTAATGGCTAATAGTTCCTTATCGGTGATCACATAATTTATCTCCGGCGGCGAGAACTTTCTGGACCAAAATGCTATGGGGTGCAGTTGGTTGGTTTCAGGGTCTCTCTGAGACAGGACAGCTCCCATGGCTAAGCTGGATGCGTTGGTTTCGACTATATATGGGAGATCGGGACGCGGGTGCTTCAAAATAGGTGCAGACGTGAACTTAGCTTTCAACTCCTGAAAGGCCTGTTCGGCTTCCTCGGTCCATTCAAAACATTTATTTTTTCGCAAGAGTGCAGTGATGGGTTGCACCACACGTGAAAACTCTGGGATAAACCTGCGATAAAAGTTGCCAAAACCAAGCATGCTTTGGACACCTTTCACCGAACTAGGTGATGGCCCTTTGAGGATGGCATCCACTTTCTGTGAATCCATTCGGGCCCCTTTAGGTGTCAGGATGAATCCGAGAAACTCAACCTCGGTGGTATGGAAAACACATTTTTCCAGCTTGGCAAACAGTTTGTGCTGGCGCAGTTTCTCTAGGACGGCCCTGACATGCTTTCTGTGATCAGATTCCGAAGAGGAGTACACAAGAATGTCATCGATATACACGACAACACAGACATCAATGAGTTCCCGAAGGACATCGTTCATGAAGAATTGGAAGGCTGCAGGCGCGTTGCACAACCCGAAAGGCATCACCTGGTATTCGAATAGTCCATATTTTGTACGGAAGGCCGTTTTCCATTCGTCGCCTTCTTTTACTCGTACCAGATGATAAGCCCCCCGGAGATCTAACTTGGTGTATACGCAAGCGTCCTTCACCTGGTCAAGGAGTTCAGGGATCAGAGGCAGAGGGTAACAATTTTTAACAGTTATCTGGTTCAATGCGCGGTAATCGATACAAGTTCTAAGGTCGCCTTCTTTTTTAGGCACGAAGAACAAAGCTGAGGATGCCGGGGACTTTGACGGGCGAATGAAACCATTGGCGAGGTATTGATCTAAATATTGTCTCAAATGCAGATTCTCTGGTTCAGTAAGGGCGTAAATCCTGCTACAAGGGGGTTGTGCACCGGGCACCAGATCGATTTGGCAATCGTACGATCTGTGGGGAGGTAACGTGTTGGCCTGTTCCTTTTGGAAGACGTCCTGAAAGTCTTGGTACTCTGGAGGTAGTTGCACGGGGACAGAGGTTACTGATGCTAGATTAATCTTTGGATTTTCTGGGTAGCAGGTTTGTGCACAATCCGGGAAGGTTATTCTCTTCGCTCGCCAATCAATTCGAGGATTATGTGTCTCTAACCAAGGGATTCCGAGAATAAGCTGAAACTGTGGAGCCTTGATTACATCAAACACAACTGCCTCCCGATGGCCATCCGGACCTACAAGTGTCACCTCAGCTGTGGAATGTGTTACCGGTCCAGAGGCAATTTCGGTTCCATCTACTGTGGTGATGACATCTTTGTTGGTTTTAGGACGCAGAGGGAGGTTTATCCTAGAGACCAATTCTCCATCCACATAGTTTCCTATAGCCCCGCTATCGATGTATGCCTTTATAGCATGCAACCGTTTAGGCTGTTCCGGATCTACGAGGACCATTGGCACAATGAAATGCGAGGTCTGAGAGTTAGTTTTCAAGCTCGGCAAGCGGACCCATACGCTTGCCGGGCGTGGTCGTTTCCCGATACAGAGTTTCCATGGATTTTATCAGCGGCTCCTACCACCTTCTTGGGTGGCTTAACCGGGCAATCTCGTAGAAAGTGTCCAGAGGACCCACAATAAAGGCATAATTGCATCTGTCGTCTTCTTTGCCGTTCTTTTTGAGTTAGGGGTCCTTTAACACCTCCGATTTGCATAGGCTCCGAGGCATCAGCCCCCTTGGGGTTAGCGTGGGTCTTGGCCAACACCCGGGTTTCAAACTTGGACCGATCTGCTTTTCTGTTTTGCAGCCTGTGATCCAATTGGATCACTAAATCTATATATTCAGTGCATTCTTGGGGCAGATTTACAACTTGTGCCAGGACATCTTTAAGTTCTCCGCGTAGACCTCGATAGAATAACGTGATTATTTTATCCTCTGGCCAACCAGTTTCCACAATTAGTCTATTGAAGGTTGCAATGTAGGATAGAAGGTCTTGATTGCCCTGTCTCAGAGATAGAAGTTCGTCATCCAGAGCCTGTCCCTGGGAGTGTTGAGCAAATAACCTTTCCATGCTTGTTTGAAATCCTTGAAAATCACGAAGAATCGGGTCATCTTGAGTTACCAGTGGGACTGACCAATTGGCAGCACAGCCGCTGAGATATGACAACACAAAGGCTACCTTGGTCTGATCATTAGGGAAGGCCCCAGGTCTGCATAGGAAGTGCAAACGACACTGATTCATGAATACGGTGAATCGTTTGGGGTCCCCAGCAAAGCGTTCAGGTGGGGCCAGCGGCATGTTTCCAGGTAGATTAATCTGCACCGGGTTACTGGAAACCACAGGAGTGGGGCTCCCCCCCGGAACCGGGTAAAGGAGTTTGTCCAGCTTGACCTTGCAAAAGCTGTCTAGCCAGGTCATCAGCTCTATCCTTTATTACAATCACTTCCTTCCTGAGGGCACTAGTCTCTTGATGAGCGGCGTGTACTTCGGCCCGTAATTCCCCCAGTAATTGGGCCAACTGGTCAGTTTCGGAAGTTTCCATAGCGCCTGGGTGGGAATTTGTAGGAAGGCTTTGTGTTCTGTAACGCTCACCTGGTTCCCACGGGGGCGCTGGTCTAGTCTGGATTGCTGTGGCCTCTTCTAGCGTGATGCGCAAGACCCGGAACACCGATTGGACAGGACCTCCAAATCGTGCTTGCCTGGCCCGTAGGAATATCCTTCTGCAGTTGAGAAAGGGGATTAACACTCTACAGAATAGTCTGCTAGCCTCCCCCTTCCCCCTTCGTTCCTCTCCAACTTCCTCCAAACCCCGGTTTAAGCTCACCTTATGTTTTGGAAGGATGAACTCTCCATCCTGCTTCTGGTGCAGGGGCGCGTGTTCGTCCAGTTACTTCACTGGTTTTCAGAATGGCGCTGGCAAAATCCACTTGACTTTCCTGAGCCATGCGCCGTAAGTATGAAAGTTCAAAGTTCAAGTGAGGCCCCCTTTATGTTGTCTTTCTAACCTGTGATCTGTCCTTTATTTCAGGTGCAGAATGAAGGCGATGCGTCGAGGGGTTAAACTGCCGAGGTGAGTAGTGATGAGGGCGATCCCTCTAAATGTCCTTATCATTCCCCAGAAATGTCTTTTGTCCTTTCCCCATAGGGGCCGGGGTACGTTACCTGCCAACGGGGCGGCGCCGACCCGAAATGTGGAAGAAAAGCCGGTAAGTATTATGGCTGTTAATCAGGCTTTCCTTCTGTGTTCCTTCTGCTCACCTTTTGTTTCTTCCTCTCTCCCCTAGGTGCAGAGATGTGGCGTCCGATGCTGACAGCCGCGATGGAGCCGGGAGATGTCTCGAGGACAGGTGAGTGAAGCGTGGCGCTGCAGCGAGCAACGCGATGCTTTTAAATGGAAGTCTTTCTTCAGGGATGCTGGCGAGAAGATTCCGGATGCAGGTAAGAAGTTTGAAATAGTCCTTGGTTTTCACCTTTCTCTTCTCTTCCTTCCTTGCAGGTCTTCCAGGTTCGAGGCGGGCGTGGCTGGAGTCCAGGAGCAGGAGCAGACACGGTGAGCGTTAAGCTGCAGGAAGCAGAACAACGCGAAGCATGAGCTGCTGTCTGGGCGTGGCTTAAATAGCCTCCAAAGAAGTCCCAGGTATGTATCCTTCCCCCACTAGGTATGTATCCTTCCCTGGCCACGCCCGAGTGAAAAAATAGTCCCTATGAAAAAATAGTCCCTTTCAGGTCTCAGGGAGGCCTGAAGCGTGCAGCATGGTCTGCATCAGGTAAGTGCACAAAACACCTCCCTTTATGAGCCTGGCGCCTATGGCACCAGGACTGATGTCCAACATGAGCCTGGTGCCAAAGGCGCCAGGACTGAGTCCAAAGAGCCCCTATAAGGGGCCGCTGGGCTTTTACCCGAGGGCATGATGCCTGCTTCCGGGGGTGCTGGGCCTGGCCTGGCTCTCCGGGGGTAGGCATCATGACAACCACCTCCAGTTCCTGAAGCACCTCAAGACCTGCCTCTTTGCTTCTGCCTTCTCTCTTCCTCTCCCTTGCTGATCACCTGCCTGATCCATGCACTGGTCACCTGGTCAAGCTCTGAATTCGGGCCCAGGTCCCTGCCTGTCCTGTTGCAATCCCGCACTGCCGCTTGGCTCCCCTGCACTTGTGTCTGTATCTCTAACCCTACAGTCCCGCTCTTGCTCTTATTCTCCACCCGTTGGCTGCACTTATGAGTACCCACACCTGCCACCCTTTGGCTGCACTTTTGTTTCTCCTTTGTTCCTGCACTTCTGCATCCTCCCTCGGCACTTCTCCCCTCCCACCTTCCCTGCTCTTGCGCGATCTGAATGACAATAGGCCTATTAAGATCTGTGTTTTGTCCTACACTTTTGTTTCTCCCTCCTTGCCTTGTCGCGCCTAGAAACACTTGTGTACAGTCACGTTATAACGGCCCTATCATAAGGAGCACCCTGCCCCTATGTGCGCATTAAAACACACATCATACACAGTGACAAATGATGTACAGTGAAGGCTGGTACATTTCTGAACTTAAGAGGATTAAATGTTTGTGCCAATTAGGCAGGATCAACAGAGCACAGTGAGGGAGCCCAAACCAAACAAGGGTTGCTTGAGGGGAGTTCTCACTCGCAAGAAAATGTTTGAAACATTGGGTTAAAAGTATACATTTTACAGCACTTTCTTTGCAAAATTGGGTAGAAATCCATACAGTTTGCAATTGGTTTTGTATGGAAGCACATGGAAATTCCCAATAGTTGCAAATCACAAATTGTGCATAGGAACATTTTCCAATAGATTTCATGCCGCAAGATATGCTAGTATAAAAATATATTCATGCTGGTTGTTCTAATTATGTCGATGCAGGCTGCATCAATATATGCCATTATTACCATGTACAGACTCCCAGCCAGTAAAAATGCCATGCCACAGAAAGTATATCCAGGCTGACTGTGTACCATAAGTGTTATTACTGGCTAGATTGGCCTACATTCAATGTGGGCCAATTTAGCCAAGTAGTATGTTTTCTTTAACCTTGATGCATAGTCCTGTGCATCAAGGGTAAAGCAAAAACAGCACTGACAATGCTAACAGTTTGGGCATTCGTGTAGGCATGGGAAAGGCACTTCTGTATTGGTATTAGCTGGCCATTGATAGTGCCAGTGCTAAATGGTTTGAGTACCTGAGCAGCTAATAGCAGGGCCTGGTAAATGTCTAATACTTATACGCAAGCCAAAACTGTTGGCTTTGCCGATGCTTATTTTTAAAAGAACTTCAGCGAAAGACAAGCAGGGTGTTTTTAAATTGAGTGGCCAAAGGCAGACCTGATTAAGACATTTTTATTACACCAGTTACGTGTTTACAACTCCAATGAAGTCATGAACTCTCAGAAGACTCCTTTGAGGAAACACTTGCAGGCACATTGAGGGCAAAGTTTGATGGCAAGGCATGTTTAAAGCTAGCTCAAAGAGTTCCAGTGAGGAGGTGTTTTGGGTGGGGAGGGAAGGAACTAGGTGAGAATTGCCATAGGGATTAGCATGGCCATGAGAAGTCATTTCACTGTTAGCATCTGCATTCATATCCATTCATTGTTAGGTAATTGAAATCGTGATGTGGGGTTAGCACTTGCAAGCTAGGGGAGTGATTAGAAGGGAAGTGGTGACATTAGACATTTTTTTATTTTTTTGATTGTTGTTTTGGTCAAGAAATTAATCTGACCTTTCAACATGTATTTACAAAAAATAAAAACTTTCTCATAAAATGATTACATAATATACAATTGCATTTGCATTGAATTACATTTCAGTTACATTTCAATTACATTTAGCCTAATGAAAGTATTCAACCGAAATTTACTCAGTATTAGCTCTCTAATTACCAAACTCAGTTTCTTCATTATTGGCAGTATATTTGATCTTCAGTTGATTTAGATAATTCACAACTGCATATCTCATACGTTTAGAATTTCCGGTATGCATTATTAACCATAATTCATCAGGAAGTGACAAATGATCAGTATCAAACAAATGTTTAAAATGAAAAATTTGTAGTGATAGCAAGGCTATACACTCAACCATCAGATGTTTCATGGTTTCAACCATTTGTTTACAAAATCGACATTCAATATTGTCTTCCGAAATATTTCCCCATTTAACCATTATTTCTTTAGTAGGCATATATTCAATCTGAATCTCATGAAATCAAATTGATGGGTCGGATTAGGTTATAGGTGTAAATATTTTTCATATGCTTTGAGAGCAAACGGATTCCGATTGAATTTTTGTATTTTCATTCATGCAGTTCTTGTCTTAATCCAATCGGATCTCCATATCTTAATTTTGGCTTTATTTGGATTTTCCATTAATAGCACTTGTGTTATATCTGCATCTGTCAAGATTTTACTAGTAAAGGTGCGCCAGCTCTTGGCAAATAATTAATTAGATGTTAGTAGATAATTAGACAAAATCAAAAACAGACCATTGTTATTTTCTTTCATTAAACATTTCCTATACAATTGACAAACCTTCCACTTGCATAAACTGAAATAAGTCCCAACTCATGTCTGTTAACAGGCATAGATTCAGACATGGGTAACAACAGTGACCTCTTCCAGAAAAGGTTCTCAAATGTTGACCAATAGGAATAGGTTTGACACCTTTTTGTTTCGGAGCCATAACATATGGTAGGTATGTACTTTTGCTTGAAATATACAATCAAGGGATTAATGGAAAATGTACAATATTTCCTGCGAATGAGACTCATTTGAGACAATGCCGTGTTCTGTTTTAATTGTAAATAATCATCATACGGCCTATCAGAGATGTGATCATTCACACAGATACCAAAATAAATATATGTGTGCACTACCTGTAATTTGATGTTTTGTAAGCTCCACTGATAACATTTTTATTTTTGTCTTTTTCTGTTGTAAATTGCATGACTTTTGTATTTTTAAGATTAATACTAATGCAATTTTTACTAGCATAAGCATCCAATCATTCAACATATTGCGCAAGCCAACTGGTGTTTTCGATATGAGTACCATATCGTCAGCGTAAAGAAGCCAATTAATAACTGAGCCATTTAACTTCACAGGATCGGTGATCACACTAGAAAAACCAATCCCAATATCCAAAATGAAAAATTAAAAAGAGCAGATGCCAACAAGCATCCTCGTTTTAAGCCCCGAGTGGTTCTTATGGGTTCCGACAATAGTCCATCATTACTCAGCCTTATTTGAACTGAGGTATCAGAGTGGAATTCCACAATCCATTTTAGGATGGACCAAGGACATGCCAGATCCAATAACTTTTTGAATAACAGTTCTCTTGGACAAGGTCAAAAGCGGACCTAAAGTCAACAAATGCAGTGTATATTGGTTGTTTATTTCATTTCCCTTGCATAATGATGGCATTCAGGGTTCTTTTAATGGCAGTGCCCAGACCCGGAATAAAACCTGCTTGAAACTGGTCCCTATGATTCAGTTTGTTTAGCCATTTGTTAAATTCACTCAGAATCATTCGGGCAAAGATTTTCCCCGGGCAATCCAAAAGAGCATTCGGTCTGTAAGACATTGGATTTGTGCAATCACCTTTTTTAAATATAGGGAGTATCACAGATGTTTTCCAAGAGGGAGGTATATTTCCAGTTCTCATGATCTCAATGAAAATAATGTATAGAATATCCGCCCATATAACTTTTTTCTGTTTAATCATTGAATTATGAAGACCATCCGGGCCAGATGCCCGAGAGGTGCTCAGCTTGGAGATATAATATAAGATATCCTCTAGATCAAACTTTATCATATGATCCACCTCAATTTTATTGCACTCTAACCAGATTTCTGGGAGGTGAGTACGATAGATGTTATCAAAATGGGATTCCCAATCGCTTGCCAGGATGGAATTGATCTGGACTGTTGCCTGATGCTTATGACAAGCAGAATTCAGAAGCGCTCAAATGCCCCCAGACGATTTCATTATGATCTGTTTTAACATGGCTTCGCCATCACGCTGATATTGGAGGGCACGACGACCCAGAAGCCATCTTTTATACATTTTTTTAGCTGTTTTATCTGCTCGAGATTGAATGCTAAAAATTCTTTGGGATCCCTTAACAACATCTTTATGTGTTTTCTTAATAACCTCTTTTTATGTTTTACCTCTATATCAAAGTTGTGACTATGGTTAGAGAGGCCCCCTTGAACATTTGAACCTTTGCATGAAAATATTTGCATAGCATTGATATAACAAGGGCTGTCAGATACACTGGAGTCACCATAAGCATCGCTAAAATTTTGCTTATAACGAAGTAATTTGTCTCTGGACCACTTTATACGGTTCCCAGCATTACAAATTAGTAAACTCGTTATGTTGTGATTAATGATCATAGATTGTACTAAGGGCCAATTCCAAGTCAAACTTAGTTGACTGTGATTGCTCGTTATAGTGGCTTTTATATTAAAAGAGATAATTTTAGAGAATAACTGGTTATTGACATGAATGTAATCCAGCGTAGAGTGACAGCCCTCATTATGCCATGTTGCTCTGGGGGGAACATCACCCTGAACTGAACCATTCAACATTACAAAATTTCTGTTGGCCATTAACATTAACCAACAATGTTCATCTGTTGTTCAAGATGATGTAGATTCAGATAACAAATGCATATTCAAATCACCCATTATGAAAGTATCCATGATGGACTTATCCAATAAAAACTGATCCAGATTGCTATTTAGATGGTCAAAAAATTAATCAGAGGTAAGATGTTTCCTACCCCAGTAGATATTTACTATGGCACAGTAGGTTACCCAGCGTCGTATTTTTAATATTTGAAAACAAGGTGACGGGGATCTGTGCCATGTGGCAGCAAAGTTTTGATCCTTTCGAAATGCCGTCATCAGACCTACCATCGGCCTACCCCTTAGGGAAGCACTGGCAGGAACTAGATATATGTCGTAAAGATCCCAGACAGGAGCTGTTCGCAGCCAGGTCTCCTGGAGAACTATGATATCATATTGTAGAAGATCTATACTGTTGTTATTAATCAGATGTTTAAATCCCCTAGTGTTCCAGGAGACGAGGCTAACAGAATCAACTATCGGGATTGTTATGATCTTCCATCATGGCTTCGATTCACCCATGGGTCATTAGAACTTGGTTCCGAGTTCATTTGAACGCCGCTTTTATCCCCATAGATTCTAGATTGGGGTAGAATTGACTTAACCATCATTTGTTCCCGCATATACACATCTTGACTCAAGATAAAGCCTAGATTATAAAAGGCTGTTCGAGCTAACCATAAGGTGTTGAGTATCACCCCCGATCGAATATACAGTCGGGCTTCAGAGAGGTCAGGAAGATTTACAAATTCAACTAGATCAATGTCAGCTGAGGTAAGATCCTCTAGAGCTGTTATTTCCTCACAAATGTTAAGCACACTGGCGTGGTTCAGATCGTATTTAGTAAAGGGGTGATCTCGACATTTAATCAGTAAGCGATGGTGCTTTTTAAATTGAGCTTGGTCCTTAATGATGGAAGGAAATGATCTGGACTCATCATTAGGCACTGTATTTGGCCTACCATCCATTGATTTAAAGGGTGCTGTATGAGAGCTCATATTCTCCTGCGATTCTTGGTCCCGACTTAGCAACCCCGGGCCTTTCAGAAGCAGTTTGACGTTTGGGTATGAGTTTTGCAGTAACTGACTAGCATCATTGGTCAACCCTTGCTGCGATAGCAACATGAGCTGTTTGATGTTTTCATTTTCCTTGTTGTAGTTTGCAAAAGAATCTCTTATTTCATTTTGTAGCTCTTGCAAAGTACACTCTGTATTTATGACAGGCCCTTCGTGTGTCTGATGACTGTCAAAGAGCAAAATATTTTTTTGCCTTGGGGTAATACATGTGGTATCTGTTGTCGCTTGAGTACCTGTAAGCACTTTTATTTGTGACTTCTTCACCATTTCTGCTGATGATGTAGAAGCCATTGGTTTTTGGTTAAAAAGCAAAATTGGAGCTTTCAAAAAGGATGCAGAGGCTGAAACCGCCAGTAGGTCATCTAACGGTTTGTATGCTAGTGACTCTTGCCTTTGTGACTGAATATCCTGTTTAAGATGCAAACGTCTTTTTTTTTTAGCTGCCGTAAGTAATCTTGAAGCCTTTTTCTGTTTAATTCTGGTAGACAGTTCACTGATAATTTGAACTGTATTAGATGTTTCATTAGATTTTGTAGAATTTGAAGAAGCAATTTTGGAATTGAGAAACATCAGTGCCAGAGTGGTTATCAATGTTTTCGCAGGAAGCTCAGTTATTGAGGATGAACTATCTTTCAAAGTTGTTTGTGGAGTTTCCTCAGGACCATCAATGACAACAATATCAGGGTAAATAGCAGATGGTTTGTGCTCTTTTGGAACGGGGTAAGTTAAAATGACCTTATCAGCTAAAATCGTCTGAGTACCCTGACTAATGGAATTAGATGATCAATTAGGAACAGATTGGACCTTTATTCCTATCTCACAAAGAATATTTTCATGAGATTGCTGAATAAAGTCAGTCTGATTTTTTATTTTCACATCCAACGTTTCATATAGCTTTGCAGTGAAAGTAGTGATGTGTTCATGGCAGTTAAAGTGTTGTTAAGGGCAGGCGCCTCAGGGAAGAAAAACCTATTGTCACTGTAGGTGGCTTGTGGATCTCGTATGAAATATGGATGATTGCTAATGGGTTCATGAAATTGGGTGCGCCTAGGAGTGGGCGCTACGAGAGGGAGAGACCGATTAGAGACGCTAGAGGGTGATTTATCAAACATTACTGGTGATTTGCACAGATCTTGTTTGTCCTTGTCCTCATGTTTGTCCTGCAAGACTGAATTAATCTCACTAATGGGTAGGCTCAGCCTAACAGAACCGTCATTAAGCTGTATCAAGTCACCTGTATTAGAGCAGATATATTGCACATCAGGAGGAGAAGGTTCATGAGGACTTGATGAATTCATAAAATCAATGGCTTCTGCATCAATTTCACCAGCTAATGTCAGCTTCTCATATTCATTTCTCAACAAAAGCTGTTCCTGTACTGACCACAAAGGGGTATTTTGTGGTGGTAATCCAGTTAAAACCTGTGGTAATTCAACACCAGCTTCTGGAATTTGAGTAACACATATTTCACCTGATTTACATGCCAGCTCAATAGAGGAATCAGCTAATTCCTTACTGGGCATATTAACAGTTTTCTAATTCAACTCAAGTGCATTCCCCTGGTCTGGAGCTTCCTTAGGAGGTATAGTAACAGACAAGGAGCACAATGATTTTAATTTTGGAACACAGGTTATATCTGCAGAGACTACATTTTGTTTCTTTGCACCATCCGTTTGACAAAAGGTACGAATATCAACATTCAAAGAAATAGATCGTTTTTTTTTCTCTTGATTCTCTTTTAGTCTCTTAGCAAAAAAGATCTTGCGAGATTCCAAAGGCGAGATGTTATAAAGATCAGCACCCATTTTTGGCATGCCTGATTTTAGAGACATGGTGGAATTAGACATGGTGCAAGGTGTTATTATAGAAAAGAGGATAACCAACTCAACACGTACCTTTGGAACAAATAGAACAGCACCAGCTGCCCGTTAGACACTCAACTGTAAGAAAACAAAAATGATAATAGCTTTCTAAAATGCGTCGCGTCCACCCCCTCGCTGCTGCATGGCTAAGCGGCAAAGCGGTACTTAGACGGTACTTGCACGTGTGCGCACGCGCTGTGCGCGCCCGTGCCTGTCTTATGGGGGTGGAACGGTGAGGCTGGGGGCGGTCCGCTGATTTCAGCCACTCAGAATGCTGAAAAAACAAGTAAACAGTGATCACACAGTGATCTAGGAGGCGGTTCTTGTCACTTGACTGCCTTCACAATCCGTGCATGTAATTCACCTGAGTCACCAACAGAAGGAAAGCACACGAGAGTCACAGAGCACCAAACAGTGGTCCGGGAGCAGCACCACATGGCAAAGCGGTACTTAGACGGTACTTGCACGTGTGCGCGCGCGCTGTGCACGGGCGTGCCCATCTTATGGGGGTGGAACGGTGAGGCTGGGGGAGGTCCGCTGATTTCAGCTACTCAGAATGCTGAGTCACCAACAGAAGGAAAGCACACGAGAGTCACGGAGCACCAAACAGTAGTCTGGGAGCAGCATCACACAGCAAAGCGGTACAGTGATGTTTCAGAAATGAAGACAAGAGGTAGCTGCTTGTAACATTGATGCTACACCAGAATAGTCTCATTCAAAATGTGGAAAGATATTAGGTGCCACACAAGGAAGTTTGCCCCTTCCTCACAGCCTCTGACGTTAGCGCCTCTCCCAACATTTGAAGTGTTAGTCCCCTTTCCCCCCTGACATTTTAGCCTAGGTGCACCTCTGATGCCATGAACCCACCCCTTAATGAAGTGGCCCCAGGGTGGCTACATTTAGGGGTGGTGCCGAACACACACTCACAAAAAACACCTTCACCCATGCGTTCATCCACCAGTTACAGAACTCCATACATGCAGGTATACATAAAACCAAACACAGCATTGACACAAACACCAACATGCACGCATGAATTCATACATACACATATACATACTAATTTAATTTAAATACACATATACACTTTTAATTTAAAATAAAAAACACTTACCTTACCTCCATGCACACTTAAAAAGCATCCATGCAGCCAAGACGTAGACATGCTGCCTGACAAGAGAGAACTCCTCTCCCATCAGTCAGCGTGATCACACTGACAACATAAACACACTGACTGACAAGAGAGAACTCCTCTCCCATCAGTCAGCGTGGTCACGCTGAGCAACGTGAACACACTGACTGACAAGAGAGAACTCCTCTCCAATCAGTCAGCGTGATCACGCTAACAACATGAACACACTGACTGACAGGAGAGGAATCCTCTCCTGTCAGTCAGCGTGGTCATGCTGAGCAACGTGAACACACTGACTGACAAGAGAGAACTCCTCTCCCATCAGTCAGCGTGGTCACGCTGAGCAACTTGAACACACTGACTGACAAGAGAGAACTCCTCTCCAATCAGTCAGCGTGATCACGCTGACAACATGAATACGCTGACTGACAGGAGAGGAGTCCTCTCCTCTCCAGCATGATCACACTGACAACATGAACACACTAACTAACAAGAGAGGAGTCCTCTCCTGTCAGTCAGCGTGGTCATGCTGAGCAACGTGAATACACTGACTGACAGGAGAGGACTCCTCTCCCATCAGTCAGCGTGATCACACTGACAACATGAACACACTGACTGACAGGAGAGGAGTCCTCTCTTGTCATTCAGCATGTCCACGTTTTCAGCTGAATGACGGGAGGCAGCAGAGCCCACTTCTGAGCCCTGCTGTCTCCCATTATTTTGCTGTTTGTTGCGGAGCCAAACGGCTTCGCAACAAACAGCAAAATCATTGCAGGGGCAGAAAGCAGACAGCACAATCCCCCGTGTGAATAAAGGACACGGGAGACTGTGCTGCATTCCACTTAGGAGAGGGGGCCGCGAGGTCCCCCGCAAGTGCGATGCACTGGCAGTTTGCCCCCCTCTGCACCACCCTCATGACGGCCCTGCTTATGTGCCCTTATACATTGGACGAGTTAAGATTGTCTGACTTTTTGGAAGAGGTGTGGCGCTCTGCTGTTTTGTGTCAGTGGGGGATGTTATAGGTGCCATTTTGCTGGGCATAGTTGGTTTGCATGTGGTATGTTTGTGGGAGTATGGAGGGTTTCAGTATCAGTTAATGGTGGAAAGCGTGCAATCCTCATGGTATCAGGTTAAGTCACAGTCACGCAGGCAGCTTGTTGGCTTACTGTGGTCAAATATATTTGGTCTCTCTTTGACAATTGCCTATGGCTTATGCGTTAGCTTAGCATATTAAAAAGCAATGTTCTTACTGCTTTCCTGAAGGGCCTGGCGGGTCTTGAAACCCTCCCCTCTCTACCAAGGGAGGTCCTAAATAACAACCAACGTCAAGAAAAGGTGGGAGGTTCGGAGTCCTTGACACATCTGAGGGACATGGAAGCTCCTCGGGTGGCTCTAAGAAAAACAGGAACTCAGGGTGAAGTCCAACAGAGTGCTGTTTCCCCTTTGCCTGAAATATTGTCCCAGGTACTCCAGAAATTGGGGGTAGTTATTCAACCCCTTTAGGCAAAGAGAATGTAGGCTGGTGAGCTGGAACATGCGGGGCTCTAAGCTCTTTTAGAGCCAGAGAAATGAAGGAACAGACATTTGGAAAGAATGACATCATACTTTTTCAAGAAACATGGCTGCTTAACCCGGTTGAAATTGCGGGGTTTACTATATTCAATCAAGCAGCGTGCCAAAAAGAAAGAGAGACAATCAGGAGGATTAATGATGGCCTCCAAAAATACTGTATGTGAAAAAGTAGATTTAATTATTAATAATGAAATGGGTATTCGGGCCTGTAAAATATTAATACGATCAAATGAGCTGGCTGTTTCTGGCATAGTTATTAATATTTATTGGAACCCCGCCTGTATCCAGCTTCACGCCTTTTTAATGATCCTGACCTCTCTATTGACAAAGATTAAATTGGAACATCGAGAAGTTCATGTAATCTTGGCAGCAGATTTAAATACCTTTTGCATCGAAAATACAACTAGGCAGGAAGGGAAGAAAATGGAAAAAATTACCTCTAGGGGTCAAAGATGGTGGGAATTTCTGAAAGAATGGAGTATGGAAATGACAAATGGGTCAATAAGGGGACACGTGCCGCCAGCAAAAACTTGGCAACGTGGGGGATCATCTTCCACAATTGACTATATATTCTTATCATCGCCCCTTTTCCTGTGTTGTTCTTCATTAGAGATAAAGCAAGGTGGTACTAGCGATCATGCCCGATTGGAATTGATCTTTAGGGATCTGATTTAAATATCTTTGGAGAGATATAGGCAAGATGTGACATCTAGAAAGGGGAAAATCAGATTGTTAAAATATAAAAAAGCAGGGCTCAGTTTAAATTAAAATCTCTCCTCTTTGCCCGGTATGGTGCTTGTGGAAAACTGTAAACCAGGTAAATGTATAGAGCTTATGTATGCTACTTATTCACCAGATCCCATAAAAACTGGGAAATCTATTCTTCATCGTCATGCCTTCGATGAAAAAACGTGGGGAAAAAAAGATCTTTAAGACAGCGTTCAGACATTTGGGCAAGACCATAAAGAATGGAGAAATTGTTAAGAATGCGAAGAAACAACTTACAAATGAATTCAAATCAACTTACAAATGAATTCAAATCTTGGTCGAAAGAGCAAAAAATGCTGTGCCTTCAAAAAGACAGGGAGGTGATTTTAGGAGGGTTATAGGAGGGGACTTTCGCCTGCTCTGAATGAATTAGCCCTTAATATTATTAGTGAACAAACTAGAGATAATGAAGACTTACCGGTATATGGGGCATGGATTGATCTCTCAAAAGCTTTTAATCATGTTAATAGAAGTAATAAATCATGCCTATGAAAAAGCTTGGAGATCCCAGAACATCTCCTGGAAATGTTGATAGAGCTACATAATGATACGCCCGATGACCAAGGTCATTTGTCGGAATACATCAGGGTAGAAAGTGGGGTCAGACAGGGATGAATGGGGGCTCCATTATTTTTCAATCTGTATTTGGCAGACATGGGCGAAGCACTGGAACCATTGTTGTTGGCCAGCCATAAAATTAACAACAGCAAAGCTTGCTGGCTGGCCTACACAGGTATTGATTCAGGTACATTTTGCTCAAGAATTGCTTTAGAGATGTTTCTTGGCCGGAAAAATATATATAGGTCAAGAGACAAAAGTTCATGTGTATTGCTATACACGAAATTCTTAAAAAAGAAGAAAACTGGAGTAACTGGACCAAGGTGGATCGAAGAAAACTCCTATTCTTTGAGGTCCGGGGTTGTATATCTTGCTTAGGCTCCATTCCTCATAGTCAATACATGGTCCTTCCTTGTGATTCTTAGGGAGAGGATCACTTTGTGACCTGACTTATGGACCTCATCTGTCTGTTTCCATATGTCAGAGCACAAAACCAAAAAGCCTACCGGTTTGAGTGGATAAAGGTTATTTAGACCACTTTCATCAGGGCTAATGCAGACCAACACTGAGTGGTGGGTGGTATTATTCCTTCTATGTTAAGTGGTATCTAGGTTATCAATAGGAGGCCTCTCTAAATAAACGGATAATTCCAAGGATGGAGGAAGTAATTTATTTGGGGGTACATTTTGCATGCAGTCCCAGTAATAGAGAAGGTCAACTTAGAAATGGATGTTAAGATTATGTGATTGGAACCACAAATGAAAAAAATCTATGCAAAGTATTATACATTTTCAATCATTCCCCTAATTAAATTCTACGTAGCGAAAGTTGTTCCCGTACTTTTGTACAGACCTGAAGCAAAGCCCCTTTTGTGGAAAACAAACTGACGTAAATGGGAGGCCAGTATATGAAAAAAGGCATTAGGCCTTCTGAACAGTGTTTCGACTACCTGTTTAAAATACAAATTAGGTTTAAAATCCTTGGGCTCGCTAGCAGACCGTCGCCCCTAGTTTCGAGGCACCTAAACTGCTGGCCTACACCCCTAGGTCATAGCAGCCCCCTCAAGTTCTGACACCACCCCCACATCTCCTGACCACTGCCACAACACCCAGGCAGTCCCCTGCTAGTACAGCCCCTCCCCTCACACGCCTGACCTTGGCCACAACCCCCAGGCAGGCCCCTCAATTCCTGATACTGCCCACCACCCTCACTAACCTCCGCCCAATACCCCAGGAAGGCCCTGCTAATCTACCCTCCCCTAACATCCCCAACTGATCTCTGCCACAACCCAAAGGAAGCCCCCTGCTAGTACACCGCCATCCCACACACCCCTGATCTCCACCAAAACCCCCAGGTAGCCCCTGCTAGTACACTCCCCACACACTCCTGACCTCTGCCACACCACCCAGGCAGTCCCCTGCTAGTACACCTCCCTCCCCCAACACCGCTGACCTCTGCCACAACCACAAGGAAGCCCCCTGCAAGTACATCACCCTCCCCATACCCCCTGACTTCTTCCGCAACCCTGAAACATCCCCCTGCCAATACACTGCCCTCCCTCACCCACCTGTCATCTGCCACAACCCTTAGGCAGCCCCCTGCCAGTACACCCACCTCTCCACACCCTGCTGACCTTCCCCACAGCCCCCAGGCAGTCCCCTTAAATTCTGACATTGCCCAACCCTCACTCACCTCCTCCTACTAACCCAGTCACCCTCAAGTTTTGGTACCACCAACAACCCCCTGACCTCCACCACAACCCCCAGGCAGACCCCTTTTGGCACACACCCCTTCCCACACCCCACTGACCTCTGACACAATACCCAGGCAGCCTCCTGCTAGTACACCCCCCACCCCTCTGGCCTGCACCACAACACCCATGCAGCCCCTTGCCAGTACACCCCCTCCCCTCACCCCCTGACCTCTGCCACCACCCCCAGACAGCTCCCTGCCAGCACACCCCACTCCGCACAACGTCTAGACCTCTTCCATAACCCAGAGGCAGCCCCCTGCCAGTACACCCCCCTCCCCACATCCCCCTGACCTCCCTCACAACCACCAGACAACCCCCTGCTACTACACCCCCATCCATACACACCACTGAACGTCTGACAAAACCCCCAGGCAACCCCCTGCTAGTACACCCCCTCCCACCACACCCCTGACCTCTGCCACAATTCACAGGTACCCCCTGTACATTTTCCACCCTCCCTACACCCCTGTACTTCCACCACAACCCCCAGGCAGCCCTTTGGCAGTAGATCCCCCTCCCCTCACCCCTGACCTCTGCCACAACCCCCAGGCAGCCCCCTGCCAGTACACTCCCTCCCCACACCCCCTTGACCTCTGCCAAGACCACAGAGAGCCCCTGCCAGTACACCCCACTACACGCCCTTGACCTTTGCCACAACCCCCAGGCATCCCCCTGCTAGTACCCCCTCCCGACACCCCTGTCACCCTTGCCACAACCCCCAGACAGCCACCTGCTAGTACACCCCATCGCCTCACCCCCTGACTTCCACCACAACCCCCAGGCAACCCCTTGCAAGTACACCCCCTTCCTCACACCCCCTTATCTCCTCCACAATCCCCAGGCAGCCCCCTGCCAGTACTTCCCCCTCCCCTCACCCCCTGACCTCCACCACAACCTCCAAGCAGCCCCCTCAAGTCCTGACACCAGCCACGGCCCCACTCACCTCCACCCACTACCCCAGGCAGGCTCTGCTAGATTACACCCCTACCAGTCCAATTTTAATATAACATTTTTATTGTTTTTTTAGAAAAACACAAAACATACAGCCCCGTACAGCGGGGTAAACAAAACAAAACTTCCCAATCCCTGCCCAACAACAACCTCCCACCATAGCTCACCACCAACGTTCTCCAAACCACTTCTCGACATTTTGCACTCTTATGTCACACCCACCAGGTCATACGCAAGTCTCTGAGTTGTGCTACGGTACAATATTATGCTTACTGTTAGTGCATTTCTTCCCACTTTTGCCATATTTTCTGCACTTTCTCAGGGCACCCTCTGGCAGTATAAACCCTCTTTTCCATGGCGATGCAGATGTCCACATCCGTGATCCATTGTTCAAAGCTCGGTGGCCTATCCAAGCCCCAAAGTTGCGCTATGTTCCTTTTAAGTATCGTAGTGGTGGTAGCTAAGAACGCTTTCTCATACCTTGATAGGTCAATGTCTCCTTCTATCCCCAGCAGTAATTGTTTTGGATTTACAGGTATTCCCTTCCCCATTACCCTTGATAATTCATCACAGCACTGCTGCCAATATTGTTGAATGCTGACACATTCCCACAGGATGTGATAATACGAGCCTTCCTCCCCCTTACATCTCAAACAGTATGGATTCGCAATCTTACCCCATTTGAACAGCGCCACCCTTGGGTAATATACCCTATGTAGTATCTTCAATTGGATTAGTCTCAGCCTGGAGGAGATGGTCGATTCTCTGGGGTGCATGAATGCATTTATCCATTCCTCTGGAAGTATATCCCCTACCTCCCTCTCCCATTTGGCTTTCAGTCCCGACATCTCTTTTGTGGCAAAGGAGTTAATAGCACTATACATAGTCGATGTAACTTTCTGTTCAAGCAGCTCTGGAAACACATTACATTCTACTGGGGAATAATCAGATGTGTCACACAATTCCGGGAAGTGAGCTTGCAACGCGTGTTTGAGCTGGATATAGTGATATCGTTCATTGGGTGGGAGTGCGAAGATGGCAGCTAGATCCTCAAATGTTAATATTACATTTTCCTTCATTACGTCACCAATTTTCGTGATACCTAGTTGGGCCCGTGTTTGCCATTTAGGGAGTTTATTCACCTCCGGGAGATGTCTGTTGTTCCAGAGTGGTTGTGCTAGTGTTAGTTTTTTATCCCAGCCCAGGTATTTGTGTACGTCTGTCCAAATTAGGGTTATATGGGACAACATGGATGGGTTTGCGGATCAATCTTTTTTTTGGTACAGGAGGCTCATGATGGGCCTCTCCTGTGCATCAGTGTTCCGTATTTTGTTATGCGGTAGAGTGGTATCCCCATGCAGTTTGTCATTCACTATTGCCATTTGGCTGGCCCAATAATAGGTTTGTAGCCGGGGGAGTCCAATCCCGCCCTCCGATATGGATCTCTGTAACGTGGTAAGTGCCATTCGCGGGTGTCCCCCCTTCCACAACAGCCTTCTAAGTGTTTGGTCTATCTTATGGAATTCACTGGTTGCTATGGGTAGTGGTGCGTTTTGTACTATATAAAGAAAAAGGGGAAGGGCCATCATTTTAAAAGGTGCATATTCATATTCCGGCAATTTATGTGTGACTTGAATACCGAGGTACCTAAATTGTTCCCTTTCAATGCGATAGGGGCATACGTCCGGTATTGCATTGTCTATGTGCTTCACCGGGAATAGTATAGATTTGGACCAGTTGATGCGGAGTCCGCTGAACGCGCCATATCTGTC
Organism: Ambystoma mexicanum; assembly: GCF_040938575.1. NCBI lineage: Eukaryota > Metazoa > Chordata > Amphibia > Caudata > Ambystomatidae > Ambystoma > Ambystoma mexicanum. The sequence goes on from NC_090930.1 coordinate 874,069,662, forward strand.
TAATAGGCACGACACAATGGGACAGGAAACTCGTGGATCCGCCAGATAAATTAACAAATCATCCGCGTACAAGGACACCCTGTCCTCCCAGGTGTCCGCCCACCTGAAGCCGCTCCATGTTTGAGTGGTCCTTAACAGGATTGCTAAAGGTTCGATTGCTAACGCGAAAATAAGCGCTGATAGGGGGCAGCCCTGGCGTGTGCCTTTACCCAGTTGGAAGGGTTTGGAGGTATACCCGTTTACTCTTGTTACTGCTACAGGAAGGTGATATAACAGCTTGATCCAACTCATGAAGTAAGGGCCTATTCCCATTCGTCGCATAATTTCCCAAATTGCATCCCAGTGTACGGAGTCGAAAGCCTTTTCGAAATCTATGGATAGAAGGGCTAGGGGGTTGTTTAACTTAGGTATGTTTTCTAGTGCCGTGTGTAGTCTATATATGTTTTGCCTGGTGGACCTTTGTGGCATAATCCCACACTGATCTGGGTGTACCAGTGGGTGTATGACTTGTTGCAGCCAATTGGCTAAGACCTTCGCGAGTATTTTTGCCTTGCAATTTATAAGAGAAATGGGTCTATAGGAATTGCACTTGTCAGGTGGCTTATCAGCTTTTGGCAAAACTATTATTGTAGCTTTTCTGAGGTCTGCGGGGAGGCAACCCTGCGAGCGTGAGTGTTGAAATAGGCGCAGCAGTTGTGGGGAGATTATGTTTGCACCAATCTTTTTCCATATTTCAACCGGAAAACCGCTAGGGCCTGGGGTCTTCCCTGATTGGACTTCTGACATTGCCCAAGTTACTTCTTCCTCTGTAATTTCTTGTTCTAATAGGCCTGCCTGTTGCTCATCTAGGGTAGGAAGGGTAATTTCTCCTAGTATATCAGTCGGTGGCGGTGCAGGTGATGCACTAAACAATTCAGCGTAGTATTTAGCAAATCTTTCCGCTATCTCTTGGTCTGTCACTAGTGGGTCCGGTTCTTCTGTTGTTAGTTTCCTAACTTGGGTGAGACCTAATTCCCTGCGTTCTAGCCATGCCAGTATTTTCCCCGCCTTGTCCCCAGTTTCATATATTTTCGCACGCATTGCTGCGTGGGCATGTTTTGCGTTGTCTAAGGCTATGTGCTGTAGTTGTTTCTGTGCCAATTTCAGTGCACGTTGTGCCTCGGGTAGATCATTGGCCATGTGGGCATATTCAGCGTCCCGTACCTTAGCCTCAGCTGCTCATATCGCCTCAAGGTGTTTTTTCTTATAGGCTGCGGTCCAGGCTATGATTTCACCCCTTAATACTGCTTTTAATGCCTCCCATATCGTTGTTGGGCTATCCACTGAGCCAGTGTTTGTTTCAAGGTATGTTTCAGTAACTTTTTGTATGTGTTCCACCAATTACGGAAAGCCCAGGTAATAACCATTCAGTCTCCAGCTGGGTGGGGGGAGTGGTCTATTAGTCCTAATCGTTAGCATAAGCGGGGAGTGGTCTGAGATACCTCTGGGGAGTAGTTGTGCCTCACATGCCTCATGTATGTTACTCAGTGGTAGGAAGAAATAATCCAACCTGGATAGCGAAGCGTGTGCACCAGAATGGTACGAATATTCTCTTGTGTTGGGATGTAGGGATCTCCATGCGTCATGTAACCCCAGTGCATTGGTAAATGTGGCGAGCTTAGTACGTATGTTTAGGTTTCTGGATCGTACATGTGTCCTGTCTAACTCTATATCCATGACTTCGTTAAAGTCTCCTCCAATCAACGTGAGACCTTCAGTGTTGTCAACAATTAGGGGCGTAATGTCAGCAGTCAGAGGGGTTAGTAAGTTAGGTGGTGCATATACAGCGATCCTGGAAATAGTGCGTTCCCAAAGGGTTCCTACCGTGTGTACATATCTACCTCCCTGGTCCTGGATGACCGTTGTAGGGCTGTATGGGAGTCTTTTATGTACTAGGATCAATGCCCCACGTGACCCCATGGTAAATCCTGCGTGAAAGGCTTGCCGGTAGTTTGTATGTCTAAACAGCGTACATCTTGTACCCGCCAGATGTGTCTCTGTTAAGAAGTCTACATCCGGCGAATGTCGGTTCAATGCTTGTAGGACTAGTCGCCTTTTAATGCTATTACCCAGCCCATTAACGTTCCATGTCATCACACGGATTGCTCTACCTTTATCTACGTTGGTGCTCTGGGCCATAAAACTTGTGTATATGTGATGTCAGTATATTGTACATCTAAGGGTGTTCCATGGTCCACCAATCCGGGCAGGGAGTGAACTAGACCATACATCTGACGATTTATTGTCGAGACTCTTTTGTTCCTTTGTACAATGCGAACCTTATGTGGGGGAGCTATTGTTGTGCACCTCTTAAACTTGGTGCGGTTTTTAACATAACAGTTCTGACCCACCCACCCCCACCCTATACTCCACCCAACCTGAAGCATCTGTCGCCCAATATAACAACCAAACACCCTATCAAAAGGACAGGTAACTCATTAACTAGTAACCATTACCCAAGTCTCTTTGTTTCTGCTGTAACCAGCCTCCGATTATCTTGCTTTTTGGTCGTTTCGCTTCCAAACTGACTGTTAGTAGTCACAGTCTAAATTCCTGGGAGGTGGCCTCGGGCGGCCGCCGTCACTATATTGGTTTCGAGCTGTTGCATGTGGCTCGGAAAGAGAGTGCTTCTCGTGCGACGTCTTGGCCATACTCTCAATGCGTAGGAACTGTTGGTGCTGCAAGGAGAACAACAAGTAGATGACCCAACGGGTCCCAAATGTAACCTGGCTATGCAGCAACCCAAGATCTTTCTGAAAACCGTTGTGTGGCATGATTACGGCGTCCAAGGGGCAGAATGAGGTTGTATCCAGGGTGCTGTGTTTCTTATATCCAAGCTTCTGGTTCTGTCGTGTTCCAGGAGCTGGTGGCCCACAGCTCTTATAGCAATATTCCTTTTCCTCATCCTGGTTGTTGCTCTGCGGGCTCCACCGCCTGTTCCAGCTCTACTGGTGCCATGTCCGCCGGGGGTCTCCCTCGGGGGGCACGTTACCAGTCCAATGTTGAACAACAACTTACCTGAACTCCTCTGGCCTGTCTCCAACATGAAGTACACTGGCCACATATCCTCCTTGAAACTGAACAACTGGGAGCACTGCTGCAGAATCCATATCTGTAGCTACTTATAGGACTCCCTGGTACATCAGACTCAGTTGCACATCAACAGGACAGCATAATATAGCACCAGGTACACTTTGACCACATCACGTACTTGTGACATAGTAAAGCAATGTTTTGTATTATTGTACCCATGTGCATTTGCAGTGGCCTCAAAGCGCTGTGGGTGAATACCCTTGGAGGACCCAAGTTAGAGACATGAGAGATTGTTCTGAGTCATTTGTAATGTGTGTGTGCATTGTAGAGGGAGGGAGGGAGAAGGAAGGGAGGAAGGAAGGAAGGAAGGAAGGAAGGAAGGAAGGAAGGAAGGAAGGAAGGAAGGAAGGAAGGAAGGAAGGAAGGAAGGAAGGAAGGAAGGAAGGAAGGAAGGAAGGAAGGAAGGAAGGAAGGAAGGAAGGAAGGAAGGAAGGAAGGAAGGAAGGAAGGAAGGAAGGAAGGAAGGAAGGAAGGAAGGAAGGAAGGAAGGAAGGAAGGAAGGAAGGAAAGAAGGAAGGAAGGGACACAACTAGAACTGGCTTGTTGTTGGCTGATGTGAAGGCTGTCCGAGAGTGTGTGAGTCAAGGAGATGGATAATGTCTACAGCCAGACAGATTAATCAATCATGTGCATATGCAGCATTTGAGTGACAGATGTGCAGCATGACAGGAGAGCAGGTAGTGTGTGATTGCAGATATGTGCGGGTTGTTGGCCATGCTTTGGGAGGGATACAGCTACCAAATATTGAGTGCACAAGTGATGAGCGTAGCCCACACATCCACAGTGAGGCCCCAACCCACATGCCAGACACAGAAGAAATTAATTTGGATAACATGGAAAAAGTGATTGTGCACATGGACAAAGAGACTGCAAGAAGCGTGGTATCAAGATTCATTAAATTCAATGACGAAATATAGCAAAGGGTAGAATGTCCTGGGATGAAAATAAAATAAAAGTCCAAAATTAAACCTAACACTATCTATATATATATACTTGTGAAAGTGTGTTTGTATATTCAGGGTTGGCTCCATCCCCATAACAGTTGGGGGCTGGAATTTTGGCCCGAAGTCAGCATATCAGTCTGGGGTGTACTGGCAATAGTGAAATTTGACCGACCCCACCCATTTGCCCTCCACAGAGCGCGGTCCGGCCCTGTGCTATCAGTATAGACGATTTCGGGAGATTGACGATTTTGTGATTTTTTAAAAGTAGGACGTTATGATACAATAAAACATACACAAGGCTATAGCAGACCCCCAATGCATGTCTGCTACAGACCCGTGCAACGCCGGGTGATACCACTAGTAGAACTATATACACAGGATGCAGGCTCAAATGACTTTCAATACTTCCACCAGGGCAGAATCCTTCTCCTCATCCTCTGCCTGGAGCAGGGCATCTGCTCTTGCTTGGAGGGCTTGCAGGCCCTCAACCATCTGCCTGTTCTGCATCTTCACATCCCTGAAAACATCCTCCAGGATGGATGCCCACCTCACTGTGCACCTCTCTGCCACCACTGCTCTGGTCCTGGCAATGGTTGCCTCCCTAGCCTGCTGCCTCACCACCATCAGCTGCCTCTGATATTGGACTCGGACACACACCATCTGGCTCAGCCACCTCCTTTCCTCCTGGCAAATGTTTGCCATTGGTTGCCTAATTTGCCTCCTCGCGGTGGAACAGCCCTGCATTAACTGTCTCCTCACACTCCTTAGCTGTTGCTGCCTGGCAGAGTGTAAGCTGCATAGGTATGCCCTCCGACTGGATGACACTTGTTGGGGGAGGCACAGCACCTGCACTGCCCTGTAGTGCCAGCTGTCCCTCCACTGCCTGTTCCTGAGTCTGGGTCTGGGCAGGCAAAGTGACCACCTCATTTGGTATGTTTGGGACTTCCACCTCAGTCAGGGAAATAGGCACAACCAGACTGGGTGGTGTTGATAGGACTGGTGCACAGGGGTCCATGGAGTTATTTGGCATGGAAGGCCCCCTGGAGGAAGACTGGAACCCAGAGGAAGAGGTAGAGGAGGGGGCAATTGCATGCACCAGCACACAGAGACCCCCTGAGAGCAGTGCATTTGCCAGTTGGCCCAGGAAGTGGCTCATCTGCTTGTGATGCTTAGCCAGCTCATCGCGAGTAGCTGAAACAGCATCACAAATAGACGAGGCCTGCATCATGAGACCAGCCAGCAGGGGCTGCACCAAATCTCACATGGTCACCTTGGTCTCAAGGAGGGCCTCGGTCTGGGTGAAGCATCCATGAAGGTGGTCATTTCTGCAGCAGATGGCCCAGGGACAGGAGGTAGTTCAAAACCCTCCATGGTGAACTGAACATCCTCATGTCTCTGGGCCAGGGGTGCAGACTGAACACCCTCCTGGATGCCCCCACCAGACCCTATTGCCTGGCCTGTAATGGCCTCCTCCTCCACCTCCGCCTCCATCATCCCTGTGTCTCCGCACCCTGCCCAACAGCTGCTGTGGTGTTCCCAGCATACTCACCTCCTGGGACTTGCCATCAGCAGCCTCACCTGATGGTACTGGTGCTCCCCCAGCCAATTCACCATCAGGAGAGGTGGTGTCAATGGGGTGTGCATTTGGTTCTGGAGGCCCGGTCCCTGCCCTTCCTCTCCACAGCAATGCTTTGGCCATCTTCCCGAGCTGCAGCAGCTGTGGAAAATGGAATAAGGAACATTGGCATCAATAATCAGTGCCAATGCATGTGGGGCAAACACAACATTAACACAACACAACATTAACAGTAATATTCAGTCAGCATGGGTCCACCAACAACTGACATACGCACACACATGCATGCCCATGCATTCAGCATGAATACTGCCACATGAGTATAGGGACAATGATGACTCACAGTTATGACACAAACACATTTAAAACAATCATGCAATGGCACAATACCAATGCCTAAAGTGACACAAGTGTGACATGATGACAAGGCCATGGGAAGTGCACCTGGGTACCTGTCCACCCAATTACATATAGCAACATGCAACCCTGATAACTTAACCTGTAAGCATACAACATGCAACTTGTCCCGGGATGATAGCTCAGTGGCAACGTGTTCACCTTGGAAGCAGACGACACGCATAAACACAGGTTCGATCCCGGGGTCCACTCTTAGAAACCTCTGGGTATTTAAGCATGTTATAAATATGCAACTATGACAAAACAAAAACAATTACGCGACAGGCCTCTGCCTGAATGACGATAAAACGGAGATACTAATCCTAGGCTCTGAAGCTAATATCCAAAAACTAAGCCCAAACTACACATCCTTCAGCATTGATAACAACCCTATCAAGGTGATGTCTGCGGTTAAAACCCTTGGATTCTATCTGGACTCGTCCCTCACTCTCAAAAAGCAAGTCAACTCGCTCGCCTCCTCCACCACGTACACCTGCAAACTCATCCGCGCATCCAGACCATACCTCTCCAGTGCTAGCTGCATCACCCTAGCTAATGCACTCGTCATGTCTAGGTTAGACTATTGCAATGCCCTGTACTCAGGAGTCAACAAATATATCACAGACAAAATTCAAAGACTGCAGAACAATGCCCTGAGAGCAGCACTAAACATCCCCCACAGAGAGCACGTCACCAAATTCAGGAAAGAGGTTAATTGGCTAAAAATAACGGACAGAATCCTACTCAAAACAGCTTCCCTCATCTCTAAATATCTGAATAACCTAGCCCCCCCCGTACCTAATGAAAACAATCACGAGGAAAACTTCCATGCGACCCACGAGGTCTGCCAACACCTTTAAACTAGCGACTCCCAGATTTAAGCGCTCGATCGCGGGAGGAACTAGTTTTCCTGTCAAAGCTGCTCACTGCTGGAACAAGCTACCGCTCGACCTCAGAACCGAACTACCGTACCCTAAATTCAGACACAAGATAATTAAATGGTTGCGGGCCAATGACACATAACTTGACTAACACCTAGCCCACTCCCACCTTGGCCCTTACCATACCTTTTGCTTCCATGTATTCTCCACACTAGATAAGATAACCAAGCATGCATCTCCACCTACCTACCTAGCCCATATATGATACCTAGACTTATAGTCTGACCTATAAACCTATATATCCCTTTGCTTAGATAGTCTTGCTAGAGTGCCACGGACATCCCAAGATATGCCTTGTATTTGTACATGTGTATATATTCTTGTATATATTATTTTGCCTATGTGTTCTTTATAATCATGCCAAACATTGTAATAAGCTTAAGATTTCTTGTACACTGCTGCACCCGGCTACCCAAGTTTTTTTTAAAAAGAACAATTCCTGTAACAGCTCCTCGATGCCCGCAGGCTGTGTGAGCGCTTTAAAAATGGAAATAAATAAATAAAAATAAATGTAAAGAATACATTCCTGAGGAACAAGAACGTATGCTGTTGGCCCTAGCACAAACATATGGCATGATCACACAACAACTCTGGCATCACATGCAGTGGGATGACACATCACATCCCCGTCCCTGAGAGGTCAATGCACCAACATGACATTTACAGACAGCCATGCACATGTGTCACTCTCAGTGGATGTGTGTGGATGTCATCACTTGCAGATGTGCAACACATAGATTTGCTGCATGCATATCCCCCACGTGGCCACAATATTGTAACCCAGCATCTGTACTGTCCCAGCACTTTTTCTCATAAAACCACATAGCACGTGCACAAGTGCACCAAGGTATCAAGGACAAACAGTGCACATGCCAACGCAGGTCCTAGCAATATATGTCTGCCATCAGGATGCTGCATGCTGCTGTTGATCACTGCAACACACATGCTGCATACAGAAGGGGGTACCTACAATCATGCATCCCCATGTACAATGCACACACACTATAGAGCAGTGCATCACTTGGGTACTCACCAGAAGCTTCTAGACGGCCATGTCACTCACAGAATTGGGTGTGGAGAGTTGAGTTGAACCTCAGCTGGTTAGGTGACATCTGGTGGCAGCCTGCATGGTGCACCTTCATGGTGGACTCTGCCTCGAGGGCCGCCACCGCCTTGGAATGGCTCTGGATCTTGAGATCCTCCCAGAACTTCTTGATGTTCTAGAGTGAATGGACTCTCACCCCCTCCACGTTGATGGCAGCCCTGATCCTCACCCAGATCTGTTGGTGTCTGTCGTATCCCAGCTGCGTTGCTGGGTTGAAGAGGGTGTCAAACTTTTCCAGGACCTGATCCACCAGGATGCCAACTTCATTGTTGGTGAAGTTGACAGCCCTCTGCCTCGCTGACATGGGGGTGCTGCTCTCTGTTGACGAAATAGATGGTGCAGACATGACAACCCCTGAGGCAGGTGTCGCTTAGCTGGGTCTTGGATATGTGCTTTGGAGCTGTGGTGGAGATTGTATGGAGAGATGGAAGTCCCAAGTTGCCAGATTGTTAGAACTGATATAATATTGTTTCGTCCTCATTGTATATGTTGGCCTATGCCCTGTCGCTTTGCGAGGAAATCCGTATTGCAAGGTCGTGACCCTAAGTGAATCAAGCCTCCATTTTAGGTTAAAGCCGCCATTTTAGTTTATCGTGCAAAGTCACCCTGTGGCCTAAAATGGCCGACCTGTGTTCTCTTGTTCTTGCTTTAACCTCTTCAACCGCTGTAGGAGAGTTAATGTCCAACCTGCCTTCAGGCTATATGTTAGGGTCATGTAGACCTTGTCCTTTGTTGACCTCGGGATCAGGGGATTACTTGAATCGGTGATGTTAACCTACAAGTATACAAGAACAATAAAACTATCTAAACACGACATGCGAAACATCTGTATGATCTGTATTAAAGCAATGTGTAAAGAGTGTAAAGTTAAACCTAGAGAATAATAGTGTTTGTTAGTGAATGTATTAAAAGTAAACCACATGCACGAGATATGTAAATTAGGAACGAACCTGGCGCGACCCTAGCCCCAGTACATGATTAACTTGTAAGAGGCTGGACATCGTTATAACGAAACTGTATAAATACCCTGATGTCCAGCTAGCAAATCCTGTTCACTGCTCACATTGAACCCTGCTGGTGGTCTCTGTGATGTATTGATGGCCAAATAGCTATTTGTGTACTTTGTTTGTAAACTGTACAGAATTGCAATAAAGATTCTGGCAATCTTTACAAGCCCGTGTCGGTGTATTTCTCTTTGCATGGTGTAAAAGCCTTAATATTGTATTTTCTGATTCCACAGATGGCGCCCGAATAGGGACCCTCAAGATCGACTTTGTCTCGTTGAAGGTTTGCTCGGCTATCGGACCGGGATCGGACGTGCCAACAGAAACGGCCCCTCTGGACGAGAAGTGAATTCCTCGACAGAACTGCACGATACGATCCCTGAACGGTGAGCTGTAGCCCAAGACGATGTCTTGACGAGGGTCCATATATCGAGGAGGGTAAATTTGCCGAAATCACCAGAAACGTGGGTCCTTAGCATTGTCCTTAGTAACCCGATCGGGCCTCCCAGTCCTTTGGTCAGGTGAATCGTAACCCGATTCTTAATTTAACCCTGACAATTTGAATTTGACGCATTGTACTCGCGAGCACAATTATTTGACCAGGTAACACCAGAACTTTGATATGCCTGGGAAATTGTCTGCCTGCTTTAGGGCATTATTCCGCAGCGACAGACAATCTTTTGAAGATAGCCGTCCCGCACCACAGGAGGGGTCGCCGGCATGTACTATGTACTGTAAGAAAGGCTTTGGTAGTATAGCATTTAATGACATTTGGCACAGACAGACCAGACATAACTCTAATCTTCGGTGGCCAACCAATGGTAGCTTTGAAATCCCTCATATAGACTATCTAGAGTCTGTATTAGTAAAGAAAAAGGCTAGACAAAAGAGTAGAGAGAAACATATGCGTCGACATGTGACAAGTGTCGAAAAGGCATGGTTATATCATCAAAATAAACAATTGGAGTCAGTTAGGAACACGGACAGAGCGTTTCAATTAGGCATTAAAAAAATATACCCTTCAAAAGATTTTCATACGTCAGATTAATTGATTAATAAACTTTTGCATGAACGAAGGCCCGATGCCTCCGCGCCACCCCTATACGTCCCTCCTCCTGGCGTTTTGCCCCTTCCCGTTGTTATTCCTCCTCCTATAGTTCCTCCAGTCCTCCCTGTTATTCTTCCTGTTGTTCTTCCAGCCGTCGCTCCTTTGCCTGCCCCCTTGCCTCCACCTGTTGATATTCAGAATGTGCCTACTCTTCCTCTTCCAAGTGATTCCGCAGCACTTGTAGTAGACCAGGGAGCGGGATCAAGGGTTGTGACTCATAATACTGTGTCCCCAGATAAAAAGAATGAATTGATTGTTTGGGCTAAACATTGTATGGAGAAGGGTGAACAAGCTGATGTTTTTTCCACACTCGAAAATTTAAAAGGTATTCCTGAAAAAAATGTTTTTATTGAAGGATTAGGGATTCATTTGAGTATAATGTGGAATAGATTAAACGATGTAGATCTCCCACAAGGGTTACGGGATTTGAACGCCTTAGCGTTGTCCAGAGATACTGCGGAGAAAGTCTATGAGCATGTCGAGAAGATTCTTGTGTATAGGAAGGAGTTGGAAGAGTTATAGAATGAGAAAGCAGATGGTGATAGTTTAGGTATTATGTTCTTACAGAAATGGTTTTCTCCTCGCCGTGAATTAAAAGGTGAGGAAGCACGAATTTGTACAAAGGATGCGATAAGATGGATTTTGGATATGTCGATAACTCCAGATGAAGTATATGACACATATGGTCAGTATACGTTAGAAATGCAAAAGAAAGTGATACAGGTTATGGTAGAATACCTGCAGAATGAGTGTGTAAAAAGAAAGATTTGTTGTCCCGCAGAATTGTTGAGTGGTTATAAGAGAGCCTTTTCGATTGATACTTCTTCGACTGCCTTAGCGCTTGATTTGGCTCTTTTGCTTAGTAAGCTTTCGGAGCTACCTACTTCTCAGTTGCCTATGAGAGAGGTCCCTCCGACATTTGTCCCGAAAGTTGAGATTGCGGCCGATGCTGCACAAAGAATACTCGCGGTGGACATTCTTGCACATTACGTATCGCAGTTTGTTCACGTCCCGTACTCAAGACAGGAAGTGAACACCATAAAGCAATCTATTCCCGATGTAAGAAAGAATCCGACCGGGTTCTATAAAGAAATAGAGTCGGTCTTACAATCATCGGTATTCACCTTAAGTAATATTGATTTATTATTTCCCGTACTCCTGCCAGTTGATTTGTGGAAACAAATTAGGACTGTAGATGATGTACCTGGGTTAGGAGATACATGGGATAACATGGTTAGGCTCGACAGAGAAAGACCAGCTGGCGAGCGACCGCCTCAAGTGATATTAACTTTGCCTGATAGGATTATTGTAAAATTAAAAACTATAGTTCCTGAAAAAAGAATCATTTGGGACAAGCTTACGGCCTGTATCCAAGGAAAGTCTGAGGGTGCTACTGATTTCTTCAATCGGTTTGAACAGTTATTTTCAGATTTCAGTGGACAAGACTTAGGCACAGAGTCAGGGAAAAGGCTGTTTGTCGACAAATGTGTACGTGGATTGCTGCCTGACATCCAGTTACAGATTATGTCTTCCGAAAGTGCTTGGCAGGCGAAGTCTCAATCAGAAGTTCTGCACATGGCTCAGTACTATGAAAATCGTGTGAATAATGAAAAGGAAAAACTTGAGAAAGAAAGGATGACCTGAAAACAAAAGTCCTATTACAACAGATTGTTAGAAACCCCAGAGGGGGTAATCAATTTAGAGGTCAGTATGTTCCACAGGGGAGTACGCCCCTGGCTCCGGTAACCATTAACCAGTGTGCCTATTGTCGACAGGAAGGCCACTGGCGCGCACAATGTCCGACCTTGCAGCAAAGGTCATTTGGAAACATGGGTAGATGATCGAGAGGTCACCCAGGTGCAGAGGGCCCTGGCAGAGGTCAGTTTGCACCAGAATCACAGCAACCTCCTCCACAGGATAAGCAAGTTTCGAATGTGGATAATAGAAACAGTTTTGATCACCCTTCTGCTTCCTTTTGACAACATTCTGTTTCGCTAGGATTGCCCGAAGCAGGATTTGGAACCGACGCCTATTCCCGTTCATCAGAAAGGTCCCTACATTGAGATGGCGGTGGGAAATAGGAAGCATCTATTTTTAGTAGATACGGGAGCACAGAAATGTTCCATTGAACATTCACGGGTTCCAAATATTCCCCTGTCAGTGCAGTCCAACGTTTCCGTAGGGTTTTCAGACACACCTGTAGTTTGTCTGGTCTCTTTGCCGGTACCGATAACACTGGGTCCTTTCACGGAGCAGTGTCCATTTCTACTTACCACAAACTGTGGGGAGAATTTGCTGGGGTTAAATTTGTTGAAGGAATTGCATGCAGTAATACATTGTTCTCCGGACGGAGTTCGGTTAACAATTTCACCTCAGCAATCACTCGCCTCTCAGTTTTTGACTCGACCTTTACCGCCAGAATTCAGTAATATTCCGGAATGCTTATGGGCAATTGATGATAATGATGTGGGCATTCTTCAAATTGAACCTGTTAGAATTATTCTGAAACATGGAGTTAAATTGCCTCGCATCCCACAATATAAGATCTCAGTTGAAGGCGAACAGGCTTTGAAATGTATAGTCTCTGATTTTGTACATTGTGGAGTAATTGAGGAAATTACGGGTAGCTTGTGTAACAGCCCGATTTTGCCAGTATACAAAAAAGGTGATAATGCGATTCCCTTTCGGTTTATAATTGATTTACGTGCTATTAACAAAATTGTGGCTCCTCAATTCCCTATTGTACCTGATGTTACAATGATACTAACCATGATTCCGGCTTCTGCCACTCACTTTAGCGTTGTTGATCTCAAAAACACGTTTTTCAGTATTCTCATACACAAGGATAGTAGGTATTTGTTCGCGTTTACCCTAGGTGGACGCTCGTTCACATTCACTCGTGCACCACAAGGGTACACTGAGAGTCCAAGTATTTATAGTAGGGCATTAAAAGAGCAGCTCGATACTCTCGAGTTGCCTACTACTTGCACGTTGCTACAGTATGTAGATGACCTCCTCTTGGCTGCTGATTCTGAGAGTGCCTGTAAAGAAGGCACTATGTTGTTGCTTTGTCATTTAGCAAAACATGGCCACAAAGCTTCACTCAAAAAATTCCAATATTGTTGTCAGGAGGTCGCCTATTTAGGTTATCTCCTGTCAAAGGAGGCAAGACGGTTGACACCTGAATGAATAAAAACTATTTCTGGCATGTCTGTCCCAAATACGCAGAAGGAAGTAAGGGCCCTGATAGGTATGGCTTCTTACTGTAGATTGTGGATCCCTAACTTTTCGTTAACGATTAAACCAATGCTGGCTTTGACAAAGAAGGGCATTTCTTTGCCATTGCCATGGACTTTGGAACACCAGACAGCATTTGACTTGCTCAAAACCGCGCTGTGTTCGGTGCCGGTTTTAGGAACTCCAAATTATGAAAAGGCCTTTGTGTTGTACGTGCATGAACGTGATGGATGTGCTTTGGCTGTGTTAACGCAGGAACATGGAGGGAAGAATAGGCTGTGCGGCTATTTCTCATCCGCCCTTGATCCTGTTGCATGCGCTTTGCCGAGATGTTTGAGAGCTGTCGCTGCTGCTGCTGCGTCTGTAAAACAGAGTGAGGGAATGGTCCTGGGTCATGCGTTAACCCTAATGGTACCTCACTCTGTGGATATATTATTGAACAGAAATCAAACGCAACACCTCACTTCCGCACGATTGACAAGATACGAATTGATCTTGTTTGCTCCCCACATTTAAATTCAGAGGTGTTGTGTATTAAATCCGGCTGAACTTTTACCTGTCCCGCAAGATACTGTTGATGGTGACGAAGCGTCACACGATTGCCTTGATGCGACAGAACAAGAGACTAAAGGCAGAATCGATCTGAAAGACATGCCTTTGCATAGCCCACAAGGAGAGCTATTTTGTGATGGCTCTTGTTTTAAACTTCCGAATGGTACATCCACGGCTGTTTATGCCGTCACTACTTTAAGCACGATTGTGGAAACCAAAAGAATTATGCATAATTCCGCGCAGGCCGCAGAAATTATAGCATTAACTCGAGCTTGTGAAATTTCTGAAGGGCTTACAGTAAATATATATACCGACAGTCAGTATGCCATTGGGGTGGTTCACAACTTCGGTAGATTTTGGAAAGAACGAGGTTTCTTGACCTCACATGGCACGAAAATTCAGCATGGCACTTTAATAGTGCGATTACTTTCAGCGCTCGCACTCCCTGTTCAGTTAGCTATTATAAAATGTGCAGCACATCAAAAGGTTACAGATGATATAGGAAAAGGGAATGCTTTCGATGTTCAGATAGCTAAGCAAACTGCCACTGATTTTAGTTCAGAAATGTATGCTGTAAGAGAAACTGTAAATATTAGCACTTTTGGTGAAAGTATTGATTCTGTAAAAGACATTCAAGCAGATGCTACTATAGAGGAAACCAAGAAATGGGTCGAGGGTGCAGGAATTGGATGATGATGGGTGTTGGGTGGACAATGTTGAAGGAAAATGGTTACTCCCTGACGCCTAAATTACAATAATGGTTATTATGGCTCATGGTCCGACACATGTCTGCGCACGTAAATTGACTAAAATGTTACACAGTGTATGGGCCAATGATAAAATTTTCAAAATTGCGGAACGCTTTGTCCAAGGGTGCATGGTCTGCTTGCAGCACAATGTAGGAAAAGGTACCTCGACTCCTAGAGGAGGTTTTGCTCCAGCTTCTGTTCTGTTTGAGGTTATCCACTTTGATTTTATTGAAATGGAACATTGCAACAATCTTAAATATGTGTTGGTTGTCATTTGTGCTTTTAGTAAATGGGTTGAGGCATTCCCTGTTAGAGATGCAACGGCCATAACCACGGCAAAAACTCTGTTGAAAGAGTTTTTTCCTAGGTTTGGGATGCCCAGAGTCATCTGGTCGGATAATGGGACACACTTTATCGCTGTTGTAATCCTACAAATATGCGAAGGATTACAGATTGATAAACGGTTCCATTCGGCCAGACATGCCCAAAGTGCCGGATTAGTGGAAAGGCATAACGGCATTATAAAGAACATGCTCACTAAGACGAGTGCTGGCACCAGGTTAAAATGGCCGGACGCCTTACCGATCGTGTTGCTGTCGATGAGAACAACCCCTCAAACTAAGACTGGGCTCTCTCCCTTTGACGTGGTAATGGGGAGGCCTGCTAATATTAGGGGTATGCCACAAAGTCGCTTGTTGCGGGATGTAGAGAATGTGCTTCTTTCAGATTACTGTAACCAGGTGACTAAAAATCTGTTTTCAATTTATCACCAGGTGCGAGAGGCATTACCTGCACGTTATGAGGGTCCTGGTCACAGTCTATGACCGGGGGACTGGATCCTCACAAAGGTTTTCGAGAGGTCATCTTGCCTTGCACCTCAGTGGAGGGGTCCCTACCAGGTCCCGCTAGTCACCCAGACTGCTGTGCGGGTAGCGGGTCGTAAGAACTGGATCCACGCGACGCACACCAAACGGATCCCGCAGCCCGTGCCATACGATACAGAAGACACAGAATCCCTTTCCACTGCTGTAACCAAACGTGCCCGAAACAGCAACAACCGACACAAGAGTATCGGAGACCGTTCCAGAATTCGCAAGGCCAGACAAAATGGCCATCTTGTCTCCGCACTCTCCAACAGTGGTATTTCCGGATCAATCATTTTCTGATCCCATTTCCGTTCACTCGCCACCTCCAGTGGGAAGTGACGACATTTTGTTATCCGATCCTTCGGCACCGGAAATTGTGAAATATAATTTACGTCCAAGGAAATAGACGTACAGCACGGTTTGACTGTGCGATTGAGGAAATCATTTGAGGGCTTGCCTTTTGGCCCGACTGTATGAAAGGATTCTGTTGGCTAAGGGTTGTGGGAAAGACATTAAGAAGACGCGCGACTGGAGTCGCCAGCAAACGAACAATTGGTGTTTTTTCGATTGAAGACTACGATGCCTGCACCCGCTACCGCTCGTACCAAACTTTTAGATAAATATGTGACTAGCAGAGACAATGATCAAGCATGTAATGGGAACCCGAAAGTGTATTGTTGCCTTTTTGTAATAATAACTGGGTTTTTAGTAACTATTGGTTTTGGGTTATGGTATCTGGAGGAAGCATATCCGCTAGAGGACTTTTTACTTGTTGAAAATGTATCTGTTTTCCCCACTCCTTCCATGCAATTGCATACCTTATCGCCTAGAGATTCTTCGCATAGACGGAACTATCAGAATAATACTCTTTTGTAAATAATGAATGCCACTCATGCAATTTTAAATAGGACCAATTGCTGGATCTGCTCACATCTACCGCAACATGGGGATAAAGGGCTAGGTTGGTATATTCATCCTTTACCGTTGACAACTGCTTGTTATGCTTCTCTTAGAGCACTATTCTTTGGCCGATGGAATGACAGCATCTCAGGGAACTTTGATGGTACAAATTTGAATAGTTTTGAAAAACGTGTTTTGATGCTCCTGGGATGCTCGCTTTTTGCTAAGAGGAGTAAGCCAAACGTTGCTTCTGTTACGCCCTCTGATAGATTGTCTCGTCCTTTTCAGTCTTTGATCTCTTTCAAAATGGCTCCTATAGGCAATAAGGATGCCACGCCTCCATCTTATTCTGTTATCCATAGCCCCAATTCAGTATCCTTCTGCATACAGAGGAATGGAACACAGTCAATGGGTAATTTTAGGAGATGCGCCAACGTTGCGAATTTGACTATTGAGAACAGACCTCTGTACGTAGGCGAACCTGTCTATTTTGTTTGCGGTAATGTGGCATTTCCATGGTTGCCCAGGGATTGGCAAGGAACCTGCTATTTAGGGATTCTATTACCTGGGGTATTTATTGCCAGTACTGCAGAAATTTCGAAGACTCGTCCACGACGAGGTGTGAAAGGGGATACTCCAGCGCAAACTCTAGGAGACATCATGAAATCCTTTGTGCCATTTTTTGGGCAAATTACGAATTGAGAAGATATCGGGGGACGAGCGAGAGTGTTGGAGAGAACCATCAACCGGACCACTGACATACTCTATCATATGACGTTAGAACAGAAAGCGATAAGATTAGTAGCTTCAGAACCGGATGGCATTAGATGTCTTTCTGGCTGAGCGTGGAGGAGTATGTAAATTAGTGGGGTCCGCTTGCTGCGTTTACGTACCAGATTCCTCTCCAACGATCTTTAGGGCTATCCAAAATCTACATGTTCTTAGTTCAGAAGTGCATGTTCCTGAGGGAAACTGGGAACTTAGTGCATGGTTTTGGGACCTCCTACGGCCGTGGGGATGGAAGTTTTCGGCCCTGCTGATTATCTTGGGTAGTTTTCTGTTCTTTTGTTGTTGTATACAGTGTCTCTCTGGTATATGTTCCGTATAAGGGGGGTGTTGCGCGCAAGCAACAAGTGTATTAGGGCATAAAATATACGCCCCAGATAAGGTTTCCAAGGAGTATGTGTTGAAAGAAACTCTAGTGTCTGATCTAATGGCAATAGATATGTCTGACAATGATTCGGGGTGTATAGACGTTGAAATGTGGAGTTAGTCGCAAAGCGATTGAAGGTAGTTTAGCCTTGGCATAGGCCAAAAGGAGGGTTTGTTAGAACTGATATAATATTGTTTCGTCCTCATTGTATATGTTGGCCTATGCCCAGTTGCTTTGCAAGGAAATCCGTATTGCAAGGTCGTGACCCTAAGTGAATCAAGCCTCCATTTTAGGTTAAAGCGGCCATTTTAGTTTATCGTGCAAAGTCACCCTTTGGCCTAAAATGGCCGACCTGTGTTCTCTTGTTCTTGCTTTAACCTCTTCAACCTCTGTGGGAGAGTTAATGTCCAACCTGCCTTCAGGCTACATGTTAGGGTCATGTAGACCTTGTCCTTTGTTGACCTCAGGATCAGGGGATTACTTGAATCGGTGATGTTAACCTACAAGTATACAAGAACAATAAAGCTATCTAAACATGACATACAAAACATCTGTATGATCTGTATTAAAGCAATGTGTAAAGAGTGTAAAGTTAAACCTAGAGAATAATAGTGTTTGTTAGTGAATTTATTAAAAGTAAACCGCTGAGATCCACCAGGGGGCGCAGAGATGCACTGACGCATCTGCACTGGTCTCCTCCACAGGGCGCTGTTAAAGGGACTTGAGCCCCCCCTCTACTCCCAGGAGTGAGGCGCCGACCCCCCCCGCAGCCTGCGGACAACTCAGGGCCCCCGAATGCCCCAACTCCAGTCATCCGACATGGAGATTTCGCCGAGTTCTGGCACTTGGAGAGCGGAGGGAGAGGGAGCCCCGCCTTCTCCCGTCCTGCGGCTCCACGAGAAGTAACGGAGAGCCGCGGCTGAGCTGGGGCCCAGGAGTGCGTCATACCGCTGCATTGGACACCGCGGCTGATCCTGCATCTCCTGGGAAGTCACGCCGGGTCACTCAACGCCACGGGCGGCCTGCGGCTCTGTACCGGGAAGGAGAGCGAGCCTGGCCTCCCCTGACGGCGGCTGCACACCAGGTAGAGGGGAGCTGCGGCCTGCATGAGGCCCACGTCGGCAGGGGGCTTCTGGGACCATTGACGCCAGGGTGAGGTCACGTAGTGTTTTGGGCTATCTTTTCTCCTCTGGGACCACTGCCTGGGGGCGCGAGCTGGGCCCTACGACTTGGACTCCCCCACGGAACACGGGAGGCCCGGGGAGCTGGCGTAGGAGCTTACGCAGGGGGCGCGGATGGCGCCATTTTAACTATTGGCCTCCTCTCGGCCTGCAGGGCCATTTTTCATCAGAGGACCCTGGGAGCAGGGGCCCCTGCGGGCGGAGCGGGAGAACGGGAGCCCCCCCACGGCGGTCTCTCTGTCCCCTCCCCGTCGGGCTCCCCCCAATTCCAGCACTGACCAGGAGAGGTGAACCGGACTCGGAGGACCCCATACGGTACGAGGGTGCCCCAAACCATACATCAACACCCAGGGCAGGGAGGATCACCCCGGAGCTACCTACCGCGCCTGCTGCTGGGCCCCACTACAGTGTCCACCCTCAGGAGAATATCTCAAGCAGGGGTGTCCCGACGGAAAGCAGGGACAGAGAGCGATAGACCCTTGCGGGCCGCGGCCTGGAGTTTTGCTGCGAGCAGCCCCCCGCCTCAACAGTGAGCACAAAGTTTAGGTCCTATATAGTGAAGACCCCTGGTGGCCCCCCCACCTGGAGTTGCATGGTGGCCCAGTGATGCAGCCCACTTGGTCTGAGACGTTCAGGAGGAGACCTAGTGGAAATGGTCGGGGTGAGCCCATGAACTGGAAGGAATCCCTGCAGAGATTTCGACATCGGATCCCGAGCCCGGCACCCAACCCGGAGATGGCGGCCCCGACTCACCAGGAATTGTCGGATACTACTACAGTCACTAAAGGTATGGCAGCCCTTCTGGAGGAAATAAGAGGCTTCAGAGCGGACATAGCGTTACGGCTGGCCACCCTGGATAAAAAAGTGGACAACATAGATGACAGGGTCCAAATGCTCGAAAACAACACAGCCTCGAAAGACATTTTTGAGACTCAATTTGACATGCGCTTATCAGAGCTCGAGTGGAGAGAAGAGAAATGCTCCCTAAAGCTTGATGACTTGGAGAATAGGGAACGCCGCTGTAATCTGCGCTTTTTGGGCGTTCCTGAGCGGGAGGGAGAAACGCAAATGGACATTATCAAAGCTGTAAATGCGGTGGTGGGAATTCTTTTTGACGGTGCAAATACGAATGAACCTACTATTGATAGAGCCCACAGAGCGGGTGCGGCTAACAGAGGCCCCAGATCCATTCTCGTACCATTCCATTACTTCACGGAGAAAAGCAAAATCCTGGAGCTGGCACGCAAGAAGGGTCCGGTGGACTGGGAGGGGGCCCGGATTTTGGTGTATCAGGATTTGTCCGCCTTCACCCTGGCAAGACGTTGATTGTGCTCTCCGCTAACGAAAATGCTCTAGGCCAAGGGGGTTCGATACAGATGGGGATACCCTTTTTCACTTTCTTTCGAACTGGAGGGATACAAATATGCCCTGGTCACGGAGGATGATATTCGTAGGGTGTCGGGAGAGCTCCTAGATGAACCGAACATGAAGGTCGGAGAGCAAGAGAGTGTAAGAGAACCGGTTGGCCCGGGGGGGGACAAAGGCTCCACGCGAGAGACGTAAAGTCCGAGGCCACAGGAAGTTCAGAAGAGTGGCTCCGGCATCCCCGGGTCAACCTGACACTTGAGGAACCACAGGACGCTTCACGGTCAAGTTTGTTCTTTATTCTGAACGGGGGGGCGCTGTAAATGTTTACAATCTAAATGCAAGAGGGGGGTGGGGGGGCTCAAGTTGTTGGTAATTGAAGAGTTCAAGAGCCCGGAGGGGGGAGACACTGGTGGCCTGGCTCAGCGACAGGATGAAGCCGCTGGATTCCCAGACATTCAGGGGGGAAGGGGGAGGGGGGAGGATAAAGTTGGGGTTTGTTCAATGGGGCTTAAACTGGGGCAAGCCAAGTCTTCTGTTTCGTTACGTAACTACAGTTCTGTCTTTTGAATACAGCAGGGGGCAGAAATACTGCGGGAGCACTGAAATTAGTTGCTTCGTGGAGGGAGATAGGAGCTTTCACCATCGCTATAATGGATGACTCAGTACAATTTTTGACAGTGGGCTCGTTAAATGTACGGGGGCTTAACTCTCCCACTAAAAGGTTGCTGCTGGTGAGGGAATTTTCAAGGCTCCGGCTCCACTTCCTATTTGTGCAAGAAACTCACTGGGTTAGGGGCAAGGAACCGAAGCTGAGGGCTAAAACCATTGAACAGATGTACGCAGCGTCCTATTTGGCGAAGAAACGTGGAGTTGCACTACTGGTCTCACCTGGGGCCCATTTTGTACACAAAGCTCAGAGGGCAGACCCGGAAGGGCGATATATCATGGTCAAAGGGGAGGTGAGGGGTTGGCTGTTTACCTTGGTTTGTGTATATGCTCCGAACGAGGGGCAAGATAGCTTCTGAGTGGGGATGAGAGAGAAGATTATAGCTTTTTCTGAGGGTACTTTATTGGTTGGTGGGGATTTTAACATGGTTCTCAGCCCTGAAAGGGACAGAAGGTCGCCCATCCCGTGTCCTAATCAGCGACTCCATAAAAAACTGGCTGAGGCTTTCCAAACAGTTAACGGAGAGCTGGGCTTGAGCGATACACACCACAGTAGGCGAGGCCATGACCCCGACTTTACATTTTTCTCAAAAATTCACGCTACATTTTCCCGTATTGATTATATCCTAGTGGATTCCACGCTTCGGGGAGAGGTCACGGACTCGGGGTGGAGGTTGTCCCTTGGACGGACCATGACTTGGTTAGAATAAAAATAGGTATCCCCCCGGCCCCGCCACCTGGCTCCCTATGGAGGTGTAACGATCTCCTACTGCATGACAAAGAAGTACGCCAATCCCTCCTAACAGATATTACAGAATTCTTCTCTATAAATGATAATGAAGAGGTCGGGGTCAAGGGAGTCTGGGATGCATTCAAGGCAACCATTAGGGGCATTCTCATTGAAACAGGTTCGAGGAAAAAGAAGGAGAGGGGCCATGAGGAGAAACGATTGAAGAAAAAGATAGAGGCCATCCAACCGGGAGGGAAATTAAAAATGCAAATGTTCCCCGGAAAGTGGGAGGAGCTTCAAAGGCTGCGCTCAAAGTTGGCTGATCTCCAGGTGGGTCAAACAGAAAGAAAACTGTCCTTCTTGAAACAGAAGTATATGGAAAAAGGGGAAAAAGCGGATAAGATATTAGCTTGGAGGCTTTGCGAACTCAGAAACAGTAGAAGGGTGAATTCCATCCACTCGCCGGGAGGGGAATCGACGGTTAGAGATAGTAAAATAGCTGAACAGTTTCGGCTGTATTATGAGCACCTGTACCGCTCGGAGTACGCAGGAGACGGAACCGAGATTGATAACTTCCTGGATTCGCTCCCGATTCCCGGTCTCTCTCCCGAAAAAGCAAGTACATTAGAGCTCCCCGTAACCTCAGAGGAGATAATAGACACCATATCCTCTTTGAAAAGTGGTACAGCTCCGGGGGATGATGGGTTTACAGTCAAGTTTTACAAGACCTAAATGTCAGCGTTGGCCCCGTTTATGGCTAAGATGTTTAACTCGGCTCTAGTTCAGGGCACCCTTCCACCCTCGATGATGTCTGCGCTGATAGTAGTGCTCCCCAAAGAAGGGAAGGATGGATGTTAAAATCCTGGCTAAACTTCTAGCGAACAGACTGGCGAAGCTCCTCCCCTCCTTAATACATGGAGACCAGGTAGGCTTCATCCCAGGACGTCAGTGTTCGGATAATATACGGAAGACCCTAGACCTCATGCACGAGGCTTCTAGGCAGGGGGTGGAGGGCTACTTGTTGGCATTGGACTCTGAAAAGGCCTTCGACCGTGTTGAATGGCCTTATATGGGAGTTCTTCAGAAAATGGGCCTGGGGGAAAATTTTTGTGGGTGGGTCTCAGCACTATATAATGGTCCTATAGCAAGAGTTTTGGTCAATGGTGGCACATCGGAACCCCTGGCACTGTCCAGGGGAACCCGGCAGGGCTGCCCCCTTTCACCCCTTCTATATGCTCTGGCAATGGAGCCCCTGGCCATAGCGATTAGAGCGGACCAGGAAATCTCAGGGATAAGCTGTGAGGACTGCGACTTTAAACTCTCCCTATTTGCTGATGATATCTTGGGTTACCTGACCAACCTCCAGGTTTCACTACCCAGGCTGTTCGAGCTTATAAACTATTATGGTGCTTTCTCGGGACTTAAGATAAACGCATCAAAGTCTAGCATTATGCCTATGGGTCCGGGGGATCACGATATTGGGAATAGTTCCAAAATATTGGGGGTAAGAATAGAACAAGTATCCACTAGGTATCTGGGTACCTGCATTCCTAGGGACCTTTCACTACTATACCAGAGTAACTTTCCCGAAATTTTGGCCAAGATTAGCAATGATCTCAAGCGATGGGCACCACATACACTCTCCTGGTTTGGGCGTATGGTCACGGTGAAAATGAACGTCTTGCCTCGCCTACTGTATCTCTTCGCGGCCCTCCCCGTGGTGATCCCTGATGCCTTTTTTGAGGTTTTACAATCCCGAGTCCTTCAATTTATATGGGACGTGAGGAGAGCAACAGTCAAGTTCTCCACCTTGACCCTTCCGAAATCTCATGGTGGATTTGGCCTCCCTGACTTTAGGCTATACTATAAAGCAGCTCAGCTCCGGGTGATGATGGAACACATGCGGGAAGACATGAGGACATATTGGACATATATCGAAGATATCCACACCCACCCGAAAAAAGTCAGAGATTTGCTATGGGCCTCTCCTAAAGCCCTCCCCTCCCACCTCAGAACACAGCCTACATTAGCAGCCCTATGGGCAGCCTGGAAACCAAATAAAGATAACAAAGTACTGTCATCCTGGCCATCCCCCTTAACGTCACTGTGGGGCCCCCGATCAATCTAGACACCAGAGGCTTCCGGGATACCCAGGCATGGTCGGACATGGGCTTGGAGAGGATTTCCCAATTATCCCGCGAAGAGGGCTTCATAGACTATGACCAACTGTGTGAGGCATTGGGCGACAAGCCACCTTTGATCTTTGAGTATCTACGCCTAAAGGGAATTCTGACTCACCCTCGGTGGGCTGACAACCTTAATCGCCCCCTCACCCCCTTTGAAGATGTAATAGCTAAAAGTGTCTCTCGGAAGGGCTCCCTATCTAAGTTTTACAGTGCACTGATAACGGCTAACCTGGAGGGCAGACAACCCTTCAAACAAATTTGGGAGGAAAGGCTGGGTATGACGTTGGATGACCACACATGGAGGGCAATATTCAAGTCTATATTCACGGGTTCTCTGTATACCGCTGCCATGGAGCACAGCTTTAAGATCCTCCATTCCTGGCATCGCCCCCCGGCCACCCTGTCCAGAATGTTTACAGAGGTATCCCCCTTCTGTCCGAGGTTATGTCTCCAAAGGGGCACGTGGTTCCATATGTGGTGGGGATGTCCGGTTATTCAGGTATACTGGTCGGAACTGCTCAGCTGGATAAAGGACATAGAGGGGTTCTGCCCATCCCTACTCCCCCTGGAAATTCTCCTGGGTACCCCCATGCCGGAGACGGAACAGAACGCATTCCCGAGGGTCATTGGGGCTATGTTGAGGGCGGGGAGGTTAGCGCTGGCCCAAAAGTGGAAAAGTGCTCTAGCACCATCCAAGGAGGAATGGCTCTGCAAATTAAGATCGATTTTCATCTATGAAAAGCTTACAGCAGTGAAAAAGGCCTCAGTATTGGAATTTACGCAGGAATGGACTGCGGTGCTCCTCCACGATGACTGTGTTTCGATGCGTCTGTAAAAAAAAAAAAAAATGCTTTACTACGTATTTCATGTCATCATTTCAGCACTAGCCCCAGAGTTAGAGTTTGGCCCTCAGTCGGACTTGAATCAAGCAGACCCCACGATGTCAAAGTTTATAACAATGTACATAGCGATGTCCGAATGTGCTCTCAGCAACTTCAATAACCTGCAAAACCTCAAGACTTGGTATGGAGCAAAGTTGGGGGGGTGGGAAGAGAGGGGGGAGGGGGGATGGGATTAAAAGATTTAAAAAATGTTGACACTCTTGTTTGATTGTTATATGGCAGGCGGGGATTGCCGTCGCACCCTACCTTGTATGTATTCTGTCAATAAAAAACAAATTTTTAAAAAAAAAGTAAACCGCATGCAGGAGATATGTAAATTAGGAGCGAACCTGGCGCGACCCTAGCCCCACTACATGATTAACTTGTAAGAGGCTGGACATCGTTACAACGAAACTGTATAAATACGCTGATGTCCAGCTAGCAAATCCTGTTCAAATAGCTATTTGTGTACTTTGTTTGTAAACTGTACAGAATTGCAATAAAGATTCTGGGAATATTTACAAGCCTGTGTCGGTGTATTTCTCTTTGCATGGTGTAAAAGCCTTAATATTGTATTTTCTGATTCCACAAGATGAGGTGGTCACAAAGTTGTCACAGGAGAACAGGCAATCACAGAACAGCTGTCACACCAAGGCAGTGCTGGTTGGCAGCAGGCACTTACACTCTATCAAACAGCAGCAGATGTGGAGTATTGGAGGCAATACAGGACAGGAGTGGGCAAATCTAATGTCACGCAGGCAGGAGGAACTCTGGTGCGCGTCTCGCATCTGAGGCAGCAGAGGCCCTAAGGTATGTGGTGATATTTAAGGTGTGACGTGCATCACGTGCATCACTGGTTGTGCACGAGAAGGTACAATCACGCAGGTTCACGCTTTTTTCTGAGACGCATTTGGGGTGCTACGCAATAGGTTTCCTTCATGCAATGTGTACTGCATTTGTCATTTTAGGGATTCATCTGTGCACATGCCCATGTATTTCTTTTCATACTGAGGCTTTCTGTGTATCGCATATGCATTTTTTTGGTTTTGGGGCACCTCTGTGTATCGCTTACCGCCTCATTTCTTGTTTTGAAGCTTTCCGAACATCGCAACACATTGTTTTGATTTTGGGGTGCCTCTGCGTTTCACATACCGCTTTGTTTCGTGTTTTGACACTTTCTGAGTATAGCGTAAGGGGATGAATGGAGTTCACATCACTGTTCAGAACACACACCCTAACATGTCAGTAACCATGAAACATAAATACTTATCCAGACATGTACATGAATTGCATTATGCAATGAAATGGCAGCAACATCGGCTACTCAGATGGTGTATGAGGCCTCTGTTGCTCCTTGTTTCAGGTGAATTGCATATGAGAATTGGCTGGGTCTCAGTCTGAGCATGCCCTGTCACCAACACAGAAACATCTTTTGTGAATAATGTTCATAGACAGGAACAGATGCTCCACAAGAAACACACAAACGGGAGGTACAAATGTAGGGCAGGATTGTTCAATTTACGAACATTAGCATGACCATTACCGGGCTGACGAAGCATTTAGAATGAAACCGGCTTTTGATACGTTGTATTTATTTATTTAGGAACAATGCTCTTTTGATCACAAAAAAACACACAATAGATAAGAAATCAGATTTGATGGGAAGCAGTGAGCTTCTTACAATGGGGTAAGTTTTGGGTACATTCTGATCAGGTTTTGGAGAGGAGTAAATGGAACAGTCACTGGGGACAATACATAAGTGGAAATACATAGATTAAGGACAACTATTAGCTTGCAGGCAGCTGAGAGGTATGTTAACAGGGTAACTCAGAGGCGAGCAGGTAGGATTTTAATTTGCTTTTGAACAAATCCGTGTAGTCTGTTTCTCGAATGTCTGGGGGAAGAGAATCTCTTGCAAGTGGGGCAAGAAGAGAGAAAGAGCAAAAGCGAGAGGAAGCACAGGGAGGGCGAGGAGCCACAAGGGTAGTCGAGGAGGCAGAGAGGAGTTTACGAGAAGGCTTATAGAGTTGGATAGAGGAGGATCGATACAGTGGTGCCTTACCCTGGATAGATTTGTGAATCAGGATAAGAAATTTAAATCTTGCCCCATTTTGCATCATTAGCCATCCAGATTGGTGACTGTACGAGGAAGTAGGTGTGAGTGATGGAGTTCAAAGAGAGTCTTGGTAGCAAAGTATAGGGTACACAATTCCGCAGTCACTGCCTCCTCACCATTGTGCACGCCTCAGAGGTTATTCCTGCACAAAAGAGCCTGACCATGTCTGACAGAGCTGGCATTAGCATATCTTATTAGTGCTGGCCTGCAGCCAGAGAATATCATGGTGTGGCTGTGTAGTTAGGGTGTGCAGCCCAGTGGAGGTTCAATTTGAGGGAACTTCTGTGATTGATTCATGTGTTTAGGTGTGGGGACAGTATGGCACACTCATTCTAGCTGCATATTTCAACTTTTACAGTGCTGTATTCTATGGATAAGTGGGACAAAGCTGCCTCGAGGGACGGACAAGTGGTACAGACACACAGGATCATCACAAATATAGGGTGCAGCCAGCACACAGAATGTAAAGTGTCACTTTACATTGTGTGAGCTGGCAGCACCTTTTACATGACACTATCAGTCACTCACTTATAGACAGTCATTGACTGATGCTTTATCACCAGTGTCACGTAAAGGGTGTTGCCAGCTCACACAATGCAAAGTGACACCACCTATTCATGAAGTGCGCCAAACAAACAGCAGGAGGTTCAAGCCCCAGAGAAATCTCAATCAGGGTGCTGGTAGACCTGGGGCCGGCACAGATGTGACACATCAGACAGAAACAGTTTTATGCACCATTACATATAGGGGCAGCACATGGAAGCATTGACAAACAGGGCGATGACTTGGGCAGTGCACTATTCATTGTTGCACTCATTTCACTGCATTGATTGTACTCAGACGACGGTCTGTACGGTGACACAATGTACCCTGCTGTCCTAATCAGTGTGCAAAGTCACATTGAGGAGCCATCTGGCAGTGGTTGGCATATAGAGGAATGGAGAGTAATTTGATAGTGAGGAGATGCATGTACTCCATGTCCAAATTCAGCCATTTGAGCACCTTGGCAAGGTTAACACAGTTAACCTTCTGAGACGTGCACCATATGTACCCATGTAGTGCTATTCATGAACAGTTTGTGTGAGTGAAATGACAAGACATGGAAATTAAGTACATTGTTTAAAGCTTCTTCTGTGTGGCATGTTAATTTTCTTGTTGAATGTGTACATTTGGTCAGCTAACTGATGCATTGTGATGGCCTTCAAAATAAAAATGCCTCATGTTCAGTAATTATCCCTGGATTTTAAAAGCAAAAGCTTGTTACATGTCCTACAACATCCAGAGACGAGCATCAGGCCCCTCCTGTACCTCGTTGCAGTGCAGGAGGAGGTGAGGCCTACCTTCTGTGTTTTAGCTATGGAGCCCCTGCTCCTTCTAAGATGGCCTGCAGGATGACCCTCGGTCCACAGAGTCTGCCTTCCTGCTCCCTGCAACACTCAGCAGCCTCCTGGCTACTCTATGGCTGCTCTGCTGACCTCGGATTGGAAGAAAGCCTCACAGCGGAACATGAACCGCCGGCCTTCCACCTAAGGCCCCGACTTAAGACCCTTGTCTGACTGCAAACGAAGCGTCAATGTCACTGTACCCCTTCCAAATGCTGCCTCTTCATCATTAAGGTAAGGAGGCTAAACTCCTTCCTGCTCCCCGCATTGTGATGTGTGCTTAATCTCACCCTTTCATGGGTGACCACCACTTGTTATACCGCATTTCACTTTGTCATTCTCTGCACACTGCATTCACAGGGCAAGGACTTCCATTACTGTCCATAACTATTAATTGGTCAGCCTACTGCCTTCTTGACTTGGCTATACGCTCCAACTGTGTCCTGAAATCTGCCACCATACCATGAGGCGTTGCTGTGTAGGACTATGCATCTACCCTAACTTTTGAAGCCACGTACCATGAGGCATGGCTGTGTAGGACTATGAATCTACCCTGACATGAATCACTTGCATATGTTTCCCTTCTGTAGCACCCTGTAACATGAGGTGTGGCTGTGTAGGACTAAGCATCTACCCTGACTTTTGAATCACTTGTATATGTTTGGCTACTGTAGCCCCCCCGTACCATGAGGCGTGGCTGTGTTGCACTATGCATCGACCCTGATTTTTGAATTACATGTAAATGTTTGCCTACGGTAGCCTACGTACCATGAGGTGTGGCTGTGCTGAACTATGCATTTACTTTAACTCTTTTCTTCTCAAGTGCCACCTGCACATTGTAACGTATGGGTGGGTGTAAAGACTGGAGGGGGTGTCTGTACTCCTTCTCTCTATATGGTAGAGGAGAGGCGCAGAGGACCCCAGCCAAGATTCTCTATTGTTGTTAGCAATGGACGAGCAATCAGGGCCTAGCTTCTCAGGAGGTGATGCAGGCTGGTTCTTAAGTACAGTGTAGTCCCCAAGCACCCACAAAGGAATGTCACATACTGTATTAGTTAAAACACAGTCTTTATATAATTAAGGTTCAAGGTTATATACACAATCACAATAACTCACTTTGTGCTCAGTAAATCTACAATTTCAAATATATACAGTTCTAAGTGGTATCACAATTATAATCAGATTTCATTAAAGTGCATCAACTGTACTCTGGTCAAATGTCGCACAATTCACTTAATGAAGGTAACCAACAATTGACATAGGAGGAAAGAAGTTGGTTATAACAATTGGCAGAATACTGGACCCGTTACCTAGACACAGCTCTGTGTGGAGATCCCCCCACCTGGACAACCTGTAAAATAAAGATACACTACAAGCCCAGTCCATATATTGTTCTATAAGTCTTATTTCCTTCTATAATGTTCTACAACCCCAAAGTACCTGAAACTCTTAAGTGGCTCCTCCTTATTAAATGTAATTGGCTGATTCACAGCCAATGAAATTCAGTATATTATGGGGTGGGCGGGCCTAGTGAGTCACAGGCAGGTAGGAGCAGCCGAACCATATGACTCGGAGTGTATGCAGTCCTGCAGAAGTCTTGAGGTAAACTGGACCGGGCCTCACTTCCTCTTTGTTTGTGCCTTCCTCTATCCATGCTGGTAAAGTACACAGAATTGAATGTAAAGTATACTTTCATTTCCATCCACTTGCACTAGTTTGGGATATTTGCTTGTGCGTTCCTCAGCCCGCTACGTTTCATCTCGATTCATTTCTTTCTCGGTGCTCGAGAAGCCTTTCTCCTGTTTCTGCTACTCCTCTCCGGGTTCCCCGCACCCCTGTATCCTGCCGGCTCCCCTTCTTATCTCTATCGCAGCTGCACCTTGGTCCACTCTTCCCAATACTTGATTTGAATTTGGTTCCCTGATTTTATTTCCCTCTCCTGCAAGCTCACATCTCAAGCACTCACACTATTTCGACTCCCTCTTCCAAAAAAGATGTTCTCTTTCACTTCTTGTGGGGCATTCTCCCCTTTTGTTTTAATATAAACCACTCCTACCTCTCTGCAGACCACACTACCTTCGCAAAAGGATGGGTAAACAAAAGTATGCACATCACCATTCTACTCACCCTCACCAAAAACATGAGGGGTATGTAGGAGCAGACAGCTGCGAGTGCGTGGTCAGACACAGGTGACAATCTGATTTTCAGCAGGACACACAACACAGCCCAAATAGAAATACTGTGATGCTGGTGACGTTGCTAATGATACTGGTGCGCCGTACACCCTCGTCACTGTTTTCCAGAGCCCCACAAGCAAAAGCATGCCGGAATCCAGCATGTAGCTGCTTCTGCCCCCTCCTTTATATTCCAGAAGATACCCAGTGCAGCCCGAGGGGATAATACTGCCGCCCCACACCTCTCATTTAATGCCCAGCCACCGAGGCAGGGGATAGAAAAGCTACAACCAGTCGTGCTTTGTCTGCGTTCAACAGAGCACTCCACGCGGTCCAGGTACTGTGATGCCGTGATGGCCACAATGATGCTAGCAAACTACAGTGCTCTTCTTTGCCTTACAGCCCACCCAGGGCGCAGAGAACCAGGTACTTGAACACTGGCAATCTCTGCTCCATTCATGATAATGAGAGGAAGCAAGTGATATTGACAAGCTCTCGACCCTCCTATTTGCTTTCCACCCCCCACACTCCGAGACACTACGGGACCCAGTCGCTTGTGTCATGTCTACCCGTACCCTGATTCTCCAGAGGACCCCCAGCACAGAACAAACTGGAATTAGATATTCAAGAGGATTCTGTCACTCAACACCCCTTTTCTTTGCTAACCAATAGCCCCTCACACCAGGATCAGACGAGGTGCAGGGGCAGGGGCTTGGTTCAGTTTCTCCTGCCCCTCCTATTGCAGAAGCAGGGGTGATGCTACCCTTTGTGTACCCTATTGGTCATGGTGAGCCAGGCATTCACGCGTAGCAGAAGCGATCCGGACACTTGGGGATGTTTTTGCCCCCTCCCCAGTGATTTTGGAGATCCACCCTTTGCTCACTGTCTTGTAGCTTTAAGAGACATGAGAGAAGCAAAGGCAACTTATTTTCGTTCTAACTCAGAATGAAAATAGATTACTTACCCTTCTGTCTTTTAAAGGGGCTTCAAAGTAAAAGGGCCAGATTTATTTTTTTAAAAGCCTTAAGGTGGTTTTACAACACAAATATCCAGCATGCTGGGCTCTAAGCAGGCACGTGTCTTAGCTTTCAGTTGTGAACACTGCACTGGGAAGGTGTGATTCGCACGTAAGCAGTCACTAATGCTAGAGTTAGTGTCCCATGCCTGGCTCGCACATCTTGATGAGAAAGAGAAATGAAATGAGCGTCCTACAGACATCATGTGGAAAATGACAATGTTTTTGGCAAAAAACGCTAACGGTAGGTTTCCTCATGATGTGTGCAGGATAAATATCTTCCAAAATTATCTTTCTCTTGTTATCCGCTTATTAATATGTCTCCTAAGGAAAAATACAAAGTGGGCAAAGTGGATACTGTTTTTCCTGTAATGTCAATATGGGATTGTCAATCGTAATATGCATTTGTGAAACCAGTCAGAATGTATTTCCTTACCCTGGCCCAGCATATGTTACTTTCCATCAAGGCTAAAGCCAATTTGTCTGTTATGTCGCCATGCTGACCTACAATGATGGAACCAGTCTGGCATTTTTTACTGGAAAATCCAAAAGATGTTACTGGCATATGATCAGAGCAAACATGAGGATGTTGTTATATGGGAATAGAAAATGAGCATACATTGGTGAAGCCACATGGAAAAGTATGTGCACAACTAGCATTAATATGTGTTTTTTTAATGTATTTTTTTACTGTCATATATTGTGGGCAAAGACATGAAAATGCTCTTGTTCACTGCTGGTGACTTGGCATCTATTTGATTTGTTCACGTGTTACCCTACAAAGCCAATTGCAAACTGTAGATTCTTACCCAATTTTCCACAGAATGTTTGCTCTAAAATTCTAAATTTTTATTCATTTTCTGTAAAATGTTCTCAGTGGGACAAACACTGCTTGTTTAATTCGGGACCCCTCGCTATGCTTGGTCGCTCATGCATGTTTGTGGAAAACAATTACGCCCCACCAATTACAACATTCACAAGCCGATACTGAGTTCGCACCTCCCCAGGTCAGTGCTTTTTTGGATTGTTTAACTCAGTAAGGCCGCATATAACGAATACTTCTGTGTCCATTGATCTTCAGATGTTTTATACAATAGCTGTAGCCTGTGTTCGAATTTTCGGTTACCCTGTTACAATTAGTGCATTATGCATGATTTACATATAGACCCCATATCGAATCTGGAAAATGACATTCCCAAATGTGTATTCGTTGAAAAAAAATCCTCCCTCCATTCCTCAGTTGTTACATCTGGCTGAAATGAGAGCGTCTGGAAACACGGGTGCTAGACGCATCTGATTGGTCCTCCTTCCCCTCTTCACTGAAGAGTCGGTTCTTAAGGCCCTTCTGCCGATCAAATCAAGCACACCTTCTGATGTGGTGCCATTAAGAGTCCTGAAGAAGATTTCACCTGACCTTCTGGGGGTGATTACGGAGGCCGTCAATGCCTCCTGTCAAGCAGGGTTACACCCGAGTTAAAGGTCGCAACGGTAATTCCACTCCTAAAAAAACCCTCGTTGAATTCTTCTTTACCAGCTAATTTCTGGCCTATCTCTCTTCTACCTGATCTTATGAAACTCTTTGAATCACTGGTTTCTCCTCTTTTGTCTTCCTTCCTTGAACTATCTGACTGTCTTGACCCAGCCCAGTCCAGTTTCCGGCCAGGCATGGGTACTGAGAGCATCCTGGATTCTGTCCAGGATGACATGGCCATGCTGGTTGATGCGGGGGATGTCGGAGCCCTGATATTATTAGACCTATCAGCGGCTTTCAACACGGTTGACAATCCTACCCTGCTATCCCGCCTGGCCCAAGTCGGTATATCCGGTCAATTCTAGCTTGGTTCTCTTCTTTCCTTATGGATAGATCTCAATCCCTCTTGCTCTCTGCTTTCCTTTCTAAATATTCCTACCTCACCTCTGGTGTACCTCAGGGTTCCACTTTGTAACCCATTCTATTCAATGTATACATCTGGGCCTTAGTGTGCCTCATCCGCTCCTTCGGCTTCAGCTGCTATTGGTACGCCGATGACACCCAATTCCTGATCCGGCTAGATCTTGATCAGACTGAGGTGTCGTTGTGCCTTCACCAGTGCCTGATGGCCATGGGGGAGAGGATGGGCCTTAATTGGCTTCAGTTGAATGGGGACAAAACAGAGGTATTGGTGGTGGGTTCCCCGCCTGACCCTTCACTATGGATTTCGACCTGGTGGCCCTCTTCCCTGGGTCCTCTTACTGCTTCTACAGTGAAGGTAAAGAATCTGTGAGTTATTATAACCGCCACCCTATCGATGGATGCCCAGGTATCATCTGTCTGTCAGACTGGATTTTTCCATGTGAAAATTCTGGGACAAGTCCTCCATCTCATACCATCTTCCTTGCCGCACTGGTTGTGGCTGCAATGGTATCCAGTTGGCTTGAATATTGCAATTCACTTTACCTTGCACATTTCAAGGGGTTGATCCTCTGACTGCAGCGCCTCCAGAACATTGCAGATTGGGTGGCGACTGGATCACCTTATGGTGCCCATATTTCTCCAGTCCTGTGTCATCTGAATTGGTTACTGGCTGCCCAATGCATCAAATTCAAGGCACTTTGTATTGTGCATATTACATTTTCTGTTTATTGGATTTTTTGGGGTATCCCCTCTCTTTTAACCAATTTTGCAGGCCGTTGGCATGTAGCTCGTATTTTTCTTTGTCTGAAGAATTCCGTCTAATTCTCAGGAACTGGCCGTAGGGTAGATTGTATTTTAGACCCTGGGGGTGGTAACTGGAAAAATGCAGTAAGCTATTCCGGTCTGTAGGTTTTCTGTAAAGTTCGGTTTTAAGGCTGTTTCCTGATCTATATATGGGCAAATCTAGAAAATCCACCGCCTGGTAGCTCCAATCGATAGTGAACCGGATGAGATCATTACATTCTTTGAGCCATTGGTGAAAAAGGCCCAAGTTTGCTTCTGTGCCAGTCCATATGAGTAAAACATCGTCGATGTACCGGCGCCATAAGAGTATGTGTGACTTAAAGGGGTTGTGGTTGTTGTATACATGGTCTGTTTCTTATTGGCCCATATACAAGTTGGCGACATCAGGGGCAAAAGTTGCCCACATACTCACACCTTTTATTTGTTGATTTAGTTGGTCCTTGAATAGAAAGAAATTCTCTGACATGGCAATTCTCACACATTCTAAAATGAAATCTGTAGGTGTTGAGGTCACATCTGTCCTTTTATTGAGTCAAATTTTAAGAGCTTCTAGACCTTCTCTTTGTGGTATAGATGTATATATAGGGCTTCAACACCCATTGTAGCCAGAATACAGTGTTGAGGTAATTCAAGTTCTTGTAGGATTTGTATGACATTCGTGGAATCCTTGATGTAAGATGACATTTTGCCCACAAAGGTTTTAAAAAGAAATCCGTGTATATGGATAAAGGCTCTAGGAGAGAGTCGCAAACCGAGACTATTGGTCTACCAGGTGGTTGTCTTGCGTTTTTGTTGATTTTTGGGTAGAATGTAGGATGCAGGGGTTCTTGAGTGTGTTTTGTTTAGGAAGTGACGTTCCCCCTCGCAAATCCAACCTTCCTGTTCAGCGTGTTTGGTTAAATTGGTGATTTCTTCCTGGAGTTTAGTTGTGGGGTCCCTGCCCAAGATCTTGTATGATGTTTCATCGGCCAGGAGGCGCAGGCATTCTTTGTTGTAGTCGGCTGTTTCCATAATGACAATTCCACCTCCTTTGTCAGCCAGTTTCAGAGTAATGGTGGAATCTTGGTTAAGGTCTGACAAGGATTTTCTTTCTTCCCTAGTTAAATTGTCTTGGTAGTAATTTTTATGGGCCAGACCTTCGGTCAGTGTTTTTGTAACAAGTTTTTCAAAGGTTTCAAACTCAGCCGGTATGGTGTGGGGTGGTGGCATGAAGACTGATTTTGGCTTAAAGCCAGTGGTGTTCTCAGGCACTTTGTTGTCGTTGGACGTAGTTTCTTGGTGTTCAGGTAAGTATACCTCAAAAAAGTACTTAAGTGTGATGTTACGTAAGAACCTCTTCATCTCCATCTCGGCTTGGAATGGATTTGCTCGAGCGGAGGGTTCAAAAGACAGGCCTTTTCCCAGTAGTGTTTCTTCATACTGTGTCAATGTTCTGGATGACAGGGTAAAGATAGGAATCTGTTGTCTTATGGTTGGTTCGAGTACCATTGCCATGTTCTCATGTACTGTCCTTGTTGTTGGGGCCATTTCTTGGGGCATCCCTGTTGTCCTCCCTGGGGAAAAAAAGGATGTTCTGATGGTTTGCCGGAGGTGTTTCCTCCAGACAGGCTGGGGTCGCTTCCACTTGAAGACGCTAAGGTACCGGAGTCATTTACCACTTTGTTGCGCCTGTAGAAGTTGCTTTGTTGCTGCTGTTGTAAATCTGTGTAGTATGTCTCTCGTAGGTAAGGGTAGGTCTTTTCCTCTTTGTAGCTGCTGAGATCTTTCCTAAACTTCTGGATCTTTCTGTCGATCGTGATCTATTTAAATTTTGCAATCTCTTCTTCTAATTTGTCTAATTTCTTCTTGGCATCTTGCATGGTTGCATTCTCTGTGATTTTTTTCTCCAGTTCGAGTAACTCCTCTCCTTGCTTTTTACATTCCTCCTCGGCGGTATCTATAATCAGAATGATCCAGTCCCTGCTGCATTTATTGCCAAACCCACTGAAGTTTTTCTTGAACTTAGGGTTGTCAATAAACACTCGGGTATGTTTTTAACCTGCAGTCCATCTGGAATGATTCCTGCTTTCAAATATTCAAGCATGAAAGTACCATGCATCTCTTTGCCTATTAGCTTCTTTTTACGCTGGTTGATGCAATCATATTCGTCTTTGTTTGATCCTTGGGCTAGGACACCTTCTTGTGGTCCGAGGGCTGTGGAAATACCCAATAGTTTTTGAAAATATTTGTCAGTATATGACACAATGTTGACTTTATCCATTGCTTTCCTAGTTGAGGGAATTTTGTTCCTATTGTAGTCTGCAAAGAGTACTAGAAAGCCCTACAGCCGCGGGCTGTGCTTGGACTAGATTAAATATTAGGGCACCTGGCAATGCCCTGAAAAACCCAGGTGGGTGTAATTGAGTGAACAAAAACAAAATTTCAGGGTGAGAGGTCACACCAATCCAACATTTTGACACATATAACAGTCAATAGCGATGCATTTTTTAACTGAATGTATTTAATAACATCTGAATAACGATAGTGGGGATAGAGCACCGAGGGATATTTGGAAGACAATACAGGTAAGTATAATCCAGTGGATAGAACTGGATTTCAATGAAAAACAAAACAAAAAACAGCTAATATTGGTCAATTATTTCAATTGTGCAGTTACAGAATGAACATAAACCCATTTTCATGGACATATAACACAAAGAACAACAACAATTCTTGAGCTGTGCACTGTTTAGATGGTATAATCATCGACACAACAGTGTTTCGGCGTAGAAGAGAGCTGTAAGATGCAGCTTTATGAGCAGGCCTTCATCAGGACGTGTGATGGAGTAAATTGTGGTCCTGGGATCTCTATCTATAAAAAACAAATGAAGTGTGATGAGTAAAGGGGAAACCTCGAATATAAAATGATGATTCAATAATCTCCCAGTGGACGCTTCATTAAAAAAGGAAAGACTCCATGTGGAGCATAATTCTTACCGAAGACTTATCCAGTCCAGACGTAAGTGAAAATATCCATCATTGGTATAGATATCTGGACGGAATTAAATGAGCCGATGGGGAAACAAGTGTATACCTGTAATGACATGAGAGGATCTGTAAGATTTCTGTACAGATCCTCGTTCACTGCAACAATAAATGGAAACATAGGTAAAGTCTTACCTCAGGCGGTAAGTGGTGTCATCTATAGTGGTAATGGTGGAGACACCCACTGTGGATAGCGGCTGCTAACCCAGACTGTCCATATGTGACAAAACCTGTGTCGTTAAAAGCGCATATTGATGAGTTTACTGTGTTGTTGAGGCGCGTATAAGAAATGAGCAGAAGGCAACAAATCCTGGTTAAAAAGTCCAAGCCTAACAAAGGTGCACGGACTGGGAAGTGTGGTAGGAACAAAGCACATTTAATGAGACGTACTTGCATGAATTCAGGCGTTCGTCTTGGGCTGCACGGCGCAGCGTCTCTGGAAGCGAGAGCTGCCAAAAAGTGAAACCGTGGCCATGACGACCACGGGTAAACATACCCGCGGATAATCCTGATTGGGTGAGCCATGGCGCTCCCCTAGTGGCGCGTCATATGACGTGCAACAAATGGAAAGCTTCCACGAAGGGTAGAGGAGAGAAGGACCCGAGGGCCGTCAATGCCCGAAGCATAAAAAATAAAAAAAAGCTGCAAGGAGGGAGGCGTAGTTGTAGTGTACATGCTATTGGCATGCTATTGGCGCGTAGACAGCGAGAATCCAGGCTAAACGGGACCCGGTGGGAAAAACCAGGACCTGCACAAAACCTAGGTGTGCACGACTTTGAGAGAAACTCGCAATGGGTGTGTGCTATATCTAGTGCAGAAATGGTTATGGACTCAGTACGCAGGTGCTGCCTATAAAAAGGAAAATGACATGGCCGCATAATCATGCTGTGTGCCGAGGAAAAACCCCAGAGTGTTAATTATAGACGTGTCTAGGTCAGCTAATGTTCCTAAAGTGTGTGGTGGAGATAAAATTGAAAATAGAGAAAACGCGGACCCAGCAGTTAGGTTAGTGGCATACCTCCTACCGAACGCTGTTTCCTATGGGCACCGGACAACTTGAGTGAGCATATTGGAAAACATATGTTTTGATACAAAAACGTGCGAGCCTTGATTAATACTCAGTATGTGCAAAGTGGTATATACTTCTGATCAACATAGTGAGGATACAGTTCACAGAAACACTTTTCAAAAAACATTTTACAAAAAACATCTTTCAAAAAACATTGGATGTTGAACCACAATCTCTAAACAAGTAATCACGGGGTACAGAGAGCTTTTGATGACAAAAGTGAAAACGAGATAAAAAAAATATGGTTAGAGACTCGTGTTTGTTAGACAACAGCGTGCGGACATTTTTGAATACAGATGTTCGTTGGTCCTTAGTGCGTGTATAACGGTATACATTTCTGGTAAACATTGTGATAATACATTCGGAAGACTCGGTTTACAAAAGCAATGTGTAAATAACATTGGATGTTTTGCCGTATTTCCCAAACAAATAAGCTTAACGTACGAATGGCTCAGTACACACTGGGAAGTGAGCTTTGTTAATTTTGTATGTAAACAAAAATCACCCTGTAGTGTTTTACCAAAGGGAATTCATTAAATTAATATTTTTTAAGTTAAATAGGTTAAGGATCTACACAGTTTGGATCCCCCCACCCCCACACCCAGCCCACTTTAAAGGGAAAGGATTTAAGGCCAGCAGATTCCCCAACCTTTCGTTTACAAAGGGCTCAAGTTTACTGTCATTGAAAACATCTGTTTAATGTTCAGGACTGCCAGCTGCATGTCAGGGACTCTGGAAAGATAGGGCAAGGGTCTGGTAATTCCACACTCAAGGATGGCTTCCTGCTCGCCACCATAGGACCCATTCAGCTTTTAGGCCTTTCTAGAAATAGAAATCTCCATCCATATGCACTCTAAGCAATCTCCTCTTGTGTTTCTTTGCAGATACTAAGTTTCAACAGCTCTCCCTGATGGCACATTTCAGCATCTCTGTCCCTCCCTCATAGTGCATTCTCCCTTAAATAGCAGCAATGACACCATACAATCTTGGGAGAGTACCCTGAAAGAGTTCTCACTACTTGGATTGGACAGTTACCCTTCTCTCTCCTCCCTACTCCAGCCCAGCTCTATGGCTTGGTTGAGAAATCTGGAGCAGACAAATGGCGAATCCCATTTGTAATCACCATCTGTTCTCATGTCAAATGTTTGGCAAAAAGTAGTTATGTTGCAAAACTTCATCATTTTACTAGCAACTGCCATAATATAGATATTTTCTTATTTAGCTAATCATGGGGAATTAAATAAGATGACAGCCCAGTCTATACCATGTTGCACGGGACATGTGATAATATTCTGCTGTTTTTAGAGAACGTGTAACACTTATGCACATGCAATTTATTCCCCATATTCTTAATTTCACCCTCCATCCTTTCAGCTACTCTCACATTTGGAACATTTTCAGATTATCCTAAAACCTAGTTTAACTAGCCATTACACTTCTATAAGTCATAGGTGGATGAATTTTATTTCACCAAAATCACCTGGAAATTACCTAAAATATGATACATACAAGTAATAAGTATGACTTTTGGTTGCTGAGAAAAAGGCCTACATAATTATAGTGCTTTTAAAAAAATGGAATCTTCAAAAATGCAAATCTAAGCTTCCCTTCCTCCAAGTCATCTGCCATTTGCCACTCTGGTCCAGTATGTGACCAGAGTTGTTTTATTAGTCTCTTTGAAGTTGGTTGTTTGCTCTTTGGAGATTCTGTCTCGCTTAATAATAGCCCCCGTTGTCGCCCCCCCTGCTTACATTATGGTCATGCTCCAGACAAGGGAAATTGTCCTGCGGAGACAGCAAATCTAAAGGACACTTGGTTTTCAACACCTTTTCAGTAAGCCACTTTTTATTCTTCTAAAATAGCTGGGGGGATGTAAACCAGGGCTTCTGTGGGGGAGTTTGTGGGGTGAAATAGCCCTAAAACACCATAACTGAAGGCTGAAGGAAGTGGGTGGATGTATCCCTCAGTAAAAGGCCAGCTTTGGGTTAACATGGAATTCAGGCCCTGTAATGTCAAAACGAAAAGGAGCCAATTAAGACGTCAAAGCTTGGAGATGCGTGAAAATGTTTCCTGACTCATATTAGGGAAGGGCATAAGAAAAATTTGAAAAAGGTCTGGAAAAGCTGAGACCATATTGGCAAAAACTACAGTGTCTAGCATGTAAATAAAAGTGCCAAGATTGTGTGCAATCCTACACACAGGAAGCAGCTTTCACTGTGACAGAAATAATTATCTATAAGAATCAGTTTTTCCCTTTCATTTAAAGATATGTGCCTTAAGAATGTGTGCAAAAGGTGCAATTAATGAAATGGAGTTCTGTTCATAAGGAGCCCATCACAGTAGAATCCTTTAAGTTACAAGAATCTACAATGAAATGTGAAAATACAAAAGAATGAAAGGTTTCACGGCTGGAACTTTCTTCAGTAAAATTGCAATTATGCTTTTGAACATCAACACCAACACCTGGAGCCTACACATATTCAGCTAAAGTCTTGAAATATACATTATGTTGCCCTTCTGTAACCACTGTTTGCAGCAAATTACTTTTGCAAGGGTTGGCATGTTCAGATTGTGTGCATTTGCTAAGGTTGGATTAAAGGTAAAATGCTGTTCAGCAGACATTGGCAGTGGGGTTAAAAGACAAGTATTAAGTTTCATTTCATTCCCAAGTGCGAAACTAGCTTTTCCAAGCCTGTTGCCAGGGGGATGAGTTGAGGAATTCTCCTGCCCTCCAGGTTTTATGACCAGAAACCACCTAAGGCCACCATAAAACTTTCCTTAGCTGGCAATTAGCCCTTTGAAGCTCTTGGAATGTGATCTAATTTCAACACAGTAGCCCTCTTGACATCACAGCCACACATGGCAAAGGTGGGGGCTAGGTTGAAGTAGGGAGCTGATTTCCCTTTGTGTAAACGGGGAGACATATATTTCATCATGTAATATCCATAATAGTCATCCCAAAATATGAATGTTAGGATTTCTGGAAAGCTGTCAGAAACCCGCACCTGGTGGACCAAAAAAACGATTTTGATGAGACCAACATACCAAAAGCTATAAGGGAAACATGGATTGTGACCTCTGCATAAATGTGACAACCATATAAATGTGAGAGAATGTGTAACAGGGTGTTATGCTAACCTGGTCTCTGCGGGGGCGTTGGGGCACGGTTGGAGCCCTCCCTTGGCTTGGCCCCCCAGTGTCAGCTACCTTCTCCAGCTGCTTCAGTGTAGGCTGTTCTGGATGCTGGTATTGCCCCTGGGAGAAGATGAGAGACAATGAAAATGCATCGGCATGTCGCACATTCCCTCAATCCTTTTGTGCCAAAATGTAGTGTGCAAGAGTTTTCCCATGCAAGCTCACCTGTTGTTTTGTAATGCTGAGCTCTGCGTCCTGCTTTCTTCAGCAGGGGTGCTTAGAGTGGACCTAGTTGCTTCACTGGCCCAAGGAAGTGGCGATCCAGACCAGCTGTGACCAATCCACTTGAAAGGTAAGTCTTTTGTTGGGATTATTGTTCGCTTATTATGATGTCTTTGGAAGTGAGTATTTTGCCTTGATTGTAAATAATAAAATAATTCTTGCAATGTCTCTTCTCCTCCCAATAGGTGTGATGATGGTAGATCGGAATTGTGGAGTGGTTCCGGGTATAACCTAGGATGATGGAGCTCTCAAATCAGCAGGTAAATTGGCCGTTATAATGGAGTTCTAAACTCAGGTATGGAGCGGTCAAGAGTTTGTTATTTATAAGATTTCTTAACTGTTGTGTTCTTTTTCCCTTGCAGGAGCGGTCTTGTGGCCTGGAGCAGAGTCTGGATGCTGAAAGGCCAATCTGCTGCCCCGGTTCCGGTGGTGATGGAAAGCAGGTAGGGTGCGCGCACAGCAATGGAGTGGCTGGAATCAGGTAAGGTGCACCTTCAGCAATGTAGAGGCTGGGATAAGGTAAGAAGCGCCTTCAGCGATGGAGCGGCTGATCTCAGGTAAGTTGCGCCTTCTGTGATGGAGTTGCAGGCTTCAGGTAAGATGGTCTTCAGAGGTGGAGTAACAGGAACAGAGCTGAGGAACAGCAATGAGCTTCATGCTGCAAAGCAGAATAATGCAAAGGGGGGCATGTGGTTTGGCTGGCCTTAAATAGGCTGGCTCTAGCCCTCCCTTTGGCCCCACCTTGTGGCTCCACCTTGCCCCTCCCAGGGATTCTTGCACATGCCTCCCAATGATGTTCTATGGCCACGCCCAGCCCTGATGCAAGTGCCTTAGGTCTTAGGCACAGAGAGTGCATTTGGACCCTGAGGGTGAGGAAGGCCTGGGCCCTTGCCCAATGGCCATGACAGCACTCCCCCGCAAGGCCTGTCTCACGGGTGTCTCTCTACTTGGTCCAGGTTTGGTGGGATTGTTACAGTGAAATGATTAGTCGAGGTGCATGGACAAATTCCACAGGTTCCCAAGTATGATCTTGAGGTCCATAACCCTCCCAATCGATTAAGTAGTACAGCTTTGATTGTACCATCTACGAACCCAGGATGTCTTTAACCTCGTACTCAGGTTCTCCTTCGATAAGTTCTGGTTCCAGAGGCTTTTTGATCCTAGTCTCGGGCTTCACAGGCTTCAGGAGGGAAATGAGAAACACTGGATGAATTCAGATGTTGGCGGGTAGATCTAGTTTTACTGCGGCAGGGTTGATGATGGCCTTGATAGGATAAGGTCCGAGATATCTGGGACGGAAGACTCAAGGTACTTTTAATGATATATTTCTGGCAGCCAAGCATACTCTATCCCCAATTTGCCTGTCAGTAAACTTCTTTTGTTGTTTCTTGTCTTTAGTTAAATTCTTGGTTGCTTCTTTAAGAGTTTGCATAATAGTTCTATGTAGAGAGGTGATTGCCGGCATTTCTAGTTCATCAAGCGGGTCAAAGGAGGATGTCTGGAAATGCCGACCATTTATGATATAGAATGGGGTTTGTCCAGTACTAGTTATTGTATGCAAATTCAGTTAACCAGAGAATGTCTTTCCAGGATCCTTCGGTCTGCTGCAACATGCATCTCAGGTATTGCTCTAGGGTCTGATTAGTCCTCTCAGTTTGACCATCGGTTTGGGGATGGTGACTGGTAGAGAGGCGAAGATCGATCTGTGCTAGCATGCAACAACTCCTCCAGAATGCTGAGACAAATAGCGATCCTCTGTCAGAAATCAATACCGAAGGGAAACCATGTAGTTTGATTATTTGTTCTAGGAATACAGTAACCAGAGTTCCAGCAGTAGGAAGTCCCCCGAGGGGAATGAAGTGTGCCATCTTGGGGAATAAATCTACCACCACTAAGATTGTGTTAAAGCTGTCGCAGGGAGGTAGATCTGTAATAAAGTCCATGGATAATGTATGCCAAGGGACTGGTGGTATAGCCAGTGGATGTAATAATGCTGCAGGACTTGACTTTTGGGATTTTTGTTGTGCACAAACTCTGCAGGTTGTAATAAACTGGACCACATCCTTTCTCCAGGTTGGCCACCAATAATTCTTCCTGATTTTGGCTTGTGTTCTAGTAATCCCAGGATGTCCTTCCACTAATGACTCGTGATAATTTGCAATAATCTTGTTTTCAGTTTCTTTGTCTTGGATGTATAGTCTACCCTGTAAATAGAGTAAGTTGCCCTTGATGGAGTACTGGCTCCCCTTGTTTAACCAATCTTGTTGGGTGGTTTGGTCCATTTGAGACTGGGGG
Source organism: Ambystoma mexicanum (assembly GCF_040938575.1). Taxonomy (NCBI): domain Eukaryota; kingdom Metazoa; phylum Chordata; class Amphibia; order Caudata; family Ambystomatidae; genus Ambystoma; species Ambystoma mexicanum. The sequence continues at coordinate 874,113,527 of NC_090930.1, forward strand.
TCGATCTTTAAATTCTTCCCAGCACCTATTTACCGTGATATAAATGCGTCTTTATCCTCTCCCATTCAGACAGGGCGTCTGCCTTTCCGTTACACACTCCAGGTTGGTATGTGATCACAAAATCGTACTCCGCAAAGAAAAGAGCCCAGTGAATCTGACGAGAAGATTGGGCCTTGGCAGTCTTCAAATATTGCATATTATGGTGATCCGTGATAACGGTGACAGTATGTCTAGCTCCTAGAAGTTAGTGTCTCCAAGTTTTAAAAGCTCCTTTGATCGCCAGTAATTCTTTGTTGGTTATGGCATAGTTATTTTCTGGTGCTGTAAACTTATGGGACCAAAATGCTATGGGATGTGGCTGTCCCGTGTCCGGATCCTTTTGCGATAACACCGCCCCCATGGCCACACTGGAGGCATCGGTCTCTACTAAATAGGGTAGATCGGGTTGGGGATGCCAAAGGACAGGTGCGGAGGTGAAAGCCGATTTCAATTCCAGGAAGGCTTTTTCGGCATCGGGAGACCAATAAAAATTCGTATTCTTTTTTAATAAAGAAGTGATAGGATGAACGATTTGGGAAAATCCTGGGATGAATCGCCGATAGAAATTGGCAAATCCGAGTACACTCTGCACTCCCTTGATCGATGTTGGGGATGGCCACTGAAGAATAGCTTCCACCTTACGAGTGTCCATGTGCACCCCTCGTGGGGTAAGCATAAAGCCCAAGAACTCGACTTCCATGACATGGAAGGAGCATTTTTCTAATTTAGCAAACAATCGATGTTTGCAGAGTTTCTCCAGCACGGCTCTTACATGGCCCATGTGATCTTCCTTGGATGATGAATAGATGAGGATGTCGTCAATGTAAACTAGGACACAGATATCCAACACATTTTGGAGTACATCGTTCATAAAGAACTGGAATGCTGCTGGTGTGTTGCATAACCCAAAGGGCATGACCTGGCACTCGAAAAGTTTGTATTTGGTTCAGAATGCCGTCTTCCATTCATCACTCTTTTTCACTCTTACCAAATGGTAAGCTCCACGTAGGTCCAATTTTGTATAGATTCGAGCATTCTTTACTTGGTCAAGTAGTTCGGGAATGAGCAGCAGAGGGTACCTATTCTTCACGGTAATCTGGTTTAATGCCCTATAATCTATGCAAGTTCTGAGGTCCCCTTCTTTCTTTGGCACAAGGAAGAGGGCTGAAGAAGCTGGGGACTTGGACGGATCGATGAACCCATTAGCTAAGTACTGATTTAGGTATGTTCTTAGGTGCTGATTTTCTTGCTCAGTCAGGGCATATATTCTGCTGCAGGGAATTTGTGCTCCAGGGACCAGATCAATTTGGCAGTCGTAAGTTCTGTGGGGAGGCAGGGTATTAGCTTGTTCCTTTTGGAACAAGTCTAGAAAATCTTGATATTCGGAAGGCAATGAACCAACAATTCCTAGGATGGGTTTCCCCACGAGTTGTAGTTTCCTCCCGTCCCTGTGGTAGCAGCGTTTTGCACATTCTTGGGGAAAGGTCAGCTTCCTTGTGCGCCAGTCATTCCTTGGGTTATGGGTTTCGAGCCACGGCATTCCGGGGATCATTTGGAACTGGGGTGCCCCTGTAAGATCAAACGAATGCTTTCCCGATGACCATCCTGACATGTCAGCATTACCTTATCGGTGTGTTGAGTTACTGGCCCAGAAGAAAGCTGCGAGCCATCTACGGCAGTGACCTTTTCCAAGCGTGGTTTTTGCTGCAGTGGAAGGCCTATCCGTGTGGCCAAATCCTGATTGATTTAGTTTCCCACCGCACCACTATCTATGTAGGCTTCTAGAGCATGGACTCTTGACGGTTGTTGGTGGTGGGTTATTAGTACGAGGACGACCAGGTGGGAGGTCTGTACAACTTTCTTAATTCTGCTCAACAATTGGACCCCTACACTTGCCAGGCGTCCGAGTTTTCTGACTTCTGTTCCCTTTCTTCGTTACCATTCTCCGTGGCACCTACCATTTTCTTAGGGGGTTTAATAGGGCAATCTTGCAAAACATTTCCGGCTTTTCCGCAAAATAAACAAAGTTGCTGTTGTCTCCTTTTTTCCCTCTCAGTCTTGGAAATGGGAGCTCACAATCCCCCAATTTGCATAGGTTCGGTAGCTTCTTGAGCCTTGTTTTGATTGTCCCGAAGTTGCATGTAAACCGACCTCCCTTCCACCCTTGTGCGGTTCATTCTTCGATCTTGCAAGCGATGGTCCAATTGCACTGTCAGGTTGATATATTCCACACAGCACTCGGGCGGATTTACCACTTGAGCTAGTACATCTTTTAACTCACCCCATAGCCCCCGGTAAAAAAGTGTGGTACTTTTTTCCTCCGGCCAATTAGTTTGTGCTATGAGGCGGTTGAAGGTGGCAATGTAAGTCAATAAATCATGGCTCCCTTGTCTAAGAGATATTAATTCATTGAATAATGCTTGTCCTTGGGTGTGCCTGGCAAACAGTTTTTCCAGTTCTCGTTGGAATTCCCCAAAGTTCCGAAGTATTGGATCATCCTGTTTTACTAATGGGATGGACCAGTCAGCTGCACAGCCTCCCAAATACAAAAGCCACCATTGTGCTGTCATTAGGGAAGGCTCCTGGTCGGCACAAGAAGTGGAGAAGGCACTGGTTCATGAACACATCGTATGTGTTCGGGTCACTGAAGAAGCGCTCTGGAGGAGCCAGTGGGACTGCCCCCAAAAGTACCACTTGCACTGGAGGTGAAGGTGGTGGCAAAGGAGTTGCTGTAACCCCGGGTAACGGAACCTGTCCTGCGTGTGCCTGGAGCATTTGTCTTGCCAACTCATCCGTCCGATCTCGGGCTACTATTAGATCTCTTCTCAAGGAATTAGTCTCTTGTCTTGATGCATGCACTTCAGCCCGCAGCTCCCCCAGTAATTGGGCTAGCTGGTCAGTTTCAGAGGTTTCCATTACGCCCAGGCAGAGATTTGGAGAGGCTTTGTGTTCTGTTATGCTCACCTGGTCTCTGTGGGGGCGTTTGGGAACGGTTGGAGCCCTCCCTTGGCTTGGCCCCCCCTGTGTTGGCTACCTTCCCCATCTGCTGCAGTGTAGGCTGTTCTGGATGCTGGTCTTGCCCCTGGGAGAACATGAGAGGCAATGAGAATGGTGTGGGCATGTCGCAAATTCCCTCGACGCTTTCGTGCCAAAATGTAGTGCGCAAGAGTTTTCCCATGCAAGCTCACCTGTTGTTTTGTAATGCTGAGCTCTCCATCCTGCTTCCTTCAGCAGGGGCGCATAAAGTGGACCTAGTTGCTTTTGGAAGTGGCGATCCAGACCGGCTGAGACCAATCCACTTGAAAGGTAAATCTTTTGTTGGGATTATTGTTCGTTTTTTTGTAATGTATTTAGCAGTGAGTCTTTTGCCTTGATTGTAAATAATAAAATAATTCTTGCAATGTCTCTTCTCCTCCCAATAGATGTGAAGATGGTAGATCGGAATTGTGGAGGGGTTCCGGGTATACCCTATGATGATGGAGCTCTCAAATCAGCAGGTAAGATGGCCGTTATAATGGAGTTCTAAACTCAGGTATGGAGCGGCCAAGAGTTCATTATTTATAAGATTTCTAACCTTTTTTTCCCTTGCAGGAGCAGGCTGGCGGCATGGAGCAGAGTCTGGATGCTCGAAGGCCGATCTGTGGCCCCGTATGAAGATGCTGCGAAGATGAAGAAAAGAAGAGGAGCTCCCTCATCGCTGGACGTCCGGATCAGGTGAGGAAAGGCTCTGACTCCGATGGCGATGGAAAGCAGGTAGGGTGCGTGCACAGCGATGGAGTGGCTGGAATCAGGTAAGGTGTGCCTTCAGCGATGGAGAGGCTGGGATAAAGTAAAAAACTCCTTCAGCAATGGAGCGGCTGAACTCAGGTAAGGTGTGCCTTCAGCTATGGAGAGGCTGGGATAAGGTAAGAAGCACCTTCAGTGATGGAGCGGCTGAGCTGAGGTAAGTTGCGCCTTCTGTGATGGAGTTGCAGGCTTCAGGTAAGATGGTCTTCAGAGGTGAAGTAACAGAGTTGAGGGACAGCGGAAAGTGTCATGCTGCAAAGCAGAATAACGCAAAGCGGGGGCATGAGGTTGGGCTGGCCTTAAATAGGCTGGCTGTGGCTCCTCTCTTTGTCCCTGCCTTGTGGCTCCACCTTGCCCCTCCCAGGGATTCTTGCACATGCCTCAAAATGATGTTCTATGGCCATGCCCGGCCCTGGTGCACGTGCCTTAGGCACAGAGTATGCAAAGCACACTTTTCTATGAGCCTGGCACCAGATAAGCTAGGACTGGGTCCATTTGGACCCTGAGGGTGAGGAAGGCCTGGGCCCTTGCCATGACTGTGGCCATGACACAGGGCATAAATATTCTGCCCACCGAATGTCAGATTTTTCAGTAATATAGTTTGGGCGTAAATGAGAAAATACTGTAGCTTTGCACCAATATGTCGCACAGTCATCAAACAAAGTTTTAGCAAGTCACTGAAAATATAGGGCCTCATTATACAGTAGGCGGTAAACCATGGCCCTATTAGCGCCATGGTTCATGCCGGTAATTTATCGGTACAGCCTTGGAGGAAAGGGGAATTACCGCCCTATTCCAAGGTTGGGAAGGCGGTAATTCCTCCTTCCTCCATTGCCCTTCCCCATTCCCATTTTTGCCCCATAGGGCATAATGGGAATGGGGAAGGCGCAAATTACAGTACCGCAAATTGCGGTACCGTAATTAGCACCCCGGTCCCTTTGGGGGTTCGTTTTTTAACGCCTGCTAAAAGCAGGCATTAATGTACCAACCCGCAAAGGGACCTCGTAGTAAGGCGGTAAGGGTTTACCGGTACCGGTAAAATACTGGTACCAGTAAACCCTTACCGCCTACCGTGTAATGAGGCCCATAGTATCCAAATATGTTGCCATATGTGGCATAAAATGATGAGAAAGGGCATTTGTAATAATGAGAGATTTCCATGTGCAAAATCCAGATCCAACCCCCTCTCCCAGTTAGATGAGGGATGGGGTATCCTCCCTTGCCTTCCCAGAAAACACCAATTTTCTCTGGACCTATCGGCCTACTAATGGGCGGGAACCTTTGACCACTGCCCTATCAGTTGTGCGAGAAAGATGACACATCTCTGATGTCCTTTGACTTATAAATAGGCCACTCTGCCTCAAATGAGGGCTCTCTATAAAAATATTGAGGTGTGCAGCTGCCAAAACATGGAACCATCCTTGCAGAATTGGGATAGGATTGGAATAGGACCTTTTTGGAGGACAGAGAGAGCATTGATTGACCCTTAATGGTCCCTGCAGTGAAGCCCTGGTGCCCCTTAAAGGTCATAAAGCCCTTCTCTTGTAACTATAGACCCCCCCAGTAATAGATTCATTAGGCCCTATATATATATATATATATATAATATATATATATATATATAGGCCCTATATATTTCAGCATTGCCATAGACATTCTCCCATGGAAAAAACCCTCTATTTTCTGTGTTTGTGTAATTCAGTCATTTTCCCATTGAGAAATATTTAATTTGTCTGTGCATTATAGTAATTATTCCCATTGGCAATCCTGTGTTTGCTCGTGCATTTAAGTCGGTTTTCCATTGAACAAAATCATGTCTTATTTGCCTGTTGATTGTAGTCCTTTTCCACTTGAAAGTCATTTGTGTGTCTGTATATTTAATTCAGTTTCCTGTTGAAGAATCCTGTGCATGTCCCTGCATTTCAGTCACTTTCCCAGGAAAGAATCCTCCGTTGCTGGTGTAGATCCCTAGTATATTTTGCTCATTAAATCAATTAATTCCCACATTTTATTTCACGGGATAGGGACAGTTGGAATTCGAAACTAACTCTCCCGTCCCAGTGAATTGTGAGTCATATAGTAATAAGGTGCTTTCTCAGTCAATTAAATCCATTATGAGCGAAAAACGAATGTGCCTGTGTGTTTAAATTGTGTTATCAAATGAATTTCGATGTGCCTCTGTCATTTGTAAGCCAAACTGATTTCATTATTATGAGTAATCCCTTTGTCCAGGGTCTCCCTAGTTGTTTCTAGTTCTGCTGCCCAAAGAAACTTTGAGTGCAATCCTATAGCAAGTGTCCTAGTAAAGTGAAAACCCATTTTACCTGGTGCAGAAAACTGTTACCACACCTTGGTGGCTACTGTAACTGTTTATTCAATTTTTTCAACATATCACAAATCAATAAATATTTATTGATAGCACAGCGGCCTGGTTCCTGGTCTGCTGTGACTCGGGGTGCGTGTGGAGGTTGGGTGCGAGGCGGGTTGGAAGCCTCCTTAAAAGGATCGGATTGGAAAAATAAAAAGCGGTCTTATTGTGCACACACTCATCGCGGGGAAAAGAGATACTTGTCTTACTTGTGCTGCATAATAATATATCGTGAAAAACTCTTTGAGACCTTTGTCCCACAGCAAGCAAAGTGTTTCCTCAGGACTACAGAAAATTTGTCATGAAAATAAAGTGTGCTTTTCTTTTGAAATGTTTGCTGGTATTCTGCATGTGAAACAATCCACATTTTCCCCTGATATTTGTATGTTAGTAGGAGTACATTTTTCACATTTAAACTGCTTTAACTTGCAAACACCCATGCAAAGCAGTTTTTATGTCAATGTTTAAAAATCCTGTTTTTAATGTGAACAGGACCCTTGAATTCCTTTGCCTTTCTGGATTCAAATTCTGCTTTTCCTTTGGTAATGACACGTAGGCCTTTTCTACACAGCCCTTTAGTTTTAACTTGCAAAAACACATGCAAGTAAAAATAGAAGTAACATTTTATCGGTGAGTTTTCATGAAATATCTCATTTAAAACAGAGGAAGGCATAAATACAAATTTGGTAATTTCTAGAACAGAAATCATCTTCTTTTCTGGACAATTCACAGAATCACTAAATGAAACGAACAGTGTTCCTGAAATAAGTACTATTATTAATCTCTATGCTGGCTGTTAAGTTCCAGGCTCAATGGGCAGTCAGCAGAGTTCTCAGAAATATTTATACATATTATTGACCACTCCTGCTGACCAAGTCTAAAACAGTGATATGAAGTGGGCCTATGGAAAAAGAATGTGCAACCCGTTTGTTTACACCCAAATGTATGTCCCAAGATGTAGCGTCAGTGCTTTCTTTCTTTCGCAATGACCTCAGGGGTACTTTGACTATGGTTCCCAGAATGCAGCATCAGACCAAATAATGTACTCAGCCTCTTTACCACTCATCTATATCCTAATTCTCTCTCTGGAAATCACACTGCCTTTTGATGCCCAGCATCTCTCACTTTGCAGACCAGTCGCAGATGTGCAGGTCTCACAGGATCTCTCACAGGCATCGCGTTGCTCCCTCCTGGATTCAGAACCCCTCCAAAAGCCTTGTTTCTACGATACACCGTTCTACTTGAGCCCAACCCAGGTCAGAGAGGCTCCTTCTCATAGCACTCTTTGGGCCAATGAAGTGCTAAGTCAGACCTGCTGGGATACAAACTCTGCATTAGTTATCCGCCCATGATTGTAGGAATGCTCTTGCGAGGCAGGGAACACACAGCATTGTATCACCTCTCCCATTCTCAATATTACTTATTCTTGCAACTGACAAAGTATTAGTAGATAGGGACCCCCAGAAAACGTTCACTCAAGGCACTTTAAATTATCACTTTCCAATGTCAGGGTTTAAACTTGATGAAGAAGATTTTAGATAAATGTGGAACTGCATCATTGCACGATGAGCCACCACGATGCTAAATGCAGGTGTTGTTACTGTATTTTGCACAACGCGGGTTCTCTACACAGAATTTGAGAGAATGGGCCTCATTACGAGGTGGGAGGTAAGGGATTACCGGCACCGGTAAGGGCACCGGTGCCGGTAATCCCTTACCTCCCTACTACGAGTTCCCATTGCGAGTCCTTCCTTAATGCCTGATTTTTGCTGGAGTTAAGGACGGGATCCGCAAAGGGACTGTAGAGCTAATAACGGTACCGCAATTTGCGGTAACGTTATTAGCACCTTCCCCATTCCCATTGAGCCCTATGGGGGCTCAAATGGGAATGGGGAATGGCCCTGGTGAATGGGGAATTACCGGTCCCTCCGACCTCGAAATGGACCGGTAATTGCTCCATTCACCAAGGCGAAGTCGGAAGGGTTTTGGAGGCAGCCATGGAGCTAATAGCTCCATGGCTGCCTCCAACCTCGTAATGAGGCCCAATGGCTACAGTGAAAGTGAAAGATGGAAATTATAGATTATCATTTTTGCAGAAATACAACGTCGAATGTACACAATAGTTGACAGCATCATTTAAAAGTATTCTGAAGCATGTAGGCTGGTTCAGCAGCTATTGTAGCAAAGATGATATAACATTACCCTCATTCTTACTCATTCGAAAACATTTTGTTAGTGGAGTAGTTGACCTTCACCCAAATCCTGTTGTTGCAGTCAGCAAGGGTCAATGCTGAAGGGGCTGTAGTCATAGACACAGACATCAGACAGCACCAGTCCCATTTACGGAATTCTGCACTGAGAATGGTGGGTGCATCACAGCCCCCAAACCGTATATATTTTCATTTGTACATCAAATGTTTGCTCAAAATGTCCTTATGTGATGGTATCAAGTGTTGCAGGCTGGGAACAATGGTAAATGTGCAAAAGAAGATCTAAGAATCCGTCTACCGGCACAAACTCAGCCCATTGACCTTTTCTTGGGTGAATGCCACACGGGAGATTTTCAACTACACTTTAGCTCACTGCGCTTTTCACAGTGGAGACATTTCCATATGCATACCAGTCTTTGTCCCACCCAAAGGCACACAGCACCAACATGCTAGGCAAATCTCCTCTGAACAAGAGTACCAACAGCAACTCCAGACATGTGTTTCGACCTAGTTGGGCCTCATCCATGAGGTGTAGTCGTGCCTCTCTGAGCACACCGAGCAAGGGGTCCACGTCTGCATTACCCTGGTAATTTAGGGTGCGACCCCAAGTACCGCAAAATATGCAGAAGAAGATCTGGGAGTCCCTCTACCAGCAACAAGCACATCCCATTGACCTGTTCTTCGGTGGATGGCTCCCGAGAGAGTCTGAACCACACTTTAGTTCACTGCACTTTTCACAGAGGAGAAATGTCCATATGCATATTAGTCTTTGTCGCACCCAAAGGCAGTCCAGCAGCGAAATGCTAGGCAAATCTCCTCTGAACAAGAGTACCAACAGCAACAACAGACACGTGTTTCGCCTAGTGGGGCCTCATCAGTGAGGTTGAGCTGTGCCTCTCTGAGCACAATGAGCAATGGGTCCATGTCTGGTAAATGGTTCTGTTGTGCCAGTGGTTGATGGCACACGTTTAGTTTTATAATGTTTTATATGTTGTGATCTCATTATTTTGATTGCCCTTTTCAGGTTACGTATTTCCTTGTGCACTTTGTATAGTATGCAGTTTTGTTTGTTTTGGCTATCACGTGGCGCTTTGGCACTTAAGCACCATTTAAATGTCGAAATTATTGAAATGGAGTACAGCTAAGAGGAAAAGCACAGTTCAGGAGGGACACGCAGCTTGTGGGTGTTTGGGTATATGCCCACCCATCAACTGGCCATGACCAAGCTAATCCTTATGGCTATTCCCAACCACTACTTGCCTCTTGCCACACAACACACATCCTCCTGGGATCTCTTCAAGCTAGCTATATCAAGCGGCAACATGATATTTTGACTTGCATGCCAGCGTAATTTCAAAACAGTCTGCTATATGTAATGACTTAATTGCATCTGTAAATGGCTAATGATATAAAATAAATATCTTAATCAAGTGCACCTTCAGCCGCTTGGTTTTTATCTGTTCTCTGCACTGAAGTCATTTTAAAAACATGCATTCACAAAGCCAACAATCACTGCTATCATGTGCCCAGGCAATCACACCATTTTCTATTTGTTGTCCTCTTATGGCCAGGCAGCCCATTATGTTAGTGTCTGTAAAATACCTATTGCAAGCTTATACAAAAACAGCAGTTGGTATCAGCCCAGAATCAAACCGCATTGTAAAGAAGAAGCCTGGATCAGAACCAAACTGTCTTATCATCAGAGAAGAAAACTGTACAAATACACACCCATAAAGTACCCAGAGAATTCAGAGACTGTGTTTATGTGCCAGGAGCTGGTGGTACCCTTTGTGCTTCCGAAAGGTTTGGGGTGAGAGGGTGGGGATGTGGAGTAAAGGGGAGAGCCTCTTCGGACCTGACATGTGACTAATTTGCCTCAGAACCTCTGTCTTGCAGAGCAGTCTTTATGTTGCCTCTGAGTTCAGTCTCTCTTTGCAAGTTGTGAAGGCACGCCCGCAAACGCTCACATCAGAAAAAATACAACCCGCTAGGGAAAAAGGCCAAGAGATTCTTGCAAGGATAACACGTTTTTAATCAAACAAAAAATAGGTAGGCCACCAAAAAACTCTGCTGCTCAAGAACGTTCTGCCAAAAATAGTACAAGCAGAATCTTATAAGTAAACACATAATCACAAATGACGTTACATATACAGTAAAAACCAGCATGGCTGGTTGGTGAAACCCTATACATGTGTGGCCTGCTCCATAGGGGATACCAGGCTGCTATTGTTCCCAGCCCCATCTATCCAACTTCCATCTTGTGGGGTCAGCTGGGATCCTTATCTCCAGGGATTCACGCCCACATTTGCCACTAGTAACTATGAAAGACAATGCTGCTCTATCATTGTGGCATGCACCTGGGAAACTCGGGGACTGGCACAGGGGGAGGCTCAAGATCATGCTGATCCCCACATTCTTCACTCAGTCCATATCGCACTCTCCGCAACCAATGCTTCCACCCTCGCTTTAGACTATATTTTATTCAACCCTTTACCTTGTATTACAAAGCTTGTCATTATGAAATAAGGTTAAATGTTTGTATACTTTTATATATTTTATGACCGCTGGGATTATGGTTGGTGGTCTGTGGTCTGAGGTCACCTACTATCGCAGAATTTAGGGGTCTTGGACTGGGGCAGTTGTGGGTGTCATAACTCATGGTGGGCTGTGTAGGGGTTGGAGGTCTACTTTTAGCCTCAATGTTATACACATCTGGTACTGTCTCACAACCTTGTAGGGCGCATTTCTTCTTAGGATAATACTTTTTAGTAACAGTTCTGGAACAAAGGAAAGTTTCTATGAGAGCTAGCAGTGTGGGTCTCTCTATCATCAGTGCTTGGGCCTGTTTGGGTTCCTTTGTTGGGTCTGTGTTTACTGCGCTGCCATGCAGGGCCAAATGTTTCTATCATAACTACAAAAATGGCACTTCCTTATGTGCACTAAGTCTACGTGTTTGCATTTTATGTAATATTGTGTTTGTGCAGGGTTTCTTAGCAGGACCCACCTCCCCCCTGGTACATCACCTGGGATTCACCTTACTCTAAAGTGCCTAGGGGGTGGGAGAGGTTAATTTCCTTCTCAACAGTTGGTTGGTTAAGATAAACCAAAAGGTGATGGCTGGAAGGTTTAGAATAAACCATAACCACTGGCAGAGTTCTGGACAATCCTCCAGACCATAATTTTTCAGCCTGCCAATCCATTAGAGGGGGTAAGGACCATATTTAAATCAGACTTGGCCTCACTCCAAAAGGGCCAGTCTAGCCCGAACTGCTAGGTCACATGCATTCTACACTAGACCACATTCATTCCACACTAGACAACACGCTTCCCCAGACATGTTTTGGCCTCATTGGTCATCATTAGTGAGGAGCAGTTGGGCCTCTAGGCCCACCAGGCTCAGGAACCACATCTGGGTGTATTAGTATTTGTCTCACTCCGGGTGACTGATGCAAAACCAAAAGGCGATGTCTGGAATGTTTAAAATTAATAATAACCACTGGCAGAGCTCTGGGCAACCCTACAGACTATCGTTTTTCAGCCTGCAAAGTCATTTCAGAAGGGGGAAAGGTTGTATGCAAATCAGGCTTGGGCCCACCCCCAAAGGGGCAGTCCAACCGAAACTGCTAGGTGTTTGGGGGTGGGGGCAAGCCTGATTTGCATATTTCCCATTTCTGTAATGTGTAGGCAGGCAAAGAACGATGGTGTGGAGGGTTGCCCAGAGCGATGTTCTAAACCTTCCACCTATAACCTCTTTTGGTTGGCTGGTTAAGATAGATCAGCATGTAACCTTCAGGTGACTTAGTTTTCACAAACTGTGACCAGGACAGTCTTTTCAGAATACTTTGAGCAGGTGTTGACCTAATAAAAAAGATGAGGTCCTGAAAACAAAGAAAGTTGGCAAGTACTCCAGGGGCCCCCACCCTCTCGGCTTGGAAAGGGTGGGCTGGACGAGGTGCAGGTTCATGCCAACACCTGCTCCGGGCTCACTATTCTGTGCATGTTCTTGTCACATGGAAGAAAAAAGCGAGCCCACCCCAATGAGGAATGGAGAGAGGAGAGCTACATCCGGACAGGAGCCGTCTGTCATCCCGCCAGCATGATATGTTGCTGCACTTACGGCCTTAAATTCGGACATCTGTGGATTAAACCCAGTGTTACGCACATTTTACAGTGTGCTTTGAAATGGATTTCTTATGTACACTTTCCCAAATCCTGCCTGTATATCTATTGATCGATCTCGCCTGTTTATTCTATGTGGCTGTCTATCTTTCTACCTCTCTCTCTTTCTCTCCATAGCTCTCTGTGTATCCCTCTATCCTCTGTCTATTGGGTTTATCTCGGCTGTCCATCGTTCTGTCTATCAACCTGCCTTCTCCTGAGTCTTTCTGGTGGCCCTCATTTCCTCAATCGCCCCTTTTTTTCTCACTGGCTCTCAATCTTGCCATCTCCATTCCTCGACTCCTCTCTCCATTCTCTGTATCTCTGGATCCAGTTCACAGTACTACGGAAAAAGTAAACGAAAGCAAACGAAAATAAATTCGTGTTTGTATGTCTGCCTCTCGTTTCCACTGAACCGTCTTTGTCAAATTGCATATTTATTTCAGTATCTCTCTACTTGTGTCTTGCTCTTTCTCTGTCTGACTTTGGCTATGCTTTGGCTATACTTCGCTGTCAGTCTGTCTCTCTATCCCCATCTGTTTATTCATTGCTCAATATTCCGTCTGCTTGTCTGTGTGGATGGTTGTCTTGCAGTGCTCCATTGGACAGATAGCTGCTTCCATGTGCAGGTCAGTCGGAATATAATGAAAACAGACCTGCTGGCAGTAGCGTCGCAAGGAATAATATTTAGGGTGACAAACATAGAGCCCCAGGCAAAAGTTAGGGTGCCATTTATGTATTTATTTATTCATCTATTTTTTCAAAACATCTGTGTTCACGTACAATCAACAACAAGGGACAAAATGCAAACATCTGACATACGTTAGGTCATAAAAACCACAAGATCATGCCGTTTCTAAGTCATATACAAAGCTGCTTCTAAAACAGAAAATACTCAACAACAATAGAAAACAAGTAATAAAGCAACCAATAGACACACAACTACAAAAATAAGACAGAAACCAAACACACACACACATCCATCCCACACCCCCACAACACAACAAAAAGCCACCCCTCAAACACCATCCACAATGTAGCATTTATAACTGACATTTGCAAAGTTGTATAACCTCAATAATTAAAGATGCACCTGGTTGTTTGTGTGCGCATTATACACATACACATACACATACACACACACACACACACTACTGAATTGTATTGCCAAAGTTCCCCTTTTGAGTTTGGTAGTTACAGTAAAGATGCAATGTTTGAATTCCACTTGCTTTTAAAATACCACCTAATCATGTATTCATGGGTACCTAATTTGGTTATATACACCATGCAGCTCTTTCTAGGTCCACCATGCCGTAAATATACCTGGTGACCCTAACGTATAATTAGGCAATATATTAAAACTATGAGGTATTTAAAATCTATCACCATACCACCATACTCTACATTCTGATTTTCCAAAGAGGCATTGCTCGTGCTATGACTTCACCGTGTCTCTACCTCAAACTGAGAACATTTCGTATTAAGACTGTCCAAGGATTTATTGTGCAGTGTCTGGGCAACTTCACTGAGTGCAATGGCACCAAGCCACAGGTGTGCATAACACGAGCAGGTGAAAATGTGATTGCGGAAGGTGTGATGACAAGCCTGTGTCCGCAACGCATTGGTCCCCAGTTGTGCACATGCATCTGTTCTGTGTTAGCTGTAATAGAGTTTTAAGGATATTTGAACAGATGGCGAATGGAGAAAGATCATCTCAGGGGGGGAAGGTTCACAGAGGTCTGCCGGGATGTGTATTCCGCACGGCACGCACGGCGAGGCAGGAATGCCCTACAACTCCTCTCATAGGCGCACAGTGTAAGAAACCCCATACACACCATGCAGAGAAAGACATACTGTACAATAGTTCGTTCCAGGAGTAGCAGCGAAGTGCGTTATTTATACATGCTCTTTCTAAATATAAGGTGACATCATATAACGTGTTAGTCTCACTGATGGGCCACATAAGGAGTGCCTATTAGTTGTGTTGAAATGTCATAGGGCCTCATATGGCCATATAGGCTCTACTGCTATCTTTTCTTTTATACAGGGGTAGACTGGCCTATAGGGAACTCTGGAGATTTCCCGGTAGGCCTCTTCTCCCTGGACCTATTGTGTGATGTTTTCCAAATGTTCTCATAGGAAAAGGGTTGGGATTGCAGAAAAATGTACTATGGGACCTTTTTCAGCATTATTTCCAGGGCCTCTTTTGGTTGCTAGTCCAACCCTGCTTGTATAGGTTTGTATGAACCTTTAAAGGGCTGGCCCTTCAATTCTTTACGTTATCAATTATGACGTGGGGGGCCAACTTTACAGAATGGTTTTGCAGGATCTGTTAGAAGAGGTCTGCAAAATGCCAGAGAAGCAGTCTGCGGCGTGACAACTCATCATCATTCAGGCGCCTTCACCCCCAATCATGAATTGGGGGTGAAGGCGCCTGAATGATGACGGTGTCCTCAATATATAGTTGGTGCTATTATTGTAGAAGGAGCAGCCCCATAGTCCACTAAGCCAGGAGTGATTTAAAAAATAATAATAGCATAACGTGTAAAGGTGAATCACTTCCATGCATTCCAGTTAAACACATTGGCCCTGATTTACAAGAGCGCGTTTCAATGGGAACATCCCATTGAAACCCGCTTTGTAAATCAGGCCCAGTGAGATTAAAAGAGATGCCCAGCATCACACACGCTGGTTAAGTGGTGAAAGCAGGATTTGTGACTGAACTGCCACGTATGCGCTTGAACACACATCTTTCCAGTTGTAGTTCAAATACTGTGTTTTATATAAGGTTTGGGTTTCATGAGCGTAAAGAATAGTTTGTTTTAAAACAATGGGTGGAAAATTACACAAATTACATAACAAAGTAAACTCACAATATTTTTATCGTTATAGAAAAGGTTTCGCAAATAGAGTGCGGGTTTAGCTTTATTTTCCACATCCTGAATGGAATATTACAGTAGAGTAATGCAAAGCAACGTAAGCCTAAACAATCTCCCTGGAATTTGAAAGCTGTAGTCATTGTTTCACATGGCATGCAGCGTTATGCACAACTCCAGTTTCTTTTCACACACCCACAATTTGCACCTCTTAAGGAATAACATGCCCTCCCAATAGACCCCTCTCTCCTGTGTCCGCAGCAATCCACGTCTAATTGCTGCTGTGGAGCAACGTGTAAAGTCGCTATTTCACAGACCCCAGCCACTGTGAGGCCTTGCGCTTGAAATATGACATCAAAAAGTGTGAGGCTCCAAGTGCTAGAAAAATGTTGATTTTGCAGCAAACCTTTCCCCAGCGGTGACGTGTTCATAATGGGTGACGGGTTACTGACAAACCTCCCATTCTGAATGAGCTAAGCCAGTCCAGTGAAAGCCCTGAACGCTCCTTCAGCTGAAGGAGTTCTCCTGGGCTGGCGTTAACTGTTAAAGGGAATCAAATGTTCCCTTTGACAGGTTCTGTTAAAAAGCATGCCTGCCCAATGAGCCATGCACGCTGTGGGCATTTTGTTTCCACATCAGTGCATGGCACAATGGAGATTCAGGTAGGGCAACTCCAGGTCTGAATGTGAGTCGGGGGTTCACCTACATTTCCATGTGCATCCAGAATGTTTGAGGTGCTAAGCTTGGAGCGATCCGGCTCTGTCTCCTCTGCGCATGTGCAGGAACCAGAAAACTGTCCTTGCTTCCTGGTTCCTTTTTCTTGCTGCATGGATGTCAGAGTGACTTCAAGGCAACTGGTGTGAGGACCGAATTGCTGAGAATGGACGTGGAGCTCATGGTTAGAAAAAATATATGCGTGCATGCATGGTTTTCTGTTTATAAAGATGTGTGTTTGTGTGTTTACGAAAGAGCGTATGTTGTACTTGTGGGTGCACATATGAATGGGTGTGTGAATGCTTTATGTGTACATGTGCATGAGCAAATGAATGTGTATGAATGTGTGTGTGCTGCTATTTGTGTCAGGCCAGGGACGCTGATTTCGGGTGGTCAGGGTCTTGTTTGGCAGTGCAGCAGTTTGGCTCTGTTTTATGAATATGACATGGCATTCTACCGGGCATTAATGTAAACAAATAATTGTCTTATTACATGGCTGGACTGTCCTACCTAGGTGTATCAAGTCTAGCTATATTCTTTTACTGTGGCATGTCATTTTGTACAGGGCATACATTGTAACTCAAACATGATAAGTGTTTCATTTGGCTGGACTGGCCTATTTTGGTGCAGCCAGTCTGACTATATTGTATTACTCTCACATGGCATTTTACTTTACTGGGCATTAATAATAAAACACACATGATAAGTGTTATTATGCCACAGGACTGGTCTACATTGGTGCAGCACATCTGGCTATATTGGCAGTCTGTGGCATGGGATGTTTACAGGGCATAAATGGTAACACAAAAATGATAATTGTTATTACATGGCTAGACTGAACTATTTGTTCTTACTGTGGCATGGCATGCTTCACTGAGCTTCAAGGGTAAAACAAACATAATCTATTTTATTACTTGGCTAGATCGACCAATTTTACTGTTGCCAATCTGGACATATTTCCTTATTGTTGCATGGCATTTTACTGGGCATGAAAGTAAAACAAACATGATAAGTGTTATTACATGTGTAGACTGGCCGACAATGGTGCAGCCAGTCTGGACATTTTTCTTACTGTGGCATGGCATTTTGTATTGTGCATCAAGCTTAAAAACAGTCTGGACATGGTTTCTTATTGTGGCATGGAATTTTAACTTGCATATCCAGCTGGAGTATTTTCTTACGTTGAGATACAGACATATACGGGCAGAGCCAGCATGGACATGTTTTCTTATAGCAGTATTACTGGCATTATGCGTAAAGCAAACATGAGCATGTCCTTTTATGGGAATACTGGCATACATTGCTGAAGATAACATGGAAATGTATGTGCACAGCAAGCATGAAAATGTTTTTTTATACTGGCATATATTGTGGGAAAAGACTCTTATGAAGTCACTTTGTTACATGTAAATAGTGGCTGCTTAGCTACATTGTAGATAACTAATAGAGTGTTCTGTTAATACGATGCAGGTAAGGTTCCAGAACCTCACATGATGAGGGATGCTAAAGAATGTTTACGCTTGATATTGGTTCTGAACAGTTGAAGTGTCCCAGCCTGCAGTAAGGATGTGCTGGGGTCTGTACTTATGAAGCTTGGAATAAATCCAGATTTAACCACTTACTCGCTATTAGTCTTTCTTTCAAAGACATCATGACAAGCTTCCTCAAAATGCCCCTGTGCACTGTTTTCACTTGCATCTATTGGATTTTTCACCAGTTACCCAACAAATATGATTGCAATCTGTGTGACTTTTTGAGCAATTTTTTACAAAAAGTGTGCCGTAAAATGCACATTTTAACCAATTTTTAAAAGAATTTGGTTTGATCAGGCTCCCTCACTAGGCTCGGTTGCTCACGCACATTTGTGGGAAACATTGGCACCTCTCTAATTAGAAACTTGCATCCAGCTACCACTGCTTTTCCCCATTCTATAATGATTGCGCATAAACAACAAGGCACAGAATGTAAAATCAGACCAGTCCTGAGAAATACCACTCTAGTTAAGACACATATTTACATATTTAAGTTTGGCCACTGTTTCAAATAACGTCTAGTAAACATATAGTTTACATAGATCTATGAATGTATGTCTGCCTAGTCAGCTCGTAGGAAATGAGATGGCATTGTCATTTGTGGCCTACTGTCTGTTTGTTACCTCTTGAAATTCGTTTGCATTCGTTCCTTTACATTTGTGTTACAGAAAATTACAATAGTCACACAAGACACATATAATTAATGGCCTTGAAACCCAAATTCATTCAGCTTTGGACAACATCCACAATTAGGGCTTCTCAAAATGTTCTTACCATTTTCGGAAAACCTTTACATTGCAGTAATTGCCTAAGCTTTCCCGAAAAGAGCACGGCCCAACACGATTCTTCAATGATCTGGGGAGTGGATTGACCAAAATGTCGCTTTTATTTTAGCTAGGGTGACTGGAGCATATTTCTTGTTCATAGAGGTCAAATAATGTTGTCAGGGACATCATTTGGGGGTAGCCAGGGGTTGCAACTACTGCCCTTGGCTCCCCCTCTGCTACCTCTAGACCTTCCCTTGAGGCCCCTTGGTCACTGGACAAAGTGGCAGTGCCAAGAACAGATATCTGTGCTGCACATGAAGAAGGTGGTTGTAAATGCAGCTAAATATGCCACTGCTTTTTTCACCTGGAATCTAGATCTCCTTGGTTGGAGAAATAACAGGGATGCAGGAAAAAACATGAAGCCGCCATAACTAACAGGTTGGTAGTCCATTGGTGAAGAATGCCTGAACGGTTCGGCTCAGAGGGAGGGCTGTCTGTGCAGCTCATACCCAGTACTGTAGCAACAGGGAGGGAATGGGGGCTAGGTCTAGCTAGCTGGGAATAGGTAAGAGCAGCCTGCAGTACTCAGTGACAGCACAGCATTGGCACAAATCTCATCAGTGTGTCTCGTTGTCTGCCACGAACATCCAGTGAGCCACTGGGCCTGTGTGATGAGAGGTGTGTGCGTTCCCCAGTAGCTTCTGCCACCAATCCTGCCTGGGCATTGTGTGGCCTGACCCAGATCTGACAGACCTGCATCACAGGCACACTGTAGATAAATGCAAGGTGAGATAATTAATTTACACAAAGTTGCCCTCCGCCTTTGAAGCAAACGATCTGCTGCTTCATCAAGCAAAAATATATATATATTTGGAAGGATAGCTCAGGGGCAACACAGTTGCTTTTGTAACAAGGGAATACAGTGCGACATGGTTTCAGTTCCTGTTCCAGTGCTTATAAACTGGAGGAGGCTGGCCTTAAGCAACATATAAAGGACCAAAACAAAAAATAAAATGGGCCTTTTCTAGAGGTGTGATGTCATGAAGCTGCTGACTTTGTTTATATTTTAAACTTTTTAAAAACCTTCAATTACTGTGACCTGAAACACATCCTTTGCTCCTATCTCCTATCTAACAAAACACACGATGGGCTACTTATCAAATAAGCAAAACAGAAAGGTGATGGCTGGAAGGTTTCAAATCATTCATAACCACTGGCACAGCTCTGGGCTTGAGGTGTGTGCTTGAGGCTTAGTGTTGTGGATGCTGATACTGGAGGCTTAAGATTTTGTACTAGTGACTAACAAATGTTGGGAGAGAGTGTTGAAGACATAACGTATTGTACGAGAGTTGAAATGCATTGAATGCAGATACAAAATGTTTGACAAGGGTAATTAGACTCACAATGTTGGGGTGTTGAAGGAGGGTACTGGAGATTTAAGTTGCTAGTTTGCTTGAGATTGATGGTGTTGGAGAATGCTGGAGGCTTCAGTTGTTGGAGCGTTGCACTGAGTAAACATTAAGGTTTTGGAGCAAGGCATTGCAGGTGTAAGGTGTTGGAGGGCGGGAGTGGGTGCCAGGCATTTAAAGCTAGCGACTCGCAGTGGATGGTGGGGTGCCCATGAAAATGGTTGGGGATATTCAGGCTCTGGTGACAGGCGGGAGTGAGGGGCTGTGCAATATTTGAAAGTGCATTTTAGATAAGAAAATCCCTGTGCATATTGTCCAAGTGTAAAAGCATAAAGTGGTACAGCCTCTGATTGACTTCTGGTTGGACTTGTGTTGGTCAGTTGCTGTTTCCAGTCTGTGGCGAGACACTTGGCAGGCACTTGATGTCTGCGTTTTGGGGATTAGGCCTCTTCGAAGATGCTCTGCCTGTTAACAGTTTAGCCCGAGTGATGTACAATAGTCCAGGTTGTTGTGTTGGACGTCTGCTTGCATTCACAGTAATTGGTAATGTGGGCCTAAACACACTCATATTAATGCTACATATGGTGATTCATTCTTGTATGAAATGTATCATATTAAAGTGATATAGTAACCATATTTTTTTAGTTTACTGAGGAACAATGCTATGTGATGCCACTTCCTGTTTTGTTTAGGGGTGAAAGCTCATGCGGCATCACTTGTCACTTAGGGGCAGGGTCAAATGACATCAGTTCCTGTGATGTTGGAGGTCAACGGTCATGTGATGTCACATCCGCTACACCAGGCATTTTGGTGAAATTACGTCCCTGAAAGCAGGCCAGTTACTTTGTAAGGGGCCTGAAATGTGTATGCAGAGAAAATAATGTAAATGCTGTGCACTCCCTTCATGGGTTTGGTGAATCCACAGAGATTCAACATGATTGCCCCTAAAGGGGGACATTTCTACCCACTTCCTGTACACATGACTATGAATGAGAAACATTTGCTTATAAGGATTATCAGTGGTGATTGTGTCCAAATGTTTGCTTGTTCTGAAAACCGAACTGGATTTAGTGACGTTGGTGGGTAGGCAAATAGAGCCCTAACACGGGCATAGATATGCAGACATTCGTCACCTAATTCCGAATTGAGTATTTACCATTATCACACGTAGAAATCTGAGGCTTTATTGCCATACCAGTTTTAATAAATGTCACTTTTCAGGTATACTGGGTTCACAGTTGCTTCAATCCAAAGGGTTCTATGTGATATTGTCGAATATTAAAGGCTGCATACAAAAAAGACCGATTTATTTCAGCTCATTTGGCACTGCCTTTAATATTCGCCCAATATTACTTTTCAACATCTCCCTGCCCCCCTCACCTCTTAAATCATCTGGGGTTTCACCCCAAACCTCCACATTATTCCTGCACCCTCTCCCCCATTACCGTTCCTAAGCCCTCCCCCCACTAGCACGAACACCAATACATACACCCTTTCTCCCCTGCTACCTACTCACACACTCCAAACACCACCCCTCAACATACACCCAGACACGCAAACAGACACACACACACACACACACACACACACTTACCTGACTTCCCGTGGTTTTATCGGCTGTGGCTGTCACCCCCTGTGGCACATGTGTGTATCTGGGGCATGACAGATTTAGAAAGACCGCGCTGTGGTCTTTCTATATCAGGCTTTGAAAATGTTTTTTTTTTAAAACTACACTTTCACTTAGTGCCATCCAAGGACCAAGGGACCTGATTACAAGTCTGGTGGTATTTTCTCCAGAAATACTTTCAAACAGAAACACTGATACCACATAGAGTAAACAAGCAGTAACTTGAAGGGGCAGCATGATTCAGAACCCTGTGGACCATTCAGCTATTCCCCATGTAAGAGTCCCATAGGACTTTGTGGGGAAATGCCATATACCACATACTTTACTTGATTACTGTATGTGGTAATATCACATGTGGTAATGCTTTTGTGGGGTTGTAATTACTGCCACACAAACGCAGGCATACTTTATTTATTTATTGGTCATTTATAATGTGCCTATACATCAGAATAGTGTTTCAAGGTGCATCAAGAGAAAGGAGGGGAACAGGGAAGAAAATAAAAACAATAACAATCATAATAGGTCTTGAGACATTTGGATCATGCAAGTGCAGTAACAAGAATACAGGGGAGTGGGGAATGTGAAGGTTGGGGAGGGACAGACGAAAGACAGACAATATCATTCCTACTAGGTCTAGAGACAATTCGGATCATGCAAGTGCAGTAACAGAAAAGGGTTTGAGGGGGAGGAGGGGAAGTGAAGTGGGGATGAACAGGGGCAAAGACACGTTCCTACTAGGTCGATTCAGAGCGTGCAAGTGCAGTAACAGAAAAGGGGAGAGGGGAAGTGGAGTGGCGATGAACAGGGGTAAAGACAAACACATGTTCTTACTAGGTCTTGCGACAATTCAGAGCATGCAAGTGCAGAAACAGTAATGAGGGAGTAGGGGATGGGCATGAAGGGGTTGAAGGAGAAATGTACAGGCGAGAGGGAGGAAAAGGGGTACATTAAGTACAAGTGAACAGGCTCTGACACAGCACAGGACTGGATGGAAGAACGACATTGGAGTGGGTGCACAATTTGGGATAGCCTCACCCTGTGGTGCAGGGGCTACATCACATTATGCAGGATCAAGTAGGTAAAATGCAATGATTAGGATGGGTGCACAATTTGGGAAAGCCGCACCACATGGTTACGGGAACTACATCAAAAAGGCAGGTATACATGGGTAAAAGGCAACATCACAGGCAGTAATACATTTTCACAGTGCCTCATCAAAGGCAGAATTACATGTTAACTGTGTGGCAGGGAAAGAAGGCATAGGGGACATGAAAGTGTTGCGTTATAAGCACCAGAAGTATAACATTGTCATATGTAGCATCACATACAGTAGAACATTAGAGTATGCGGAAGGAGAGGAAGGCATGCCGTGGCCATATTGCAAGGTGGCAGATTCAAAAAGATAAATGGAGGGAAGAAGGATGGGCCGCAGAAAGTCGTTAACTCCTAAACAAGGAGTCTGCAACAGAGAAGGTCCAGAAAGGTGTTCTATAGTCTGTGGGGAAAGGCTTCCGAAGTCCTTATTGTCGCAGTGCCGGGTGGAACAGACTAGACCAAACGTAGGTGGCCACGGGAGGTGTGGGCTTGCGGTGGATGTAGCGAAGGAGCAAGTAAAGGGGGAGTGGAAACATGAATGAACGGCGACCCAAAGAAAGCCGGGAGAGAAACCGGATGGAGGAGGGGGAGCGTCACAGGGAACATCAAGGTTTTGCAGGTGAATCACAGAATGCCCCGTGTCGACCAGGGTGCTGCCGGGATGAGGGCCCAGCATATGGCGTGGGTCAGGAACACAAGGCGTTCCTGAAGCGGACCAATGGGCAAAACCTGCAGGTGAAAGTGAGGGGCCACGGGACGTCTTACCTGACGATAGCACAAGAGTAACTGTGGCTGTGAGGCTGGAGATCCAAAACAAGGGAGGCCAAAGAAGCAGTAGACGATGCAAGCAGAGCAGCAATTCGGAGGGCCATCCAAGCCCATCTTGGCCTAGACAGGGTAAGCCAAGACCCATGGTGGTGGCCCTTAGAGGGAGCCGGCATCGCCTGCCGGCTCCCGGGCCTGAAAGAGGAAATCATAGCCCTAGCCAATCTGCAATCTGAGGAGGCGAGCTTGGGGTGATTGTATCTTCAGGCAGTCTTCTGTATTCAGTGGCAGCCATCTTACAGAGTGCACCACACTCTTTGTTGTAATAAGGAGTCCTGTACGGGTCCATCTGTGGCAGCCTAGTTGTTGGTTCAAGGGCTGCATTCCTGAATGGGCCCAGGCAGGGTAAGCCAAGAATTTCAGTAGGCACTTAATTCCACATAATACATGGTCATACCATTATCCCCATCACTATTTTGGGACTCGTTATGAGATTGCAGGTAATAGCTTCATGTGGAATTGTTACCACCACTGGTAACTGTCAAGTGCTCCAGTGGCAGCTGGGATTCCGCTATGCGCTGGCTTGAGCATTGGGCATTGTGATATGACAGTACAACTGTAATAAGTTAGTATAGTCGCAGTAGCTATGTAATGTCGAATCCTGGCGTCATAACCCGCATGTGAAGACTCTGAGGGGGCCAAAGGGGGGTTATGATTGCTATTAGCACCTTGGGTTTAATAACATGGTTTCTGAAAACAATGTAGTTGTTTGAAGGAATGGGTTGTGTGCTTGCCGCATCTCATTCGTCATGAAAAAAGCGGGTCCATGCAAATCGCCACTTCCATTTCCATGCTGCTCTGCACGCATCTGAGGAACAATGTTGTTGTGCCACGAAATGGACAGCCAAGTGGAAGAAGAGGGTGGAGCATAAGGGAGGAGGCGAGGGTAGCGATGCAGATTAGTGCAGTTTGGAGCAGATGGTAAGATAGCGGGTGCATGTAAGCAGCGCAAAGCTTACATCAAACTCGGCCTAAAATCATTAGATCCAGCCCAGGTTTGGAGCATCCTGATAGGCTGCCACCCCCCCACCCCGAGTGATGATATCTTAATACAAGTTGGTTATGATGCTGCTACCGGACTCTAAACAGGAGAATATTTACACTACTGTATACATATGTGCAGCTCACATGTATTATATGTGTTAATATTGTCCAATTACTCATGGGATCCAATGAATCGACCATGGAAGAAGGAAGGAATACGTATGAACAACGGGGATGCAAAATCTGCATCCCTAACTAGATAAAAAAGAAGTTGTAAACAGAGTCCATACTGTGACAAGAAGACCGTCAATGACCAATGGTGAATCTGCACTGAAGCGATAAGATTTGTTTCTGAGATTTCACATGAATGTATGTATATAACATATTCCCTCCTTCATATGTTATGTTTGAATGACTCCTATTGTTGTTTTGTATTGTGTATTTATTTATTGCAAGAAAGGGAGTTTTGCGACATAAGGGCAACAGGGAAATCTCAGGCACAGGTGATTTGAAATGGTGCAAGGGAGAGGTCATATAAACAGAAACCAGATATAGAAGTGGGTGGTGGTCCGGAGAGAGTGGGCGGTAGAGACAAAACATTGTTTTCAGGGGTAGATGTCAACGAGGGAGCATGTACAATGTTATACAATTCTCAAAGAATTTGTACATATTTTTATTTACATGTTATCAAACAGACTGTGCCATATTGGAGTTGATTAGTATTATAATTATGACATTATTTATTTAACACAGACCTAGTTCGGGAAGCCAATCAGCGCTGTACAAATCATAGGGGGAAGAACACTGTGAGGGCAGCAGAGCTACAAGGAGCAGGGCACTAACAACCGGGTAGATGCAGGGCAGGCAATTTGGAAGTGGGGAATCTATAAGCAACCAGGGGGGAAACATGGAGAGCAGGTCCCCAGTCTCAGGTAGGGTGGGAGTGGAGGGTGTATGGACCTAGGTGTTAGGGATCCGCTATTCCTTAAATAGAAGGATCTTGAGCACCTTCCTGAAATGCAGAAGCCAGGGGGTGAGTCACATATTAAAAGGGAGGAGGTTCCAGTGTGTTGGAATGTAGACAGAGAAGGCCTGACTTCTGTTTCTTTCCTTCCTGCATTGGCAGTGTTCAAGTCTGCACATGTCCTTAAATCTGGAGGATCATTGGCATCCAGAGATGCTGAGTTTCTCAGAGACATAGCTTGGGGACTTCAGGGTGACAGCCTTCTAAATATGCAGCAGGATTTGAAGATGCCTGCTGCAGTGGCAGCCAGTGCAGATTGGTAAGGGTCAGGCTGATGTGGTTGAATCTGTGGAGTCTTTTGATGAGTCATACTGCAGCATGCAGGACATATCGCAATGGTTCCAGGGTGTTCGCCGGAAGGCCTTCCAAAAGGGCGTTGCCACCATCAAGGTGAGTGAGGACCAAGGCTTGGACAGGAGATCTGAAGTTGTTTCAGGGATGAAGGGCTTGATTTTCCGCAAGAGAGAGGTGGTAACAAGCCATTTGTGCCATTATTACTAGTTTGAAATGACCTGTTTAGTCTTAGGTACGTTTCTGAGAAATGCCACTATTGGCTATTGACTGTTCAGCGAAAGATCCAGATAGTGTTGCCACAAACACAGATTAATAATTAATTAAATGATGAATATGAATATCTAAGGTATTTCAAGCTGTGAGTTATAAACTCCCACTGCTACCTATTAAAAGGCGTTGCTTACATGTTAATGTCCACGAGATACAGTGTGTAGTGCTACAGAAAGTGTGCATTTAGCAGCATTTTGATCACTTTTTATATACCGGAAATTAACTGTGTTATGAGATAATGCAATGTTTCTTATATATTGAAAGACCACAGACTACACCTTTTGTAATGAGAATCTCATTTTTCGAAAAAAAGGTGTTCTAGCTCAGACAATGGGCCAGATTCACAAATAATGATGCAAATGTAAGGAGCACAGAGAATGTGCTAGTTACATTTGCTCTACCTCTGAAATGCTTGGGTCCCTTATTCTAAGCATTTCAGGAGGGTCTGTACAGTGGAGCCAAGATGCACTCTCCAGCCCCCTTGCATACATGTCAGGAGCGCACTCCCAACACTGATGTATGCCATGCTCCAGGCAACCTCGTCCCATCTCAATGAAATGGTCGGAGAAAAGAAAATGTTCAGCCCTGTTTTAGGGATGGAAATGCAAGTGTGACAGATGCAGTTTAAACCACAGATGTCACATTTTAAAAAAAACATTGTGACAGGTGTTCAGATAATGGTGCATTGCCCACAATGTGAGCGCAAGTATCACCCAAATCTGGCACTCTATGTCGAAGGTGCCGATTAGAAATAATGCAAATTATTGAAGAAAAACCTCTTAAAAATAATGCATTAATTCCGATTTTGTTACATCCAATGAAGTACCTAGATCTATCAAATGATCTCTTAGCAAAGGGGACATTATTTATGATTATAAAAATGTAAAAAGTTAAAAAGGAAGATTGTAGTACCATAAAAGTTTTGGAGGCACCAAAGAGATTATAGTTAGTAAATGTGAGCAATTTATAATGTTCGGTCCCCACACAATGATTGTATGCAAAGCTTTATTATGCGTTGTCAGTCTTTGGATTCATCTTTGTTCCTTATATGTCAAATTTCTCTTAGTTTTATTACCCTTTATATTGGGAATTACAATGTCACATATGCACCATTTCATGTCATCAGGTGAATGTGCCTTATTTTATTTATTTATTTTAACATTCATATAGCGCACCGAACCGTGAGGCATCTGGGCACATTAAGCTTAAGAATATGGTTACAACAATTACAAAGTGCATTAATGACCAGGTGCACACATTGGAAAAGCCTGACCTAATGTTGCAAGGTGGCTACATCAAGGCATAAAGTTACAAATGGTAAAGTCCAGGTACATGAAGTGGGGCAGCCTGACCTCATGTTGCGAGGCGGCTACATCAGAACATGCAGTTACACATGGAAATTCTGGGTACATGAAGTGGAAAAGCCTGCCTCATATTTCAAGGCAGCTACACAAGGCATATAGTTACAAATGGTAAAGTCCAGGTACATGAAGTGGGGCAGCCTGACCTCATGTTGCGAGGCGGCTACATCAGAACACGCAGTTACAAATGGAAAGTCCAGCAGCATGATATGGAAAAGCCTGACCTTGTGTTGCAGGCGGCTACATCAAGGCATGCAATTACAAATAGAAAGTCCAGGAGCATGATATGAAAAAGCCTGACCTCATGTTGCAAGGCGGCTACATCAAGGCATGCATTTACAAATAGAAAGTCCAGGAGCATGATATGAAAAACCTGACCTCATGTTGCAAGGCGGCTACATCAAGGCATGCATTTACAAATAGAAAGTCCAGGAGCATGATATGGAAAAGCTTGACCTCATGTTTCAAGACGACTACATCAAGGCATGCAGTTACAAATAGAAAGTCCAGGAGCATGATATGGAAAAGCCTGACCTTATGTGGCAAGTTGGCTAAATCGGATCATGTGGTGATCAATTGGCAGTGTTTGAGAAGATATGAGAAACAGAAAGTGCCATGGGTGAGGTACAGCGAGGGAGGTCTAAGGGGGGGAGAATCAAGTTGGAAACAGCAGGGTAGTGTAGCATAATGCCTTCACTGGGTTAGCCAAAGTTAAATGAAATACACACAATACTACCAAAAGGGCACAGCAAAAGATGCAAGAATGCAGCTAGATTCAAAACACAGCTAGGATCAAAGATGCAGCTAGATTCAAAACACAGCTAGGATCAAAAATGCAGCTAGATTCAAAACACATCTAGAATCCCAAATGCTAGCAATGGGTGAAAGCACATGGCAAACACAGATTGTAGGTGTGGGACACAAGGTTAGATGGAGAAGTAGGTGAGGGCAAAGGGGTAGGAGTGTGATTAGTAGGGTAGAGCTAACCCACTGTCAAGGAGGTGGAAAAAGTCATGGAGGACCAGGTTCCTTAGAAGTGCATCAGGAATGCCTATGTGAGAGGGTGCAGAGCTCACCTTGCAACGCTTCGGCAGCGGACAGGGAGCAGGCAGGGGCCTTTGTTGTGGGCCTTGGATGTCTGGGCCGGCTCCCGCCTCCTGGTTGCTGTAATTGCCCTTTCAAGACCAAAGCAGCCAATGGGAGAGGGAGTCGGGCTTGGCCAGGGAAGCTCACTCCAGTCAAAGCAATGCAGCCATCTTGGAAAGGAACAAAAACAATAAACCAGGTAGTGGGTAGAAATTAAAGAAAGGGATTGCTCTTCTTGCAATCCTCGGCTGCCAGCAATAAAGGCGCAATTTGGAGGAAGAAATGCCGAAATATGCACAACATGCATGTTACATGCCGAAATTCGTTAGGCTTACTCCAGCAAAGCGCAGGCTCAAGAAGATGTTTGTAGGCATGGTGAGGGTCACAGGAGCAGGGACAGCAAGGCTCCATCCAGGGCAGGCATCGTGGAAAGCAGGAAGGAATGAATGTATGCCTTGTCATACGCCTTGGAATTCTGTGGATTATCCAAACAATGTTCCACAAGGAATGGCCCAATAAAGCTATTTCGGATTCTGGAGCAATTTATCCTGGCACTAACTATCCTGGAAGTCCTACCAACATAACTGAGGTCACATGGGAATTGAATGCAATAGATTGCATTTTTAGTGCAACAATTAGAAACATTTCTCAGTTCATGGAGAACCTGGGGGCTGTTTTTCCCACCAGCCTGGCCATAACTTAAAAGGTACAATTTGACAATAAACATCTGTTTACAGAATCAAACTCTCATCTAATAGATATTGATCTATGGGAATTCTACATCAATGAAGTAGCGCGTGTTGGATCTTCCGTATGGTTCCTTCAGGGGTGGGGAAAGTACACACACATGAGAGCAACCGTTTCTCTCTTTCTAATCTGGGCCAGATTGTGGCAACTGGACCAGGTGCATTGTAGTATGTCTAGTCCTTTCCTATTCATGGTTTCTACTCTCCTGCTGCTTACAGCAGCATACTTGGTGTAACCTTCATTGAGACCTAAAGTCCTTGGCCCTTGCTGTTGGTCTCTGGAATGCACTGCTCTCTGTGGTTCACTGGCATGTGGTAAATGAGGTGTGGTGCATGCTGGTAGCTGTAGTCTCTAGATGGGGCATCCGGATACAGGACTGCTCTGATCCCCATGGCTCTGTTGGATCAGCTGAAACATTAAAGAACAAGAGACATTAACAGGTCACAGCAGAGGGTACTAGGCACCAGAAGGTAAACTGTGGTACCAATCAGCAAACCTGTTGTGGAGCTAGAGACTAAGGGTCCAATTCATGGAATATTTGTCCGATTCAAAGTTAATTTGCACTGCTGAAAAGTGACTTTGCACAGCCGACACAAACCCTGATTCATGGAAACGTGCAAAGTGTATTTTTGCAGTGCGAATTTCGAGCAAAGTCATTTTTGCAGTACAAAATGACTTTGCCCGGACTTTGCACGCCAAAATTACACTTTGCACAGTTCCCTGAATCAGGGTTTGTGTCGGCAGTGCAAAGTCACTTTTCAGCAGTGCAAATTTACTTTGAACCGGGCAAATATTCCATGAATCGGGTCCTAGGTCTCATTCAACTCCCTCTCTGCACCCCTGGGGTAGTTCTGGCTCTATATATGCCCTGGCTGTAAACACTGCAGGGGGTTACTTGTACTCCTGCACTCTATATTACAGAGTAGAAGCACAGAGCACTCCAGCCAAGATTCTCTATTCGGTAGCTATGGGCGAGCAATCAAGCCTTAAGCTCTCAGGAGGTGGGTTGGTTCTTAAGTACAGTGTAGTCCCCAAGCACCCACAAAGGAATGTCCACACACTATGTTAGTGATAACACAGTTCTTTATATAAATAAGGTTCAGGTTATGTACACACACAATAACACACTTTGTGATCTGGCAATACTATAATGATGAATGTACAATTTATATGTGGTACCACAATTACTCTTTGACTCCATTAAAAAGCACCAACTGCTGACAGTTTTAAATGGCATACAAATCAATAGCAAGAAGATATCAACCATAGAATTGGGAGGAAAACAAGTTGGTTAAAAAACTGGCTGAATACCTGTCTCGTTAACTAGACAGAGTTCTGTGTGAGGATCCCCCCATCTGGGCAACCTGCAAAATAAGATATATTGACAAGATATAGTGACAAGCTCAGTCCATATATTGTTTAGCAGAGTCTTATTTCCTTCTACAAAAGTCCCTTCCATGCGTGTTTTATTCTTTGCTCTATGAAGAAAACAAAAGCAATGCAGGTCTGGGCAGACTCATCATTCTTTGCACTTCCTAGTGCAATCAAGTGTAAATGCAACCAATTGATGTGCATGGTGGCAGGCATATAAAATGGAATCCTATCCATTAGCCCACGTATCAAAATCAGATATAGGAACAATTGCATTATTTTATGGCAGTATATGGTTGGTGTGTTCTTTTACAATTTAATCTGTGCCATCGTTTAGCCTGCCAACAAATGACAAAATCACTGGAGTGCAAAAAGAGGTGTAGCACAAGGCATCAAAAACGTGCACGGACAAGGCAGAACAGGATGAATGCAGGTGACAATTTAGGGAAAGTATTAACATTTGGATTAGTCAAATGTCCTGCAAACCAAATTTGAATACCGTTATAAAACACCTCTGCGCACGTGCTTTTCGCAGCTGTTCCAATGAGTGTAGCTTAGTCCAGAGTCAAGCAGGGCACACGGCACCAAAGGAAATAAAACACTCACAAGCATAGGGTGACAAATGCTTTGAAACAAAATGTTTATTGCACTTTGAAAATGTTTGCCCCAGTGCAAATTGCACTTGCACCAGTGGAACGTTTCAGTTATAACACCGGTGGTTTGTTCAAAATTAATTAAATGATGTTCTAGCTACTTCTGCTAGGGGAAGGGAGGGATGCCAAGACATGTCTAAGCATTCATTTTGGCCAGGTGAAGCCAGGACGGAGGCATTTCTAGTGCCATGATCTGATATGATTGGTTATTTATAACGGCTTAATACCCAGAGGTTTCTAAGCACAGACCTGGGGATCGAACCTTTATTGTTCTGTGTTGCCCATGAGCTATCCTCCCGGGATAGGTCCCATGTTCATGTCCAGAACACTCAGTTGCTTTCCTCCGGCAGAGCCACACACCAGATTAATGGTATCTTTGTGCATGACATGTTTCAAAATGCTCAAGAAGCTGTATGGTCATGGATCTTTAAAATAACATAACTATCAGCGAAGAGAGAGATCTCAGTGGCAGGCAAATTGACATTTGGATCCATAAGATCGTGTTGTTTGTTAAATAACAGGAGAGAACCAGGACCATTAGCCCAGTCACCTGTTTTCAAGGAAGGATGTCTGGGTGATCTAGGGAATGCACAGGGGAGTTTCGATTCATCCAGAAGAGGCAACTGACCATGATATTCCAGGATCACACCAAAATCTGTAAAGTTTGCAGATATTTACATGCCCTTTGATGATTTGTCAAATCCACAGAGCGTGAGGCGTTTAGTTGCCCTTATTGGAGGGGTGTGTTTTCCATTACGATATGCAAAAGTCACATTCAGGACAAGGAGTCAGTACAGGGACAAGCTTAATTGATCTGTAACCTAACATAATTCCTTGTTTGTTTCAAAAAGTTAATTATTGTTTGGCAGGAGCGGGTGGCTGATTTATACTCCATCTGTATCATATGTTTGGATTTGCTTAATAATAATAACATTCTCTTTAGTGGTATTAGAAATCCATTTTACGTTTCCTGGAACAAATTGTTTAAGAAAATACATCTTTGCTTGACAAGCTTAAGAAGATATTACGAGAAGGTTGCTTGAACCTGCACAAGTAATCCTTGCAGTTTGTAAGAAGCAAAATGTGGTATTACAGAAACTTTGCACCGGTGCAAGTGGGATTAGCACTAAACCAACAAGTGGCCAGTGCAAAAAACATGTTCTTTCAATGCATTGTTGCACTGGTGTAAAGGACTAAAGAAGGACTCATTACGAGTTGGGCGGTATTTCGATTGTAAATAAGCCGGAATACTGCCCAATGGAATTACTGTTACTGCCACCTGGTGCAGTGGAATTACCGCTGGATTACAAGTGGTGGTGGCAGAGTTAATCCCCATTTTTTCAGTCCATTGCACTCTATGATATGATATGATATGATATTTTATTTATATCGTGCTCATACACAGGTGTTTCAGAGCGCGACAAGGCAATGGAGGGGAACAGGGGAGAACCAAACAAAGATCTTACTCGGCCCAGTGACATTGAGAATGTGCAAGTGCATGGGAGAGGGGCAGGGGAAAAGTGCATGGAGGGGAGGGAGAAAGTGGAAAGGGCAGAGCAAAGGAGAAACAGGATAAATAATCATAACAAAAATAAATAAATAAAAAATCAGCACAAAGTGGTAGTGCAGCCAAGTGGCAAGTGCTAGGTTTGAGGCAGCAGATCAGGTGGGTATGATAAGTGCAGGAGGGTAAAAAAGGGGGGGGGGCTGTATTGGTACAGATACAAACCCCAATGCAAGGGGTGGCCCGGAGGCAGTACTTTAGGGTGGCAGGATGAGCAGGAACCTGGGACCAGAGACATAGGG
This sequence comes from Ambystoma mexicanum, assembly GCF_040938575.1. Lineage (NCBI taxonomy): Eukaryota > Metazoa > Chordata > Amphibia > Caudata > Ambystomatidae > Ambystoma > Ambystoma mexicanum. The sequence continues at coordinate 874,146,529 of NC_090930.1, forward strand.
TGTCCCAGTGCAAGGTGCCAAGAGAGCAGATCAGCAGGGGAGAGGAGGGGTGAAGGCAGAAGCAAAGAGGAAGGTCTTGAGGTGCTTCTGGAACCTGGGATGGTTTTCCTCAAGTTTCAGAGTGGCAGGGAGGCTGCTCCAGAGGGAGGCCCCAGCCGAAGACAGAGATCTACCCCCAGCTCGTTTCTTTGAAAAACGACTGACCCTGAGGGAGTTGGAGGTAGAGGATTGAAGAGCTCGAGAGGGGAGGTATTTGCGGAGGGATAACTGAAGGTATTTTGGACCCAGACCCCAGAAAGCCTTGTGGACAATGCAGAGGGTTTTGAATTTAATCCTTGCATCCACTGAGAGCCAGTGGAGATATTTCAGAGCTCGAGAGATACGATCCTGGGGCTTGAGGCCAAGGACAAGTCTCGCGGTGCTGTTCTGGATTAGTTGCAGAGGGCGGAGAGTAGAGGCAGGTAGATTTAGAAAGAGGCTGTTATAATAGTCCAAGCTAGAGAGAACCAGAGCTTGGGATACCATGAGCTTCTGGGGGAAGGAGAGGAAAGGCAGAGTACCTCTGAGGAGGTGCTGTCGGAAATTTGACTTTTTACAGACCTCCGAGATGTGTGCGGAGAAGGAAAGGGTGGAGTCAAAGATGACCCCGAGGTTCTTAGCCTCGCAGGTGGGGGTAGGAGGAGGGCCAAGGGAGGCTGGCCAGAGAGTAAGGGGAAAGGATGGTGAAGGTGTGCCGATGAGGAGGATCTCTGTCTTGCTGGCATTCAGACAATGATCATTGGCGGCACACCAATCATGAATGGCAGTTAGGCAATCAGAGATGAGAGAGGGAGAGGAGGTGGCAGAGGGCAGCCTGAGTTGAATGTCGTCAGCATAGCACTGGAAATTTGAACAGAAAATGGCAATGCAGTGGGCGAGAGTTGCCAAGTATAGGTTGAAAAGCCAGGATGAGAGGTTAGATCCCTGGGGAACACCACAAGTAGAGAGGGAGATAGATGATAGGAAGGATCCAAGTTTGACCTGGGAAGGTTGGTCAGAGAGGAAGTGCATTTTTGGCAGAATTAACACTAGCAAACATTTCTGCAAAAGTAATTCCGCTGATTTTGCCGATTTTCAGCAAAAAGTGGGAGGATTTACTTCCAGCATGATGCTGGAGGTTCATCCCCCACTCCAGGGCCATACTCGTAGTATGGCGGACCGGGAAAAGTGGCAGTAATTCCAGTTCACCACTTTCGTCCCGCACTGCCATACTCGTAATGAGGCTAAGATTGCCTCATTACGAGTATGGGGTAATTTGTTTTCTAGTGCTTGTTGCACTTGAAAATGTGTGTATTACCACCCCAGGTGATGATATATCTTCTTGATAACAATCATCCAACATGCATCTACTTTTCCTTCAATGTGCACACTTTTGAGACGTAAAAGGCATTGTGTATGAGCACTCCCATCGTACTCGGCCATGCCATCTTCAAGGGCAATATAGAACATCTAATCTTTTCCAAGTGGTCCAATAAAACTGTTCATGGCCTCTTTCCCGCAGTCTGAAGATCACAGGCACAGAAGACAGTGAATGGAAGGCTGGGGAGCTCTGAGTTCAAGCCTCGCCCCATGCCGCACACAAGTGCCCATAGGGCTGACTGTCTCAACCGTGGCGCTCCCCAGAAGACATGAGATGCCAGTGCAGAGAGGAAGGTGCTTGGTTGTGTGTCTGTGTGTGTGCATATGTGATGTGAGGGGTGGGGCGGTCACAGAGGGTTTGGGAGAGGGGTGAAAAATCCCATTAAATGGCCCGCAAATGCAGGAGGAGATGGTTGGTCAATGGGCCGTGGTGTTCAGGGGTAAAACACACCGAAATTGCCACTTTCCCGTACGTTTAAGGCTGCACCAAATCGTCTTAATAAATGGGGCATTGTTTTCGTATGTGACTTCAATGGGCAGTGTCTAGACTTAGAACCAATAAACAACATGCTTGGCTCTCATTCATTTATGACTTCTTCATAGTTTGGGATACAGCAAGAAAAGCACTGGCAGCATTTACAACTTTTCTCAACAACAACCATCCTACAAACAAATAAATAAAACAATGATGTTTTGCAGTAGTGAAAATGGCTATGACTGGGATAAACATTGTCCTGGTGCAAAACTATGTAGTCTGTTAAAAATGTGTGTAGGTGTGATGGTAAGGTGATAGCTTAATACAAAATAAGGCCTTTGAAATTCAGCAATTGTTGGAAGCTTTGCCACCTCAACTCCCCCCGGCCCCCACCACCCCAACACACATTGCAGGGCTATCATCAGGGATGGGCTGACTTTAAGTTGGCATCCCTTTTCGTGCTCACACATGAGCCATACATTTGTTAAGCAACAGAGAGTAGGTGCATGTTGGTTTGTCATCCTCTTTACTGGAAAAACAAGTCAGGTCTTATGTCAGTAACAGCAATCAGTGTGATGTACCCTGAAAAAAAAATTAGGATGGATCAGGAAATCAGAAATGTACCCGTAGATCAGAATCGTGGGATGAGCCGGAGGAAGACCCAGAGAAAGAACGGTTGATGATGATTGAATGCATGAGCTGCTGAGCGGGCCTAAACCTGAGCTAGTTTCAGCAGCATCAAGGCCCTCCCATGTGAGTGGGTTTTGAAAGCAAGATTTGTCCAGATCAGTGGAAGTATTTTGCTGAATATGAGGAAACTTAAAAATGAATGAATCTAAAGTAAAAGGTGTAAAAGATTCTAGTAGAAAATTGAAAAGTCAAGCCAAAGTTTAAAATCAAAGGTAAAGAGTAACCCATTGTCTGCTGTTTCACCCCTTGCTGGAGCCTCACCTGATCCCCAAGTAATCCAAGAGAAAAAAGGAGGACGCATCCAAACCTATTATTTTTTTGCTGAGCCCTCAAGCCTATTTCCAAAGCACTGGAGAAGTGTCAACACTGGACGGACTTTCCACTACTAGAAGCAGAGTACAGTATAGCATCCACAGCCACAACTCTAAGCCCTTTTAAGACAGTTATCAGGAACCCCTGCAGATGGAGGGAACTTGATCACAAGGCATGACGCGTGGACTCCAGGGGATCTAAGAAATGTGGTCAAATACTTTGCAAAGAAAGGATAAGAACCAGGGTGATGTATAGCAGAGCTTCAAAATGTAATTGAGTGTCATTATCCATCTGTGTAGACATGAATCAACTCATGAGGGTGATTTTGATGGCTGAAGGATGACAGCAATTAATAGAACAAGGGAGTTGGCTAAATGCAGACCTGTGTATATGTGCACAATTCAACACTGTGAGAAATAACTTAGTGGCAGCAATGCCTGAGGGGCACCTAAAGAAAACCAACTGGTCAAAAATTAAGCATTGCAAACAGAATATATATAATGAGCTGGTGATTACTATAGGGCCCTTATTACTAGTTAGCCATTCCAGGAAACATTCTGGTAAAATGGCTGGTACTACCGGCTCTGGCAATTTTCCCAGACTGGCTTACTCTGAGTCTGCTGGTAGGGGCAGTGAACTACCAGCAGGTCAGTCCTGCAAGTAGTTCAGACCCCTACCAGCAGACCTTTCACTGAAGCACCAGCACTGTTACTGACAGTGCCGGTGCTTCAGTGATCCCATTACCATGGAGGCATAAGGGACTCCATGTGAATGGGACCTTACCGTTCTGCTGGAACCCATAATATCCTTGAATCACTGGGATATCGGGTGGTGGGGAACGGTAAGACAAGTTAAGCGGTGAGCCGCCAGTCGAACCAGCGGCTTACTAGCAAACTCGTAATGAGGGCCTAATGTGTGTTTTCTCAGCATTGCAGTATACATAAACCCATTGTAGAGAAGGAGCCAAGTACCCCCACCTCAAGCACTGCTCCCATGTTGCCTATATGCTGGGAACCAGAGTGTGAAATATTTGCAGTACCAGTGAAAATACCAATACCAAGGAGAATCCTGGAAGCGAGGTTCCCATTGAGAAAACCATACCTGCATACACGACAATATGATGGCCATTTGAATGAAATCCCAGAAGAAGTGTGAAAAATGAGAAAAAGGGAAGATTAGTGACGTCCTGCGAAGCAAGGATGATGCAGAGACAAGAGAACATAGACATTCTATAGGCATTAAGAAAGTATTGAAGATGAGCCCCATTTCGGGCTCGCGATGAAGATGCTTATGCTACAGAAACGATGAAGACATTAAGTCATTTTACACGTGTGCAGATGCAAGAAACGCAAGCAGACAACGTATTCTTAAGGCTAGCTATGTAGTGAATAGATTGCAGCATGCAATATACATACATAGGATCGAATGAACAATGGACGGTTCCACAACGCACTTTAGCAGAGCTGGACCAGAAAAAGAAAGGCTTTTCCAGTGTGTCCCAGCTGAAAAGCAATTACAGAGGTGAATCAAAGAAAGGCAAGGCTGGACCAGCACCAAGAAGTCAGGGCCGCTCTGGGCCTGAATGATCAGACAGTAGCTACAAACATGTGAAAAGAACAAACTCCTGTTCATAGGAGGGGCACAAGAACATTGAAGACATCAGAGGTTCATTAAATAAAAGTATTGTAAATGCAGCAGAACTCTAAAACATGGACTTCAGTAACATGGTTGAATGGAAATAGACAATCATGACGTGCTACACCAACTCCAGGAGACAGAGTATGCTATACTCCCTCATATTCTCCAGAGAAAAGAACATTTCCAAGGCCAAGTTCAAAGCCTTAATTGACGAGTAGACTGCAAGGGTGATGATAGATGACATGCTAATTGGTGGGACGCTATGGTCAAGACCAGCCCACCAGCACCAGGATGCCAGCCCTCATGCTACTGGCGTATGTGGAAAGGTACAGTGGGGTGCGAGGGTGCCAACCAATTATAGAGGGCCACGTAATAGAGGGCCCTATAGTTTGTGTAACCAATGGGATGTCGCGTATTTGATGATGTTCATAGTGACCTGTATGGGAGGAAGACTCATTGCCCCACCTGATGTTAGAGGCCCAATCACTTTCCCAGACAAGTATGGAACGTATACCTAGATGTTCCCTTTTAACCAGTCACTTTCCCAAGTGGGTTTTTGTAGTTTGCCAAGTAGGATGACGTCAGTAGTGACAAGTTTTCTCTATATAATCTGCTTTTTTATGAAACTTGCTGAGTGAGAAGATCGAGTGAAATCGTCGATGTTCGTTGTAACTACCTGTTTTAGACAATTGCTAATAAAACAGATGTGATTTGCCAACTTCCTGAGTTAGTTTGATGATTGATATTTAAGTATCTTCTGCATCCCCATCCATCTCAAAGTATTGCTAACTCGTCTTAAAGGGCTGGGTCAACAACCCCAGTTCACCATCAATGCTGCACAAGTAAATATAGCAGCTGTTTTTTTGTCAAAGACTGCACAAGAATTGAAGCCTAAAATGTAGTAACAGTTCAAGGTTATTTTTGAGGACTGGCAAATTAAACTTAGTTCAATCGCGACAGTGGCAATTCACTGTGTTGCATGCAAAGAACAGAAAAAAATGAACACAGAAGTGCAAGGGAAGACCAGCTGTAAACATGTTTAAGGGCACTGTGCCGCACAGTGGTACTGCACCCAATTGGAGGGTCATTTTTGAATGTCCTTACAAAGCAAAGAAAAATGATCCACACGTCTCCATAATCAGCCACATTTTCACAACTCTAGTCCACTGTCGTTTCCCCTACATCCACTAAAGGAACTGTTCTGAGGAAAGAATACTATTGGGATATCCTTGGAGAAAGTAACCTTGTCATACATTCTTTCATTCCTGTTATTATTTATTTATTCAGATTTGTAGAGCGCACTTCAGCCCGGGGGCATCGAGGCGCTTGTTACAGACAAAATCTTAGTTACATAGGATACAGTAATTACATATAATACAGAATTTACAGTAGATATGAATACATTAGCAATGCAGAATATTTACATGGATTCCTGAGAGTTTCCTAATTATTTTGTAAGGAATGAGGTTTTTAGTTTCCTGCGAAAAATGTGGAGTGAGTTTTCCACTCTAATATCTGCAGGGAGCGCGTTCCAGGTTTTGGCTGCAATGTAGGGGAAGCTCAGACCTCCGGCTTTTTTGATGCGTGGGATGCAGATAAGGTTGGAGTATTGCGTCCTGGTGGGACAGGAGGAGGAAGGTTTGAGGATGGTTTCTGATAGATAGGACGGGGCGGAGAGAGAGAGGCATTTGTGGGTGAGGGTCAGGATTTTGAGAGTGATCCGTTCTTTGACTGGGAGCCATTGGGCTGAGTGCCTGGCCTGAGTGATATGCTCTCTTCTTGGGATACTAAGAGCGGCCCGGAGAGCATTGTTTTGCGTGACTTGTAATCTGTTTATGTTTTTGGCTGAAGTGCCTGCTAGGAGTGCATTGCAGTAGTCCAGTTTGGCTCCAATGGTTGCCCTCGCTATAGAGAGGCAGTTGGGTTTAGAGAGGTAGGGCTTGATGGCGTTTATGAGTTTGGTGGTGTGTGCGGATGCGGAAGTGATTGCGCTGACTTGTCTGGTCATCGAAAGTGAAGAGTCAAGGTATACTCCCAGTGTTTTTACGGCTGTGGATACGGGGATGATGGAGTTGTCAATGGAGAAGTTAGCGTAAAGTTTGTCAAGTTTGTCTAGGGTGTTCTGTTGACCTAATATCATGATTTCAGTCTTGTCACCATTGAGGCAGAGGCCATTGACTGCCTTGGCGTCTTCGTTGTAGGATCCTGAAAGGGGTAGAAGTACTTGTGTGTCATCCGCGTAGTTCGTGTATGTGATGCTGTATGAGTCAAGTTTGTCAAAGAGGGGCTTGGTGAACAAGTTATAGAGTGTGGGTGCAGTGCAGGATCCTTGAGGGACCCCGCAGTGGATTGTCGTGGGAGTGTTCTTCGTGTTAATCACGAAGAACACTCTATACCCTGTCCCATAGATACAGGAGCCAGTAGATCAGCTGCTCAGTCCCACAATGTTCCTACTGCTCCTATTTTATCTGGCTCGGTCAAAGCTGTTGGAACCAATAATCAAACTGTCCTTCAAATGTTTCCTGAAGTCCTATAGAAGGTAAGCATGTGTTTCAGGTGAGTCATCTTCATCCATTAATTTGTTAGGGGCGACGTCTCCTACGCAAACTACTATCCAAACTGAATCATAGTATTCACTGCACACCCAATGGAATATCTTTGACTTTCCCCTATTAAAACACAACATTGACCTCATGACTCTAAAAGAAAGACCAATTACACTGCCACCCCCTAACAATGCAAATCCTAGCAATAATCACATTGGTTTTCTATCCTGTGTGTTATCCCAGGTTTCTAGCTTCCTTTGGTCATAGAATTACAATGACATAAGTTGCATACAAAACATGCAGCCTGTTAGAAACCAGCAGGATCCTCTCCATGCCTCTTGCAAAGGTCCCAGAGTATCACCTCGACCCTGAATCAAAATAAGGGATAGAAATGTTCATTAACTCATTGTTGCAGCAAGAAATTGTTGTCCCCAATACCAGCTCATGAAACAACTCAATCCTTCCTGTGGGGTAACCCAGTGAAGACATATATTTATTCATTCATTCAGTAATTTTGTTGTTTGTTATAGCGCCTTTCAACATAATTATGTACCCAACATGCCCTTGGTTGGTTAAATGCCCTTGGAGGGACCAGATACCAATAATTTGGGAGAATTTGGAAGGTGCTATTATGCGTGTGTGCATTTTAGCTATTAAAGTTATGCAAGTGTGGCCAATACCCTGCTAATCACACATGGTTAGATGCGGTGTATGGGTGCAGCAGAGGTATACCATGGACTAAAAGGGGGGATTGTGTTTAAGGAGATAGAGTGTTATGTGGGAAGCTACAGTTCACATTTTTGTCGTTAGCATGAAATTCCCAAGGGCATTTTAAGTGTGATGCATTCCCCACCCTTCTGCCCTCGAAGCCACATGAGTGCAATACCTGGCCCACTGTCAGAATTTGTCCCAGGAGCAAGTTGCTGGAGTGGCTACCTGAGTGACTACCTGAGTGCTCCTTGTGTGCATGGCATTCCACAAGGAAGGTTGGGTGGCAGAGCAAAGCGGTTAAAAGGAAAGAAGAGGCTAGTAGCTGATGGAAGAGCAGGTGAGGGACGTGTGCTGGGGAGAGGTGAGGGGACTGCAGGATGAAACGTGTGTGCGAGGGGTGGGGAGTGGGGGTTGCAAGGCTGGGGGTAATCAGGAAGTTGCGGGGAACAGCCAGGTTTTGAGGGCTTTCCTGAAGTTGAGCTGATCCTTCACGAGGCAGAGCACGAGAGGGAGGCAGTTCCAGAAAGTGGGTGCGAGGACAGAGAAACTGGCACCTACCACTCTGGAGTAATTGAAAGGAGGGACTACCAGGAGGTGTGCAGAGCCTGATCTGAGTATTCTAGTGGGGAGTTAGTGAGTGAAATTGTTTTGGAGGAATTCTGGGCCATTCTTGTGAATTGCACCGTGGGTAATGCACATGGCTTTGAAGGCGGTCGGTTGGCTGATGGTCATTCAGTGGAGTGTCCTGAGTGTGGGGTGATGTGTTCTCTGGGGGAGAGTACGAGGAGGAGCCTTGCTGCATAGTTTTGAATCCATTTGAGGTTTCTCAGTTGGTATGTAGTTATGTCTACGTAGTCGGAGTTAGAGTCATCTATGCGTGAGAGGATGATGGCCATGATTGTTGAAACTGTATGGGGGTAGGAGAGATAAGGAAAGATCTGCTTGAGGATGCAGATGTGGAAAGTGCACGATCTGGAGACTGAATTGATGTGACGGGAGAGGATCAGGTCTGAGCTAAAAGTGCATCCTAGGTTTTTGACTGAGGGAGATGCAGTGGGCGTAGGTCCTAATGAATGTGGCCAAAGGCTAGGTTGAGGAAGGAGAGTTGGTTTGCTGCAGATTAGGATTTCAGTTTTTCCGAGGTTCAGGAGCAGGTGATTGTTCGTCATCCAGAGGTCAATGTCTGAGAGGCAGGATGCCAGATCTGAGTGGGGTGAGGAAGGGGAGTTAAGAATCTTAAGAATGATCTGGGTGTCATCAACCTAGATGTGGGAGAGGTAGACTCCCTGGGTGACCCTGTAGGGGACTGAGTGGGGGTCAAAAGAGAAAGGATGGAGAGGGGCTATTTTGGATTGGTCGGAGAGGAAAGAGGAGATCCATCTGAGGGTAGAGTCCCTTATGCCTAGGTCAAAGAGTCTGTTGATGATAATGGAGTGGTTAATCAGGTTGAAGGCTGCTGAGAGGTCAAGAAGGATGAGAGCAACGCAGCCCTCAGAGTTTGCTGTTCTTTTTAGGTCGTCCCAGATAGAGAGCAGGGAGGATTCAGTTCCATGGATTGATCTGAAGTCAAACTGGGCCGGGTCAAGAAGGCTGTTTGGCCTCGGTGAAGCAGGGGAGGAGGGGGTCAAGAGAGGGCTTTTTTAATAGTTGTTTGACGTGAGAGGTTTTGTATGCTGTTGGGAAGATACCTGCTGTTAGTGAGTGGTTGATTGTAGATCGGATGAGGGTCTCTGCACAGTTGGAGGAGAGGATGTTTTTGATGAAGGCCGGGGGGAGGTGGTCTCCCATGGAACCTGAGGGGCAGCTATTGGAGATTAGCCTTGAGAACCTTTCTACGCCAATATATACCAATTGTAAATATTTGTCCTAGAGGGCCTTGCTTTGATACAAGCCAGTGCACCTGAGATAGAGATAGAGAATTGACCAAGAAATGTTGCAGGGGTGCCTTTTAAATCCTGATCATCTTTGACATTCCCAAGAAGGCATATTGGTGGCAACACAGTTGCTGTTTCCTTACTTTCCTCATGTGTCCAAAGGGATGGGCAGTAGCTGTTGCTTTGAAAATTAATTGGTATGCTCCATTCTTATGCACTGAGGCAGAAGAAGTATTGTGAGCAATGTGCTATTTGTCAACAACATAATGTTGGAAAAACTGTACAGACTCGTCCTGGAGCACATCCTTTTGAATGGGGACCTTTTGAAAATATCCAAGTTGACTTTATATAGATGCCAAGGTTGCTGTTATCTGGAGTTTTTATTTTCAGGGTGGGTAGAAGCGTACCCCTGGAGGAAGGCTGATACAAACACAGCTGTCAACACATTAATGAGACATTGTGCACCAGGATTTGCAATGACTGTGAACATAAACAGTGATAGAGGGATCCAATTCGCAGTGCAAGTGGTAAAGGAACATTTCACAGCATTTTAAATTCAGCAAATACTTCACTGCCCACATCAACCTCAATCTGCAGTGGCAGTAGAATGAAAGAATGGAGTGCTAAAGAACTAGATGGCCAAAATCTGTGTCTAAACAAGTCTTATAAGATCAGACACCCTCATATTGGCCCTCATGAATGTGTTATGCATTGTCAATAGAAAATTATGTTTATGCCCACATGTGGTAGCTATCAGTCACCCCATTTACCTTTGTGCATCACCACCATTATCTTTAGCGCTGACCATCATCCATCTGACAGATGACTTGATGTTGGATTAGTGCACTGTGCTAATTAAATGTGTCAGGTGTTTTCACTCACAGACAAAGAAGCACTGCCGAATCAACCAGAGAACGCTGTGGACGCTGGTAATTGGATATGTGTCAATGTGTATCAATGGAAGTCTGCCCTGGCACTATACTAGAATGGTCCTTATCAAGTTCTTCTGATGGCCGTAACTTCAGTCAGGTGTCAAGGTTTGCCTACCTGGGTACATACAACTAATTTTCAGAAGGGACAAGCCCCTGATGGTACTCGCTGTTAATGTTTTAATTACATTACATTACTGCTCATTATGATATAATATGATATTTTATTTCCATTGCGCTCATACACATGTGTTTCAGAGCGCGACAAGACAAGGGAGGGGAAACGGGAGAAACAGTACAACAATCTTAATAGGCCCAGTTACATTGAGAACGTGCAAGTGCATGGGAGAGGGAGCAGGGAAAATTTCAAGGAAGGGGGAGAAATGGTAAGTGCGGAGCAAAGGAGAAACAGGTAATAATAATAAATATATAAATAATGAAGCAACAAACAGTTATGGTGCAGCCAGCAAGAGGCTGGGTTTAAGCTGTGGACAGGGTATGTTCGATAAGTGCATGAGGAAGAGGGGGGGGGGACTGTATGGGTACAGATACAGACCCCAGTGCAAGGGGTGGCCACATAGGCAGTGCGGGAGAGTGCCAGGGTGAGCAGGTACTTGGCCTGGAAGTCAGAGGGTAGACCAGGTGAACAGTACCAGGAGAAAACAGTTCAGCGTGGGAGAGGGGGTGATTACTGGATCTGGGCAGATTGCTGAAAGCATTGTGTAGCAATGCCTGTGATGTGATCTTGTTAAGCAAAGGGGGGATAACCCTGAAACGACCCGAACCCCTTGCCAGTGTGTGTGTATGTGGACCCTTTCTTACGTGCTTGCCATTGAGCTGCCTGGTAGCAGAAACGACACTGTAAATCCTCTGGCAGGAGAAGGGGGTGAAAGAAGGGTGAAACACATGGTTTTGAAGCCCCAGAGGACCCTGAGAGCAGCAGTGTCTCTGGGTGCTGCCAGGCACCTCCAAGTCATAATGCAGATGGGGCCAAATGGCAGGGCCATTCTCTGGGAGCAGTGGTGCAGCCCAAGGTCGGGACTCAGCCTCTGTGGCTTGGCAGAGTCTCCTTAGAGGTGGAGTGAGCTGTCGCTTCCTGGACTGCTGACCATGTAGATCAGACAGTACCAGCCACAGTGAGGGGCATGACCCTAAATCTTGGGAGACCAACTACAGACCCACAAGATTGGAAGGTGAAGGCAGGACCACTTGTTCCCAAATGCCTGGTTGGCCAATCACCCTGGGAGGTGAACCATGCCAACTGGATACCAGGCGGAGGAGTCCCACAGGAAAAGGAGGTGGGGCTAACACCCCAGACAAGAAGTGAAAGCTACACATACACTTCCCAGGTTCGGGAAAGGAGTTTAGATGGGATGACAGACAATAACTAATCCCCAGGCAGGGAGGACTATTTATGAAGGGTCTGAAAGAGGAAGAGTGTGGGTCATTTGGGTGGGGTTGGTGACAGAGGTGGATCAGGAGGCCAGCGTAAGGTGGAAAGGTGGAGAAGTGTGTGAAGTAGAATGCCGCAAAAGGCAAGGAGATGGAGCTCAGCAGGGTCTGCATTGTGAGTGGGAGTGTATGAGAAATGAGTGAGTGGACAGGATAGAGTAGAGACTACATGTGAGAAGACAGAGACTGGGTGTCAGGTGAGTGAGTGGTAGTAGTAGCAGGGGGAGTGGTGGTGGGAGGACTAGGATTGGGGGTAGTAGTAGTGGAAGAAGTGGTGGTAGTCGGAGGAGGAATGGTAGTAGAAGGAGGAGGTTGGAAGGAGGAATTCTATTAGTGGGAGGAGGAGTAGTAGTGGTAGTAGGAGGAGGTGTGGAGTAGTGACCTAAGGGTGGGAGGTGAGCCTTAGAGCCCTTTGGGTAACACGCATGCAGTGGATGGGATGCAGAATAACTGTGACACCAAATAATCAAACCAACTCAGGAAGATGGCAAAGTATTTCTGTTTTAATATCAACTGTCTAAAACAGGGAGTTACAACGGACATCAACAGACGTTTGCTCGAGTCTCTTATACATTTCATAAAAAAATAGTTATATAGTAGTGACTGTACCTCCCCACCCTATTAGCTCAACGTCTCTCTTCACCCATGCCTTCTACCATTAAGATTGTCTTTGTGCTTGGCCTTGCCGTGTATTCTTTTCTCTGGGAATATAAGGGAGTGCGAGTACACACAATTGCTTGTTCTAAAACTCCTCGCCCAACTCCATTTCCATCCTTGGCTCACTTGACAAGAGACCACAATTTGGACTATTTTGCTGCATTTAATTGTCGTCAATAAATAAAACTTGGCACACATGGAATCTTTCTTTGTATTTTAACAAGGAATGATTCAGTTTTGCACGTTCACCACTTTCAAAAATACATAACCAGTATTGGCTGCTTCAGTCTTGACACCAGGTCAGGCAGCTTCACCATTCAGTTTCACGATCCCAGCTAGTTCTTTGCTGCGACAGAGCCCTTGATCCTTCTTTCTCTGTGAGTCTGAGCTTCCTCATTCATGACACCGATGCACAGTTTCTATACAATGGTGGCTTCACCTGCAGTCTATTCACTATCATAGCCAGCATCTAAGATTACTTGATCTACTTGTGTTGCTGAATCTGTACAATTACTAAACGGCTTGCATTTTCTGCAGTGCTCTTCACACGTGCAATATTCTTTTCGCGCATGAACGTTTACTCGATTCCTTATCTCATCATCAATTTCTACAAGGGTCATATATCTTCTTCACCCAGTCTTCTCTGTGTGTCACACTTCACTTCTTGTGATGTCACCCGCTCCTTTTCTTATTCTTTTCATATTCCTTTGGGGATTTCCTCCATTAGATTGTCATCTCTTTGGGAGTACATCTGATAAGGTTTTCTTAATGGATACCTTTTCTCAAAGATTCGCCGCAGGATAGTCACAACTGCTGGTGTCAAGCATGGCACAATCTCAGACCTCCAACATACAGCTCAGAGGGGGGCGAGACATCGTGCAGAGGAATTTGGCTGCTCCTTTACACTCCCTGCTCTGGTCAAGCCATCAACCACACCTTCACCACTCTCCACATCTTGAAACCTTTTCTTGAAGCAGTGCTTTGGAGTCCAGGTCTTCATCACTTCCTTCAGGGACCCGGCTGACTTTACATGGCTGAAGATTACTGAATGTTTGCAAGCTCCGTTGTGGCCTCTGTGAAACATTCATTTTGGCAACATAGAAGCAGGCTCACTGGGCTAGGACGTTTTAGCAGCCCTATTTCTATGCCCTTGGCCCAACCCCTCTGCCTCGCTTCCAGCCCGATCCAAGCACATATGTGAAGGATCGTCCGCCCGCGCAGACAGAGGAAGCTGCTCCGGTAAAGGACAGCATTTGGATTTAAGCACTGTTTTACGTGATTTTAGTATTATTTTAATTTGAATTTATTGTATGATATTCTGTGTGGGCTGATGATTACTGAATGTTTGCAAGCTACGTTATGGTCTCTATGAAACATTAGTTTTGGCAACATAGAAGCGGGCTCACTGGGCTAGGATGTTTTAGCAGTCCTCTTTCTATGCCCTTGGCCCAGCACCTCTGCCTCGCTTCCAGCCCGATCCAAGCACGTATGTGCAGGAGCGCCGCCAGCGCGGCGAAGGCACGCTTAAGGCAAGACCGTCTGTGTCTGTCCATGCCGGGAGAGTACGGGAGGGACTGCTGGACAGAGGCTCCTTTCTCTTACTGGCCCCACTAGACACCATCTGGCCAGTGGGCTGGAGCTATCATACACCTATTATAACTCTGCTACCTACCATTAGCTCCAACAGTATGGACCCCACTACGCATGTTCCCACCCTATTCCTACTAAACACCAGGTCGCTTCCGGCCCACACTGGTGAAATTTGGGACTTGCTTTCTAGCAAACAGCCTGATTTCTTATGTTTAACAGAAACCTGGCTTACACCTAGCTCGGCAGCAGTTTTGGTCCAAGCCATTCCCCCCACTTACCTTATTATTCATCATGACCGCCCACTCCCCAAACGTGGTGGAGGGGTTGCAGTCATTTTTAGGGATAAGTATGTTATTACCCAGCTTTTATGCCCCCATGCACTTAATATGGAAGTTTTATTCTTTCTGTGTGCTATCACACCATCCCATATCATCCATTTTTTACTCATATACCGCCCTCCTGGCACTATTGGGTCTTTTGCGAAAGGTCTAGTGGATCTTATAGCTGATCTGAACCTGAAATATACCAATTTAGTGATCTTAGGTGATCTTAACCTGCAATTTAACCTGCCAAGATCTGCAGAAATAAATTTCTTTTTTGACAGCCGTTCTGATCTTCATTTGCTTCAATTGATCCAGGCTCCAACCCACTCACAGGTTAATACGCTATACTTAGTGTTCGCTAAGGATTCCTTGTTACGCCTTGGCCCTATCGAACCAGTGGTATGGTCTGAGCACTACCTGGTATCATGTACTTTCATACTTCCCACTCTCCCTGGGAAACCTCTTCCCCCCAAAACTCTACTGCATTCCTGGTGCTCGGCCGATCCCAAGGCACTCAGTGCCCAGATAGCCATCAACTGTGCCTCTCTGAGGCCCTTATCCCTCACATCTCTTTCCAGATCCCTAGTGACCGCAGCAGATCTCTGCGCCCCACTTAAACTAACTCAAGGGCACAGATTACCCCCCCAACCTTGGCTTATGGACCAGCTTAAATCTGCTCGCCTGCAACTCAGACAATTGGAGAGCAAATTGAGAAATAGTTATACCCCCGCGCTCAGAGAACTTTACAAACTCGGTCTTTCTAATTACCTGGCCAGTGTTAAACTGGCTAAAGCTACTTTTTTTCTCTCACAAAATTGAAAATGCCATGTGCAAGCCCAAAACTCTGTTCCCATTTGTACACTCTCTAGCCTCTTCTGAGGCCCTTACCTCTATGGTTAAACCTTCGCAAAAATTGTGCAACGACCTTGCCTCTTTTTTCATCACAAATTCGCAATTTGCTCTAATATCACCAAATCTCATTCAATAATATCCCCTGATGCCACTGTGTCTCCGCCTGACCCCTCTCTCGACCCTTCCACCAACTGGTCCATCTTCCCTCTGGTCACTGAGGCAGATGTTTTAGCAGCTATTTTAAAGATTAAATCATCCTCTTCTGAGGATGCCATTCCGGCCACCATTATGAAGCAGATTGCCCCTGACATTCTAACAATATTACAGCAGCGATAAATAACTCCTGCCAGTCAGGCCAAGTTCCTGCGGAGCTGATATCAGCAAGGGTCATTCCCCTTTTGAAAAAGCCCTCACTTGATCCCACTGTCCCGGCTAACTTTCGTCCCATTTCTTTGCTTCCTTTTCTGTCCAAACTTTTGGAATCTCTCATCACACCTCTTTTATCTTCTTTCCTGGAATCTTCTCAAATCTTCAACCCTGCCCAGGCTGGTTTTAGACCGGGGAGGGGCTTGGAAAGCGTGCTTGTCTCCGTACAAGATGACATGTCTAGGCTAGTCGATGCGGGAAGAAGGGGTGCCCTGATTCTGCTGGATTGGTCAGCCGCGTTTGACACGGTTGACCACCCCATCCTCCTTTCACGTTTGACGCAGATTGGGATATCTGGCTGTGTTCTTGCATGGTTCACCTCCTTTCTCTCTGACTGCACACAAACCCTTGCTATTCCCCCTTTTCTCTCCTTCTCCTGCCCCCTCACTTGCGGTGTCCCACAGGGATCCTCTCTTTCCCCGATCTGTTCAATATCTATATTTGGGCACTAGTTTGCCTTATTCACTCCTACAGACTGAACTGTTATTCCTATGCTGATGACACCCAAATCCTGATCCGTTTAGATCAGGATCAGGCAGAATTCTCGTCTTGTCTTCATGACTGCCTCAGAGCAGTCGGTGTCTGGATGGACCAGAACTGGCTCAAACTTAATGGAGATAAAACGGAGGTGATGGTGGTGGGCTGTCCTTCTGATCCCTCACTGTGGACCTCTGCCTTTTGGCCTACCTCTCTAGGTCCTTTACCGAGCCCAGTTAGTAAGGTAAAAAATCTGGGAGTTGTCCTCTCCGTATCCCTCCCTATGGCCAACCAGGTTACTGCTGCATGCCAGTCTGCCCACCACCAGATTAGAGTTCTTAAGAAGGTCCTTCCTATGATACCAGAAGCCATCCGCTCCCCTGTGGTGGCGGCGCTATTGCTCCCGCGGTTGGACTGCTGCAACTCTTTGTATCTGTCTCAACCGACGGGTTTGATACAACGGCTCCAGCACATGCAGAATCTGGCGGCTAGGCTAGCCACTGGCTCTCCCTATGGTGCTCATATTTCGCCAGTACTTCGACGTCTTCACTGCCTTCCGGTAGCCCAGCCTGTTCATTTTAAGTCGCTATGTATTGTTCACCGTGAGTTTTTGCAGTCCAAATTTTCTCGGTACACACGGAACGTGACCTACGCTCCTCCACCACCAATCTACTTCTGGTTCCAAGATTTAACTGTGAAAGGATCGGTGGCCGGGCCTTCTCCATTGCAGCTGCTGAGCTCTGGAACAACTTTCCACTGTCACTCAGAGGCACCTCAAACCATCTTGGCTTTAGAAAAGCTCTTAAAACCACTCTATTTTAGTCCTTCTCCCCCACTGTTTTCTTCCTCTTGAGTAGGCAGTTTTCCTCTCTAGCGCCATGATGCCCCTGGGCGACCTTGCGCTTTACAAGTTCATTTAACATAACATAAGATAAAGGGGGTAATTCATAGAATTCAGCGCACAAGTGGCGCACGCGGCTGGCGCACAGTGTGCACGTGCAAATCCCTGCGCCAGCCGAGTGCGCTAAAATACATTTCCGCGCACAGCGTATTCATGGATTCCAGCCACCAAAACCAGCCGTGGCGCACAGTGGCGCAGCGAGCCTGCAGCAGCGCTAGTTACGCCCCCAAGAATGCCCCTTGCGCAGGGAAAAGCCATCAAAATCCCCAATCCAGCGCAAAGGGCTGCACTAACCCTGTACCAGCACGGCAAGCGGGGTACGTGTATCACTGGGGTGCGCCGGAAGTTCCTCACGTGATTTCAGCTGGGTACGTGTATTACTGGGGTGCGCGGAAGTTTTCCACGCGATTGGCCCTCTACGAGCGTGGTACGTGTATTACTGGGGTGCGCGGGAAGTCTCACACGCAAATTCAGCAGGGTATGTGTATTTCAGGGGTGCGTGGGAAGTTTCACACGCGATTCCATCAGGGTACGTGTATTTCAGGGGTGCGCAGGAAGTTCCACACGCGATTCCATCAGGGTACGTGTATATCAGGGGTGCGCGGGAAGTTTCAGACGCGATTTCAGCTGGGTACGTGTATTCCAGGGGTGCGCTGGAAATTCCACACGCGAATGTCCTGGGTACGTGTATTTTGGGGTGCGCGGGAAGTTACACACGTGAATTCAGCAGGGTACGTGTATTTCAGGGGTGCGCGGAAAGTTCCACACGCGATTCCATCAGGGTACGTGTATATCAGGGGTGCGCTGGAAGTTCCGCACGCGAATGTCCTGGGTATGTGTATTTCGGGGTGCGCAGGAAGTTACACACGTGAATTCAGCAGGATACGTGTATTTCAGGGGTGCGCGGAAAGTTCCACACGCGATTCCATCAGGGTACGTGTATATCAGGGGTGCGTGGGAAGTTCCACACGCGAATGTCCTGTGTACGTGTATTTCAGGGTGCGCGGGAAGTTTCACACGCGATTTCAGCAGGGTACGTGTATTTCAGGGGTGCGCGGGAAGTTCCACACGCAAATGTTCTGGGTACGTATATTTCGGGGTGCACGGGAAATTACACTTGTGAATTCAGCAGGGTATGTGTATTTCAGGGGTGCGCGGAAAGTTCCACACGCGATTCCATCAGGGTACGTGTATATCAGGGGTGCGCGGGAAGTTCCACATGCGAATGTCCTGTGTACGTGTATTTCGGGGTGCGCGGGAAGTTTCACACGCGATATCAGCAGGGTACGTGTATTTCAGGGGTGTGCAGGAAGTTCCACAACGGATTACATCAGGGTACGTGTATATCAGGGGTGCGCGGGAAGTTCCACACGCAATTCCATCAGGGTACGTGTATATCAGGGGTGCGCGGGAAGTTCCACGCGCGATGTCCTGTGTACGTGTATTTCGGGGTGCGCGGGAAGTTTCACACGTGATATCAGCAGGGTACGTGTATTTCAGGGGTTCCGTGGAGTACTACATGTGAATTGGCTGTGTGGGTCCTCCCAGGTGTCCGCTCTACAACCTCCACGGCCCCTGCAGGCAGCCCACACCACGGGGGACTACCCTGCAACCCCACTCATGTCCCCCAGCACCCCCACCCCACAGCAGTGCAGGGCACCCTCCACCAGGCCCCCAACTCATATCCCCCTGGACCCCCACCACCCAGCATCCAGGGGCACCCTCCACCAGGCCCCCACTCATGTCTCCCGGCACCCCCACCCCCCAGCAGTGCAGGGCACCCTCCACCAGGCCCCCACTCATGCCCCCCTGCACCCCCACCCCCCAGCATCCAGGGGCACCCTCCACCAAGCCCCCACTCATGTCCCCCACCCCCCAGTACTGTGGGACACCCTCTACCAGGCCCCCACTCATGTCCCCCTGCACCCCCACCCCCCAGCATCCAGGGGCACCCTCCACCAAGCCCCCACTCATGTCCCCCTGCACCCCCACCCCCCAGCAGCCAGAGGCAACCTCCACCAAGCCCCCACTCATGTCTCCCAGCACCCCCACCCCCCAGCACTGTGGGGCACCTGCCAGCAGGCCCCCACTCATGTCCAACTCATGTCCCCCTGCACCCCCACCCCCCAGCACTGTGGGGCACCTGCCAGCAGGCCCCCACTCATGTCCAACTCATGTCGGGTCCGCAGGGCCGTCGACATGTCCACCTCCAACCCCCTGCGAATTGCCTCGAGGCACTCAGCCCGCCTCAGGGCCCTCCGCATGGAGTTCTCCGCCCTGACCATCGTGAGCCGTGCCTCTTCCGCCGGCTGCCGCTCCGCATCTAAGGCGTGGCCCAACCGCTGTCACACGCAAGACACTTCCCGTCCTGGGTCCTCCTGCCATCCGGCTGATGCCTGCCCCTCCGATGTCGAAGGCCCCGAGCCATCATGGCTCCCACCACGTTGCTGCTGCTGCTGTGCCTCTGCCCGTGCACAGCCTCCTGCTGCCTGCACATCCTCCGCTGGCTGGGGTGCAGTCGTTGATGTGGCCACCCCTGCTGGACGTCCGACTCCCGACTGTGGCAGGGATGCCTCCTCCACCAGCCTGGCCGCACTGTCAGAGGCAGCTCCACAGGGCACCCAGGTGACTAATGGGTAGGAAGATGGCACGGAGGATGACTGGCGCATAGGGGGTTCAGTTGAGGAGGAGGTTGTAGCAAGCCCCATCAAACGGAGGAATCCGGCCTGGGTGACCTGTCCCAGTAGGCCGACGCGGTCAACGAGCCATTCGAGATGAAGTGCAGTCTCCTCATGAAAAGACTGCAGGTCACCTCGCATGGCCCGTTGAAGCAACACCACAACAGTCAGGACAGGCTCAACCCGGACCCGGATAGCCACGTCCGGAGGCAGAGGAAGGCCAGTTGTCATGAGCTCATCCCCTGCTTGAAAACGGGTCTGGACGTAGGCATCCCTGCTGGTGCAAGATGATGCAGTGACAGGATCAGGGACAGGATTGCACACAGGCATCTCTGCGGCGGCCTGTGCTGCCTCCTGTCCCTGGTCCTGCACTGAACCACTAGCACCAGTGTAATCCCCACCTCCAGACCCCGTCTCTGTTGCTTGCACGGCCTCCTCCTCCACCAAACCCCCCACCAACCTGGATGACTCTGTGCCATCTTCCCCCGTTGGGCCCCGTGGGGTCCCAGCTGCCCCTGCTGCTGCCGAGGAGTCCAACTCCAACCTCTGCCTCTTGGACCTCCCCCCGGCAGCTGCGGCCTGGGATGCGGCACCGGACTCCTCACTCCCCGACTAGATCACAACCTGGGAGGGGAGCCGGGCCTTGCGTCTCTGGCTGGCAGTGCGATCCCCGCCGCTGTGCTCCACAGCACCTTCTCCGCCCTCTTCATCAGTTGACGCTGCAGACAGGGAAAAATAAAACACAGGCATCAGGGCACTGTACAATGGACACATACACACATGACAGTTGTACATGAGTGGCATTGGCAAACCTCAGACATGGCATCACAATCGCCAACACACATGTCATTTGAATTTCCACACATGAGCCATACCACAGCCATATCGCAACTGCCAGCACCATCCATACACATACAACAGCATGAGCAGGCAAAGGTGAGCCAGACATCACATGCAACACAGGGAGTGCACTACACATGCACGCACACCACCACACTTGCATGCATGTGTACACCTCTGCCAACTGTCGCAGTGTTCAGATGGGCATCCATGTCACATCTGCCAATCAGGCTTCCACATCCCGCTGTCACATGCATCCATGTTGCATCACTGTTGCACCCTTGTCAAATACACACACATGCACATGTACACAGTGCTGATACATGCAGCTGAAAACAACATACATGCGTGACATCACGAACATGCCTACTTACATACACATTCATCCAAACATCCAAACATGTATGACGACACAACTGCATTTGGCATGCAAGCCTACACACACAAGCACCATCCATGTCTCACACATGACAGCCCTCGCATGTGTTAGACTCACGGCCCTGTACATCCCCACCCATACTCGTCCCCATACAAACAGATGTGCAACCTGCACACTACTGGCACATCACCACACACAGAGCTTACAATCATGATGCATGTACACTTACCGCTCGACTCCAGACGGGTCTGCCTCTCAAGGACCTTGACGTGGAGCGCTGGGGATATGCGTTCTAGGACCCTCATCTGATCTTCCGACAAGTGGCCCCGGCACCCCTTAGCATCCGCTGCCTTCAAGAGGCGCCGGGCCTTGTTGAGGGTCCTGGACCTGAAGTCCTCCCAGCGCTTCTTGACATGTTGGAAGTCGCGGACTGCCACCCCCTCTGCGTTGATGGCAATCACGATGTCCATCCAGATCCGAGTCCGTCCTTCCTTGTCGGCGCAGGAACTTCCGAAGAGGGCATCATACTGCCCCAGGACTTGCTCCACCAGGACACCAACTTCAGTGGCAGTGAAGCTGGTGCCCCTTTGCCTCTCTGGCCGGGGGTTGTCAGTGGTGCCAGATGTTGCAGTGCCCGACATGACAACCCCAGAGGAAGGAGTGGGTGTGCAACTGGGTCCTGGGGCTGGGCTGTGGAGCGATGGAATCCCAGTCGGGAGTCTTCGGTTCCAGCAGGGGTGGTCACAGCAACAGCACCCCTGGCTGATGTGCAGGCAGCAAATGGCAGGGCACGTGGGCAGCAGGCAGTCAGGCAGCAGCAGATGGCAGGTGGGAGCGTGCTCGGGGCTCTGGGGGGCAGTAATTCGGCCTTCTGGGCAGGAGCGTGGTATTCCGTGTGCTTACGCGTGGCCAGCTTGATACGGAGTGATTTGGCACATGAAAATTCTGCACGTCAGCGTGTAATTCGAGGAAAGGCCCTTAGCACGTAAGCGCGTCTGCACGCATACGCAATTTCATTGGACAGAAGGCCCTTCAAGTGCAAGCGCCTCTGTGACGTGACGCGCGCAGGCGTGCATGGGCATTTCAGCGCGCGTGAAAAACTGCACGTCCGTGTGTAATCTGAGGAAAGGGCCCATGCGCGTAAGTGACGTGACACGTGCGGGCGTTTCCCTCAGCACGGGTTAAAGGTGAGCGGGGCCAGCAGTTCGCTGTACGTGCCTTTCGGGGAGACCGACGTGTGTTGCTGCTTCCTGTTGTTTCTCGCGCCATCACAACTTCACAGCTATCAAGGACGTATCTCTTCTTTTGGCTGGGGTATTGGCTACGCGTGTTTTTCTGCATCGCGCTAGTCAGACGGTGAGTCGCACACGCTATTTTTCCCACTGCGGGTGCCCCTGTGTATCGCACCCATTTTCGATGTCATAGTAGCCTGCATGTCCCACGCGTACGCGTTATTCGTGTTACACAGTTGCCACCGCGTACTGCGGGAGGTTGAATCCACGCACGTAGGCTGCAGGGTTGCGTGCACGGTTTTACTGCAGTTTTGGGGTGCATGAGCGTTGCGTGACCCGTCACTACATCACCGGGGTACACATACAGCCTTGCAGGTGCAGTGGGGCTGTTAACATCTTGCTTCCCACCCCCTTCACCCCAATTGCCCAGGTCAACTGTGGTGTACACCTCCCATTGGCACTACTCCATCTGTGCCGGCACTACTACATCTGTACCATGGTTGGGAGGACACCAAAGGTGAGGGGCGCCTCAGCTGGGCGTACTCCTCATGGCGGGCGTGGTCGGGGACGTGGCCGTGGTGACCAGGGAGTAGGGGGACTCCAGGGTGTCCAGGGCAGCTACAGAGGGGGAAGAGGCAGGGGTGCGCCACTTGAGCACAATGTTGTGCCATGTGTCGGTGCAGTCATGCCACCACCCCCTGTGGTTCCGGGGGATGTAGCTTCTGCATCTGTCACTGGCACCCGTGTGACCCGGCAGTCCGTTCCATCGACTGCCACGGGCCCAAGGGTAGTGGTAGCTGCAGGTGCAGCTGTGGACACCGCCACCCAGGCTCAGGGTCTGCCAGCGCAGGCTGCATTGGCACTTGAGGAGCCCTTGGTAGATTTCCAACAGGCCAGGAAGGAAACCATAGGGGCAGGCCGGGCCGCTCAGACCAAGACACGTGTCCCTGGGGCAGTTATGTCATCTGATGCCCCGAATAACCAGGTGTTGGCAAGTGCAGGGGCAGTTGCACCCAACAACACCCCGGTTGTGAGTCTGCCAACCAGGACCGTTGCGGTCAATGACCCTGCCACAGCTGATGTTGCTGCGCATGGTCCATTAGAGGGCACCCAGATGCCACTGACACAAGTCAGGCCTTTGGTCATCCCTCCACCTGCCACAGGCTGGGACCCCACACACAGCCACGACCTCCTGCACGTCGAGGAAGAAGTTCTTTCTGCAAGCAGGAACTGGACTTCCTCGTGGGCTGTGTGCGAGGCCACAGCCGTGACATGCTAGTGGGTGCCAATAGTCAGACTATGGATGCCCAACGTGACACCCACTGAAACCATGTTGCGGAACATGTCAGTTCATTCGGCCATGAGGTGCGCATGGCGCAAGAGTGCAAAAAGCGTTGGAATGACATCAAACGCAGCACTAAGGCTAAGTGCGCACTAATTACAACTTGACTCTGGTGACTGGCGGTGGGCCTGCACCAGAGGAGGAAGAGCTCACTCCGCATGAGGCACTCGTTGCGGAGTTCATACCACCTGAATTGGTCGAAGGAATGGGAGAGATGCTGGACTTTGATGCCCAGTCCAGTGAGCGTTGATGTGTGTTTGTTGAGGACGTGTGTGTTTCACTTGTGGGATGTGTTGTGCATGATTGCCACTACATGTGACGTGTACATGGTTCTGATGTGTAAGTAATGCAATGCTTCCGTGATGCATGTCTGCTCTGCTGGATGGTGGACATGTGGAGCAGACGGGGACTGTCCGCATCACCACTATTGCACCCTACTGACATGCTGGTTACAAGTATGCCCCTGCGGTCCATGTTCCAGCTCACTGGCCCTTCTGCATGTGGCGTGGGGTGACCTTCCTCTCAGCCCAATGCATGACTGACGTGCATGTCTCCTCTGCCTGCATGCGGGGACTCCATGTAGGCATGCTCCCTTGCCCCTCCTCCGCCACTCTGCACCCCAGTTCCACCTTTGCACTGGTCTGCTTCAATCTTGCCAATGTGTACTTTCCTGTTCATGCGTCCTGTGTAGATGCTAACTTCCAGCGTACAATCTGCCAGACATATGCCATGTGGTACAGCCTTAGTACTTGATGCAGGGTATCTCACTTGTACTGTGCATAGGTCAGATGTCCCACAGGGACATGAGTGCCCATTCATGCTCCATGTGCATTGCACGCATGCCCCTATGTGTCCTTGACTAGATGATCACTGTAACACAAGTCCTGGGTGACATACATTGCATGGCATCTCATCAGCCTTCCCATGTCAACTGTGGCTCAGTACTGCGTTGCACACATGTTTAGAATCTGACAATCTGTGTGGCTCACAGGCCTCAGCCTGTTCAATGGCCAATTACTCTGTCCAACTGTTGTTGTGTCTTCTTCACACGTGGGCGGCCTCCAGAGTTTTCATCATGTGTCCTGCTTACTGTCCCATCATCCTTTGCAGTGTTGTCACTTGAATCACATTAAGCTGTTGATGCCAGTCAACACTGCCTGTCAATACACAGGTGTATGGTCAGCCTTTTGATACCATGCTAGGCATCCCTGCTTTTTTACTGGGGTGGAGGGGTGCTTGGCTTCTAGATATGGTACACATTGAATGCACAATGCACGTGATGCCTGAATTTGACCTTGCACTGCCTTCACATTTCCTGGCACACACCATGGAGTCCTTGTACATGTAGGCTGTGAGTGGCATACACAATTTTCTGCACTGCATAGACCCACTTCCATGGAAACTGCCACCTTTCAACAGGTCTGATCACAGAAGCAATTCAAAGTTGACCCAGCATGCATGCCAGGTTATATGTTGTGTGTCACATGTCTGCCTGATGCGTTTGTTGTCGGTGTGTGTGTTGTGTGCTTCTGACATGTGTAGTGACCTTTTCTCTCTCTATTTTTCAGGTGATGATGCAATGGAGGCAGAGGGTGGTGTTGTCATACCAGACACAGGGTTGTTACCACTACATCAACCCGGCACAAGTGGGGGTCGTGGGGTGGTAGGCCATGAAAACCCCCAAGTGTTACAGTCCATCTTGTCTCTGGCTGCCTATGAGTCCAGCCTTGATGACGACTCTGACGTCCATGTTGAGTTGGATGAGCATCAAGTCCATGTGTCAGGGGTGAGTGATTCTGATGTGGACACTCCTCTGTCTGCGACACCTGCACTGAGGGATCAGACAGTCTTGGTTCCTCCGCCCGTGGTGGATCGGGACGCAGGGTCACCCTCCACCCCAGTCACTGATGTGCCTGGGACATCACGTCGACGGGGGCATGTAGTCGTGCAGTCGCGGGCGGTGCCAACACAGCGAGGACCCCCGGTCCTTGGGTCCCGCAGGGATCAAGCCAGGCAACGCGGTCGCCGCGCGCAACCGCAGTATACTGAGTGGGAGCAAGACATGATTGCCAATTCAGAACGGCAGGGGGCAGCAATGGAGAACATCGCTGAGAGCATGGAGCGTGTGGCCCGATCTGTGCTCCCCCCTGCTAGGCAGGTGCTTCTCCAGCAGCAGGCGGCACGGTCCACGGCCCACTCGCTCAGGCTGGGCATGGCAGCCTCAGACAGGGCACGCCAGGCTGAAATGTCGTCTCTGCGTAAAGCAATTGCTGCTCACGCAGAGGCGCACATGGATGCCCTGAGGGAGGAGTATGCTTCCCTCAAATCCACTCTGGGTGTCCTTATGATGTCCTAGAGGCAGCGGGCAGAGGAGAGGTTTGCACAGCTTGAGCGTACCATCTCGGCTGAGCTACAGGCTTGCCGAGAGGTGCAGCGGTTGTCCAGCCAGGCCTTGCAGGAGGAACTCTGTGTTACACGTGCTACCTTGCAAGAGGAAGCACGTGTATCACGTGAGGTTCTGCATGCAGACCTACGTCACATCGCCACACAGAACCAGGCTCACCCGTCCGGCAGACTTGCTGCCGACGAGGGGCAAGCTGCGGCTAGGCGTGGCCAGGCTACTGTGCCACATCCTCCTTTCCAGGATGAGCCAAACTCGGACGACCATCTATCTCCCACATAGGTCGGGCTGTGCAGGCGTTGAGCCAATGGAGGTTTTTTTTTTTGGCTCAGCATCATTGCATGCGGGTGTTGAGCAGCACCCTGTACCTCCCCCCTCCTGGGTGCCTCCCCTCCCCCTGGGTCGTATGTGGCCATTTTTGATTTTTCTTTTAGTTTAGTTAGTTAAGTTTCTGTTTGATAGTTAGTTTAATTAGGTAATGTAGGTTTTTCATAGTTAGTGTAATTAGTTAATATAGTTTAAAATTGCTTGTCTATTGTGCTTTCATGTGACGGTGCGGTGCTTTGTGGCTTTTGAAGGCATCCACTGTCTGTTCCAGCTGGGCCCTTCAGGCTTGTCTTGTGTATGTGTTTGCTGCTTGGGGTCCTTGACTCACATATGCCACTCCTGCCTCCCTTATCTATGGGCTCGCAAGGATGGTTCGGTGTGACAACCTATTACACAAGGGCTTTGGACTGTCATATCTGTGGCATGTCTGGTGCTGTGTGACTTGTGTTGACACCCCTAGTGGGGATGATTGCGGTGTTATTGTCCACTGTTCAGCTTTTGCTAGATGGGGTGTTTCATGATTAATGTGTACATTCATTGCTATGCATTGTGTAGTATGTTTCTTATCTTTAATGTACACGTGCTTGTTGCAATTCCTGCCGTAGATAGTGTGTTCCACACTTTGGATGTGAAAGACGGACTGATGGTGTGATTTCTGATGTAAGTCTCTGACATGGTCCAGTAATGAGATGCCTGAAGAGACACACACAGATGACTTTAAAGCATTAATCATGTGTTTCATGCCCTTTCTGCAGGGGGATGAGCCTCCAGAGCACCTTTGCCAACAGACATGGCCCATTGGATGTCTGAATTCTGGACACGTTTGTTGGTGCCCACATGCACATGTGTGCACAAGCAGAGGCACAGGGATTGCAGACCTACATCCTAGAACTGCTGACGTGTTCCAAGGAACTCCAGGCAAGGTGAGCAGCACAGGGGGGCCACAACACAGCAAAGCTTGCACCAGGCTAGTTGCACATGCAGGCTTAGTCACAGCACTGAGGGTGAGCTTGGACGAATATTGGTGTTGAAGCACACAATGCAGCTCAGATGTGTTGGTGGACTGATGGCTGTTGATTGTAAGGTTGTCTGGGACACCTGCAGGGGCAGTGGCACATACCCTCCGGTACACCAAGGTCCATTGAGGCACTTGTATCAACCATGTAGCCTTCCGAGACATGGAAAGGGGCAGCTCACAGGGACATACAGCAAGGGACATACTCGGGTGCAGTGCATTTAATTTCCATGTACATTTTGATACATGCACTGCCAACTTTGTTTCGGTCATGGTGGAACACGACTTGTTCTGAGGTCATGTCTTGCTATATGGGTCTGTCTGCTTACCCAGGGAACATTGCATGTTGTGTGAATTGTGAGACATTGGTGTTCCACTTGCCACGCACCCACCGGCGGCTGACTTACTGCATTGACTGTGTATGACCCATCACAGGGGCAATGTTATATATGGGTACGAAGCATCTACACCAGATTGTCTGTTTGTAGAGTAGTTTGTTGCTATGGGGCATGTACGGGAAGTAATGGGCACGTACAGATTATTAACTGTGGCTCTCTTTGCAGCATTGCAGTGCTCCTGTAACCGGACCTGAGAGTGCGCAGGCAGGAGGCAAGCACTCAAAACCAGAGCTAAGTGTCTTGTTGTTTTTCTTTCAAACTGCTCTGCATAGGCTTGCTGGGGGGTGCACTAATGCATGGATGAATGTTTAATTCAATTTGGTATGTTTGTTTTCCCCTAATCACCCGGAGTCCTATCCAATTATAAACCATGTACCCTCTACCCGGTGTTTCTGCTTCCCGTACCTATCCAAGCAACGTTCCCTAACCCTCTTTCCCCGCTGGGGTTGCGGATGCCTATTTAAGCCCCAAACTTGCAGGCGCCAAAACCCTAGAGGGGGTGGTTGGTTTGTGCTACTCCTAAGCCTGGACTAAAGAAGGCCATGACAATGATGTCCAAGTTTGTTCGGATTGTGTATGTGTTCATGCAGGTAGTACATTTTCGTGCATTCCCTACTTTCATGTGTCATTCCTCCTCCCCTCTCCTGCCACTCATTCCAGTTATCCAGTGTGCCAACACCTGTCCCGACTGCTTATGCCTGACCCTCCTTCCCCACCAGGGTCTCAGAGGCCTGTGTGAGTTTGACCTTGCAGGCACCCGGGACACGGTGGGGGTGGTTGTTTCGTGACACTCCCGCGCCTGTACACGGGACCTGTGATAGTACACATCCGTTCATGGTGCATCATTCTATGTTATGCACCACACATGGTTCACATCCTGTTGTGACATTGTTTTACTGTGCTACCTTGGTTGTTACATCATTGTGGTAGTACTTGGCCTTTGTGAGGTACTGCTACGTCAAGTCATCTACTGGAGGGTGTTCTTGTTCGTGTTTCTGGCTTGGATTTTGTGATTTTGCAAATGAGGGTGGACTCTGAGGGTGCAGGCACCTTTTTACACACAAGGTGGGAGATGGTGACGAAGGGGAAGGGTGATCCTGTGGCCAGGTGAAATTGAAGGTTGAAGGCTCCATGACCCAGGTGCAGTTGTTCAGTGGGTCATGGTCATTTGTGAGGGGGGGGTTTGTTGTTGATAGTTGCCTTGCCCTGCAGTGTGATGGGAACCCTGACATTGTAATGGTGGTATCCTATGTACATGTTGTGTTCTGCTGATCAATGCCTGTTCATGTGTTGTGTTTACCTTTCAGGTGTGAGGGGATAGTTGTGGTTTGATATGCTGGGGTGTACACATGGTGAATGTTCACATGTGATGTGTAGAGGACACTGATGGTCACTTGATTGCACATGCATATGTTGAGTGCATGTCCTTACTGACCCACGCACTATGATGCACTACATGTACAACCACCCTTGCATATCCTCTTGTACACTCTGTTTGCCTTCTGGTGCCCACTGTGTCCCTGCAGCACATGTTCTGTGACCAATTATGGATCCTGTACATGCCTAATTTGCTTTTTGATGTGGTCTGTTGCTTAGATGTGATGCTCAGGGTGTGCATCACACACAATGGCTGTTCACTGTGCTGTACGCTGAGCAGAGTGTTGCAGGAGTTGGACACAGCACACAGAAGCTGCAGTGTTGATTTTGCAATGCACAATGTGCATGTAGACAGGCATTCATTGTTATGTTACGTCTACAACTTTTGTAATGCGCTTGGAAATGACTTATTTTGGGTGGGAGGTTGTTGGTCAGTCATTTCATCTGATTCCATGTCAGGCATCATTGTCTGATGCCACTGTACATTTTTGACATGCAATGTGTACCTTATTGGTACTGTGTTGGTGTATGGGTATTGCTTGCCATGGTTGTGGTTTGGGAGGGTTTGAGTGACATAACAGTGATTGTCATTGCCTGTTTTGCAGGTGTGTGTGATTCACACCTTGCATGTCAGGGTCATCCGCTTCTTAAAGCAACTAGCTGGGGGTAGATCTCTCTCCGCGGCAGGGGCCTCCCTCTGGAACAGCCTTCCTGCCTCACTGGAACTTGAGGAGAACCATCTCCGGTCCCGGAAGCACCTCCTCTTTGCTTCTGCTTTCTCTCTGCCTCTCCCTTGCAAAATTCTTCACTGGAACTGCACTGGATCTGCAACTGGGCCACTCTCACCGACCTCGGTCCCTGGCCCAGCCACTCTCCACTTGCACTGCCTCCCTGGCAACCCCTGCACTGCGGTACTGTCTCTCTATCCCTACAGCTCCCCCTTCCCAGCACTTGTCTGCACTTACCTTTGCAGTTGCCACCAGCTGGCCTATTTATTTTTTTTTTAGTCTACTTACCCTGTACTGCACTCCCCCCTCCTCTTCCCCTTGCACTTTTCCCTTCCCCCTAACCCTGCACTTGCACAATCTAAATGACACCGGGCCTAGTAGTATCGTTGTCTGTCTTCCCTTGTTCCCCCCTCCCTGCCTCATCGCACCTTGAAATACTTGTGTATAGGCACGTTACAAATGCCATATCATGTCATGTCATATGTGTGCCTTTTGGTCACACAGGATAGCTTGTGTTTAAGTAGCTAGGGATGCAGACAATGTGGCACTTCCATGGCAACTATCTCAGGGTGGTAGGGTTGTGACAGTTGACTGTATCTTTGTCATCATCGATTGTCACCTGGTATGTGCCAGGCCTGTGTGCACTCCGCAGGGGTGGGAGTTTAGGTGAAAAATGAGGCCACAAGCTGGGTCCGGGCTTCCTCGCCACGTGCCCTGTCCCCTCCCATGGGCAGCGCCTGTGCCTGTGGTTGGGGATGTGGGGGCACCACCATGTCCACCGGTACGCCCTGCCGTGTTGCAACATTGTGCAGGACACATGCTGCCACAATGATCCTGCACACTACTGGGGGTGCATATAGTAGCTGCCCGCCAGAGCGGTCAAGGGAGCGGAAACGTGACTTGAGCACTCCGAATGTGCGCTCCACTATGGCCCTGGTTGCAATATGGGCGGCGTTGTATCTTACCTGGGGTGGTGTGGTGGGGTTCCGGATTGGCGTCATCATGTGGTTGCTCAGAGGGTAGGCACTGTCCCCTGGGGAGGTGTAAATGGTTGTGATTATTGGGGTTTGTGTATTTGTGTGTATGTGTGTGACATGCATGCATGTGCAAGGGCATTTGTACTCACCTAGGAGCCATGTGTCGCCATGCTGCCCAGCTTCCAGGGCCCGGCTCAGGGCGGACATTCTGTATATGAAACTGTCATGGGTGGAGCCAGGGTAGTTTGCATAGACAGAGGTGATGATTCCCTTTGCATCGCATACCACCTGTACATTGATGGAATGCCAGTGCTTGTGGTTTCGGTAGATGTGCTCAGTGGCCCTAGGTGGACGTAGGGCCACATGGGTGCAATCTATGGCACCAAGCACTTTGGGGAAGTGTGCCACCCTGAAAAAATCCAAGACACCGGCCTGCCTTTCTGCGGGTGTTCTGGGCATGTATATGTGCCTGCGGACAGAGGGGCGCGCTGTCATGATTGCCAGTACCTGGTGTAGGCAGCGTGACTGCGTGGCCTGTGAGACCCCCCCCACTATGGCAGTAGTCCGCTGAAATGACCCAGTGGCCGAAAAATGCAGGACATTGAGCCCCTTGTCCAAGGGGCTCAATGCTTGGGAGCAAAGGGTGGGGGATGTAAGGTCATCTTCCCACTCCCTGACCAGGTCTAGGATGATATGGGGTGGAAACCTATACCTGCCGTAGACCTGGTCGTCAGGCATCCCAAAAAGGCTTGTCCGTGGTGCGAAAATGCGTGCCCTGGCTATTCTCCTCCTCCTGCGGTGTCCCACGATCAGGGTTGCGACAAATGGTGCATTCATCGTAGCTGTATATACGCGTTTGTTGTTTGCGCGCACTTTTATACTGTGCGCGGGGACGCTTCCGCCAGCCTTCGTGTGGCGGACGCATTGACGCCTGTGTGCGTCTTTTGCCGTGCGTGGGTTTCCCGTATTCTAATCCATGAATACAGGTTGTTCGCGTGCGTGTGGGCGTTCCGTGTAGTTCCCTGCAGTACTTCCCCAGTTACGCCTTATTTTTCACGCGTTATTCCCCATTCCGCGTGTTACGCCTACTGTTCTGCCCACTTTGGTTGTGTGCGCCGCGCTATGTGCCATGGCAGGATTTGACGCACGGACAGCGGGAAACACGCGCAGCGTCTTCCTTGCATAGCACGCGTGCGCATGCGCTTGGTTTCTCACGCTTGCGCCACCTTGCGCCTGCTTGCGCTGGGATTTTCGGTGCACGTTTGCTCCATGAATCGACCCCAAAATGTTCATCCACACCCCAGGTCATGTATCTGCACTGTCCATTTGGATAACAATAGATCCATCATCCCGCATACTTCTTGTGATTCTTCGGATGAAGGAACTTTGTTCCCTCAGGTGCTACGATGCTGGCTTATATGTATTTTCTGATTTCTGGCTGGGGTGGGAGTAGAGCATCCACTGTACCCCAGAAGCCCTGCCACTGTACAAACTATCCTAGCACCGTGAACTTGCCTGCCCCAAACCTTAGTAAACTGTTCAGTTTCTCTTGAATCACATCTAAAACGGCCAAGATAGTAGTACTGTGACTAACTTGCCATTGAGCTGCCTGGTAGCAGAAACAACAAAGTAAATACTCCGGCAGGAAGAGGGGGTGATAGATGGGTGAAACACATGGTCTAGACTAGAGTGTGCCCACAGACTAGCTTGTCTGTGCCACTCCCCTAGAATGCATTCCTGTTGCATTAACCCACATCTAGAAACAACATAACATAACAGAAGAAGAAATGTGCTTCCTCCTTTACGTTACACTTTGGACAGCACAATAAATGGGGATGATTATATCTTCTTGCCAATACAGCAGCCAATAATAGACAATTGAAGCAGGCTCTTGTTAATGGGCTTCTTTGCAGAGTATGATCACTCCATAAAAGATATTCCTGGATTTTATCTGACGCAATAATTATGCATCTGCAATTTGATGGTTTACAGATCTCGACTGATTCTCTCTTGTCAAAGATGTAGAACTAAATCCTTATGTAGAGGAATGTACAACGCTACCATATTATCAAAATGCAGATCTGCATTGATATTGTGGAGCAGTCTTTTCATATGCTTTAACCAGTGGATATTTTATGCCCCGTTTTTATGGACTATATTCCTTATCAAAAACTGTGTCAGCAGTGCTTTGGGATTTACCCATATGCAGAACAAATGGAGTGCTGGTTTTAGTGCAAATTCATCCACCTGGTAATTAATACCTAGCTTGTTATGGACAGCAAAGTTTGGCGCTGATTTAGCGATACCTAATATTCTTTTGACAAAATGATTTTCCAATTTTTGTAGGGCTTGAGTATTGGAGAAACTCCATACTGATGCACCATATTTTGTAGCAGCTTTGGTTTTAGCTGTATAAATCTGCTTGATTATTTTGTGTTCACATTACTTTATTAGTTGGGTAATACCACCTACTGATTGCCTCATTCTAATATGTTGTTTCTACCAATGAGGTTCAGCTGAAAAATCGATTGCCCAAATAATCAAATAGTTGGGTTCTCGGTATAGGGCGTCACCCACTAAACATCACTGGCATTTTTGATCTTTTTCTCACCCAATGCATTAACTATTATCACTGATTTTGCTGTATTTACTTGTAAGTCTAAAGCCATCATAAATTCAGTATATCGTGTTGTTTGTCGCTGGAGTGATCAGGGTTTGTGCTATTAGTACTGCATCATCGGAGTATTCTAAAACTGGTATCTCACTTTGGCCAATTGTTCGAGCATCGAAATACTCGTCTAAAATGGCCACCTTGTTGTGGTAGCCAAGTCTGCTTCTCCCAGAGACCAGCGTCGACGCCCGATTGGCCAGCCGTGCCTTATAGCCTATCAGGAGGCACCAGCAGGCGTGAGCAGGCCTCCAAGGAAAGGCAGACAAGAAAGGCTCCTGACCCGAACCTGCACATTTATTGTTGACTTTTGGCTGGAGCTGGAGCTCCTCCCACCCGGAGGCTGCAGGAGCAGCCCACCCCCCTCCTCCGCTCAGCTGAGTATCTGAGGTAAGCCGCGAGGCTGAAGCATCCTTTGCAATCTGAGCGCTGCCCTACAACTGCAATATTCTTTAATTAGTACACTTGTGGCCCGCAACATATTTGTGCATTCCAATGCCTCACTGGATCTGCGGGTGATCCTCACTCAGAATCTTCTTTTACCAATATATGTTCTATTTGGGAACAAAATACTTGTCTAAAATGGCCGCCTTGTTGTGGTAGCCAAGTCTGCTTCCCCTGGAGACCAGCACTGATGCCCGATTGGCCAGCTGTGCCTTATAGCCTATCAGGAGGCCCCGGCAGGCGTGAGCCGGCCTCCAAGGAAAGGCAGATAAGAAAGGCTCCTGACCCGTGCCTGACCAGCGGCTTCCAGAGCCCAAGGCCAGAATCTCTGCCTGGTATGCCCCTGTGATTACTAGGCAACTCTACACTCCACGTGCACCCCTCCCCTCCTGGACGTACCCATGATGAAGTGCATACAAACTGTGCAAGGCATCACCTTCTTCAGGATCCTCACTAGTTGCACGCACTGCCTAAACAGACGGTAAGCAAGATTCCCGTCCGTTACCTCAGCCTCATAACAAACTTTGAGCAAGATAAAGTCTTACTACCATGATATACGGTGTGACTCTATGAACGCACTGCAGTCATGTGCATTGACTTTGAACTTTTACAATTATTGTCTTAATGCGCTATGCAACCAATGCATATTGTATGTCTAGTACTAAATGTGCTTGTCTCCTTAGTAAACATTTTAGCCCACTGTATGCATTTCTGAGTACAATTCCGATTTTAGTCCATTTAAACCTGTGCTTTTAACCATTGTAAGTAATGTGGAATCTAGCATGCCTGGTTACATTTTAGCCCACTGTATGTAACTCCAAGTCCAACCTATGCAAACTTGTTGCTGTTTTAGCCTATAGTATGTAACCTTGAACTTAGCTCACTGGCTCACATCTAATTCAGTGCACTATATGCCAGTTCGATTCTAGTCTATCCTACAGTTATGTGACTCGACGTATCCTATGCAATCTCGAACTTAGCCTATCCTACACACTTCAGATGCAGCTCTCTACGTTTAGTTTGAAATAGCCTGCTATTTGTTTTCCTGTGTAAAACTTGCTATGCAATGGGACCCAACTTACCTGCATATACCTGACTCAGACTACTATATGTGGACCTGAAGTACCCTAGTCGCCACCTAGTCCCCTGATCAACTAGCCTTGAAACCTAGACTTGACCGTCCCTTCCAAGTGCTCCACTCATACTTAAAATGCTCACATTAAGAAATCTCCTGCCCCTGCTTAATATATTAATGGACATATCCCGCATATTTACTATTCTCCCAGTACATCACGTCTACACCAGCCCTTACTGTAGCACAACCCAATACACTATCTATATAAATAGTCCAAATCATACTAAACAGTCAGCTGAACCTAGCATGTCCCTTCAACTACTACCTACGCTAAACTCTTACCCCTGCAACATGATTGCTAGAAATAATAGACTCCGCTCGAGACTTGCCAAAATATTTGAACCCCTAACCAGAACTCTTACCTGCCTTAATAAAAGCTTTGCCAGCACCAAAATTAGCTAATCCTAACCTAAAAGGCGCATTGTTAAATGCTAGATCATTGGTAGCACATGCATCTGAGATAGCCAACATCATCCGTTCAGAAAACGTGATTTCCTGGCAATCACCGAATCCTGATTACATGCTGCGGCAGGCCCAGCCCTCTCACTGGCCATACCTAATGGTTACACCATCTTAAGATCTGACAGAAATGGCTCACAAGGAGGAGGCATTGCCCTCATTACCAAAACAAATCTACCAATCAGATTAGTAGCACCGCTCGATACTTAAATTGTGTGACCTTCTCACAGTCAAGCTTACTATCAACAACACTCAGACTCTCACGATCCATCTGATATACAGACCTCCAGGCCACATCAGTACCTTCGAGGAAGATATCTCTAACATTGTGTCTAATAACCTCAAAAATACTTCTCAAGTACTATTACTAGGAGACATGAATTTAGGACTCAACGACTCTAAAGATCTACAGGCAGCTACTGTGACAAATACCCTAACTGAACTAGGCTTTACTCAGAAAGTGCTTCACCCCACTCACATCAAAGGCAGAATGTTAGACTGGGTGGCAGACCACAACTGTAACACCATAATATCCTCCATATCCCCTCAGATCTGGACTGACCACCACATGGTCTCCTTCTGCCTAGTTACTGAAAGACCCACTCTCATGCCTACACCACCTGCCCCTTCCATCCTGACTAGGAATAAAAAGAACATTTCCTATGACAACTTAATCCCTCTCATTCTCCCTACACTCAATGCGCTCCCAGCCGATCTGGCTGCGGACGCTTTAGTCAAAGAATTTAATCAACTTATGTCTGCTTCCCTAGATCTAATAGCGCCACTTAAAAAAAGACAAAGTAAACCTAAAGCCCACCTTAACTCTTGGTACACACCACACTTGAAAACTCTGCGAGAAAAAAAAAAGTCAATGTGAGGTTTCCTGGAGATCACTTCCATCTGAGGAAAACAAAATTAACCTTAGTACTATAACTGCTTTCTATAAAAGTGAAATACTCTTAGCAAAGCGTGAAACCTATAACGCTAGAATATCCCAGGACAAATCAAGTACCAAGGAACTGTTTGTTATATTGAAAGAGCTTGACGCCCCTATCCCTATACCAGATATTTGTACAAAAGATAAACTTTGGTGCTCAAATATCCAGCAAGCACTAGCCAACAAAGTTATGACCCTACAAACGAAAATTGCCAAGAAAAAAGCCTCACTAACTAGCACCCCCCTTCCTTCTACCTCTGACACAACACCTAACAGCCATGACCACACCCCGAGTTTTAATTTTACTAAAGTCACTATAATTGAAACTGAAAAAATCATTTTATCGCTCAAACCCTCCAACTGTAAGGGAGATCAATGCCCTGCACAACTTATAAAGGATGCTGCTGGAGACCTGGCCCTGTTCATCACTAAACTGATCAACGCCTCATTTTCATCAGGTAAAATTCCAGCCAACCTTAAGGGATTGTGGGTTCTCCCACTACTAAAAAAACAGACGCTTGACCCAACGATCCCTGCTAACTACCGACCAATCACTTACAGTGTCATTTCTGTTGAAAATCCTAGACAAAATGGTTTACTGACAAATCCAAAAACATCTGGAATCCAACTCCCTATTGGGTTCACGTCAGTCTGGTTTTCGGACTCAGCATGGAACTGAAACAGCCCTACTAGACCTGAAGGCACAGATTGACGAACTTAGAGATAAGGGGATTTCAGCCCTTCTCCTGGATTTATCAGCTACATTCTACCTAGTCGACCACGGGGTCCTATGTAGTCATTTGAACACTGCCGCCCACTTCTCAGTGGAAGCCATAGTTTGGATACAATCCTTTCTTATTAACCGGCTATGAGAGTCTTCTCTCCTACCGCAGCTGCAGACCCCATCCCTATCACCTGCAGAGTGCCTCAGGGATCTTGTGTCTCACCTACCATTTACAGCATTTTCACCAAGCCCCTTTTCGATGATATGGATCATCTTGGTGTCACCTACACTAACTATGCAGATGACACCCATATCCCCCTACCTCTTTCTGGTGATTATGACAAGGATTTGGCCTTGGTGATCAGGATATATCTCATCATCCAAGCATGGATGGCCACCCATGGACTATGCCTGAATGATGATAAAGCTGAGATCATCATCCTAGGCACTACAGCATCCCTTAATAAATTGAGCTCTAACTACTTTGCCTTCATCATTGATAACAACATTCTCTCTGTGGCCAAAGAGGTGAAGACTTTAGGTTTTTACCTGGACACAACCCTAACTTTCAACAAGCACGTCAACGCTGTGGCTTCATCCACAGCATACACGTGTAAACTGATTAGAGCAAGCAAACGCTTTCTATCAAACAGCAGTTGCATCACCCTGGCCCGAGCGCTCATTTTGTCAAAGCTGGATTACTGCAATGCATTGTACATAGGCGCTAACAAACAAATCATCAAGAAAATCCAGATTTTGCAAAATAATGTCCTTAGAGCAGCACTAGGAATTGCCAGGAGAGAACACATTTTCATTACTAGAAGAGCTAATAATTGGCTCTCAACACATGACAAAATCAAGCTGGAGGTTGCGACACTGACCTACAAATGTTTGAACAATGCTGCACCTAGTTACCTGTCGGAAAGATTCACCAAGAAATCCTCAACTAGGACTACTAGACTTTCCAACACTAACTACCTTGCCGTCCCCAGATTCAAGTTATCGAGAATCAGGGGATGTAGTTACCAAGTCAAGGCAGCCCAACTGTGGAACTCAGTACCTCCTACACTAAGAGCAGATCAATCCTTCCATAACTTCTGCCAGAGCATCATTAAATGGCTTAAAGACTCAGACATCTAGGCATGCACTTGCTACTATACTGTATTGACTGTGCGACTGTACATATTTTAGCTAACAAACTTACCTTTGGCTGTATCGCTTACTCCTTATGTTACTTACCTTTGTACCTATATGACTCTTCTTGTACTGAATTGCCTTCATGCACCTACCTCCGTGCCCACTTGACTTCTCTTGTATTATATTCCCCATTTGTATTGAATAATTTTGTAATTTGTTGTGTAACCAAGCTGTGAATTATCTTATGCTTTGCGCCCTGATACCTATGGGTCCGGTGCGAAATACAAATAATAAACATAAATATAAACATCTACTCTACAGTCTAAGAACTCATCAATATGAATTGAATACAGTAATGCTGCCAAAATACACCCCTCACTGACGCCTTAGCTTATAGGCAACCAAGGGGTGTAGTGGCTTTGTCTGCAACTTCTAAAGCATGCCTCATTCCTATCATGGATTGCCATCAATATGTTTACAAAAGCTTTTGGACAATTTATGGACTCAGGCACTCTCCAAGGTTTATCTGTATTGAACAAGGAGTCTGTAGCCGACAAACCCAAATGTAAACCAGGGTTCATAGTCTCTAGGGTCGGGTGAAAACCAAATTGCAGTGCTGAAAGAAGTTGGTTTTCCATGACCGACCTTTCTAGCTTGTTTAAGAGGCATCTTCCAAATATTTTAAATCTGGTGTTTAGCAGTGAGATCGGTCCCTATGCTTTCGGGTGTGCTTTATATCCCTTTTTATATATAAGGAGGATTATGGTCTTTCTCTATGAACATGGAATGTATTCCATGGTCACTATGACATTAAAGATTATAGTTATTATTGGAACACATAGATCAAATAGGTCCTGGTAGTAATCTGTCGGTATTCCATCAGGAGCGAGGGACCTATTATTGGACTGTAACTTTATTGCCTCCATAACCTCCTTGTATGTGAACATTAACTGTGGAGATTGCTCAGGTAAGGATACCATACTATTACTTCGATCTTTCTTGAAAAAGGTAAAGAGAAAATCCAGATCAAAATCTGTTGTTTTATACAAATGGGAAAGTGATCCAGCCATAGATGGCCTGGTATCTAGAATTCTATCTGTTGAAACATTCCTCATTTCTAATGTGCCTTGTACTGTACTCTATTAAATATTCTGAATGTTACTGATTTATAGGATCTTATTTCTGCATCAGCCAGAAACTTTTTAATGTTCCACAAGTCAAAGAAGATATAATGGGGCATAGATGGGCCATAGTAAATGCCTCTGTAGGAAGTCATGTTTTCTCTAACTTTGTCAGGATTACAGAAAAACTCAGATTTTCTGGAAGGCTCAAAGGATGCTGCTATTTGCTTAGCTCAGAAGAGAACATTGATTTTAACATGGAATAGATAGAATATAGAAGGGCACAAGTGGAATGACGCTAATTCTCTTGATAAACCCTAGAACATGTACAAAGGTCAATTTTACTGGAAGAAATGTGCTCAATTTAAAATGACAAATGCCTTCATTACTGGGATGCAATTGACTAATGTTGAGGCAAATATTGAAGAATTTCACTTTATCTCTGAACGAGGCATTATGACCATGAATCTGTTAACAAGCTTGGTTCTGAAAATCACCTCTGCAGGTGAGCAGATTTATTGGGACATACGCAGAGGTGCAAGACTTACTGAATGACCAGCTGTGGACAATCTGTGATTACATGGAGTACCAATCTTCACAGTGATTCTGGAATACTGCTGCAATGTGGCCATGGGAAATGCTCTGGATATTCTCCAGCTGACAATGTAAGTGTTCTTGATGCTCATTTCAAGTGCACACACTCCCTGATGGAGTATGGACCCCACCTGTCATATACTGCCAGGACCACTGTT
Organism: Ambystoma mexicanum; assembly: GCF_040938575.1. Taxonomy (NCBI): domain Eukaryota; kingdom Metazoa; phylum Chordata; class Amphibia; order Caudata; family Ambystomatidae; genus Ambystoma; species Ambystoma mexicanum. The sequence goes on from NC_090930.1 coordinate 874,186,851, forward strand.
AGGATGACTATGAGTCTGGTTTATGCACTATGATGTATGGGAGATAAAAGGTCCTGATGGATCACCCCTTTTATGTCATAAGTGCAAAAGGGTTAATTTCTGATTTCTGGCCATGGTCAGTTTTGACTAATTGAACCTTCACAGCTGCAATGTATTAAGTAAATACGTCCAGGGCAGATAGTAACAATTGGCAGCATACTCTGTTGGAAATGAGTAGGTAAAGGATGCTCCCTAGATGATACGAAGTTATTTGGTGTAAATTAAGTTGTGTAGGCGTTAAGGACACCGTCATACACAACTACATATGGAACAGTGTGTATGCAATAGTGTACATGACACTGAGAAATATGCCGGGCAGTGTATACAATTGACACTTTGTGCTCCTCGATTGACATCCTATGTTTTTTCAGGTAAGGCAGCCTGATAACTGCAGCATTCTGTCTGGGTTAATTTGTTGGGAATAGCATTGGTAATGACTCTTGTCCTATACTGCTCTTGTGTCAGAGGATGCAGTGAACATAAATCAGTATGTATCGACACGCAACTAAAATGGAGAAATTTGAAATGAAAAGACTTTCTAAGAAAATCTCCACAAGTCTTGAAATGGAAGTTCATAGAATCACATCTGTAGAAAATGTTTAAAGTTTCATACTGAAACACTACATTTTAGGACATGTGTGTTCCCAAGGCCACCAGGATAAAGCTCTATGCATGTTGCATGTTGCCATTGCAGTCACTGGAGTGCAAATGGGGGAGCAGGAAAGTTGGACAGCAGGGGTGATGCCGTGTGTGGTAGGTGAATGAGGAGGGCAGGAGAGGTGGTTCCGAGTAGTGAGAAGAAGGGGCGCTGGGGGGCCTCCCGAAAATGGCATGCTAGTAGAGGGCGACCATGTGTTGGAGCTGCCTTTACATGGTGGCCTTCTGCAATATCACTCTTTTGCTGTACATACATTTAGGAAGGGACAGTTAAACATTTTGTGCCTGACCCCGAACACAGACTACATCCTCAGGGTAAGCCTCTTGATTTTGGAACCCACATTCTTGGGCACCTTAGCATCTTTAATGCATTTTCCTACGGTTTTCTGCAGCAACCTACAGGTAAGAGACCACAACTTGTGTTTCTTTTATGAAATGTTAATTACATCGCTGAAGTTAGGTGTTTGTATTTCGGTGCATGTTTAAAGTATATCCACTTTACCAGAGTTTGGTGCATATCTATTGGATAGCCACTGTTTTGAATTAAGGCACACATCTAATCCATATCCATTGATCAAATTCTTTGCTTATTTAGAGCATAGCCACTATTTTCTGCGCTCCTAAAATAGCCAATGTTTTACACTTAGAAGAATTTCATGAGGGTAGCCGATATTTTGCACTTAGATGAATTATGAAGGTATCCAATGTATTGCACTTAGATGAATTTATGATGGTAGCCAATGTATTACACTTAGATGAATTTATGAGGGTAGCCAATGTGCTGCACTTGCATGAATTGCAAAGGTTAGCCAATGTATTGCCCTTAGAAGAATGTTGAGGATAGACAATGTATTGCACTTATATGAATGTTGAGGGTAGCCAATGTATTGCACATAGATGAATTTATGAGGGCAGCTAATGGGTTGCACTTAGAGGATTTCATGAGGGTAGCCAACATATTGCACTTAGAAGAATTTATGAAGGTAGCCAATGTGTTGCACTTAAATGAATTGCGAAGATTAGCCAATGCATTGCACTTAAAAGAATTTTGAGGGTAGCCAATGTATTGCACTCAGAGGATTTCGTGAGGGTAGCCAATGTATTGCACCTAGATGAATTTATGAGGATAGCCTATGTGTTGGACTTAGATGAATTGCAAAGGTTAGCCAATGTAGTGCACTTAGAAGAATGTTCAGTATAGCCAACATATTGCACTTTCAATAATGTATGAGCATAGCCCATGTGTCACACTTAGAAGACCTCATAAGGGTAGCCAATTTATTGCACTTAGATACATTTATGAGGGTAGCCAATGTGTTGCACTTAAACAAATTGCAAAGATTAGCCAATGTATTGGACTTAAAAGAATTTTGAGGGTAGCCAATGTATTGCACTTAGAAGAATGTATGAGGGTAGCCAATGTGTTGCATTTAAATTAATTGTGATGGTAGCCAATGTGTTCAATTCAGATGTATTTATGAGGGTAGCCAAAGTATTGTACTTAGAAGAATTTATGAGGGTAGTGAAAGGTAGGCCCAGAAAACGATTGATAAAAACCAATCCATGGGGTCAAGGAAGAGTGCACGCTTTGCAAGAAAAACAAGTTTTATCACATGTAAATACAGCCAGGAGGGTCTGCAGCTCTGTAGAACTGGAAAACTGAAAACACTCCTGACACGCCAATTTCAGTTACAAGTTGTATAGCAGGAAACCACAAAATCTACATATGCAACATTTATCAAATACATGTCAAACCCACATTTCCTATTCGCTAGCTTCTATACAAAAATCTAAATATCACCTATTTTGTACTGCCCCTTTGATCAATTACCTATCTGTGATGACATGAGTACAACCCCCTGTGAATGGCATAATTGTGCAGTCAGCAGAAAATAGTTTCTTCTAATTAGTCAATTCACACGCAGGTAGCTTATTGCATCAAATGACTTTCCTTATTGGACAGGAAGAGACCCAATGATGAGTGAGTGTGAACAGTGAAGTCAACACCATGTGGCAATCAAGTGGACTTTCTCACAACACAAGACAACTTGGTAAGCCGGAACGGCTCTTTCGACCTTACCGCTGTACCTTTAGGCAATGCCTCTTGCGACTACCACCTTGAAACATGTTTCGTTCCTACCACGTATCCTTCCATATTTCTTTTGCGAACCAGGTTGTGTTAAAAAGAACGCAGCCGAGACACTGCTCTTGGGGATTCATTTCTCAGATTTGTTTGCTCTATTTGGTGTGTCTGTTGCAGTTCCAATGGTGTTGCCTCTTCACAATGGGAGTCGTATAACATCAACCTATTTCCCTGCATTGGCAATGCCTGGACCCTCGGCCTTGTTTTCAGTAAGATTTCTCCTTCACAGCTGCAAAACTAATCTATCATCTGGAAGAAGAATGTTATAATTACCCGCTCCTTTGTGCGGCTAGGCCTCGCAATGATAGCCAATCTCTTCACCCACCCCCAGGGACCTTAGCTGCCTGAACACTGCCTGAGGGAAGCATAAATAAACTCTAATTAAATAAGCATAACAGAAGCTCCAAGATGTGGCCACATTCAAGATGGCAGAACTCTTGATAACTTGGCCATGGCCAACAGCCCTTAAGTTACTAACAAATCAGCATCTATCCTACTTAATGTTTGTCCTGCATGGCACCTTAGCCATCCTTTCAGCAATCACCAAAATAACATATTCTGAGTTCTCCTGGATACAACAAAAGCACAATTGAATTCACTAATGCTGGCTATAAAACTATAGGCTATAAAGCTGGCTATAAACCCTTTAAATATCTGGAGCCTAAACTCTAAAAAAGCTATATTGTTGCTGCTCCTCCTTAAACTGTGTGCTACTCTCTAAAGTATTCTAAAGCTAATTCCAAATAACACGTATGCAGAAATGCTAAAGCAAACGGTAAAATGCTGATACTGTATGACCAGCTCTCTATGCTATTAGAATTTACACAATGCAAACCTCTTTCCGCAGTCGGGACGTTGCACTTGCATCCCTACAGTAGCCAATGCATTGCAATTAGATGAATTGTGAAGATTAGCCAATGTATTGCACTTAGAAGAATTTTGAGGATATCCAATGTATAGCACTTAGAGGAATTTGAGGATAGCCAATATATTGCACTGAGAAGAATTTTGAGGATATCCAATGTATTACACACGGGAAAAACTTTGAGGGTAGTCAATGGTACTTACCACCTCTGCTCTGGCTTCACGCCGGCATACCGCCCAAGTACCGCACATGCCTAAAATGACAGCCAAACTACACACAAAATACACAAAACACACATCCAACATAACAAACATAACAAACAGTTCCATACAACAAACAATCCCGTACACTGGGCCTTACCCCTCTGGATACAACAAATCAGTGCACACAATCAAAACTCACTCCGAAATCCAACCCGCACAAAACGCCATTTTCTCCTGGTTCTGCGAGCATCAACCGAAGAGCACAACCTCTATCATATCCCTCTTCCTGCTCTAATCCACCCAGCCCTCTTTCTTACAGAGCCACTTCAGATCCTGGAGACCATGTTAAAGGTAACAGTGTGCAGTATAAGTCAACTTGACATAACATAAATGTTAGTCTGCATTGACCCAGTTAGGATTAGAGAAATTAATAAAAGGATGAAAAATAAAGGTTGTCATGGTCATTTTCTAACTTGTGGTGTGGGAAATGAAGGCGTGTAAGCAACACACTATGCTTTTACATCACCATTGAAGGGTAAAAGCAATTTTGCCCTTTTTCAGTTCTTCAGTTTTCAACTCTGCCTTACAAAAGTTGAGAATTGAATGCAGGGCACCTAACAGCATGAACATACTAAAATGCGTGATTCCCTGCATGCAGTATTCCTTTTCTTAAAAAATTAACCACATGGAGATCAGATTCCTCCAAAGCGTAAATTGCTTCGAAAGGACCAACTTTGTTTACACTTACTTGCATGCAGGTCCCCTCCATGCAATTTCTCTCATTTGCACTGCAAAGTTCAAATGGGAGCTGTAAAATGCTGCCAAAATCCCCATTTATACCTCCATTTTGCACTACACAATACAAATTTAGTAAACACTGACTATTATTTACACACGCTAAGGCAATATTTACAATGGTTTAATCAATGAATCTTTTATAACGCGCTTAATATCGGAGACCAGTCTCGAAGCCCAGGTCCAGGATGCAAACCTGCATTGTTCTGTTTTGTCTTGTTGCCAAGACAAACATGTTGTCCCTGATCGATCCTCTCGGCTAGAAGCAGGCAGAGTCCAAAGAAATCCATGTTCTTGCTGTGATTATATCAAGTCAGTTTTGGAGGTGAAGGGAAAAGGGTGGCAGAAATGTCCCCATTGTGTGTACCCCTCCTCCATCAAAACCTACAAAAATGCCCCGAAGTGGAATTAAATGTGCTAAGGTTTGGGAAAATCCTTTACGCCTGGCTGAGCACCTTTATTTACGTTCCAGGGACATTGAAAATTAGCTCATGTGTATCTCGAATGGTTGTGCATGAGGCACAAAGGGGAAATTATCGAAACACATATGATCTGCCATAATATGAGTTGGAAAGGGAACCCTGTACCACTGTAATAAGGAGTTAGAAAGGTAGCCATGGTTGTTGTCATAATACAGCATACATTTACATAAGGCATTTCGAGTAGAATGTGTGTGGGACCATAATATACTGTGAAGACGAGATGAGCACAGATGTGTGCATAGCAGGTGATCAGATGGAGCAGTGTGGGGTGAAATAGCCCTGAACCCCATAACTAAAGGCCAGAGTCAGTAGGATGGCTCCCTGCAATGAAAGTCCCACTGTGAATCCACATGGAAATAAGGCCCTGCAAAGCCAACACGAAAAGGAGTGAATTTAGGCATCAAAGCCTGGAGATGCCTGAAAATGCTCCTTGCCACACATGAGGGAAAGACCTCAGAAAACTTTTTGAAAAGGTCTGAAAAAGCTGAGACCATATTGGCTGAAACGGCGGCATCTAGCATGCAAATAAAAATGACAAGATTGTGTGCAAGCTTGCACAGCAAAATGGAGCTTTCACTTTGACCGAAATCTTTGCCTTCACAATCCGTTTTCCCTCCCTTTCTATTAAGTACATGCTCTTCAAAATGTATGCAGGAATGCAAGAAAGGAAAGTTTGTTCATCATGAGGCCATCATAAAAAGACATAATAATTTGTAGAATCTACATGGAGATTTTGAACTGCAACAGAATGAAAGGTTGCACGGCTGGAATTTCTTCAGAAACACTGCAATGGTGTTTTTAGCATTAACACTTTAAGTATTCACATGTAGAGCTAAGGACTGGGAATATGTACATTATGTTGCATTTCTGCATTTGCAGGAAATTACTGTGCGAGGGTTTTACATACAAAAGTGTGCAATTGCTAAGGTTGGATTACATGTAAAATACTGTTCAGCAGTGGGGAGAAATGGCAGGTCTTAAAGTTTCAATTTCCCCCACAAGTGAAACCAGTTTTTCAAAGCCCCGTTGCCACGGAGATGAGTTGAGGAATTCTCTGAATCCACAGGTTTTATGGCCAAAAGCACTTAGGCCATCATACACATGGTCATTTAGACTTTGAGGCTAGGGGCTACTCTAAACAAAGCATCCCTTTTGAGGTCAGAGCCCAAAAACCAGATCCAAAAGGTGGGGGCAGGTTTATGGAGTAGGTTGATTTCCCTTTGTGTAAAACTGGGAGACATGCTTTTCATTGTGTAATATCCATCCCAAAATATTCATGTGCAGATTTCTGAAAAGCTGTCCGCAAACCGCATCTGGTGGGCCAAAAATGATTTAGGTGACACCAACATACCAAAAGTTATTTTTAGAAAATGAGTGTGACCCCTGCATAAATGTGATCATAATAAAAATGTGTAACAGGCAATAAACATCCCGCCCACCAACCACCAGATTGTTCATGAATATAGTTGGGAAGTAAATCAGGAAAACCATAACTCGGCCATAGAATAACCTACAAACTTCTAGGTAGGACCATTTGATTCACAAACAAATATAGTATCTGAAAATGCCATCATATGTGGCATAATATGATGAGAAAGGGCAGTTGTCAGCATGCGAGATTTCCATGTGCAAAATCCAGATCCACCGTCCTGTACCAGTTATATGATGGATGACGCATCCTCCCCTGGCTTCTCAGATCACTGCCCCATTCTCTGGACCTATCGGCCGGCTGATGGAATGGGACCCTTGCCCTCTGTCCTATCAATTCTGCGAGAAAGGTGACTCATCAGGGATGTCATCTGGCTTATAAATAGGTCACTCTGTCTCAAATGAAGGACTCTCCCTAAAAATCTTGAGCTGTGCAGTTGCCAAAATTTGGAACCATCTTTGCAGAATTGGGCCTAATCTTGGAATAAAAGCCAGGAGCTGGAATAGGACCTTTTTGAAGGACATAGAGAGGCCTTGTCTGCCCCCTTTATGGTCCCAGCATTGAAGCCCTGGCACCGCTTGAAGTCCATCAAGCCCTTTTCTTGTAAGTATAGAACTCCCCAGCAATATATTCAATCAGCCATATATATTTCAGCATTGTCATAGAGATTCCCCATGGTGAACCCCCTATCTTCTTTGTTTGGGTAAATCAGTCACTTTTCCCATTGAAATATTTCAGTTGTTTGTGCATTATAGTAATTGTTCCCATTGAAAATCCTTTGTTTGTCCGTGCAATTAGGTTGTTTCCCATTGAAGAGCCTTGCATCAATTGAGTAAATCCCTAGTTTATTTTGTTCAGTAAATCAATTAATTTCCACATTATTTCACGGGACTGAGAAAGTTAGCATTCAAAACTATCTCTCTCTCTTCCCTGTGTCTTGCGAGTTATGTTAAGTATAAATTGTTCCCCAAGAAGTCATTTCATTCAGAGCTGAAAAACCAATGATTCCATGTGTTAAATTGTGTGTTTAAAAACAAATTCCCATTTAAATCTGTCATATTAAACCCAAACTGTTGTTCCCATTGTGAGTAATGCCTTTGCCCAAAGCTTACCTGTTAGTTTCCACTATCATTTTCACTGAAAACCGTGGTTCCTATGTGCCTTCCTCATTGTTGAAAGTGTGCCTGTCATTTTCCGCCCCAGCAAAATTAGTGTGATTTACTTTTTCTTTTTTCTAAAGATTTTGCTTAACCTTTGAAAAATCATTTTTCCTAGAGTATTCCCCCTCCCCAATCATATTTTGAGCGCAAATTTTGAATTGCATTTTCCTTCATTTTTCATTGCTTTAGAGTTCGCCTGTCATTCACAGCCCAGCAAAAACTAATGTGATTTCCATTTTCGTTTTTCTAAAAATTTCACTTAACCTGTCTAAACCCGTTTTCTCTAGTTTATATCTCTTTCCCTACTGTATCCTGATCACAGATTTTCAATTGCATTCCCTTTTATTTTATTTTTATTTTGTTTATTTTTTTCATATGTTGTCTGTATTAATATCGAATTTCCTGTGTGTGCTAGCTAGTCTGTGTTTAGACCTATTTGTCCTCACGTGTCACAAGTACCCTTGTGTGCTGTCCCATAGCAGTAGTATTAAATCATTGAAAACACATTTTTTCATTGTACTCCAAAATTAAATTTCCCCCTTCTTTACTGGTTCCCCATCTTGTGTCTGTGGGCACCACCACAAAACCAATTTTTCATTGTATTCTTACCCCTGCCACTGCCTTCCATTCAAAGGGATTCAATCCAATTGTTGTTTGTGGGTGGAGTGTTGCAGGGGGAGTGCTTAACCTTCCTGCAATCATTTGAGTTGAATTTATTTGATCTTGCTTTTCATAAAACAAAATAGGAGTGGGATTAAAGTATCTCTTAACCTGGTTACTTTCTAGAAGTCTGTGCATTTGTGTTGCCACATCATTCTTGGCTGCTGTCATCTATTTGTTCCGATTTGATATTAAAATAATAAATTAATAAGTATTCAATGACAACACACCGTCCTGGTTCCTGGTCTATTGTGACAATGGGTGCGGGAGGAAGTTGGGTGCTAGATGGGTTGGAATCCTCCCTAAAAAAAGAAATTCGTTGTAATAAAAAGCGTTATATTGTGTGCTACGTTTATTGCAAGGGAAGGAGATCCCTGGCTTGTTCGTGCCGTATCATGTATGTTGACAGCAGGTATGTTGTCATAGGTTGAACTTATGTTATAAAAACACCTGACTTAGCAAGGCAGAGATGTGGAAATGAAGGATGGCATAAGTAGCAATATTATCAAATGTTTTATAGGTCTTGAGAACCATCTTCTTACTACTCCCAATCTGTTGTTTAAAAACATATTTTAAAAAAAGCCTGTTCTTTATGGTGGGATGGTCATTTGTTCTGATGGGTCCACTCTGTTGGGTTGTTTCCAATGAAAATAAACTGACTCTGTTACCTGCTGAAAACCGAAATTGGAGACTGGAATGTTTTGCTTCAGAACTAATGTAGCTAAAGTTTGGTGAGAAAAGAAATTGAAAGGGTTTACATAGTTAGGATGTTAGGACAAAGTCATGCGGTGGAATAGATGGGAGATGGCTGGATAACATGGAGGTATACAAGGATACGCATTGGAGTAGAAGAGAGAATGAGGAGTTTAAGCTTGCGAAGATAAGAGCAATTATGGAGAGGGAACTGCAAAGAAATTGCTAACCTTCTAGTAGATAGCCAGTTTCCCGTGGCTAGCAAACCATTGAGGTCTCTTTGTAAGTTGAAATTGCATAGCTGGCTTTTGTAGATAAGTTTGCAATTTAAGAAATAAACAGAAGTCATGTGATCTTCATACTTTCTGCCTCAACCAAATCAAATCAGACAGCTCTTACTGGTAACAAATTGTATTTATCAGGTGATCATTTTGAGTGGAAAAACGATTTCTCCAAACTGCAAATTAAAGCACTTATTTTTGTAAAGGATAGCTCTTCAAATTCGGGCAACATGTCAAACCGTTTCCATTTTTAAATGAAAAGAAGGTATTGGGCCTCATTAGAAGTTTGGCGGTAAAAATCCGTCATTACCGGCATGCCGGTATGAATGTGTCTGTGCAGTTCTTACCCCAAAAATAACGTCTGATTACGAATCTGCGTGCACACGCCTCCTGGCATGCCCGGTAACGGATGCACCACCATGCCGGTAATGTCCCCCATGCCCCCAATAGCGGCATCAAGAAATGTTCCAATACCACCTCCGTCATCGTTGTGTCCCTAAATAATAGTACTGTCATTACCGGCATCGTCACTACCGGCACCATTATTATCGGCACCATCATCACCGGCACCGGAAGTAACGTCATTGCGCCGGAATGGGAAATGCTGTGGCGGCCATCTTGAAAAACACAATCCATTGCAATCCTCGGCAGACAGGCCCTGTGCACCAGAATTCCCAATCCCTGCTGGAAGACAATGGCTAAAATGACCAAGAAAGGCACTTCTCGCATGCGCAAACTGCTCTTCAGTAATGTTGAGCTGAATATGCTCTCAGACACGCTTGTGGAGCAGGCCGATATTGTTTTCTCTGCAGACCTGCGGCATCCAGCACAGTTGTGCAGAAAACAAATTTGTGAGAACGTTGCAAGGAAGGTCAGTGCTGTGGGATTACAACACGCACCGTAAAGGACTGCAGGAAGAGTTGGGACGACCTGCGCCTACGAGTCTCAGCCAACCGCAGCCAGGGGGAGGCAACAGGCGGCGGTCCAAACTCCCCCATCAAGTTGTCCAGGTGGGAGGATACCTGAAGCTCCATCATGGACATGGAGGCCATTGAAGGAGTTGGAGGAGCAGAGTATGTAGTTCCAGCATCGAATGATGACGGTGAGTGACCCTTTGCACACCACATAAGTCCCCACACACCCCTGACATCTCAAGTACAAAGTTGGCCAAAAAATATGAATCTGATGAGAGCAAATGCTTGGCCCATCATACACACATACACACATCCCTGTCGAGATGCTGGACCCACCACTGTCATATCAAAATGCATGCTGCATGCCTCTCCAATACATAATACACCCCGGTACCCAACCAAACAGCACATGTCACACAGCACGCAAGCCACAACACACCTGTAGGCCTCACAACAGACACCATGGAAAACATGTATGCACCTGAGGGATGCCAATACAATCCCCCCACCCCAATCTTGCAAGCACCATGTCCGCCACTCCAACAAGCACACGGCGAAGCACATGGCCCAAACTGCACCAACTCCAAGCCTGCAGGATGCATGTCGCCCCATCATTGATGCCATGCCTTTCTATCCCCCACAGGCACGAATACTGACAGCAACGGGGATGATGCAGCGGCACAGCAAACAACACCTGCAAGAAAGGCCAGGGGTCAGGACGATGGCACCAGGCCATCCATGTCCAGGGGTGCAAGGATGAGCAAAGGCGCTGACAAAGGACACACCAGTGCGCAACTGGGTGCACTGCCCCTAACACAGATCGAGCAGCCACCTGACCTGTCGCCATGGAGCACCATGCCAGAGGCACCCATGCCAGCAAGGCACACCTGCATGAAGATGTTGCAGGCAGGAAGCCTGCCCACATGCATGCATTGGCCCCCAAGGAGACACACATTGACGGGGATGAGTTTACATCAGTGGCAAGTGACCTTGACGGCACGCAGTCGGCAGCCACAAGTTCTGTGGGCGAGGCTGCAGCATCCGCACAACACAGTGCCAACGAGGACGAGGGGCATGAGGAGGACCCAAATGCAGGAGGCAGCATGTCAGGGGATGGACACACGCCTAGCCCGCAGGACGCACCACAGGGCACCCCAAAACATGAGCCAGAAGGTCACTGCAGCCAGGAGGAGAGTTCTCCAACAGAGGACCGGCCCATGTTGCGCATGTCCCCGCCAGCAATGCAATCATCCCGAACCACCTCAATCCGGGACATGGATGGACGGATGTTGCGAGTGGAGGCCCATCAACAGTCGATGAATGACATGATAAAACAATATGAGAGGCAACACGCAGGGCCAACAGAGAGAACACTGTGGCCATCATCCGGACTGTAAACCATACAGCAAAGCGGGTCCATGAGGGCTTTGCATCAGTAGCACAAATACTGGAACGCAAGGCCAACACCATGGAACAACGGTGTCCTGTGGCATCCGCGCCACAACCGTCCACATCCATGACAACCACGCCTGCAAGCTCAACCCAGACAAGCCCTATATGCAGGTCCCTGCGCAGCATGTGCCGTCTGGACATGCAACGCCCTTCATCGAAAAGGGTGCGGCAATAGGAGGAGAACCTTGGACGTGTTGCTTGTCAGTCCATTTGGACACTTATTTAGCTCTTGGTTTGTGGGGGTGTTGGGGGGTTGGGGAGGTGGTGTGTGGGGGTTGTTGGGGGAGGGGGAGGGAGAGGGTGTGTTAGGGTGGGGTGGGGGAAGGGGGGAGGGGGTGAGTGGGGGTGATGGGAGAGGGTGTTGGAGGCAGGGGGAGGTGGAAGGTGGTGTCTGGGGGTGTTGGGGGTGGAAGGAGGGTAGACTTAGATGTACTGCAGGTGGAGGGTTCATTAATGTTCAAATTCATATCAGTTCAATACACCTGTTGTGTTAAAAAAATCACATGACTGGACATTGCTTCTTGAGTGTGTGTACATTTATTGCATGACAATGTACAGTGCCCAGAGTCCCCCAATCCCAGTGCCCAGATTCCAACATTCCAAACCCCCTCTTCATCCCAGTGCCTCAGAATAAATGGGTGATCAATGATTGGCACACAACACGTCCATCATGTACATCGCGACCAGGCCGTTGTGCAACATCTTCTACTTCATCATCTTCATCCTCGCCCAGTGGTGGCTAGTCTAGGTCAGGCGGCAGCGGTACGTTGTGCCGGATGCAAATGTTGTGCAGAATGGCACATACCGAAATGATCTTGCCCACCTTCTCAGGCCCATAAATGAGTGCGCCACCCAACCTGCTGAGGCAGCGAAACCATGCCTTCAACAGGCCAAAGGTCTGCTCTATGACCTCACGAGCGTGTGTATGAGCACGATTGTAGTCCTCTTCGTGCCTGTTCTGTGGATTCCTGACAGGGGTGAGGAGCCACAGCTTCAGGGGATAACCAGCATCACCTGCATGGGAGCACAATAAGGTATGTGTGAGGGTATTTCTTTAATTCCATTTGTGCCTAGCCTGTACATTGTTCATGCTCATATGCAGTATATCGTCAATGCCAGCTATTGACTGCACATCTGCAGAACTATCTGCCCTGTACACAACTTGGCAATCAATGGTGCTGGTCTTGGGTGATGTACAAGACTTAGGGGCCTTGACATTGGAATCACCACTCACCCAGATGGAGTGAAAAGGACTGTGATGTACTCACATGTGATGGGTGTGTGGCAGGGGATGAGATCAAATGCATGTTGGGCACTGTTTGATGCATTAGGCTGATGGCCAACATGATACAGGTTGTTTAGACTATCATGCCTTTGGATAATTGATGACGCCATGCACATGTCCCTCGACATCTTCACATATGTCACAATGGCACAATATGATTGTTGTTAAGGTCAGCCAGTGTAGGGATGCGTTCCTTGGATGATGCAGGGTGTCGACCTGCATGCTGGTACTCATGTACTGTGGGTGATTCCAGCACCATTCGCACCCATGTAGGTTTTATTCACTACTTGATGGGTTCAATTTTAAGCATCCTTGTCACATGTGAGCATTCATCTGGACATGTTGCCATGGTGTTATGCAGTTTTACTGTTGGGGAGGGGCAGTGACAGGGAATTCCTGGAGTGGGAATTCATACTGCGCACTCATGGATGCATGACCTGCAAGGTGGTTCGATGTGGTCATGTGTATTCAGCTTTGTGACTGCATGATGGTGCATTGTGGTGCTTTGGGTACGGTCAAATGATGTCCAGTGGACAAGTTCAGGGGTGTGCGCGGATTGTGAGTCTGGCATTTACACATTGTTGGGCGGCCAGAGTATGTCGCCTCCATTGTCAGTGTAATGCATAAAATTTGAATGGTTATGGGCATAGTGTTTTCCAGCAAGGACAGTGTCAAGACACCCCAATGAGAACACACCCATGGCCCAGAGAGCAGACAGGTTGCATATTCATGTATCCGGCCCCCCCAAATACACTCCCATGGCCCAGAGAGCAGACAGGTTGCATATGTATGTACCCCCCCACCAAACAAAAACACTCCCATGGCCCAGAGAGCAGACAAGTTGCATATGCATGTACACCCCTGCCTCAAAATACACTCCCACGGCCCAGAGAGCAGACTCAACCAGCAGCCAGGCACATCGGGCAGCATGTACTTCCATATAGCAGGGTAGCAAGGAGTTCCGCAGCACCATTACATCATGCGTGGATCCTGGGAATCTAGCACAGCAATGTGTTATCATCTTGCTGGCATCACACAGCATCTGCACATTGATGGAGTGGTATAGCTCCCAATTGCGGTACACCACCTCTAAGGCATGCATGACTACCAACTCCATGTGGGTGCAGTCGAGGGCACCAATGACATTGGGCATGCCTGCCAGTGCATGAAATGCAATTTTGATGTCATTCTCCTCCTGTGCTGTCCGTGGTAGGGATATGTAGGTCCTTTTGTGCTTTAGGAGTGCATCCAGCACTTGGTTTAGCACACCGGAAAAACATGATTGCGAGATGACATGCAGCTGCCCCACTGTGTGCTGGTAGGTGCCTGTGGCCAGGAAGTGGAGCACAGACACCACCTTCAGCAGCGGAGGGATGGCGGTGGGGATGTTGATCAGGCTGACCAAGTCTTCATGTATTAGTTCCACTAAGGTGGTGATGGTGTCCCTGTCCAGGCGGTAAAGGGTGTGGATCTGTGCTGGGGTTAAGTTGAGTGAACTGGCCCTTATGCACGGGATTGTGTCTGCCTGAGGGAAACTACTGCCTACACTGGTGGGATTTGCTGGGTCAGTCTCACCCTCCTTCTCCTCGTGTGTCTCCTCTGTAATCCCTGGTGTACTGCCTGCTCAAGGAGTAGCAGTGCATGAATGTCCTCCAGCTCCAGTACCGCAACTGCAAGTGGAATCATTTTGGTCTTGGAAGGGGTGTGGTGTGTAGGTGTGCTCCTTTTGTGCAGGCCAGACTCTATTGCCTTCACCTGTGCTGATTGTGTGCACCTGTGGCAGTTAGGAACACAGCAGTTTGCTATTAACGGGTGATCCACGATGCTGGTGTTGCCTGCATCATAGTGGCCCTTCTAACCAGCATCTGGATGCCCGTATGTGCATGTCAGTGCGACTCATAATGTCCTCTTCCTTGCAGCATGCCGGTGTTACTGGCACAGTGCCCTCTTGCCCGTGTGCATGCCGGTACGGTGGTGCACGGTCACAGCGGGTCCCTGTCGATGCCGATAGGACCGGCAGTGCAGATCACGGTGGGCCAGTCCGGTAAACGATGCTGGTAATGCCTTACCGGTATTGTTATTACCAGACCGCCAAGCTTGTAATGAGGTCCATTGTCTCTTTAGGTACGGAAGCCTCCGTTTTATGTTGAAAATCATTTGCACCCCGCTCTCTAATCAGGAGGAAGGCAAAGGCAATTACGATTGGAGAGCAATGGTGTAAGTTAATCATTAAGTAGTTAATTAATTAAAGTGGTTTATTATTAAATGACACATTTAAGCAAGATTTCAGAAACCATGCACAGTGCTCTGATCTGGGGCAAACACAGAGGGCCAGAATCTCAATCCTTTTTTTCTTTTTTTTTACCAAGGAATAAGATGCACATCTTATCCCTTGCACCATAAAAGAAGCAGCCCAAATTCACAAAGGGCCCCTGAATGAGATAATCTTAGATGTCCCCTACCCCCTGCACCATGGGGGTGTTTCTGGGCATTTCAAAGCACATCCCAAATTCACAAAAGGGATGCACTTGTAAATGCCCAGAAATGCGGGACGACCGTCCCCGCGCCAGGCAGAGGGTGAGGCAAACATCATGACAGGTCTATTTTAAACCATGTCATGTTTCTTGTTTTTTTTTAAAGTGCGACTGTCACAGTTTAAACGGTGGCAGTCACAACTGCATTTCCAACTCCCAAACAGGGATGGAAATTGTTCATTTTGGAGCATTTCATCAGTGAAATGCACTCGCAGCAGCAAGGTGGTTGCTGGCAGCCTGTGCTACATTAGTCACACTTGCAAAACATGGATGGCAATGTTACCTGTTTTACTGAAAGGCTATTGCTGGGAGCCTGTCATATGCTAGTTTTGGTATTCAAGTGTGCTGGACAGAACATCTTTGCGCCACTGTCCAGTCCCTCCTGAAATGCCACCTTTGAGAATAAAGTGAGCATTTCTGAAAATAGCACAAATGACACATGCACATTCTCTGTGCTTCCTTTTGAGAATCTGGGGCCTAGGTATTAACTTTCTAAACTAGATAGCGTCACTGTGTTAAAGTTGAACTTCGAAAGTGTGCCTAAGAGCGTTGCTGTGTTATAGTTTGAAGTTAGAAAGTGTTCCCTACAACAAGTGTGCTTAATAGCATCACTGTGTTAAAGTTTGAACTTAGAAAGTGTGCCTAATAGCGTCAGTGTGTTAAAATCTGAACCTGGAAAGTGGCCTAGTAGAGGCCCTGTGTTAAAGTCTGAACTTAGAGAGTCTGCCTAATAGCGTCGCTGTGTTAAAGTTGAACTTAGAAAGTGTGCCTAATAACATTGCTGTGCTATAGTTTGAATTTAGAAATATTCCCAACAAGTCTGCCTAATAGCATCACTATGTTAAAGTTTGAACTTAGAAAGTGTGCCTAATAGCGGCACTGTGCTAAAGTCTGAACTTAGAAAGTGTTTGAATTTAGAAAGTGTTCCCTACAACAAGTGTGCTTAATAGCATCACTGTGTTAAAGTTTGAACTTTGAAGGTGTGCCTAATAGTGTCAGTGTGTTAAAATCTGAACCTGGAAAGTGGCCTAATAGAGGCCCTGTGTTAAAGTCTGAACTTAGAAAGTGTACCTAATAGCGTTGCTGTGTTAAAGTTGAACTTAGAAAGTGTGCCTAATAGCATTGTTGTGCTATAGTTTGAATTTAGAAATATTCGCAACAACAAGTCTTCCTAATAGCATCACTGTGTTAAAGTTTGAACTTAAAAAGTGTGCCTAATAGCGGCACTGTGCTAAAATTTGAACTTAGAAAGTGTGCCTAATTGTATCACTCTGTTATAGTTTGAATTTAGAAAGTGTTCCCAACATCGTTGATTGTGACTAAAATGGTCAAAAATGTATATATCCTATATACCTGTATGCCCATGTTATCTGTATCAGATGTTTACCTTTATCCATCCTGTCGCTTTATATAAATATGCCGCTATGTATGCCCCCCTGTCCTGCTCTCGTTCCTGGTCGCAGGCACTTTACTGATAACGCCCATTTCACACTACTACGCTCACTCTCTCCTATACACCATCATTCAACTAGAAAACAGCTATACTATGACAAAATTCGGCATAGCTGTTCTCATACTAACATGACCCCACAAACACCTCATCATCCTGATAAAACACAGCTAGCTGAGCACATACCGGCTAGCTTAGGCGTTCTCCTCAGGCCTAACACAGCCAGAACTCAGTCTGGGTGCCAACCCTCCAGACTGAACACATCCAACTGATTCCTCAGCACCACACTTACCGCTAAGAAGCAGCTATCATGCAACAACCACACCAGCTGTACCCATATCCGGTGCACCCACGCACCATACAACACTTTCTCTCTCTACTGACTAGAACTGCGGTTCCCGAGGGCATTCAACCTACCAGCACTTTGAGGTCATACCAATGATATATAAGGCGCTATATAAATGCCAAGTAACATAACATAACAAAGCATTAAACAATAGCTCTCTTCAAGACATTTGAGATCCTTAGGGTCCAAAAACCTGTTATTGCTGATTTGTTTTAAAAGGACGGTTGGAGGCAGAGTTTTTGTAACTTGTGGTTCTTGCCTCTAGAACAGTTTACCTGTGGCCATCGGAGAAGTAGATAACCACTTCCACTTCTGTTAAAAACTAAAAACCTTCCTATTAAAAAAGAATGGTTTGGCCTTGACCACTAAGCTTATATTAATACACAGTGAGCCTCATTATGAGTTCAGCGGTAACCCTGCCGGTGATTCCGGTGACTGCCGCTGGACTCGTAACATTTTACCGGCACCTAGCTTCCCGGTGGCAGCGGGACATTACAAGACCGAAAAATGTTAATCCCTATTCCTGTGGAGTCCCATTGGACTCCATGGTAATGGGTTCACAGAAGCACCAGCACCGTTCCTAACGGTGCCACTGCTTCCGTGATGAGTCTGCCTATAGGGGCCGCTGTGCCTGGCAGGGACAGACCTGTCGGGCGCAGCGACCCCAGCAGGCAGACTCATAGTGTGGCAGTCCGACTTACCGGCACCCTTGTTTCTAGACCGCCACACTCATAATGAGGCTCAGTCTTCCTTCTTTTTAAATCTTCCCTGGAATTCATGCACTAATTTATTTCAGCAAAATATTCAGATCTATGCACATGTGATGTGCAATCTGGCACGGGCACTTTCCCAAGCTCTGTTGTGTACTGTTCACACTTGCACTGTATCATCACCACTCTATGTCCTAAGCACTTGTGGTTTACTTCTAACGCTTGCAATTTGTTAAGCTCTTTGCCCCATTCCCTCCCTTTGCTCTTTACTGAACTGAATGTTCCTTGAGCCTGTGAAAGGTTGGACCCCCCCAACCCAATTTCTTTGCTCTGGAGGTGCTAGAAACGGTCCTGTCTATGGTGGGTTCATTATCTTTACTATATACACTGCACCATTTTGAGGCATAGGTTACATTATGTCTAATCTGTATAATCATTTTAATACACATCAATTCAGGGGGAACAACTCTTCTGGTGAAATGATACCAACAATGTAAAAGCAGCAAGTGCATATTCTTGCAAGTGTAAGCTGCACTTGCGCAAGCACAGGTATCTCTGGTTTCATGAGCACACCGATTAGTTATGCCCTGAGAAACAGAGCTCGCTCAGAGTCACATGTTCCCAGGGCGCTTGCTCGGATCCTCTCACAGGATGAAACCTGCAGCCATGTGTTTTGTGAATGCATGAAGTCGTTTATTACAGACCTCCCTTCTGGGGCTGTAAACATGAAATGAGCAATAAAAAAGGCATGGAGCCTGTTTTCAGACTTTTGCCATTCTCTACGTAGACTTTGGAAACTTCCATAAAGCCCACTGGGAGTGTGCAAATGCAGGAATCCAGCGAGGGGAAGCCCGGGGGAAGCACGTTTGAGCCCTTCAAATAATAAAAAATTAAAAAAAAACATTGAATGTTAAACGTTTCCAATCTGCGTGGATAGTCTTAGCTGATTTTTCTATAGTTTATAAATCCCAGCAAACAATAGCAAACATCAAATGGACAATGTAATGTTTGTAAAACAACAATAGCATGTTTGTTGCATTATAACCTTTGCATCCTGAATAGCTCCTGAGTATTTGAAGTAAGAGTGACTCATTTCTGAACAAAAAGGTGACCCAAGAAAGATCACAGCTCGTGTCGGCTGGTGAATATTCTCAGAGCTGAGGTCCAAATGTTGACCCTGATTTGACTCAAGCACACTCATGGAAGTGAAAAAGTAATTCCCCTTAAGAAAACGCGTCTAGATATAGTCTAAATGGTGCACCTTACAAGCTCAACTTTTCGGTGAAGCTAGATGTTTCAAAAGCTATTGGGGATAAAAGCCGTTTATTTAGGGAAACAGTTTCCATATATGCCAACTTTTCACATTCGGCTCGATGGTTACCTATGCGTTGCCCACACTGTCATGGCCCATGCTCCCGAAATGGGCATAATTTGCATAGTTCTGCCCACCTCACTAACAGGAAAACATGTGCTGGAAAGCCAACACATTGAGGGCCATTTCATTAGATTTGGAAACAAGCACAGTTCCCTTTTGTTTACTTTTTTTGTAAC
This sequence comes from Ambystoma mexicanum, assembly GCF_040938575.1. NCBI lineage: Eukaryota > Metazoa > Chordata > Amphibia > Caudata > Ambystomatidae > Ambystoma > Ambystoma mexicanum. The sequence goes on from NC_090930.1 coordinate 874,206,500, forward strand.
AGTGTTTAACAGCGTAGGTGTATACGTCTCTATAGAGTTGACAGTTCCTTTGTTGACTGTGATTTGTGCTTCCTTTGACAGACAAGCAATTCATCTTAGCATCATTCTGCATGTTACTTTTAAGTTACCCTTTAATAGGTATTCAGTAGTGATGGAATTGCGCTGGAGTGCCTTGTGATCGTGGGCAAAACAGCTCTGTGGGAATGTGTGCATACTAGTAGTGACTAGCAGTGACTTTCTTGACAAATTGAAACATCAGTGATAAATATATGTAGTGATGGGGAAAAACAATGACATTGTCTGGCAATTAACCCAATTGTCAACCCAAACCCACCAATAGCTTGTGTGCATGAGCCCCAAAGCACTTAAATAGTTTGTTCTGAGAGAAGTGACAGCAGCGCTATACAATTCTGGGCTGTGAATTGTGCAAATATTAGGAGGTCACAGAAGGTCAAAGCTCTCTGGCAGAATCAGACCTCAGCAAAGCCATTGTACAGAGATGAAAGTCTTGCTTTGCACGTACAAGGATCAACACTTAAGTAATTAATTACCTTTTTTCTCAGCCTGCCCTGCTTGCGGGTTGACTGACACTGTGGCCTCAAGTGTTTGGTCTTTTATGGCAGCCCAAAATTGCGAATCACTGGTCAGTTAGCAGCTACTAGTGTCATTCTGATATTTCCAGCTCTACCTCAATGCCACTCTGAGTGATCTCCTTTTGTTTCACTTCCATTGCACCAGTTCCCCCCACTGTGACTATTAAATCCCCAATGTTTCTTGCATTACCCCTGGCAGGCCCCGGTTTGCTATCAACAGTTCTGCCAATGTCACTCCCACTAACCCAATGCTGTCCATATACCTTTCACTGCCCACATCTTGCCCCATTTCACTCTTACTGCCCTCACTGTCCATTGTCTGCCCCATGACCCTTTAACTGGCCAAGCTCTGACACGTGTACTCTGCCTTCCCCATATCTGTTCATGTCACTATGATGGCCCAGTTCTGCTCCAAATCACTGCAATTGACCCGGTTCTGCCCATGGTACTTGCTCTCACTGCCCAAGCGCTGCACCGTTGTATTCTTACTGCTTCAGTTCTGATCCATTTCGTTCAACTTTCCCAATGTTGCCAATGACCACACTCACTGCCCCTGTTCTGCAAAATGCGACGTTCACTGTTCCATCATGCTCCGTGTCACCCTCTTTGACACTGTTCTACTCCAGTCCTTGTACCTGCGTGTACCTATTCTTCCAGAGTTCAGCTCCATGTCAAACACACACACATACAAAATGTTGTTCTTAGCATGCCGCAGCTCTGTGCTGGAAGTGCCCCAAACCCTCAAATGGACCCAAACTCACGAGTGCCTGAAACATGCTCCTCCTTCTGGCTGGCACCCAGAGCTCTTGCCCTGCACACATAGAAGTCTGGCGGACTGCTGCCCCTGGAAGCATAGGCATGTGCTCATGCTGTAGAGTGCCACTCTGAACCAGTCTTTCAGCTAATGTACTCGCCTCTTAGGCTGGCGGAGAGGACTGCGCTGCTTGTTTCCTGTCACACCCTGTGTAATGGGTGTCAGGCACTGACCCAACGCCTATGATGGATGGACTGCCGAATGTTCCATCTCATTTTCTATCATAGATATGTCAACGTCAGACTCATTTTTAGCAATTGTCACACTATTGACCCTAAAAGACCATCCCTACTGCCGCACCTTCACTAATTGACTCAACGTCCTGCATGCAATAGGATATTTTTGTATTTGAGTGTACTAATAGCGAACAGCATGCCTCAAGTGCCAGGCTATTATGCAACTCTATGCAAAGCATACTCGTCCTTGGCACCTCAGGGTAATAGGTGTTGAGGTACATGGGATCAACTGCCCCCTCATGTCGCTGTATTGCTTTGAATATGTGTATTCTTTTAATTATGTACGATTTTTATCATTTGTGAAGGTTTGATGGCACACTGTACTAAATAAATAAAGTGCCATTTTTTTTTCTTCTTTTTCTGAATGTGTTTCAAATGAATGCAATCATTATATGTTTTTTTTCTCCACAACATGATAGGCTTGAGTACGTTACAGGTGTATTGAATAGAGTTCAATGACTGACTGGAGGAAAACGTTCAAATGTTGGGTTTCATTTTAAGTTCATAGAATATCAGTGCTACAAGTTTGAATGCAGTGATCGCCTTTAATGGTTCGACTCTCATTATGAGTTTGGTGTTATTCCATAAGAAATTATCAGAAGAGCACAGATACGGAATAACTGCAGACGACATGCATGCGCACAAAAGAAAAACAGATGTTCGATGGCAGCCATTTTAAAATCAGGAAAGTCAATAAATCTTGAATCTATAGAAATGATAGGCACCCTGGGGACATAGAAACAACAACTAAAGCTAGGCAGAGGAGAAATTAAATTCTCTGAGCACGAAATCCTTATACTTGCAGAAGAGGCATCCAAGAAGGCTGCCAGACTCTTTGGCCACCCTAACAAGGCTAGAAAAAGTAAGCTGCTCTGTGGTCCACATCCTTGACAGGGATAGCACAGTTTCTGCCCAACAAATGATGGTGGAAGATGTGAAGAAGTGAAGAGTGATGATCGAATCCTACCCCTGCTCCCCCTCCAATAAGAAACATGGCCTGGAAGAAGAACCGAAGATATCATGATCACCCATATCATTTCAGACCGATTCCTAGTGCTCCTATGATGGACAAATAGGTCGAGAGGTAGCCACTCAGCCAACCATACAGCCCAAACACAGTGCAAACAATATCCAGAGAGGACGAGGAGTCTCAGGATGCAAGTAAGGAGACCTCAATTGACAGTATTGACTAAAGTGCCAAGAAGCTGTGCTGCTGATGTTGTTAGAGACACCAAGACCTAGCAGCATTAGACATGAAGTACACGTGCCATCTGCACATCGGGACACAAAACATGCATCCGAATACACGAAGAACAGATGCAGAACATACCTATAAATTAGAGGACGGATAAATATACATACTGCCTTTGCTTTTAATATTTTGTCATTAGCTTAACCCCAGCAATGCAGAAACCGCAAGAAGCAAGAGATCCTGATCAAGCTTGTAGATGCTTACATGCAAATAACCTATGGAACTGCAGGAACACCTATGGGACCTGACAAGACCAATGTGTTACAAACATATGAAGAACTATAGAATAATACAGACATGTAGAAGCCATACCATGGCTTAGTAAAATCACATTATGCCACACACGTCGCTGTACGAGCTGAGCTGAATTCAGACTGAACAGAAGAGCAACTATGTGGGACAGGACCGACTGTCAAGGCCACGAACGACATTCCATTCCCTGAAAGACAGTAACACCAACTGCAATCATACGAATAATAACACATAAATTGGAGTCATTCGGAGCTCCAGAAGCCCAAAACTTGGTCTCGGAACACGTGACTTTGGCAGCTTGGATAATGAATCAAAACCGGCGGTGGGAAAGAGGAACAGTCTCACGCCGCCAGACGTAAGCTTGCAACAAAGTCGTTACAGCAAGAGACAAGATTTGCATGATGTTATCAGGCACTTGCATAGACTTTGGGGGTACACTCATGTTACAATGCAGACACATAGTTGTTCTTGTCACCTTGAAGAGGTACACCTCAAACAGAGAACCACACCTAACACGTATGTCTACAGACTAAGAGACCTCCCAGGAAGTAGGAGGGAGGAAACAGCAATAACATGTTTGAGGGGATGATTGTCTAGGGCTTATGACGAAGGCAAATGAATACCTACTCTAGAACTGGTAGAGATATGCGCAGAAATTGAGGATGAGAGAGGGCCTATATAAATTCGACAGTATCGAAGGACACTGGAAGAGAGGGCAGCATATTCACAGATAACATTACTTCAGAGGGGACGGACGAGGCCTCAGTATGTGCCCTGGAAACACACTGATAAGGAAAATGTAAAATGCAGGTTACCGTCTTTAAGTGCGGGAGCTGGGAAAAGAATTTATGAGATGGAGAAACTGGCAGCGGGTCACAGGCTGGCAGTGGATGATGTAAAGGGATTATTGGTTTCAATACTGGGTGACATAGCTACTGACATATGGAAGAGGGCGGGGTTCCCAGGAGTGGCGATACAGAACACAATGCATGATGGGTCACCATTTGCAAATTGCAGAACAGCAGTTTGGCATGCACTACCAACACAATACCCAGACACTTCAGACATCGGGGTGATCATGTCACGCAAAATGCGTGAGGACAAAGACCCTGTTTAGAACATTCAGGAGATTCAAGAGTTTTGGCGCCTTGAAACTCAGAGCCTTGTAACAAAACTATAGCTATATTCTATCACAGTTCAGTGCAGGGCCTGCCAGGGCCAGTACAAAGGAGTTTGAAAAAATTAGTGGGGCTGGAAGCAAAGGGATGGCCAGAATTACAGCTCTCAATAGTACACCATTGCAGATTATGGCAGGAAAAAGTTAAGCAAAAGGCTGAAGAGAGAAAGACAGATGACGGCAAGCTAGTGCAAAAGAAGCTATCAAAGTACACAATGGAGGGGGTAGTCATAATCAGCCCCACCCCACAGGCACCAGCACCTCAGAAACAGTTTCAATAACCACAACAATAAGCACCACCTTTTGGAGAAGGGTACATGGGGTTGGACGGCCCACAGCAAGGATTCCAAGGAAGGGGAAGGTTCCAAAGGGGGCATGGTTTCGGACCACATGCGCATCACAACCAAGGGGATTTTGGGGATATGGGCAGCAGATGCATGGCACTGGCAGGCCTCACGAGGGGACTTTTCAGGAGGTTTCCAAGGAGAGGGGAGGGAACCACCACAGTGCTGGACATGCGGGCAGTTAGGACACATTTCGAGAGTGTGCCGATTTAGAGGGCCACAAGAGAATTGGGGAGATCAGGGGCAGGAGGGTTATCAAGGGAGGCAGGAATACTATTATGTTCAGGACCAACAGCAACAAGGAAAAGTTCAAGGCACATATCAGCAGATGCCATAAACACAAGCACAAGCACAAGCACCAGCACCTGGGCAGATACCGACACAGGCCACACAAATGGCAGCCTCATTACCAAAGTACTTAGAAGCATCACAGATCAGAGGGAGCACACAATAGCTAGCCCAAATACAGGGCGGTGGCACAACAGTACCCATGGACACAGTGGTGGCAGTACCGGTCGGTTGTCTGGGAGGGGTAACCATGGTGGTAAAACAAACCTTCATAGGGAACAGGTTATCAATGTATCCCCAATAGGACAGCCCACAGACGAACTTGATGTGTCTCATCCTTTCGGTCACACCCAAACCTGCAGAGGAACCTCACATAGGGGTAGCAATAGGTGACAAAACGTTTTCCTTTCTTGTTGACACTCGAGCGACTAGGTCATGTATCCGGGAAGGGACATTTGCATTGTCAGGTGATGCCATGAACACTGAAGGATTCTCTGGGGCTCGGGAGGTGGTTCCTTTTACTGATAACATATCACTATCTATATGAGATCATGACTTATCACTACCTTTACTTCACTCTCGACAGACACCTAAACATATTGGGACGTGACATCATGACTTAACATGACCATTTTGTTCACAGACAAGGGCATAGTGTGCTCTAAACCAGGCATACACATGTTGAATGTAAAACAGATTGTTCAGGCACATTGTGCATGCACAGTACAGAGGGGGGGTGCCAGTGGACCCCGAGCTGTTTCAATATGGGACAGACATCACCATTGTATGGATGCCAGGCATTGCAGGGAAGGTGTGGTGAGTACCCGTTCAGGCACACCATTGGATGAGCCAGAGGGAGCAATAGTGTCCATTGAGATTGAGGCAGTATTGGCAAGATAACACTGGGAGGGCATGGAGAGCAATCATTGCAGTTGTAGAAGGGTGCAGGCTAACAACAGTGACAGATGATGTACTTTTTGGAGAAGAGAGACTGGAGTTGGAGATGATGTTTGAAATGAGTGTAACATTCTGGTTACAGATTCATTACATAGATGTTTGACATAGAATGGCTATAGCGCTGGAGGCGCTGCCCACATTCAGGGAGGAAGACATGGCCAAAGTACCTGACAGGTTATGTACCACAAGTCCTTATGACGTGGGGTGCATAAAGAGAATAGGGCCAGTAAAGATCAAATTGAAGCCAAGAGACATTTTTCTCAGAGTAAAACAGTATCCCCTAATGAAGGAGGCAGATGAGGGAATTTATGAAACAATCAACACCCTCATTGAAAGAGGCATTTACTTAACCATCAGAGTCTCCATGCAACACAGTGGTGTACCCCATTCCCAATGCCAACGGGGGTCCTGGCACTTCATTCAGGATTGAATACCTCTTAACTACATTGTAGAAGCAGAGTATCAAGTAGCAGCAAATCCAACAACAATTTTGTGTGGTATTCCAGTGGAACTCACCTGCTTCACAGTAATTTATCTAAAGAATGTATTATTTTCAGTGCCACTACACCCAGACTCACAAGATCTAAACAGTTTTATGTACCGAATCAGAAGTGGAAACACACTGCAAGTCGCCATATATCTTTAACAGTGTGATCCAAATGGATCTAGGCATCATAGAGACAGAAAGCACAGTTTTACAGTATGTTGACAACATTTTGGTTTGCAGTGAGAAAAAAGATGAATTCAGAAGGGACTCAGTGCACATGCTGACAGTGTTGGCTGACAAAGGGTACAAGGTAGACAAGGCCAAACTACAGTATTGTCAGTAGGAGGTGCTATACGTTGGACAGTTGATATCTAAGGACGGTAGGCACATTGTCCCAAAGAGAGCAAAAACAATATTTAACACACCCAGCCCACCACAGTGAGGGAGATGCAACAGTTATTGGGGTTGTGCAATTACTGCAGAGCATGGGTTTTTGACTACAGCACATATACTTGGCCACTATTGACTGCACTGAACGAGGCCCAGAGGGGAACAAATACACTGGCATGGTCCACAGAGATGACTGAGGCTTTTGAAGAATTGAAACAAGCAACATGCACAGCACCAGTGTTAGGGACCCCAGATTACAAAAAGGAATTCTTCCTGTTCTCACATATTGATGGTGTATTGATGAAAGCAGTACTGACTCAGAAAACAAGCATGTCCCATAAACCAATTGCTTACTACAGTGACAGCTTGAACCAGTGATGACAGGACATTATCCGTGCGAACAATCATTGGCTGCTGCAGTGACAATGGGGTGCACCACCACTCTTTACGTAGAGCGCACCCTGTTTGCGATACTGAATAAGCCAAAGAGCACACTGACCACACAGAGGGCATCATGCTATGAGGTCATACTGTCAAATGTAGTACTGAGGATAATGAGATGCAAGTCGGTGAACCCACCATTATTCTTCGCAGCCATCCTTAAGCCAGGGGACTGTGTCCATGACTTCACAAAGAACATATAACAGTTCAGTGAGACACGCAAGGTGGAGGAAGATGTACTTGAAGGGGGAGATGTGCTGTACATTGACGGTTCATCGACTATTGATCAAACTAACAGAATAAGAAGGACTGCAATTGGAGTGGTAAGGCTGAAAGAGGATGGGACAAGTGAGGTGGTTGTGAGCGCATGATTACCATCCCATTACTCAGCACAGGCAGTAGAACTAGTGGCTCTTATAATAGCACTAGTACATAGCATGGAGAAGCATGTGTCGATTTATTGTGACAGTGCTTATGTCAAATCAACAGTACATTCAGTACTGGTGCCAAGGCTAAGGCGGGGGGGTTCAGGAGAGCAGATGGAACCCCAGAGCAGCATGCGCTCCTGCTAGGCAAATTGATCGATTTGATTGCATACCCAAGAGAGGAGGACCCTATGTCGAGAGGGGACGAAGCAGCAGACTATGAGGCAAAATGTGCAGCATATTTCGTGCAGCTATGTGAGCTGGATGAGAGACCAAAAGCCCAAGGAGGGATCAGGAACATGGTGAAGAGGGAAGGGTACAACAGCATACCAGAAACACAGATTATGGAATTTCAGGGAGCTGCACCACAGGAGGAGAGGGAACTATGGGTGAAAAGAGTATTTCCATGTCTCCAGCAGATGCCCTATGGTGACAGAACAATACTGGGAATGTGTTTATGCCACTTGCATTATTGAAAACAGAACTGGCACAAATGCATTATCCTACACATACAGGGAATGCGGTCATTGCTACACACAATGGAGGAACGTGGTTTTGCCCAAATTTGAATGAACCTGTAGCTAATTTCATTAGTAACTGCTTGATTTGTCAGAAGTTCACAGCAGGACATACTCTGAGTTGTGAGAGGAGCCATACCAAGACCTGAAGGCCCATTCCTGCATCTTCACGTGAATTATGTGGACATGATCCAAGTCTTTCAAGGGTACCGCTACCTGATAGTGGTTGTCTGAACATTCTCAAGGAGGATAGAGGCCCTGTTCACAGGCTGACGCCCTCAGGGCAGCAAAAGTTCTGGTCAGGGAAGTTTTCCCAAGATGGGGCATGTGTGAGGTCCTGCGATCTGACAATGGCCCACACTTCGCCAATTAAATGTTTCAGCACATCACAACCTTGCTAGGAATAAAACACAAATTCACCTGTGTATACCACCCACAAGCAAATAGGGTGTGTGAATGCTTGATGGATTCCTGAAGAAGTGCATTGCCAAAGCTCAGCAGAGCACCATGAAAAATTGTCTTCACTGCGTGTCTTTGTCACTCTTAGAAGTGTGCAATAAACCAGGGTCCGACCACCATTTAATGCCCCACGAGGTGGTGACAGGATGGTACATGCATCTTCCCTTGGCTCCTCCCACTAGGGCACTATATCTTCCTTGGTTTCTAGCACTTCCTTTATCACTCGCCAGATAGAGAGGATGCAGGGAAGGCCTGAAGACAACGAACAGCCAGATTCTGATGATATAGAACAAAGTACTGAAAACAAAAATGTAGTGCAAGTGGGAGACCTTGTCCCTCGAAAGAACTTTTTTTGGCGCTGGAACGCGCCTAGGTTTACGGGACTTCATATAGTCGAGGCTGCAACTGACCGAGCAGTAAGGGTCTAGGGAAAGACTGTGTGGAATCATCTCCAAGACATCAAGCCCTACAAAGCCCGGCAACAGAGCAACAGTAATCGACAGGGCCAACTTTGAGCATCTTGATGAACAACAAGTACATGCAGATCTCAACCGAATTAAGAAGACCTTACCATCCTATGGTCCGGTGCTCCCAAGCAGCTGAATTGGCAACTGGAATACTTGTGCATATTGACAGCTGAACCACTGTCTGTTGTTTCTCATTTTCTTCTGCACATGTAGGTTGATGTGAATGTTGTTAGAATTCCATGGGGAATTGGGCTGAGGTTACCTCTCATTGAGCACCCTGAAGCATTCTCCTACCAATTGTGCACTTCATAAGGAGACCCAGGCGATTCAGAAACCCGATCCCCAGAAGTGTATTTACTTGTATTTATAGAATACCTGGCCCAAGCATACCAACAACTTGAACACAGTGCTTACCCCGTTCTGCCCACACAAAGAGATTCCTCAGTAAGGAAAATCTGAGAGGAGGTCTTTGCTTTTGACATTAGTGACTACCTACTTCACAGAGCTTGAGGGTACTAACAAAATAATGCCTTTCTTTGCGATTTTCAGCAGGGCAGCTTTATCATCTCATCAGCAGCAAGGATTCAGCAGTGTAAGTGGGTATGTCAGAGAAAATAAAAAATATTATCATCATGGTGTGTTTACTGATTCCAAGTGGAGTACTGGCACTCGTGTTCTGGTTACTCTATATTGCTATGAGTAGCACTGGCGTATCCTCTACTAACATTATCCCAAACCAAGGCAGGAGGTAATACCATGTCAGGTGGAAGAGAAGACACTGCTGATAAGGTAAACAGAGGTAAGTGCAGTGTTGATGCAGACATGAAGGGAGTTGATATGTATCTCACAGACACAGCACAAGTCACAAACTACATGTGGTACAAACACATGTTCAAAGTTGGTAGGGAAACCAACGCGGAGAGCTGTTATGTCTGCTCCTTAATCCCATACACCATGAGTGCTTCTTGTATGTTCCTTGCAACTGAAATACCTGCAGCAAGAGCACAGTGCCTGATGTACCACGTGATGGTTCAAACAAGAGGAAGATTCCAATGGAAGACAGCAACATTGAGATGGATGTCTAAAGGGTCTTTCCCCTATAAAGATAATTACATAAAGACATTAGACATAATGAACAATTATTGACAGCTACATGAAAGATTACAGTACATCATTGACGGACCTGAGATAGGAGAGACAAAGACTATCAAACTGAAGGAGTTACAATGTCCCTGGACAAGAGTAAAAGAGATAGGAGGAGAGCCTGGATGCTGGGAAAGACCACAGATATTGGTCTATGGACGAGTGTACACTAACAATGGACAGGAAGATGGAGTGGTGGGAAGCAAAGCACTGTCAGCAGTGAACAAGGGGCAGGAAGGAAATGACAAGTGTCTAAAGGAGTGGAGTACGAGTGCACATTTGCGGACATGGGTGGAGAATGAAGCTGGACCGATGCAAATAATTCCCCTGAAGACACCAGATCTGTGCTACCAGAACAAGGGTGATGTGAAAGTTGGGGAAAACGTGGGATGCAATACGATTGAGAATATTTAAGCAAAGAGAGCTTGAACGGCATTACTGATGTATCACTACTGGGCATGCAGATCAAATGCATATTGAGAAGCCGCCATCTGAGTGGGGAGGTATATGCTCCCTGGTACACATTAACATGCCTTCATTGGTGGTACCAAAGAAGGATGTAAAGCTCGATGAGTTCCCCAAAATGGACACCAACAGATGAAGGAAGAGGTCCCTCGAGGTAGCACTGCCTGCCCAGATAGAGAAGGCAGAGAAACAAAGAGGACTAAGCAGAATAAAGGGATGAGATAGAGGAATTACTTCTCAGACAAATGAGAAGCAGCATTGAATGAAGTACCATCAGAGAATAGACTATTTAGCAGAACACACATGTTCTTTGGATTACTGATACCAGGAATACAGACTTGTGCACCCAACAACCCATTCAACACCCCGATTAAATGTAGGAAACTGGAGCGCTTGTTGAAGCGCTACCAACCCAACTTGGTGGTACTTCAAGAAACCAATATTAGGAAGATGGACAAATGAAAACTATGTTTGAGTCAGAAGCCTGCAATATTTCAAGCATAAGCAGTGGGCATGGTGGCTGGCGTGTTAATAGCATTCAGGGCATTCAAGTGAAAGTATTGCGCACAATGTCACATAAGGAGGGTAGGTACATATTCTTGATCGTAGAATTAAATACAATTAAATTGACTTTAGCTACAATTTGTGCTCCTAACTCAGGCCAGGAAGGATTTTTGAAATATACTGTGGGGCAATTTGAATCCTTTATGGAGGTGGAGATATTACTTTTTGGGGATTTTAACATGGCTTGGGACCCGCTTGGATATCAAAGTATTGTTACGCGATATGTTCAAGCACCTCCATCTGAAGTATTACAACAGATTTGCAAAGTTATCTTTAGTGGATGTGTGGCCCGCTCTCAGGGAGAAGGAAGAGGGCCATACTTTTTGCTAACACGTGCATCGTTCGTTCCCACGCATAGATTCTGCTTCGGCCTCAATCTCACTGATTGGCAGTATTACCCAAATAGAGACCCATATGATTTTGCTGTTGGATCATGCACCAATAGCAATAGATTTAAAGGTACCCAAAATGACACATCAAGATTCATTGATTAGAGAGAAAATAGGTACACAAATAAAATAATTCTTTCAGCATGACTTAGTGGGGGTAACTAAGATGAGTGTAATATGGGGTGCCCTTAAAGCCACGATGAAGGGGGTCTTGATAAACAGAAAGTCACACTGGAAAAAGAGTTCAGGGCCGCTTCCGTGAGGCTTAATCTCTGTCAGACAATGAAGGCAAAGAAAGCTTTGCTCTTCTTTAAGCAAAAATATTATATTAAAGCTAATAAAACTGACTCTTAGCAGCTCAGCTTCGCCAGAGAGTGGCTTCCCGAATTATACTGCAGATTTGGCTTCCTTCTGGTGCGGTGGTTACTCCGACCTCTCACATTCTCACATAATTCCATGTGTTCTATACAAAATTATATCAATCGGAACTCCCTGACCCACAATTTCAGCAGAAATATTTGGAAACGGTTGCCCTTCGCTGCCTTGCGCAGATTTATAGTGAGCGTCTAGAAGCTGATATCACTCGGGAAGAGGTACTGCTGGTAATTTTTTATCTCTCCCTAATAAAGTCACCTGGTTCGGATGGATACCCGGCAGTCTTTTATAAAACATATCAAGATATGATTGCGCCTAAATTAACCCAATTGTATAATTCATTTGCCATCTCGGAAGGCGTCTCCCGCACTATGGAGGAAGCAAAAATAGTTTTGTTTCCTAAACCGGTTAAGGACCCAACTAATTGTGGGTCATACTGTCTGATTGCCTTAATGAATGTAAATGCAAACATTTATACCAAAATCCTGGCCAAAAGGATGAAGGACCTACTCCCATCGTTAATCTGTCCAGAGCAGACGGGTTGTCCAAACAGACGCATGATAATATTTGTAGAACATGCCATATATTGGAAAAAAAAGAAAAAAATAAGATTCTTGTCTCAGCTTTTGACCGGGTGGAGTGGTCGTTCCTTTTTCTTACTCTGGCAAAAATGGGGTTTAGTCCCAAAATAATAGCCAAAATCAGGGCCAATTATAGGCAAGCCTTAGTGAGATTATTCATTAATGGCCAATTATCCTCCCCTACATGGCTACAATGCCACAACAAAACAACCATGTCCCCTGTCACCATTGTTATATGCTGTACATTTGGAACCTCTACTTGCCAAAGTTAGGCAGATGGAGGTAATCAAGAGAATGGATTTAGGGGGCTTTTCACATAAAATCATGGCATACGCAGATGACATGCTTTTGGTGTCCTCGGATAAATTAAACAATTTACAAGCGGCAACCTGAGAATTTGTGAAATTTGGAAAGGTGGCGGGGCTAAAAACAAATGAAACTAAATCAGAGGTTTTTAATGTATCTCTCCCCACCCTCGGAGATGCAAGCTTTAAGGTCTGGTACACAATTTGGGTGGGCGCAGGAAGCGATAAAATTGTTAGTGGTATACATAAATCCTACAATAAAAGGGCGTTTTAATGCTAATTATCGCGCTATGTTGAAGGCAATTCAATCTCAGTTATCGGGGTGGGACCCCCTTACGTTATCTTGGCTGGGTTGGATCTACTCGATAAAAATGGTCACGCTTCCAAAAATCCTATATTTGTTTCAAGCACAAGCTATCTGGGTGCCCATCTCGTTTTTTCGTAACTTGCACAAAGCGGTCTCTGACTTTATTTGGAGGTGCAAATCTCCAAGGCTAGCCTTAGGTACATTAATGGTCCCTACTGAAAGGGGGAGTTGGGCCTACCAAAGTATTATCAGGCAGCCCAAATTAGGGTCCTCAAAGACTGGTGAGATGCAGATTCAGGGAAAAGATGGGTAGAGATCGAAAGGGCGGTGCGGCCCCTGGTTGGGAGACAGTTTGAGGCTTCCTAAGCAAGACCGTCCATTAAAAATGCACGTTAGTGTGATTACAACTTGGTGGAGGAGGTCTGGGACACAGTTGTAAAAAAAAATCAGATGAGGTTGTTTCCCTCTCCTATGACTCAGTTATTTTTTAATCCCCAAATGACCGAAAGGCTTCAACCTAATGCTTTTGTGGAGCGGAAGAGGACGGGATGTGTCAGAGTAAGAGACATGTTTCGGGGAGGGATCCTAAATCGTTCATACAATGTAAGCAGGAGCTCGCCTTGCAGGAAAATAGTTGGTTCCAATATTTTCATGTGAGACACAGGATTCTTGCCCCACCTGTAAGGAATGCTGCAATCAGAGATTTGACGCCTTTTGAAAAATATGTGACGTCTATTCCTGGAAATAAAGTCCTTATATCTTATTTATACAAATTGATGGCTGATGTCACACCAGAAACATCAATAAAATATAAAGAATGCTGGCAACTATCATTGGGGGAGGTGGTTCCTGGTGAGGTTTGGGAGGCCTTGTGGTGTAAAATACCTACACTTACCAGGTCCCTTCAAATTACAGAGTTTTGGTACAAATTAATGGTACAGTGGAACCATACACCAGATCGAGTAAGAACAATTTACCCTCCTGTGTCTGATTTATTGATTTATGCTGACGAGAATGTGGAATGGTGGAGGATTGGACGCATATTTGGTTGTGCTTCTCATGGTTGATGCAATATTGGGGAGAGGTTAATAAATATATGGTTCAAATGTTTGATGTGCAGGAGCCCAGGTCTTTGAGATCATGTCTTTTGGTTGTTATAGAAGACCAGTTAAGGCAGAGTCCAAAGCAAACTTTCCAGGCATTTGTGATACTTCAATTAGCTACTTTGTTGGTGATCCCACAGAAATGGAAATTGAAGGATACTCCCCACATCGCTCATGGGTTTGCTGCGGTCTGGAACCTTTTGGTTTTGGAATGGGTGACGTACTCCATACATTCAACATGTTTCCAAAGAATGGAATATGGTTTTGAAATGTCTGCAGGAGGGTTACAATGGTAGGTTTTGTCTGCGAAAATGTCGAATTCTTGGAATCATGTGATTAAGTTTCAATAGCTTGCAATTGCACTATAATACCATCTAATGTATAATGCTTTAGATTATGCACAACAGGGTTAAACAGGGGAGTTGTTAACGGGGGCGGGGTGTTTATGTGTTGTTTATGCAAAATGTCAATAAAAAAACAACATTGTCACTGAAACAATGTATATAGATTTGTAGTGGCAGCAATTGCTTTGGTGTTCTAAAATAGCTCTTCCGTAACCATGTAGGTTGCAATCTCGCACCATGATGCAGTTATTATATTTCAAACACATTACTTTGCATTTGTGCAGATTGGGTAGAGGTAGGATAGAAAGAGGTTGGGTGGAGGGGGCTGGTACAGAGGAAGCAATAGAACTGAAAGAGAGTGATGCAGACATGCTTTTCTACAGCAGATATCTGTGTGAAGATTATAGGCCTTGGGATTGTACATTTTGATAGAAATTAGCCTTCCTATAGGGTTCCTTTATATTGTTGTAATTGAACTGGATGAGGTGCTTAATCAAATTAGATGTTGCAAGAATTTGGGATGGTTTATTGGAAGCTTCCATCTGCAACAGTTTACAATAGGAAACACACGTTCATTCTTACTCCAATGCTACTTGACATATGTGACAGTTTTCTGGGCACACTGGTTCTTCCATGGAGTTAAGGCGAATGTTTAGAATACCCATGCACATCTTCATAACTTTCTTTCTTTGCTTTTTTCCTCTCTGTGCTGAGCAGGTTTCTTGTAAGGTTTGAGCAAGTGATTAGCAAATTCCCCACAAAAGAGACAATGTCCAATGCAATTTAGACATATCTGGTGTTTATTTGATTCATATTTTGAAATATGTCAGCAGGATATGTATTCAAAGATTTTGTAGCTAGGGTTTTCTATAAAAATCAAATAAAACAGAACAAGTAACACATGTTTATTTTTCACCAAACTGGTGTTTCTTAAAAAGGGCGCAGACAAAGTCTGAAAGAATGAATAAAAATTATCCTTTTTTTTAGGATTTTCCTTGATGAACGAACTGCCAAATAATTTTCCCTTGGCTGCTGCTGCCTTCAATGTTGCTAGCTCGCTCAGTGTAGGAACAATGTATATTATGATGGACCTTATGTTACGCTCACCTGGCTCCCACAGGGGCATCGATCTGAACTGGACAGCTCCGGTCTCCACCAATGTGACGCGTAGTGCCGAGATGACGGACTGGACTGGCCCACCTAGCTTCGTTTGCTTGGCCCGTAGGAATATTCTTCTGCAAATGGAGAAAGGGAATTAACCACCCGTGGAGTTGAGCGTTAACCCCCCCCACTCCCGCTGTTCTCTCCACTGATCACCTTTGATGTCCCCTCTTACAGTCTCACCTGATGGTTTGGAAAGATGAACTCTCCATCCTGCATTGAGCGCAGGGGCGCATAGATAACCAGTTGCTTCACTGGCTCGAAGGAATTGGTGAGTTCCAGAACAATATTGACTCTGAGATTCCCGGCAAGATGCCGTAAGTATGTAGTTCGTAAGAGTTCAAATGTCTGACTTTCGCTCTTGTCCGATTCCTTGCAGGTTGCAGCTTGACCCTAGCGAAGAGTTCCTCGTGGCAACCGGTAATATTCAGGTAAGGATTTGTATTATCCAACACAGTTCGATAAAATAATGTCAATATGTAACCTGTTGCTTTCTCCCTTATTCAGGCGCTGAGAGAAAGTATGAAGTCTCGGGGAATAATGCCTCCGGCGGTAAAATCAGGCAAGTCTATTTTGGTGAGGAGGTTTCCCCTTGTTTGTCCCTTTGTTTCACCTTGCTGTCCTTTTGTTTCCCCTTAGGGGCCGGGGTTCGATGAGGATGCAGTGGAAGCTGCACCGACCCGTGAAGAGGAATAGTACCCCCAGTGGTAAAATCAGGTAAGTCTATGGGGGGTAACTAATATTGCCTCTGTGTATTCCCTTGGCTCACCTTGCTGTCCTTGTCTTCCCCTTAGGTGCCGGAGTGCGGCGGGAACATGCAGAAGGATGCGGTGGAATGTGAAGATGCTGCGAAGGCCGGTGAGTTCAGCGCGGCGCTGCAGCAGGCGAGGCGACGCGCACAAAATAACTTCTTTCTTCCTGCTCGAAGGCGCGATGGATCGGGAATTCAGGTAAGGATCAAAGGTATTGCTCTTGTTCTAACCTTTTGTCCTTCTTTCTCCCTTTTTCTAGGAGCTCCAGACTCGAGACGGGCGTGGCAGAAGACTGGATGCAGACTTGCAGGCACGGTGAGCGTTACGCTGCTGGATGCAGAATAACGCGAAGCTTGTGCTGCTCTTCGGGCGTGGTTTAAATAGCCTCCAAAGTAGTCCCAGGTAAGTATTCCTCCCCAGCCCCACCCGAGTAAAAAAATATTCCCTAGCTAAAGTAGTCCCTTCCAAGCCTCTTTTGGCTTGGAGCTCTTGCAGCATGGTCTGCATCAGGTGAGTTTGCAGCATGGTCTGCATCAGGTACGTTTTAATCTATGAGCCTGGAACTCATGGCGCCAGGACTGACTCTCCATATGAGCCTGGCGCCATAGGCGCCAGGACTGCACCCAAATAGCCCCTAGCAAGGGTTGTTGGGCTTGCTTAGAATAACTTGATGCCTGCTTCCGGGGTTGCTGGACTTGGTCTGGGTCCCCGGGGGTAGGCATCATGACACCTTATCCTTTCCGTTGTGAATGTACTGTTGGCATCATGCACTAGACATATGGGTTTTGGGGGCCATCTCATCAGAACCGTAGGGTCTATGCTCCCCCATTTTCTCTTTCGCTTTATCAGCCAGGTGGAGTATCTCTGTAATTGGTTCCAACACATCCAGTAATTTATCTTGGCATAGTAACCAAGATGCATCAAGCCATTTCTTGATGTGCTTAGTATACTTGCCCATGCAGTTGAGCATTTGTTTGTCTATTTCAGGTGTTTCAGCAATTCCTTCTGGCACATGTGATCTGGGACACTCAGTCCGTAATTTGTTTCTGGCTTTTTTGGCCAGTGGTGCTCTGAACCGCCTCATCAGGTATACCGCTACTGTTGTTTGCGGCTCCCATTCAAATGACCAGGGATGAAAGAGAGTGTCTGGGTCAAAGTCGTCTCCATTCTCCATCTTTCTTTTCTTGAAAGCGCTTTTGTCTTTATCTTCACTGGAAGTTGATTGTGTTTCTGCCTCCTCTTCACTGGAATGCTCCTGCCAGCTGTTGTTTTCCTCCACAAAGCTAGGTGAGGATATTTTCTGCCATCTGCTGTCTTTAATTCTTGACCTCAGTGCTTTTATCTTGCCTTCTTGCTCCTTCCGCTGCGTACCTGGAGGTGCGTGGTCACCATGTGCCCTTCAGGCTTTCATTCTTCCCTTCAAGTCACGTCTGTACTTCTGATCTCGTCCATGCCTGGGGAAAACTTTAACAAATTCTACTTGAGGGATAGATGTTGTGAACTATGTCTCAAACTAGCACCTAACTCTTTCTGGAAGGTCTGCCCCATAGTGCGTCGCAGCCTTTTCTTGGCTTACATTTGGTCTTACCTTTTCAGTGGAGCTGTGAGCGGTGGTTGTGCAGAATCAACCTCCACACGTTAAAGGTGCTGACATAAACAGCCAGATTCTTCAAATCCCTACAGCACTCCATTTGAAGAGTCATCAGAAATGCTAGTGAGGTTCAGAGAGGAGGCTTCTGATCAAGTGTCGACAGATGTGCTGCTTGCTCCCATCTCCAGCACAACCACTTGGATGAGCGAGAGGCCTTCCGAAGATCTTTTCTTTCTGATGCAATGCATCTGCCAGAAGTCTTCATCCACTGCATCCCAATTTTGTGTATCAATGTTTGTTTTGAATTGAATCAAAGAATTAATTTAGCTGATTTTCATAAAAAAGTTTAAGCATCATTTCCTTCAATTTGTGTACATGAGAACGTACTTGATCTCTTGAGAGCCAATTAACTTCTGTGTGCATTAGAAGCTTTTTAAAACTTTCCCACATTTATTCACAAATATGATCAAATAATCGTGATTGAAGAGAACTACTTTTAATGTAATTGACTGTTTCAACCACTTTGTCCAAACAGGGTGCGTGGCAGCGCATAACCGCGAATAATGACTCCACCCGCAAAAATATAATTTTATATTGATCATTGCTACTAATGGTTGTTAGTCAAAGCATTACCAAGTAACTGCAATAACTTGTGGTGGTTTAACCCTTCAATTGTTCCTCCTTTTTACTCACTTTTACCCTAATCTTCTTTTCCCTTGCCTTGTCATTTGTTCAAATTGTCTATTTTTTTGTTTTCCGTTTTTTTTCTTTTTTTGTATGTAACAGTTTTGCTTTTCTACTATTTCGTGAATGTGCTAATTTTTTTAATGCTATCCAAGTAGACAGTTTAATGTACAAGTAGTACCCGACAAGGGATAATTGGATTGTTACAAACAATCTGTTTGGCCCTCACTGGGTCCTTAGCAGCCTGACAAGGCACCGGTCACCACTGCCGGTGTTCGTTATGCGAGTGGCTGCCATGGAAAGGGAGAATGGACTACGTGTACTCCCTTCTCCCTTTTGATGGTAGCTATTTTTGTGGGTTTTTTCTATCTTTTTAATGGCTGCCATGAAAAGCGAGCCGAGACTATTATATGTAGTCCCTCCTCCCATTCCATGGTGGCCATATTCTTTATTTAGTCTATCTTTTAGTGTTGTAAATGCCCATAATCGAAAGGGTGAAAGGACATCATATCCTATTCCACGGCAGACATCTTTTATGTTTTTCAGTTGTGACATGCTGCAGTGTTTTGCAACCAAAGAAAGACACTATTAGTACCCCTGTAAATGGGCCAGAGTACTAAAAGCAATAAGCCCTGAGCAGGGGGAGCATTACTGCCTCAGTTAATGCCTCAGGGTCTGGGTCCGAAATCCATCACCACCCAGGAAGAAAGCCACAGGAATAAAAACCACTGAAGACAGTTGGAGACATTTCAAGGTCAAAGAACAGTGCTCTAAAAAGGAGGCAGCGGAAGACTTTAAGACGTGGATCATCAAATGTGCCGTCTCATAGCCTTGGAATATCTCTGATGATTACTCATCTGGTGAGAGTGCATTGGGATGATGTGGAGGACACACATTGTAAAGCGCACAAACACCACATAACTAAAATGTATGGGGTTCATGCATTACGTGCATGGAAATCGGCACCTCGTCCAGCACTTGATTCCAACAGTGTGATGCTACTGACACTGAATGAAGCCTCGGCTTCTACAGCAGTGTGATCTCCACATGCTCCAATTTTACTGGCTCCCAATGTCTAAGTTACGAGAGTTGTGTGTGATCTATGCCACCAATGGGTAGCCGTGGGAGGTGCCGCAAACAAGGATTGGGACAAATTAATAGCTGAATGCCAGATAAATTGTTATCCTTAGGTTTTTTTTTAAGTGGCAATCCCCCCCTTTTATTAGAAAAGAAAATACATAACAGAAGGAATCATTGAAACCACATTCAAATAAAATCATTCCTCTTAAGACTGAAAAACAAGACATACAAATAAAACTTTAAAATTGAAGAATAGTGTAATCAGTGTTTTATGTAAAGTACACAATAGATTGTTACTAGGATGAATTAGAAAAATAAACAGCATTCTGCAATCTTCTACTACTGCTGCTCTGCGTGGTCTGACGTCCTCCACGCTCGTTCCAAGTAGTCTGCCTGCACTCATGGCAGTATACCTGCAGATTAACTGGTCATATGATGAAGTACATGCCAAATGCTTTACCCTGAGCACTTTGATCCATCACGGGACAGAAGCTCAGGACCTCGATTGCAGTCCCTGATTATACTGTAGATTTGTGGTGTGGTAAAATATATTGCACTTGTGCACTGAAACAAGAGGCTAGTGAGTATGTTACTCTTTTATTAAATATGAAGACCATCCTGAAGAAAGTGGTTGCAAGGAATTATTACCACTCAAAGTGGTAGTCAATAGAAACTGTAGAGGGGGTAGTAGGGAACTTAGTTAAGGATACATTTTTGAACTGATCTCTCTTGGACCAATACAATCTGTCCAAAATGGATCAGATTAAGTGTCCTCCCGCTTGTTTTAACTTTGTTTTTTTGGAATAAAAGGCCCCTCAGACTATTGGTTAGAAAATTAGGCATAACATAAATAGCCCAGCGAACCTTTCATCACCTTTTTATGTATGATTGATAAACATAAGCTGCAAAGGATGGGAAAATGAAATGATAGAGAACATTGAGACTCCAGAACAACTGAATGGTGGCCTAGGAGTAAAACAAAAACTGTCAAAAGTAAATTTCTACTGCTTCTTATTCTATCCACTTTTAGATACGCAGCACACCTGTGTAGACTAGGATTTATCTTTTGCTAGGCAGGATTAGTTAGACAATCACCCTATCCTGCATCTCCAGTTCTGCCCTTGCAAATAGAAAGAGGCGGCATCAGTAGGAAGCTACTTCATTTCTTCTCCAAATTTGCATGAATGTGGAGTGTTTTAATTGCATATTGATCAGGTGTGTTGGCCCTCTTTTGTGATAACACGTTAATGTCAGAGTTTACCCTGCTTATTTTGAAAACAGGCCACTTATTGTGTTATTCTGTCCTCCTCCTCATCCCAGTACTTGGCTGGGCTCGATAAGTGTTTGTTTTCCCTAAGTGAGGATGTGCTGTTCTAGTTGTCCTCTTCTTTGTCCCAGTACCATACTAGTGCCACTGGGGAATACTTTAGGGGAGTCACAAAAAACAGGCTGACAAAAGTACATAAAGGCTTGAGTGATGGAGGGTTTGTGGTGAAAGGGAAATGAAACTCATCCAATCAGGATCAATTAGCATCCATGAAAGAATTCCAGTATAATTTTAGCAGATTAGACTGTCAATTTGATCAAAAGTGGGCAGAGATCAAAAAGCGTAAAGGAACCTTCCCCTTAAAGGTGGGTGGTGTGTACATAAATACTCTCCATCGAGTTGCAGGGTTCCCATCGTCAGACCTGGATGATTCCCTGTTATCACAGTCGGTGTTGGAGGAATTTATAAGGCTGGCCCAGATAGTAGATGATCCATGCTGGGAAGGCATTCAAGCGGAAACTTCAGGAACTGGATTACAAACGTCACCAAGAGTGATAGACATGCCAGTCCCTTCAACTCTTGTCAATGGCTCAGCCCAACAAGCTCAACCAGACAACCTTGGCCAAAATGAGCAACAAAAGAAAACAACGTCAGCAGTTGAAAAGGGGGAGCAGTTGCTTGCACCCAAATCCAAAAATCAAAGCCAAGGATACATGAAAAAGTCAGGAAAAATGAACTGTTAAGGGAGTTTTCTTAAAGTCCTACTGGCCGTAAGACTTTAGTAAGCTATGACAGTGGTTTGTAGAGCCCCAACTCTTAGGCCCTCATTACAAGTCAGGCGGTGGACCATGGTGCTATTAGCACCATGGTCCATGCCGGATTCCGCCATGGTGGATGGCGGAATTACCGCCCCATTCCAAGGTGAGTGGGGTGGTAATTCCCCATTCCCCATTTGCCCTTCCCCATTCCCATTTTTGCCCCATAGGGCTGGGGATGGGGAAGACGGCAATTACGGCACCGTAAATTACGGTGCCGTAATTAGCACAAAGGTCGCTTAGCGCCTTGGACTTTAACGCCTGCAAAAAGCAGGCGTTAAAGTGTGAATCAGGCGTTAAGGGTTAACGGCGCCGACGGCGCCGTTAAACCCTTAACACCTGACTTGTAATGAGGGCCTTAGTATCAGTCTGTACTAGCTCAGTACCTTGGTAGAGTAGCAGAGCAGTCAGGCTTATCTTAAGAGGAAGATGTGAGCTGTAGGTAAGTACACTGACTCTTAGTTAGACAGGCACACCTAAGAAGCACTTATACTTATAATTATATGGAAAGTATATATTTATTATTTTTACACCAGAATCACTTTAAATACTTCATACATATAAATCAGAACACTCAGGAATACTTGATAATACACTTCAAAGGGCACTTTCACTTTTGTGTTTGTTCACGGTAATGTTTGTAACAATGTTAGAAAGGGAAAAGACAATGTTATCGTATTATCGGATATTGCGTACTCATGCGGTTGTCAGCGGTTTATGCGGTAATGCATTTACTCTGCAAACACATATAGTAAACTCACCTAAAGGGAGCAAAATAGTTAGTTAGTGTAACATAAACTTAGTTCAAGGGTCTACAGACGTTTTTTTCACCTCTTTCAAGTCCAAAAACACAAGCCAAGCTAAAGGCAGTTCGGAGAGAGCTTGAAGTCTTGACAAGCAGTGGATTCTGAAGAGTTCCTGTGGATATCTTTCAGTTTATAGTGTTATTAAAGCAGCAAGTAAACGACTAACAAGGGAGACCAGAAAACAGACTCTAGAAGGGGACACAAGCAGTGGCTTAGGTCCGAGGTAAGAGGGGGTTGCCCTGGACACCTCTACTTGCACTCCAATGCTCTGGAGCGACATCTTAGAATCAGGTAAGCAATACCTTAGGGAAGAACAAAAGGTTTGTGCTGGATGTTGCGCAATGTTGCAGCTCTGGACCCGATCACAGGATTCCTTGGTCTGGTGACTGAAGGCAGGACAATGGATGGGATCTCTCATTAGCAGTCTCAAGCCTTTTCTGCAGCACCAACATAGGACACATATTGCCCGGTCAATCTTCTTCGCAATCCCACACTCTGGTGAAGGGGTCTGGGTGAGTTGGTTCAGATCTCTGGAGTCTCCTTACGGGTTCAGCAAAGATTTGGATGGATTCTGATTTTTTCCACAATGATTCACTCGAAATAGGCATCAGGTCTCCTGGTATTGGGGTTCCACAGCTATGGAATATCCTAGGACCTCGGGAGATGGCTTGTCTCAACGTATGTCTTGGGACTGGTTGTTTCCGACCAGCCTAAGGGAAGGAGTCATCCTCTTTGGAGCTCCTCTGTTGCACAGAAATTGGGGTCAGGACAGCAGTGGTCGCTTCACGGTGTTGCAAAGGGTCTGCATGTGCCTCTGGTTGTCTTCTTCTTCGGTTACTTCAGCTTCCAGTGGTTGACTTGCTTTTCACTCCAGAAGCCTCACCTTTTATACAGTTCCAGCACACACTCCTCTGCAATTTGTCTTAGCATTTTACTGAAAGGGGCATTTGGCTGTCCAATCATGACAGCGAATGCCCCTGTGGCAGCTGGTCCTATTCAGGCACTCTGGAAGACAAAGGACAGTGGGTGAAAAACTCCTGCCTGCCCAGACACTCTGGAGCCTAGGTGTGGATACCCAAGCGTTCCCACCAAAGGCAAAACACACACACTGACCTCCCCCTGCCAGGATGGTGTAAGAAGGGCGAACAAAGAAATTCCATGCTAGTAATGGTGAAAAAAGAAGAGATGCACCAAGTTGGAAAATGGGTGCCCTTATTGTGCATTACTGAGGCTATGGACATAGCCTACGGTATAAATAATACACAATAGTTGGTAGAACACCTCCACTGTCCCCAGTCATAACTAGGCGATTGTCTAGGTGACTACAAATTCACAGGAGCAGAGAGAGGGGGATACTAGGTATCCCTTTGGTTCTCCACTGAAGGTGGTGTGTGCCAACTTCTCAGGCTATAGAGTTTTGGGAGAAATACTAGGTATCTCTCTATCCTTAAGAACTGTAGTTACTTGAGGATATAGAAGACAAATCTCAAAGGAGGACCCTAAGGGTCCCCAGCAATACTGCCCATAAGGAGCTGTGTGCAGCAGTAGTAAACACACAGATGCCTTTAAGAGCTATGGATCAGACAGACTCCTCCATAGTACAGGTAGGATTCCAATAATATAGTTCCAAAAGCAGAGCCCACAAGAATGAATGAATGAGTGGAAAAAGGCTCCACTCATTCAGGAATGAAAAGAAAAGGTCCAGAAGTCCATAAAAAAGTGCTGGGGGTCGCAATAGGAGAGGGGATGAAGCATAAACATGATACATCTCCCTAACAGAAACTAATTCAATGCCTTAAATTAAATCTGTGAAGAGAAACAGTCGGAGACGATCCATGCAAAATCGCAAGTAAGACCTTCAGTCAGCAAGTTCACATGAGCAAGGAACATCCAGTCAATATTGAATTCGGCCTGAAAAGATCATTGCTTAGTTCTGAGCCCCGGGCGGTGGTAGGGAATCCACCTAAGATCAGTGTGGAACAGCAAACTTTGAACTCTGCAAACCCTCGCTCATGCCATTAACTCAGTCTTCAGGGCCCATAACGCCTGGTACGGCCCTCGCTGCAGGTCTATAAAGCTATATGATAAAACTTGTAGGAAGAACAGCCCTACGATATATGGAGCTTGGATGGACCTATCCAAAGCATTTGATACACTGAATAGAGACAGAGTATGGCATACATTGAAATGCTAGGGCATTCTGGAAGGTCTGTTAGTCATAATCATGCCTTTGCATGAGAATACCAGTATCCAGGCCAGGCTGGATAGGCAAGGACACCTATCTGCATGTATACCAACCAAGAAGGGTGTGATGCGGGGATGCATATTGGCTCCCTGCCTGTTGAATATTTTCTTAGCAGACCTTGCTGAAGCTCTATCTCTACATGCCCTTGCTAGCACCAAAATTGGCACAGATAAAATCAACTGGATGGCCTACGTTGATGATATAGTCTTATTAGATTATATGCACGTAGGCCTCCAGCGCATGATCACTGCTTTTGGAAAACAAGCAGATCTGAATGGTCTAATAATAAATCCTGCAAAAATATTATGGTTTTTTGCAGCCCCTTCCTGCACCCACTACCAAGAACAAACTGACAACTTGAAAGGGGGTCATAACAATCTCTGGTCAATGACTGTGGGGAATACAGCACCCCTCCCACAGAGGGGGACAGATCCTACCAATTGACATTAAAGGACTGAATTCATGTTTATGCATTTCACTGCAATTGGAATGAGAAATAGTTTCTTTTTATGCTATGTTTTTATGTAATTTCCAGGTGGTTTTTAAGAGCTTAGTGCCTAGGACTTTGGGGACTGAAATGGCCAGTTAAGACTAGTATCTGGCTGCTCGGAACATGTGACAATTATGAGATTTGATGGAAAGATGGAAGGTGAAATTAGGAACATGCTTTGTTACTTGCAGTCATAACTGTTACAAACTTTATGAAAATGACAAAAATGTGCCAAAGGGACATGTAACCTCGTACAGAGTTGGCGATTGGCTTGCCTAATTCTCTATCACCCACTAAAACCACATATCTACTTCGTATGTCAGGGGCTAGTAGAATTATGAAGTGATGCGACATAACTGTTTTTTGTCAAAAAGTGGCCAAGAGAACAAAGAAGGGTAATAAATGCAAATAGACAGATGGTGCTCTCTTCCCTTGAACCAATCATGCCAGTGGGAGGAGAGAGGAATGGTGACCTGTCCAATCCGAGTGGTAGCGGTAATTCCAGAGTACTCCCCCTAGATTGTAAAGTGAATGATGTCATTTGTGCTATATAAGGAGGACTATACTAAGTCAGAGGGACACATAAATCCAGGGAGACAGGAGAAGGAGGATGGAGAGGAGGCGGCTGAACCATACCATCTTTGAGAGTGCAGTGAACATACCCCTGGCTTAGTTGTGCAGAGTGTCCTGAGATCTAGTTAGCTGTCCAGAGTGTCCTGAAATCTAGCTGGCTTTCCAGAATCCCAAACTAAGGCTTACTTTGTAAGTAGCAAATACCCCAGCCCTAAATTGCATAAACCCTTTCTTTTTGTAGCCTTGCACCCAACTGAAAACCCCATTTAAAAACCCACATTGCTAGTGTAATTCAGCCACCTTCTAATAGGAGAAACTGTGTTTAGCCTGTCTATGTTGGCATATTCCCTTTGGTAAACCTCTCAGTGTCTGTGTAAATCCTTAGCATATTTTAAATAAATCAATTAATTCCCCCATTGAAATTCACAGTACAGTTTTTTTTATTTGAAATTAACCACCTCGGCCCTGGTGTCTTTCTTTAATAATTATAGTGATTAAAGTGTTGCCTCAAAAAATAATTTATCTCCTTGTAACTGAAAACCGAGCTTGTTCATGTATTGTGTGCATCACCCCACACATTCCTATTTGCATCTGTCCTATTAAAACCCCAAACCGTAGTCCCATTGAGAGCAATCCCTTTTTGCCTACAAGTCTATCTGTTATGTGTCTAAGTCCTTGTCAGTGAAAACCCATTTTCCTATTGTGAGCTAAACCCCTTCCTTAGGCTGCCTGTCATTGTAAATCCTGTGTAAAACAAATTCCCATTTGCCATTGTATCTTTCCTTTTGCATTTGTTTCCTTCCAAAACCGATTTTCCTACTTTATTTCTATTGTTGCCCTAGTGTGCTGCATAGTAGTCTCTAAGCTTCCATATTTCCTCAAGTGTAACCAACACAAATATCCTTTCATTCTGTCCCCTAGCCTTTGTGAGTAATAATCAAAATCCAATTCTGCCATTTTGCTCCAAAAACGGGTTTTCGCTTTCTTTGCTGTCCTCCCATCTTGGGGTGGTGGGCTTTACACAAAATCCGATTTTCTTTCTCTATTCATACTCCTTGCCACTGTCTTCCATTCAAAGCAATCAAGTTAGCTAATGTTTGCGGGTGAGTATTGCAGATGGGGGTGCTACACCGTTGGTGTTATTTTTTTCTAAAACTGCTCTTTTTCTGTGTTGCCATGAAAGATTGTGAGAATTGTAACAGGATATCTTAACCGAATTGTTTTGTAGAGATTAGTGCAATTGTGTACCACAACATGGTGGCTGTAAAATTGTTTAATTTTTCTTTTTCATTAAATAATAAATTAATAAATATCTTATTGATAAACACCAGCCTGATTCCTGGTCCATTGTGACATGGGGTGTTTGTGTAGGTTGGGTGTGAGACGGGTTGGAGGCCTACTCAAACAGAAAAGAACCCGTGGGTTATTAAAAATAAAAAGCTATTAATTGTACGCCAGATTCATGGTCGGGAAAGGAGTCCCTGGATGGAATGTGCCATCTAATAAAACTGTGACAATACGTTTTGCAGTCTTGCTTGAGAAATTGGAAATAAATCAGTGAAAGTACCTCATCAAACCTAAAAAAAGCTGTTTGTTTGTGATGTGGGGGTGTCAAGTACGGCCTTAACTTTTTCCTGTTGGGGTTGTACAGAGACATTACCCAAAAAGAACCCTAAATATCTGGCTGTTGAGTGAGCCCATTTTCATTATTTTTGGATTTGCTGTTAAGCCTGTCTTTCTCAATGTTCTCATGACTGTGTAGAGATGATAGATGTGAGCGTCCCAGTTTTACTGTGTATCACAATATCGTCTCTATTTGCCCCTCCAAAATCAGATTATGGCTGTAGTATCTTGTCCATCAACCATTGGACTACAGCAGGAGCCTCATGTAGCATGAACTGGAGGACTTTAAACGGAAACAGACCTATCAGTGTTGCAAAGGCAGTTTTTCCTTGTCAGGACTGTGTAATGAAACCTGCCAATAGCCTTTCATAGGGTCTATGGTAGAGAGATAGACAGTGTTACCCAGCCGGTCAATTAAATCATCAATGCAAGATGGAGTTAACTCTTCTAAAGTAAATGCAAAACCTCCAGCTCCCATCGGGTTTTGCCACTTACATGATGGGGGAATACCAGGGGCTAGTAAATGGTTCAATAATATTAGCCTTAAGCATTTGATTGACTTCCTGGATGATGGTTGCCTTTCTGGATTCTGGTGATCTACATTGTTTTAAATGTACCACTTTACCTTTAGGAGGGTGGATATGATGGTAGCTATCCTTCACTCTCCCTGGATCCTGGCTAAATACATCATGGAATTGGAGTATGAGGTCATATTGATCTTGCTTTTGGTTGTTACTAAGTTCGGGTAGAATCAGGTCTTTGTTATCAGAGTCTTCAGGCAACAGACAGAATAGAATAGTGGCAGTAGCCTCTGTGGGATTTTCCTTCCATTCTTTTAACAGATTCACATGATATACCTTAGTATTTAATTGTCAGTCAGGTTGGGAAATTGTGTAGTTACAAGAGCCTGTTTGTTCTAATACCTCATATAGTCCATGGCACTTAGATATGAATTTATTTTCAGAATTGGGAAACGACATCAAGACCTGTTTGCCTATTGAGATGGTTCTTAAGGTAAACATTTAGTCATATGAGGTTTTCTGCTGTTCCTGAGCCTTGACCACGTGGGTTTGAACTAAGGACCTAACTACCTGCATGTGTTCTTTTAGTCAGTTTGCAGTTTGGGATAGTGGAATTGGGGCTTCTTCCCTTTCTTCTTGTGTCTCTGTTAACATATCTAGGATATATCGAGGTTCCCGCCCATAAAGTAATTCGAACAAGGATATAATATGAAATGGCATTCATAACGCGCTTATACACAAGTGTTTCAAGGCGCAACGAGGCAAGGGAGGGGGAAGAGAGGGAAGACAGGCATCGATCCTACTAGGCCAAGTGTCACTCAGATCGTGCAAGTTCATGAAAAGGGGGAAGGGGGAAAGTGCAGGGGAGAGGAGGCGGGGAAAAGTGCAGTACATGGGATAATAGAATAACAATAAATAAGTACGGCCAGCTGGTGGCAAGTGCAAGGGCAAGTGCAGACATCCAGTGTCAAGTGCTGGTAGTGGGACTGTAGGGATACAGAGACAGTCCTGAGTGTGGGGGCTGCCAGGAAGGCAGTGCAGGTGTGTGACTGGCGGTGGAGGGGACCTGGGCCTGAGATCAGAGGGTGGCCAGGTAACCAGTGCAGTTAAGCCAGAGATTCAGCAGGGGAGAGGAGGAGAAAAAGCAGAAGCAAAGAGAAAGATTTTGAGGTCCTTCCGGCACCGGAGATAGTTCTGCTCAAGTTTCAGTGAGGCAGGGAGGCTGTTCCAGAGGTAGGCCCCAGCAGAGAGATCTACCACCAACCCGTTGCTTGGAGAAGCAACTGACCCTGAGGGAGTTTGACACGGATGAGTAAAGAGCTTGACAAGGAAGATATTTATGCAGCGAGAGTTGAAGGTATTGAGGCCTCAGGCCCCAGAAGGCCTTGTGGACAATGCAGAGGGTTTTGAACTTAATCCTCGCAGCCACTGGGAGCCAGTGCAGAGATTTCCGAGCCAGAGAGATATGATCCCTGGGCTTGAAGCCAAGGAAAAGTCTTGCAGCCCTGTTCTGGACAAGTTGTAAAGGTCAAAGAGTAGAGGCAGGAGGATTTAGAAAGAGGTTTTTGCAATAGTGCAGCTTAGAGAGGACCAGAGATCTGGAGACAGTGAGCTTCTGGGGGAAAGTGAGAAAAGGAAGAATACCTCTGAAGAGGTGAAGCAGATAGTTTACCTTCTTAGAGACATCAGAGATGTGAGGAGAGAAGGAGAGGGTGGAGTTGAAGATGACACCAAGGTTCTTAGCCTCACAGGAAGAAGCAGGAAGAAGGCCCAGAGTGGGCAGCCAGAGAGAGAGGGAGAGAGAGAGGGAGAGGGAGAGAGAGATAGGAAAGGAGGGAGCGGGTGTCCCAATGTGGAAGATCTCAGTCTTACTGGCATTAAGGCAGAGATCATTGGTGGCACACCATTCCTGAATTGTGGCCGGCCAGTCTGGTATGAGAGAAAAAGCAGAGGTGGCTGAGGGGAGCCTGAAAGAGAACTGAGGGTCATCCACATAACATCGAAAATTGAAGGAGAAAGTAGCGATGTGGTGGGCAAGAGGTGCCAGGTAGTGGTTGAAGAGCCAGGGAGAGAGGTTAGACACCTGGGGAACACCACAAGTAGAGAGAGAACTAGAAGAGAGGAAAGACCAGGGTTGGACCTGAGAGGGTCGGTTGGTGAGAAAGGAGGTCAATCCGGCCAAAGGCCTGCTCAGTAATACTAAGGTTGTCACAGAGATGATTGAGCAGGATGGCATGGTTGACCGTGTCAAAAACAGTGGATAGATTAAGGAGAATGAGGACAGAAGGGAGACTGGTGCACAAAAACACTGGGGAAGGCTCCAGTGTTGGTCCTTTTTCCTAGTCTTGGTACTTCGGCATTAATTCAGCACCTTGTGAGAGTTCACTGTGAAGATGTTGATAAGCCATACTCGGTAGCTCATTTTTAAACTAATTTTGCATGGACCTTCTTTGCTGCTACAACATCTTCCGTCCTTCCAGCTACATCACCATCAGAATCAAGTGCATCCTCAGTTGGTATGCCAAGGACTACTACAGATCCTCCTCCACTGCCTCCAGCCCACAATTTGATGCAGTACAAAGTTATGTGCTGTGTATGTCACAATTGGGTTGTGACTGGAGTTGCCACCCTGCCTGGATGAGTAAGAATCATTTGTGAACACCAGGTTCACTTCCACGGTAGGCATTTCTTTTAAGTGCCAATTTATTTGAGCACTTTTTAAAAAAAAAAGAAATCCACAAAAGAAATGTACAAAACATACAATGTAAAGAAACATACATGGTTCAATGTTTACCCTTTGTTATATGTGTGACTCCTAATGTTTTTCCCTTCCCAATTTCTTCCTCTTTCTTCCCTCCTTTTCAGGGACAGGTTTTCATTTCTAAAAGCAGACAATAAAAAGCACAGACTATATATATGGATCGATAATGTTTAATTGGTCTTTTTAATACAGTATGTGTTAAAACAAAACACATTTGATTATGTTTGATAATACCTGTGGCAGTACTTCGTGGTAACTGCGGATACTACGCCCAATCATTGTGATTAACTGCACCTGCATTTTAAGCAATCGCATTGTCGTCTTCCATAGCCACGGGTATGAAAATTCTTTGGGAACAAAATTATATATATAGATATATTTGTGCTAGGTAGTCCTGTAAGGTTCTGTTTTAAGATATATTCAATGTAGATTTTCTGTAATGACTTTCTCTTTATCAAACTAGAATAACCTGTTGTTATATACATATGTATAAAATGAATGCCCCAAAATTATTTTCCTTGGTGCTTAAATGGATTTATTTGGGGTTGTGCAATGTATCACAACAGTCACCAAGAGACCAACCATAAAACAAGGGTCTTGTGGCATGCTACTTAACCAAAATGTGTGATCTTTGGACATAATTTAATATCACTAGGCATTGCCTAAAAACATGGTGAGTTTTCAAAGTTAGCAACATTTTAGATATAATAATGACATTGTTATTCAAAAACAAGGGAATAAATAGTGGCAGGGACATTAGGTTGAGCAATACATTGTAAACAAACCTTTGAAATTCAAGGAAAGATCTTCGGTTGCAGAGATGTTAAGGTGAAAACTGAATGCAACAAAACCCCTGAAATACAGCAAAAACCACCTTAACTTTGCACCCCCTGTTGCACAGCCTATGACCATAAAGATGACATCACTAACTACATAAAAAAGTAACCGGCACTAAGCATGGCCTTCAGCCATGGTCAGTGTTCATGCCAAATATATTTTAGCACATTAATGGGCCAGTAATCATGGTCTTCATTCCTGCACACTGGCCATGGACTTCAGCCCTGCCAACTGTATATTTTAAAACACTAACAGGCCACCAACCATAGCCTTTGGCTTTTACCAGTGGCTAGGGCCTTCAACCGAGTCCACTGTATATAATATACACTAACCGGCCACTAGCCATGGTCTTCAGCACAATACTGGCACACTGCATATTTTACAGCACTAACCAGTCATTAGTTATGGCCTTTGGCCACGTCAACTATATATTCAAACATATAAATGGGCACTAGCCATGGCGTTTAGCTATAGCCTGTGGCTATGGTTTTCGACCTTGACCACCGTATATTGTAAAATAGTAATGGAACACTAGTTATGCCTTTTCACCATGCCCACTATATATTTTACGACACTAACCGACCACTAGCTATGGCCTATGGCGATGGACAGTGACCGCAGACTTCCTTTTTTTTTTAAACACATGTATAGTGGCCACAGCCTCTAGTGGGTCCAAAAGAAATATATTGGGGGAACATGTACAGTGGACATGGAGGAAGGCCATGGCTACTGGCCCAGACGTGTTTTAAAATATACAGTGTGCACATGCCACTAATCTACTTTTAGTGTCATTTTCTGGTCATAGTATTAGTTTCCTCCTTACTATAGATTGCCTGTATGTGCCTCATGTTTGTATGTATTGATTCTCTCCATGTATATTTCTTGTACTAACACACATCTGTACTAATTCTTGTATTGTTAGCTGTTAATTCCAAGTTTGACATTAGTCAATATTCTGATAGGTGCAGACTTATGATTATACTGGCCAAACATACCAGATTAAAATACTCTACTTCTTGTGTCCATGCTGCAGCCATTGCCTATGTGTATTTATTATTAGATTGATGTATTACAAAAACTTAAGTAAAACGTTTCTGTTTCGATATGTACATTTTGTGATACATGGAGTAGTTCATGAGAGGCATCCCGATAGCTTATCAAAACTGGTAAATTTCTTTGCTTTTTTGATTTTACCTTGTAATCATAATGTCTCTGTAACAACAATTTGTCAATGAATGTCATTGGTTTTTATTAGTGCAATTTAAACATGCCCTCTCTTTAAGAAAGTTTCTTCAGTGAATTTCAAAGTTTTATTAGTGCAAATTAGCCATAACCTCCATTTAAAAATAGTTTTTCACTGAAAACAAGATTTCTTTTTACGTGAAAATGTTTCACGATGTCACTGTATATACGTTTTTAAAAATTCCTCTTTTAACATGTATGAAAAGACTATAAACTTCCTTTAACAAACATATTTTTTTCAGCACAAACTGATCTGTTTCATTTTCAGCAGCGCATGTAAGGATGCAAGTCATGGTTCAATTGCCTAGGCATATGCGGTCAACCATGCCCCGGCCCCACAATACCCAGTATTCTGGTCCAGTGTCCACTGTATTTATGGCTTGCAGCTATGGCCAGTGTCCACAATCCATGGGGCATGAGCTTTGGCCATGCTGCAGGCCCCAATAAGAAAATCAGAGTAGACATTTATCCATGCTGGGGGCCAGGCCCACTCCCAGGGACCAAAGTTATATCACTATATTTTGTATCTACATTTTCACACTTTTTACACTTAGGAAAAAATAAAACACAGGACAATTTTGCAGAAGCCTGCTTTCAGGACCTTGCTGATGCTCTTCGCACACGTTTACTGCAAACCCATCCAGCCCTCCTGGCTGTAGCCACAAGCTGATGTTTCCACCCAATGAAGCCTATTCAGACTTCAAACATTTTAGGACCTCTCTACAAGTGTGTCCCCTCTTGACAATAACCCTCCCGACTTTTCACAAACCTTCCAAGTTCGGTCTTTAATCTTTTGCAAACGTTTGTGCCAATTTGTCAAATGGAGTTATAAGCCATCCAAAAATGTTGCGCCCCTCTAATTTTCCCCCCTTTCGTGAAATGGCACCAACCTTTGCAACAACATTCAGAATGGGTCTATATTGATAATGCAAGGTTTCATGCTGTTTTGTTGAACAGCGCCAAAGATATAAGCCTTCAAATACCTGCTCTTCACTGACCCTTAAATGTACATATTTACATGGATGTCCTCGAACATCACAGCAAATGTCCCTGAACATCAGAGAAGGAAAACAAAATTGCTTGGGGCTTTTTCTGGACAGATTCCTTCCCATTCTCATCACCCCTTACCCGCACAGAGATTGTTTCATTTGTTTGACAAGTGTAATTTGTTTTTACCGCTATGTTTGCAGAGTACAGGAACAGTTTGTGAATCCAACATGGGGTCCATTTTAAAGATTTTGAAGCAACAATGGCCGCATACGATGGCCGTGAATGTTCTGCAACTCTCTGATTGGTCCAGAGGAGTCCGCGGACACTGAACCAGGAAGTGAGTCTGTGGACCAGACTGAGATATCACTAATTATTTTTGTACCTACTTTCTTGTTATTTTTAAAATCTGCTGTTTGGATTAACACCAAATTTGCAAAAGCATGCTTTTGGCACCAATCCACCGCTCCTCATGCAATTTTGGCGCAAATCCGTCCAGCGGTTTTGGGCTATATCCATAAGCAACATTTATTTCCATTCATGTATATCCGTATTTCAAATATTTTGAGACCCCCCATAACTTCCCCCCCTTGATGAATTAACACGAAGCTACATAAAGTAATTCAGCGGTGCGTGTCTACTTTTTTTTGCAAAGTATCACAAGGATTTGTCAAATGCTCCAAAGATATAAGCCTCCCGAAAAATGCTCTTCCTATGGGTTGAGGAACTTAACCATAAATACAGTGTCGCTACCGCAGGCCCTGGAATATATATATATACATATATAACATATAGCATATATTTTTTTATTGGAACTGACAATAACAGTGACTGTCTTGAGAGACACATGGCATTTAATTTTTCATTTTTTTTTCAGGAGGGAGTAGAAAATCACAGTTGCACCAGTGAAAGGCGATCTGACCAATCAGAAACCACCTTTTCCGGACGCAATTCTGCCTTCACCGCCCACAGCAGTGGAAAAAAAAAACATCAACAAAAAAAGCTGCCGCTTTAAAAATCAAAAAGGGACTAGGTCCCTTTTCGGATGACGGTGGACATTTTTTAACACGTTTTCAATGGCTGCCGTCATCCAAAAAGGGACCTAGTCCGGTTTCTATGTTTATGGTCGCAGCCATTTTTTCTAATTTTTTTTCATTCCAACTGGAGATGTGCTCATGCAGAGCACATCTCCCATCAGAATAAAAAAGAAAAACATCTGCACCCTGGGAAATCCCGGGGTACGAATAACTTTCATGCCCCGCAGCCCGAGCTGAACAGTGCGTTAAACACCATATCCACGCCTGCGGCAGGGCGTGAAAGTTACAGTGACTGATGTCATGCTGTGGGATCAACTGACCCCTCAAGACTCAAATGCATATTTTAATACCAGCCAGGTGTTGGATGAAGGGCTAATGGATCGTAGGGGACTCAAAACATATAGCTGAATAAAGAGTGCAAGGAAGGAGCAATAACCGAAGGTAGTCATCTGCAGGTCAATGAACATGGACCTACTGTCCCAGTCCCTATATATCCATGTGCAAGTCCAAAGATCTTTAGTCACAAAAACAATTAATCCAAAAAAAAAGTAGCTATAGTAGATTGTTCTCTGGTCCGGCTATGTGACTCCCCATCCTGCACGTCACCTTTGTAGGCTTCGTGTAGATTGATGCTCTATTCAACTACCATCAAGAATTGATTATCCCCCTTACCTTAGGATGTCCAACTGTATTACAACCAGGAATTTCTCTACCACCTGGCAATACTTGTCAGTTTGAAGATATTCTCACCCACCAGCCAGAAATGGGTCTGCTCCGTAGCCCATACAAGGCTTGCACATTTTCTTTTTTTTAATGTTCAACAACTCTTGCCAAGATATGGGCTATATTCAGCAAGCAGGCTTTCTGTTCATGATTTTGTCATACGTTGAGGAGTGTCTAATTATGAGATATAGTTCCATATAAGCTACTCACTTTCTCTGTCAATGCTGCCACCCCTGCACTGCCTCTCTTGACTGACATCCCAATTCTTCCAACGCTTGGTCCTTTCATTTTCCTTTTAAATTATTATTTAACCTAATTTAGCCCTCAACCCTTTTGGTATTAACTGGGGCCACTAGATTGTACCGTGATTCTTCATTCCACCTTTCCACGATGCGCCTCAACCCTCAGATCTTTCTATGTCATCTAGCGACTATTCATAGCAACCATTTCTACTAATTCGTGAGCCGGCCTGTGCGCTTTTAAGCTGCTCACTGCTTGTACTAGGTGTTTTGCTCGCAAAACCTTCCTAGGTCTGTGATGACAAAAGCTAACAGAAATCCACCACAACCCTATACTGCCTCAATGTGGGGTCCTTGTCCAGCCTGAAGACTCCTCTGTGCAAAAGGTTGGGAGGAAAGCAGACTCTGGGGATCCTCTATCCACGCCTCCAGAGTTTGGATCGTGAACAGGGGGCTGCTCATGGCGCCAGAGTCTTCCCCTTCAACATAGCTGAAACATTGGACTTTTATATTGTTTTGTAATGAACCTGATAACGTTACATGTGTACACAGCTGATTGACTACATACCTGCCATTTTGCTCGGGGAGGAGAAGTGGCTCATTTGAGTTACGTACACTCCAGAGTGAATGTCTGCATAATGGGAACGGAAAAGTGACGAAGAGGAAATCAGACTGACTGGCTTGCATGACAGACGCTATGTGGTAATGGTTTACTGAGGTGCACAACACTGCAACGCCAGATTTACATTAAGTAAAAATGCAACGGCGCGCACCCGTGGAAGCCCCGTGAAGTCCCGCTTTGCCCGGAGTCGCTTTTCTGCTGCCTATTCACTTGCAAGCTGATTCTCTGCTATTTGGACTGCAACAACCAGGAGGTGAATTAACTCACCACATTGCCTTTCCAGATAATTTTAAGATAATTTAAAAGTGCACTGACACTTATATTTGTTTAATTTTTTTGTCGTATAGCCTTTACTCTTGATTGGAAGGCGGGTCTATAAGAACAGGACGCGCGCGCACCCGTGGAAGCCCTGTGAAGTCCCGCTTTGCCGCTTCGCTGCAGCGTCGCGGACTAGCGGGCTAGCGGTCAATTCTTTACCAATATTGCTCTCGTTTCCATCTACAAAGAGAGCTTGTGAGAGCCCCCAAACTGTGAGTGTTAAACACTTATAGAATCTAGTTTTTAGGAACATTTTGATTACGGGCTCTTGCCTAATCTTTATCCTAAATGAAACGAAATCTTCATACACTTCGCACTGGAATGCCTCCCTTACAAAGTGCATTGTTCAATTCCAGCAAAATACAAGCCAAGACTGTTCCATGTGTCTCGACACCCCATCTAGACAGAGTAGAACCTCCAAAGCTTCCCATTGTAAACAAGTGTACTGTTCTTCCTGTAACTAACTCACTGAAACAAACTCCAAGCACCCAAGATATACGCTCCTTTTATCCGAACTGTGCAACTCAAAGCTCCACCTTGAAAAATTCTAAAGCCACTTTACAGCCTCCCCCAAATATAATTAGTCATAATCAAGCGGGGTGCAGCACCACTCTACATGTTTCCTTGTCTGACAGCACAGTTCTAAGAGGGGAATCTATAGCTCAAATCTCGGATACTAAACCCAGTCCCACTTCAATAAAATCCCTAGGGGATGTAGCTGTGATTGACCTACCTTCCCCTGGTTCTGATTTCACGGTACAAGAAACACTTGGTAATTTTTCCTTCTCACCTAAAATGTTTTCAAATGGAGGTTATACGAAATCTAATGTAACTTCCTCTTTTTTATTTCCCACTCCTCGCAAATGCCCTTCAGCTGAAAAGCCCCAACCATTACAAAATGTGTCTAAAGTAGTTGAACTAACTTTGGGAGCAATGAACTTAACTCTACAAACTATCATCACATTGTTTAACACATTGAATACTAAAATGGATGTACAGGGTGCGCAGTTGTTATCTATCTTAGTTTGGCAGGCGAAGCAAGAAATACTTTGGGCGCATCAACGACCAATGACTAATGAGCCTATCGTGCTGCCAACAGCATCAGTTGATAACTGTGTAAAACCGCGTAAACTGGTGTCTGTTGCCACCATGACTTCTACCTTGGCTCATAATAGTCCTTTTGTAAAAGTACCACCGAATGCATTAGAAATGTCCAATCTGCACTCCCAAACAGAAACGCAATTGTCTCCCATCACCATAGATAATTCAGGTATATTGTGCTCTCTCCCGTATATTGGTCAGGTCATCAGAGAGATTGCGCCTGTTCCTGAAAAAGGTGCAGGTGGGGAGTCCATGAGTGACCGAATTCCTGAACCGTACACCATTTTTTCTAAAACTACATCTCAATTACCTCCTAAAGCTCTATCCTCTGAGAAAAATTTCCAACTAAAAAAGAAAAATTCAGAGGTGGTAAAAAAAAAATCTAAAAATGTAAAGAAAACTGAAGTTGGTGCACCAACAAGTTCGAAGCAATTTTTCAACAAGCTTACTCTCCCTAACAAGCACAGTCAGCAAACGGCCTGCGCTATTACAAAAAAGTATACGCAACTAAGTCAAATGCGCAAACTAAAACTTGACTCCATAACTGAAAATTCTGCACCCCCAGTTTCATATGCACCGTTGGACAATTTGGTCCATGCAGTCCAAAATTATGAAAAACAACAAGTGAGTCTGGAAGTGCATCATCCCTCACTGGCTGTTGAACCCAGCGACAAACAAACCCCAGTGCAAAAAACTGCGATTTTGACTGCCGAACGCTCCACATTAAAAGAACCAAAATTGTCTCAACCTTGCACATCGACTGAACACGAACAAGAGATGTTGGCGAATTGTCGTTCAGAAATTAGGAAGGAGGTTGATGCGTATATGAGCAGATTTGCTTCGTTACCGATACTAAAAAGGCCCTTACTTGCACCACTCAGCCCCGATACTCCATCCATTCAGCGACCTGGATCTAAACCTTCAGTCTCATTCAAGTGTGACAACACCAAGAAAGTAGCAGTCGCGTCCACTCCCTTGTCTGATCATGATGCTGAAATTGCCTCTCTGCTGAAATCTTTACGCCCTCTTGCAAGCAATCTACCTTGCTCTGCAACAACAACTTCCTTCACTAATCCACCTGTTAAATCAATTTTGAAGACAAAAGTAGGTAAGGAAAAAAATACTGCCTTAGTACTCGGTTGTCGACCAGCACCATATCCACAATATGTGCTAAACCGTCATAGTATCCTACAGATTTTTTCCGATATTCCACTGTTGCAGGACATCGGAACTTCAGATATAGCGCAGGTAGAGTTCGTTAATGATAATTCAGTAAGTACGGCGTGTCTTTGGCTGAAGTCCAGAGTTGTTAGAAATCTTATATGGGAAGCAAAGAATCAACTCCTAGCTTTGGGTTTCATACTTCTATTGGGTCCAACCAACTCCTCTGACGGATCACTCAGGGCGGGAACATGGATTAATTCAGCCTTAAGCGAACTCAACAAGGGTACAGACTCTACAGAAGGATACTTAAAGGATAATGTGACCTCCAAATGCTGCTGTAATTGTGACTCCAGAAGTTAACTTTCGTACAAGGTTAAGAATGAACGTATTATTTCCCTCGCCTCATGGAACACCCGAGGTTTTAGTCATTTGATAAACAACACACTAAACACTCTAAATAATTATGATGTGACTCTATTACAAGAAACGTGGCTTACAAGCTTTCCCTCTTGGGACAATCATGCCATACACTTTTCACCAGCACTACAAGGTGAAAAGGGGGGACCAATGGCTGGTCTTTTGACGGCCTCGAAATTAAGTACTAATGCCAGTATAATTTACTCCTACTCCCCAAATCCTTTTGCCCAACTAACTGTTACCTCAATACAGTCAACCTTGTACGCTTTAGTCAACTTATACTGGAATCCCAAGAGCATTGAAAATCGGAGGTTTCTGATTTATGTTTCCACGATGCTGGACTTCATTGTATTTATCCCTAAAATACAGTACACAATTTTTGCTGGGGACCTCAATCTACACTGTTTTTCTGCCAATTATGTTTTAGGAGATTCAAGACGCATATTGTGGGAACAACGTATGCTTTCCAGAGGCTTTTGTATGATGAATGGAAGTAAATTTGACATCAGTGACTCAGCTCATACGTGGCAACAAGGTGCAGCAAAAGCCACAATTGATTACATCTATGTGAATGACGAGTTGTACTCGAAAATCCATTCCTTTAATTTAGAAACCAACCCAAATAGTGATCATCGTTTGCTCACTATTAAGTGGTTGACCAATGTACCTTCTACCAAATGCAACACAGTGGCAAATTTGGGTCAAATAACTGTTTCTAATCAGTTAAATCGAATAATCTGGAATGAGAACAAACTAAATGATTTAAATAATTCGTTGCATGCTGCCTTCCGTCACTCACGTGAAAAAACATCCTCCACTGTTGTCCCCTATTATGATCTTATACAACATTTTGCAGATAATAGGTTGCGTAAAAAACAGACCTTTAGAGGCTCACATAATTTCGATATAGAAGCGAAAATCAAAAAAACTGAATTTCGATTCCAAAAAAGAGAGGCCTTGAAGCTCCCATTAAGCATTAGGTTTACAGCTCTCACTCAAGTTAAAACCTCATACAGAAATTGGCAAAGATACCATCGCAGTAGACTATTCCAACGAGATGGAGAACTAATGCTGCAAACCATCCGCGACCATAACACGGCACAAATTTGGAAAGCTTTAACTAATGCCATATCCCCTGTGCAATCTATGTCGCAACTACAGAGTGTGCCGGAAGCAAGTTGGATTAGCCACTTCTCTAATGTTTACGCTGGTCCGCCCAACTCTGAACCAACTCTTAGCACCTTTCCTCATAAACGGTTTCATATCATCATCTCTAAATCTGACATATTGTACTTCATCAATAAAATAAGTCAGTCTAGAGCTCTGGGCCCTGACGGACTGTCCAATAAAATTTTTAAACAACATCCAGTAATATGGTCATCAATTCTACACCAAATCTATGAGCATATCAATGAAACTCAAGAGATTCCTGCATCTTGGAAACACTCGTTGATTGTTCCAATCCATAAAAAAGGTGATCGGAGTCTCCCAGAGAACTATAGACCCATCGCCTTACTAGATGCTCCTGGGAAACTTTACAGCCGTATCATTCTACAAGAATTGAACAAATGGACCATAAATGAGCTCAAAAGAGACCCGTTTCAAACCGGCTTTGTTGCTGGCTTAGGAACATCAGTGAATTTGATCACCCTGAACATGTTAAAGTCTAAATATGCAGAAGTTAATCAACCGTTATATATGGCCTTTATAGATTTTCGCCAAGCATTTGATTCGGTCGACAGAACATTGCTTTTCCAGAAACTACAGAAGTATGGTTGCCCTGCATCACTATTAACTATAATTAAAAAACTACATACAAAAACATCTATTCAAGTAAGACTATCAGTCGATGGATTACTATCTGCGCACATTGAGACTTTGAGAGGCTTGAAACAAGGGTGCATTCTGGCGTCCACTTTGTTTAATTTATTCATTCTTGACATAGGTGTCTTCTTTGAACAAGTAATATCCGATTCACCAAAACTAGGATCTCAAAAGATCACATGGCTTCTTTATGCCGATGATCTTGTCCTTATTTCTCAAACTCCAAAAGGACTACAAGAATTACTGCACAAAATAGACACTTATACCTGCATTAACAACCTGATCATTAATGTGGACAAGACACAGATAGTAGTTTGTCAAAAAAAGAGGCACAGAAAATTGGTTAATTTCCAGTGGTATTTGCAGAAAGCCCCTTTAAAGATTGTACCCTTTTATAAATATCTAGGGTTACCATTTTCTGGCACTGTGAAAAATCAAATTTATAATGATACCCTGAAAGCAAAATCCATGACTCTTATATCTCAAGCAGAAATTATCTTGCATAAGTATGGTAAATTTACCTCAGCTCATGTTGTCAGTTTTTTTAATCAAAAAGTTGTCCCTATTCTAATCTATGGAGCTGAAACATTGCTTCCACAATCAAGAATTTATTGGGACAGACATGAAGGGAATTTTTGGAAAACAGTTTTTTTGTCTACCTACGTGTACTCCTATGTGTATGTTGAGATATGAATTGGGCCTCATCTCTCTATCTGCACTAGTCCTCTGGAAGTTTTGTAACTTTTATCGCAAATGTCTGTTAGAAATTAACACCAAGAATTTAATAGGCCCAATTGCAATGTACATCTGCTCTTCCAACGATGTGTTTCCCAAGAAATGGGTAAAAGACATTTTGAAAGTATTAGTAAATGCTGACATCTCCATTGACCTGCTACTTACAAACCCTGATCAAGCAAAAAAAAGATTATACTGGCATGACTGGATTGTAACACAAGAACTTTGTTCAAATTATGTGGATTTTGATTTAAATCTCTTTCCACATAAGAAGTTCAAAGAAATGGCCAATTATCTTTTAAAGTCTCCATCACATTACGTACGTGCAGAAATGCTAAGAATGCGCCTGAATCTTCAGCCAACAAATCAAATTCTGGCAAGACGTGGTCTAATTTCAAAAAATGAAAATTTCTGTAGCTTCTGTAAAGACTATAAACAACTAGAGTCATTAGCACATATAGTGGTTGATTGCCCTGCTTTGAATGGCTTACGCAAACACTACTTTCGCAATTTATTGCAATTAAACTGCGATCACTCCTCAAATCAAATATGGAGCTTACTAATGACGAGCAATCGAACTGCCATTCATATCGCTCTTACGCAATTCATAAAAACAGTCTTGCCTTGAAATTCTTTTCTTATGTTTAATTAACAATTTTATGAATTCTCTTAAGATATAGGTTGTTCTTTTTCTTTAATCTATGTTTCGCTAATATTTGTTTAATTATTTTTGTGAAAATCGGGAACAACTTAATTTTAGTATTGGTTAAACTTGCTATGTCTATCAATATGTATATTTTTAATGAGAAAGATTATCAACTGTTGCAAACTATGTAAAAAGTATTTCATCATATATGTTGTAATGAATAATATTTTGAAAGGTTGAACTGTTTCAGCCAAACAAAATAAAAAAAAAATAAAAAAAATGCAACTGCATGATGACATGCAGGTGATTTAAAATCACAGTTAACGGCATGAAGGGATTGCATTCAGTGCCTGAGTGATTTCACACCCTCATTTGTTTCAGGGGGCAGAGCATGGCAGTAAATGGAGAAATTGGCCTGTTAAAGAAAAGGAAAGCATGTTTGACATTTCCTGAGAGCTATCATGGTAACCATGGCAACATCCACCAAATGTGCCATGGATAGTTGTGCAGCTGCTGGTTGCATCACACTATTAAGGGCAGTTGTTAAATGTGTAGCATATGTCTGAATTATGCATGGTATGATATGGCCATTAATCACACCAGGAAGCAACCGGTGGTATCACTGTGCTATACAAGTTCAATACACATAAAAATGAACATAAACATACATACACGTACAAATAATCAAGAAGCACGTGCACTTCAGCACTTTCGGGCAAGCAGCAATCTGGTTTTTCAAGATGCAACAGTGCAGTGTATACTTCTTGAATGGCACGAATACTAAGGACATGCCACAGACATAATGGGTAGCGATGTACACACCAGTGACTGACATTAATTGGAGCATAAGTAAGAAAGTGATGCGACCAGTTACATTTTTGCTAGTTTACAGTTTGTTTCAAAAACACGCTCGCAGCTCTGCTAGTCCACATCATAGGTCTGTGGCAGCAACACAACCACCACAATCGCCAGAGCACACTCAGATCAGCCTCAGCCAACAAAGCAAATCCAACCAGCGGGATTCCTTGAGGCAGGATAAGCGATGTCTGCATCTTACCATTTGCATTCTGTACAAGCAAACTGTGTGTCAATCTATGACTAGGCCAAACGTAGAGCCTCGTCTCTGCACTTTCAGTTGTGTACTTCCTCGGGCGTTCAGGTGTTGTAGAACACATACAACCCCTACACTGATGACCTGACACCCATAATACCACCATCAGCTTGTAAAACAATTATGGATAATCTTATTGCCATACAATCATTGGAGAGCACTACCATTATGCAGTAGGTGATACAACTTTTCCGCAGCCACTCCGCCAATTTGCTGGTCCTGCGTCATTGCCCTAAAACGTGCAGTGTGTGATGAGTGAGGAAGCGGGTTGAGGAGGAGGGAAGAGTGAGGTCTGTTTGGTTTCCACGTGCAGCCAGCAGCCCAGGTTGCCATTGGGTGCCGGTGCACTTAAGCTGCTGACAGGAGCATGTGCAGGAGTGGGAGAGAGTTCTGGTGGACTAACACAACCATTTGCGACCCAGCAGTGTGCCCTGCGTCTGTGTGTGAGCATGCCAGCAGCTGACGTGTTTGCCTCGTCGCCGTCTGCTGTCATCACGGAGCTGTTCTCAGTAGATATGTGCTTCGGTTGATGGCTCGCCCAGTTTGTTTATCTGCTCTAAGCCAAAATACAAATGTATGTGTGGTTCAAACTTCAAACTACCACAGTGCAGTCCTGTTTTTTTGTGAATTTTGGCTGAAGGGTAATATTATTTCATCTGAAAATATGTTTGACCCACACAAACACACAAACATAATCTAGAGTATGATAATAACTTGAAGAGAAACCTAAAAAAAACCTGGACAGTAGAGCCAAAACCA
This sequence comes from Ambystoma mexicanum, assembly GCF_040938575.1. NCBI lineage: Eukaryota > Metazoa > Chordata > Amphibia > Caudata > Ambystomatidae > Ambystoma > Ambystoma mexicanum. The sequence goes on from NC_090930.1 coordinate 874,251,307, forward strand.
TGGGAAGTAAATCTTCTTCCTGCCAGTTACAGTGAATGTGAGAAACATTTTCACACTGACCGCTAAACCCTCTTCCCTGGTTTAATCCAGGAACAGTACATTCCGACAATTCCACGTCTTGTACCACAGCCCATCCTCTTGCCTGTGGCTTCTGAATAACCCTGTGACATTGTTGGGAAGAACTCCGTAGCCATCCCTTCAACCCCACCACTTTCTGCAGATTCCCACGTGTAATGATGCAGCAGCTGAGTAACTATGGAACTCGTAACCTGCCCCGACCCAGACACACCGCCTGCTGTGGATGCTGAATAAGCCTGATAGGATAAACACTGCCACCCAAACTCCCTCGTTTCTGACCATATAGGCATCCCTTTTGTGGCTACCAACCACTATGAACTGTGAGGGTTGTGCACTGATGAGCAAATCCAGTCCTTCATAGGTGAGTTTACCGGCCCGTGGAAGTCGGGGGTCGGGGCATGGAGGGAGGGGGGTAAGACAAAATGAGCACCATGCCACGATAGAGAAGGTTGCAAAGAAGACGAGAACACAATTGTGCTCTGCTTCATGCATGGTGCAGAACATGTGAAGAAGGGCAGCTATGACCACATCTTGGTCCACATCCTATAAACATGTACACCCCCTGTGGCACCGGAAAATCAAAGATGTAAAGTACAGGGTATTGGACAAAAAGAGGCAGATTTAAAGGCTGGTTCTATAAAATGCCAGGTCTGCATCAGGCACAGGTGGTGGATTATCATCTCTTATAAAGATGATGAACCAGACTTAACGTGCACTTGCCACTCTCTATCAACATCCTGTGGTTGGCCAGTTCTTTATTCCGCAAATAATCTGAGGGCACATTGGGAGGTGTGCCAGTAACAGTGCAGATCAGTGTCACTGGACTCATGACAGCAGCTCATGTTGAAAGCACGGTCTCACCAGTCCTGGATTTAGCAGGGGGTCCAAGAGCACTGCAGAATGAATGCAAGCAGTGTTAAGATGAATTTCTGAACTCTGACCTGGTGGACAGAGGTTCAGAAAGCCAGCCTAGTTTCTTGGAACAGGGTAACCTTCTGGACAAGCCAGACCAATAGAGGTAGCTTTGGCGGCGGTCAAGACTAGGTCTCAGGAGGGGTGAGGGTGACTGAAAGACCTCAATGAGTACACTGAGTAAAGGACACTTACAAATCACTCCCAGTCTGGTGTACATATTAAAAATACAAACACATGTATTCAAGGCCTTTGAGTTTCAACACACAGTGATACCTTTAGACCAACACAATCCTACTAAAATACATATATACAATTCCAAGTGGCCTCAAGTGTAAAAACCCCAGAATGGGTCCACAACCTGGAAGGAAAGGAAGCAAGTAGTGCAAATACACTTTAGGCAGTTCTGCAACATTCACATCCTAACTGAGGGGCAGTCCAGTCCCTACAAAGAGAGGAGCCTAGCGCTCAATGTACTTTCAAATGCTGAGGCACACGATAGTGCAGAAGGGCGAAAGTGGGTTCTCTTGTAGGGTCTGTAGCAGCTCAAGAAGGTGGGTGAGGTGATGCAGAATAAGTTCCCACTATTTGTGGAGGGTCTCCCCAAAAGGGCAGAACAGGTTCCAGGAGTTGAGAATGGTTCGATAGCTTAGGCTATCCGTGGAAAGGAGAGTGGTCCTCAGGGGACACCGGTGTGTAAAAATGGGTGGATGCACTAGGGGCCACCGGTAAGGGTTGCAAGTACTCACTGACCCCTAGCACACTCTGGACCAAACTTCTGCAGTCGAGTCCACTTCGGTTGCAGGTTCAAATGCGGCAGTCGTGCGGCTCTGCTGCTTTCAGAGGCGAAGTTACAGAGTTGATTCCCAAATTGGACAGTGGTGACTTCTCCTCTCCTATCAGATGGATCAGGTCAGTTTCACTGTAGCAGGCTTCACGGCACAGAGGGGCACAGCAGGAAGGCACCTGCAAAGTTTGTCACCACAGCTGGGCGACAAAGTAACCACATGTACTCCGACTCTCTCTTTACTCCAGACCTGGGAGTGGCAAGTGTATATTATTCAGAGTGAGAGTGCTGTGAATACAGAGCTTGTGATGTACCAAGTTTCAAGGGTCTCCTTGAAACTGTGGCAGTGTCAGAGCAAAGGTCCTGTACAAGCTAGTCAGCCCACTGGTTAGCCCAGGGACGCTTCCAAAAAGGCTTACTTGCAGGGTTTGATGATGGTGCTGAGAATAGTTGGTCCCACTATTCTAATGGGTCAAAGCGTCTTCACAGACCTTCTAGTTCGATCAGATGCAAAGGGGTCCAGCGGGATGACAGCGTGCTCAGGGTGCCAAACCTTCCAACGGGTCACCAGTGGTTCCTCGACTCAGCTTCTTAATTTCAGGATACTTGGATCCTATCCTAGGTTCATTGAGAAGAGAACTCAAGAGATCGACCTGCTGTGGGTGTTGGGGCCTTCTCTTATCCAGAATCTCCTTCACACCAAAATGAAGAGGCCCCAATGGGAGATCTGCTCACATACAGGCACACCAGACGTGGACCAATCACACACCACAGTGGTCCCAGTCATTCACAGCACACCAGACTCTCTGGCACCCAAGATGTGTATTGGAACTAGACAGTACAGCCCACATCCTGGATGCGCACACACAACGCATGCAGAAGCCCGCAAATGCTTGGCGTTTCGAGGGAGAATGCATGGCCAAATAAGGACTGCCCTCATTTGTCAGCTCGATCTGGGGAAGGCAAAGAAGCAAGATGGCCAAAGGACAGGACAAAGAACCTCGTGGCATGGCCATTTTGGAGCCAGGCCACCTTCCTGTGTTTGGCAAGAAAGGGTTACAATAAAGCGAAAAGATAAGCTGCCACCAGACCTGTCCAAGTCACATCTGCACTTCTCCTGAAAAATCCTTTGAGGGAGTCTAGAGCCTTTGAAAACGAAAGGAAGACCCAAGTGCACTGTACTGTAAGGTACACTGTGCACTTGTAACATGTTGCAGAAAGGTGGCAACATTGAAAAGGACTAAGGGAACCAAAGTCTCCCAGTACTGATTCTTTAAGGGCATCTCAGTTTCCCCATAATAAAGTGAGCGAAAGCCCAGTGGAGTGCAGCTGAAGGCTGTGATTCACCGGCAAAGTCTGACTTTGGTGTTTAAACAGCACCAAAAAGTTGGGGATACACAACTGGAGGGAAAACGTCACATAAATGGGAATCTTTCATAACTAGTAGCCATACTCATCCGTGCCACTTTATACTAGCAACATTCACATCACAAAACTCAAAGCTTATATCATGTTCCTTTGCAAAATGGGCACTTGAGGAGACAGGTGAAGTCTCTGTATGTTGTATGTACACACCCATTAAATTCATATATACTTATAACTTTTAAATTATCCTGCTATTCATCTAGAGGTCCCGAAAAGGGACTCCCTGGACTTCAAGTGTGCATGACCAGGTAGACCATGACCATGTTCGCTCCTGAAATACAGCATGTGTCCTCAGAACATAACAGTGGAAACACAGTTCATGTGTACCCTGATAAATATATGCTAGAGGTGCTGGAGTAGCCGCAGTCAAATTCAGTTTCTACAGCAGACCATACCTTTCCACCGGTACCTCTAATGTAAGAATGAATGAGACTGGTTTAAACAAGCACTCTTAAGTGTATAGAGCCAGCATATGCATCCACAAAACACGAACATGGTTTGCCGTTGCATAGAACAGGCAAGTGATTGATTGATGGCCTATATTTCCCATCTGGTGTGAGCTATTAAAGCACGAGCCGCTGTTCATCCTGTACTGCAGGGCAACACTGTCAGTATGAGTCATAAGCAGACATAACTACAGCCTCTTTATCTCCTATGTCGCTGCATGCAAAATGAGATGAAACTATGCTCAGTAAAACATGAACGCCTATTAGAATATACTGATGTGCTCCATGACACAAAGGGAGGTGGGATCTATGACTAGCACCATCACAGGGTACCCAGTGGTGCCCCCACACAGGTGATCCTGTAACAAAATATATCAAGAGACCGCCCTTAACCTGGGGAGTTCCCCCCAATCAAAGAGCCCATGATCATTTGATTAAGTTTTTAGCGCTAGCGCTAGCCCTATTGACAACTCATATAGAGCCACGTAAATCACTCCCCACCCCCTGTGCCAACAGTGAGCCAAGAACCAGGCCGGGGTATAGAAAGAAAATATATTTATTTAAATGATAAGCTCAATGAATAATGACTTTGCTTGATACACACGCCACCTTCTCTTTGGCAGCCTACAAAGCTTCAATTACAAAACAGGTAAATAGTACTTGATAAAGTTTAGAGTGAAAACAAAGCACATGTTTATCATGAGAACACTTTATACATTGGACAGTCCTTTGTTTATTTTTTTTCTGTGCACTTTAAAATGCTTGCCGTTTTGGAAACACAGACTTGGACAAATGCATTTGGCAAATCACACCCTGGTTCCTTTTCACCCAACATCTAAAATTGTTCTGCTAGCAGGGTCACTTACACAATCTCAAGAGAGAGTTAATGTTGTTCACAGGAAATCACACATGGTTAGTTTTGCAAAAACCCTCACACCCCAGCACGAAAAACACAGGCACCCAGTGATATGTAGCACCCCTCTGTTTAAAGGCCAGGTATAGGGAGTGGGGACAGTTTAGGAATTTTGGTCTGGGGCAATGAGCACCCCTTTGTTTAAATACAATGTTTAAGGAGTGGTGACAATTGAGAATTTTCGTTTTGGTGCCAAAAACACCTTTCTGTTTAAATGCAAGTTTTGGGAGGGGTATCAGTGGGGAATTTCGTTTTAGGGACAAGGACCTTTTTTGTTTTAAATGCAAGGTTTGTGAATGTAACAAACACCTTTTTGTTTTAAAGGTAAGGTTTCGGAATGGTGACAGTTACACATTTCGTATTTGTGGACAGGACATCCCAATTACTTTATGTGACTATAACATTATTCCCATTACGAGAGAGGGTGAAAGTTTTGAACTCTTCCAAGCTCCCCCCTGTGTCAATCTATTTGGGAGTTAAATTAATATACAGCCAACTATGCTAAGGGTCTACACAATTTGCCTCCCACCCACTATGAAGGGAAGATATTAAGGCAGGCAGATTCCCCATACACTTGGTTTTAAATGGAACAGTTTTACTGACATGGCACCTCTGCTTTGGGGTGCTCGGGGTAGACAGCTAGGCTCCTCTTTATACAGCTTGGGCTCTGGTCACTTGAGTCAGAGATTATCATTAGCTCTCCTCCCTGATCAGGCTTCTCCTTAAGGATCAGGTCCTAGTCAGCTGTTGGCTTTCCAAAGTTTCTGTCTCCCATGCAAAGTTTAAGGCCTCTCAATATTAAGGCATCTCCACCCAAGAGGTCAGAGAGCTGTTTTAGGATACCCCCAGGTGAATTAAGGGCATGTCACAAAAGTTGTTTTCTGCTCTCCCTTAAGGAAGGTTCTTTTGGCAGCTGTTTCTCCTTATCTGCTCCTCCTTGTATAGAGCAAGTGATTTTTAATGTATAAGCCACACCTTCAATTCTTGCAATTAGAAGGTGCCAGTTTATTGGTGCTGACTTTGCAATTGGAGGATCATTCTTTCGTCCTCCTCCCAAGAGCCAACCCCTCCCTGCTGATAGCCTAGGGGAGTTCTGTGATTGAAGAGAAGTGAAAAGGTACCCACTTCCTTTCAATTGCATGTTTTAACATGACAGTTCTTTCCTCAAACCTATATGGAAAATGTTAGTGACTCACTAATAAATTCCATAATATATAGATATTAATATTCCCCTCCTCATGACGGATTAGGGGAGGTTACTTTCATTTCAGCACGCCATTGCATGGGCACAATATGGTTTTTCGCCCTTTCTTCTAAAAGTATAATAATTATTAATATGAAATTTAATATCCAGATACCTAATTTCTCGGATTCAGGACATTTTCGTGGAAGCTGAAAACACCTTTTCAATTATAACTTGAGACCAAAACATGTCATGTTATTGAAATATGTGGCAACACAATCGTCTTGAAATTAGCTTTCAAATGACCGCGGAATGAACATGGCGCGCCTTATCGTTGCTGAGAAAATCACCAGTTATGATAGTCTGCTTAAACTAATGGGAAATCTTCAACATGTATACACATTTTAACTCCACATTCTCTATATAGGTTTCATTTCTCTTGAAATGTTCCCCAAGCTCTGCAGCCTCATTGTTGGTTCAGCCTGCAATAAACCCTTCAGCCTTTCTTCTCTTGAGGGTTGATGGGCTAAGAAGATTCTTATCAGGCACCAGATGGTCTCTGATATCAGAAGGCTGTGCCTGTAATCTTAAATTGACCACAATTTTGATTCAAGACTTTGTATTTTCATGCATTTTCACCTACGCCAGCCGTGTCTGTGTTAAACTGGTCCGTCGTAAATACTTGGTCTACTTCAGCTTCACAGAGATTTCCTTTGAAGATAAGGAGCCAAGCAGGCACTTGAGAATCTGCACAACAATAATAGGCATTTGTCAATGTTTTAGGAGATTCACTTGTTGTATCTGGAACAAAATAGCCTTTTCAATTGTGGCCTTCTTTTCTCAGTGCCACATCTTACTTATTTAAGCAGTTTGCATCTTTCTGTTATGGTCCAATGCTGTTTTTACAAATATGTGTGTTGCTTCTTTCCGGTAGCGCTTTTTTTTTATCAATGTGGCAAACTGAAAGTAAAAGGGTTGCTGTTCATTTGATCACTCACATATGCATTTTTATTAACATGATGATTTGTACTGAAAAGTGGGTCTTAGTCACCTGACCTGCAAGATTCTAACATAGTTTTGTTTTTCACAAGCGAGACCCACTTTGTGCCTTCAGTTGTCATAGTGCACAGCATTTTGATGTGTGGGAGTTTGAATGAAAATGCTGCGTTTATCTCTCAGCCAGCAATGTGCCTTTCCAATCTGCAATCTGATTATACTTTTCAGCATACTCTGTGTTTCAACTGCAGAAAGAGACACACTTTCCTTAATATGCTGTTCCTGGTGTCATCTTCAGCAAGACACATATGTTCAATCACCAGGCACTTTCACTATGTTAAGGTTTGGGTTGGCATGCATATGTCAGCATTTCCCATTAGAACAATGTATTTCAAATCAGAGGCCTAACCCGGTCTTTCAGTTATGTCATTCTGGCGGTTATTAAACCCCACAATCCAAGCATCCTAACATATTCATCAAGATGAGAAGCTCCAACATTGAAACGGACAAAGAAGAAATGGCTTTACATTACTGTGGTGTGTCCCTTACTATCCATAGAGTTGCCTTAAAATTCCAAACATGTTGTTAGAATACCAGTCATTGCTTCTCATGTGAACTATGTTCTTTTAAATTACGGAAACATTGCTACTGGGATTGAGCACACATTGATACTTCATGTTGAATAGCTGCTTTCCACTTCACATGTCAGCATATTCTACACTGACCTCCCATTCAAGGTACATACCTCTGTGACATTCCTTTCTGCTGAGGATGTTTATTGCAGAAATTATAGTTTTCATTGTAGAAAAAAGTATTGACCCGGGGCAATCAAAAGAAACATCTATAAATGTGTTTCCAAGAGTGTGTTCCATGTCCCAACTTTACCATATCACTGTCCTCATGAGCTGCAACAGGCTCCATAGTCTTACATTCCATGCCCTGCTTCTCCATTGGGTGAAAATACAATCCTTTCCTCATGTCTTTGTGGCGTAACATGACCAAGACGGTTACAGTCTTGCAGCATCCAGTCAGATCATAAGGCAAAATGCCACATGCGTGGTGTGGGCAGCAGAACCAGGAGTAGGTGTGGGAATTCCTGTGGTACATTTAAGAGCATACCATGGATACTTATATTTATGTATGTATTTATTTATGTATTCAGCATTTAAAAAGCCCTCCTGACTGGTGTTTATCTGCCTCTGGGCACTTGGGAAGATAAAGAGAGAAAACCTGCAAAAGGTCTATCTAGCAGACTAAATGGAGGGTTATGAGGAGGAGAGGGTTAATGAGTGAGGGTGGTTAGATCCTTCCTGAAGATCTCATGGAAGGTGAGGAAAAGCGACAGACATAATGTGATAATGGCCAAAAAGCTTTTTGGAAATGTCACTCTTAGGCATACGATGAGTGGGTTGTCTTTTATTGTATCTGCCTTTAAGATTAGAGGCTGGAGTAAGTAGTCATTATACAATTTCTGTGTGCATAGGTAACATTACCTAAGATGTTCAGAACATGGGATTCCCATGATGTTCACGGTGTAGCATGTCTTTCACTGACCCTCTCGAGCCTAAAAACTCCTGCCCCATCACAAACACCAGATTCCTTTCCAAACTCATTGACCGAACTGCCTACTCCCAACTAAATGCCTTTGTCGAAGCCAACAATCTCCTAGACCCCACACAATCTGGTTTCAGAGCCCGACACGGAACCAAAACCACCCTAACCTCAGTGTGGGATGACCTTAAAAACACTGCTGATTCTGCGGGATGCGCCGCACTAATCCTTCTTGACCTATCCGCAGCCTTCGACACAATCAACCACTCAATCCTCTTTGACCGTCTCCACTCCCTGGGAATCCGAGGAAACGCTCTCAAATTAATAGAATCCTTCCTCGACAATGGGAATCAAATAACCATACTCTCCACCTATGCTTCCCACGCCCAACCAGTCAACACTGGAGTTCCACGAGGAGCATGCTTATCAGCCCTCCTGTTTAACCTCTATATGTCCACCCTCCCACAAATAATCTTTTAGCACAATATACTGTGCTACAACTATGCCGATGACACACAACTAATCCTAAAACTCCTGAATTCAAAACCCAACTGCCAACCCGATCTTGCTTCCTGCTTCCTCGACATAGATCACTGGAGGACCACAAACCACCTCTTGCTAAACCCCTCCAAAACTGAAATCATGGTATGTGGCAACACCGAACTTCTTCCGTACCCACTTCCCTGGCCATCTACCATGGGCAACTCCCCGACAAACTCACATTCAGTAAAAAACCTGGGATGCACCCTAGACTCGGGCCTAACCCTCGCGCTCCAAGACAACAATGTCTCCAAGTCCTGCCACTATCACCTTAAAATTCTTAGACGCATTTTTCCATACCTCTCCTTTCCCAACAGACTCTCTGCGGTCCAATCAATTGTCTTGTCAAGACTGGACTATTCTAACCCCTCTACCTCAGAGTTCACGCGTACCAACTGACTAAACTACAAAGTGTGCAAACCGCTGCAGCCAAACTGCTACTAGCACTTGGACCAAGAGATCATATCTCCCCAGCTCTCAAAACTCTGCACTGGCTTCCGGTTGCCCGAAGGGTGACCTTCAAAACCTTATGCATCTCTCACCGAGCACTACATAAAACCGGACCTCAATATCTTCAAGACAAACTAAAACCCTACCATCCTCCATGCACTCTAAGATCAAGCTCTGCCAGCCTCCTAGTCATACCAAAAACCAACTCAATCAGGTTAGGTGGATCATCATCCTCAGCCCTGGCTCTCACTATGTGGAACGTACTTCCACCCCACATTCGACCCACCGAGGACCTCATGTCTTTCTGCAAATTACTGAAATCTTGGCTCTTCCCCTAGTATCGACTCTTAACTCAAACTGGACAACAGCAATCAATAACCTTAGCCCAAAACTGATTTATCATAAATAACTATCCAGCATCATGATCCGAGCGAGAAATCGAAAACTAATAACCGCTAATGTAAATTAAAACGGAAAAACTAAATAGAACGAGTGAGGTGGATGAAAGTAGTGAAGTGAATGAAAGGAACAAGCTTGATGAAAGCAGTGGAGTGGATGAAATTAAGGAAATTGATGAAATAAACGAAATGGATGATAGGAAAGAAGTGGACGAGAGGAATAAAGTAGACAAAAGGATGGAAAGGATGAATACATAATACGGATGGAGTGCACGGAATAGATAGAAGGCATGGAACGGATAGATGGCTTGGTATAACAGAGTAGATGGAATGAACGGAACAAATGGAATAGATGAATCAAGTGCATGACATGGAGGATGTGCATTGGACTGATGGAGCACATTGGACTGACGGAGCGCATGGGACGGATGGAGCGTATCGGACGGATGGAGCGCATGGGACGGATGGAGTGCATGGGACAGATGGAGTGTATGGGATGGATGGAGTGCATAGGACAGATGGAATGCATGGGATGGATGAAGTGCATGGGATGGAATGGAGTGCGTGCGATGGGTGACGTGGGTAGAACGGATGAAATGAGTGGAAAGGATGAAGAGTCTGGAGCGGATGTAGAGTATGGAGCGGATGTAGAGTCTGGAGCGGATGAAGAGTGTGGAGCGGATGAAGAGTGTGGTGCGGATGAAGAGTGTGGAGCGGATGAAGAGTGTGGAGCGGAGGAAGAGTGTGGAGCGGAGGTAGAGTGTGGAGCGGAGGGAGAGTGTGGAGTGGATGAAGAGTGCAGATCGGATGAAGAGTGTGGAGCATGTGAAATGGATGGAGAGTGTGGAGTGTGTGGAGAGTGTGGATTGTGTGGAGCGGATGAAACGGATGAAGAGTGTGGAGTGTGTGGAGCGGATGGAATGGATAAAGAGTGTGGAGTGTGTAGATCGGACTTAACGGATAAAGAGTGTGGAGTGTGTAGAGCAGATGGAACGGATGAAGTTTTTGGAGCAATGAAGTGTGTGGAAAGAATGGAACAGACGAAGTGTGTCAAGCGGATGGAACGGATGAAGTGTGTCGAGCGGATGGAACAAAGTGTGTCAAGCGGATGGAATGAACGAAGTGCGTCGAGCCGAAGGACCAGACGAAGTGTGTCGAGCGGATGGAACTAATGAAACGTGTCGAGCGGGTGGAACGGATGAAATGTGTGGAGTATGTTGTGGGGATGAAGAGTGTAGAACAGTGGAATGGACGAAGAGTGTGGAGCGGACGGAACGGACAAAGTGTGTGGAGCAGATGGAACGGATGAAATGGGTGGAGCGGATGAAACGTATGAAGTGTGTGGAGCTGATGGAATGGATGAAGTGTGTACAGCAGATAGAACGGATGAATTGTGTGGAGGGAATGGGACAGATGAAATGTGTGGACCGGATGGAACAGATGAAGTGTGTGGGGTGGGTGGAACTGATGAAGTGTGTGGAGCATATGGAACGGACGAAGTGTGTGGAGCGGATGGAACAGATTAAATGTGTGGAGTGAATGGAACGGATGAAAAGTGTGAAGAGGAACGGATGAAATGGGTGGAGCAGATGAAACGTATGAAGTGTGTGGAGCCGATGGAACGTATGAAGTGTGTGGAGCCGATGGAACAGATGAATTGTGTGGAGCGGATGGAACAGATGAAATGTATGGAGCAGATGGAATGGATGAAGTGTGTGGGGCGGGTGGAACTGATGAAGTGTGTGGAGCATGTGGAATGGACAAAGTATGTGGAGCGGATGGAATGGATGAAATGTGTGGAGCAGATGGAACGGATGAAAAGTGTGGAGCGGATAGAACGGATGAAGTGTGTGAGCTGATTAAGTGTGTGGAGTGGATGAAGTGTGTGGAATGGATGGAATGGATGAAGTGTGTGGGGTGGATGGAACGGATGAAGTGTGTGAGCTGTTGAAGTGTGTGGAGCGGATGAAGTGTGTGTAATCGATGGAATGGCTGAAGTGTGTGGGGCGGATGGAACGGATGAAGTGTGTGGAGTGGATGGAACGGATAAAGTGTGCTGTGCGGATGGAACAGATGAAATGTGTGGAGCGGGTGGAACAGATGAAAAGTGTGGAGCGGATAGAACTGATGAAATGTGTGGAGCGGATGGACCAGATGAAGTGTGTGGAGCGGATGGAACGGATGAAGTACGTGGAGCAGATGGAACGGATGAAATGTGTGGAGCGGATGGAATGCATGAAATGTGTGGAGCGGATGGAACGGATGAAGATTGTGGAGCAGATGAAGAGTGTGGAGCGGAGGAAGAGTATGGAGCGGATGAAGAGTGTGGAGCAGATGGACCAGATGAAGTGTGTGGAGCGGATGGAATGGACGAAATGTGTGGAGCGGATGGAATAGATGAAAAGTGTGGAGCTGATAGAACAGATGAGGTGTATGAGCTGAAGTAGTGTGTGGAGCGAATTAAATGTGTGGAATCAATGGAACGGATGAAGTGTGTGGGGCGGATGGAACGGATGAAGCATTTGGAGCGGATGGAATGGATAAAGTGTGTGGTGCGGATGGAACGGATGAAACGTGTGGAGCGGATGGAATGGATGAAAAGTGTGGAGGGGATAGAACAGATAAAGTGTGTGAGCTGATTAAGTGTGTGGAGCGGATGAAGTGTGTGGAATGGATGGGACCGATGAAGTGTGTGGGGCGGATGGAATGGATGAAGTGTGTGAGCTGTTGAAGTGTGTGGAATGGATAGAACGGATTAAGTGTGTGAGGCTGATGATTTGGGTGGAAAGGATGAAGTGTGTGGAGCGGATGGAACGGATGAAGTGTGTGGAGCGGATGGAACAGATGAAGTATGTGGGGCGGGTGGAACAGATGAAGTGTGTGGAGTGGATGAAGAGTATCGAGCAGATGAAGAGTGTCGGGCGGATGAAGAGTGTGTAGCAGATGAAGAGTGTGGAGCAGATGAAGAGTGTGGAGTGGATGGAGCGGATGAAGAGTGTGGAGCGGATGGAGCGTATGAAGTGTGTGGAGCATATGGAATGGATGAAGTGTGCGGAGCGGATGGAATGGATGAAGTGTGTGGTGCAGATGGAACGGATGAAGTGTGCAGAGCGGATGGAACGGATGAAGAATGTGGAGCGGATGGAAAGGATGAAGTGTGTGGAGCGGATGACGAGTATCGAGCGGATGAAGAGTGTCGGGCAGATGAAGAGTATCGGGCTGATGAAGAGTGTCAGGCGGAGGAAGAGTGTCAGGCAGATGAAGAGTGTCAGGCGGATGAAGAGTGTGGAGCGGATGAAGAGTGTGGAGCGGATGGAACGGATGAAGTGTGTGGAGCGGATGGAATGGATGAAGTGTGTGGAGCGGATTGAACGGACGAAGAGCGTGGAGCAGATGGAGCGGATGAAGAGGGTGGAACGGATGAAGCAGGTGGAACAGATGAAGCAGGTGGAACCGATGAAGTGGGTGGAATGGATGGAGCAGGTGGAACGGGCGGAAAGGATGAAGCGAGTGGAACGGATGAAGCTGGTGGAACGGATGAAGCGGGTGGAACCGATGAAGCGCATGGAACGGGTTGAACGGACGAAGCAGGTTGAACAGACGAAGCGGGTGGAATGGATGAAGTGGGTGGAACAGATGAAACAGGTGGAATGGATGAAGCGGGTGAAACGGATGGAATGGATGAAGCGGGTGGAACGGTTGAAGCGGGTGGAACGGATGAAGCGGGTGGAACGGATGAAGTGGGTGTAAGAGAGAAAGTAGAGTGAGCGAATGGTATGCATGGATCAGATGAAGTGCATAAACCAGAAGGAATGCATGGATTGAACAGATGGAGTGCATAGAACTGAGGGAGTACATGCGACGGAAAGAAGGCATGGAACAAATAGAGAGCATGTAATGAACATTGTGCAAGCATGGTTGGAGTGCATGGAACCGCTGTAATGCATGGAACAGTTAGAGCGCATGGAACACTTGGAGTGCATGGAAGGGTTGGAGGGCATGGAACGGTTAGAGTGCATGGAATGGTTGAAGTGCATGGAATGGTTGGTGTGCATGGAATGCATGGAGTAGTGACTACGGATGGCTCGGACTCAACGGATGGAGTTGAACAGACGAAGCCACCTGAACAGACCGAGTTAATAAAATTGATTTTATGGTTTAGATTTGCACTCAATCTCAAGCACCTACTGAACACCACCATATCACATCACCACGCTTACTCCCTTCTATACACCACCACTCAACTAGAACACAGCGATACTATGACACATTCGGTATAGCTATTCTCATACCATCACCAGCCGCATACTCCCCATCACCCTAACTAACCACAGCTGCAGCACACCCGCCAGCCTGGGTGTTCTCCTCAGGCCTAACGCAGCCAGAATCGGTCTGATATCACCCTGCCAGAACAAACACATACTCCTGATTTCCCAACCACCACACCTACCGCTAGGAAGCAGCTATCACACGAGTGCCACACCTGCTGCACACACATCCGGTGCTCACACGCACCTTATGACTCTATCTCTCTCTCTCTCTCTCTCTCTCTCTCTCTCTCTCTCTCTCTCTCTCTAATGAAATGAACTACGGTTCCCGAGGGCGTTCAACCTACCAGCGCCTTGAAATCATGCCAATGGTACATAAGGTGCTATATAAATGCAAAGTAACATAACATAACATATGTGTCCATCACAATTAACCATTAACCATTGATCTCTGGAGTCCCTGGGAAAAGAATTGTCACTGGTTGCTGTGCGTGATGTTGCAGGAGCCAGGGCACAACATATCCACTTTTCCTGATGACTTCTGTCTTCTCAGACACCATCATAATGTTCATGGAATATTTTCTATGTGTTCTGTAGAAACACATGTGGGTCAACTGGGTGTCCAGTTAAAGTTTCGAATCCTTTTGGTCGAATGCCAAAAGGATTGAGTCAATGGGCCCAAAAAGAAAAGGGTCGTAATTTTTTTTTTTACATGTATATTTTTTTTGTGGCTTTTGTATACGTAAAAAGGTGTTTTTAACAAGAAAAACGGGTGTTTGAGGGGACCCCCCCAAAAAATAAATTAAAAAAAATAAAGAATTTCGACCCTTTTTTTCGGTCCTATTGACTCGATCCTTTTGGCATTCGACCAAAAGGATTCGAAACTATGACCTATAACCGGTCAACTGTATACAGGAAACATCCAAAGGCACAATGACGTTTGGGAACTAGAAATGTTATAAAACTAATGCGTTTTACTTTTTATAGTTCTAGTTGTCTGTATGGGAACACGAGGCGTTCCTTTTTTCCTCTTATTAATGGTATTGTGGAATTCCCTACAAGTCTTGGGGGGGCGGGAGGGGCGTGAGGGGGAGTGCTTTACGCAAGAAGAACACAAACGCATGCAGGACATTGCCATGCCGTGGGACGGCAGGAGGATGCAGTTATCCCGTGAGCTGAGCAGTAAGGTCTGAGATCAACTGCAGGTAATCTTGCACAGCTGGTACCTTCATCCTGCCAGTACTGGGAACTAGTCATCTGAGTGTGGAATATACTTTCCATCTGTGAAACGTTGCCTCCACTGCACAGTTCTCTGTTCCCCTATCCCTCCGGATCAGCAGCAAGGCTGACATTAGGGTCATGAGTAATTAGCTCCATAGCTCGCCTTGTATAACTGGCCCATGCTGTTTACTTCCCCAAAACATCACTTCGTAAATATCCCTAGTATAGCATAACAGGTGCATTTGTACAGCTGACGTTCACCCCCAGAGGGGCATCTTGGCGATATTCACAGATAACTCGTTTGTTACCGAACTTAATGGTAACGGCCGAGTGGGCCTGCCGGAATTTGAACCTCTGACCAGGAGGTCCAACACAGGCTCTTGCCGTGGATGCATTACTCGATTGAGCCACAGACCCGGTTGTAGTATGGTTATGCTTCAATGTATGGCTATGCAGCACTTTGGTGTCAATAGCAGATTCATTCGCCATGCTGCGCAGTTCAAATATTTGCAAATACTTGGCAATGCCATCCACTATTCCACTAATACACATTGCTCGTGTATTGTTGTGGGCGTTTGCACACATGTCCCTTTGTCCTTTAGCATGGATCCCCAGATTGTTTTCCACAGGTGATCCGTTCTCCCTGACGCTTGCGAGATATTAGCAGGAGGCATTTCATTCAGCTATTAGGTCAGAGGCATTTAGTGCATCTGATTGCTCACTGTTTGTGGTTGCATTCACCTGCGTGTTACCAACTCTTCCACCACAGATACCTATCATGTGATTACATCACTCTGGTTTGTCTCTGGGCCTCATGGTTACTTGCAGGCTCACTCGGTTGCAATCTGTGGTTATTCATTTCTGTTGATGACTCACATTTGCTTCAGTTGTTGTCTTATTGAGTATTTCTACATGGACAAACATAGTCAACAGGGACGCTTCGCCTGTGAAAATATATTTGCACTTTCGTTTTTTTATTTGTTTTGCATATGTGATGTCTTCATCCTTCACTTCTAACAGCTATGATATGATAGGGCATTTATAGCGCGCCTATACACGAGTGTTTCAAGATGGGACGAGGCACGGGAGGGGAACAGAGGGAAGACAGAGACAACGATCTTACTAGGCCAGGTGACATTGAGATTGCGCAAGTACAGGGGAGGGGGAACGGGAAAAGTTCGGGGGGAGGTGGAGGGGGCAGGGCAGTGCATAGGATAAACAGTAAAATAAATAAAGACAATATATAAAACGTGTGGCCAGCTGGTGGCAAGTGCAAGGGTCAGTACAGACATCATGTGTCAAGTGCAGGTATGGGGATGTAGGCATACAGAACAGTCCCCAAGTGCAAGAGATGCCAGGGGGCAGTGCAGGTGTGCAACTGGCGGGGAGGGGACCATGGCCCGAGAATCAGAGGGTAGCCAGGTAACCAATACAGTTTCAGATTCATCCAGGAGATCAGCAGGGGAGAGGAGGAGAGAAAGCAGAAGCAAAGAGGAAGGTTTTGAGGTGCTTCTGGAACCAGTGATGGTTCTCCTCAAGTTTCAAAGAGGCAGGAGGCTGTTCCAGAGGGAGGCCCCAGCAGAAGAAAGAGATCTACTACCAACTTGTTGCTTGGAGAAGCGACTGACCCTGAGAGAGTTGGAGGCGGATGAGCAAAGAGCTTGAGAAAGAGGATATTTAGGAAGGGAGAGTTGAAGGTATTGAGGCCCCAGGCCCCAGAAGGCCTTGTGGACAATGCGGAGGGTTCTGAACTTAATCTTCGCCACCACTGGAAGCCAGAGCAGAGATTTCAGTCCTGGAGAGATACAATCCCTTGTATTGAGTCCAAGGACAAGTCTTGCAGTCCTGTTTTGGATGAGTTTCAGAGGGCGGAGAGTAGAGGCAGGCAGATTTAGAAAGAGGCTGCTGCAGTAATGCAGCCTAGAGAGAACCAGAGCTCTGGATAAGGTGAGCTTCTGGGGGAAGGCGAGGAAAGGAATAATACCTCTGAGGAGGTGCAGCTGGTAGTGTGACTTCTTAGTGACGTCAGAGATGTGAGGAGAGAAGGAGAGTGTGGAGTCGAAGAGGACCCTAAGGTTTTTTGCCTCACAGGTGGGAACAGGAAGAGGGCCAAGAGAGGCCGGCCAGAGAGTGACAGGAAAGGAGGGAGCAAGTGTGCCGGTGAGGAGAATCTCAGTCTTACTGGCATTAAGGCAGAGATCATTGGTGGCACACCACTCCTAGATAGCAGACAGACAGTCAGAGATGAGAGGAGAAGAGGTGGCAGACGGGAGCTTTAAAATGAGTTGTCATCTGCATATCACTGAAAGTTGGGGCAGAGAGTGGCAGTGTGATGGGCAAGAAGTGCCAGATATTGACTGAACAGCCAGCGAGAGGGGTTAGATCCATGTGGAACACCACAGGTAGAGATATAGATAGAGGAGAGGAAGGATGCAAGTTGGAACTGGGAGGGTCGATCGGAGAGGAAAGAAGTCAGCCAAGACAGGGCTTGATCAGTGATACCCAGGTTATCACAGAGGCGGTTGAGCAGGATGGCATGATTGACCGTTTCAAAGGCAGAAGAGAGATCAAGTAAAATGAGGACACAGGGGGTGTTGGACTCAAGGTTGGAGAGCAGGTCTTCACGGATGTTCTGGAGAGCAGTTTCCATGCTTCTAGAAGCTCTGAAGCCAGACTGATGGTCATGGAGACAACCAACAGATTCAATTTGAAGATTAAGCTGGGCGATGGCCAGCTTTTCTAGGAGTTTGCCCAAGAAAGAAGCAATGGAGATTGAACGATAGTTAGCCGGGCAGGAAGAGCCTGCAGAGGGTTTCTTAAGAAGAGGGTGCACATGGAAGTGCTTCAGGGGAAAGGGAAGACTCCAGTGGCGAAGGAGTCATTGCAGAAGTCAGCCAGTGTGTCAATGTGGTCCTTCATTGTTTTGGAGGAACAGTGGTGAACCAGTTTTGACGAGATGTTCACAGATCGGACTTGTCTAGAAACCTTGTCTGGGGAGAACAGGGGAAAGGCAGAGAAGGAGGGAGGAGAGGTGGCCGAGGAAGAGCAGGGAATAGAGGGAGGAGGGGAAGAGGAAGAGAGAGAGGACAGGATGTCCTGAGTTTTAGAGATGAAATGAGAAGCCAGGGCTGTGCAGAGGGCCTGGGAGGGGACAGTAGAGGTAGAGACTGCAGCAGGATTGGCCAGCTCCTTCAAGACTTTAGAAAGTTCGGACGAGTTGTTAGATGCCGTAGAGATACAGGTTTGGATGTGGGTTCTCTTCTTGGTGCAGACAGAGACCAGGTATTGCATTTGGAGCAGGCGGCAGGCCTGTTTTGTCAGAGGGTGTACCGGAAGCATGCCATTTCCTCTCAGCCACCCTGAACCTGCGTTTAAGGGTGACAAGGTGTGAGTCATACCAAGAGTTGCACTTGGCTTTGGGCTTCAAGCAGATCCTCATGACAGGGGCAAGAACAATCCTATATATTTCACATTTGTTTAGGCATTTTGTCATCCATGTTAATCACATGCAAAAGTATCTACGTGACAAACTTATCATCTCTGGAGGCCTGCGATCCCCCAGAAGTAACGATATGTGCAGACTACTCTGTTGCGTCTATATTTCAGGAAGGAGATCAAATTCAAGGAATTGCTCCTCCCTACCACCTAGGTCCACAAACCCTATACTTCGCACCCAATCTGCTTTTTTTTCCCCTGTTTCCTCCCATGTTTGTTTATAGATCCCTTGCTGCAAAATTGCCCTGTCCTCCCCCTCCCCATTGTTAGCTTTCTGCTCCATAATAACTCTGTTTACTTCATCATGTCCTTCCACCACACCTATGATTTGTAAAGCACTCCATTGCCTCCTGAAGTTAGGGCTGAGCAAATAAATGTAATAATAATAATAATAATACTAATAATGATAATAATAATAATAATAATAATAATAATAATAATAATAATAATAATAATAATAATAATAATTGTGGCTTTTGGTTATTGTGGTGGTCTTTCCTTTCACTGTTAGAAGTTGCAGCTCTTATTAGGTTTGCTGCTCCACTTTCTACTTTCATTCTTTCTGCTAATTCTCTCTGAGCAAATTATATTCGAGTGTACGTTCTCTCTCCCTTAGGATCTGGTATGGCTTGGAACTTTCCGTTCCAGATATATGATGACAAACTATATTTTCATTCTAACGGAATCAATTATTTTCTACCCTTCTGAAAGAATTAGTTAGTTGAACGGATGTTGTGTTATGCTCTAAAACGCGCATACGATACTTGCAAGGAACCCCACTTGCTTGATAGGCTTGAATACTATTCACAAGCTGAATGAGCATTGCACAGCATAATATTGGGCTTTAAAAGATCTTGTGCGAGATGGACTGGTGCTTTAATGCTATTTCCATGTTTTTCTTTTATGATCAGAAATGTTGCAAATAGGGATATGTCTACCACATCCCCTCTGGTTCTCATTTTCCATTTACTGGGGCAAGGATTAAAACATTCTAACGCTCGTGGAATTGTAAGTCGGTTTCAGGCATATTGAGGAACTCTATTTCTGACTGCATTTTATGTGCTCCATTTCGAGTCCACAGTTATTTGATATATTTGATACTGTGCTAGTTGTACATGGCATTTGACGAAATAGATTGGATGGGAGACCGTCATGATTCTGGCCGTCAATAGCTCTATGCATTGAACCCCGAGATCTGCTGCAAGTTTCCACTGTTAACAAGTAGTCTGTGAAGAAGGGATCCATCAGTAGGTATAAGGATGGGAAAAAGTCTGAATCCCTTTCAAATACCTTCCTGCTCGGAACTACCTGCTTTCTTGCTCAGCCACTACATACCAAATAACATGTTTATTTCATATACGTCCACTGTTTTTTTTATAACTGGGTTTTCAGGTTCAACAATGGATTTTGCTCCTCTCCGATCTTTTGGTTTCTCACTTGCTCATGGTCACAGTTATCATTTTAGACAGAAGTATATTTATTTATTTATGTATTTAATTATGAAAAAGGAGGAACAATGCTCCTGTGATCACAAAACAGTCTAAACAAGATAAATCAGATTTGACAGGTAGCAGTGAGTTTCGTACAATGGGGTGAGTTTAAGTGGCATTCTGACAAGGCTGCGGAGGGTAGTAAATGGTGCAGTCACCAGGGATAGATGGGTGGACATACAGAGATTAGCGACAACCAACGTAAGACATTTTTATGTCCAGTAGGCTGTACGGTCAGCTGTGTTAGACATCTGACCATGATAGATGAAATGCTAGAGTGGAGGCAGGGAAAATGAAGGACACAGGCAGGTTAGAGGCAGTTGAGAGTTAGGTTAATATGGTATCTTGGGGTCAAGGAGGCAGGCTTTTAGGACTGTTTCTCGGATGTTCAGGAGAAGAGAATTCCAAGCAAGTGTAGCAAGAAGAGAGAAAGAGTGGAAGCGAGAGGAAGTAGAAGCAGCGGAAGGGTGAGGTACCACAAGGGTTGTCAAAGAGACAAAGCAGAGATTACGAGAAGGTCTGTCGAGTTGGATAGAGGAGGATAGTACAGTGGATACAGTGGTGCCTTACCGTGGATAGATTTATGAACCAGGAGAAGAAATTTAAATCTGGACATGTTTTGCATCGGCAGCCATCCAGCCTGGTGACGGTACGATAAATTATGTGTGAAGTGAGGGAGTTCAAAAGAGTCCTGGTAGTGAAGTTAATGATTTTGTTGAGGGGACAGAACACATAGCTAGGGAGACCAAAAGGATGCTGGCAGAGTAGTCCAGTTTAGAGAGGACAAGAGTGGTAACAAGATGCTTGGCAGTGTTGAAAGGAAGGAGGTGTCTGATTTTCCTAATATTTAGGAGGTTCAGGTGAGGCGCAATTGCAGTTTTGGAGATGAAAGTAGAAATGGTATGAGAATGGACATAGATGACGCAGAGGTTTTTAGCTGACAAAGTGTAGGGGAGAGTGTCAGATGGGAACTGGAAAGGCAGGGGAAGAGATGAGAGAGAGTGTTTGACAGGGAAAAAGATCTCCTCTGTTTTGGTAGATATTAACACCAGAGAGTGCAAAGCCATCCAATATTTAATGGCAGAGAGAGCGTTGGAAATTTTGATAGAGGGATCAGAGGAGAGTTCAGGAAAAGACAAGATGATTTGGGTGTCATCCACAAAGAGATGGTACGAGAATCCAAATCAGGAGATTAGTGCCCCAAGAGTAGAGGTCTATAGTGTAAAAAGGAGAGGACCCAAGTCAAAGCCTTGTGAACACCAACAGAGGAGTGAGTTGAGAGCTGTTGTTGCTCCAGGAGACAGATAATTTGCAAGGTGCCAGGTAGGATTGAATCCAGGCTAGGACATCATCACGAATCCCAACAAGAAAGTGAGGGTTATGGAGATCATAGTGATCATCAGTGTCAAAAGCAGTGGACAGGTTAAGGAGAATAAGGATAAAGGATAGGTTGGAGTGTTTGGCAGAGATAATGAAGTTGGATACATTCATGAAAGCAGTTTCGGTGGAGTGACAGGAGTGGAAAGCTGCTTGTAGGGGGTTTCTGCTTGTAGGGGTTTCGAAGGTTGTGGATGTCTAAGAAATTGGTTAGACGGTTGAACACAACCCTTTCAAGCACTTTAGAGTAGTGTGTAAGTAGTGCTTCATTGTCAATATTTTATCATGATATGGTGGTCATTTCTAATTCTTGGAGTCAAAATGTAGTGCATTTGTTCTACAGAATAAATGCGAAAGCATGGACCCATAAATTAAGCTGCACTATTATACATATAATTGAATGGGTATTAGGAGGTTGCTGATCACTCATCCAGCATAATTTGAAACCTCTTCCTCTAAAATTAATCCGTTTATCTTCGTGAAAAAGGTAAAAGCAGGAGGCATTTCAGAAATGTTAATTAAACAAGGCCAGATGAAGCCCGACATAGGAATGCATTCAACATTCAAAAAATGCATGCTGAGCATCCAGAAATATCTTTGTCTACCTTTGTGCATGTTCCATTTTCTGCGACCATGTAAATGTTCAGCAATGCCAGAAGCTATGATCTGTGAGCACTATTATGAATAATGGAAAAGCATGCACCTGTATAGCCAGTGAATTCTGCCCCTGCAGCTCATTACGAATGATTGAAAAAAAATGTCATCTCTGTAGGGGTCAGCACTTTGGGGAATGTAAAATAGAGAGTGGACTAAAATTGATAAGTGCTAGAGATTTAATTGTCTTCAGGGGGGGAGATCAAAGTTCACTGGAGTTGTGAGTTAATGTCTAATAATTCAGATATAATTAGTATTTCAACAACTGGCAGGTGTTCACAAGAAATCATATTTCCCTCTTCTTTGGTGCAAAATCCTTTCAGCAATATAAATGGAATGCAGTGTGCACAGCTGGAACCACCATTTTCTGCACCTCTTTGCAATATGGTAACTGAGTTATTAATGAATGTATAAATATATATATATATATATATATATATATATATATATATATTTATATATATATATATATATATATATATATATATATATATATATATATATATATATATAATAAAGCCCAAACTGCTGGACTGATTTTCACCAAATTTGCGGCAGGAGTGGTGGCTTTGTCCCGAAAACGTGCTTTTGTAGATTTGGTGGAAATCCGTCCAGTAGTTCTTTTTAAAACGACCAAAAATTAGGTCTAGAAAAATTAGTGATATCTATGTCTGCTCCGTGGACACACTTTCCTGTTCGCTCCGCAGACAGGACACCGATTGGCCAATTGGCCTACGTCATGTCCGCGGACAGGAAACATGTTCGCTGATTGGTTGGAGTGAAGCGTGAGGTGCGTCACATTCTCTCGATGCGCCCGCCATTTTGGATCCGCGGACATCCGTGGACAGCACAGTGTGGAACTGAGCAGAAATCTAATTTTGGAGAGTGTGTTGGGAGTGTAGGAGTGGTTGGAGAGGGTGGAGGAGTGAGAGATCGGTCAAATGCTGCATTTGTTTAGGTGGGAGAAGGCCGTGATGTGTTTGCGGTGTCCGCGGTCACTGCGGTTGTCCGTGGACATACCAAACACTGGGCGCACTACTGGGTATTTTACTTTACTCTGATGTTAGTTTTGGGTAGTTAGTAGAGCATTGGGTGAAGAGTGTATGTATTGAAGAGTTTGTGCATTGGCTGTAATTATTGTTTCAGAATGTTAATTGAAGTGAATAGGTTTTGAGGTTGTTGTGTTATGTTTTTGGGTGGTGGTCATTTGGCAGGTGTTTGCTTGCATGAGTCCAATCATTATGTACTTACTGTTTGATTTGTTGTGGGTGAATGTACTTTTTTCATGACATGGGTAATTGGAGCAGACATTGTTTCTTCAATCTCTATGATAAAAGAAAAGAACACAAGTTAGTGTAGGCAGTTTGTAATGAGTTATTGCTTTGCATAGTAGACATTTCTGTACTTTGTCGACCCACATAGTTAGTACTTTACAAGTACTATGGTTCAAACCAGTGTACTGTGCAATTTGCTCAGTTCCTGTGTTTGTTCATGAAATCATTGGGTCTGTGGGAAAAAAAAATCCATGCCAGATTAAAAAAAACCTTTCTATGTTATGGTACAATATCTTTCTGTGGTTGTGTTCAATAGGAGGTATTCAATAGGTGTATGGTTTTTGGTTTGGAAGTGGTAGTAGTATTGTTGCAATTAGATACCAGTTGGTGTATTCTAATTGTTTATTTCTTGATGCATTTTAGTAGTATTCATTTATCTGTTTGCTTGTTGCAGAATTTTGGGGCAGTTAGATACCTGTTGGCGTATTCTAACTGTTTATTTTTTGTTGCATTTTAGCAGTAGTCATTTATCTGTTTGGTTGTTGCAGAATCTTTGGGCAGTTAGATACTTGTTGGCATATTCTATCTGTTGATAGTTTCGGGGTTAGTGAGGGTATTTCTATACGTAATAAGTGTTGCAGGGTTTCCTTAGAAAAATGTATATGGATGTATTATGGTTGTAGTTTATGGATTTAAAGGTTATTGAGGAGATTTTGTTGATGTTCATACTCAGATTAGTGATTACATTTTGGTTTTAAGAATATTAAGTAAGCATTTACAAGAATTGCTGGTAATCTCTGCTTTAGAGTAATGGTAGTATCATTACGTTCAATCCATCCACAATTCTTTTTTATGTATGCAGTGTAGTGACCTGCATTGGTTGTGGCTCCTGTGTGGTAAATGATACCTACTGTTGTGAAGGTTGTCTTACCAAGTGATACTTGTCCATGTGTGAATCCAGTCAGATTGTTTTTGGTACCATCTGCATTGTAACGTAAAAGCATTACTATTACGTATTCACTATGTGACTGTATTTGTAAGGTGGAACAATTGTCGGAATTGCAGGTAGTACATAATCTGCCATGGTTTGCATTTTGTACAAGTTGCTGAAATGGAACGGATTCACAGTTGGGTATGGATAGATACACAAAGCGTTCATTAGGGACTTGTTTCTGTGCCACATGGCTGCAGAGAGTGCATGTATGTTTCCACATGTATGAAATATGGAAGATTTCATTTATAGGTATGTTTTTGTTTTCCAGTACTTGTAGTTAGTACATTAGAAATTCTTGTGGATCTTCTTGTGTGTTTATAGTGAATTTGACCATTCCAGCAGAGAAGTCCAATTCCTGCCTTATTCTAGAAACACTGTAAGTGTTGTCAGGATTGTTGGTTGCATTTCTGTGAAGGACTAACATTTGCAAACACAATTGGTGTGTCCCGTTTAAGTAAATGTGTTCAACAATTGGTGGCAATTGGAATAGAATATTGATTGCTACATTTGCATAGCAATTTACACCAGTTATATTTGAAATCTTGAATGGACCAGACAGCTCTGTGTCCAAGTTATTTGTTCAGAGTGTGCATTGTTGCATTGAAAAGGTAGTTGGTTTTGTTTGTGCACTAGATCCTTCTTTGGTTGTGTTCATTGATGAAGTATTAGCTTCTTTTAATTTCTTTGGAGGTTTTGCTGTGAGATCCTGCATAATTTGAGTCTCAAGTAGTTTTCTTTTACAAAACTTTTGCTTTTTGAGGAACAGGTTAGGTTTTGAGATGGGGCGTAGAATGCATGCAGTCTATTGTATTCAAGAATGCAAGGAATAGCAGAGTTTACTTTACTTGCATCAAAGTTGACTAGAAATAGTCCATCAAGTGTACGTAAGCGTGATAGTGCTACATAGCTCATGCCTTCTTTAAACACTTTGCTACCAATATCTATCAATGCTTTATCTAGGGTAAGACCTTGTGATTTATGAATGGTGACAGCGTATGCTAGAGACAGAGAAAATTGTTCCCTGCGTACATACATACATGTCTTTGAAAAGAAGGAATCGGGCTGTCACCACCACCTGATAGTTTGTCAAAGTGAATATTGACAAACTGAATGTTGTTGTCATGTGGGTATGTTTGAAAGCCAACGACTGTACCAAGTGCTCCATTAACTTGTCCTTGGTCCACGTCAAGGTTACGTTTAAGCATTACTTTACAGTTTAAAAATAATTTTAATATTTTCTCCAAACCAGCTGTGTTAGAGAAAGAGTTTTCTAAGGTATTTAGTCATGCTGTGGCTTGTTCACACATGGGTAGCGTCATATAGTGCACGTCCAGTTTGTCTGTGGAGAAAATTTCTAATATTGGTTGCATTTCATTTTTCAACATTGTTTCATTGAATTGAGCACAGCTTGCAAGAGTTGCCATCAAGGACATACAGTTTACATTTTTGTGTGCTAATTGTTCCATGACATCAGTAGCACATGAGTTATGGCCATAGAGTGTATGGATGTGCCTGGTATTTAATATAGATTGTGCTTCTTGAGATAGTACACCAACTCTAATACTTTTCAAAATGTTGGCGTATGTGAGGTCTGCAGACTGTTGCATGTTTTCAGTTAATTCTTTGTATTGGAAATGTTGCCAAAGGTTGATATTTCCTATGCTGTCAAGAGTTATACGGCATTGTTTGTGCCACCAAGGTTTTAAAAATAGGTTCATCTTTAGCTGGTGTTAATTGAAGAAGATGTCCGAAAACAATGATGTGTTTTCCTCCAAATAGTTCTTTGTCGTCTGTTTTCAGGACCTCTTGTAATATGAGGTGAATCAAGGCTAACATTAGGTTGGAAACCATGCTCACCTCATCGATTAGCAGCATTTTCATTTGTTTCAAAACTCTGTGTAGTTCTATTGCAGCTTCTGGAGAAAGTTTATCGTAGTCTAATTTGTTTTGGTGTTCTACTGGAAGGAGTAGTACTTAGTGTAAAGTGACACCAACTATGTTGTTGGCAGCTAAACCTGTGTGGGCAGTTAGAACAGCTGATAGTTTGTTGTTTGTCAATTGTTGGAGGAACTTGCTGATGATTTTGATTAACAATGTTTTGCCTGAACCAGCTTGACCACTCACGTATAGCAGAATAGGTTTGTAGTCTTGACAGGTACACTTTTTAGTTTCATGCTGCATACCATGTTCAATTTGTTTTGTTATTTCTAGGAAAATGCTACACTGCTCATTGTTTAGTTGTGAATTCAGTAGAGCAAAGTCTTCTTCAGATTGCTCATACTGACACATGGTGTTTTCTACTTCAGTCATGGCTAATTCTACCTCATTTGCTATTAGTGGTTGTTCAGGTGGTTCTTGGCTTCCTGTTACAGAAGGTTGACTGCTGTCAGCAGTGTCTACATTTAGTTGCACCCGGAGTTCTTCTTCTTGTTGCTGTTCATTGTGTAACATTGTTTTGTACTGCGTAAAGTTTTCGACTGTTATAATGCTTTCATTTTCTTTGAAAGCATCTTCATAGGAGTCATGGGTATCTAGTAAAACGTCTTCTTTTCTCCATGTTTTAAAAAATTGTAGTAGGGACATGTAATACAGTTCTTTATGTTGAAGAGTTTTTAATGACATTTTCATATGATTAATTAAGCTTTGTTTGGTAAGTTTCACTAGGCTGCCTTCTCAATTTTTCGACTCTGTATCTACCTTTCTTCTCACCTGGTTTAATATTATTTTTGTATGTAAAATTCTGGGCTACTT
This sequence comes from Ambystoma mexicanum, assembly GCF_040938575.1. Classification (NCBI taxonomy): domain Eukaryota; kingdom Metazoa; phylum Chordata; class Amphibia; order Caudata; family Ambystomatidae; genus Ambystoma; species Ambystoma mexicanum. Next base: position 874,278,510 of record NC_090930.1, read on the forward strand.
GGAATAGACACATGGGGCCTCATTACGAGTCTGGTGGTAAGAAGCAGCAATTACCGTCATGCCGGTACTAGCATGTCCGTGTTGCACTGTGCCCATAATCAACGGGAGATTACGAGTCCGCGTGCATGCTCGTATCGGCATGCCGGTAACGGAAGTGCTGCCATGCCTGTAAGGTCCATATCGCCCGTGATAACGCCATCATTGAATACGCAGAGACCTCCACCGGCATCGCTGAATCTGCCAAGAACAGCACTGTTCACACTGGTATTGCTAATACCGCTACCAGTATCACTGCTCCGGAAGCAACATCATCGCACCGGAACGGGAAATGCGGCCATCTTTAAAAACACAATCCATTGCCATCCACTGCAGACAGGACCTGTTCCAGAGAACACACTACCCTGCCTGCCAGATCATGTCTAAGGCAACGAGAAAAGGTAACCCTCACGTGCGAAAATCCAGGTTCAGCGATGATGAACTGAACATGCTCACAGAAAAACTTGTTGAGCATTCTGACGTAGTGTTTTGGGCTGACCTGCGCCGTGCAGCGCAAATCAGGAATTAAAAATATGGGAGGAGGTGGCCAGGAAGGTTTCTGCCGTGGGGACAACCCCACGTAGCGTGAAGGACTGTAGCAAGAGATGGGATGACCTGCGGCTGCGAGTGAGAAACAATACAATACAGAAGTCACCACACACACCTGATGTTCCAGATACAAAGTTGAACTCCAAATGGGAAGTAGACGGGAGGAAATACATGGCCCATCAGCCCCACCTAAACACATCCCTAAACCAAACACCACATCATGGCCACAAAAACACACAAGCAATCCCAATGACGCAAACAAAATGACCACACAATTGCACACACAAACAACACATGCATGCATACACACACAACCCTGTTGAGATGCTGGCATCACCACTGTCCAATTAAATTGCATGCTGCACGCCTCTCCACTACCAAATACACACTTGATACACAACCAAACAACACATGGCTACAGCACAGAAGCCACAACACCCCTGAAGGCCACCCAACAGACACCATGGACATCATGGCAGTACCAATAGGATGCCAATACAATTCCCCCCAATCCTGCAAGCACCATGTGTGCCCCTCAAACATGCACATGACCCAAATTGTACCAACATCGATGCATGCAGGATGTAAGTTCTCCCATGACTGATGCCCTGCCTCTCCATCCCCCACAGGCACAGATCTAGACAGCGACGCCGAACACACCACATCAACAGGGAAGACACCTGCACGTATGGGCCGGGGTGAGGATAACTCCACCAGACCATCAACTTCTAGCGCTGCAACACATAAGACAGGGACACCAAAATCACGCACCAGTGCCGAACAGGGTGCACACACCCAAGACCAGGAGGAGCAGGCACCTGCAACAGGAACTCAGGAGCACCATGCCGGAAACATTTGTGCCATCAATCCTCAATTGCAACAAGATGCAGGAGCCAGAAAGGTCACACCAATGAGGAAACCCGCCCCCCAGCAGTGACCTCCTGCTGGTGATGACCCAACCACAGTGGCCAGTGATGTTGAGGGTACACATTCAATGGCCACAAGTTCCATGGGTGAGGTGGCAGCCTCAGCACAACATAGCCCTGAGAAGGATGATGGGCCTCAAGACAGACACACTGCAGGACCTACGATGTTGGGGAATGGCCACCACACCCCAAGTGTGCAGGACACACCACACTGCTCCCCAGAACATGTGGCTGGTGCCCACAGCACTGAGGAGGAGATGGCTGAACATGGCTTCAGCCCCATGATGAGCATATCACCACCTCCCGTACCAGCTCCCGTACAACCATCTGGAAGCACAGCCATACGGGATATCGAGGGATGGCTGAGCCGAATGGAGGCCAGACAGCAAGCCATGTATGACATGGTCAAAGAGCACTTGGCCGAAGGGGAGGCAACATGCAGGGCAAACAGGGAGACCACACAGGCAATAATCTGTGCAGTGAACCACGTGGGGAGGCGGGTACATGAGGGCATCTTAGACTTGACACAGACTGTCGACCGTATGGCTGGCAACATGGCACAACAACATCCTGCCTCGGCCAAGCCACAACCACCATTGACGAACACTACACCTGCAAGCTCGACGTAGATGAGTCCTGTCCACAGGTCCATGCATAATCTGTGCCAGCCGGAACCACATACCCCTCCATCCAAAAGGAGGCGACAATAGCCAGGGACACTGGGACATGCAATGTGGCAGTCCTGTTGAACTCAATTGGGCTGAGGGTTTGTAGGTGTGTGGGGGTTTTGGGGGTGGGGGGCATGGGTGTGTGGGAGGTATTGGGGGTGGGGGTGAGTAGTCTGTAGCGTAATGCGGGTGGAGGGTTAATTCATGTACATAGTACCATTTCATTAATACACCTGTTGTGTGAAAAAAAGTGAAATGACTGGACATTGCTTCTTGATTGTTTGTCAATTTATTGTTCTACAGTGACCAGTGCTCAGAGTCCCCCAATACCAGTGCTTATTGTCACACATTACTGGCAACTTCTGTGACCCAGTGCATCAAAATTATTGTGATATCAATGTTTGGCATAGAGTACGTCCCTCAGGCGCATCATGATATGGCCGATGTGCAGCATCTTCTTCATCATCATCATCTTCACCCTGTGGTGTCTGATCCATGTCAGGTGGCAGAAGTATGTGTTGTGCGGCATGCCAATATAATCTTGCCAACCTTCTTGGGCCCATAAATGAGTGCCCCCCGACCTGCTGAGGCAGCAAAACCGTGCCTTCAACAGACCAAAGGTCTGCTCTATCACCACACAAGTGTGTGCTTGTGCACGATTGTAGTCCTCTTCATGCCGGTTCAGTGGATGCCTGACAGGGGTGATGAGCCAAGGTTTCAGGGGATAGCCAGCGTCACCTGCATGGGAGAAAATTAAGTGTGATTGTGAGTATTTATGCCATTCCATGTTCTCACTGCCTGTACATTGTTCATGTCCGTATACAATACGGTGGTCGGTCAAAAGGCCGGAAAAAAAATCTCGAATAACAAAAATCTCGAAAAAAAAGGCCGAAAAAAAAATATCGCATTTTTTTTATTTTTTATATATGTATTTTTTGGGTCAGGTAAGTAAAAAAAAGGGTTAAAATAAAAAAAAAATAGAAAAAAGGGGGGTTGGGGGGAAACCCCCCATTTCGAAAAAAAAACGTCATAAAAAAAAATTCGATATTTTTTTTTTCGGGCTTTTTTTCGAGATTTTTTTTTTTGAGATTTTTAAGTTCGGTATTATCACTATAAACCATACAATGTTTTTTTTTTTTCCTTCCTTTGGTCAGGCAGAATATGTGCAACCCGTAAAGACTTCCTGTCTGTTCGAATTACTGCAGGCTCGCACGGCTTCCAGTGATCAATTCCGGACGCGCACAACTTCCGCGCACGATTCAGCGGCACCCGACAGCACCTAGCCACAGTCAACAGTACTTCAAAAGTACTTCCACGGTAACCATACAATACATTTCCAATGTCAGCTATTGCCATCACATCTGTGCAAATATTAGGCTGTCTACTACTCAGCAAGCCATGGTGGGGGGCATGGGTGACGTACACAACATAGGGACCTTGACATGAGATACACCACTCACCCAGATGAGGTGTGAAGGTCCATGATGTACTCACATGTGAGGGGTGTGTGGCAGGAAATTAAACCAAATGCATGTTGAGCACTGTATGATGCATTTGGCAGATGTCCTACATGGTACAGGTGGGTTTGACCATCATGCTTTCAATGAATCGATGATGCCATGCACATGTCCCTCGACACCTTCACCCATGTGACCATGGCACGATGTGATTGGTGGTATGGTCAACCAGTATAGAGATTTGTCCCTTTTTACTGATACAGGGTGTCAACTGGCATGCTGGTACTCCCCCCCAATCTACCCCATGGCCCAGGAAGCAGCCAGGTTGCATATGCATGTGGTCCTCCGCCCCCAAATGAGCACCATGCCCTGTGGTCAGACTTACCCAACAGCCAGGCACGTCGTGCAGCTTGTCGTTCCATGTAGGGGGGGAGCATGGAGTTCTGCAGCACCATTGAATCATGTATGGATCCTGGGTATCTGACACAGCAATGTGCTATCATCTTGCTTGCATTACACACCATCTGGATATTGATGGAGTGGTATTGCTTCCGATTGCGGTACACCACCTCCATGGCATGCCAGACTACCAACTCCACGTGGGTGCAGTCGATGGCACCAATGAAGTTAGGCATGTCTGCCAGTGCATTCACCTCCTGGTCAGTCCGTGGTAGGGATATGTAGGCACTTGCATACTTTAGGAGTGTATCCAGAACCTGGTTCAGCACACCGGAAAACCATGGCTGCGAGATGCCATGCAGCTGCCCCACTGTGTGCTGGTAGGTGCCTGTGGCCAGGAAGTGGAGCACAAATACTACCTTCAGCAGTGGTGGGATGGTGGTGCTGATCAGGCTGACCAGGCCATCATGAAGGATATCCACAATGGTGGTGATGGTGTCCCTGTCCAGGCGGTACAGGGTGTGGATCTGTGCAGGGGTTAAGTCGAATGGACTGTCCCTTATGCGAGGGATTGGTGGTTGTCTATTGGGAACCACTGCCTGCACTGGTGGTATTTACTGGGCCAGTCTCACCCTCCTTCTCCTCCTCCTGCATCTCCTCTGTAGTCCCTGGTGTACTGCCTGCTCAATGAGTATCAGTGCAGGCATGTCCTCGAGCCCCTGTATGGCAACAGCTAGTGGAATTATTTTGGTCTTGGAAGGGGTGTGGTGTGTGGGTGTGCACCTTTTGTGCTGGGCCAGAATCCATTGCCTACACCTGTTCTGATTGTGTGCACCTGTGGCAGGTCTGAACACAGCAGATTGCCATTAATGCCTATCCCGCGATACCAGTGTTAACGGCATCATGGTGACCCTTCTGACCGGCATCTGTAAGTGCATGTCTGTGCGACTCGTAATGTCCTCTTCCTTGCGGCATGCTGGTGTTACTGGCAAGGTGGCCGCGTGTCCGCACACAGGGCCCATCAGAAGGTTGGCGCTAAAAATCTTGCCGAACCGGCATGGCGGTAATAACATGTCCGGCTTGGCACCAACCCGCACATAGCGGACGATCAAGAGTGCGCGGGCGTGCGCATCCCTGCATGCCGGTTACGGCTGTACCGGCATGCCGGTAACGACCCCCAAACCCCCACACAGCGGCATCGACCAATACGCACAGAACGGCTCCGCCCTCGGCAACCCCTAAATACCATTACCGTTATTAACATAGTGCAAATAACGAGTGCGTCAATACCGAACCCGGAAGTAACGTCATCGCGCCGGAACGGGAAATGCCATGGCGGCCATCTTTAAAAACACAATCCATTGCCATCCTCCACCTACAGGACCCTCTACACCCCAACTCCCAGGCCACCACTGACAACATGTCGAAGACCACCCGGAGAGGCACTGCCCGCCTGTGCAAACCACGTTTTACAGACGATGAGCTGAACATGTTGGCCGACACCCTTGTGGCAAATGCAGAAGTGGTGTTCTGCAACGACCTCAGCCCAGCTCAGGAAAAAGGCCATCTGGGAAGAAGTTGCCCAGAAAGTAAGTGCAGTCGGTGCGTGATTGCAAAAAACGTTGGGACGACCTCAGGCTGAGAGTCCGGCACATATTGTCAGCTAATCGGAGCCAGGGGCTGGCAACAGGAGGAGGACCACACTCCCCACTGAAATTGGCTAGATGGGAGGAGACCTGCAGCCCCATCATAGACGTGGAGTCCATCGAAGGAGTCGGTGAAGCAGAGTTTGGCGTGCCAACATCGGCAGATGAAGGTGAGTGTCCCTACTGAAACAGTAAAAATAATCATAATCACCCTCCCCCAATTGTGGCTGCTACACCAGCCAACAAATGGGCCATCATGCACACCTACACATATCCATGTACGCATTCTGGGTCTACCACCATCCCATCCCAATGCATGTTGCGGTCATACACGAATACACCCACAAGACACATATCATGGGCATGTGCCACCCAGGACGACCCTCCCAAAACAGATCAATGTGCAACTGCACCCAACAATGTGTACATGTGGACACGAATACGCTATCAGAATCCACTCTTCAACATTGCATGTACACAGTCCCCTACAAATGCACGAATGCAACTGATCAGATGGCGCCACATGTCCAATGACTAATGCATGCACAATGCAAGCGGAACAATCACTGATATCCTGCCACTCTCTGTCCCCCACAGGTACGGATGCTGACAGTGATGAAGCGCAAGGGAGTGCACAATGCACAACACCAGCCAAAATGCCTAGGAGGCAATCTGATGGCACAGGTCCATCAACCTCAAGTGGACCAAGGATGGGCCATGCGGGAAGCGGGCCAAGAACCGGTGCAAAAAAAGCACCGCAGACAAGTACACAGGAAGAGCTGGCACCTGCATCCGTGGTCACACCATCCACACTGGCTGAGGACACAGCAGGCATGGAGGATGGCACACATTCTGCTGCTGCCAGCACAATTGGGGAGATGGCTGCATCGGCTGATCATAGTGTTGATGAGGTAGCTGGGCCCGACAATGAGGGCGATGCAGGACTTGTCCACTCAGAGCCTGTAGTGCACACACCAAGCCCGCAGGCCACCCCACAGGACACACCTCAGCGGGACACATCTGACCAGGGCAGCCATGGACAGTGGTCTCCGGCCATGCACAGCCCCATGATCCATGCTGTGCCACCACATCACCCACCAACCACAACCCACACTGCCATACGGGACCTTGAGGGACGTCTTTCCAGGATGGAGGCCCGGCAGGAGGTGATGCAAGGCTATGTGCAGCAGTACCTTGCTGAAGGGGAGACAACACGCCGTATTATCCAGGACAGCACCGCGTCCGTTATCCAGGCCATTAACTCAAATGCACAGCAAGTGCGTGATGGCTTCAATGCCTTGGCTCAGATCCTCACCAGGATTGCTGACCACATGGACCAACGGCAAACCCGACCCCTTGGATCACAACCATCCGGGTCATCCGCATCATCCACGCCATCGGGCTCGAGGCAGACCAGCCCTGTGCGCATGTCCCTGCGGAGTTCGCGCCGCACAGAGATTCAACCCACAACTCCCAAGGCGGCTCAACAGTAGCAGGGGCACCCTGCATAATCCCTTTGGGCGTACATGCAGACACATGTCGTGCATAGTTGACTTTGGGTGTTAGGGGGTGGGTGGAGGTGTGGTATTGGGTGTAGTGTGTAGTACTGGCGTGTTTGGGGGAATGGGAGTAGGTTGGGGGTGGGTGGAGGGGTGGTATTGGGTGTAGTGTGTAGTACTGGGGTGTTTGGGGGAATGGGAGTAGGTTGGGGGTGGGTGCGTGGATTGTTGTATCATGTTGTACTTAATTCCTCACGAATACACCAGTTGTGTAACAAACATCACATGAGTGGACATTGCTGATTTATTGCATTTCAATGTATTGCTTCATGGTGATTCGCGCACATGTGCCCACACACCCAGTGCCCACAGTTCACAACACATGGCACCCTCTGCATCAAAGTACATCAGAATGATTGATCTATGACCATTTGGCACACTGCGCGACCCTCACAAGTTTCACGTCCTGGCCTATGCCCTACCTCTACTCCTTCCTCTCCTTCTACTTCACCAGGTGGTGGCAGCTCCACGTCAGGTGGCAGGCGTATGTTCCGCCGGATGCGCATGTTATGTAGCATTACACATGCCGTGATGATTTTGCCCACCTTCTCAGGCCCGTATATGAGTGCCTCTCCCGACCTGCTGATGCAGCGAAACCGTGCCTTCAAAAGGCCAAACGTCTGCTCAATGACCACACGTGTACGTGTATGTGCACGATTGAAGTCCTCCTCGTGCCCGTTCTGCGGGTTTCTGATAGGGGTGAGTAGCCACGGCTTCAGGGGATATCCAGCATCACCTACATGGGAGCAGATGGAGGTATGTGTGAGGATGAGGCTCAGTTGACAGCTGTGCTCAGCCTGTACATCATTCAAGGTCATATGCACTATCTCGTCATTGGCAGCCACACCCACATGACTGTCAGCCCTGTACAGTGCATGCCAATCCATAGAGGGAGCCTTGTGTGACATACACGACCTAGGGTCCTAGGATTTTAAAGCACCAGGGAATGTATGTCTTGGCTAGGGGAATTTTGCATGCATATGTGAGGGCTGTGTGTCTGCGGATGAATTAAGAAACTACAATTCCCCCCAATCCATCTGCCCCCATTGCCCAGAGGGCATTCCCCTAGAATATGCATGTACCTCCCCCCCAATCCATCTGCCCCCATGGCCCAGAGGGCATTCCCCTAGCATATGCATGTACCCCCCCAATCCATCTGCCCCCATGGCCCAGAGGGAATTCCCCTAGCATATGCATGTACCTCCCCCCCAATCCATCTGCCCCCATGGCCCAGAGGGCATTCCCCTAGCATATGCATGTACCTCCCCCCAATCCATCTGCCCCCATGGCCCAGAGGGCATTCCCCTAGCATATGCATGTACCCCCCAATCCATCTGCCCCCATGGCGCAGAGGGCATTCCCTTAGCATATGCATGTACCTCCCCCCAAATCCATCTGCCCCCATGGCCCAGAGGGCATTCCCCTAGCATATGCATGTACCTCCCCCCAATCCATCTGCCCCCATGGCCCAGAGGGCATTCCCCTAGCATATGCATGTACCTCCCCCCCAATCCATCTGCCCCCATGGCCCAGAGGGCATTCCCCTAGCATATGCATGTACCCCCCCAATCCATCTGCCCCCATGGCCCAGAGGGAATTCCCCTAGCATATGCATGTACCTCCCCCCCAATCCATCTGCCCCCATGGCCCAGAGGGCATTCCCCTAGCATATGCATGTACCTCCCCCCAATCCATCTGCCCCCATGGCCCAGAGGGCATTCCCCTAGCATATGCATGTACCCCCCCAATCCATCTGCCCCCATGGCGCAGAGGGCATTCCCTTAGCATATGCATGTACCTCCCCCCAAATCCATCTGCCCCCATGGCCCAGAGGGCATTCCCCTAGCATATGCATGTACCTCCCCCCCAATCCATCTGCCCCCATGGCCCAGAGGGCATTCCCCTAGCATATGCATGTACCTCCCCCCCAATCCATCTGCCCCCATGGCCCAGAGGGCAGACTCACCCAACAGCCAGCCACTTCGTACAATGTCTCCTTCCATGTAGCGGGGTAGTGAGGCGTTCCGCAGCACCATGGCATCATGCGTGGATCCTGGGTATCTGGCACAGCAGTGTGTTATTATCTGGCTGGCATCACACACCATCTGCGCATTGATGGAATGGTATAGCTTCCGATTGCGGTAGACCGCCTCCACGGCATATGGGACTACCAACTCTACATGGGTACAGTCGAGGGCACCAATTACATTGGGCATGCCTGCCAGTGCATGAAATGCTATTTTGGTGGCATTTGCCTCCTGTGGTGTCCTTGGTAAGGATATGTAGGCATTTGCGTGCTTCAGTAGTGAATCCAGCACTTGGTTTAACACAACAGAGAAACATGATTGGGACATGCCATGCATTTGGCCCACTGTGTGTTGATAAGTGCCTGTGGCCAGGAAGTGGAGCACAGATGCCACATTCAGCAAAGGGGGGATGGCTGTGCGGATGTTGATCAGGCTGACCAAGTCGTCCTGTATTAATTCCACTATGTTGGTGATGGTGTCTCTGTCCAGGCGGTACAGGGTGTGGATCTGTGCTGGCGTTAAGTCAAATGGATTGGACCTTATACGTTGGATTGTTGGCTGTCTGCGGGTAGCGACTACCTGCACTGGTGGTATTTGCTGGGCATGTCTCACCCTCCTTCTCCTCAGGCATCTCCTCTGTGTTTCCTGTTGTACTGCCTGCTCAAGGAGTAGCAGTGCAGGCATGTCCTCCAGGCTCAGTATGGCAAGTACAAGTGGTAGCATTTTGCCTTAGAGGGGGGTGTGGTGTGTGGGTGTGCTCCTTTTGTGCTGACCCTGACTCCATTGCCTCCACCTGTGCTGATTGAGTGCACCTGTGGCACTTGGTTACACAGCAGTTTGCTATTTATGGGTGGTCCGCGATGCCGGTATTGCCGGCATCATGGTGGCCCTTCTTACAGGGATCTCGATGCCGGTATGTACTTGTACGTGTGACTCGTGGTCTCCACTTCTTTGCGGCATGCCGGTATTAAGGCGTCCCCATATGAGCGTGCCCGCATGCCGGTACGGTGGTGCACGGCCACAGCGGGTCCTTGGCGATGCCGGTAGCAACGGCATCTAGGGTCATGATACACCGGCCCGGTAATGGATGCCGGTATTGCCTTACCGGTGCCGTTCTTACCGGAGCGCCAACCTTGTGATGAGGCCCACAGTCTGGTACGGTAGTGCATGGTCACAGCGGTTCCCTGTCGATGCCGGTAGTACCGGCATTGCAATTCGTGTTTCCCTGGTCGGTAAGCAATGCTGGTATTGCCTTACCGGTTTCGTTATTACCGGACCGCCAACCTTGTAATGAGGTTCATGGTTTCCAATGTGGTACTCCTGTTTTCGTAATATGTGTCTAGTAAGTAGTTTTTCAAAATGGCATGGCTGTTGGGATCATTTCTGGCTATTGTTTCTATGTCTTCATATGATTTGAGAACTCTTTTTATGGATTTAGCAGGACCAAGGCTTAGCCATAGTATGTTTTCAGATTTCCCATACAAGGCAGTACCGGTTAAACGGTCTGCAGCTTTTTAGGAGCCACATTCTCTATGGGAGAGCATTTTTATGCCTAAACTGTACAATTTTTGTGACAGTGTTTTGTCAGATGAAATATCATCCCAGAGGTCTTTTAGCTCTGTTTTTTCTGCTTTGGTTAAGCAGGCTGTACCATATTGTGCAACTGCAATGGAATTGTCTGCAATGTACTGCACATCTATATTTGCATACCATAGGAGGCCAATGATTGCATTGTAATCATTGATGTATTTTGATCCTTCGGTCCTTTTAATGTAATATGTGTTCTTAGGTGATTTACCTTTGACACTATGGGCCTCATTACGCTGACGACGGTAGGGTTTACCGGTACCGGTATTTTACTGGTACCGGTAAACCCTTACCGCCTTACTACGAGGTCCCTTTGCGGGTTGGAGAATTTAACGCCTGCTTTTTGCAGGCGTTCAAAACCAACCTGCAAAGGGACCAGGGAGCTAATTACGGCACCGCAATTTGCGGTGCCGTAATTAGCACCTTCCCCATTCCCATTATGCCCTATGGGGCAAAAATGGGAATGGGGAAGGGCAATGGGGGAAGGGGGAATTACTGCCCCACCAACCTTGGAATAGGGCGGTAATTCCCCTTTCCGCCAAGGCGGTGCCAGTATTTTACCGGCATGGACCAAGGTGCTAATAGCACCTTGGTCCACCGCCGTCCGTGTAATGATGCCCTATGTCTAACTGAAGACATGAAGTTGTTCACTTGACCTGTTGTTGACACTGGTCTAGGGAAACCAAAGCGGCACTTGGTGTAGTATTTCCCTTTGTTTTTATATTTGCAACAACAATACTTTCCACATTTGTGTCTTTGAAATTGTAAAATTTGTGCATGTAGGTCACTATGTGTAATTTGCAACGGGATTTCACAAGTGATATATTTGTGAATCAACTGTAAAACAGTGGCATCACTGTCCTGACCAAATTTAGGAGCATCTTTAATCCACAAAGGCATGTGGATGTGTGGTGCTCCTCTAGCTTGATATTCCTTTCTCCAAAAGAAGTGTTGCATTTCTCCGAGGGGAGGCATTGTTTTATTACAAATGAAGTGTAGCATAGCAATGAAGCAATGATGGAAATATCTTGATACATTTACAGGATCTAGAGAGCAGAGTTCTCATGATGTTTTCATATCTATATTAATTTTATTTTTGTTTGCTATGCGTAGGAAATCGTGCACATCTTCCCATGCATATTCTGCACTACTTAGTGTCACAAACCAAGTGGGTGGGCCATGGTTTCTTATCATACAGCGTACATCTGCATGACGTCGGAACAAGTATTCTTTTGTACCACGCATGTTTGCTAAAAGATGTGTAATGTTTGATTGGAAATCTTCATCTTTTTCTTGCACTTTTTGTAGTATTTGCTTAGCTGACATATTTTGAAAATTGGTACCTGATTTCAAGGTGTGTTCAACTCCATAGCATAGAGTTGCTAGTTCACTTTCAAAGAGAAGGTGGAATATGCATTCCATGTTTTGTCTGAATTTGGGGTCTTCAGAATACATTCGTAAAGAGCGATTTTCTGTTGCTGTTGTTTGTGTAGGTCTTTCATCGTACATTCCTACTTTTCCAGTTGGAAAGAGTAGAGGAAAGGCTTGTGCTTCTACACGTTTTCCCCACATGCTGATTGGAGATCCTTTGGCTTGTCGCATTTGGTAAGTTTTCAGTGCATCATCTATGGTGTCTTTACAGTGCAATGGGTGAATTGTATAATAGTCTAAAATATTGGATTCTGCAGTAGGATCTAGACGTTGAAATTGTCCAGTTCCTGACAAGACTTGAATTATTTTGGTAGTTTCCCTCAAGTTTTCCTCGATGTTTATTTGTTTGTAGTATTCATTGTTGTCTTTTAGATATTGCAGGGCTTTTCTAACGTTATGTAAGTCCACTAGTTGCTGCCAAATTTGTTTGTCTTTTGTTGGCATGCCATTTACTAGGATAATCAAAGATTGATCTATTGGACGTTGCACTCCCAGAGTGTGTACATTTTCTTTGAGATCTAAAGGCAAAAAAACTACTTTGCCACAAATTCCTTTCAGTAATTCAGAGGGAGGTAGTTTTGCTGTTTTTGGTTCAAGGCGTATTATTGCTTGAAATAGGTGCACTGTTTGAATTATGATGCTCTCATACAAGTTAAGTTGTTGCCGTGGTTTTGGTAGTGGGAAAAATCCAAGTTATTAGTATAGCACGTGAAGGTATTTGGTTGTTGTCAAGTTTTGCAGTGCAGTAACTGCAAAGTATTAAGGAGTTAGTAATTTCGTATTTGTGTTCTGCTATAAGATAGAGAGCTAATTGGAAACACTTGTAATCTTCATTGTCTTTTATTTTGTACATTATGTCTACAGTTTTTGTGCTATTCTTATAAAAGATCCTGCGGCAACACACACACACTTGGTTTGGTACTTCAACAGTTGGGCTTTTAAACTTTAGTATTTCTTTTTTGTATGTGTGTAGTAGAAGGTTGTCATCTGTAAAGTTGTTGATAGTTTATTCTAAAGATATTGGGGGTCATTCCGAGGTTGGATGTAAGGAATTACCGGCACCGGTAAGGGTGCCGATGCCGGTAATCCCATACCTCCATATTCTGAGATCCCTTTGCGGGTCCTTCCTTACATCCTGCTTTTAGCAGGAGTAAAGTACGGGACCCGCAAAGGTACTTTGGAGGTAATTACGGTACCGTAATTTACGGTGCCGTAATTACCTCCTTACCCATTCCCCAATTACTCCATGGTTAGCTCCAAACCCGGAATGAGGCCCATTGAATTTTGTAAGTGGCTTTCAATTTAAAAATATTTTTTCTCGATGTGGTCTGTTTCTTTGAGTAGTTATTTGACTGTACCTTGTGGAAGAATGTTATTTAACTTGGACTGCGCTAAAGCAGGTCTTTTGGAATAGTAGAACTTATGAACGAGATTTCTTACAGTTGAATGGTGTGATGCTATTATTTTGAAGGTGCTTTTGCAAATAGGTCCAGAAATGCAAGCTAATGAATGTCCTTGTAGTTCTGTGTCTTTTCACACTGGACAGGAGTCCATAGTTTGTAATAGTTTTATTTTCATTTTGTCTTTTCCTTTCACATACTGATTTAGGAAGTGGCGTAAAGATGTGAATGATTTTAGCCTATGTTACACATTGATGTGCAGGCTATTTATAGATTGGGCGTATTAGTTCAGTAGAATGGAGAGTTGATACTAAGTTTCCTGGGGATATTTTTGTGAGCAGCATTTCTTGTTCCATAATAGTATTATAACATTTTCCATACCCTAGTCCACTGCTATGCATGACAATTGGTTTTCTTTACTTTTGTTTATATGCTTCTTCATTGTTATATGGTTCTGTGCTGGTGGTGTTACCCCACTCACCTCCACAGATGTTTGCGAAGCTATCTTTGTTGATATTCCGTTTATTGAGAAGTATTTTTTGTAGTCTAGTAGTTAGTTTTGTTAGTGGTTTCATTCTGTTTGAAACTAAAATTAATAATGTCCTTTTGAGAAGGATTGCACTGTCTATGAGAGCTTCCAGTATTCATTTTCTACAGTAGGTTTTAAGGGTTGTGGATGATTTCTCTCTTGTTTATAACAAGTTCTGAAGGACTCTGTGGCAGAATTTCTTTTGTAAATACATTTTTGGTATGCTTACTTGTGGCTACATCGAGATTTATAGGTGCAGTGTTTGCACTAGTGGTAGCTGAAGTCTTTTTAATAACTTTATGTTTAGTTTTACATTTTGAAAGAGGAGGCAAAATTTCATGACTGGAAGCTGCTTTTGTTTCGCTTAGTGACTGTATTACCTGTTTTGTTTGAACTTTTTGTATACATTCTGCTAGAGGTGGATGCCTATTTTGTACACTTTTATTTGATTTGCTCTACTTCTGAGTTACTTTCTACAGAGTTGCTTTTTGGTAGGCATTCTTTGGGGTCTGTTGGAGAAAAAAGAGAGTGTGGGTTGGGACGTTGTGCAATGTATGTGTGCATTGTGCATGAGTGTCTGAGTATGATGGTAGGCATGTATGTAGAGGTGTGTGATTGTGGACTGGGCTGTTACTTCAGGTTGGAAAGGCTATTCTCGTATTTGAGTGTTATCATACTGGTGTTCAGATGACAATACAAAGTGTGCACCTGCTGAGGTGCAATCAGTAATACTGAATCTAATGCTGCATGGTTAATACAATTGTTTGTTTTACAATACTAGAATTCTACAGTGTTTGAGTAACAGTTACAACATTATGGCAGTATTGCACTTACTTTTTTGGATGCAAAGAGTAGGTTTCTTCTGACTTCTGTTGTGTATTTCAGACACTGCTGGTTTTCAGGAGAGTGGTCCTCACTGCAATTGTGAAAGAAATAAGTTAAGTTGATAAATATGTGTGTTAATAGCACTGTTGTTAATGTAGATGTTATGTAGATGCTATATATATATATATATAGGAGTGTCATGTATTTCTTATATGACTTCCCATCTGTGGCAAGTGATGAGGTCATGTGGTGCCAGAGCGTGGAACCCCCAGTGAATGTTATTGCTTAAGAACCGGCAGTTGGTTGTAGGCTGCAGTGTTGGTTGGGGGTCTCTTGCATGTATCTTCAAGACATTCAATACACTACCCTTCACAATTAATTGGCGAGGTCATTGTCCCAACAGTAGACATGTATTTCTTTGTTTTTGTAGTAATACTGCTTTCGGTTAATTGTGCATAGCATGTACATGCAGTTTCCTTTGTCTATGTGCATTCTGGATATTTTACTTAGAATCTGTCAGTTGAACCTGCCTTAGAAATGATTACAATAGTAAGCACACAGAGCACACTTGGCTTTTTAAGGCAGTGTTATTTGATGTCAGGAGAAATAACAGTATGGTTTTCTTGCTACTTATAAAGGGTAAATGGCAGGAACTATGGTGAAAAGTATGCAATGTGTGTATTTACAATTCAGGGTACCTGCTACTTACGCTGGATAAGTAGTCAAAATGGCATGCTATCATTTCTCTCATCTGCTATGATCAAGTGTCACTTCAATGGTGTGTGTTTTACAAGTTTTCATTTACCCATATCACAACACAGAGCAGGAAACCTTATATAGCATGCCTTAGAATATGGTTCTGGCCATTTACAATCATACTGTTATTTCTCCCATCTTTTAACATGAAATGACACTTTGTTAGAAAACTGTGTGTGTTGTGTCTGATTGCTATTGTAATCATTTCTGAAGGAAGTTCACATGATAGATTCTTTGTAAAATACCCAGAATGTACACAAAGGAAATTGTAAGTACATCCTATGCACTATAATGCATGAAATGCTACTATGATTGAAATGTGGATAAATAGGTGGCAGTGGTTACAAAAATGACAGAATCAATGAAGAGAATAACAGTTTGCACATTACAATTAGTAATATGGGTAAATACAAATTTGGCAAGCACACAGCTTTGCAGGTGACACTTTATCATAGCAGATTTTGCAGGAGTTATCATGTTCAGATGCATTTATATAAGAGCTGTACATGTACTGTGCACAAAATATTCATAACTGTAGTTTGTGTTCATGCATGTGATTGTGCATGATTCTACAAGCAGAAATGTTGGAGAGTTTTCCAGTAGTTATTGCTGTAGGTGCTTTGGAATAACAGTAGAATTGTACTCAGAGTGATCAACAGTACATCTAAAGTGCTGAACTCTGATGATGGAGTTAGATGTAGAGTTATTGGCTGTCATTGGTGGAAGGTTGTGTGACTGCTTAACAGTAGCCAATGAGGGAATGGTGTAGAGAGTGATGTGGAAAGGGAAAAAGGGCTGCCCCTGTGTTGCGGGGTCCGATGACAGCGCGGCTGTTCGCAGACAGGGCGTGCCACATCTGGGGTTTCTCAGCAAATCTAGCATGGAAAGGGGACTGTAGGGATTAGCCAATCAGGTGTTGAAGTTGTTCTTTGCAGGAAGAGAGGGTGTGTGTGTGGTGAAGCTGGCAGAGGTGAAGAAAGTGAGGGTGTTGGTTGTTGGAGATTTATTTGTAGATGGTTTGGAGATGTATGCTATGTTTCAACATATGGCTGCCAGTTTTGGTTTTGAAGGAGTGGAGGTTATCTGGTCAACGGTGCCTGGTTCCAATATGTGGTTCGAGCTTGTAAGAATTTGTGTATGTGGAAGAGTCCAGATGTAGAGGTACTGCATTGGGGTGGTGTCCATTTGGGATACATCAGTGCTCCTAGTTGGCTGAGTACTCTTGAAAACTTGGCTCAGGCAGTGATGGAGGTTGTTCCAAATGGCATGATGATTTTTTCTGAAATATTGCCTAGGGTACTATGGGACAATTCTAATGTTTTTTGTCCCCAGCAAAATGCTTTGATATGATATGATATGATATGGCATTTATAACGCGCCTATACACAGGTGTTTCAAGGCGCAACGAGGCAAGGGAGGGGAACAGAGGCAAGACAGACAACAATCCTACTAGGCCAGGTGTCATTCAGATTGCGCAAGTGCATGGGAAGGGGAGGGGGGAGAAGTGCAGGGTGGGTAGGGGGAGAGGACAGTGCATTACAAGGGATAAGAACAAATAACAATAGGTACAGTACGGCCAGCAGGTGGCAAGGGTAAGTGCAGACAACAGGTGTCAAGTGCTGGTAGTGGGACTGTAGGGATGCAGAAACAGTCCCCAAGTGCGGGGTTGCCAGGAGGGTAGTACAGGAGTGAGACTGGTGGGAAAGGGGACCTGGGCCCGAGATTAGAGGACGGCCAGGCAACCAGTGCAAAGTCAGTGTCAGCCAGCAAGTCAGCAAGGGAGAGGAGGAGAAAAAGCAGAAGCAAAGAGAAATGTTTTGAGGTGCTTCCGGAACCGAAGATGATTCTCCTCAGGTTTCAGGGAGGCAGGGGGCTGTTCCAGAGGGAGGCCCCAGCTGAAGAAAGAGATCTACCACCAACTCGTTGCTTGGAGAAACGACTGACCCTGAGGGAGATTGAGGCAGATGAGTGAAGAGCTTGAGAAGGAAGATATTTAGGAAGAGAGAGTTGAAGGTATTGAAGACCCAGGCACCAGAAGGCCTTGTGGATGATGCAGAGGGTTTTGTACTTAATCCTCACAGCACAGGGAGCCAGTGTAGAGATTTCAGTCCTGGAAAGATACAATCCCGGGGCTTGAGGCCAAGGACAAGTCTTGCAGTCCTGTTCTGAATGAGTTGCATAGGGCGGAGAGTAGAAGCAGGCAGATTTAGAAAGAGGCTGTTGCAGTAGTCCATCCTAGAGAGAACCAGAGCTCTGGAGACAGTGAGCTTCTGGGGGAAGGAGAAGAAATGGAGGATACCTCTGAGGAGGTGCAGTTGGTAGTGTGACTTCTTAGAGATGTCAGAGATGTGAGGAGAAAAGGAGAATGTAGAGTCGAAGATGACCCTGAGGTTTTTAGCCACACAGATGGGAGCAGGAAGGGGGCCAAGAGAGGCCAGCCAGAGAGCTACAGGAAAGAAGGGAGCAGGTGTGCCAATGAGGAGAATCTCAGTCCTACTGGCATTAAAGCAGAGGTCATTGGCGCACACCACTCCTGGAAAGTAGACAAGCAGTCAGAGATGGGGGAAGAAGAGGAGGAGGCCGTTTGGTGAACAGGTGTTTGGTGACCAGAGGGGTGTCTGCTTTCTTGTGTAGAAGTTGAATGTTGTCTTGTAACAATGACAATATTGATTTTGTTAAATGCGACTATTTTAAAGTAGACGGCATTTTTTATCCATATTGGGAAATGCTATGTTATTTTAAAATATAAGGAGTGCTTTACAGAGGATAATGTGAAGACATCAGGAAGAAAATAAATGGGAAAAAAATAACAAAATGAAAGGTGTTTTTTATAAGCTGGGGAAGTGGGGTACACTATTTAAATTTTCATTCCCCATGTCAGATTTTACGATTTGTCCACAGACACCGGGGTTGTTCTTGGACAGCGACAGGGAATTTGAGGCTGAGAGGCATGCAAATGAGCAGATAGCTATGGCTGTGTCTTTCAGAAGGCAGATTGGTCCTCATTTTGGGTGACTTGTGGGTAAATTGGTTGGAGGTGCATGCAGATCACTGTGGAGTGGCTGAACCTCTTGGATTCCCTCATGTGGATTTGCACAGGCTTGGAGTGCGTGGAATGAAGTGGCTGGATTTGGTTCCTCTTTGTGCTACTTTGGTGACACAGCCTCATTCAGACATTATTATTATTCATTGTGGAGGGAACGGTTTAGGACATGTCGCTGGAATCTCCTTGCAATTTGCAATGAAAGAAGGACTTGGGAAAGTCATGGACATGTTTCCAAACTCCCGAGTAATCTTTTCTCGTATTGCGCAGAGACAAATGTGGCTGGGTTCTTCTTCATTTGGTCCTCAAATGGAGAAAGCGAGATGCAATGTCAACAAGGCTATTTGCGTCTTTTTGAGAGACGTTGGTATGTCCTCTTTTCACAATGAAAATATTATGTTTCATAGTACACACATTTTTCGTAGATATGAAGTTTACATTTTACTTATGCTGGGAATCAGATTTTTCTGCGAAATTTACAAAATGCATTGCAACCCTTTTTGGAATTATAGCAATCCTTTTTCCAGTAGGTGTTGACCACTTGAAGTTTTCAAAACACAAAAAAACACCACAAAAAGCTCTTTTCAGAGCCACCGCTTCCACCCAGAGAAGAGTACAATGGTTTTGATATTGCAGCACCCCAAAAATGTTAATGTCTGTGGAATGTCTGCAGACTTCTAAAAATGCACTGGGCCCTGTGCATTTCATTGGCACTTTTATTTTTAAACTGTGAAAGGCGGCTCTGAAAAGAGTCTTTTTTATTAGTTTTTCTTGGTTTTTTATTTTTTTTGACAAGACACAAAGGGAAAGGAAGGAAAAGGAGGGTAAGGAAGGGGCACCAACCACAGGGATAAGAAAGGGCAGGTGGAGAGAGAAAGATGTAGGGTGGTCATTAATCAGATAGTGGGCAGCCCTTCTCATGCACCCAGACCGAAGCCTCGAAAGCACTTCAAAGAGTCTCCCCCTGCAGAGTACTGCGTCGCAGTACATACACAATACTGTGACTCTCAAAAGGTAAGGGTCTACTGTGTCGCGTATGGCCTGCGAGGCAGCTTGAGGGATGTACTGCCCCACAGGAGTGCCTCTTGTGGTGGCAAGAGCAGAAATGGAGGATGCTGCAGAGGAGCTCAACCTACTATGTTTATCGCAGGGGACATCCTTACGAATTTCCCCAGTGTGGAACGACTTTAGATTTTGCTTCATGGAGGTAGTACCGTAACTGTAGAAACCTGGTTTGCCACGACTGAGCACCATCTGGCACTGAGTGCATTGCACCTTGTTTGCACAAGCCTTTGGTACCCCTCCAACAGTGGCAAACAACCTCCACACTCAAGATTTGCAATGTTCGTAGGACCCGAGGATGGAATACGCATGCGTACAGGTGTCTGCCGGGCAGGGTTTGGGTCCCCAAACTAATTAAAGGTGTACCATAACTTTGCGGACATGCGGACGTGTTATGTGTTCTATGGACACCTTTACTCTGATTGCGGACAATACGAACAGAGGGATGTTCTTAGGACACCCTATTTTGACCAATAGCGGACATGCGGACAGATTATATGTCCTACGGACACCCACATTTTGATTGCGGACAGTGCGAACAGGCATACTGTCCTTAGTACAACCCCATTTTGGTTCATTACGGAGGGACGGACATATTATGTGTTCTAAGGACACCTCCATTTTGATTGCGGACAGTGCAAACAGGCATAGCATCTTTAGGACACCCCCATTTTGGTTAATTACGGACATCCCGGACAGCCACGCTGTCCGCAGACACCCTAACAGCCTTTTAAAAAAAGAATATAGTAACAGTATACATAAAATGTTATTATTGTACAAAAATATAGAACATATGAAAGAGAGGGGGAAGCAGAAATTGAGACAAATACAGGGGAATTGGGGATTTCTACATGTTGGATGGTAGGGGATGCAGGGAGTGAAGTCTCATCATAACGTTTTTGGTGATGGGTATTTTTTGGGGATGGATGACTGGGACAGGGAGAAGGGGTACAGGTGCATGTGGGACAGTGATATTTAATTTTTTCCATGATATGGTGTTCTACAAAGTTCTTCAAAATAATGAAATTGGTCATTAATTGATCCATTTTTTGTTCTAAATGCTGTAGATGATGTTCCACAGTATCTATTTCAGTATTATTCTTATTTTCTGTATGTTCTGTAAAAGAATAAATCTGTTAGGTACATATAAAATAATGTGTATTAATTTGCTTACTTTGAAACTGCAGTGCCTACCATTAGTATCACTGTTTTCACTCATTTTGTTGTGGGGAAGATTTTCTTCAAGCCACTGCAAAGTACTAGACATTCCTGTGTAAAAAAAATATATATATACTTTTTAGTGTATCCTACTACAGAACGTTCATAAATAAAGGAATTAATGTAGTGTACTTGCCAGTTTGTTTTTTAGTTTTCCTGTTACTGCTATGTAGTTGTGCTGTTGATATTTGTTGTGCAGTTTCTGTTTAAAGCATCAGTGACATCATTTTTTTAGAGGCATATGTTATTTTGTTTTGGTATCTTCCATTATGTTTCACATGCTATGCAATTGGACTGTTGGTGTCTTACATATACAGTTTGCATTTCTTATTTATTTTTCAATGTTATTTATTTATATGCTGCTCTTTGAACAAGTTCAGTGTGTTTATTGCATGATACAACAATGTCAGATGCCCCCTGAGATTTTGGACAGTGTTCATGTTAACCAAGTCCATCCACGGACATGCGCACGGTCCGCGGCCATCCCAACAATAGTGTGGGACTGGGGGTCCAGTATGTTGTATGGCATATCTATATAAACTACGGGAATCCTAGTAAAAACCTATCAAATTCATGATATCAATATCTGTATTCAGTGACAAAAACTTTGTTGAAGGGATGTTATGGTTAAGTTGCAGTACTAAAAACCTATGAAATTGTGGTGGTGGCCCGAGTTATGGTTGCTTAGCTTACCATAACTGGCGAATTTCAGGGGGTTTTCGATTTTACTTGTAAACATAACGTCCTTTTAACAAAGATTTTTTACTGAATTGCATACGTTATTAGCAGTGCAACTTAACCATAACACCCCTTTAACAAAGTTTTTTCACTGAAAAAAAAATATATATATATATATTATTTTTCAAAATTTGTATTGGTTTACAATCAAACTTTTAAAATACATAGAACATTACAAGACAAACAAAACATTCATCCATTTCACTTTAACTCATCACGTTAAAGAAGGGATTTCTCAATATACCAAAGAAGAATATTACACATCCTCAATTGTTTACAGGTACATTTGGGATCAACAATCGGTTTTCAATTATTGCTAAAAAATGTGTTAAAGGCAAGACTATATATGTATATTTTACATGGCCTGCGGCAGCAGGTGTGTAGTTATGGTTAAGTTGCTCAACTCATAGAAAGAACAGTTTTTGGGTGGCTTATAACTACGCCCTCTGGACGAATCGTCACCACAATTTGCATAAAAAATATATGGCCCCCTCAGAATGATTCTGTGTAGTTAGGTGCGGTTTTGTCCAAGGGTCAAAGTTATAGGGAGTCCCAAAACTTGTGGAAATCCCCATAGATGAAATGGAAAAAGAAATTTGCTCATGCCTAATGCCCAAACAGCTAGACAGATGTTCACCAAATATGCGGCTGGAGCAGCGTCTTTATCCCGAGAACTTGCTTTTGTAAATTTGGTGTAAATCCGTCCAGTGTTCTTTTAAAAAAGGTCGAAAAGTAGGTACAAATTAATTAGTGATATCTGGGTCCTGTCTGCAGACTAACTTCCCTATTTGATCTGCAGAAACCCCCCTGGGCCAATCCGGGTCCGGTGTGATGTCCGCGGACATCTGACGCACCCGCTGATTGGATGGTGCAAAGCATGAGGTGCGTCATATTTTTGGAAACAGTCGCCATCTTTGATCCGTGGGCAGACGACGGTGTCCACGGATAGCGCTGTGGGGGAAACGTATGCAAAACACATTTGGGGTTATTTGTTGGTCAAATGAGAGGCTGGAAAGGGTGGGATAAAGATGACATGGAGCTGTTTTTCTAGGTGAAAAAAGTGGACGCGTAGGCTGCCTGCTCCATGGACACCGCAGTACTCTGTGGACAGCGCCGTAAACAAACAACTTGAAGACTGAAAGAGGGCATGGAAAGGGTAGGGGAGTGGCATAATATGATATGGAGCTGTTTATTTAGGTGAAAAAGGGTTTGCAGATGCTGCCATGTTCGCGGTCAATTTTGGTGTCCATGGACATCATTCCAATTAAGGGGTTTCAGGGCAACTTTTGTTATTTGAAGGTGTATTGTACATACTTGTTATATGGTTTCATTCTATTTTGGTGGTTGTGGCCAGTCAATTAAAAATAAAAATTAGCATTCATTTTAATCCAGTGTTTAATCAATCGATGAGCAATGACTTGTGCCCCCAAGAATCTGCCTACTGGCCGCAACCACCACAGCAGTAATATGTGTATAGTAATTATAGGAAATGTAGTGGGAGTATACATGTTTGTAATATGATGGAATGATGGAATTGAACTGTATATGGTATTTATGGCTGTAGTAAAATTGAGGATAGTGCTTAAGGAATATATATCTTTTCATACTTAGTTTGGTTATAACTTCGCCCTCTGGACGAATCGTCACCACAATTTGCATACAAAATATATGGCACCCTCAGAATGATTCTGTGAAATTAGGTGCGGTTTTGTCCAGGGGTCAAAGTTATAGGGTGTCCCAAACCTTGTGGAAATCCCCATCGATGAAATGGAAAAAGAAATTTGATCACACCTACAGCCAAAACAGCTAGACAGATTTTCACCAAATATGCAGCTGGAGCGGCGTCTTTATCCCGAGAACATGCTTTTGTAAATTTGGTGTAAATCCGTCCAGTGTTCTTTAAAAAACGGCCAAAAAGTAGGTAGAAATTAATTAGTGATATCTGGGTCCTGTCTGCAGACTAACTTCCCTATTTGAACTGCAGAAACCCCCCTGGGCCAATCCGGGTCCGGTGTGATGTCCGGAGACATCTGACGCACCCGCTGATTGGATGGTGCAAAGCATGAGGTGCGTCATATTTTTGGAAACAGTCACCATGTTTGACCCGTGAGCAGACGACGGTGTCCGCAGATAGCGCTGTGGGGGAAACGTCTGCAAAACACATTTGGGGTTATTTGTTGGTCAAATAAGAGGCTGGAAAGGGTGGAGGGTGGAATAAAGATGACATGGAGCTGTTTTTCTAGGTGAAAAAAGTGGACGCATAGGCTGCCTGCTCCATGGACACCGCAGTACTCTGTGGACAGCGCCGTGAACAAACAACTTGATGACTGAATGAGGGCATGGAAAGGGGAGGGGAGTGGAATAAATATGATATGGAGCTGTTTTATAGGTGAAAAAGGGTTTGCAGATGCTGCCATGTTCGCAGTCAATTTTGGTGTCCGCGGACATCATTCCAATTGAGGGGTTTCAGGGCAACTTTTGTTATTTGAAGGTGTATTGTACATACTTGTTATATGGTTTCATTCTATTTTGGTGGTCGTGGCCAGTGAATTAAAATTAAAGATTAGCATTAATTTTAATCCAGTGTTTAATCAATTGATGAGCAATGATTTGTGCCCCCAAGAATCTGCCTACTGGCCACAACCACCACAGCAGTAATATGTGTATAGTAATTATAGGAAATGTAGTGGGAGTATTCATGTTTGTAATATGATGGAATGATGGAATTGAACTGTTTATGGTATTTATGATTTTAGTAAAATTGAGAATAGTGCTTAAAGAATATGTATTTGTTCATACTTAGTATGGTTACTTAGTTGCACACAGTAATGAAGCTGGAATCTCTGGCTCTTTTTCTGTGGAAAAACAGCATAGTTTGTTAAGCAGGATAGTTGAAGAGCCTTAATTGCATACAATATTACATATACGTTCGCTTTTTATAACCCTCATAAACAGTACATTCTATGTACTATGTTTGGTACAACATTAGTGCATGATACACGGTTGTTGTATTGACATTAAATAATCATTGTGTCAGTGGAGAAAAAAATCCATACATGATTCAAAAAACCCTATTAAGTATGATAGTATGTTTATTTGAAGTGTGTTGTCATTAAGGTTCTTTTAAAGTAGTTAGATACCTGCTGGCGTATTCTAATTAGATTGACTTTTAAAAGTACTATTTTAGTATTATAGATGTAGTTAGATACCTGTTGGTGTATTCTAACTGTTCATTATGCTACAGTTTAGTGGGTGAATTTCCGTTGAAGGAATATTAAGTAGGCATTTGTTAGGATTGCTGGTAACCTATGTTTTGGTGTAACGGAGATGTTGTTATATTCAAACAAACCACTTCTTTTTTTATCATATCCAGTACAGTGCCCTGAAGTAGGTGTGGCTCCAGTGTGGTATATTATGCCTTCTGTTGTGAAGGTTTTTTTGCCAAGAGATTTTTTACTGTGTGTAAAGCTAGTGAGCGTACAGTTATTTTTGGTATAATCTGCATTGTACCTTAGAAGCATTACTATGACATCTTGGCTATGTGAGTTTATTTGTATGTTGGAAAGATTCTGAATTGCAAAAAGGCCATAATATGCCATGATTTGCATTCTGCAGAAACTGGTGAAATGGAATGGATTCACAATTTGGTATGGATACATATGCAAATTGTTCATTAGGGATGTGCTCTTGTGAAACATGGTTGAAGAGAGTGCATGTATGTTTCCACGTGTATTAAATCTGGAAGATTTCATTTTTAGGGATGTTTTTGGTTTCTAGTACTTGTATTAAGTACACTAGGAATTCCTGAGGCTCTTCTTGTGTGTTTATGGTAAAGGTTACCATTCCTGCACAGTAGTCCAATTCTTGCCTTATACCTGTGACACTGTACGTGGTGTCAGGAAAATTTTTGCCATTTCTATGAAGGACACGCATTTGCAAACACAAGTGGCCTGAGCGGTTGAAGTAAATTTTGTGAACAATTGGTGGCAATTGGAAGAGAAGATGTATTGTTACATTTGCAGAGCAATTTACTCCAGTTGTATTGCTCAGTTTAAATGGACCAGAGAGTTGTGTCTTTGCATCATTTAATAGGCCTGCAAATTCTTTGGGAGAAGAGATGTGTGTCTCTTTCTGTTCTGATGAACTTGCAGTTGAGTTTGTAGTAGACAGTTTTGTGGTTGTATTATTTGATAGAGAAGCAGTTGGTTGTTGTTTCTTTAGCGGTATCGTTGGGAGATCTGTTATTGGTTCGGTTTTTTTCTCTGTGCCAATGTCAATCAATGTGTGTTATAGGGTTAGACCTTGCGATGTGTGAATAGTGACAGCATATGCAAGAGAGAGAGAATTGTGAGAGAATTTTTCTCTGGGTATGTACATGTCTTTGAAAAGAAGGAAATAAGCTATTGTGCTGCCAATTCTTTTAACTTCCGCAAGTTTGTCAAAGTGGATGTTGACACACTGAATGTTGTAATGTGAATATGTTTGGAAGCCAACAACTGTACCAATTGCTCGATTGACTAAACCTTGTTCTACATCAAGGTTACATTTTAAAATTACTCTGCAGATTACACACACAGCTGTCTTGGAGATACATTTTTCTAAGCTATTTAGTCATGCTGTTGCTTATTGATATTTAGGAAGTGTCATGCCATGCACTTCCATTTTGTCTGTGGAGCTGATATGTAGTATGGGTTGCATTTCTTTTTTTGACATTGTCTCATTGAATTGACTACATCTTGCAAGCGTTGGCATTAAGGACATGTAGTTTATATTTTGTTCAATTAATTGTTGCATGACATCAGGCTCTCCGAAAACAATAATGTGTTTTCCTCCAAACAGTTCTTCATAGTCAGCTTTTAGGACCTCTTGCATTCTGAGGTGAATTAAAGCCAACATGAGTTTGGAAACCATGCTTACTTCATCTATTATGAGCACTTTCATTTGTTTTAGAATTCTGCGTACTTCAGTAGCAACCTATGATAATAATTTGTAGTATTCTAATGAGTTTTGGTGTTCTACTGGAAGGAACAGTAGACGTTTTAAAGCTACACCTCCTATGTTGTAGGCAGCTAAACCCGTGGAGGCTGTTACAACAGCTGACAGGTTGTTGTTTGTAGAAATGTGCTGATTATTTTAATTAAGAATGTTCTACCAAAACCACCTTCACCACTTAGATACAGGGGCAGAGGTTTATAATGTTTACAGCTACAAGTTTTAGTGTTATTTTTAAAACCATGTTCAATTTCTTTAGCGACTTCTAGATAAATAGTGAGCTGTTCATCATTTAGCTGTGATTTGAGCACTGACAAGTCTTCTTCAGGTTGTTTATATTGGTACCTGGTATTTTCTACCTCAGTCATGGCTATTTCTGCTTCATTTAGAATGAGTGGTTCTTCAAGTGGTTCTTGGCTTCCTGTAAGGGAAGGTTGACTGCCCTCAGGAGTGTCTTTATCTAGTTGAGCTTCAATTTCTTCCTCTTGTTGGCGTTCATTGTCCAACATGTCTTTGTATTGTTTGAAACAGACATTTGTTATATTGCTTTTGTTGCTTTGAATGGATTTCTAATGAGTCATAGTCACCTAATAATTCTTCTTCTTTTCTCCAAAGTTTAAAAAGTTGTAGTATGGCCATGCATTACCGTTCTCTGTGTTGCAGAGATTAAAATGATAACTTCATATGATTATTTAAACTGGGTTTGATAAGTTTTACAAGGCTTCCTTCACAAGTTGAGACTGAATATTTGCCAGTTGTCTCATCATGTGTGACATTGTTTTTGCAGGAGTAGTTATGGGCTATGTCATACAGGCACATGGTTTCCAAAGCAGTACTTCTGTTTGGGGGATTATGTGTCAATTAAAGTGTTTTTTAAAATGTCCTGGCTGTTGGGATCATTTTGTGGCTATTGTTTCGATCTCTTGGTAGGCTTTTAGTACTCTTTTTCGGGATGAAGCTGGACCAAGGTTTAGCTAGACAATGAGCCTCCTACGAGATTGGCGGTAGACGTGCCCTTAAAAAGGGCAGGGCTGCCGCCAGACTCGCTACCGGCACCGGCACCCGTGAATGGACCATTACCATTACGAGTTGAATGGGCTGGTAGTTGCCCATTCGCGGGTGCTGGTATGGCTGGGCTCTCGGTCCCCATTCTGCACCATAGGGCAGAATGGGGGTGGGGAGCATGGTTGCACCGGCACCGTTCATAATGGTGCTGGTGCAACCACAAGTTCTACTTGCGAGTGCTGCTCTGCACGCCTGGTCAGACCAGACGTGCAGCGCTGCACCCGCAAGCAGAACCTGTAATGTGGTGGTATGGTAATAACGGCACCGGTAGCACTAATGGCACTGTTGTTGCCTTACCGCCACATTCAGAATGAGGCCCAATGTGTTCAGATTTGCCATATAAGGCTGTTCCTGTTAAACGGTCTGTAGCTTTGCAGAATCCACATTCTCTATGGGGGCGCTATTATACCCAAGCTGTACAATTGTTGTGACAGTGTTTTGTCAGACAGTATGTCATCCCAGAGGTCTTTTAGCTCTGTTTTCTCAGCTTTGGTGACAGTCTGTGACATGTTTTGCAACTTCAGCTGAATTTTCTGCAATGTATTATATGTCTATGTTTGCATTTCACAATAGGACAATGATTGCATTGTGATCATTGATATACTTAATGGCTTTGTCCCTTTAAATAGTGTATGTGTTTTTAGGGGATTTGCCTTTTACACTGTGTCTGACAGAAGACATCAAGCTATTTATTGTCCTTTTTTGCAAATTGATCTAGGGAAGACAAATCGATAACTGGTATAGAATTTACCTTTGCAGGTAACGTATTTTTCAATAAATTGTAACTGCGGCATCACTGTCTTGTTCAAATTTGAGGGACATCTTTTATCCTCAAAAGCATGTGAATGTGTGGTGCTCCTCTGGATTGCTATTCTTTTTCCCAAACTAAGTGTTGCACTTCTCCGAGTGGAGGGGTAGTTTTATTGCAGATGAAGTGCTGCATTGGAATGACGTGGTGGCGAAAGTACCTTGATACATTGAAAGAGTCAAGAGAACAGAGTTCTCCTTGTGTCTTTATATCTATTCCATGTTCATTTTGGTTTGCAGTACATAAGATGTTGTGCAAGTCATCTCCTGCTTACTCTGGACAATGTAAAGTAACAAACCATGTCAGCAGGCCTAGGCTTTTTAGCATACAATGTACATCAGCGTGACGTCGGAACCAGTATTCTTTTACAACACGCATGTTTGCCAAGAGATTTTTGATACTTGACTGCAAAACTTCATCTTTTTCT
This sequence comes from Ambystoma mexicanum, assembly GCF_040938575.1. NCBI lineage: Eukaryota > Metazoa > Chordata > Amphibia > Caudata > Ambystomatidae > Ambystoma > Ambystoma mexicanum. Next base: position 874,307,658 of record NC_090930.1, read on the forward strand.
TTTCTTATTTTAAACAGTTGGGTAGCATATATTTTTTTTTATTAGAGCCTGTTTTTAATGTGTGTGCAACTCATTAACATAGAGTTGCTAGTTCACTTTCGAACAGGAGGTGGAAAATGTATTATACATTTTGTCTGAATCGGGGGACTTCAAAATACATTCGTAAAGAGCAATATTCTGATGCACTAGTTTGTGTGGACCTTTCACCAAATCTGCCTCCTTTTCCTATAGGAAAGAGTAGAGGAAAAGAACGTGCGTCTACACTTTTTTGTCATATGCTCATAGGGAATACTTTGTCTGGACACATTTGATATGTTTCTAATGCATCTACAATGCTGTCTTTGGAATGTAGTGGGTGAATTGTTTACTGGTCTAAAATGTCAGCTAAAGTAACGGGATCTACACGTTTAAGTTGGCCAGTTGCTGGTAAATCTTGGATTATTTGGGTGAATTCTCTTAAGTTTTCCTCTATGTTTATATTTTTGTAGTATTCTTTGTTTTCTCTCAGATATTGTAGGGCTTGTCCAACTTTGTTTAAGTCGACTAGTTGTCGCCAAATTCTTTTGTCTTTTTTTGGTACACCATTAACTAGAACAATCAAAGATTTATCTATTGGTCATTCTATTCCTTGAGTTTCTACATTTTCTTTAAGACCTAATGGCACATATACTACTTTGCCATGGAGGCCCCTTAGTAACTCAGATTGAGGGATATTGTTTTTGGTTGAAGGTGTATTATAGCTTGAAATGGGCGTATTGTTTGGATTATGATGTTCTCATACAAGTTAAACTAAGTTCAAGAGCTTTTGTAAATGGGAATATTTCTATGTTATTAGTGATTGCACATGGTGGCATTTGGTTATTGTTATTGTCAAGCTTTGTGTTGCACTACATGCAAAGTATTGAGAGGTCACTCATTTTGTATTTATTTTCTGCTGTCAGATATTAATCTAATCGGAACCATTGGAATTCCTCATTGTCCTCTATTTTGTAGGCCATAGCTGCTATTTTTGTGCTCTTTTTATCAGAAAGTTCTGCAACAACAGACACATACTTGGTCTGGTATTTCAGCAGATGTGCTTTGAAACTTAGCTATTTCTTTTTTGTGTGTCTTTGTTAGGAGATTTTCAGTAATGTTTACTGAAGTTACTGAATTTTCTAAGTTTACTTCAGTTCTTTGGCTGTTTCATGTAGGAGAATGTTATTTTAATTTTGCAGTTGTAGTGCAAGACTTCATGCATAGTATAGTCTATGCACAAGATTCTGTATAGCGGAATGGTCTGTTGCTAACATTTTGATGTGGTGGAAAGTGCTTTTGCAAGTTCTCCTTGTACAGTTCTACCCCAATCTACCAGAACCTGGTGCCTTCCATGAGGCTAACGACTTTATAGAAACTTGAATTTCATCCAGCAAAATGGGCTGTTCCAAGGCTAGGGTCATCTCATTTGACAACGCCGGCAACTCTATGTTCTCCAGGTATCAAGAAAGATCTTCCTCTGTGGCCTCGTCATGGTTAGAGTATAGACCGGCGTAGAAACTTGAGAATGTTCTGAGGTATCTTTTTCGCTTGTACATACTCTGTTATCCAGCACTTGAATGCTGGCAATATGGTGTTGGTGATTTTCCGTTTTCACCAAGACGGCCAGCAGACGTCCAGCTTTTTCCCCCTCGTCATACTTCCTCACTCTAGTGGGGAGGGACATGTGTAAAACCTCCCTGTCCACTAGCCTTTGAAACTCTCCCAATAGTTTGTGTATACGTGCCAAGACCACCACCACATGTGATCTACTGTCTTCTTTTCCCAGTTTCCTGAGCTGATTTTCCACTTGCCCCAACTCACGACATATGCTCTTAAGTGCCCCCAAGGTTTAGTCATAATAATGCCTCTCACCCGTATCTTGAATGATTTCCATAATGTCCAATGTGTGCTGACAGAGCCTTCTTTGGTGCTAAATAAAAAATTCGGCGATTTCAGTGCGCAAGCAGTCAGCCACACTGGTGTTTCTAATTAAGGAGGAGAGCAGTCTCCATCGCAGGGTCTTTACTGGCTAGTCCGTGATCTCAAGGTTCAGGGATACCGGGGAATGATCAGATAGGGTACGTGGGAGAATGGTGCATTTCCAAACCATAGTGGCCATCTGATGGGTTATTAACCAAATGCCTGTGCAGGACTCTGAGTCATGAACAGAGCAATATTATGTATATTCTTTACCCTATGGGTGCGGACCACACCAAATATCCACAAGAGGAAGGTGAAGCAATATTTGGTGCAGTGTTTGAGAAGCTCTTATTGGATTGAGTGTGGAACATTACGATATATCCAAATCCTTGTCCCGGATTGTATTAAATTCTCCTCCACAGATCACCCTGGTCCCATCCACTAGAGTCAATATGTCAGCTATTCTGTGGTAGAACCCTGCATCATCTAAATTGAGTCCATAAGTATCAACCAATACAGTTGAATGGCCAGCCAGTTCTCCCCATACTATTACATAGTGACCCTGAGGGTCGACGCTTCTCTTCGAAAATCGGAACCTCAATGAGTGATGTACAAGTGTGAGAACACCACGCTCTTGCGATGAGAATAGCTCAACGTGCCCCAATTTCACGCAAAGTATTCATTCACCCTCACCAAGCCTGTGTCTCTTGAAGCATCAATATCTTGGGCCCATGCCATGTCACAAATGCATTGATCTCCATTGCCTTGATGGGATTATTGATCTCCGCACATTTGAGATAAACACTCTGCAAGCCTCTTACCCTGTTTCCATTAGCTGTTGCACCCACCATTCCCCTTAGAGTATGTTCTAAGCGTGTACCTAGTCTCCATGTGATTGCTTTCGACATGACCATTACATTTCCAACTTTTAACATCCCAAACTTTCCTCTCCCTCTCCCATGCCACCCTGCAAATCCCAACACTACTATGTACTACTATGTACTACTATGTCTACTATGTACTACTATGTCGTAACTTGCGGAACTCCACCTTAAACTCTTCTAGAGCCCCGTCCCCAACTTCCGATCTATCTCGTATATACCCCCATCCACCCCCCCCAACCCCACCATCTGCAACAACTAGATGATGTACCCTACAGCAACTCATGACACTCTCCTAAGGCGCGTTAGTAGCAGCAGTCCCTACTGAAGCCGCAAGCTGTGCGCTACCACTCAGGTTACATTATTAGCATACTTCTGCCTGCCTGTTTCTTAATGTCACAAACCAGAGGATTAAGGATACAGTAATATCTGTGTTTCAATCGCCGGTATGTTCTCTCTCATTCTCCGGTCTCAGATTTCAGTTCTGCTCTACCTCTCGGATTCGTGGAAGGATCGGGATGGTGGTCTCCACATAGTGCATAGTCTCTTCAGGGTTCTCCCAAAAATGTACCCTGCGCCCATGTTGAATCCAAAGTTTTTACGGCGTAGGGAACTCAATGTATTTCCAGTTGTTTCTTCAGTGGGTCATATGTTCTCCTCTGTGTGTGTACCCCTCCATCAAAGTACAGATAAATATGTACGTTGCTTGCCTCAAACCTTAATGTTCCTTGCTCCCTTGAAAGCCCCAGGACAAGATCTCTGTCTCTGCAGTTCAAAAGTCTAGCAATAATAGTGCAAGGGGTGGGGGGGTACAGGCCTTGAAACTGAGGGCAGGGTACGATGGGCCCGCTCGACCAAAAACGATTCAGAGAATGTGGCAGTGGTGAACAGGGATTTGAGGAGTGACTACACAAATATTTCCATCTGGCCTTTACAGGCCGATGATTTTGGGATCCCAATGATGCAGATGTTATTCTGTCTGGATCATGATTCCAAGTCATCACATTTGCCTTTTATTTTGGCCATTTCTGTCTTCAAGTGTGTTATATCCTGGTCGTGTTGGTCCACTTTTTCTTCCGTTACACCGATTCTTGCTTCAGCCTTGTTTATTCAGCCATTCTCTTTCGCCAACTTTGACTTGAGCGACACCATTGTTGCGACTATATCATCTAGTTTGACATTTATGGACATAAATCCGGCCTGTACCGTCGTCAAAATGTGGTCCTCTCTGGTGTTTTCTGTCGATACTGATGGTGCACCAGTAGTAGGATGAAGCTGTGTACTTGTCGCTGGCACCTGCAAGTTGGTAAAGGAATCCATCGGGCCTTTCTTCTTCCCTCCTGCGCCTTTAGTCATCTTGCCGAGATCTCCTCAATGGAAATGGTCTTCTGCGTTGAGATAGGGTTGTTAAATAACTTCCACTAGTCAAAATGAGTGCGCTGTGTGAGTGAGATATCCTGCTATCACACTATGCGGGCCAAAATATATTCAGTACCAGCATTTATTATTTGTTATCCGCCCAGCCTCAGTTCTGCAAATGCCACAAGTGGTCCCTGTTTCCCAGCCTGGGGTGAATGTTTCTTGCCGTGATTATGCTTATACAGCCGGATTGTGTGTGGCACCAGCCTACCAATAGTGTGCTTGGTCAAGGGGCAGCGTATTAGTCACCTACGGTTTCTCTGGATGTAAGTCGCGTAGCCTCTGTGTTCAAGGGAGGTCCTCAGTTTCGCCTGCATGTCTAGGCTGGGCCTAGCGATGTGCCCAGGCAAAAGATATAGCAGTGTACTGGTCATGACCACCCTGAAGATACGCTTCCAGTGTTGGGACACTATGTCGCAGTCTCAGTGCTTCTCCCCTCTGTTAATTGGTGATACTTGTCTGCGTAATGTTGTATCTTTGCCCTTAGCCCCAGGATGACCACACTGTACCTTGGGGTGCAGCCTCTGCTGCTATGTATGTTTATGGTGTTCTTGGTGGGGCGTGGTCCTCCTATGCTCACTGGGGTATGTTGAACCACAAACAGTATTTATATGGAGTGGCAACCCAGCGCTGTTTATAATACGTTGGCTTTCCACCCTTCTATTAGGTTTACTGTCGCCGTTTAATGCCTGTAACCAGTAAGGAAGCCCTCCGGGCCGGTGCTTCCGCACCCCGCTGGGCTGATGTGCCTTGTGCCAATTGGAGGTATTGGATATGCCGGGGTATCCACTGGTTGTATAACCCCACTGGACTTAATACCCACAGCACAATAACATATTATTTCTTCCCCTGTGCTATGGAAGCCAGATAAGTGTTTAGCTCCCTGGAAGTCTATACATGCAGATCGCGCTTCCCTTCAGCCCTCAATCTTTTTGTTCTTCGTTCAGGCCGCCTCCGTGCGATAGGGGGGAAGTCACGGGTGTGGGCTGACACAGCTTCAGCCACAATGCATCCGAAAGAGCGAGGGACAGTATACCACATGGGCATTGTGATACTGTTTGAGCATGGTCGCTCCACCCCGCTGCCTTCAGGGACTAACCTGTAGTTGTCTCGTGTATAGATTTCTGGGCAGAATTTCTTTGCCGACCTCTACCTCTGGATCAGTGTCGTCGTTTCTTTTAATGTTGTATGTTTCCCCCCGCAAGATTAAAGGTCCTGAGCCCTATACATCATAGGGAGTAAATCCAATCGCATCAATATGCAATACACATCTTCCGTGCCTTTGACTGCTGATGTCTCGGGCCGATGAGCTCTGTCTTCACAGAGGAGAGGTGACGTAGCGCCCGCTTGCATCAACGGTCTCTTAACCCTCCCGCGGCAGGCCACTGAAGACCCGCGGTTGCATGTTCCCACACTGTCTCCGCTTGAACGTCGGCTCCGGGCTCTGGCAGTGCTTGCCGCTGTCTCGTTTTGGACTGTAGATTCGGTCGGATTTACTGCATGTTGGAGCTGCAGAGACCGTTGGTTGCGGCACTGAGCATTCCTCTTCGCCCATCAACTTGAACTGTGTATCTAGCAGGCACAGTTCAGGATTTATTTTTAATTCAGGATGTTGCCTGAGCGGAGCTCAACAGCCATACAGCCATTTCCAATGCTGTCAACAGCGCCCACAAAAAGAAATGTTTTTAAACACAGAGCATTGTAATTATTTACTTCTTATTGAGAAGCTTTTTACCGGAATGGGAAAAATAAATCTGAGATTTTCTATACAGTAATGATCAGTGGAGGAAGGGAATGAGGTTTCATCAAAACGTCTTCATTTCAATTTTGGGAATTTGATAGGGCTGATTTCTGGGGACAGTGATAATGAAAACATTTTATGACATGATTTTTGACATAATTTAAACGTTCCTTAAAGTCATTACTAATTTCATCCAATTTTGCAGACATCACGATTTCATTATGTACACTTGAGGGTAGGGCTTTTCTTTGTGATTCTTGAAAATCTGAATAATAACATTGGGGTGTTGTTTATATTAAAATATATATTGTATACCATTAGAGATGCTATCATCACTCATTTCTTCTTTTGGGAAGTTGTCTTCCAACCACTCAAGTGTATTTGCCATTTTTGTGAGAAAATAAAAGAATGCCTTTTGCTTTATAAAAAATGTTTATATCATGAATGGTAATAATAGAGAAATAAATGCAGTGTACTTACTATTTAGTAAGAGCTTGTTTTCGAATCACCTGCTGTATGTGAGTCTGTATTAGAGTTGTACTGAGGTGATAATATGAGGTGTACAGTTTTGGTTTGTGCTTGGTGCATTCCATTAGGTTGTGTGCTAAATGAAAATATTATTTGGATATTTTCAAATGATGACTTTGTACAAAAAGGTATATTTGCAGTAAATGTGCATAATGTTGTTTTATGTATATGTGTTTGCTGGTTGAAGGGTAGAACATTGTTTGTTCTCCCATGTGTTCTGGGCTTTGTGAATGCTACCTTCTGTCTGTGGACATCCGTATTACCCTTGAATTCTACAGCTGCTACATTGGGGGTGAGTATAATATAAGGAACGAGTAGCAAATTAGAGAGCACTGATAAAAACCTGTGGAATTTACTGAAAAACCTTTGTTAAAGGGACCTTATTGTTAAGTTGCACTAATAAAAACCTATGAAATTTGATGAAAAAACTTTGTGAAAGGGGCATTATGGTTACAAGCAAAACCGGAAAAACTGAAATTTGCCAGTTATGGTAAGCTAAGCAACCATAACTTGCGTCACCACCATACACTGCTAACAGTAACACCCAAGACTCAAAGATGACATCACAAATGCCATTGATGACATCACTGATGACATCTGTTTTGCTTTATCTTGGCCACTGGGGAGACCTCGTACTTACGCTCTCCGGAACCTTGCAAAATTAGTTATTGGACTCAGATAGGCAAAGAATTACACATGAAACATTGGTTAAAGTCATAATATATATGTCGCGTTATAGGCCCTTTATTCACTCATGACATACGAAATGAAAAAAATAAACACATAATCAGTTATACATAGACAAAGAAAAAACTCATCACCTTAAGGATGGTTGCAGAAGACACCTTCATCTCGGCCATTACGACACTGCTTAGTCCCACAGCAGGTAGGCAAAGAGATTGATCGTCCAAAAGGGATCTGGAGCAGAGCATCCTCCCTCTCAGTGAGACTGCATCACCCAGGGTCCAAATGGTAACTGCTTTTCCAAGAGGAAAACCTCCCCTCTTTATGGGGCTACTTTCAATCCCTGCCCCTCATGGGTTCCCATGCTGCCGTCAGCCGAAGAACAGACAATAAACCTGAAAGCGGAAGCAGAAAAAAAACAGCTTCTCTCCTTGCTTTTGTTCCCATTACTCCTTATCAATGCACCTGCCGAGCGCTCCAACTCCCTTTCTGGCTTGTCCTTTAGCAGACAATACAACAACTATTCTCCCCGGCTTGGTCATCTGACATAATATGTGATCTTCTCTTCTCAGCAGAAATACATGTTCGCTTGCTGAGCCCACGAAAATGTAGGCATTCATTGCTGTTTCATTGCAGTGAATGGAAGTGAATGTTCAAGATGGCCGCAAATCGGCACCGTGTTTTCTGGCTCATTTTGCACCTGCACTATACTTCACATATTACAGTAATTGTGATAAAAAGTTCCTACAATGGGTTGTGTTTACAATGTTGGTGTATGTATTAAAGAATGTACTCATCTAAAGAAAATATTATGTTGGAGTGTTGTTGTTAATACAGGAACATAATCATACATACACATAGGCAATGGCTGTCGCATGCACCAGATAAGTACAATACGTTTTAATCTGATAATTTTGGTTAGTAAAATAATGAATGCTATGTTATCAGAGTTTTGAGTAATGTTAACCATGGAATAAATAGCTAACAATTCAAGACTTACTACACACCTATGTTAGTACAAACAATAAATAGAAAGGCTCACAGTGCATACAAATTAGAGGCACCTACAGGGAAACTAAAATAAGGAAAGAAACAATATCACCGGAAGATGTCAATAACATTCAAGTTGATCTTTATGTATTCAAATTAATTGTGTGTTTGCGGCCTGCTTATTGCCCCATGTATATGCACCATCAGCTGAAACGAAATGCTAAGCAAGCTACTTGGAGAACATATGACAAGGTTAACGTCTAGATATATAGTAACTTTTGAATTAACATATTCTGACTGTCAATGAACAAAACCACCAGGCCTAGATGGTTCCAGGTCATTTCATCGAAGGATGTTTTATCGTGGGGGTTTTTACCGCAGATTTTCTAAAGAAAAAAACTCATTGCATTTCATTTTTTTATTTTTGGGGAGGTTCCCTCCCCAAGCCCTCCATCCCCTTTAATTGTTTTGCTATTCTTGAACACCCACACACCATATATATATTTGTGTACCCCCCTAAAAATTCCATGAGTTGTTTTCGTTAAAGAAATCACAGTAAAACCCCCCACGAAAAAAAAATCCAGCGATGAAAGGATGTTGTACCGCCTCGATATCTTAGTAAACAAATACAAGTGGCCTAGATATGTGATGTTATAAGTAATGTCATCAATGGCATTTGTGATGTCATCTTTGATGTCCTGGGTGTTAGTTTTAGCAGTGCATGGTGGTGGTGTGAGCTTAGTTTACCATAACTGGTGAATTTCTGGGGGTTTTCGGTTTTACTTGTAACCATAACATCCCTTTAACAACATTTTTGTTACTGAATTTCTTAGGTTTTTATTAGTGCAACTCAACCATAACAACCCTTTAACAATCAGTGATGTGATCAATGATATTTATGATGTCATCTTTGATGTCATGGGTGTTAGTCCTTGCTGTGCACAGTGGTAGCGTGATTTATGGTTGCTTAGCTTACCATAACTGGCACATTTCTGGGGTTTTCCGGTTTTACCTGTAACCATAACTTCCCCGTAACAATGTTTCTCCATTGAATTGCATAGGTTTTTACTAGTGCAACTTAACCATAATGTCACTTTAACAAAGTTTGTTGTCAGTGAATTGCATAGGTTTTTAGTAGGGCACTGTAACCAGAACGTTCCTTTAGCATAGTTTTTTCAGTAAAAGTGATAGGTTTTTAGTAGTGCAACTTAACCATAACGTCCCTTTAACAATGTTCTTGTTAGTGAATTTCATAGGTTTTTAGTAGGGCACTGTAACCGGAAGGTCGCTTTAGCATAGTGTTTTGTGTAAAGATGATAGCTGTTTGGTACTGCTACGGAACAATAACGTCCCGTTAACAACAGTTTGTCACTGATTTGTTGGCTGCCCTCATGATTAATGTGTGGAAAAGCCAAATTCTCTGGTGAATGTATCCGTTTGCACTACCCCTTCCTTTTCCTAATAGTGTTGGTGTATTTTAGCAATTACAGATGTACAAGGTAAGTGTTGATGAGTGTTTGAGTGCTTTCGCTTTTTGTGTTAACATTGTATGGTGAGTCTGTGCTGCACAGTACTGGGCGAGATGACTGCAGGTGAGCAATATGGATGTTTCCTAGGGAGACTGCACCTGGCAGGCGTATGTGCAATCAAATCAGGACTCCATTAGTCGGCGCATGTTCCGCATCTTCTCATGCACTTTTAAATAGTTGTGGGAGCGCACTTGTATCCGTTGCACAGCTATACTCATGCGTAGGGCATCCTCTGTTTGCTGGTAACACTGCCCCTGTAGCAAGCCCTACGGATTCATACGGTAGGCTACCACATTCCAAGTACTTCTGCTGACTACATGGGTGGCTCTGCAAAGCTACCAATGTATGGCTGCAGCACGCCTGGCTGTATGTGGCCCACTGGTAAAGAAGCAACAGCAACCTGCAGTGTAACGTGGTCGTGTTAAATGTCGCATTAATTTGATTGATGTGCTGCTTGCCTTTCCATGACCCGTGAACAGACACACCATCTCTGCACTGAGCACTGTCATGAAAAGTGTCAAGAGGTCGCCTGCGGGTCATACATTTGAAGAAAACATGTAACTGCCGGTGGGACAGTTTGTAATGAGTCTGCAAAATGGCAAACATGGTGCGGCTTGGTCACACACGTACTAGTGCATGTAAAGGCAGGTAAGCAAACAGCAGAATGTTCGGAGCACAAACAATGTCAGTGGTGGTAAAAAGAGTGCTATAGCTGCATGGGTCGCACTGAATAAAGGTCTTCCTTTTCCACGTAATGAAGCTGTGTTTCGTGTGGTTGTAAACATTCTTTTATTCCAGAATGTATGCATCTCTGTGAATGCTTCTCCTAAGTCTAATGGCATAGCATGAAGTGTATGTACTGCATGTGACGACAATTGAAATGGAAGCACAAGGGACCAGTGGGCAGTCTACCTCCCTTCCAACAATGAAGTAGGGTAATTTCATGTACAGTATTTTCCACATCTGCTACGGCCAACAACAAGGGCACTCCTGTAGGGCAGCGGAGCTCTAAAACATCATTGCAGACCATATGCTGTGCTACAGACTCTTACCCAGCAAAGGGCATTGTATTGTGCATGTACTGCAACATGCTACTCTACAGAGGGAAGGTATGTGGAAGAGCGTGGGAAGGGCCAGTCTGGGAGCATGACAATGACTGGCGCCTATGTAGGTGAGGGTGACCCAATAATTCCATCTCTGTGCATGTCCCCTATGGTATCCATGGAGGTGCTGCCCCTTCTGTACCGGGCCTTTCCTGACGTTCCTTTTGTGGCGTGTTTTAGCAGCCCAAAATAAATGGAAATGAACTGGGAAAGGAAAAAACGCAAATAAAGAAAGCACCTTTCAGAGATGAACTATGGAATGGCCAATGAACGGATGCAGGGCGGGAGGCGTGGCACTGTGCAAAACACTGTAGTTGAATTGGTTGGAAAGGGGGTCGCTGCAAAAAGAGGTTTGTAACGTGTTTGAAGAGTTTCTGTGCGCAACACTTACTACAAAAATTCTTCCACTACTTCCAAGAAGGGCACCAAGGGAATTTTGATGGGGTGTGCAGAAATCGGGATGGGCGGCATAGTAAGGTGAACGTTATTGCCAGGTCAAAACTGTTCATGCTGTGAAACGTCATATTCCTATGTGTGAAGTACTTAATTGGCACATGTCGTAGAAAGGCACAAATACACTTCTTTGCAATGTACCGCGCTTTCTCCATTTGCGCACCAAAAAAAAATTACGCAGCGGCATGATTGCATGTCACCAATGTGTCACACAGACAAACCAAAATCAGTCACTTCATTGGAGGTACTCCATAGCACTACACATTCACATGACAGATTCCAAAATGAGCAGCCACTGCACAGTGTTTTCCATTCATTTTCAATAAATGTATTTCATACTCCCCAAAAAACCTGCACGCCCTTGGCTTGTGAAACACACAGCCATAACCGCACACTCTGCTTTTCTGTCGACAAATACACTGTGTACCAGTCTGTGCAAACACACCACACCCACAAACCTTATTGACCAATCTTGTAGCCCCTACAGGACCATTTCTATGGCCGTCATCTGCAAAAGGGGTGTATCTAACACGTGCCACCCTTCAACTTTCACAATTGTTAGGGAGAATTCTCATAAATGATTGATTTCCCTTACCCACTGAGTCCCTCAGCAGCTTTGCTGGATTTATAGGATTTATTTCTTTCACCTGGTAAGAGTGTGGGCCTTTTTTCCCCCCACTCTTACATGTGTTTTGCTATGTGTGTTTCTACCTTTTGTGTGATCCTGGACACTGGAGCCTCACCTACGCCAGGGCATCATATTTTTCATGTGTGTTACACAGCACCTTCAGTGCAGTGACACAGGGTTGTCTTTTAGACTTCCTACCGACTCCATTTTCTGGGGCTGACTACAGTCCCCCAGAAAAGCGTAAAGTTGCCATTAGCTTTACCTTAGTCACTTTAAACCACAGACCCAGTACACCCCATCTTCCATGGAGTATTGGAAAGGGTTAATTCTTATCCCTTTTTGTCTGTGCCTCTTGGGGCATTGTTTCGCTCCCTTTACATTAAGGCAGTGGTATCTACCCTAACTTTTCTACCGCCATTATCTTTTATAAACGTGGTAATGTTTTAGGCTATTATATTAGCCTCAAACATAAACCCACCTGACCAATACATTTTATTTTGGCTCTGGCCGGGTTTAGTTGCCATTTCTTTTTGTTAAAGTCTTAATCGTGTTTTACTCTGCGCGCCAAACCAGGTTTGGTCCCTTTGTTCAACGCCTTTTTGCGGGCTTCCACACAGAAGCCCTCCTTTAGGCGCCTGAGAGTCTGGGTAGGCAGAATGTGAGGGAGGGGTTTTAGGACCCCTGCCATTGGTTCCCTTGGTAACCCAAGTCGCACTCCTGTCTGATTGGCTAAGGGGACTGGCCTTGCCAGGCCAGCCACCCTGCTGTGTGATTGACTGTATGAATGGGGGAAGACTGCATAAAAAGCAAGTCTCTGGGACTGGAAGAGCAGAGTCGCCACTGGAACCAAAGAACCAATGAGGAATTGGAAGAAGAGGACCCCTACAACGACTGAACCGCCCGGTGAAGCCCTGCTACAGGTCCGGATCTCCAGAATCCAATGACAGAGAAGATCCTCCAGGAAACATCTTCCCTTGAGCTGCTGGGACCAACCAGTTCACCCAAACTGCAAGACAGGACCCCTCCTCTGGTCGAATTCACTGTACAGAGCTACAGTGGGCCGGATAGCCAGGAAGGTCGGACCCTGCTTGGGTTTTAAGGAGCGCACCTTTTATTTGTTGCTTCGCTCTGTTGCTGGTTTCTTCCCTGGGTAGTGCAGGACCCTCCAGTCTTCCTACTTCTGATCAGTCCGACACTCACTTCAGGAACCGTCAGCCTGCAGGAACTACCAGGAACGTCTGCCTCAGCTACAGCTCTCTCTCTGTTTTAAGGTACTGTGCAAATCCAGTTGTGCGTTTTGTTCGGCCGCGGTGAAAGTGTTTGAAATCTTTATCCAATCCGAGGTCATGTCCTTCTCTTCTATTTGAACTAACTTTTCTACCAACCAACCTCGTCCGGAAACCGTGCCACGAACTTTAACGCAACCTACCCTTAACTGTATTATCTTGAGCTAAAGACTTTTGAACCATTCACTTTGGCCTTAAGCCTTTTCTATCTGATTTTACATTGTAGTCCCTCATGTTTGCTTGCCCCGAGTACTTACCCGTTAGTGTGGATTAATTTCTGTTAACTTTTGTCTTTCCCTCCCTTTTAAATTGCTGGAGTGCCATTTTGCTCCCACTTCATTTTGTGAGCTTAACTTGTCTGGAATTTAAGGGAAGTTGTGTGGTGTATTAAGAGAGTGATTTTTAGACTGCTTATAATAGTGTAATGTTATACAACTGAAGATTGAAATAAATGTATATTCTTTTACTTGAAAACCTTGAGTCAGTGTTTGCCTGAATCATAGTAATTGCTGTCCTTTGTGTAACTATTTGATACTGCTCACTTACTCTTGAGATAAGTCTGGCTGCTCTGCTACTGCTACCACTTTAACTGTGTAGTACAGGCTTGTACCAAAGGTGAAATTGTACTGTCACTTGTTGTCTTAATTGTGTGTGGTGTTCCCAAAGGATACTGCATATAATTCTGCCTAACAACGATACTCGCAGACATTTCGTGCTGTGCACGCACAGGAGTGGGGGAATAACTTTCAACCTGGGTAGGCGACGTCGTTAGTTGTGGTGGCTCTGAAAAGAGGCTTTTTTTTCTTTTTTTAAAGGTGCTTCCATAGAAAGTTTTTTTGTGTTTTGTACGTCAGCTCCGATTCTTACAATAGGGTATTCAGTGCAGCCTGTGGATTGTGAAACAAAATGTCATTGCCACTGGTTGACAAAGACATGACATTTCCTTGGAAAAGGTGTATATATTGAGAACAAATGTTGTCATTCTCACAGGAGAACATCCCAGCAGCACTCAAGAAGTCACACATGCTTCTGTTGATGAGACCCCTTCCAACCTCTGGCTAGCTGCAGGAATCATTGGAATAGTCCCACACTATTCTCGGTGGTATACATGAGAAAAGCACCTTGACATGGGAAAAATGTGCTGCACTGCTTTCATCATCTTCTTCAGTTGATGGTACACACAGGAACAACACATGAGACCCAAAAAGAAGGCTCCAAAGTGAACGACCACAACATGTACAGTTGCGGAAGTGGCCATGAGTCGACATTCTACAAGCACTCCACCGAAACAGCACGCTTCGACACTGCACCACAAAGCCTCCACTGCCTCCAAAACGATATTTTCACAAAAGCCTTCTTGGAGGGCATACATGAAAAGATCTTCCACAAAGGTATCACCCATGATGAAAACTGTGCATCCTGCCATGTTTGCCAGCCGCACTACACAAAGTAATGGAAAACATGATTGCCGCCCTTTCCTGTGACGCACACCCTGAGCACCTGATTGGGCATTCCCCACAGTCCCATTTCCATTGGCCACCATGATGTGAAACGCAGAATGTGGCATGTGCCTTTCCCCAAGTACCGTGAGGGCCATGCCCCAGTGAAGCAGGAGGAGTCCATCTCCCTATTGGTGCTCTTGCCTGTGACGCACACCCCGAGCACCTGATTGGACAAAGGACATAGTCCCATTTCCATTGACCAGCATGGTGAGCAGCGCAGAATGTGGTGCATGCCTTTCCCTAAGTACTGCGTGGGCCGCGCCCCAGTGAAGCAGGAGGAGTCCTTCTCCCTATTGGTGCTCTTGTCTGTGACACACACCCTGAGCACCTGATTGGACAAAGGACATAGTCCCATTTCCATTCGTAAGCATGGTGAGAAACGCAGAATGTGGCAGGGATGCTTACCCAAGTACCAGGAGGGCAGTGCCTCAGTAAAGCAGGAGGACTCCTTTTTCCCTTTCCACTCCAGCCATGCATGTAAGGTGCTAGGCCCTCCCCACAGAAAACACACCATAGTAAAGGCTATGGTAAATGCTCATGTCATATGCACTGCACTCCCCATCTGCAATTGAGCCTGCCAGCTTTCACCCTGGGCACATATTTGCATGCATGGCTGCTTAACGTTGCATTGGGTGTGCTGAACGGTAAGTACGAGCCCGTGTACATTAGCCTTAGTGTACATGTGTGCTGCTGAGCACGGCCTTTCATGTTGCAATATCTTACAGCACTCCCAAAAGCAAGGGGATTATAAGGGCCAAACCATAGGAAATGCACATGGTGGCATGTGGCTCCCTATTGTTCAACAGGGGCAATGATGTACACCGTATGCTAATGTACGCATACCAGCTCACTTCTGCTGCTGTACCAAGTCTACAATGTCCTACAAAAACCATTGAGTAAAAGTCAGTAACTTCAAATGCATGCAGACACCATTGTGCACGCTATGTTTAAATGCTCATGCCATGTGCACTGCACTCCCCATCTTCATTTGAGCCTGCCAGCATTCACCCTAGGCACATATCTGCATGCATGGCTGCATAACGGTCCGTTGAGTGTACTGAATGTTATGTAGGATGCTGTGTACATTTGCCATAGTTTACATGTGTGCTGCTGAGCACTTCCTTTCATGCTGCAATATCTTAAAGCACTCTGTAAAGCAAGGGGCTTATAAAGGGCAAACCATATGAAATGCACATGGTGGAATGTGACGCCATAATTTGCAACAGGGGCAATGATGTGCACATATGCTAATTTACACATAGCAGCTCTCTTCCGCTGGTCTACCAAGTGTACAACGTTCTCCATAACCATTGTATAAAAGTCACCAATGTCAATTGCATGCAGAGTGACAACTGCAGGGCTGCATTATGTTGTGGAGGCTGTGATGAAGGCCTAGCCTGTTGGGTGCATGGCCTAAGGCCTACGGCCATGCACCCAACAGTCTAGGCCTTGCCCACACCCACCACAACATAAAAAAGCCATGCAGGTGAACATGTAGGCATGTGCCATAATTCAGAAAGGCAACATAGGCACCAGCACTTCTACCCAACCTCTGCACCCTAAAGCAGGAATGCAAGCACACATGGTCCACTTACCGTAATGCACAAACATACCACAGGGTTTGGCACCACTACCCACTTCCATTTAGAAACCATTGTAATAATGCCAATCAAACAACACAATCATCTCAACATTGGCCCTGCTCTCCACACTGTACTACATGCATGCAGAGCAGTACTGCATAGTGCACTGCAACACTTACTAATCTGCGCAATGCACACTACGTAAGCAGATGTAAGAACCAATTGCACCATAACCTCTTCCGTATTTAAACTATTGCATTAGTGCACCCAGTGGACACAGTACATGACTGGTCACTGCAGCATCTCCACCCATACAATGACAACTGTACGATGTTCGGCCAATCACCACACCCATGCAACCAACAATGTGTGCAATGCAGCCAAACCACACACACAGAAAGCGGCAATGTGGCACCGACTTTCAACCAGTGGACATACCTTTTCAACCAGTGGACATACTTTTCTGTGCAAGGGCTGCAGCCATGCATTAAAGGGGCTACAGACTTACCGCACACAGCACACCATATTACACCCTATCTGTAAATGTGCATGTCTTGTGGAATGCACTCCCCTTCTGCAAATGTGCCTGCCACCACTCATCACAGAAAGACATTGCCGCTGCAGATGGCATGCCATAACGAAGGCTACCTGCAATGACCACACAAGATTGTTGCGTGTTGAGGTAACCACGAATTGGCATAGTATGCACGGATATTGCTGGCACACCACCATCTTCTTCTAATGAGCTGTATCACTTGCAGCCCTTCTCACTCCCCTACCCTTTCCATCCCTTCTTCCCACCACCAGATGCCATAAACTATGTTTTGCAGGCCCTTTTGCCAATGCACTGCCCTCGAAAACAACATGCCAGTGTTATCGAAAACTATTCACGCACAACACGTCACCGTACACTGCACTGCAATCACATTTTTGACCACGCGGTGAACAGGGAAAAGGGACGCCGGAGCGGAGGCAGATATGACTACTTTTAGTGGCCACACCGTTACATACAAGAAGCCCAGCCATGAACACAATGCATTAAGGGCTTGGCACACACACCACAACACTTTCCTCTGATACACCATGGGAGCGATTCGCAAAAACTTTGACGCACAGCACACTTCCCTCGAGCCAACCACCGGCTGCATCCAATGTTCGCTGACATTACGGCGTACTGCAGGCCAATGAGACTTCGGTCCATGGAGCGAACAGGGAAATGGGTCTGCGTAGCGGACCCTGATATCACACTTTTTTTGAGACATACATTTCAGTTCTTTGCAACAAAAGTTCTGTTTTTCCCCATTCAGTCAATGCAAAAAAAAAGTTGTGGCACCCCCCCTATCACTTTGCCCCCCCTCCTACACGAAACCTCACCCAACCTGGCGAAAAAATTCAAAGCGGGCCATATACTTTTTCTGCAAAGTTTAGTGAGGATTCCTCCAGAGGGAGCGAAGTTATAAGCCGCAGAAAAAGTTCTCTTCCTATAAATTTAGCAACTTAACCATAACTACATGACCGCTACCGCGGGCCGTGTGATATATATTCAGTAAAAAAACTTTGTTAAAGGGACTTTATGGTTAAGTTGTGCTACTAAAAACCTATGAAATTCAGTAAAAAACCTTTGTTAAAGGGATGTTATGGTTCAAAGTAAAACCGAAAAATCCCTGAAATTCACTAGTTATGGTAAGCTAAGCAACCATAACTCGCGCCACCAACGTGCATTGCTAAGATTAACACCCAGGACATCAAAGAAGACATCACAAATGTCATTGATGACATCACTGATGACATCACATGTGCATGTACTTTTCATGAGAAGTCTGTAAAAGGGATTCTTATTATAATGTTGACAAAAAAAGTGTCACGGATCATTGGAATAGATGTCATGAGCTATGTAGTGCATTAAGCAATGCATTGATATAAATAGCATACTATTATGATGTTCTTTACAGTATAATAATGTACTCATTTATAAACTTAAGCATTGTGTGCAGCATACTTGATGGAGGTGCAATATTCATAATCTTCCCATGTTAAATAGTGAAATGACCCTGGCTTTCTACATACTTTTTGGAACTTTTTGGGGTGTTCGATCTGTCCACGGAGCATGCACCAGCACCCCTATAAAAGGCCACACCACAGAGCTGATCTTAATTGTGCTTCTGGCTATTGCAGATTGACTTTTGCTGCCTTTGCTGCTCTTGCTGAGATTATCTCATCAACCCTGATGGCATCCATGGCTGCTGCTGCTCCAGCTGGTGCTACATCTGCCTCAGCACTACCCCAACCCCTCCACCACCTCCCCAAGGGCCTGCAGAGGGGCACAGGCGTGAGGATGTAGAGGAGGAGGATGAAGAGGATGAAGAGGATGAGGTAGTGGAAGTCCCTACTACAAGCACTCGCCGTGAGTCTTGGGTGTGGCGGTTGTTTACCATTCATGGTGACGTACCAAAAGCACGTGCGAACAACGTCACCTGAAACCAGTGCAAAATGGTGCTGAGTCATGGGATGCGTGGTTCGTACAGCTTTGGTACGACATCCATGAAGCGACCCCTGAGGTTGTCCATGGTGGGGCCATTTGCAAGTTTGTACCTTGTGATCAGCGTAGTAGGTTGAGTTCCTCTACCACATCCTCCGTTTCCGCTCCTCTCACCACAAGAGACACTCCTGTGGGAGAGTGCATTCCTCCAGCTGCCTCACATACCATTCACAATGCTGTTGACCCTTACCTTTTGAGGGTTGCAATATTGTGTATGTACTGCGACGCAGTACTCTGCAGGGGGGAGAACTTCGTAGTGCTTTCGAGACTGCGGTCAAGGAGCACCAGAAGGTCTGCCCACTACCTGAATAAGGCCCACCCTACATCTTCCTCTCTCCACCTGCCCTTTCTTATCTCCGTGGTTGATGTCCCTTCCTTACCCTCCTTTCCCCTCCTTTCCTAGTGTGTCATGTGTAAAAAAAACAAAAATATATAAAACAACAAAAATCCCCCCCAAAAAAGGCTCTTTTCAGAGCCGCCTTTCACAGTTTAAAAATAGAAGTGGCAAATAAATGGTGCAGGGCCCTGAGCATTTTTTAGAAGTCCACGGACATCTAAAATTTTAGGGTGCTGCCCTATCAAAACCAATGCACTTTTCTCTGGGAGGAAGTGGTTGTTCTGAAAAGAGCCTTTTGGTGATGTTTTTGTGTGTTTGAAAAACTTGAAATGATCAGCATCTACTGCAAAATAGATGGCTGTAATTCCAAAAAAGGTTGCAATGCATTTTGTACATTTCTCAGAAAAATCTGATTGCCAGCATAATTAAAATGGACTCCATCTCTGCGAAAAATGTATGTGCTACGAAACATAATATTTTCATTGTGAAAAGAGGACATGCCAACATCTCTTAGAAAGGCACAAGCAGCCTTATTGACATTGCGCCTCGCTTTCTCCATTTGTGGACCAAATGAAGAAGAACGCAACCACATTTGTCTCTGCGCAATACGAGAAAAAATGACTTGGGAATTTGGAAACATGTCCATGACCTTCCCAAATCCTTCTTTCATTGCAAATTGCAATGAAATTCCAGACACATGTCCTAAACTGTTCCCTCCACAATGAATTATAATAATGCCTGGATGATGCTCTGTCTCCAAAGTAGCACAGAGAGGTACCAAGTCCAGCCACTTCATTCCACACACTCCATGCCAGTGCGCTTCCACATGTGGGAATCCATGATCTACAGCTACTCAGCAGCATTCTGCATGCACCTCCAACCAATGTATCCACGAGTCTCCCAAAATCCAGATAATCTGTTTTCTGAAACATACAGCCATAGCTATCTGTTCTTCTCTCAGGAAAAAAAACTTTCTGACAAACTCTCTCCTTACACAACACACCCAGTAAACTTTACTGACTAATACCTTGCTCTGCTCATTCTCATTTGCAAGCCTCTCCACCCCAAAATCCCTGTATGTAATACGTGCTGTCCGCGTACTACCGCCATGTCCGCGGACATATCGAAAATCTGAGCGTGGTGAATGTATATTTAAATAGTGTGCCCCATTTCCCCTTTGAGGTTGGCTCTGAAAAGAGCTGTTTTTTGGGGTTTTTTGAGGATGCTTGACAGACACCTGTTATTTTGTATTTTTTTTCTTTTTTTTTTCTTACTTTATTCCTAAAATCTTCACATAACCTTTTCCAAAGCAACCCTTACATACCAAAACAGAATGGCATTTTCTATAAAAGATAAGGAAATGCCATCTTCTTTAAAATAAACAGCATTACTGGAATCAATATTCTCATTATTACAGAAGAACATACCAGCTCTAAGCATGAAAGCACACATGCCTCGGTTGATTGCACACCTAGCAATGTTTTGCTGAGGACAAAAAACAGAACTATTGTCCCATATTGCCCTAGGTACTAATCCAGAAAAAATACTTTTGCATTTGGAAGGATGTTAATTACTGCTTGAACGAAGTCTTCCAAATTTGCCAACAAAGTAGTGGCACTGACATATCCCAAATGGAAAGCACCATAGTGCAAAACTACCACATGGGGACTGTTCATCCTGCCCATATCTTCACAAACTTGTACAATTCCCTGTACATTGCAATCAGGCACAGTTCTCCACACCACCTGCACTCCTTTAACATCAAAATTGTTTGCCACATGCCTGCTTTGAGCATACTGCTGTAAACCATGCACAAACATATCTCCAAACACCAACACTAAGACTTTCTCCACCTCTGCCATCTTCACTACACACACTCTCTTTCAACACAAATCCACAACCTCAACATCTGACTGGCTGATCCCTACAGTCCGCTTTCAATGCTGGATTTGCTGGAAAACCCGGGATGTGGCACGCCCTGTCTGCGGACTGCTGCGGTGTCCGTGGAGCCGGTAACTCTTAGGCAGCCCTCCTTCTACCCTTTCCACTTCACTCTCTGTGCCATTCCTTCATTGGATACAGCTAAGCAATCACACAACCATCCACCAATCACATCCAAGTCCTCTACATCTAACTCCATCATCAGTGTTCAGCACTTCAAATGTACTGTTGATCACTCTGAGTACAAGTCTCATATCATTGGAAAGCACCTACTACAAAAACTACTCTTCACGTCTCCAAGATTTCTACTTGCAGCTGCATGCATATCCACATGCATGCACACAAACTACAGGTATGCATATGTTCTGCACTGTACATGTACAACTATTATGAATGCATACAAACAGAGTAACTGCCACTTAACCTGTATAACCTATAAAATGAACTTACTGTCATTTTTCCCATTTGCTATAATCAACTGTCACTTCCAAACTTCTCTGCTATGTAAATTTATTTTTACACACACAGCTATCTAAAAAAATATAATATTAGAAGATGGGAGAAATAACAGTATAATTGTAGAAAAACACTTAGTAGTGTAATATAAAATTACACACAGCCAGGATAAGGGCATGCATCTTCATACACTCACACAGATACACCCTATCATTTAAAAGCTCCCAGCAGCAATAACACCACTGCCTGTACATCACATCCTTATGATTTATTACCCACACCTTCACAAATCCATACATTCCATGCTTTTCTATACAGTATCTGCCATTTACCTTATAAAAATTGCAAAATAAGTATATCATTATTTCTTCTTTCGCCTAACATTCAATAACACAGCCTTAAAAAACCAAGTGAGTTTCATACACTTACAGGGTAATTCATAGAATTTCGCAGAAAAGTGTCGCAAGTGGCTGGCGCAGAGTGTCCGCGTGCGATTGTCTGCGCCAGACGCGTGCGCCAAAACCGATTTCCGCGCACAGCGTATTCATGGATTTTAGGCTCCCAAACCAGCCGTGGAGCAGAGTATCGCAGTGACCCTGCAGCAGCGCCAGTAACGCCCCCAAGAATGCCCTTGCGCAAGGAAAAGCCATCAAAATCGCTAAATCATCGCAAAGGGCTGCGCTAACCCTGGACCAGTTTACAGGGCTGCCAAACAAGGAACGCAAAGCGGGTAACGTTCATATCAGGGGTACGCGGGAAGTTTTACATGCGATTAGCCAGGGTACGTGTATGACAGGGGTACGCGTGAAGTTTAACACGCGATTAGCCAGGGTACGTGTATTACAGGGGTACGCAGGAATTATCACACACGATTTGGCTGGGTACGTGTATGACAGGGGTACGCGTGAAGATTTACACGCGATTAGCCTGTGTACTGTATTACTATTACAGGGGTACGCGGGAATTGTCACACGCGATTTGGCTGGGTACATGTATTACAGGGGTGCGCGGAAATAATCACACGCAATTTGGCTGGGTACGTGTATTACAGGGGTGCGCGGGAATAATCACACGCGATTAGGCTGGGTGGGTCCTCACAGGTGTTCCCTGTACACCCTCCACGGCCCCTGAAGGCAGCCCACAAAACAGGGGACTACCCTGCACACCTGCTCATGTCTCCCACCCACCCCCCCCAGCCACCATGGGCAGCCCCCACCAGGCCCCCACTCATGTCTCCCACCCACCCCCACCCCCCAGCCACCATGGGCAGCCTCCACCAGGCCCCCACTCATGTCTCCCACCACCCCCACCCCCCCAGCAGTGTGGGGCACCCTCCACCAGGCCCCCACCCATGTCTCCCACCACCCCCGCCCCCCAGCCACCATGGGCAGCCCCCACCAGGCCCCCACTCATGTCTCCCACCCACCCCCACCCCCCAGCCACCATGGGCAGCCTCCACCAGGCCCCCACTCATGTCTCCCACCACCCCCACCCCCCCAGCAATGTGGGGCAGCCCCCACCAGGCCCCCAATCATGTCTCCCACCACCCCCACCCCCCGAGCAGTGTGGGGCACCCTCAACCAGGCCCCCACCCATGTCTCCCACCACCCCCACACCCCAGTCACCATGGGCAGCCCCCACCAGGCCCCCACTCATGTCTCCCACCCACCCCCAGCCCCCAGGCACCATGGGCAGCCCCCACCAGGCCCCCACTCATTTCTTCCACCCACCCCCACCCCCCAGCCACCATGGGCAGCCTCCACCAGGCCCCCACTCATGTCTCCCACCACCCTCACCCCCCAGCAGTGTGGGGCACCCTCCACCAGGCCCCCACCCATGTCTCCCACCACCCCCATCCCCTAGCCACCATGGGCAGCCTCCACCAGGCCCCCACCCATGTCTCCCACCCACCCCCACCCCCCAGCCACCATGGGCAGCCTCCACCAGGCCCCCACTCATGTCTCCCACCACCCTCACCCCCCAGCAGTGTGGGGCACCCTCCACCAGGCCCCACCCATGTCTCCCACCCACCCCCACCCCCCAGCCACCATGGGCAGTCTCCACCAGGCCCCCACCCATGTCTCCCACCACCCCCACCCCCCATCCACCATGGGAAGCCCCCACCAGTCCCCCACTCATGTCTCCCACCCACTCCCCACCCCCCAGCCACCATGGGCAGCCTCCACCAGGCCCCCACCCATGTCTCCCACCCACCCCCACCCCCAGCCACCATGGGTAGCCTCCACCAGGCCCCCACCCATGTCTCCCACCACCCCCAGCCACCATGGGCAGCCCCCACCAGGCCCCCACTCATGTCTCCCACCCACCCCCACCCCCCAGCCACCATGGGCAGCCTCCACCAGGCCCCCACTCATGTCTCCCACCACCCTCACCCCCCAACAGTGTGGGGCACCCTCCACCAGGCCCCCACCCATGTCTCCCAGCACCCCCACCCCCCAGCCACCATGGGCAGCCCCCACCAGGCCCCCACTCATGTCTCCCACCCACCCCCACCCCCAGCCACCATGGGCAGCCTCCACCAGGCCCCCACTCATGTCTCCTACCACCCCCACCCCCCAGCAGTGTGGGGCACCCTCCACCAGGCCCCCACCCATGTCTCCCACCACCCCCACCCCCAGCCACCATGGGTAGCCCCCACCAGGCCCCCACTCATGTCTCCCACCCACACCCACCACCCAGCCACCATGGGCAGCCTCCACCAGGCCCCCACCCATGTCTCCCACCACCCCCACCCCCCCAACAGTGTGGGGCACCCTCCACCAGGCCCCCACTCATGTCTCCCACCCAGCCCCACCGCCCAGCCACCATGGGCAGCCTCCACCAGGCCCCCACTCATGTCTCCCACCACCCCCACCCCCACAGCAGTGTGGGGCAGCCCCCACCAGGCCCCCACTCATGTTCCCCTGCCCACAGGCCCTGACAATCCTCAAGCATGGGCCTCATGGCCAGCCACCACAGCCCAAAGACACAACCAAGTATTACATGCGCCCATGATACTACTCCAATGGAAACAATGTAAATCAACACATGTGTCTCACACACACACAATGGTTGCAAGTGAACCTGAAAACCCATATCATGACATGCATGAAAACAATGAGATGAAACCACACATTGAAGAATGAAAAAATCCAAATAATGTATTAATAACAACAGTAATGGCAATCAAAACAAAATACACAAGTAAAAAATAAAACAAAATTAAGCTGGCTGTCCCTTTTCAAATTAAAATCAATAAATGATAATCCCAAAAAATGTCTTCCAAAGTTCAAGTCCATAAAAAGGAAATGAAGGGAAAAAAGAAATAGAAAAACATTGCTCCATGGGAAAAAATATTCATAGTAAAAAAAATGTCCAAATCCAAAGTCCAACTATTTACAAAGTATTCAGGGTCCATCATCCCAACAGAAGAAACGAAACCTACCAAAAAACCTATCTAAAATGGAACTATATACAAAAGGTGGAGCAGTGTCCGTCGACTCCAAATAAAAATAAACTGTAAAGGAAACCTATCACTAAATAATTAAATACAATGGTGGCGTGCCAGTCCAGCGGCTCACTTAGTGGTGTTCCGGGCCAGGGCATCATCAAACTCCTCGTCTATGTCCCGGAGGCGGTCCTGTTCCATGGCCCCGAGGGTCCGCAGGGACGCCGACATGTTCACCTCCAACTCCCTGCGGATTGCCTCGAGGCACTCGGCCCGCCTCAGGGCCCTCCGCATGGAGTTCTACGCCCTGACCATCGTGAGCCACGCCTCTTCCGCCCGCCGCCACTCCGCATCTATGGCGTGGCCCAACTGCTGCCACACAGAAGACACTTCCCGTCCAGGGTCCTCCTGCCCTCCGGCCGATGCCTGCCCCTCCGATGTTGAAGGCCCGAGCTATCGTGGCTCCCACCTACAGCCTCCTGCTGCTGCAGCTGCTGCTGTCCATGTGCCCTGTCCGGTGGTGCCTGCACATCCTCCTCCAGCTGGGGTGCAGTCGTTGATGTGGCCACCCCTGCTGGACGTCCGACTCCCGACTGTGGCAGGGATCTGTTGTCCACCAGCCTGGCCGCACGGTCAGAGGCAGCTCCACAGGGCACCCAGGTGACACATGGGTGGGAAGATGGCATGGAGGACGACTGGGGCATAGGGGGTTCCGTGGAGGAGGGGGTCGGAACAAGGTCCAGGAAACGGAGGAATCCAGCCCTGGTGAGCTGTTCCAATGGGTCAACGCAGTCAACGAGCCATGCAAGAAGACGTGCAGACTCATCATGAAAAGACTTCAGGTCAGCTCGCATGGCCCGTTGACGCAATGCCACCCCACCCTGGACAGGCTCAACCTGGTGCAGGATAGCCACATCCGCAGGGAGAGTAAGGCCAGGTGTTGTAAGCCAATCCCCTCCCTGAGAACGGGTCTGGAGGTAGGCATCCCCGCTGGTGCAAGATGATGCAGTGACAGGAGCAGGGACAGGATTGCACACAGGCACCTCCGCGGCGGCCTGTGCTGCCTCCTGTCCCAGATCCTGCACTGCACCACTAGCACCAGTGGAATCCCCACCTCCAGACCCCGCCTCTGTCGCTTGCACGGCCTCCTCCTCCTCCAAACCCCCCACCAACCTGGATGACTCGGTGCCATCTTCCTCCGTTGGGCCCTGTGGGGTCCCAGCTGCCCCTTCTGCTGCCGAGGAGTCCAACTCCAACCTCCGCCTCGTGGACCTCCCCTCGGCAGCTGCGGCCTGGGACACGGCACCGGACTCCTCACTCCCCGACGAGATCAGAACCTGGGAGGGGATCCGGGCCTTGCGTCTCCGGCTGGTGGTGCGACCCCTGCCGCTGTGCTCCACAGCACCTTCTCCACCCTCTTCATCAGTTGACGCTGCAGACAGGGAGAAAGAAAACACAGGCATCAGGGCACTGTCCAATGGACTCATACACACATGACAGTCATACATGAGCGGCATTGGTAAACCTCAGACATGGCATCACAATCCCCAACACACATGTCATTTCAACTTGCACACATGAGCCATAACACAGCCATATTGCAACAGCCAGCACCATCCATTCACATACAACAGCATGAGCAGCCAAAGGTCATCCACACATCACATGCAACATAGGGAGTACACTACACATGCACACACACCACCAAACTTGCATGCTTGTGTACACCTCCGCCAACTGTTGCAGTGTTCAGATCGACATCCATGTCACACCTGACAATCATTCCTCCACATCCTGTGCCATGCAAGCCCACACACACAAGCACCATCCATGTGTCACACATGAGACCCCTCGCATGTGTCACCCTCACGGCCCTGTACACCCCCCCTACTTGCCCACATAAAAATACATGTTCAACCTGCACACTCCTGGCACACCACATGCACAGCTTTCAATCAGTATGCATGTACACTTACCGCTCGACTCCAGACGGGTCTGCCTCTCAAGGACCTGGACGTGGAGCGCTTGGGATATGCATTCCAGGACCCTCATCTGATCTTCCGACAAGTGGCCCCGGCGCCCCTTAGCATCCGCTGCCTTCAGGAGGCGCCGGGCCTTGTTGAGGGTCCTGGACCTGAAGTCCTCCCAGCGCTTCCTGACACGTTTGTAGTCACGGACTGTCACCTCCTCCGCGTTGATGGCAGTCACGATGTCCATCCAGATCCGAGTCCGTCCTTCCTTGTCGGCGCGCAACCTTCCGAAGAGGGCATCATACTGCCCCAGGACATGCTCCACCAGGACACCAACTTCGGTGGCAGTGAAGCTGGTGCCCCTCTGCCTCCTTGGCCGGGGGTTGCCACTGGTGCCAGATGTTGCAGTGCCCGACATGGCAACCCCAGAGGCAGGAGTGGGTGGGCAACTGGGTCCTGGGGCTGGGCTGTGGGGTGATGGAAAAGCAGTCAGGAGTCTTCGGTTCCAGCAGGGGTGGTCACAGCAACAGCACCCCTGGCTGATGTGCAGGCAGCAAATGTCAGGGCATGTGGGCAGCAGGCAGTCAGGCAGCAGCAGATGACAGGTGGGAGCATGCTCAGGGCTCTGGGGGCAGTAATTCGGCCTTCTGGGCAGGAGCGTGGTCTTCTGTGTGTGAACGCGTGGCCAGCTTGATACGCAGTGATTTTGCACGTGAAAATCCAGCACGTCTGCGTGTAATTCGAGGAAAGGCCCTTAGCGTGTAAGCGTGTCAGCACACGTCTGTACAGTCATTGGCCCAAAGGCCACCAGCGTATGCGCGTCTATGAAGTCACGTGCACGTTGAATATGGCACACGTTTGAAATGTTGCGTGTTAAAAAAATGAAAGACACGTCCGAGTGTCAAAGCGTGTAATTGGTGGAAATGGCCTAAGCGCGTACACACGGAAGTGACAAAGCGTGTAATTGGTGGAAATGGCCCTACACGCGGAAGTGACAAAGCGTGTAATTGGTGGAAATGGCCCTAGCGCATACACGCGGAAGTGACGCTGGACGTGTGGGCCTGCATAAAAGGTACGTGTAGAACACCATTTCCTTGTACGTGCTTTTCGTGGAGAGCGAGTGGGTGAAATCTGTACTTCTTGTCGTTTCACACGCAATTTACTTCACGGCGTTTCAAGTTCATACTCCCTGTTACCTCTGATAGCTTTTTCTCTTTTTTCTCTTTTTCTGGTTTTCCTGGGCCTGTTCCCTCAAACAGCGTTCCCTTCTACTGTTGTCCTGTCTCCTCAGACAGCGTACAATTCTTCTTTTGGCGGGGGTGTTTCCAACGCGCAAACGCGCTTCTTTTTCACGCTCTTTTTCCTGGCAGACGGTGAGTCACGCATGTATCTAACATCTGCCCCGTGTGTAGCCTACCCCTTCAGAGGTCATTCTAGGCTGTGTGTGACACCCATACGTTCATTCTTGTGTTACTGGGTGCCACAGCGTAGTGCAGGGTTTTTTTTCCGCACACGTGGTCTAGGAGGGGTTGCGTGCACGTCATCTCCCTTTTTTGGGCTTCCTGTGCGTTGCGTGACCCGTCATCTTTCCCCAGGGGTCACATTCAGCCTTGATAGAGCACTAGGGTACAATTACCATTTGGTACCCAACCCCTTTGACCCCCAATTGCCCAGGACAATAGTTTACAGCCACTCCCATACGCACATTAACATCAGTGCCATGGTTGGGAGGCGAGGAATCCGCAAGGGTGGCAAAGGTGGACGAGCCACAAGTGGTGGCCGTGGTGGATCCGGTAGCGGACGTGGTCGTTACTTGCAGGGTGACCCTGTCCCCCCATGAGTGGAGGACCAGTCAAGGGCACCCATAACCCCCCCCCACCCCCCCTGGTTGAGGCTGATGTGGCTGACACCATCCATGCTCAGCCCTTGTTGGACCAGCCCATTGTGGCACCAGACCTGGCTGACTCCATGGCTGACTTCCAGGTCAGCAGGCCTATGACACGTGCACTGGTGCACGTTGATGTCATCAGGTCACGTGGATCAGGGGCAGCAAGGTCATCTGCTGCCCCAAGTAGGCAGGGTGGAGAGGCTGCAGGGGCAGCTGCAGCTCCATCCACCCCAGCTCTCACACACCCAGCCAGGACAGTGTCGGTCCTAGTCCATCCTGCAGACATTCCCCCTGACACCATTACACTTGAGCCAATGCCTGCACCAATTCCCATGCTGAGTGTGCAATCCCACACTCCTGATACAGAGTCCACCAGGGCTCCTGACCCTAGTGTCCAGAGCGGCGTAGGACACTCAGGATCACCACCACCTTCCAAGCGGAAGAGGAAGAGTGCTCGTCCGGCACAGGCTGATGCCCCAGACACGGCTACACAGTCCTGCCCGTCGAGGAAGCCCAGCTTCACGGATGCCGAACTGAATGCACTAGTCGAGTATGTGTCCGCACATGATAACGAAATGGTCATTGTTGCAGGATCCAAGACCACACCTGCACAACGCCAGGCACACTGGCAGACAGTTGCGGACATCGTATGTGCCCTTGGAATCGTGAGGCGCACAGCCAATGATTGCTATAAGCGCTGGAATGACCTAAAGCGCAGGGCAAAGAATAAGCTGGCCTCAAGTCATGCCGCAACTCTAGTGACTGGAGGTGGGTCTCCAGTAGAAGACATGGAACTCACTCCACATGAGTCAGTCGCTGGGACCTACGTCACGGAGGAACAGATCCAAGGTGTGGGAGATCTGCCTGATTATGAGGCATTGTCCGGTGAGTGCACATGCATGTGTGTGTCATCCATGTGCATGGTGTGTGTGTGAGGGCTTCTGTTTGTGTGCCAGGTGAGGGTGGGTGCGCCTGAGTCGTTTGGGTCACCCATGTGGTTCATGCAATACATTCTGCGCAGCAGCATTTGGCCATAGCAGTATCCCTTCTGCCAACAGTAGAAGTAGACATCTAGCCCAACAGCACGCCAGTTGCCCTTGAAGTGTCACCTTGCCACAACATTGTTGCTTATTTTTCTCTGTTCATTCAGGCAGATTGTTTGCATTCCACCACTTTTACTAGGCATTTCTCAGTCCTCTAGTCACATGTCTGACATGGCTATGGTAAAGTAGAGTGACTTTGTTACATGGATATCATTTGTTTAGACATGTCCCTGTGCAATCCGTCCATTTTGGTCTGGCAGCTCCAGGTGAAAAATCAGACCTGTTTGAATTAGAAAAGCTATTACATGAGGGAACTGGACTGAATGAATAAGTGCTGCCCTCCTCTCCATCTTCACTCAATAGCAATGGTACATGCCATCTGTGTGATGGCATGTGTATTTCACCTGGCAATCACAGGCCAATGTGTGATGCCACTGCCAGGCAGCATGCAGAAAATGTGTTCATCTTCCATCTTGGTGTCATCAGTGTGTGCCATTTGCCTACCCTTCATACGCAGTGAGGGCGCATGCATGGGAGGGTTTTAGTCATGTGGGACATGTGTCAATCAAGTACTGGTTCTGTTGCTTCTCAGCCCTCATTGTGTGCCATGGTGCTAATGCCTGTTTCCATTTGTTTGCTTTTATGTCTTTGCAGGGGAAGACGCACCTCATACTGCTGGGGTTGTGGAGATGGTGCAGACCCAGGAGGGGTCTGAGGGCCGACCGACCACCAGTGAGGGATGTGGTGTGGTGGTGGGTGTGAACCCACAACTGCTGCAGGTCGTGCTCTCAAGGGGTGTCTCTGGCTGCACCTCCCCCGAGCTGTACTCAGGTGTTGATTCGGATGATGAGACCTACGTGCCGTCGCAGGTGAGTGTTCCTGGGAGGGATTCTGTTCTGTCCCACCCACCTGCACCAGGGTCAGAACCCTCAATGGGGATGTCAGTGTTGGCAGCTACGCCTTTGGTGGTTACGGATGCAGGGTCACACTCCGCGACATCTGATCCTGTCCCTGGGCCAGCAGATCAGAGGGGGAATGCAGTCCTGCAGCCTCAGGCAGTGCCGGCACAGCAAGGCGCAGTTCGCCTTGCCCCAGACAGGTGTGGTGCCCGCCGACGTGGGGGCCGTACGCCACCTGGCAATACCGCATGGGAGCAATCCATTTACGGTATGGCAACCCAACAGGCAGCATCATCAGAGGTGATGGCTCAGGCCATTGATAGGGTGGCCACTTCCATTGTCCCCCCGAAAGGCTGATGGAGCGACTACAGCAGGCAACCAACTCCATCTGCCAGTCACACAGGGAGGACATGTTGGCGTCCAACAGGGACAGGCGGGCGGCACTGGCGACTCTGTAGGAAGCCATCTCCATAGAGTCCCAGGGTCACAGGGAAGCCCTGAGGCTGGAACTCCTTCACCTCGGGACGACTCTTGTTGAGCTTGAGGCTTCAACAAACCGAAGGACAGAACAGCAGCTGGAGCGTCTCACCCGTACGCTCTCAGCTGAGATGCAGGCAACTAGGGCGGAGGTCCGGGCATCCCGTGAGTTGTTGCATGGGGACCTCCGCACACTCATCCTCCAGAACGAGACCTACCACACCCGCATGCTTGCTGCCATGGAGGAACAGACTAGGGCCTTGCGTGGGCTGCCTCCCATAGTGCCACCACCTCCGGATGCAGCTGCACAGGGTGATAATAGCGACAGCAGTGATACTCCTACAATAGGGTAGCCGTGTGGGCCATGAGCCCATGGAGGTGTTTTTTTTTCGCAAGATCCACACAGGTGGGTTTTGGTGTGCACCCTGTCCTCGGACCTCCTGGGTGGCCTCCCCAACCCCCCCGGGCCCATTAATGGCCATTTTTTATTTTTTATTTTTTTTTTTTTTTTTTTTTATTATTATTATTTTATTTTTTTTGGGACAGTGTGTTGCCTTGTGTGGCTCCCGTGGGCGTACGCTGCATTGTGGCTGGGCACATGCAGGCTTGTCATGTATTTGGTTCAGATGCTTGGGTTTTTGTCACACACACACCTCCTGCTTCCCGTTTCCATGGGCTTGCAAAGGGTGTGCCCAAGTGACATTGACGTACATGGTGACATTGGACTCCCACTACATGTGTGGGTAGTCTAGTCAATACTGTGTATACATTCCTATTGCATATTGCTGTTGTGTTGTACACTGCATGTTTCATTGATGTGTAACTCATAATCCGTGTTTACCTCCTAATTTCCAGGTCCTTTCCTCATGTCTACACAAGGCCCTCTACTTTGGAGATGGGGTCCATGTTGGCAGCAGTGCACCTACAACTCTACATGGCGGCAACACTGTACAGTTGGAAGTGGTGGGAGTGCAGGCATTTCCAGGTGGTGAGACTACTAATTCCTTACATTGTAATGTCATGTTAATGGTAGTTTTGAGGGTCAGTAGCTGATAAGTGTTATTGCTAAATACCTGCCCAAGTGTGTTGTTGGTCCTGCATTACTGTGAGCATTTCAGGTGTCGCAAGTTTCAATTAGGGACACTGTACTTTGTGACACTTGTGTCATGTTGTGGGGATTACTTTGTTTACCTGCACATAGCATGACATGGCACGGTGTGTCGTGTGGCGGTGCTGGGGATGGGTTGGGTGACATGGCACTGTCCTCATTTTGCATTTTGCAAGTGGGTATTCATTTTAGCTGCATGAATGTGTTTTTTCACGAAACTGCATTGGTGGTATCTGTGTAGGTAGGGATGCACACATTGTGACACTTCCAGGTGAAAAATCTCAGGCTGATATGGTTTTGACGGTTGATTCTCCAGACATTCAGGATCAGTGTCAGGTTGAGTCATCATTGATTGTCAGATGGTATGTGCCAGGGCAGTGTGCACTCCACAGGGGTGTGATTTCTATGTGAATTAATTAGCCACTTTCTGTGTACGGGCTGCCTCCCCCCGTGCCCTTTCCCCTCCCATGCACAGCAGGCGTGCATGTGGTTGGGGATGTGGGGGCACCACCATGTCCACGGCCAGGCCCCGGCGTGTTGCAACGTTGTGCAGGACACATGCTGCCACTATGATCCTGCACACTACTGGGGGAGCGTATAACAGCTGCCCGCCAGAACGGTCAAGGGAGCGAAAGCTTGACCTAAGCACTCCAAATGTGCGCTCCACTATGCCCCGGGTTGCAATGTGGGCTGTGTTATATCTTACCTCGGGTGGCGTGGTGGGGTTCCGAATTGGCGTCATCATGTGGGGGCTGAGAGGGTAGGCACTGTCCCCTGTGGAGGTGGTGATGGGTATCATTGGTCAGGTTGTGATCTTGCTCAGTATCTGACATGCATGCATGTGCAGTGGCATTCATACTCACCAAGCAGCCATGTATCGCCATGCCGCCCAGCTTCTAGGTCCCGACTTAGGGTGGACATTCGGTAAATGAAGCTGTCGTGGGTGGACCCGGGATAGTCGGCATATACTGAGGTCATGATTCCCTTGGCATTACATACTACCTGCACGTTGATGGAATGCCAGTGCTTGCGGTTCCTATAGATGTGCTCAGATGCCCTGGGGGGACGTAGAGCCACATGGGTGCAGTCGATGGCACCTAGCACTTTGGGGAATCGTGCCACACCGTAAAAATCGAGGGCGGCAGCATGCCTTTCTGCAGGTGTTCTGGGCAGGTATATGTGCCTGCGGACTGATGGGCGTGTAGTGATGATGTTCAAGACCTGGTGTAGGCAGCGTGACTGCGTGCCCTGTGACACCCCACCCACTATGGCACTTGTCCGCTGAAATGATCCAGTGGCTAAGAAGTGCAGTACATTGAGGACCTTCTCCAGGGGGCTGAGTGCTTGGGAGCACAGGGTGGGTGATGTGAGGTCATCCTCCCACTCACTCACCAGGTCCAGTATTATGAGTGGTGGAAACCTGTACCTCCCATACACCTGGTCATCAGGCATCCCGAAAAGGCTAGTTCTGGGTGTGAATATTCTGGTCCTGACTATCCTCCTCCTCCTCCTTTGGTAGCCCACAGCCACTGCTGCTAGGAACGGTATATTCATCCTGGCGTCTGAGCTTGTTAGTTTTTTGCGCGCAAATGTATGCGTCGCGGGTCGACGTATGCCTGCTTCCTACTGGCGTACGTGTTTCTTTGCGCGTGTTGTAGGCGAGCGTGTGAAACTTCCCGCGCACCCCTGAAATCCAGTACCCAGGCCAATAGCGTGTGGAAATTCCGCGCACCCCGGAATACACGTGCGCTGGTGTACTCGTGTGTGTAAGTGCCCGCGCACCCCTGAAATACACGTACATAGGCCAATCGCGTGTACGTGCACTTTTGTCCAATTACACACGATGACACTCTAACGTGCAGCCTTTACACGTGTGCTCTGTCATCACGTGCTATGAGGGAAACACCCGTGCGGGTCACGTCACAGACGCGCTTACGCGCTGAGGGCCTTTGGTCCAATAGAATCGCGTATGCGTGCTGACGCGCTTACGCGCTAAGGGCCTTTCCTCGAATTTCATGCTGACGTGCAGGATTTTCACGTGCCAAATCACTCCATATCAAGCTGGCCACACGAAAACACACGGAAGACCACGCTCCTGCCCAGAAGGCCGAATTACTGCCCCCCAGAGCCCCGAGCAGCCTCCCACGTGCCATCTGCTGCTGCCTGCCTGCCTGCCTGCTGCCACAGTGCCCTGCCATTTGGTGCCTGCACATCAGCCATCTGCAGGGGTCCAGTTGCTGTGTCCACCCCTGCTGGAACAGAAGACTCCCGACTGGGATAACATCGCTCCACAGCCCAGCCCCAGGACCCAGTTGCCCACCCACTCCTGCCTCTGGGGTTGCCATGTCGGGCACTTCGACATCTGGCACCAGTGGCAACCCCAGGCCAGAGGGGCAGAGGGACACCAGCTTCACTGCCACCAAAGTTGGTGTCCTGGCGGAGCATGTCCTGGGGCAGTATGATGCCCTCTTTGGATCGTCCCGCGCCAGCAAGGAAGGACGGGAGAGGATCTGGGCCGACTGTGTGGTTGCCATCAACGCGGAGGGGGTGGCAACCCGCGACGTCCAGAAGATCAAGAAGCGCTGGGAGGACTTGAGGTCCAGGACCCTCGTGAAGGCCCGGCGCCTCGTGGAGGGGGGCCGGGCCGCATGAGTTCCATCCAGATGAGGGTCCTGGAACGCGTACGCCCAGTGCTCCACGCCCAGATCCTTGAGAGGGAGACCCGTCTGGAGTTGAGCGGTAAGTGGCCAAGCATTGCTGTGTGAGACAGGGCATGTTGCGGTGTGCTGGTTGTCTGATACTTGCCTGTATGTGTGACATAGGCCATGTATGCATGTATGTGTGCAGGGACATCATGGTAATGCATGTGCGACCAGTGATGTGTGAACCACATGGTTGTTGCATGTGTTTAAATGCGACATGGGGAGCCCTATGCAGATTTTACACATGAGAGCATGCCAGTCTCTGTTCCTGGACATGGGTGGGGGTGAGGGATGGGTGCTGATGCCAGGTACATATATGGTAGCCATGTCTGTGTGCCTGACCTGCGTGTCTGTGACTTGTGAATGCCATGGATGCATGACACATGTGTGTGACAATGCACAGATTCACTGATGCAGCCTAGTTATCCTTGTATCTGCTGTGTTTGGGGTGTATGAGGCCAGATGGATGTGACTGAGGTGAAGTGTGTGCATGTGATAGGCATGACCCATTATGCATGTGAGTTCCATATCATTGTATGTTTCAAGAGTCCATTGGACATGTATGGAAATGTCCATGGCATGCACCATGCCTGTTACTGTGTGTGTTTTGCCTGGACTGACCCATGTGTTGTGGAGGGACATGATGGAAGTGTACTTTGACAGTGGTACTCATCGCTATTGCTTCCTGTCTAGGGGACCATTGTACAGTACCCTGATGCTTGTGTTCTATGTCTCCCTCTACGCAGCGGCTAGTGAAGAAGAGGGCGGAGACGGCGCTGTGGAGCAAGGCAGCGGGGATGCCCCCACGGCTGCAGCGGAAGGGGTGGGTGAGCCCCCACAGGGGCCTGCTACGGCGGAAGACGGTGAGGAGCCATCCAGGTTGGTGGTTTCCACAGACGTTGAGGAGGCCGCTACTGAGGCACACATGGGGCCTGGTGGGGGCATCCCTGCTGGTGCAAGTGGTGCAGTCCAGGGGCAGGGGCAGGAGGCAGCACAGGTCACTGTGGAGGGGCCTGTGCATGTCGCTGTCCCTGACCCTGTGAGTGCACCACCATGCACCAGCAGGCCCGTCCACAAGGAGAGGGGATGTCCATGTCACCTGACTCCCCTCCACCTGTGGACGAGGGGACCCGTGGCCGTATGGAGAAGGTCCTGATTGGGGTCGCGATGCGCTCGGGTGCAATTTGTGATGACGTGCGTGCTTCCCAGGAGGAGCACGCACGTCATCACGAAGAGCACCGTGCCGACGTGGCCCAATTGGGATCTTCCATGTTCGGGGGTTTCCTGCATGTGTCGGCCAATCTGGCGGCCCTCTCCTCCTCTGTGGAGGCTATACACCGGTCGTTCTCCTTGCCGTCTTCCGGCCCAGATGCCACCAGGGCCCCCTGTGGACCTGCCCTGACCAATGCAGCCAGCTCGGTGGGGATCCCATCCCTGCCACAGTCGGGAGTCGGAGGTCCAGCAGGGGTGGACACCACAGCAACTGTACCCCAGCAGATGGAGGATGTGCCGGCATCATCAGGCAGGGCACGTGCACGACGGCGTCGGTGGATTCCATCAGCCTGGATGCCGTTGTGCTGGCAGAGGCAGTTGCGTCGGAGGCAGCAGCAGAGTCAACGTGGGAGGCATCATGGCTCGGGGCCATCAACATCGGATTGGCAGGCATCGGCCGGAGGGCAGGAGGACCCAGGACGGGAAGTGTCTTCCGTGTGGCTGCGGTTGGGCCAGCAGATAGGTGCGGAGCGGCGGCGGGCGGAAGAGGCGCGGCTCACGAAGGTCAGGGCGGAGAACTCCATGTGGAGGGCCCTGAGGCGGGCCGAGTGCCTCAAGGCAATCCGCAGGGGGTTGGAGGAGCAGATGGCGTCGTCCCTGCGAACCCTCGGGGCCATGGAACAGGACCACCTCCGGGACATAGACGAGGAGTTTGATGATGCCCTGGCCCGGAACACCACAGAGTGAGCCGCTGGACTTGCCCGCCGCCTTTGTATATAGTTCTTTAGTTTTAGGTTTCCTTTGTTTCTTCTTATGATTTGGAGTCGACGGACACTGCTCCACTTTTTGTATATAGTTGCCTTTTAGTTAGGGTTTTTTGTAGGTTTCCTTTATTCAGTTGGGCTCATGGACCCTTGGATGTTTTGTACATAGTTCTTCATTGGATTGTTTTATTTTTTATTTTTTATTTATTCACCATGGAGCAATGGTCTTTGCATTTATTTTTCTCTCTCGGATTGATTTTATTTTTAATGTGACTTTAAATACAATTTTGTTTTCATACTTCACTTTGTGGTATCATCTCATTGGTTTCATGCATGTCATGTTGGGTGTTTTCCCATTCAATTGCAACCATTGTGTGTGACGGACATGGGTTCATTTGCTTTATGGACATTGGGGGTGTAACATGTAATTTCCATTTCCATGTGGGTGAATGGGTTACTTGGTAGGGCCTTTTGGCTGTGGAGGCTGACCATAACGCACATGATTGGGGATTGTGAGGACCTGGGTGCAGGGGGAAATGAGTGGGGGCCTGGTGGAGGGTGCCCTGCACTGCTGGGGGGTGGGGGTGATAGGGGCCATGAGTGGGGGCCTGGTGGAGGGTGCCCCTGGATGCTGGGGGGTGGGGGTTCAGAGGGACATGAGTTGGACATGAGTGGGGGCCTGGTGGAGGGTGCCCCTGGATGCTGGAGGGTGGGGGTGCAGGGGGACATGAGTGGGGACCTGGTGGAGGGTGCCCCTGGATGCTGGAGGGTGGGGGTGCAGGGGGACATGAGTGGGGACCTGGTGGAGGGTGCCCCTGGATGCTGGGGGGTGGGGGTGCAGGGGGACATGAGTTGGACATGAGTGGCGGCCTGGTGGGGGGTGCCCTGCACTGCTGGAGGGTGGGGGTGGTGGGAGACATGAGTTGGGACCTGGTGGAGGGTGCCCCTGGATGCTGGGGGGTGGGGGTGCAGGGGGACATGAGTTGGACATGAGTGGCGGCCTGGTGGGGGGTGCCCTGCACTGCTGGAGGGTGGGGGTGCAGGGGGACATGAGTTGGACATGAGTGGGGGCCTGGGGGAGGGTGCCCCTGGATGCTGGGGGGTGGGCGTGATAGGGGACATGAGTGGGGGCCTGGTGGAGGGTGCCCCACACTGCTGGGGGGTGGGGGTGGTGGGAGACATGAGTTGGACATGAGTGGGGGCCTGGTGGAGGGTGCCCCACACTGCTGTGGGGTGGGGGGCGGTAGGCATGAGTTGGACATGAGTGGGGGGCTGGAGGAGGGTGCCCCTGGATGCTGGGGGGTGGGGGTGCAGGGGGACATGAGTTGGACATGAATGGGGGCCTGGTGGAGGGTGCCCTGCACTGCTGGGGGGTGGGGGTGCAGGGGGCCATGAGTGGGGGCCTGGTGGAGGGTGCCCCTGGATGCTGGGGGGTGGGGGTGATAGGGGACATGAGTGGGGGCCTGGTGGAGGGTGCCCCTGGATGCTGGGGGGTGGCGGTGCAGGGGGACATGAGTGGGGGCCTGGTGGAGGGTGCCCCACACTGCTGGGGGGTGGGGGTGGTGGGAGACATGAGTTGGGCATGAGTGGGGGCCTGGTGGAGGGTGCCCCTGGATGCTGGGGGGTGGGGGTGCAGGGGGACATGAGTTGGACATGAGTGGCGGCCTGGTGGGGGGTGCCCTGCACTGCTGGAGGGTGGGGGTGGTGGGAGACATGAGTTGGACATGAGTGGGGGCCTGGTGGAGGGTGCCCCTGGATGCTGGGGGGTGGGGGTGCAGGGGCACATGAGTTGGAAATGAGTGGGGTCCTGGTGGAGGGTGCCCCACACTGCTGGGGGGTGGGGGTGGTGGGAGACATGAGTTGGACATGAGTGGGGGCCTGGTGGAGGGTGCCCCTGGATGCTGGGGGTGGGGGTGCAGGGGGACATGAGTTGGACATGAGTGGGGGTCTGGTGGAGGGTGCCCTGCACTGCTGGGGGGTGGGGGTGGTGGGAGACATGAGTTGGACATGAGTGGGGGCCTGGTGGAGGGTGCCCCTGGATGCTGGGGGGTGGGGGTGCAGGGGGACATGAGTGGGGACCTGGTGGAGGGTGCCCCTGGAGGCTGGGGTGTGGGGGTGCAGGGGGACATGAGTTGGACATGAGTGGGGGCCTGGGGGAGGGTGCCCCTGGATGCTGGGGGGTGGGGGTGCAGGGGGACATGAGTGGGGGCCTGGTGGAGGGTGCCCCTGGATGCTGGGGGGTGGGGGTGATAGGGGACATGAGTGGGGGCCTGGTGGAGGGTGCCCCACACTGCTGGGGGGTGGGGGTGGTGGGAGACATGAGTTGGACATGAGTGGGGGCCTGGTGGAGGGTTCCCCACACTGCTGGGGGGTGGGGGGGTGGTAGACATGAGTTGGACATGAGTGGGGGGCTGGTGGAGGGTGCCCCTGGATGCTGGGGGTGGGGGTGCAGGGGGACATGAGTTGGACATGAGTGGGGGCCTGGTGGAGGGTGCCCTGCACTGCTGGGGGGTGGGGTTGCAGGGGGCCATGAGTGGGGGCCTGGTGGAGGGTGCCCCTGGATGCTGGGGGGTGGGGGTGCAGGGGGACATGAGTTGGACATGAGTGGCGGCCTGGTGGAGGGTGCCCTGCACTGCTGGGGGGTGGGGGTGGTGGGAGACATGAGTTGGACATGAGTGGGGGCCTGGTGGAGGGTGCCCCACACTGCTGGGGGGTGGGGGGGCGGTAGGCATGAGTTGGACATGAGTGGGGGGCTGGAGGAGGGTGCCCCTGGATGCTGGGGGGTGGGGGTGCAGGGGGACATGAGTTGGACATGAGTGGGGGCCTGGTGGAGGGTGCCCTGCACTGCTGGGGGGTGGGGGTGCAGGGGGCCATGAGTGGGGGCCTGGTGGAGGGTGCCCTGGATGCTGGGGGGTGGGGGTGATAGGGGACATGAGTGGGGGCCTGGTGGAGGGTGCCCCTGGATGCTGGGGGGTGGCGGTGCAGGGGGACATGAGTGGGGGCCTGGTGGAGGGTGCCCCACACTGCTGGGGGGTGGGGGGGGCGGTAGGCATGAGTTGGACATGAGTGGGGGGCTGGAGGAGGGTGCCCCTGGATGCTGGGGGGTGGGGGTGCAGGGGGACATGAGTTGGACATGAATGGGGGCCTGGTGGAGGGTGCCCTGCACTGCTGGGGGGTGGGGGTGCAGGGGGCCATGAGTGGGGGCCTGGTGGAGGGTGCCCCTGGATGCTGGGGGGTGGGGGTGATAGGGGACATGAGTGGGGGCCTGGTGGAGGGTGCCCCTGGATGCTGGGGGGTGGCGGTGCAGGGGGACATGAGTGGGGGCCTGGTGGAGGGTGCCCCACACTGCTGGGGGGTGGGGGTGGTGGGAGACATGAGTTGGACATGAGTGGGGGCCTGGTGGAGGGTGCCCCTGGATGCTGGGGGGTGGGGGTGCAGGG
This sequence comes from Ambystoma mexicanum, assembly GCF_040938575.1. Classification (NCBI taxonomy): domain Eukaryota; kingdom Metazoa; phylum Chordata; class Amphibia; order Caudata; family Ambystomatidae; genus Ambystoma; species Ambystoma mexicanum. The sequence continues at coordinate 874,348,147 of NC_090930.1, forward strand.
GGACATGAGTTGGACATGAGTGGCGGCCTGGTGGAGGGTGCCCTGCACTGCTGGAGGGTGGGGGTGGTGGGAGACATGAGTTGGACATGAGTGGGGGCCTGGTGGAGGGTGCCCCTGGATGCTGGGGGGTGGGGGTGCAGGGGCACATGAGTTGGAAATGAGTGGGGTCCTGGTGGAGGGTGCCCCACACTGCTGGGGGTTGGGGGTGGTGGGAGACATGAGTTGGACATGAGTGGGGGCCTGGTGGAGGGTGCCCCTGGATGCTGGGGGTGGGGGTGCAGGGGGACATGAGTTGGACATGAGTGGGGGTCTGGTGGAGGGTGCCCTGCACTGCTGGGGGGTGGGGGTGGTGGGAGACATGAGTTGGACATGAGTGGGGGCCTGGTGGAGGGTGCCCCTGGATGCTGGGGGGTGGGGGTGCAGGGGGACATGAGTGGGGACCTGGTGGAGGGTGCCCCTGGATGCTGGGGTGTGGGGGTGCAGGGGGACATGAGTTGGACATGAGTGGGGGCCTGGGGGAGGGTGCCCCTGGATGCTGGGGGGTGGGGGTGCAGGGGGACATGAGTGGGGGCCTGGTGGAGGGTGCCCCTGGATGCTGGGGGGTGGGGGTGATAGGGGACATGAGTGGGGGCCTGGTGGAGGGTGCCCCACACTGCTGGGGGGTGGGGGTGGTGGGAGACATGAGTTGGACATGAGTGGGGGCCTGGTGGAGGGTTCCCCACACTGCTGGGGGGTGGGGGGGTGGTAGACATGAGTTGGACATGAGTGGGGGCCTGGTGGAGGGTGCCCCTGGATGCTGGGGGTGGGGGTGCAGGGGGACATGAGTTGGACATGAGTGGGGGCCTGGTGGAGGGTGCCCTGCACTGCTGGGGGGTGGGGTTGCAGGGGGCCATGAGTGGGGGCCTGGTGGAGGGTGCCCCTGGATGCTGGGGGGTGGGGGTGATAGGGGACATGAGTGGGGGCCTGGTGGAGGGTGCCCCTGGATGCTGGGGGGTGGGGGTGCAGGGGGACATGAGCGGGGGCCTGGTGGAGGGTGCCCCTGGATGCTGGGGGGTGGGGGTGATAGGGGAGATGAGTGGGGGCCTGGTGAAGGGTGCCCCACACTGCTGGGGGGTGGGGGTGGTAGGAGACATGAGTTGGACATGAGTGGGGGCCTGGTGGAGGGTGCCCCTGGATGCTGGGGGGTGGGGGTGCAGGGGGACATGAGTTGGACATGAGTGGCGGCCTGGTGGAGGGTGCCCTGCACTGCTGGGGGGTGGGGGTGGTGGGAGACATGAGTTGGACATGAGTGGGGGCCTGGTGGAGGGTGCCCCACACTGCTGGGGGGTGGGGGGGCGGTAGGCATGAGTTGGACATGAGTGGGGGGCTGGAGGAGGGTGCCCCTGGATGCTGGGGGGTGGGGGTGCAGGGGGACATGAGTTGGACATGAGTGGGGGCCTGGTGGAGGGTGCCCTGCACTGCTGGGGGGTGGGGGTGCAGGGGGCCATGAGTGGGGGCCTGGTGGAGGGTGCCCCTGGATGCTGGGGGGTGGGGGTGATAGGGGACATGAGTGGGGGCCTGGTGGAGGGTGCCCCTGGATGCTGGGGGGTGGCGGTGCAGGGGGACATGACTGGGGGCCTGGTGGAGGGTGCCCCACACTGCTGGGGGGTGGGGGTGGTGGGAGACATGAGTTGGACATGAGTGGGGGCCTGGTGGAGGGTGCCCCTGGATGCTGGGGGGTGGGGGTGCAGGGGGACATGAGTTGGACATGAGTGGCGGCCTGGTGGAGGGTACCCTGCACTGCTGGAGGGTGGGGGTGGTGGGAGACATGAGTTGGACATGAGTGGGGGCCTGGTGGAGGGTGCCCCTGGATGCTGGGGGGTGGGGGTGCAGGGGGACATGAGTGGGGACCTGGTGGAGGGTGCCCCTGGAGGCTGGGGTGTGGGGGTGCAGGGGGACATGAGTTGGACATGAGTGGGGGCCTGGGGGAGGGTGCCCCTGGATGCTGGGGGGTGGGGGTGCAGGGGGACATGAGTGGGGGCCTGGTGGAGGGTGCCCCTGGATGCTGGGGGGTGGGGGTGATAGGGGACATGAGTGGGGGCCTGGTGGAGGGTGCCCCACACTGCTGGGGGGTGGGGGTGGTGGGAGACATGAGTTGGACATGAGTGGGGGCCTGGTGGAGGGTTCCCCACACTGCTGGGGGGTGGGGGGGTGGTAGACATGAGTTGGACATGAGTGGGGGGCTGGTGGAGGGTGCCCCTGGATGCTGGGGGTGGGGGTGCAGGGGGACATGAGTTGGACATGAGTGGGGGCCTGGTGGAGGGTGCCCTGCACTGCTGGGGGGTGGGGTTGCAGGGGGCCATGAGTGGGGGCCTGGTGGAGGGTGCCCCTGGATGCTGGGGGGTGGGGGTGCAGGGGGACATGAGTTGGACATGAGTGGCGGCCTGGTGGAGGGTGCCCTGCACTGCTGGGGGGTGGGGGTGGTGGGAGACATGAGTTGGACATGAGTGGGGGCCTGGTGGAGGGTGCCCCACACTGCTGGGGGGTGGGGGGGCGGTAGGCATGAGTTGGACATGAGTGGGGGGCTGGAGGAGGGTGCCCCTGGATGCTGGGGGGTGGGGGTGCAGGGGGACATGAGTTGGACATGAGTGGGGGCCTGGTGGAGGGTGCCCTGCACTGCTGGGGGGTGGGGGTGCAGGGGGCCATGAGTGGGGGCCTGGTGGAGGGTGCCCTGGATGCTGGGGGGTGGGGGTGATAGGGGACATGAGTGGGGGCCTGGTGGAGGGTGCCCCTGGATGCTGGGGGGTGGCGGTGCAGGGGGACATGAGTGGGGGCCTGGTGGAGGGTGCCCCACACTGCTGGGGGGTGGGGGGGGCGGTAGGCATGAGTTGGACATGAGTGGGGGGCTGGAGGAGGGTGCCCCTGGATGCTGGGGGGTGGGGGTGCAGGGGGACATGAGTTGGACATGAATGGGGGCCTGGTGGAGGGTGCCCTGCACTGCTGGGGGGTGGGGGTGCAGGGGGCCATGAGTGGGGGCCTGGTGGAGGGTGCCCCTGGATGCTGGGGGGTGGGGGTGATAGGGGACATGAGTGGGGGCCTGGTGGAGGGTGCCCCTGGATGCTGGGGGGTGGCGGTGCAGGGGGACATGAGTGGGGGCCTGGTGGAGGGTGCCCCACACTGCTGGGGGGTGGGGGTGGTGGGAGACATGAGTTGGACATGAGTGGGGGCCTGGTGGAGGGTGCCCCTGGATGCTGGGGGGTGGGGGTGCAGGGGGACATGAGTTGGACATGAGTGGCGGCCTGGTGGAGGGTGCCCTGCACTGCTGGAGGGTGGGGGTGGTGGGAGACATGAGTTGGACATGAGTGGGGGCCTGGTGGAGGGTGCCCCTGGATGCTGGGGGGTGGGGGTGCAGGGGCACATGAGTTGGAAATGAGTGGGGTCCTGGTGGAGGGTGCCCCACACTGCTGGGGGTTGGGGGTGGTGGGAGACATGAGTTGGACATGAGTGGGGGCCTGGTGGAGGGTGCCCCTGGATGCTGGGGGTGGGGGTGCAGGGGGACATGAGTTGGACATGAGTGGGGGTCTGGTGGAGGGTGCCCTGCACTGCTGGGGGGTGGGGGTGGTGGGAGACATGAGTTGGACATGAGTGGGGGCCTGGTGGAGGGTGCCCCTGGATGCTGGGGGGTGGGGGTGCAGGGGGACATGAGTGGGGACCTGGTGGAGGGTGCCCCTGGATGCTGGGGTGTGGGGGTGCAGGGGGACATGAGTTGGACATGAGTGGGGGCCTGGGGGAGGGTGCCCCTGGATGCTGGGGGGTGGGGGTGCAGGGGGACATGAGTGGGGGCCTGGTGGAGGGTGCCCCTGGATGCTGGGGGGTGGGGGTGATAGGGGACATGAGTGGGGGCCTGGTGGAGGGTGCCCCACACTGCTGGGGGGTGGGGGTGGTGGGAGACATGAGTTGGACATGAGTGGGGGCCTGGTGGAGGGTTCCCCACACTGCTGGGGGGTGGGGGGGTGGTAGACATGAGTTGGACATGAGTGGGGGCCTGGTGGAGGGTGCCCCTGGATGCTGGGGGTGGGGGTGCAGGGGGACATGAGTTGGACATGAGTGGGGGCCTGGTGGAGGGTGCCCTGCACTGCTGGGGGGTGGGGTTGCAGGGGGCCATGAGTGGGGGCCTGGTGGAGGGTGCCCCTGGATGCTGGGGGGTGGGGGTGATAGGGGACATGAGTGGGGGCCTGGTGGAGGGTGCCCCTGGATGCTGGGGGGTGGGGGTGCAGGGGGACATGAGCGGGGGCCTGGTGGAGGGTGCCCCTGGATGCTGGGGGGTGGGGGTGATAGGGGAGATGAGTGGGGGCCTGGTGAAGGGTGCCCCACACTGCTGGGGGGTGGGGGTGGTAGGAGACATGAGTTGGACATGAGTGGGGGCCTGGTGGAGGGTGCCCCTGGATGCTGGGGGGTGGGGGTGCAGGGGGACATGAGTTGGACATGAGTGGCGGCCTGGTGGAGGGTGCCCTGCACTGCTGGGGGGTGGGGGTGGTGGGAGACATGAGTTGGACATGAGTGGGGGCCTGGTGGAGGGTGCCCCACACTGCTGGGGGGTGGGGGGGCGGTAGGCATGAGTTGGACATGAGTGGGGGGCTGGAGGAGGGTGCCCCTGGATGCTGGGGGGTGGGGGTGCAGGGGGACATGAGTTGGACATGAGTGGGGGCCTGGTGGAGGGTGCCCTGCACTGCTGGGGGGTGGGGGTGCAGGGGGCCATGAGTGGGGGCCTGGTGGAGGGTGCCCCTGGATGCTGGGGGGTGGGGGTGATAGGGGACATGAGTGGGGGCCTGGTGGAGGGTGCCCCTGGATGCTGGGGGGTGGCGGTGCAGGGGGACATGACTGGGGGCCTGGTGGAGGGTGCCCCACACTGCTGGGGGGTGGGGGTGGTGGGAGACATGAGTTGGACATGAGTGGGGGCCTGGTGGAGGGTGCCCCTGGATGCTGGGGGGTGGGGGTGCAGGGGGACATGAGTTGGACATGAGTGGCGGCCTGGTGGAGGGTACCCTGCACTGCTGGAGGGTGGGAGACATGAGTTGGACATGAGTGGGGGCCTGGTGGAGGGTGCCCCTGGATGCTGGGGGGTGGGGGTGCAGGGGCACATGAGTTGGAAATGAGTGGGGTCCTGGTGGAGGGTGCCCCACACTGCTGGGGGTGGGGGTGGTGGGAGACATGAGTTGGACATGAGTGGGGGCCTGGTGGAGGGTGCCCCTGGATGCTGGGGGTGGGGGTGCAGGGGGACATGAGTTTGACATGAGTGGGGGTCTGGTGGAGGGTGCCCTGCACTGCTGGGGGGTGGGGTGGTGGGAGTCATGAGTTGGACATGAGTGGGGGCCTGGTGGAGGGTGCCCCTGGATGCTGGGGGGTGGGGGTGCAGGGGGACATGAGTGGGGACCTGGTGGAGGGTGCCCCTGGATGCTGGGGTGTGGGGGTGCAGGGGGACATGAGTTGGACATGAGTGGGGGCCTGGGGGAGGGTGCCCCTGGATGCTGGGGGGTGGGGGTGCAGGGGGACATGAGTTGGGGCCTGGTGGAGGGTGCCCCTGGATGCTGGGGGGTGGGGGTGATAGGGGACATGAGTGGGGGCCTGGTGGAGGGTGCCCCACACTGCTGGGGGGTGGGGGTGGTGGGAGACATGAGTTGGACATGAGTGGGGGCCTGGTGGAGGGTTCCCCACACTGCTGGGGGGTGGGGGGGTGGTAGACATGAGTTGGACATGAGTGGGGGCCTGGTGGAGGGTGCCCCTGGATGCTGGGGGTGGGGGTGCAGGGGGACATGAGTTGGACATGAGTGGGGGCCTGGTGGAGGGTGCCATGCACTGCTGGGTGGTGGGGGTGCAGGGGGCCATGAGTGGGGGCCTGGTGGAGGGTGCCCCTGGATGCTGGGGGGTGGGGGTGATAGGGACATGAGTGGGGGCCTGGTGGAGGGTGCCCCTGGATGCTGGGGGGTGGGGGTGCAGGGGGACATGAGCGGGGGCCTGGTGGAGGGTGCCCCTGGATGCTGGGGGGTGGGGGTGATAGGGGAGATGAGTGGGGGCCTGGTGGAGGGTGCCCCACACTGCTGGGGGGTGGGGGTGGTAGGAGACATGAGTTGGACATGAGTGGGGGCCTGGTGGAGGGTGCCCCTGGATGCTGGGGGGTGGGGGTGCAGGGGGACATGAGTTGGACATGAGTGGCGGCCTGGTGGAGGGTGCCCTGCACTGCTGGGGGGTGGGGGTGGTGGGAGACATGAGTTGGACATGGGTGGGTGCCTGGTGGAGGGTGCCCCTGGATGCTGGGGGGTGGGGGTGCAGGGGCACATGAGTTGGACATGAGTGGGGGCCTGGTGGAGGGTGCCCCACACTGCTGGGGGGTGGGGGTGGTGGGAGACATGGTTTGGACATGAGTGGGGGCCTGGTGGAGGGTGCCCTGCACTGCTGGGGGGTGGGGGTGGTGGGAGACATGAGTTGGACATGAGTGGGGGCCTGGTGGAGGGTGCCCCTGGATGCTGGGGGTAGGGATGCAGGGGGACATGAGTGGGGGCCTGGTGGAGGGTGCCCCTGGATGCTGGGGTGTGGGGGTGCAGGGGGACATGAGTGGGGCCTGGTGGAGGGTGCCCCTGAATGCTGGGGGGTGGGGGTGATAGGGGACATACGTGGGGGCCTGGTGGAGGGTGCCCCACTCTGCTGGGGGGTGGGGGTGGTGGGAGACATGCGTTGGACTTGAGTGGAGCCCTGGTGGAGGGTGCACCGGGATGCTGGGGGGTGGGGGTGCAGGGGGACATGAGTTGGACATGAGTGGGGGCCTGGTGGAGGGTGCCCTGCACTGCTGGGGGGTGGGGGTAGTGGGACACATGAGTTGGACATGAGTGGGGGCCTGGTGGAGGGTGACCCTGGATGCTGGGGGGTGGGGGTGCAGGGGGACATGAGTTGGACATGAGTGGGGGCCTGGTGGAGGGTGCCCTGCACTGCTGGGTGGTGGGGGTGCAGGGGGCCATGAGTGGGGGCCTGGTGGCGGGTGCCCCTGGATGCTGGGGGGTGGGGCTGATAGGGGACATGAGTGGGGGCCTGGTGGAGGGTGCCCCTGGATGCTGGGGGGTGGGGGTGCAGGGGGATATAAGTGGGGGCCTGGTGGAGGGTGCCCCACACTGCTGGGGGGTGGGGGTGGTGGGAGACATGAGTTGGACATGAGTGGGGGCCTGGTGGAGGGTGCCCCTGGATGCTGGGGGGTGGGGGAGCAGGGGGACATGAGTTGGACATGAGTGGAGGCCTGGTGGAGGGTGCCCTGCATTGCTGGGGGTGGGGGTGGTGGGAGACATGAGTTGGACATGAGTGGGGGCCTGGTGGAGGGTGCCCCTGGATGTTGGGGGGTGGGGGTGCTGGGGGACATGAGTTGGACATGAGTGGGGGCCTGGTGGAGGGTGCCCTGCACTGATTGAGGGTGGGGGTGCAGGAGGCCATGAGTGGGGGCCTGGTGGAGAGTGCCCCTGGATGCTGGGGGGTGGGGGTGATAAGGGACATGAGTGGGGGCCTGGTGGCGGGTGCCCCTGGATGCTGGGGGGTGGGGGTGCAGGGGGACATGAGTGGGGGCCTGGTGGAGGGTACCCTTGGATGCTGGGGGGTGGGGGTGCAGGGGGACATGAGTGGGGGCTTGGTGCAGGGTGCCCCTGGATACTGGGGGGTGGGGGTGATAGGGGACATGAGTGGGGGCCTGGTGGAGGGTACCCCACACTGCTGGGGGGTGGGGGTGGTGGGAGACATGAGTTGGACATGAGTGGGGGCCTGGTGGAGGGTGCCCCTGGATGCTGGGGTGTGGGGGTGCAGGGGGACATGAGTTGGACATGAGTGGGGGCCTGGTGGAGGGTGCCCTGCACTGCTGGGGGGTGGGGGTGGTGGGAGACATGAGTTGGACATGAGTGGGGGCCTGGTTGAGGGTGCCCCTGGATGCTGGGGGTGGGGGTGCAGGGGGACATGAGTTGGACATGAGTGGGGGCCTGGTGGAGGGTGCCCTGCACTTCTGGGCGGTGGTGGTGCAGGGGGCCATGAGTGGGGGCCTGGTGGAGGGTGCCCCTGGATGCTGGGGGGTGGGGGTGATAGGGGACATGAGTGGGGGCCTGGTGGAGGGTGCCCCTGGATGCTGGGGGGTGGGGGTGCAGGGGGACATGAGTGGGGGCCTGGTGGAGGGTGCCCCTGGATGCTGGGGGGTGGGGTGATAGGGGACATGAGTGGGGGTCTGGTGGAGGGTGCCCCACACTGCTGGGGGGTGGGGGTGGTTGGAGACATGAGTTGGACATGAGGGGGGGCCTGGTGGAGGTTGCCCCTGGATGCTGGGGGGTGGGGGTGCAGGGGACATGAGTTGGACATGAGTGGGGGCCTGGTGGAGGGTGCCCCACACTGCTGGGGGTGGGGGTGGTGGGAGACATGAGTTGGACATGAGTGGGGGCCTGGTGGAGGGTGCCCCTGGATGCTGGGGTGTGGGGGTGCAGGGGACATGAGTTGGACATGAGTGGGGGCCTGGTGGAGGGTGCCCTGCACTGCTGGGGGGTGAGGGTGCAGGGGGCCATGAGTGGGGGCCTGGTGGAGGGTGCCCCTGGATGCTGGGGGGGTGGGGGTGATAGGGGACATGAGTGGGGGCCTGGTGGAGGGTGCCCTGCTGGTGGGTGGGGGTGGTGGGAGACATGAGTTGGACTTGAGTGGGGGCCTGGGGGAGGGTGCCCCTGGATGCTGGGGGGTGGGGGTGCAGGGGGACATGAGTGGGGGCCTGGTGGAGGGTGCCCCTTGATGCTGGGGGTTGGGGGTGATAGGGGACATGAGTGGGGGCCTGGTGGAGGGTGTCCCACACTGCTGGGGGGTGGGGGTGGTGGGAGACATGAGTTGGACATGAGTGGGGGCCTGGTGGAGGGTTCCCCACACTGCTGGGGGGTGGGGGGTGGTAGACATGAGTTGGACATGAGTGGGGGCCTGGTGGAGGGTGCCCCTGGATGCTGGGGGGTGGGGGTGCAGGGGGACATGAGTTGGACATGAGTGGCGGCCTGGTGGAGGGTGCCCTGCACTGCTGGGGGGTGGGGGTGGTGGGAGACATGAGTTGGACATGAGTGGGTGCCTGGTGGAGGGTGCCCCTGGATGCTGGGGGGTGGGGTGCAGGGGCACATGAGTTGGACATGAGTTGGGGGCCTGGTGGAGGGTGCCCCACACTGCTGGGGGGTGGGGGTGCTTGGAGACATGGTTTGGACATGAGTGGGGGCCTGGTGGAGGGTGCCTTGCACTGCTGGGGGGTGGGGGTGGTGGGAGACATGAGTTGGACATGAGTGGGGGCCTGGTGGAGGGTGCCCCTGGATGCTGGGGGGTAGGGGGTGCAGGGGGACATGAGTGGGGGCCTGGTGGAGGGTGCCACTGGATGCTGGGGTGTGGGGGTGCAGGGGGACATGAGTGGGGCCTGGTGGAGGGTGCCCCTGGATGCTGGGGGTGGGGGTGATAGGGGACATGAGTGGGGGCCTGGTGGAGGGTGCCCTGCACTGCTGGGGGGTGGGGGTAGTGGGAGACATGAGTTGGACATGAGTGGGGGCCTGGTGGAGGGTGACCCTGGATGCTGGGGGGTGGGGGTGCAGGGGGACATGAGTTGGACATGAGTGGGGGCCTGGTGGAGGGTGCCCTGCACTGCTGGGTGGTGGGGGTGCAGGGGGCCATGAGTGGGGCCTGGTGGCGGGTGCCCCTGGATGCTGGGGGTGGGGCTGATAGGGGACATGAGTGGGGGCCTGGTGGAGGGTGTCCCTGGATGCTGGGGGGTGGGGGTGCCGGGGGATATAAGTGGGGGCCTGGTGGAGGGTGCCCCACACTGCTGGGGGGTGGGGGTGGTGGGAGACATGAGTTGGACATGAGTGGGGGCCTGGTGGACGGTGCCCCTGGATGCTGGGGGGTGGGGGAGCAGGGGGACATGAGTTGGACATGAATGGGGGCCTGGTGGAGGGTGCCCCACACTGCTGGGGCGTGGGGGTGGTGGGAGACATGAGTTGGACATGAGTGGGGGCCTGGTGGAGGGTGCCCCTGGATGCTGGGGTGTGGGGTGAAGGGGGACATGAGTTGGACATGAGTGGAGGCCTGGTGGAGGGTGCCCTGCACTTCTGGGGGGTGGGGGTGCAGGGGGCCATGAGTGGGGGCCTGGTGGAGGGTGCCCCTGGATGCTGGGGGGTGGGGGTGATAGGGGACATGAGTGGGGGCCTGGTGGAGGGTGCCCCTGGATGCTGGGGGGTGGGGGTGCAGGGGGGACATGAGTGGGGGCCTGGTGGAGGGTGCCCCTGGATGCTGGGGGGTGGGGTGATAGGGGACATGAGTGGGGGTCTGGTGGAGGGTGCCCCACACTGCTGGGGGGTGGGGGTGGTTGGAGACATGAGTTGGACATGAGGGGGGGCCTGGTGGAGGTTGCCCCTGGATGCTGGGGGGTGGGGGGTGCAGGGGGACATGAGTTGGACATGAGTGGGGGCCTGGTGGAGGGTGCCCCACACTGCTGGGGGGTGGGGGTGGTGGGAGACATGAGTTGGACATGAGTGGGGCCTGGTGGAGGGTGCCCCTGGATGCTGGGGGGTGGGGGTGATAAGGGACATGAGTGAGGGCCTGGTGGCGGGTGTCCTGGATGCTGGGGGGTGGGGGTGCAGGGGGACATGAGTGGGGGCCTGGTGGAGGGTGCCCTTGGATGCTGGGGGGTGGGGGTGCAGGGGGACATGAGTGGGGGCTTGGTGCAGGGTGCCCTGGATGCTGGGGGGTGGGGGTGATAAGGGACATGAGTGAGGGCCTGGTGGCGGGTGTCCCTGGATGCTGGGGGGTGGGGGTGCAGGGGGACATGAGTGGGGGCCTGGTGGAGGGTGCCCTTGGATGCTGGGGGGTGGGGGTGCAGGGGGACATGAGTGGGGGCTTGGTGCAGGGTGCCCCTGGATGCTGGGGGGTGGGGGTGATAGGGGACATGAGTGGGGGCCTGGTGGAGGGTGCCCCACACTGCTGGGGGGTGGGGGTGGTGGGAGAAATGAGTTGGACATGAGTGGGGGCCTGGTGGAGGGTGCCCCTGGATGCTGGGGTGTGGGGGTGCAGGGGGACATGAGTTGGACATGAGTGGGGGCCTGGTGGAGGGTGCCCTGCACTGCTGGGGTGTGGGGGTGGTGGGAGACATGAGTTGGACATGAGTGGGGGCCTGGTTGAGGGTGCCCCTGGATGCTGGGGGTGGGGGTGCAGGGGGACATGAGTTGGACATGAGTGGGGGCCTGGTGGAGGGTGCCCTGCACTTCTGGGGGGTGGGGGTGCAGGGGGCCATGAGTGGGGGCCTGGTGGAGGGTGCCCCTGGATGCTGGGGGGTGGGGGTGATAGGGGACATGAGTGGGGGCCTGGTGGAGGGTGCCCCTGGATGCTGGGGGGTGGGGGTGCAGGGGGACATGAGTGGGGGCCTGGTGGAGGGTGCCCCTGGATGCTGGGGGGTGGGGTGATAGGGGACATGAGTGGGGGTCTGGTGGAGGGTGCCCCACACTGCTGGGGGGTGGGGGTGGTTGGAGACATGAGTTGGACATGAGGGGGGGCCTGGTGGAGGTTGCCCCTGGGATGCTGGGGGGTGGGGGGTGCAGGGGACATGAGTTGGACATGAGTGGGGGCCTGGTGGAGGGTGCCCCACACTGCTGGGGGGTGGGGGTGGTGGGAGACATGAGTTGGACATGAGTGGGGGCCTGGTGGAGGGTGCCCCTGGATGCTGGGGTGTGGGGGTGCAGGGGACATGAGTTGGACATGAGTGGGGGCCTGGTGGAGGGTGCCCTGCACTGCTGGGTGGTGAGGGTGCAGGGGGCCATGAGTGGAGGCCTGGTGGAGGGTGCTCCTGGATGTTGGGGGGTGGGGGTGATAGGGGATATGAGTGGGGGCCTGGTGGAGGGTGCCCCTGGATGTTGGGGGGTGGGGGTGCAGGGGGACATGAGTGGGGGCCTGGTGGAGGGTGCCCCTGGATGCTGGGGGGGTGGGGGTGATAGGGGACATGAGTGGGGGCCTGGTGGAGGGTGCCCTGCTGGTGGGTGGGGGTGGTGGGAGACATGAGTTGGACATGAGTGGGGGCCTGGTGGAGGGTGCCCCTGGATGCTGGGGGGTGGGGGTGCAGGGGGACATGAGTTGGACATGAGTGGGGGCCTGGTGGAGGGTGCCCTGCACTGCTGGGGGGTGGGGGTGCAGGGGGCCATTAGTGGGGGCCTGGTGGAGGGTGCCCCTGGATGCTGGGGGATGGGGGTGATAGGGGACATGAGTGGGGGCCTGGTGGAGGGTGCCCCTGGATGCTGGGGGTGGGGGTGCAGGGGGACATGAGTGGGGGCCTGGTGGAGGGTGCCCCTGGTTGCTGGGGGGTGGGGGTGATAGGGGACATGAGTGGGGGCCTGGTGGATGGTGCCCTGCACTGCTGGTGGGTGGGGTGGTGGGAGACATGAGTTGGACATGAGTGGGGGCCTGGTGGAGGGTGCCCCTGGATGCTGGGGGGTGGGGGTGCAGGGGGACATGATTGGGGGGCCTGGTGGAGGGTGCCCCTGGATGCTGGGGGTGGGGGTGCAGGGGGACATGAGTGGGGGCCTGGTGGAGGGTGCCCCTGGATGCTGGGGGTGGGGTGATAGGGGACATGAGTGGGGGTCTGGTGGAGGGTGCCCCAACACTGCTGGGGGGTGGGGGTGGTTGGAGACATGAGTTGGACATGAGGGGGGCCTGGTGGAGGTTGCCCCTGGATGCTGGGGGGTGGGGGGTGCAGGGGGACATGAGTTGGACATGAGTGGGGGCCTGGTGGAGGGTGCCCCACACTGCTGGGGGGTGGGGGTGGTGGGAGACATGAGTTGGACATGAGTGGGGGCCTGGTGGAGGGTGCCCCTGGATGCTGGGGTGTGGGGGTGCAGGGGGACATGAGTTGGACATGAGTGGGGGCCTGGTGGAGGGTGCCCTGCACTGCTGGGTGGTGAGGGTGCAGGGGGCCATGAGTGGAGGCCTGGTGGAGGGTGCTCCTGGATGTTGGGGGGTGGGGGTGATAGGGGATATGAGTGGGGCCTGGTGGAGGGTGCCCCTGGATGTTGGGGGGTGGGGGTGCAGGGGGACATGAGTGGGGCCTGGTGGAGGGTGCCCCTGGATGCTGGGGGGGTGGGGGTGATAGGGGACATGAGTGGGGGCCTGGTGGAGGGTGCCCTGCTGGTGGTGGGGGTGTGGTGGGAGACA